>NC_139350.1:2125615-3421769 GCF_055883805.1 Amblyomma maculatum | reverse complement strand
GCTGCGTGCACCGGCGGGGGAGACTTTTCCTCCAAGTTGTTTTGTCATCGACTGAGCTGGGTTACATAGTGGCTTTTAAACCTACTCAAGGCTTACTACGCAGCGACGATGCATCGACATACAACATCAAGAAGCAGCCCCACAGAGTGAATTGAGTGGCTGATGGAGCTTAATGTGAAGCGATGCCCGGATGGATGATGGCTGCTGACGAAACATGTAGTAGTGCCAGCATGTCCGTACTGCTCGTTAATTACGAGTGTTCATAGCAACTTAGAGCTTCGCTGCGTGCACCAGCGGAGGAGACTTTTCCTCCAAGTTGTTTTGTCATCTGCTGAGCTGGGCTGACAGATATATATATATACCTCTGAAAAGCTCACTACTTACGCTTTGCTTTCCAAATGCTGAAATTAACTTGGGTTGTGCAGCTAGCTCGTGTTCGTTTTTTTGCTTGTAGCAATCGTGGGCGCATGGCACTGGCCTTGTGACATATGCTTCGCCGAAACTGATCCCGGTTCGTGTGTATATTCTGGTTGAGAAGAGCCGTGAATGCGATGTGACATTTGTGGAAACTGCTTTGCGTACAAAAAGTGATATCGGCTTTTCGGCGGAAGCGGCTACACACGAAAACTCCTTTGACAGGCAATACAATTAAAAACTAAAGAAACCTGCTGAAAACACCATCTCTTACCTTTTTGAACACTGAAGACATTCATTGAAGGCATTGCATGGAATGCTGTGAAACACCAATCCGCAGGAACAGGATTCGGCTACAAATATTGCTCTATAATTCAAGTTCCCCTCCAAGATTTGCATGCAGGTGATAAAAAAAATTTCATTGAAAATTCAGAGTTACCTATTATTAACCACACACCATCATCTTATAAAATGGAGGCTTCGGTTCTTTATTTTCTTCATTTTCTTCTTCCTTTGTCTCTTTGTTTGATGTTCAAAGCAGGTCTTTGATTTTGCAAGGGATGCTTCTAATTGTATTTACAACTGTTTTCCCACATTTCCTTTTCATCTATGAGGTAATATATTTATATTTTCCTTTGCTTGGTGTACTTCATACATTTTTCAATATTCTGTAGATGTGCCAACTGTCCGTAATAGATACATTATTTTGTTTCATTCAGCGCTGGGTTGTACTTAAGGAAAAAGAGTGAAGCAAAGTACAGCATTAAATCATGCATGGTGCTCAGCATTGGAGCACTACTGTATTAAACACCACAGTTCCTTCAAAAAGGCAACAGAATCCTCACTGTCTTCCCAAAATCTGCCAATGAAACAGCCCACACAGTGCCAAGATTACAGAATAAATGCCGAAGACTCACTAAAGTGCACATATGAGCTCTTTCAATGATATTGTGAAGCCATTGTAAGGTGAATATAATTGCATACTGATGATCCACTTATGCACTGCCGCAATTCACTTATGCAACCTGCTGTAACAATTGCATGAAAACCATATGGCAAGAACCAAATCCTGAGTAGCACCCGAATGGGAAAGATCAAAACTTTTGTTTCTGGCTTCGAGAACCACTATATTGGTGGCTGAGATACAAGAAGCTACAGCTGGTGTTATGCATGACAGTTTGAGCTTGCTGATATATACAGGCAGCATTATTTTGTACATTAACAACAACCCACACAAATTGGTCTAGCATACAGAAATGTGCATAAGATGTTATTTTCCTAGCTGAATTTCACTACCATTAAAGCGATCAGCGCAGAGTTACTACCAAACAGCAAAAGCAGCTTGAAGTCGAAAACAGCGATATTACACGGCCCCAAAATGTCTGAAGTGCTTACAAGTACTTCACGTGTATCGCCGTGAAGTAACAACTCGTGCTGTAATCTCAAAGGGACCGAGATCTTCGTGCGCTTCTCGACACCAGAATAAAACATCTTACAGCGTGTTACGTATCCTCTAGCAGAAAGGTACTTCGTTTTGCCTTCTCAGCTCAGATGCCTGCCTTTATAATATCCTCCGAAATATAGCTGTCGCTCTACACAACCATTTCAATGGCCTCTTTGTATAGCAAGAATTAAAAAATTTGTGCACATATAACACAATAGCAAAACACAATCGCAACGAACAAGCAAGCGTGGTGATTTTTCAGCGTGTGTATTTATTCATTTTGTCATATGAAAGATCTGTTCAAAATGGAAACAGCATCTACCTTTTGGTCTGCAAAGAGCAACCACCACTATTATATCATACATCAGAGCATCATGCACGGGTTGCTAGATTTCAATATTTGTACGCATAATCAGCTGCCGCTTGACAGCCGAAATAAAACTGTCATCTAATAGCAAAAGGCGACCACAGCAACTAAAGCGCGTAGACCGCAATTATTCTCCGTACAAAACAAGACCAGAGGGATACGCAAGCGAGAGATGGACGGCGGTGAACCAATGTGGTCCCGAGCTGAGAACGCCACCCATGTGCACTCATTGTGACAATACAATTTCTGCGAAAATGAATACAATTTATGCTTATAAATCAGTCGATATCACGTGAAGCTGGCGTATTCGCCTATTAAAGCAAGAAAACACAATATTAACCCCACAGAACACGTGAGAAAATTTCAATCGTCAAAGTGTTCTCCCTAATATTTAAGAAGCCAATCCTCAGATTCTGGCATCAGGCTCTAGCGTACCGCTGGGCGCTAGATGCAGCACTTAGAGAGCAAGCTCAGACGCAAAGGAAAAACTACGCCGACGCATATGGGGGAAAAACACGCGCATGGCCCGGTTTGTTTTTTATTAGCCAGTTCTTTTTTCCAATCGCGGTTCAAACGCAACCAGTAGAAGGCACTGGAGTACAAATGTATAATGCGCTCAATTCTTTACAGCGCTTTCTCTCAGTAACAAAAATGAATTTATTAAAACAAATACCACTTTTTCATCCTCCCCAGTGCTCGGATCACTGAGACCAAGTGCACTGTCCGTTAACTGGCATTTGGAATTATCAAAATGTATGCTCTTCATTTGCATTTTCGGTCTAGAGAAGCAGACCTTGCCTACCCATGCAAATATGAAGTTTTCACGATCGTAGTCTTTCGAATTACTTCGCTCTGACCAACGTATTTTGAGTTCTCTTTCCTTCGCACAACGCGTATGCAAAATGTACGTATGCCATAAAAAAATTGTCGATCTTCTTTAGCGTTTTACTACTGTTTCATGCGAATTTAATTTACATGATTTGAATTTTTGCCTTTATGCTGTGAATTTTCAATTTTTCGCTGTTCTCTGTCCGTCCTATACATATAGTCTCACTCCCGTTATGCATAATGCCGTTATGTAGCTTTCCTGCTCGTAGCACGAGTGGACATGCCAAGTCACGGGAGATTCGTGCGTGAACCGGAACGCTTCGCAATTGGAATACCCAAAATACGTAATCAACGTTATGAATAAAACGAAGTAAGAACCAGGAAGCCCTACCACCTGAAAAACTACCAAATGAACAGCCATAAAAACACTGGAAGGAATGGGGCAGGACTAATGGGTAAATAACAGTGAACTGCTAGGCTGCCTTTCCTAACTATAGATATAGAACGCCTATAACCCCAGGCAGCACAAAGCATTGGGCCAATGTTGTAAGTACGACGGCAAACAGTGGCCCTGCATTGGGCCAGCCTAACCAGCATGCTCCCAACACAGGACATGCCAGTCAACACAATGTCCAACAATGGCCCAGTCTAGCCAGTGCTCTCCCAGTGTTGGCGCTGCCAATAGCCAACACTGGCTAGCTTGGGCCAAGATGTACAGTGAATTCCCGATATTGGCACTGCCGTGCATACAGAATGTCTATGTTGGACCGAGATTGCCGTTGTTCCTCCAATAATGGTCGCACCGGGATTTAAAAATGGCTATAATGGGCCAAGCTGTCCTGCGTTCCTCCGTCATTGGGTTTTCCGTTTTTTAAAACTGGCTACAGTGGACCAAGTTGTCCTGTGTTCTTCCGGCATTGGATGTTCCGGTTTTTAAACATGGCTACAATGGACAATGTTATCCTCTGTTCTTCCAGTATTGGATGTTCAGTTTTTTAAAGATGGCTACAATGGACCAAGTTGTCCTGTGTTCCGCCGTCATTGGCCGTTCCTTTTTTAAAACTGGCTACAATGGACCATGTTGTCCAGTGTTCTTCCGGCGTTGCCCGTTCAGTTTTTAAAACTGGCTACAATGGACCAAGGTGTCCTGTGTTCTTCCGACGTTGACCGTTCCGTCGTTTTAAACTGGCTGTAATGGACCATTGCAATTTATCTTGTGTTTTTCCAGTATTAGCTATCCCTGTATAAAAACTGCCCACGATGGACCACTTTGTCCCCTGATCTCGCAATTGTCATTGCCATCCTAAAAACGCAGCTTTAATGGGCTGCCGAAGTGAATATTTTCCGTTGACTATTCAATCAAAACAAATTCTCCATTTTTATGGTTGAATACACGTGCGCTGGACGCCAAACCGCGGCATTTAATTCCGACAACATTTCAGCCGATCGTTCGGACCTCACAAAGTACTACGTACGGGACGACAATTACTATAACGCATTCAAGCACGTACCGCTGCAACTGTCTGGATTCGTCTTTTCGGTGCGCTCATATGCGGCGCACCTTTCGGGGTCAGCTATATGTGTTTATGGTTTTAGCATATTGGCATGCATGCAGATTTCGTCGCAGGCGCATACGTTTGTCGCACAATTATATCTAATGATAGCACGACCGTGCGACCACATATGTATACCCCAGACCGGCTAGCACTCACGACCCAATATGCCTGTATTGGACGCCGATTACATCCCTGCATCTATACTTAACCTAAAGTACAAATCCAGTTGTCAGTGAGAACGCGCATAAAAACGAAATCGTGTCGTCATAGCATGTTCATGTGACATTAAATTAGTGATTAGAAGGTAGCTTTTTCATTGCCGAGAAGGAAAACATTGCCTCAAGTTGAAGGAACAAATGACCATTTTCTCAGCGATGTTTTTGTTCTAGTGCTTTTGTATTATCCATAAGGAACTACGCGCAGCATCGTCTGTTTACCTGGAGAAAGGACCGAATACGATGTGTGTACTTTCTAGACGCAATCACTGGAAAATGAAAAGCCGGAAGACTCGCGAGGTTACCATTTTAGTTTTGGACATTCAAACGGTGGTAAAAAAAATGACAGTTTTTCGTGCAGACTGCGAGCATGAAGGCCCCGGTACATTTATATGGCGCACAACATATATATCGCCAATAAACAAAAAATAGTTTTTTCCGCCTATTATTTTAGAGTTTGACCATTCCAACCGCGCTAGGCGGTGGCAAAGGAATAAAAAAAACTGTACAGGAATGAAAATAATGTGCGCTGTCGAGTCATTCGAAAAAACGAATGCAGCCTAGAAACACTGTTTTAATGAGGCAGTTTTCCATGCCCTTTCCAATTCTTTCATTCTACTAAAATGATTTGGAATACGTTGCTTGCTCATTGAACGTTATCGTCTTTTTGTGCAATCCGCGTTAAGGTGAAGGTGATTGCGAAAAACGTCTGTGTATTGCCTGATGCCACAGCGCATCAGGACCTCGACGCGCACAAAATTGATTCTGAATCATTCATTGCTGTGTCTGTCACCGTCGATTTGCGAAGTCGAGACAAAACATGAGCGAAGAAATATTGTTACAGCTGGAGAATTATGAGGACGAAGTGGCGCGCTCGTTTGTGGAAGATTAAGAAAAAGAAGTGCGTCGAATGGGCGGCCCTCGTAGCCTGGCTCCTTGGCTGTTCCTCAATGTATATATCTTTAATCCTCTTTTGTAAATATATTTCTCCCCGTTACAAAATTATATGCCTAAATTTAAAAACCTTGAACAATTCACAAATTCCGTAGAATGTTCAGAACAGCGCGGTGCGCTATAATTGGACAAAGGCTTTATCGATGTGGCCACAATTACTTGCGCAACAAAATTATGCAAGGTGTGTTAATGGTTTCGAAAGCTGAGGTAGTGCAGAATAGGTGGAAAAAGTTTAACCATGTGAAAACTGTTTTTGTTTTCCTAAAAATTTTCAATGTTCGCTGTTTTCTGTAAATTAGCGCGATCGTATCTCTGTATCCAAATGTCATAAAAATATGAGCTTTAGCTGTTTGCGGATAATTATGCTGAGAACATATTGTGGAATTATTGCCGCTCTACCATGAACCTTTTCTGAAATAAAGGCCTGCAAACTAGGAAAATTTTCGTTTCCTGGGCCGATGTTGAGAATTTTTATAAAAACATCTACTCATACCCGAAAAGCGAACATTAACTGAATACAAATAAAAACATGTATATATTTAGTCGGATAATTTTCAGCTGGCTAACTTGAGCATAATTTGTATAATCTATAACCAAAGTTGGCCAGAATAGAAGAGAAGCTCGGAACTCCGCCTCTTTGACATTATTAATCAGTCATCACGCAACAATATATAATATTTTGAAGTAAATATAAAAGGTCGAACGATAATCCTTTGGTCGATCATAGGTGGCGAAAGGGAGGGGACGCGCGCATTTGTCGATGCACCAACTCTATGGATTTACGCAAGAATGTGGATGGTAGATGGGGAGGCTTTCTATTTTTTTAGAAAATGTTTGTCCGTGGTTGGCTTCAAGAAACAATGCGTTTGCGAACACACAAAACAAAACTATTTATTAGAACTCGACTCGAGCGGTGCGCGCTGGCGGCCGCTCATCGGCACGGTCCGAAGTCACGGCTGGCCGGTGCAAGCAGAAGAGGGCTGGGTAAAGGAGGAATGGAATGTTGAGAGGGTCGTTGGTCTTTCGTTCCCACGCGCAGCCCTTGCGAACACAACACCGCGGCGGGAATCGCGCGCTGGTTGAGCGGGTCGTTGTTCCCCCTCGCCTACGCGTCTACGTGCAAGACACAACAGACAGCATCCCCAGCTGCGCTGCTGTGCGGCCTCCTCCCGAAGCGTTCATTTCAGAGCTTGTTGGAGACGCTACAAGACTTGTGACCACTTCTTAAACCTTTCTTTAATTTCTTCCCTCATTAATTTTCTTTTTCATTGTGCTGTGCATAATTTTCTCTTGCGCCTATACATGTCCATGTGCTCCGGTTGGTGCTTCCTACATATCAGTGAATAGCTGAGCTGTGAAATGTCGCCGGAGTACGGATTACAGCAACGGCGGGATACCATCGGCATTATCAGACTCAGTGAACGCCGTCATCTTAGACCGTGAGTATACATCTTTGCAGCATGCCGTTGCTTCATAATTGGTTCTATATAATCTCCTACCAGTCCCAAATGTTCTCTTTCCGTATTCTCCTCGAAACAACTGCGCGAAGCATGACTTCAAGAACTAAGCGAATTTTCGTCCGGGTTACATGCAAGCAAGTTCGTGGACTTATTTGCTGGCTGCGATATAATAGCATTTGCGCCGAAAATAGAGGAGCCGTGCGTAACAGGTGTGTATGCCACCAACACGTGACAGAACACTGCAGGCAGCCATTTGCGCAGTTTTTTGACTGTGCAGCGCGCCGCAATCAATTAGTAACCAGATACTATGCGCCCGGCTTTGTACATATATTTTGGACAGCCTCTCTTCTGCGCGCAGGAAGCCATGTTCGCACAGTTTTTGGATTTTGTTAAGAGTTAAGGGCAGTTTTTTGTTTTCAGATGTACAGACGAAGTTTTGAAAACTGTTCGTGCCGTTTGTGCAAGCGAATTTTACAGTGGGGCAGACATGTGCGTGATGCCGCTTGATGATTAGGCTATAATTAAGTCATAATGAACCTCCACTTTTATAATGGTTAATATCATATTGAGGAATTGAAAGCCGTGAACAGCGCAAGTGAGCCCCTTTTCAAAATTTTCTTAATCGACGCCCCCCTTCTGAGTCCGCGCCTTCAGGTGAGGGCGTTATCAGAAAGCGGCGACAATAGGAGAGCGATTTCGCAGACGCGCTTCGAAGGCGGGGGAAAATAACAATACAAGCAAAAAGGCACATCAGCCGTGTGTGCACTGCGTCCCTGTCACTGCAAAGTAAACAACGTGCACGTGGGACGCATTGTACAAAACATTGACGGCCGGTATGAGGCAACCATGCATATCGTCCGAAATATTGCTCGCGAAGCGCTCGATCACGGCGCACACTTTCAGGCGAAATGGGACAGGCCGTCAGGTCCGCCTGTTCGGCAATTACAGCTCTTTGTACCTCACGTACCGTACCGTGTGCATGAAGTGCACGCCATAGCCATCGTGCAAAAATGTTGAAACCGAAGCAGCGATCCACGTATTCTAATTCTATAGGAAATCATTTGGGAGTAGAAAAGAGCAACTTAATATGATGTGCATGGTTCTTTAATGAACGATATGTATAAATGGACGGTTGAATAGTTACAGTAATGGAGTGTTCCGCTAGAATTGTTTACGGCCGTGACCGCAATAAATATTACTCATATTGCTCTTAGCTTTAAGCTCTGGCATTGATAAGCCTATCTAAAGAACCGACTGGCAGTGACAGGTTGTTTACAGCTGTTGATCAAAAGGTAGGCCATCATGCTATTATTGCAGGCATATTTGCTTCTTTTTGTACCTCTGTTTATTAAAACTTAATTTTGTTCCCCATTCCTAGGGACGCTGCACCTCTTACAACACTCACTGTTCTGTCGCTTTTATTCAAGGTACAAAAAGGAGGAAATGCGCCTGCACTCATAGGATAGCCTGTCTTTCCGTTAACAGCTGCAAATAACACGCCACTGCTCCTCGGTACCTTGGATGAAGTTTTCAATGGGGCTACCTGAGATGCCTAGCAATTGCTGTAATATTTATACCAATCACTGCAGTGAAAAAGAAAGGTAACACTGCATCACTTTAACTGCTGCATGCACCTATAAACGTGGCTTAATTTATTGCCTATTCTTATAGACGCAGGACCTCTTGCTATAGGCTTTGTTCAGTAAGCAACCGTCTTTCATTGCTTCAATTTCTATCTCTCCACCACTTTCTTATTGCTCTGGGTGTGATCATTTGATTTCATTGTTCAAATCATATTTTTTATCATGTGTGAATGATTTAGCCTGCGCATACATGCTTTCATTTTTTTTAGATGCGCATCGGGAGCGTTTTCTACGTAGAAATGGATCGATTGAGTTGTATCACTGGTGCGAAAACCGACAACCCCCAGAAGATATGTGTCCTGTGGTTGGAAGGGCAATAAAGAAGAAGAAAATCAGCGGAAAAGCCTGGCTAAAAAAAGGTAGCACTGCATCACTGTAACTGCTGCATGCACCTTTAAATATGCCTTATTTTTATTGCCTATTCTTATAGACGGTGGACCTCTTGCTATTGGCTTTTTGCAGAAAGCAACCGCCTTTCATTTCTTCAATTCCTATCTCTCCACCACTTTTTTGTTACTTCGAGTGTGATCCCTTGATTTTATTGTTCAAATCATATTAAATCGCCGGTGAATGATTGCGCCTACACATACATGCTTTCATTTTTTTTAGTGTTTTCTACGTATAAATGGATCGATTAAGTTGTATCACTGGTGCGAAAACCAACAGTTCGGTACCCCCAGAAGATTTGTGTCCTGTGGGTGGCAGGGGTATAAAGAAGAGGATAATCAGTGGAAAAGCCTGCCTAAAAACTTACAAAGATGGTGCAAAAGCGAAATGCTGATGAGGGTTAGAGTCTCATTACTTCTGTTATCCCATTTCACTTGCTAGGTGATGTGACATATATGAAGCACCTTAGTATAATTTGTGGTATACTCACTGAAAATTGTGTAGACATTAACTTTTTTCTCGTTCAAATATTTTGAGTGACGCACGAATTGGAATAAAACGAAGTCATCCACACATCTAATGCCCATAGACATTAGATGCGTGGATGAACTCATTGTGTTCCTATGTGAGCATGCAATTGTTTGTCGAATATATTAATATGTTAAAAGTTGATTTTTTTACTGTTAACCGGAGTAATACATATTCTCCATATCATAGCATTATTCGCCTGTAGTTTGTATCTGCTATTTCCTAAATTGTATTCTACAAAGTATACGTGTGTCATCTCGTACGTCTATTTACCTAGCGAACAATTTGCAATCGAATCCCTTTTGTGATGTTGTTTCAGCTACAAATAATGTATGACAGTTGTGACAATATAGGTAGCTTTAGGTATAACATATAGGGCGAAAATCTTTAATATATGCGATGATATTTTTATTCAACGCATTGGCTAAACCAGCCTGTTTGAAGAGACGAAATGAAAACAAATATGGATGTCTTCGGACAGGAACAGTAATCGTGGTGCCATCACCATTTTTTTAAATTAAATTTTCATATGTCGTGGGCTAATGTCTCGACACAAAGGAATGACCATTAGGTTTGCCAGATGCGGCGTAGTATTCTCGAAAAAAAAAAAAAAAACGCCTATCACTAAAGCTGGAAAACGCCGTTTTTGTCGTTTCAAAAAGTTGCACGTTTGGAGGCCGGCTGGTTGCGTAAAATTTTGTCATCCACTGTTTTTTACTCACCGCATTTGGGTAACGTTTATTGTATAAGAAGTATTAAAAGTGTGTTTCATTGATGCAGTTGATTTAGTAAAAAATCGGAAACTTTGCTTCAAGAACAACGCGCTACAAAAATGTTAATGTTCAACCTTACATACTGGCGTGATGCGTTGCGTTGTTTGCACTAAAACATTCTGTGTTTATTACGCAGGTCATATTGTTAATTTAAGGCAGAATTTGGAGCTCTAAGCTGCTATGTGTGTTCTCTGTAACGCCACCAAAAGTATTATGCTGGAAAGCGATTTGCTTATGATTGTGTCGTGTTTGCGCGTCGTCGATGGAGAAAAGACATATGCGCTACTGTTAAACCGTTAACTTCGTTTATTACTAGATAAGAGGGTGCGACCAGCGTCGGCCGAGGCGTAGGCCGAACTGCCGGGCGAAGAACGGAGGGAACGGAGGCCGGGGATGGGGCTTGCTTCCCAGAACCAGAGGAGGGCGAGGGAGCCCACCGTGGGGGGCGTCCCGCTGAGCGCAGGCAGGCGGCGAGTCCTCCCGGCGAAGCGCAAAGAGGGGTGCGGGCCTGTTCATTAGCGCGCACTGCTCCATTCACAACGGAACGGACGAGCACAGCACTTGGAACACAACACTTCCTTCCCCCTTAAAAAGTTGCCTGGTAGCGTGCAGGGGGTCGGCGAGGACGCGTGGAGACACGCTGGCTCTGTGCGCACAGGGAAGGACCATTTGTAGTCTGAATGTTGCCCGCTGTGCTTTGCAGGTCTGCCCTGGGTGCAGTCTTTTCTTCTGTGGAGAGATGCCAGGCTATGTGGGAGGATGGTTCAGATGTCCTCGCTGCTGCCGGACTGCTCTCGGAAGGCGTTGTAAATCCACGCAGCTGGTTGAGGTGTCGGCGTGCCACCGTTCCATGTATGCTGACAAGCCAAGAGCGCAGGCCTATGCGTCGCACAACAGTAGCTTCCTCCCAGCGTGGTTTTCTGAGAAACTGGCGGGCGAGGACGCGCTGCCCCTCAACAAGTGTCCCGCAGCGCGGAATCGGTTTTTCTTCCCGGATCGTCTCTGTTTCTGACTCGGGGAGAATAGCTGTGAGCTGCGTCCGCATTTCGCGCTCGAACATCATTTTCGCTGGGGTCTGGCCTGTCGTGTTTTGTACAGTTGTGTGCTGCTTGAAAAGAAAACGTGCAAGGCGGCGCTGCAGCGACCCTGTCTGGTCTCTCTCAAGGGCACGTTTTAGCTCGGCCACGTAGCGCTCGACTTGTCCGTTTGTCGCTGGGTGGTAGGGGGCCGATGTGACTGATGAGATCCCGTTGTCGCGATAAAACTTGAGAATCTCTGCAGATACAAACGGTGTTCCGTTGTCCGACACTACCTTGCGGGGAATTCCGAACGTTGCGAACAGTGATCGGAGGTTGTCAATGACTGCTGCCGAAGTGGTCTGTCGCATTTCCCTTATTTCAAGCCATTTGGTGTAAGCATCTACGAGCACAAGGAAAGTGCAGCCTTCAATTGGGCCTGCAAAATCAACGTGCAGGGTGTGCCAAGGTGTGTGTGGCTTTTCCCATTCCGGGAGAGGAGCTTTCGGCGGATTGCTCCGGCTGCTTTGGCAAGGCTTGCAGTTTCGGACTGTTGTTTCAATGTCGTGGTCAATGTTAGGCCACCACATATAGCTTCTGGCACACGCTTTCATGGCAACGATGCCCCTGTGTCCGGCGTGGATGAGAGAGATAGCTTGCGCGCGTAGCTCTCTCGGAATCACAACTCGGGATCCTAATAGGATGCAGTCGCGGTGGGTGCTCAACTCTGTAGCTCGCCTGCGGTAAGCGTCGAAGTTGTCCCCTTTGAGTTTGTGCACGTTGCCTTGTTGAACAGCTGTGTAAACTTGGCGTAGAGTTGCGCATTTCTGCGTAGATGCTGCAACTGTGCCTGCTGTAAGCGGAGGTTCTGGCAGTGCTTCGAACATAAGAACGTCTCCGGGCGGAGGCGGTTCGTCAACTGTTTCGTTCAGTGGCAGGCGGCTGAGCGCGTCGGCATTCTGATGTTTAGTCCCCTTGCGGTAGACCAGATCGTAGTCGTACGCTGAGAGCTTGATGCACCAACGTGTCATTCGCGGAGACAATGTCGGTGGCATGGGCTTTTGTGGCCCCAGAATGCCCAGTAGCGGTCGGTGATCCGTTATAAATATCACCTTTCGGCCGGCAATATACTGGTGAAAATGTGTTGCCGCGTAGACGATGGCCAGCCCCTCTTTGTCCAGTTGCGCGTAGTTGCGCTCCGCTTGTGACAACGTACGTGAGGCGAAGGCAATCGGGGCCTCCCTTCCGTGGTCATCAGTCTGCGAAAGTACCGCGCCGACTCCGTACGGAGATGCGTCGCAAGACAAAAGCAGTGGCTTCCTTTCGTCGTAGTGGCTGAGGACTGTACACCTTCGAAGCAGGTGTTTCAGGGCGTCGAATACCTGCTGATGGCGGGGCGACCATGTCCATTTCACATCTTTCCGGAGCAGCTGATATAAGTCGTCGGCCACAGTAGCTCTTTGTTCTAAGAAACGGTCGTAGAACGTTAAGAGTCCGAGAAACGCCTGTAGCTCCTGCTTGTTTGTTGGTGCCCGTGCTTCGGTGATCGCTCGCACTTTGTCTTCGGTCGGGTGGATGCCTTCTGCATCAATTCGGTGTCCTAGAAATTGCACCTCTGACACCGCAAAACAGCATTTTTCTTTGCTTAAACGCAAATTTGCGTTCGCTAGCCTTTCAAGAACGTGCTCTAGGCGCGCTGCATGCTCTTCCGTGGAAGCGCCACTGATTATTACATCGTCCAGGTAGACACAAACTCCTGGGATTCCTTGAAGTACTGTCTCCATGAACTTCTGAAATATGGCCGGGGCTGCAGCTACGCCAAAGGGCAATCTCTTGACCTTGTACAGGCCTTTCAGTGTGTTGATTGTCAGTAATTCTGACGTTGGTTCGCTCACCTTCAGTTGTTGATAGGCCTGGGTGAGGTCTAGAGTGCTGAAGACTCTTGCGCCGCGTAGTACACTGAACACTTCTCCAGGTGTCGGCAGAGGGTAAGACGACGCTTTAGTCGCAAGATTTACGGTGCTCCGGTAGTCTCCGCAGAGGCGTATGGTTCCGTTCTTCTTGCGAACTACAACCAGTGGTGTGGCCCATTGCGAATGTTGTGCCGGCTCGATGACACCTTGCTGCTCCAGTTTGTCTAACTCCCTTTCAACGGAAGCTCTGAGAGCAAAAGGTACCGGCCTGGCCTTCAAAAACTTCGGTTGCACGCCGCTTAACAACTCCAGTGTGACTGGTGGCCCTTCATTACCTGGAATCTCTTCAGAGAATACTTTTTCGTATTTCTCCTGCAATTGCTCAATGACGTTGTGGCTCGGCGTTTGGTGTATGCCGCATATCGTCACCCCTAATGGAGAAAACCAGTTTCTCCCTAGAAGGCTTGATCCTGAGCCCTTCACAACAAGGAGAGGTAGCGTATGGGTCTGGCCGTTGTAACAAACCCGCACGTTGGCAGATCCCAATAGTGGCAAGTTCTGTCCTGACCACGTTCGCAGGTGCGTGTCGTCTTGTTGCAAGGGTGGTGCGTCTGATGACCACGAGGTTCGGAATGTGGCCTCACTGATCAGAGTACAGGCTGCGCCTGAGTCCACCTCGAACTTAATCAGTTTGTGGTGTACTGTAACTTCGGTAAAAATCTTCGGACGCGTGCCTAGATTCACGGTGTTCAGGTCGTACAACACTGATGATACTGCTGATGTTGCTCCGTGGGCATCAGATGGCGGCCTATTCTCTGAGGCGTCTACGCTGTGGTTAGGCTGAGAAGGCGACTTTATCTTGGCAAGCTTCCGCTTCGTAATGCATGCTTTCTCAATATGCCCTTGCTTGTGGCAAAAATTACACGTGGCTGACTGGAATCGGCATCCCTGGGCGTTGTGTTGGCCGTCACACCGCCAGCAGCGTTGTACATTCTTGACCGATTTTGCAACAACAGAAGGTCTGCGTACCTGGTTGCTTGTCTGATGTACCGGCTCGGTGTTCCGGCGCATCGCTCTCTGCTGGTGACCGGCGCTCTCCGCTCGCACGGCGATGTCGTAAGCTTTGTTATACGTGAGGTCTCTCTCAGCGAATAGGCGCTGCTGTAGTGACTCGTCACTCAGTCCACACACAAATCTGTCACGTAACATGACGTCCAATGGAAGCATGGTGGTGTTAGCAGATGCTGTGTCTTCATGCTGCCCGGTAGCTGTCCTGGCTGTGGTCAGCGTCCCAAAATTGCAGTCAGCTGCAAGCTTCTTGAGCGCTGCTACGTAGGCGCTCACAGTTTCGCCTTCCAGCTGATCTCGTCGCTGGAAGCGGGCTCGGCTGTAAACTTCAGATGGCCTCGGGTCGTAGTGCTTTTGAAGGGCTGCAACGATTTCTTCGTAAGGCACTTCCGCTGGTGTGCTTGGCTGAATAAGGGCGCAGACAGTGTCGTAAGTCTGCTCCCCGCACAGCGTTAGCAGGTTGGCCCTCTTCAAGGCTGGGTCTGTGATGTTGTTAGCCTCGAAGTAGAACTGGAGGCGTCCAACCCACGATGACCAAGATGAGCCGTTGAATTCTGGTATTAACCCTCGCGTAGCCATGGCTTGTCAATAGCGTTGCGTAGCGCGGGTCAAATCCACTTCCTCGTCGCCACTGTCGTGTTTGCGCGTCGTCGATGGAGAAAAGACATATGCGCTACTGTTAAACCGTTAACTTCGTTTATTACTAGATAAGAGGGTGCGACCAGCGTCGGCCGAGGCGTAGGCCGAACTGCCGGGCGAAGAACGGAGGGAACGGAGGCCGGGGATGGGGCTTGCTTCCCAGAACCAGAGGAGGGCGAGGGAGCCCACCGTGGGGGGCGTCCCGCTGAGCGCAGGCAGGCGGCGAGTCCTCCCGGCGAAGCGCAAAGAGGGGTGCGGGCCTGTTCATTAGCGCGCACTGCTCCATTCACAACGGAACGGACGAGCACAGCACTTGGAACACAACAGATTGTAATTATAAAAATTACACATTGAAAAATCATCTTCAAAAATATAGTATTGTTAGTGATGGTCAAAGCTGAGAAATGGAATAATATATTAATAACCTAGATTGAATACTATTGCACCTAGCAATAAAAAAGAATGCAGGACAGAGAAAAATTTCAGCCTTCACTTGCGTTCTGCCATGAAATGGACAGAAATAGTGAATTATTACCATTTAAGCTACATTAAGTATTTGTCCCAGAAGCAGAAAAACGGTGTATAAGCGCTGACAAGGTTTTAAATTTTACTTAAGGTAAAATGTAACTAAATTCAGCAGATACTAAATTGAAGTTTTGATGCCTATTCCATAAGGGGGAGCCATATAAGCACATCTATAGAACAAAAACAAGCATTTTTATATTTCTAATATTACATTTTGCAGAATTCAATATATTTACTGACTCAAATTAACAAAGTACTTTGCATTGTTTCCACAGGTTTTGATAAAAATTTATGTTGCGGCCGTTTCTTCAATTCTAATCAGTTTTCCTTATTTTACCATTTTCTTACTTTTGTCCAATTTCAAAATAATATGCAGATACACACACAAATCTAGAGCTTCAAATGTTTTCAGAAATAAAGAATGGAACCTAGATAATGTAGAGAAATAGTTTCTGTGCCAAGATATTATTGGATCTTGCAAGAATGCAGGCTGAGTTTGGCCATTATCAGCACAAGCACTCGGTTTAATATTTAATGTTATATTTTTAAACAGTATAACGCAACACTTTTTAGTCCGTGATATTTTTGAGGTACTGAAGATTTTTGAGAGGGATTTGAATGAAAATCGAAGATGATCTTTTTTTAATTGCAGAAAATTTGCCCTTTACTGCTGTTTTCGAATTCTGAGCAATTTTGATGCGTTGTGGAGAACACACCTAGTGGTCTGGAGCTCCAGATACTGCCTGGAATTAAGAACATGCGTCAGGAAGTGAAAACATATTTAGCGCAACCAACATAATGCATCATATGCCAGTACATAAGGTTAAAAATGAATATTTTTGCAGCGTATCGCTCCTGAAGAAAAGTTTGCGATTTTTTAATAACACAACTGCAAAAACAAAATAGGTTTCTAATAGTGTTTGTAAATATAAAACCTGCATATATTTAGTGAGTAAAAAAGAGCAGATGACAAAATCATGGTATCCAAACTTGCAACATTTTGAAATGGCAAAAACAGCGTTTTCTACCTCTAGAGATATACCATACAATTGTTTTTTTCGAGGAAACTACGCGTATCTTGAAAAACTAAGGTTAATTCTTTTGTGTCTAGATATTTGCCCACCACATATAAGAATTTCATTGGAAACGAAAGATGGCCATGGGACCTCGATTATGTTTCTTATCTAAGGCACCCATAATACGCTGTGAGAAAGCCAATATCAAGGGCTTTTTTTATTATTCCATATTTCGAACGGTTGTGCCATGTAAGAAAATTTGAAAGCTAGGCACACCTTAGGTGTCGCCAGCCCTCACTTTCTGTTACAGCTGCATTTGCTAAGCTGAATTAATGCGTTGAGTACTTTATTTTAGCCACGAATATAGCGCTATTACGTGTCAATTTTAAAGAAAGGCCGCAGTGACGCGATTCCTGTAGAATTTGTAAGTGAAATCTGTAAACCTTACAAATCTACCCATATGTATGATCTCTTGCAGGTTTTATTCAAGCTACATTACACCTGCTGCGCCCATAGCTTGAGCCAAGGGTTATAAATAAACCATTAGAAACAGACGATGGAAACCGGTGGTGCATTGCTGGCAGCCACTTAGGACAGCGCAGAAAATTTTTATTTTGTACGTGGGGAAGTGCGGTTATTCGCTTCAAGTACTAAATATTCACTTTAGACAATAAATAGGACTTACAGATTCGGTGAGCACGTTCGGAAACCCCTGTTTCAATATTTGCGGTTAGAAACCTCATGTGTACCTCTTTTTCCAGCTGCAGATAAATTCCGGGTTATGTAGATACCGAAACCGTTACCAGCCCATTCGCGCACCTCAATTGTGCTGCTCACAACATGATTTTGAGCGGACAAAACAACCTGCCGCTATGATTGCTAGCCCCATGCATGAGTAAGGGTGATATGCTGGCGATGGTTGCTTCGCGTCGGCCCTTTGGCGCACATGAAGGCTCGAGTTACAATGAGCGCGCCGAACTTTGCAATGCGGATAATGACTACAAAGCGGGAAGGATATAAATGAGTTTAACAGTATTTTTCAGCTGTAAAATACAAATACAGGCTTGTTGGACGATGTGCTGGCGCGGACGAAGAAACCATAGGCAACTTGTAGGTCTAACGCTACACAGGGCTGTCGAGCCAAGCCAAGTCCTCAATTGTATTGTCCGGGAATCAGATTTCTGTATTTTCGTGGTTTCCTATTGTATCTGGCGTTCAAAATGCAGACGTGAGGGTTCTTTATCACAAATAATCAAACGTGGTTCGTGCCGGTACTCTTCAAAGTAGCAACACCATTTATTGTGTAAGTCATTAATCAGTAATTTAGGTAAATAATGTCAATTAAGGATTCCAAACAAAACCTTTTTTTGGCGCTCAAGGTAGCTTCCAGCAATATATATATCTGGTTTCCTTTGCCTGCCTCCGAAATGTTTTTTTTTTTATTCCTTGGATCAAATTTGCTTGGACAAGCAGTATATGTGTAAAAATGATGCACCTGTGAGCTACCCGTTTAAGTGAGCTCCCGTTTAAGTGAACTACCCACAGAACCAGTCAAAAGCGTATATCAGCTAACCAGCGGCCAGTGCAGCAGTCGTGGGCTTAGATCGCTTGTGTATATTATATCTAGCCATTTAAAAAAAATGCAAATGGTCGCCGAACATTCTCTTGGTAACGATATTTAGTATAAACTGTTTGCACATCGCAGAAAGCGTAGGAGCGGCAAAAAACTAGCGCGCCAGTCATATGCGGAGACAGCTGACAATCAAGCACTAATTCCTAGTGTGGGATGAAACACTGGCTGTCTCAGCCGTATTGCTGTGGAGGCGATCAAAATGCAACAGGGCACATGCTATGCAATGTATGTGCGTCTTTCATCCTAATAAACCCCAAGGCAGCTGAAACTAATCTGGAACTCATCAGTATAGTGTTTCTCATTGACCATAAATTTCGGTACATGAATCCTGGAATTTTCTACATCTTCCTAAAATAATGCGCGCGATTTTGTATGCCTCTTAATAGTGTTGTAAATTTTGTTTCCTCATTGTTTTTGTGCAGGTACCATTTGCGAAAAAGTTGGGGTGGACGATTTGGAGGCACACGCATTTATTCGCAGGTGGCTGCCTGGTTCCTGTGACAGGGGGGGGGGGGGGGGGGGGTGGAAGAAAAAGGCGTTATGCTGCAACCTCCCCTGGCGAACCAGGCATGCCACCTGTGAATGCAATTGCAGGGTCAGCCCCCTCACTACGCCTATGAGTGTGCCCTCCAGCTCCCTGGCCCCTTCCACTTCCCGAGAGCCCGCCCTGCCCTGACCAACCCTGCCACTGCCCCGCTAACGGCTGCTGTGTGTGCCCTCAGCGCTGGCTAGTAACAACTGCCGTCTATAGTAACAATTGCAATAAATATTATCTTTTTGTGAACCATGCCCTTGTTTTGTGAATATCTACTGGTTGCTCATGAGCGACAATTTGAATTTATATTGCCACTCCTATTTGAAAGGCCATTATTGTCCCAGCAAGTTCGATGTGCTGTCACGAATATGGCTAGAATGAAAAAGGCTGCATTTTATGGCCTGCACAGGCAGTGAAACAAAATGTGTAATCTTGACATCATCAATGGTACATGAATGGAGTAGCCGGTGTACCCATAAACCATTGGATTAATATTGGTATCGACAATATGCGGCATGAATGGAGTAGCCAGTGCACCTGCAATGGCTAACCATTGGTATGATATTGGCATTGACAATGGGCCATCAATGGAATAGCTGGTATTAAACAAATATTGGTAGTACAATGATGGTATAATGCTGGACAGTATTGGCAAGAATCATGGTGCATGAATGGAAAGTCTAATATTGTGCCTACATTGGTGGCTCCAGCTTGGTTGAACACTGGACCAATCTTGGAACGAAAGATGGGCCAAGAATGGAGAATGTAGTAAAATGCCCAAATGCCAATATCAGTCCAATATTGATGCCATTCTTTTCCAGTGATGAACCATTGTTGGACCAATGCTGGTGTGCTGCTTGGGACGACCACTCGCGCTAATTAGCCAAGATTGTTGCATAGCCGGATATGTGGCCGGCACGGTAACGTCCACTCTCAAAGTGAGGCCTAGCCCTAAACTGCCCACTTCTAGGTCCTACGTCGTATGTGAATTTGCGGTTCATTTTCTTCGTCAGCGTGTCGGACCAACTGGCCCAAAACTGTTGAGCATAAACCCAGGCGTCCCGTTCAACGTCATGCGTGGCTACTTCCGCTTCGGTTTTATCTAAAAACCCCTACGTTTCTTCCGGGTTTAGTGAACGCGTTCTCCATTGTCGGCCTGACCACTAGAAACGAGCACGTCAACAGTGATTTGATCAGTAAGTTATGCCCTACTATATGCGTCACGATTAATTAACCAGAGATAAGGTTCCGCGATAGCGTGAACTGAACAAAAAACAAAAGGCACTCCTCCTTGGGGACATGTATATGCATACCCTGAAACATACCACTCGGCTATCTTATCTTTTTTTTTCTTCGGTTGCATAGTTGCTCAAAATATCTAGCCCTTTTTTATGCCTTTAAGGTGTGTCTTTCTTAAAGCATATGAAGTTACACGCTGACGTGGTGTATCAAGCAAGGGAGAAAATCATGAACGATTTAGCGTGGTTACGTAACGCGTGAATTAGGTGCACTCTTAGTACTGTTCTGACTTGGGCCTCGGTACGAGGCTCGGTTTTCAAAGTCAACCGCACGGATATCAAGTTTGTGACGACGACAACATGCAGTGCACAGCTTGGAGACTGGTAGTTATGCACGCGGGCTTTTCGGCTGTGATGATGGCTCAATACTCACGTGCAGTGGCCAAAGAGTTGATGATATATTTGCGCTGCGGCAGGTTAAAAACCAGCTCGCAGTCCTGGAGTGGTGTACTCAGATTTTGGTGATTACATTTCAGCCTCAGAACGCGACCTCCACAAGCGATATCGGCGAGCGGTGCTTTAATTCAGCACTAGCGAATTTTGCCACCCGGCATCTGTTTCTCCGGTGGCGAATCCAAGACAGACATTCCCAAGCCAAGGGAGCCCAGCAAAAAAGCAAAACTCTCACATCAGGCCCGGCTTGTGGCCGAAGCAACCCGGTGCACGGTTGCTAGCGGGCCTCATTCTATGTCCGGTGAGCAGCTCGGAGCCGCTTAGTATGCCCCTTTTATCCCCGTGGAGTGATTGATTCACCGCTAGCGACGCGGACTAAGCCTTAGACTCTGAAGAAATGTGGGCAAAAAAAATATATATATATTTTTTGCCCACCAGCATCAGGCTACTGAATTGCTTCCCTCGTGAAACGCTTTCAAAATTTCGGTTCGTGTTTTGTTGCTCTCATTTTGCTTTTCTCGTGTTCACCGATGTGTACTTGGGTGGGGATCCTCGGTGGAGTTTTATGGAATCGCCTGCGTGGGGTTTGGTTGGAGGCTTTGACGCCGCGATGGTTCGCGTTGCAGCCTTGAGCCACTGGCCGTGAGTTCCAGCTGAACGCACGAACGGATTAACTGGATCCCGCGTTTAGTGCCTGTGTTTACTTTTCTCTCGTTATCATTTTTTTTCTCAACACTCTTTCTCGATCTCAGGTCTGCACTATCGCACTTCATCATTTGTTGCCTCCATCAAACTGCTTGTTTTCTGTTCTATCAGGGGCGGGTTTATCCGTGTACGGCTCACGCTGTCCCTCGATGCCCAGAAAAGAAATTACATCTCTCCCTCAGCACTAAAAGTGCGCTCGAGCGGACAGCTGTTAGCGAAATAACTAGTTCGGGATGGAGATTCCATGCCGCCTGGCTTAGTGGATTTTTTAAAGAACGTGTAATCGATCCTGTAATCGATCCCCTGGCTTATTCTGTCGTTGCATGCGGGCGCGATTACTTGGCGTAGGTGCATCTTGGAGCCCACAGATTTGCTTTTGAACTCTTTTGATCTCGGAAATTTTATATACTTTATATGCCCTTTTTTTTCATTTTCTATGTGGAGGCTCATGGCGGCTTAATGTGAACTCAGCGCTCCTTTTTAGACGTTTGGCAATTAGGTGCGGCCTGAAACGGGATGGCGGTCGCTTAGCAGAGGGAACCCTGCCCTCCTTCATTTGCCGCTATATGGCCCCTAATGTCATCTTAAATGACCATTACTCGCATGGGTTCTCTGATTGCTCTTACACTGATGAAATAAAATCAAACTAGTGAGATGAGCTCGACCTACACGTAACTGGAACAAATAATTAATCAACCTTACCTATTTGTTTAATTACTTCACTTCCCTAAGGGAAAACAGGGGCGGTATTGTATAAACTGTCGGTTTAGTTCATTTTATTTCATTGTTCTCCCCATTTATAGTCCACCAATAGGCCCAAAACTGTCGACAGACGTCACAGGTAATGCTCACCTGCGACGGGCGAGATAAGGGCCCAGCACCGAAGGGAATTATTGAAACGGCCTGACGTATATGGTGTTTACCATCCTTAAGTGACTTGATCCTGATAGCTTTGTTTTCTAAATATTAGCCCTGCATGATTACAAGTTATTCTACTTATAGAAATTGATGTGTTTATTCCAATTCGGTTGTATAATAAAATAGCTCGATTTTTTTTTGTTTAAATTGCCACGTATAACTAAAAACAGTGCATGCTTGTGTACTAGCTGAGCATGGCAGTAAGCATCACCGAGCAGTACAAAATGATGTTTTATGCTTCTCTCTGTCACGAAATTAGCGCACATCATCTTTGAGTCAGCGCAGAGCGAATGAACTGCGTGGGTGGCATCGCACAGAGGGTTCCAGAAGATTGGAGAAACCTCTCCTTTTCCACGCGAGGAGAGCGTGTAGCCTTGTGTGCATAGGCGTCACCACCTCCTCGTCACTTGGCGGTGATGACTCATCCAGCCGGATAAACAACTGGATGTCTCCAGAAGTCTCGGTCGACGCTGACCAATGACGATGCGCATCCCGATAGGGAGAGAAGAGGACACTTGAACAAAGGAAGTTACGTTTATGTGCGCGCCTGCCTTCGCATTTTGTAACAGACAGACGCTGCGCGCCCTATTTATTGAGGTCGCGTCGCTTCGGCAAGCTAGCCAGTGTTACAGCCTTTGTTGCAGCCAGAGTTACAGCCAGTGTTGCAGCGAGTGTTACAGCGAATCACCAAATGCAAATGCTACTGCTCGGTTCCCGGGGTCAACCCGCTGCTCGGTAAGCCCACTGATCGGCGAGGGAGCGGCACTCGTCCACAGAACGGCCACAACGTGACTCTGCAGACGTCGGTCTGCGATAGTGCCCAGTGAACAATTTAGTGTCTATTTGTTCTGACTCTATCGTGCATTGTTTATTGTTTTGAAGCATCTGTGCTTGTTATTAGAGCCTCTCTGGTTGCATGCTCTGCATTCCTTTTTGTGAACCTCTTGTCTCTCTTAGGGCCAATTCCTTTGTATCGTCTCCTGCTGTATAAAGTTTGTTTTGCTTGTTAATTCTGACTCCGACCCTTGCTCTGGCTTGACCCGGCGAACGCTAGGCATTAAACGGCCACCCCTTCATTCACTACAGGTGATTGAGTTTCTACTGAGCTTGTCACTCAAGTATAGAGGGCATCTCCTTTGAGACCGGAACAGCTGCCCCCCCCCCCCCCCCCCCCACACACACTCTTATGGCGAATTCGAGTGGGAGAGCACTATAAAAGAGAGCACTTTTGAGAGCACTTTAAAAGTGCTCTCAGACAAGCGGGCGCCCTCCAGTGGAAGAGCAGGAGTAGAATCACTGGCTTCCAATGGTAGAGGAGGAGGGATTTTTCCACCGCTGAGAGCACCCGTGTGCACTCCTGGCCGCTCCCTCGTCTAAAGCGAGTGTAGTGGAAGTCACATGGCATAAAGCGTCATATCCGCGCCATCTTTTCATTTTATTCTCTTCAGTCGGGGACGCTAAAATGGCGGCTGCAAAGCGTTGGCACTCGGCGAGCGGAAAGCATTATCCAGGTGCTATGGGCATGTTTGAGAGTCGCTGCTGGCGTCGAAATGGCCAAAGGACGCATATCGCCGCGCTGTGAGAACAAAGGCATACAAAACTAGCGGTTCTATACAGAGCGTTGGCCTCTCCTCGGGTTGCAACTGCCGCCACTGCGGGCAGGCGGAGAATGCTGGAGAGGGAATTGCGGTCACATGGTTGTGGCGCACTGCTCTCGACCCGCAGAGAGCGTTCCCATGGGAGGACAGTTACACCCCCGCTCGGCGTGCTCCTGTACTGCTCTGTATTTCTCGGCGCCTCTGCTCTCGTCCCCCCAATCGAATGCACCATAAGAGTATCTGGTAGTGTACGCACCAATAGTGGTGCATCAATAATAATATTATAATTATTAACGGGTGACACTAACACACTGTTGTATACAAAAGAGCAAATTAGTGACATTCGCTTAGCATGAACTATTTGACGCAATCGAGCATCTGGTGCATCGTTTTGATTGGTTGAAGCTGTGAGTTTTAAAACTACAACTGCTGGCATCGTGGCTTAAAAAGTTGCATTCTGCGCACTTTATACACTATGCACGCCAAAATTGCTTTAGATATGACTAAACAAATTGCATGATACACTTTACATAAAGCTCTGTGAGAACAAAGGCATACAAAACTAGCGGTTCTATACAGAGCGTTGGCCTCTCTCGGGCCCAAGATGAGAAGTTCAGAACAAGGCCATTGAGCTTTAAAAAGGTCCTGGGAATGGGCTCAATTTAGGCAGTGCAGATTTTTTTTTTGTCTGTTACTTATTCCACTTTCTGGGAATGGGTAGCCCCGAAGCCGGTCTTAAAGAAAAAATATTTAAGGAAAACCTTAGCTCCACATTGTTGTGATAAATATCGTTAATACCTTCCTTCAGCGGTTCTTCACATATGATTGACATTCTTTGTCCACATTGCTAAGCTTTAATCAAGCCAGCATATAACACACATCACTCCCCCCCCCCCTTCTCCCCCATCTTACCTTCTTACATTGAAGGTTTCGGTAGCTTTAGTGAGCAGCGAATAAATATTGCGGGTCCGAATGCCGGCAAGTAACACTTGAAATTTTTTTTAATGAATCATTGATAAACTTAAGCCGTTTGAGATTTGCGCCAGCGTCTAATTCTTATTTCAAGTTTTTTTTTTCAAGTACTTTCACTGCAGACATTCACGCGTGTCGCGGATCTGACAGCATACCGCCGTCTTCGGGACAACGACGGCTGCTTTGCGACATCGCGTCGAAGCATTGGCACAGGCAGGATTTCGCCGTCGCATTGATTTGGCGCACCACGCGTCCAAAAATGAATTCGGTCTGCACGTCTTGTAGCCTCTGCGAGGAAATTAACTGTGATCCGCCTAATACTTTCCACATTATTCCTGAGTCTGGCTTCAGGTATACTTGCATTTTTTATCGCGATGAGGCGACAAGACTCAAGTTTTTTGCCTCGAGGAGACATACGCTTGCTATCAGCGCAGAGCAAAGACGAGGAATGCATCGTGTCAATATTAAAACTGAGTCGGCAAAGGCGCATGTGGTCAAAATACTGAAAGTCGCTTTTCGACTTTTTAAAGCAAGTAGCGGTTTTAAGACGTGCATGTCCCTTCAAAGCTGGACACGCTATATTAAAGCTGCCTTACTGGAGGGCACCAGTGATGTTCCCGTTACAGTGTGATCTTTGACGTGCACTGACAGTCCACTGAAACCTTGGTTTCCGTTCAAGGGTTATACATTGTAACTTCTGCACTCTTATAAATGAAGTCTGCAGTAGAAGCTTGGGGGGACTGGGAGAGGACACTCCCCTCGGATTCGGGAGGGGGCGGGTTCAGCTCCAGATGCCGGCCAGACACCTACTGGCTTTCTCAAATAAACACAGGTCACCGGCCGACCTGGCGCGCGGCTCCTGCACCTTTAAATTCTGTCGAAAGTGGTTAGTCGCTATTCATTTTCTTTTTCGAACTTCATCTGCTGTTCCAGTATTGGAGCCCGTTATACTGTGAAAAAGGCTGACCGCCGAAGAATTGACTCGTTTGAATTGTGGTGCTGGCGAAGACTCTTAAGAGTTCCTTGGACTGCCAGAAGATCAAATCAGTCGATATTGTTGACCATAAGCCCTGACTGCTCATTGGAGGGTCAAATTCTAAAGTTAAAACTCAGCTACTTTGGTCATCTGATGAGAAGAGAGGAGTCGCTGGAGAAAGATTTGATGTTGGGAAAGGTTGAGGGTCGCCGGAGAAGGGGTAGGCAGCGAACGCGATGGTTAGATGGCATTCTCGAGGCATTGCAGATGAAGCTATGTGATGTTAAGAAGATAGTGAGAGACCGGAAAGCGTGGCGTGACATGGTCCATAGGGTCACGAAGAGTCGGACACGACTGAACGCCTGAACTGAACTGAACTGAACTGATACTTAGTAGCATGGGCAGAGGCATATTAGTTTTTTATTATTTTGGGGCAGCCTCACTGTAGTATTGTCACACTGCTGCCCATCTTCTGGCGCCACTAAGTGGCCAAATGTCTTGGAGCGTGGCTGAGCGTCGTCCTCGTCTTTCTCGGACTTCGCTTCATTAAAAAGGGCCAGCTCGGTTGTTCTTCTGTTTGCTACGAGTGTTGGTGACATTTGGTGGAGGTGCTGGGTGAGATCCCATTTACGTTGCCCCGAAGACGTCAGTAACACTGCCCATCGACGCTCGGACGCCACTCCCGTCCATGAAGCGAGCCGTCCTCCGAGGCCTAAAACCTGAGTTTGAACCATTGACCACACCGCTGCAAGCCATGACATCTGCGACGGGCAGCCAGACAAGTCAGCATTCCAGCAATGCTCCACCGTACGTCCATCTCGCACCTCCATCACCGCCATCATTCCACGGTGACCGGTTCAAGGATGTCGAAGACTGGTTGGCCAGTTTTGACCGTGTGGCCGCATTCAACCAAAAGGATGACGAGCGGAAGCTAATGAATGTGTACTTCGCGCTGCAAGACTTGGCCAAGACGTGGTTTGAGAACCACGAGGCGTCCTTTGTCAACTGGGCACTCTTTCACCGTGAGTTGCTCACAACATTAAGCTCGAGTGCGCGCAAAGAAAACGCAGAGATTGCAATTCGTTCGAGGTCTCAGCAGTCAAATGAGAGCGTGGCCATGTTTGTCGAGGACATGACGCGACATTTCAATCGGGCCGACCCTACCATGCCCGAGGAAACAAAAGTACAGCCCCTCCTGCACGGGGTGAAGGAACAGTTGTTCCCTGGCCTCATTCGCGACCCTCCAAGAACTGTCGCAGATTTCGTGAGAGAAGCTACCAGCATGGAAAGTTCACTGCATGAACATTGTACCCAATACGGGCGTCAGGCAAGCGTAGCGGCGACACCCTACTGTGCGTCCGTACCAGCAGCCAGGGACGAGGCATTGCGGGAGCTTGTTTTGAGCATTGTCCGCGAAGAGCTGCAGAACCTCCACTTGGATGCACCGCCTGAAGTGAATTATTCTACCGGGGATGTCATTCGTGACGAAATCCGGCGAGTGGTGCAGCCACCACCAGCACCACAACTGAAGCCATGCATCATGACTTATAGTGATGTCCTACGTCGACCTGCCCCAGAGCCACATCCATTCCGCCCCGTTGTCTCACCACCGCGTCGCTACCTGCGCCCCGTCGAGCAGCAACAAGATCTGCGCCCTGTCGAGCCGCAACAAGACCAGCGTCCCGCTATCAGCAAGGGGCACTTGTGGCGCACGCCCAACAGACGGCCACTCTGTTATCACTGCGGCGAGCCTGGCCACATTCTTCGCAATTGCCCATACCGGAGAATAGGTTTAAGAGGATTTCCATCAAACGCGCCTCGTCCTCGCTATGGCGAAAAACCACAGGAGATTGAAGAATACCTGGCTGCTAACGAGATGCACCCGACGTCACCGCAACGGCAGTCGCGATTGTCATCCCCGAGGCGTTTTGCGCCACCCAGTCAATACTCCTCCTCTGGGAAATTCAGAGGCACGTCCCCTCGCCGGGAAAACTAAACAAGGCGACCTCTGGGGGTGAAGCCCCGCTATGTCTCAGATTAAACAGCCTCCACCCGACGATTTGACGCGACGGTCCGAGCGACGACGACCCGATCCGACGAACTTACCGACGTGCTGCGAACGCATTGTTTCCGGGGAAATTTTTGTAACCGCCAACAGTTGTGATGTGAACGCACTTGTGGATACCGGTGCCGATATTTCCGTCATGAGCAGCCAGCTAGCCACGGCACTCCGTAAGGTTCTGACGCCTTGGTCTGAGCCAATGATGCGCACTGCCGGTGGCCATGTGATTGCACCGATTGGCATGTGCACTTGCCGCATAGAGATCTGCAGTTTTACTTTCACAGGCACCTTTGCCGGATTACAAGATTGCTGCAAAGATCTGATTCTAGGCATGAATTTTCTTCAAGAGTATGGTGGTGTTATAGACCTTCGGGAGCAGCTCATGGTATCGTTTTCAACCAAGCGAGCCGTTGATAGCAACACAGACTTCCGGAAAACGATGTTGCGCGTCTCTGACGACCACATAACAATCCCTCCGCGGGCGAGCAAGTTCGTCACAGTCGAATGTGATCACAGCACCGGCACGAGTGGCATTGCCGAAGCTAACATGTCACTGCTTCTCTCTCGACAAATTTTTGTAGCCCGGGGCTTTGTCGAACTTGTTCGTGGGCAAGCCGAAGTGCTAGTGACAAACTTCACGTGTGTACCCCAACATTTGACGGCGAACACGACGTTCGCTTATTTTGAAGAATTTGGAGAATGTACAGGCCAGTACGATTTATCCAACACGTCAGACCTCGACAATGCGACGTCTACAGCCATTCAGACCGATGTGAACCCACACCTCTTGCACAGTCAGAAAAGCTGCATAGAGAATCTTGTCAATTCGTTCCGCTATTGTTTTGCTTCAACATACAAGGTCTGACAGACGCCAATAATTAATCACCGAATTATAGTTGCCGACGACCAACGTCCACTATGTCAGCTTCCTTACCGGGTGTCTTCAAAAGAACGTGAAGCCATTCGCCGCCGAGCAGTAGAAATGCTCCAAGACGACGTTATCTAACCGTCGACGAACCCCTGGGCTTCGCCTGTTGTCCTCGTCGCGAAGAAGGATGGAACTTGAGGCTCTGCGTGGATTATAGATGCCTCAACAACGTCACAAAAAAGGATGCGTACCCCCTGCTGCGTATAGACGACTCCCTAGATCGCCTTCGCCATGCCACATACTTTTAGTCACTTGACCTCCGCAGTGGATATTGGCAAATAGAGGTTGACGAGCGAGACCGTGAGAAGACCGCTTTTATTACGCCGGACGGTTTGTATGAGTTTAAAGTGCTCCCGTTTGGCCTGTGCTCGGCCCCTCCCACATTTCAACGAATGATGGACACTGTACTCTAGTCTGAAGTGGCAGTCATGCTTCGTATATCTCGACGACGTTCTGATTTTCTCGGACACGTTCGACGAGCACCTGAAACGTTTGCGCGCTGTCTTCGAGTTCATCCGATCTGCCGGTCTCTCTCTAAAACCCGAAAAATGCCACTTTGCTTTTAATGAGCTGAAATTTCTCGGCCACATTGTCAGCGCTCGAGGTGTTAGCCCAGACCCAGAAAAGACGGCCGCTGTCGCTTCATTCCCCAAACCAGCTGACAAACGAAGCTTGCGTCGATTTCTTGGCCGCTGCGCGTACTATCATCGTTTTGTTCACAATTTTTCCAAGATCGCTGAGCCTCTGACCCACCTGACAAAAGACGCCGAACCGTTCGTTTGGGGCCCCGACCAGGAAAAAGCTTTCACGGAACTAGAGTCCCGTCTCCAATGTGCACCTAAACTTGGCCAGTTCGACGAAGAGGCCGACACGGAACTGCACACGGATGCCAGTAACGTTGGCCTCGGTGAGGACCTTTTCCAGTGGCAGGAAGGTGCAGAACGCGTCATTGCTTACGCCAGTCGCACTTTATCCCGTTCCGAAGTTAATTATTCAACTACGGAAAAGGAGTGTATCGCTGTTGTGTTGGGCAGTCATGAAATTTCGCCCGTATTTGTACGGTCCAGTATTGGTTACTGCGTTGTGTTCCAGTATTAGTTACTGCTGTTCGGTGACGAACAAATGGAGGAGATTGGTCTCCTGTCTGGTGATATACTGTATATAGAAATCTTCCCCGACCTGCCGGAGCCAGGCGTGGAGGCGTTTGAGCCAAAATTGCGGCAGGTTGACATGTTTGAACGCAGCCGATGAAGCGCTCTAGGCCGAGCGTCCTAGATCACGTCGCCGCCGTTAGGAAGGGCGGAAAACTATATTTTTGAGCGAGTTGGTTGAGATTCATGTTAAAAATGAGCACACAATTTGACGCAACACAAAGCACAAGAAGGGGCACACCACAATCGTTCGCATTGTCCCCCTTCTTGTGCTTCTCCTTTCTCGTGCTTTGTGTCGTGTCTAAATGCACGCTATATTTGGCTGTGAAGGACGAAAGAGCTGGCAGGATTTATGGCGAAGGGTTCCGTGTTCTAGACAGGCTAGAGCCTGTTCGTCAAATCTGCGGAGCAATGCTGAATAACGACTAGCTGGGACAATGTTGGATGTCGAACTGAGTGTTTATTGTGTTGCACGCTCTGAAACGACTGATATGGAAACTTTATTGACAGGCGTCGCTCAGACAGCGCGGCTAGAGTGCTCACACAGGCGAAAGCGCGACAAAGGGGCGCTACTCGGTAGTCTCAAATTAACTACCCTTCATTCCTTGCGTGCAATTGTTTTTTAAGGGCGGGTTTTTTTTTTCGGTAATTAGAGTTTATAATTGCGTTGTACTCTTTGAAATATGAAGTAGAAGTAGTTTCGGAACACGAAAACCGGGTAACTGGAACCGAAAGTAGGTATCACCCTCTTGTGACGTGATTGCCGACTTATCTATAACGTCCCGTGCATGACCACAAATACTGTCCTGCACTTGTTGATTAGCGAAACGGGCGACTGAAAGTTACAGCTGGAGTGACTGTTTGTCTGAACTATCTTATTCTGCAGAAAGCGTAGAGCAAATGTGGACCGCCGTGCGTCAGTGACGTCACGCACACAAGGTTGCCAGCAGAAATCTCTCCTATTGAGGCCACGAAATGGGAAATAATTTTCGCTGAAGCAAACATCATACCGCAGTGCAATTTGGCACAGATAACCCGCACTTTGAGAATAACGTGCCATGAAAGTTTCAGTAAAACTTGAGAACGGCAAAAAAAAAAACGCCGCAGTTGCCATTTAATGCTGTAAAGTGCGACCGAACTCCTTTTTGTTCATCGATAAACCATGCTCTCTTTCCGTCTTGTTAGCTTTGACCAATACAGGAAGTGCGTCATGCCAAAGGAGTTTCGAACACGATAGAGGTTTCGCATTTCGTGAAAGGCATTGCGTGTATCTTAGTTTGTTCCTTGTACCCTTCCTCAGATATGATAGAACTGATTCTGGATAACTTGAACTGCTCAGAGATTAGCAAGTTCGCATTGACTTGCACTGCCATGTTTTATTTTTATTTATGGGAGAGCTCGTGGTCGTAAAAGAACACGTAGCTACACAGGCGTGTACTTTTGTCGATAGTCAGGTTTTTTTTTTTGGTGCATTTGGTTTTTCAGAACGCTCTAAGAAACTCTGGAGATAGTCCGCTCTCTTCAAACGCATCTGTTCCGCCTCAAAGCAGATCGCTGTTTGAGGCCATGCTGCGTTTCGTGGCCTCAGAGTGTTCGCTCTCGCTGGCCAGCAGAGCCTTTTGTGCGTGCGGGAATCCGGGAAAAGTGCATGTAGTCGGGAAATGATTGCGGGCATCTAGAAAACGGGCAGGATCTTCTAGGGGGCCGAAAATTATTCTTTTCAAAAATTTTTCGAATAGATGGGGACCCGAACACACAAAAAAAAATTTTTCAACTACGGTCCGGCAGTGTTAGAGAAACCTGCGACATATTACCGAAATACGAGCCGTGCGGCTCCGGGGACTACCTTAACTGTATCGTGATAGGCTATCCAGGAAGTGCCGCTTATAGGAAACTTACTTCAGAGACAACCGGCTAAGAAATATCTAGGGTTATAAGCGGTGCAGAAAATGATAAAGAACTTGGCACCCGCGGAATAAAGCGCTTACATAAAGGAAGGTTTACTGCACAGTATGTTCTTGCAGAAGGTACAACTTTGCCCAGATGACCAACGTTGTGAAGACCACTCAGTCTGGTTCAGAGCATGGGCCTTCAGTCACTTGATTCCTTGAACTTTCGAGGGGTACTTTCAGAGGTTGCTGTGTTTGATAGGGCTCTTGAAGGACTCACCTGAAGAAGAGAGAACTTGTCCTTGATAAACAGTCGAAGACAACTTGTTACTCTTGAAAAACGTCACCCAGCATGGCCTTCTCCGTGGATACAGAAAGTGTATTTTTGTCACTTGCATACGAACTATTGTTTCCTGTTAAGAATGCGTTATTACGTCGATTTTAGCTCCACCAGCTTGTCTGCTGACCGCAACATGGATAATCTTTTCAGCGAAAAAAAAACAAAAAAAAAAATCCGCACCGGCGAAGGTAGATTGAACGCTGTAGACGCCGCAGACAGAAAATAATCTCTGAATCGGGCTTTTGTGTACAATCGGGGGCTCTGCTGGTGACACCAGACGCTGTAATGTATGTCGGGAAGAGGACGGCGACCCCCAGAGTGGTAAAAAAAAAACAAGAACAGAAAAAAACAAATAAAGACATGTTTCATACCGGGAACGTTTCACTCTTACACATCTGTCTAGTTTTCTTTCTATATCTGACTCACGCAACGAACATGTGTGCCGTTACATATCCTGTTTGATTTTTCCCGAAGCCAACGAGCACCGACATAGTTATCCTTTTGATTAGACATGCAGAAGGCTTTCCCGGAATTTTCGAGTGCTCCACTGGCGTGCACAGGTGTTCGTTCCATAAACGCCTTGCATGTTGGCTTATGCGAGCAAGGGCCGACGAGGTCAGTCGAATTTCTTCTGCGTCTTAGAGAAGCGACTGCCCTGCTGCGACGTGCTAACGTGTGTTCATTGAAACACCGCCCAGTCGCGCCGAGGTAGTATTTCCAACAGGCGAGAGGAGTGCTGTGCACTACGCCCACCTTGGGGTCAACGATGAGTCTGGTGTTCTTTATTTTGCAAATAGGCCTCTTCTTGATGTCATTTAACATGCGGCGCATGCTCCCGGGAGGAAAATACAACATTTACTCCGCACTTGTCACCCGCCGTCTTGAGGCGTTGTGAAAACTTGATGCCCGTACGGGTACCGCAAGCTACTGTTGCGAACGTTCATTTCCTTGTCGATGAACTGCCTGTCACATTTCGCCCGGCCAATTTCGCTTTCTACAACTGAGGCGACAATTTAACTTTGGAAAAGGGCCAGCGCCAGTCGCCTTAGTTGGGCATCTACTCTCTCACAGGCAGCGAGAGCATGGCGGATGCCAGTTTTCTATACCTCTTTTTAGAAGCTTGGAATCAGTTTATAGGTAGTCGAAAATATGTTTTTTTTACTCTGACTTGCACTGTCAGGACGCCCGTGTTTCTTAAAAAATGCAGGTAATATACATGCAACGGATTTGATCTTACTGTGGCAGCTCGTGCGTTAACCTGATGCGATTAAAGGCGCTACATGCAAAAATATCAAGTCCTGTTTACGCCAGCACCTCTGCCCTAAGCGTTGGTCATGCTCACTTCCGTGATGTACTCTTCCTCATTCATAATTTTATTTACAACCAACTAGGCCAGCTGTCTATATGCTTATTAGTATCTATCCTATTCCGGTGTGCGCCGGTCTTGTCTTCTTTCCCGTATTTTTGGCAAATCAACCAGCCAATGAATCTTGTTCTTTTTTCCTACGCTTGGCTTCGAGGGATAAAAAAAGGAAGACGTCCATAACTACAATAATTGCGCCCTAATATATTCATACAAAATGGTTTGAGCTGCGAGCGGTTGGCCCATTTATTAACCGACAGTGTGCACAGCTCGTTCCGTCGAAAAGGCGCAGGCGTTGCCGTGATGTGCAAAAATTGGGCCGTGCTCCAAACGTGTCGGAAAAGTACGAAAGCAGTTTCGCATAAAAAATGTGGCAAAGCCATTATTTGTGGCGCATTCTTGGTAGTGCGATACCATTTAGCATCCATATGCTAGTCAAGTTGAAGACTGGTTTGCGATAGGGGATTCGAACTGATGGCTTATGAATCACTAGTTTCATGCATTTAATTGCTTTCAAAGTGGAATATTTCTAGCGCAATACATAAAGGGGACCAAAAAGGCACCTGTCTGGTCACCCTTGCGTGTTGCGCTAGAAATATTCCGCTTTGAAAGCATGAACCAACTAGCCCAGAAACAAACGTTGTTAAAATGCCTTCAATTGCAAGTGTATAGATGTCCACAGACAAGTGGAGCAGGTACTGCGGCATTCCCCAGAATCAAACCCACTAAAAGACGTTTTTAACTTTTTGCCAAACTCTGTGCCAGTCACTCAATGCAAAACCGGGAAGGTTCAAGCTTCGCGTTAAGAGTAAACAAGATAGGGCTTTTGATATCGCCTTTTCATTCTGCGATTTTTTTTTTGTGCTTAAGTTAGATTTTGAGGAAAAGAAGCCGTAGTATTTGCCTTACTTCTCAGAGGGCACCTACACTTAAAAGTAACTGCTTAATATTGGAGGTGCATATGTCTTCGGATTGACTCCCCATCATAAACTATAGCATCCAGCTTTACTAGCGGATAGATGGCGCCACCTTGAACGCTGCATAAAGAACGGTCGCGTCACCATTTTGATACGAAATTATGTTCATAGTTTTTCTTAGGCGTCTTTTTTTTATTGGATGTCTCAATTGTGGATTCTGGCGATAACCTTTCGGCCCAACGGGCCCAATACGTTATCGCGCAAAACTATGCCAAACAGGTCTTTCCTCCGCTTTAATCGATTTAGGCTGAGGTAAATACCATGTAATTTTACTCGACAGCATAGTCCAACTTTTATATCCACTAACCCCCTTCTCGCAGTGCAGGGTAGTAAACTGGTGTCTTTTACTGGTTAACCTCCCTGCCTTTCCTCCTCCTCCTCTTTTATTTGACAGCGTATTGAGAGAGTTCCGCAGAAAGAGCGCCGTTGCACTAACCTGCTTTTTTTTTTTTTTGCTTTCTACAGAAAAGGGCAGCCGAGACAAAAGGTTGAAAAACCTGACAAGGCCTCGGCACCCAAGCAAAGTTTGACAGACCAGTGAGATAATACATTATCAATCTAGGCATATACGATCTAACACAAAATAAACACATATGCCACAAAAAGATTGTTACACACGTGAAACCACAGCAGCAAAAGAAGTACTCAACAAAAACAAAATAAGCCGTATTACAGACATATACATTAGAATCATAATTAGCCATCCAGTCATAAGCTGCTAATATAGGCGATTGATTCATTTGCTCCAACCAAGAAAATTCAACCAAATTCTTAAGATCAGCAAACAGAAATCTTGAAATGTTAGCGTGGAGAAAATTCAATATTGTTTGCTATTAGGTATGCTTTGATGTTGCGTTTGAATGTGTTGCTTCTAACAGAGAAGTCAACATTAAGATTGGACCTGTTAAGAACGCGCCAAAAGTCGCCAAACCTGTTGGAAAGCCACGCGTCAAAACTTAGGCGGCGTCTCCTAACATTCTTCAGCAACTGTTGCAGGAAACTTGACGTGTAACTGCGGTGAGGAGGAGAAGCAGTTAGACTTGCCTTAGACCGATTCTTATAGAAGAATCATTTCATAGCCTATATTAGCTACAAATGTCCGTCTCAAATCTCTACAGTGCGTGTGCTTGACACCGAGACTTCATCGTCACCACGAGCCGAAGCTCTCGTCTTCGGTGCAAAGCGAAGACACGGTAAACTGAAAACAAAGGAGCGGCATTTACACAGTGCGCGTTCCGGTCGTAGTCGCTTGTGGACATCAGTTGCCTGGTAAACAGCAGTTCGACATGACTTGGCTGAAAAAAACAAAGCGTAAGGGGTAGAGGTGCGGCATGCCGATGGGGCACTATGCGGGAGGTTGAAGTCGGCATAGCGCGCCATGGTGCGAGATTCGCCCTGAGCGCACCAGTTACTGGGGAAGGCGAGATTATGCGATGCCAGGCTGGATATCGACAGGGGAATTTAATTAATGTGCGCCGGAACAACCAAATGGTATTCGAGCTGCAGCACAAATTAAAAAAAAAGGCACGCAAGTTTTACACACACAGATAGAACACAAAAGAAGAAGCAACTAACACATGTAATGAAACTGAAACGAAAAGAGTCACGGAGAGAAAGAAATCAGTGAGTAGCACGTCTTGTATACACGGTGTGAGAATTGTAGAGCACATTACGAAGGAACAAGACAGATAAAGAGAGCAAAAACAAATAACTGACATTGATTATAGTAATATAGAAATATACATAAAAATAAACAACAATTCCAGGCTCAACAAGTGCGTGGTACTCAAAACACAGGTTAGATATACAGGCAAATACAATAAAGAAATTGAATTGAACGTGGGAGAGTAAGATTCGAATAAAAAGTTTAAAGTTAAAATTTAAATAAGAAACGGATAAAAAGCAGTTCAAGATGCAAACAGCATTGAACAGGAGAAAAAGCAAAAAGTGAAGTAAGTACAATATTTAGGCTAGAAAGTGCAAGTTATATGTGATAAAGTACTGTTTAGAATACAACACTACGAACATCCAATATAAACGAAGAGAGTGAGTTTTGGAAGATGTCAAGGTGACGACGAAAAGAGTTAAACCTCTACATTCTCTCGAGAGCGGAATGGGAATGAAGAAACGGATAAACTTGAAACGGTCACAATTCCCTCATGCTCTTTCGCGGAACGCACAGAAGAATGTACTCTAAGAACTGCGGGAACATAATGTGGCCATAAAGGAGTTTGTTCAGAATAATTATATCTACTCTGACACGACGGCCGCTAAGAGAAGGAAGATTCAATTGGGTACTCCTGGTGGAGCGAGAGGAGGAAGTTGCATAAGGAAAGCGATATCGAAATATCCGTAAAAATGTTTGCTGTACTTTGGCAACCAAGTTCCAGTTCGATTTACAACTGCCACTCCAAACAACCGACGCGTAATCCAAGAGCGGCAAGCATATGGACAGGTACAGCTTCAGGAATGGAAGTGGAGTACGTAACTCTCGAAAGTCTGCAGACGAATTCGAGTGTGCGTATAGCCCGCTGAGCAATGCATTTAGTATGAGAAAACCTGAGGGTGGCGGTCAAAAAGTACACCAAGGTCAATAATTAATAATAATATTAATAATAATAATCAATCTTTATTTAATGTGCGCATGAACAACCATGTGGTCTTCGTGCTGCAGCACAAAAAAATGAAAATGCACAGGCAAGTTTTACACACACAGATAGAAGACCAAAAACGAGACAAATAACACATGTAGCAAGAAAAACTCGATGTTGATTGTACCAACAGGAGGAATTCTTGCAGTGTCGTGAACTATCCCTAAACGATGATTTTTGCTGCATAAGATTTGATTTTTCATGTTTCGGACCCTAATAATGAAAAAAAAAACCTTTAAAGCTCAAAATCTTGCTCTGTCTTCCGAACGAGGCGGGCTCAATATGCTTGTGGTCGTCTTTGAACAACGCTGCACTGATTTAGAGCAATACTCGAGGAATAGAAGCATCGAGATCAAATGCACTCTCGAAACTCCACATTAGGACCTTCAAGGCAGGTTATGAAATGCAGCGAGTCAATTTATGTACTTTCATTCATTCATTCATTTATTCATACTGTCAGCCCTGGGCTGGCTATTACAGGAGTGGATATCAAACTTGAAACAGAAAAAGAACACATCAAACAAACACTGAGATCAACACTAAATTTCATACATAATTGTGTTTGCCACTTGAACAAAACAAAAACATTGTCATAGAAATTAAGCAGAACATAAAACATTGTGCAGTTTATCTAAAAATTCGCTAAGTGATTGTGACGTGACAACGGAGTTTGGTAACATATTCCATTCCTTAATGGCTCTCGGGAAACCACTAAACTTAAAGCAATCATTTCTGACAGGCGGCATTGGGATGTACAAACTGGGACGATGTCGTGATGTTTCCCCTGTTTTAATTTCAAAGTATTTTGTTTGATCGATTTTCAAGTAGTGGTTAGCGATCTGGAAAAGAAACTTGAGTCTGTCGCATTTGGTTCTAATGTCAAGTGTTTGAAAATCAGCAGATTTACACAAAGAAGTTGGAGAATCAGAATAACGATACCTATTAAATATAAACCTTGCTCCGAGACGCTGGATTCTTTCCATCTTAGAACAGTTGGAAGCAGTGTACGGGTGCCAGACAACTTTTGCATATTCGAGGATAGGCCTAACTAGGCTTTTGAAAACCAGGGCCGGCTTGCACGATAAAGTCCGGGCTAAGTCCAGACTTAAATGGTGTCTTTAGAAAGACGAAGCTTATTTAAGACGGCTCGTGTTTCGAACGTCGAACGCTTCGGGTTCATGTTCACCAGAGTGGCTTCCCAGAACGGCCTCAGCAACAACTTGGGGCATTTTTTCCTCGTAACGCAATCTTAAGCCGCAAAAAGCAATGGCACGGATTTTACACAACGCAAAATTGACGGAATGTGTACATCTTACAGCAGGGACAGTTCCAGCGCATCCCTGTATTTCCCTAATTTCTCTACTTAGACACCTGGCGTCCTTGTGTCTCAACCAAGACAGCACTAGAGTCGTAATCATACAAGCGACTTATACAAGTCAGGACTAAAGCCCAGTCTTGACTCCAGTCTTAAGCGTCCATGCTAGTGGCCTATTCTTTAGACTCCAGTTAAGTCTGGACTTAGCTAAGACAGTCTTAAGATTTTTTTGTGCAAGCGGGCCCAGACTTTTTATTTCAGGAGTTGCACTGCACATATTGCGTCTCAAGCTCCAGAGTGCCTTGGAAGCCTTAGTACATACATTATCTATGTGTGAATTCCAGCGTAAGTCAGATGTGAGTGTTACTCCAAGGTATTTAAAATTACTTACTCTAGTTATTAATCTACCATTAATGCTGTAACTGTAATCAAGGACAGTTTTCTTTGTTGTAATGGTCATAAAAACTGTTTTGTTTGAATTTAATACCATCTGCCACACCTTACACCATTCATGTATTTTCTGCAAGTTTTGATTGAGTTCTGCCTGATCTTCTGGAGTATTAATTTGTTTATAAACGATGCAGTCATCTGCATACAGTCTAACTGGAACGCTCAAACCAACAGGCAAGTCGTTGATGAAGATCAAAAACAAGAGAGGGCCCAGAACGCTGCCCTGGGGAACACCGGAATCGACTGGCATGATGTTGGATTTATACTCTTGAACTTGGACATACTGTACTCTAGACGAAAGATATGACCTGAACTACTTAGTTATAGTTTCATTTTTAAATATGGCACTGATTTTTAGTAATAGTTTAGGGTGCGAAGCCTTTGCAAAGTCCAAAATTATTATGTCTGTTTGCATGCGGGAATTAATTGACTGGGAAAGATCATGTACAGTTTCCGTGAGTTGTGTGATGGTAGAAAGCCCCTTGCGGTAGCCATGCTGGTTTACAAATAGGTGATTGTTACTCTCAAGAAAAGTTGATAAGTGAGCGTACATAATATGTTCGAGTAACTTGGAACACGTGCTAATGAGGGAAATAGGTCTATAATTTTCAACGTTAGAAGTGGGACCATTTTTATGCACAGGCACTATTTTCGCACATTTCCAGGCAACGGGAACACAACTACTGTCGATAGACGATTGAAAGATTTTGGTAAGAAATTTAGAATTCCACTCTGCATATCTATATAAGAATTCATTCGGGATACCGTCCGGTCCTGAGTTCTTTTTTATGTTGATATTCAAAAGGAGTTTCCGAACTCCTTCTTCACTTATTTCTAAATCGGGTATAGGAGGGCAACCTGGAGGCTCAAAAAACGGTGATTCGCCGTCACCTTCTGTGAAAACAGATGCAAAAAATGAATTAAAACTATCAGCCCTCTGGGGACTCTCTTCTTTATTAGAATGGTGAGATTTACCGCCGCCATTTATATATCGCCAGAACTTACTGGGCGCTTCAGTAAGAAATCTGGTGAGAGTCTGACTGTAAAAGGTATTTTTACTTTCTTTGATGAGTCGCTTTAACTCTTGGCTCATACGACATACGGAGGTTTTTAATTCCGGGCTTGGGTATTGTAAGCATCTTTTTCGTTTCCTTTTGAGCTGTCGTTTTTTGTGAATAATGTCTCTATTAATCCAAGGATGCTTCCTTTTTGTTATTTTCGTGGTTTTAGGAATGAACATCTCAATTGCTTTCGCTGTCATGTTTGCAAAAAAATCCCACAACTTATCTGTGCCAAGTCTGTCTTGACATAAACACATGAATTCATCAAACGAGATTTCAAGGTAGTCCAGTAATCCGACATCATCAGCAGCCGCAAAATTCAAAACAGTCTTTCTGCAAGATTTGTGACATATTTCGTGAGTCATATTGAGCGACATAATCACAGTTTTATGGTCAGAATATCCTTCTTCAACATCACAACTCAGCAAAAACTCTAGTAGACCAGATGACAAGAAGACAAGGTCTAGTATCGAGGATGTTGTCATACATACTCTCGTACTCTTTTCAACAATCTGAGCCAAACCATAGCAGTAGGCGAGTTCGATCAGATGTTCACTGCTAGCTGTATCAACTCTGCCGGGAGAAAGCGACATCCAATCAATTCCTGGCAAATTAAAATCTCCTGTCAGAATAATATTGTCACCAAAGTGTACATTTAGGTCCAGTAACCTTTTTAGGTTATCAAGCACGTCTATTGAATTGGGAGCTCTGTAGAAAGCACCCACTAAGACAGTACGACCATTCAGTCTGGTTTTAATCCATGCAGTTTCTAAATCATCAAACCCTTCTATAACTGAGAATACTATATTACTCTTAACCAGTATTGCAACACTGCCACCCCTCCTTTCACGGTCTTTTCGTACTATGGAGTAGTTTGGGGGAGCAACTTCACAGTCTCTAATATCTTTATGTAGCCATGTCTCTGTGATTACCGTAATATCGGGTTCATGTTCAAGGCATATACTTTCTATGGCGTCAACCTTGTTAAGCATGCTCCTAGCGTTCACATTTATAATTTTAAAGCAGACCGTCTTATGATTGTTTAGTCACTCATTGCTAGTGCTAGTGGCAACCTGGCATTTGAACCGCTGCTTGGTCTCCTCGTTCCATGCATATAAGGTATTCTTTACTTTTAATTTATCAAAAATTAACTTAGCTTTCACGCCGTTCTTTCGTTCATCGGCACAGGAGTTCCAGAGGTTTTTTCGTATTTCCACAAGCCTTTTAGAAAAATCTTCATTTACACTAAATTGAGTGCCTTTTAGGTTGAAACAGCTACTCATTATTTTTATCTTATCCCTAAAGTCAGTAAGTTTAATAATAATCGGACGGTCTCTACCTGGTTCCCTCTTTCCAAGTCGGTGAATCCTTTCAATAGTGTCCACCCTTTGTTTCAGAATTTTATCAAAGATGTCATTGTTTACTTTCTGTAGTAGGTCCTCTTCACTCTCTGATTCCTCCTCCTTGACTCCGCGTACTATCAAGTTATTGCGCCGCGAGCGGTTTTCCAACTCATCAAGTTTTCTCGAAACTGTAGTCATTTCTATTTCACATCTTTCAGCAAAAGTTTCTAGTTTCGAAAGCCTATCCCGAGACTCGTCAAAGGTTTGTAGCTTTTGTTCTATAGCAGACAGCCTGGATTGCATGTCCAGAATTCTTGCTTCAGACGATGTTTGGTTTTCCTGTATTTCGCTTAATTTGCAGAGGATTTCAGTTTGAGAAGCAATTACTTGTTGAATCATTTCCATTGTATCCGGGCCAGGATTTTCCTCAACATCACCGGATAACTTCAGCAACAGGCCTACAATTGAGATACAATCACTAAAGCAAACCAGCAATGTGCGTGGACACGGCAACACGATCAAAAAAGGCAGTTGCTACGGCAGCAATATTTTCGTCCAGCAACCTGCATAAATAGTGGCACATCAGTTGACATTGTCACGACGGGGTTGCCGTGTCCACTGCTGATGGAAGGTGCAGGCGTCCCTTTTATAGGCAAAATCCGGGTTGGAAGTGTGGATGACGTCGCTGTGCTCGAAGAGGGTGCGCAGAAGGCAGTATCCACGTGCCACGACAGCAGCTCTCAGTGTGAAAAATTTCTTTTCCGAGTAACCTAGAAGCCTGGAGGCCACTTTTCGACTGGCGTCACCCTTTTGTATGAATGCCCGAAAGTTGTTCGAATCCATCACGCTCCTCTCGCTGCCGCATATCTCTGTGCATCAGCCGAGCTCTTCGACCGCCGCACAACCGTTGCTGCTTTGCTGTGCTAAGCCGCTGATGATGTGGTCACCTGTTCTTCCCTTTACGCAGGGAACCACCGAGCGCTGTTCAAGCAGGCGATGCGCCACTGGGAGAACTACACGTGCATCAAGTTCGTGGAGCGGGCTCCCGAGCACCAGCACTACATTGTCTTCACCGAGAGACCCTGCGGGTGAGTGCGCGAAGACCAGCATTGCGGAGCCCAATCTTGGAAAGGAAGAGAAATACGCTTCCATCTGAACGGCAGCACAGTCGGTTGTTGTGTACCATAACACATTGCTCATCCTTTGCAGCTAACTTCGTTACTCCGCGCGCGTATTCCTGACGCAACGATACAAAACACACGACACACACAATGCGGGGTAAACTACCCTCTTGCTTTTGTACTTCTTGAGTGCCGAAATGGGTCTGTGCTGTGTTCCGACGCTGCCTCTGTGACGTAACGGCACACCTTGTGGCTATCCTTGGTTTCGTTTCTGCCCCACTCAAACATAGCCGCCGTTTCTCTCCATGCGGAGTACCCACGTTACTCCCGCTCGTCTTTGTTGTCGCATGTGGGGCCGGCGCACAGATCAGGCTCCTGTCCCTCATTAGCGAAGACCAATTTTCCCTGAAAAGGATCGGAACATAATGAGCGCACGCCCTCTCTCTTCGCATTCCCCGAAGATGCCCTTTGTCTTCCTCTTTCCTTGTGTCTGGTTTAGATCGGCGCAGTCTTCAAGAAAACAACAAAAAAAAAAAAGGGGGAGAGGGGGGCGACTAGCTTTCTTCTTCAGCTCTAACGATTCCGACCTCGTCTTTTCGATGGCGGCCTGCAAATGATTGGCTGTGAATGCATTCGCTATAAGAGCATTTTTTTGTGGAGAGCAGCGTCTTTTCTGCCCTTCGAATCAAAAACGAGGGCGCTGTCGTTGCTCCATCGCAAAACGCTACATTCGATTACACACATTTTAACTGATTCTGAAATTCGCCTACATTAAAGCTGCAACGTCGCTAGGAAAGCTCATCAATGAATGCCTGCAACACGAATTGAATGCACACTCCCTGCGTCAAGCTCCTGTGGCAATAAATTGTGCTGCGCTTTATGTGCTTGCACGTGTAAACCCAGAAAATTTCAATTGGCGGTGTTTTAAGGGGATACCCCGACATATGCGTGGATTTGGTAAGCTTCACGTCACAGTTGATGTGCCGTTTTTCGAAGAACAAAAATGAAGTCAGCAATGAGGATTAAAAGATTTATTTTGGCCCACGTGTGCACATAGATAGATAGATAGATGGATTTATTGAAAGGAAAAGGCAGAGAGGTTAGCCCGAATAATTCAAATCTGGCCTGCTACTCTGCACTGGGGAAGGGGAAGGAGAGAAGAAAGAAGGTCATGATGGGTGACGATGTGGGAGAAGGCATATGAAATATATATACAGACACAGCAGCTTGCTTTACAAACGTGAATCAAGTCCGCTGGCGCTCAAATAACGGCAAAGAGCGCGCACTGCCTGGACGCCCTTCCCCTTGTCCTGCCAAGCGCCCAGCAGCAGTTCCTCCGACAGAGGCCTCTTGTCTAAACGCTTCAAGGAAGCAGCTAGCACATTTCTTTCGTTCGCATACTCTGGGCACAGTCCACAGTCTCTGGGATGCCACAAGTTAAACATTCCGGTGAGTCCATCTGTCCAATTAACTGTAAGTACTTGCGCGTGAAAGCCACGTTTAAACGAAGTCGATGTATCAAGCATGTCTGATGACGCGGAATATCACGCAGAACATTAAATTTAAATGTTCGATCGAGCCTTCTTAGACGGATGTTTCGGGCGTCTATAACAGCTTAACCAGTCGTAATACACTCTGAAGGGCTATTTGGTTCATACTAATTGAACGGGTAAAACTGAGCGAAAAAGACGAAAAAAAAAACTGCGCCTTGTTTGTGCCTGTGTGTTTCTTTCGTCTCGTTTTTTTCGCGCAGTTTTACCCGTTCAATTAACCAGTCGTGCCAGCTTTTACGTTCATTAGCGAAAAATTGGCATCTTCTCAGTTTTTTTTTAATGATAATTCCGGCCTCTACTTTTATTTGCTGCAAACCCACAATCTCTAAAATGCATCGATAAGGAGTCGACCAACAAGAAGGCATGAGCGTGACGTCTGTTTTAACAATTTATCCTTGTATACATCCCTATGATTGCTTACGTTCTTTTGTAGCCTTTGGATGCTTAAATTACAGTACACGTGCGCCAAGTCCTACCTCTGAATACGTGCTTCTAATTAAATACGTTGGACGTATTTCGTTTTCATTTCTTTTCTTGTGTCTTCCAACTTGATCAACAGTCTAGAAAGCTGCACCCTAATTAAAATGCCTACAGTTTGCTGAACGAATGCATATGCTTTATAAAAGAGAAGACCCTTATGCGAAGTTGGCTTGAACCATCAGACTCATATTCACCAGCGCGGTTCGAACGCGCGTTTGGTACACGCTGAAGTATTTGTGCTTAGTCCGAAGATCGCATCACTTTTCCTGTCGTGTAGTTAATTGCAATAGGCAAATATCAAGTAGCGAAAGAAAAATTCAAACCGGTCGTTCAAAAGCAGACATCAATTGAGGTCTGAGCAAAAAAGGAAGATTGGGCGAGAACACTCTCGTGCCCGATTTTCTGCGAGACGAAAAATGGCTCCGAGAGAATATTGATTGTTGTTGGGAAAGGCGCCTACAGAGCAGCGTGTTCATGCCAATACTTTCCGCCAAAGCAAAACAGTGAAATGGGGGCTTGTCACCTTTGCGCGCAGACAGTCGCAACGCTCGACTTTTTGTTGTACGCGCGATCCCACGAAGGCTCGCACCAATATTTGGGCATGTGCGCTCGGCTGTTCATGTTCCTTTTACTTTTTGGTGCCTCTTTTGGAGCGCAGTCTTATAAATGCCTCTCGTGCTTTTGCTTTTATCATCGCTGCCTTTCGGCTGCGTGTCTGTGAAATGAGAGAAAAGGGAGAGAAGTACTGGCGCTACTAATTGGCTGCCGTGCGGCGAACGCGAATTCACCACCGGGGTCGCCCAAGGTAATGATGAGAGAGCAGTGCGTTCAGCAGTCAGCGGGAATAAAAAAAATGCATATTGGTATTTGAGGGACAAAAGTGCACAGCGCCCTCTGTCAGAGACATCATCAACTGAACCAATAATGAGGTTCCTTTTTTGAATGAGCGGGGGGTGAGCCGGAAAGCAAGGAGGGGAAAGTTTAGCTTCCTTTACTCCTCAACTTTTATTTTTCCATGATCGTCAAGAGAGAAGTAGGATTCTAAAAGAGAAAGCGACCTGAACTGAATACGCCCGCGGGCGAGGATAAAGTGTGCATAAATGACCTCATTATCCCGCAAAATCCAAGTTTAGCATTCCAATTCATTTCGGTGACAAATTTCTGTTTAATGGCTGGCAAATGTGCCCGCATTTTGTCCTCGTGCAGTGTCCTCGGAAGCAGTCGTCATAACAGGCAGTCAAAGCAGTTTTATACATACCTATGACTGTAACTGCAGAGTAGGTTGTTTCCTTCCGAAAGCAGCTTGAGGAACGGATGGCAACTTCTGAAAGCCAGTAGCCATTATCGTTGGATTTGATAGTCATCGCTTATCTCTTCTCAGCTCGTCCTATGCACAAAAAAAAAATAGATGGGCACTTAACCTTCGTCTTAAGAGTAAAAGGGGCAGCGCCTGTAACACTGCAATTTGATCCCGCAAAATTTTAAACCATATTTTTATGTACAAATTAGTCAAATGTTTACAATTGATTAATGCTGTAAGATCGGTACACAAATTCAGGCACAGATTAGCAAGTCATGCCAATCGAAACGCGCTCACTGTGCCCCCATCAGCAACATAATAAGCATTTATTGTGGAAAAACAAAGCTCTACAAACACGGACACAAGTGCTACAAAGTGCTTAACAATCAAACTTTTTGCCCAAAAGATTACGGCGGACACGTCATTGAAGGTACGACGCGACAGCGTAGGGTACCAACCCACATGTAAGGGCCCGTTTTAACCAAGCGGAATGGATCGACGTGGCTTCGTGTCGTAGGGGCAACTTGAATGCAAGGTTGCTGGCTGGCTCATTCTGCTATCACCCTCCCATGTGAAAGGAGAGGTTCGAGTTGGCAGCTCCTCCCAAACGTAACGTCAGTCAACCCTACACTTAGTTCGCGTCCATTGTCACCTGCCAACACCATTCTCGCGATTTTTCGCTCACAACACCGACGACCACACAGACGGACCTCGGGCCGATGCATTATTCTCTGTTAACGGGCCATTTAACGCTATCGCATTCAAACAGTAATTGGCGTGTTACATATTCATCGGTTCCCATCTGTGGAAGAGATAGAGATTTTTTAGATACGCGAGTGACGAACGTGCAGTAGCCACATCCCCCGCAAAGACTGACACGCGAGCGCTCCGAATTCATAATTGGTGTGTGTATGCATTGAAGCTTCTGAATAAAACATTTTCATATACTGTGGTAGCAAATTTGTTTTTGTTTTTTCACAAAAAAATTTAAATTTAGTCTGCCTTTGCGAGCCTAGCTTTCAAGGACACCTTTAATTGTGAGAGCTGTAGCATATTGTCACACACATATTAATGGAATGGTCTACGCTTCCGATACATAGAAAAAATATTCCATCTAGAGCCTTTTGCTTCGGTCGCACGTACCGAGTACATATAGAGACTGCGACATAAAACAAAAGAGCTACGTTTTTTTAATTATAATTGCGAGTCAACTGAGCCGACAAAGCCAGAGTTTCCAAGTCCTGCGGCACGCCGAAATGAATGGATTGAAGGAATATAGGAGCATCCCTTTTGAAATCGGATGGTAGCAGTAGCTATCATGCTCATTTTTCTCCCTACATCTTAATTATTGTTTTAGATTGGTTAACTATACCATCCTTCTATTTATTGAACTTCTGTTTCTACATTACAAACATTATGTCATTTTTCGGCTTTTAAGCCAACAATCTTCCGGTCGTTTTTTGCTGGCTTCCACCGCCGGTTTATTCACCTCGCCACTGATATCTCTAAACCCCAGAGCTTCAGGAACAGTGACTGCGCCTGCATCAACTTCCGGATCGATACCATCACATTCGAGTATAATATGATCAATTGTTTGACTGAAGTTACCACATACAGCAGATGCGTCATCTTCATTGTTAAATTTCTCTGTGTAGCTGCGTGTTCTAAGGCACCCTGATATAGCTTCAAAAAGTAGGGCACTGCCTCATGAGTTACCAAGAAAGCTTTCTTCCCGATCTGCCTTTTCGACTTTCAGTATAATTCCACACTCTGTTTCTTTTCCATCGAATTTATTCAATTTTTAGCTTCTGTGTTTTTCACCTGTTGCTTAACGCTCTTTATTTCTTCGTCCTTGTGACCAGCATACTTACTGGTTAGTTTCCTAGTTCTTTTTCTCCATTGTGAGTCAACGCTTTTTAGGTGTAGGTATTTAAATACTTTAGCTGCCCATCTGTTACTGTCCAATTTTCTCAGGCTTTCCTCATATAATATTTTACTCTGGGCTTCCCGTACTTCGAAAGATGCCCTGCCCATATCTCCCTGTACCGCCTCATTTGTGGTTTTGCTGTGGGAACCTAGTGCTAATCGTCTGACGGCTCTCTTATTTATTTCTAATATCGACTGTACATCTGATTTTAGGCACAAAACCGCATTTCCAAAAGTAAGCCCGTGCACCATAATTCATTTCCAAATACACCTCAAAACCTCATACCTGTTGTAACCCCACAATGCCCTATACTTCATTATCCCGGCATTTCTTCGCCATTTGGCCTTAAGCGATTGCTCATATTTTCCAATGTATGCCAATCCTTCGTTTACCCATACCCCCAAATATTTATATTCTGCTACTCTAGGTATTTCAAGGCCTTGAATTTTAAGACCCTGATCAGTTGCGCCGTTGAAAATCATCGGACCCGACTTAACTGCGCTAAAACTGAAGCCTAGAGCGTCCCCTTCCTCACCGCAATACTTAACTAGAGTTTGCAATTATTCCTGACTTTCAGCTAGCCGCACAATATTGTCTGTACACATCTAACCGGGGAGGCGCTGCTCTGCCGCCTTTCCACCTAATCTATATAACAGGTTAAAACCTAGGTTACTTTCTTATATCCTCCGTTCCAGGCTTATCATACAAAGCATGAACAGCAGCGGTGATAGAGGACAACCTTGTCTTAATCCTTTGCATACTTTGACATCTTCCGTACTTCTTATCCCTTCCAATGTAATTTCTACTTAGTTATCCCGGTATATTTCCTGTAGGAACTCTATTATCTCATAAGCGATACCTTTTTCTTTTAATATGTTCCACAGGAGTTCCCTGCATACGTTGTCGTACGCCCCGTTTATGTCCAGGAAGGCCAAATACGAATGTCTATTTTCCAATCTAGATATTTCGATGCATTGATTGGGTAAGCACAGTGAACTGAAACGCTGACTGGCCGCACAAGGATAGGGTCGCGATTCCTAATGTGTATTTATCAGAAACAAGTGTGCAACGTGGAGACGTAAAAATTTCTATTCTCTCAAAGGCCGAAGGTTTCGCAAAGAGAAGGAGCACAAAAAATCGTAGCCGAATTTCTTGCAGGCATCACTACTGGCGATGGTGTCGATGCAGGCAAAGAGGTGTCTCACGAGTTTCAGACACAGGCCATGAGCGAATTCGGGCATGTACCTGTGCGGTATGGCTGTATCTCATAATTGTGATCAGTGCGCGATCACCCTGAAGGTGGCGAAAAAAGCGCTGTATGTTTAAACTTATTGTTGTGCGCATTTTGCGGAACAGATGAAAAAAAGGCGGAGCTGTGTTTAACACGGAAACACGCTGAGGAGAAGAGAAGGGGGACAGAGTATATTTTCATACAAGTAATGCTTGTAGACTTTGAATGAACTGAATAAAGCGGTTGGCCTGGTTCTGAATGTATTTAATGCCTTGTGATAGGGTTAGCTAGATGACAGTTAAGCCTAACTATTCATGCGCATTCCTGTTCGCGTTCAATTTCAGCTTTGTAGAAAGTTTACCAGTTACTTGACTGCTAATAAATGAAGTCAGGATTTTAGACCTGCCATTATGGCAATAAGATAGGAAGCGAAGATGAATTTTCTAGGCTGAATTATTCATTATGATATGGTGTTATGTATGGTATCGGAGATAGCGACGAATTTTCGAGGAATTGCAGAGGCGGCGTTAAGCTTGCATGTCTTTATATTTAGGAACGGTAATGTTAAAAGAGCAATCTCTATACTATGAGAGAGTTAAGCTCAGGCCGTCTCACAAAGCCGCACTGTTAGTGTTGGTAGATATGCAACCGTTGATTACAGAACTATCTGCAAATAACTTTAAATATGAAGCTACGTGTCTGCTTTACTGTAATTTGTTACCAGGAATTAGTAACAAAAGTTGTCCTAGAAAATCCTTGGAGAACTGCAGCTGTTTTAGGTGTAATATCAGAGTCACGGTTGCGATGTGTGAGTTTTACATACCCAACATTCCGGACAAGCGCTTGTTTGCAACGGGAAGTTGTTCAAAAACAAAAACAATTTCATGAAGCCTTGCGTCACGGCAATCAGTGTGCCCACAGGTTATCGCCCCGTAGGTTCTTTTATTCATGCGCAGCTCTTAGGCGCCTATTCCTGGATGGCATAGTGGAGTCTGGATATGGCAAGAGCAGAGGAATATGCAACTAGAACTTGGATACCTCCATATAAGGGAAGAACCTGCAGGGTGACCACAAGAATGAAAAGCGGAGGATGGGCTGCGAGTTTCGGCTAAGGAGGTCAAGGGTGGAAGAGCGAAAGGAGACAACAACAGCGCAAGGTTGAAAGTGGAGGAAGACATATAACGGTGGAATGGAAGGGAGGTCGCGATTAGTGCGTAATATCACGCGGGGAAATATTATCGCACCGAAGAGGAATGCACCCATGTCGGCCACGACGCCTCTCGAGATGAGGAGGCACCGAGAGGTATCTGCCGGCGCTTCCTTTTTGAGGTGCAAGTACCGAGAAAGAAGTGTCGGTTGAAGGATGGTTATATGCCGCAAAATATACTGCAGCCTCTAACTGTACATTGATGTTCATATCTCTGTAATGCTTTAACGGAGCACATTCCAGCTACGCGCTAAAGTTCCAGCAATGCGCTTAAGTCTGCATGCTTAGGGACAGTAATGTTAAAACACCTCTCCTAACGACGCCGGTCATGGTGGTACGTGTTCGTTTCTGAATGCCTTTGCCGATAAACTTATTCCAGTAATTAATTAGTTCAATAAATGCATAACTGTTTTGCATGAATGGTGAGGCGACGAACGAGTTTTCTAGTAATTCATTAATTCACTTAAGTGATGAAATACCCATCCATTTTCAATTAAGTGATCGCATCAAGTGGTTAATTATTGTCTTCAATTAACAAATTAACCAATTAGTTGAGTTAATTAATTAAATACGCGATGGTTAAACTCAGTCGAACTCAGTCTACAGTGATGACACCCATAGCCGTGGTTGCAATAAGCGGTGCATTGCTTCCAGACCGAAATGCCCACATTTGCATTCCCTAAGAAACAGATTACTGCTAACCCGGTAGCGAAAAAGGTCCCGTCGCCGAGATTTCAGCGTTGTCGGCGTTCCGAGCGAAATTTTCTGAGCAGTGCTCAAGTAGGTGTTAGTTATCCAGCGACATCCACTGACTGGTCATCGGGTTGTGTGACTTCACATGAGACGACTGATTTGCCAGGCTCTGCCAACTCGGGCTTCGTCTTTGAGATCGGAGAGGAGATCACAGTGCAGCGTTTCTAGAATCCTAAGGTTCGAACTTAGGTCCGCTGTCCCTAGGCCAAGCGGGCACAAGCAGGTTAAAGCGGGGCTTTATATTCACGTCGGGTGGTCTTTAATATAAACTAGTAGCTTACAACACTCTTAGTCTGCCTTCGATAATCGATACAGAAATGAAATCATTACAGATATACAAGTAGCAAAGTGCGTATAGGACAACGGGGATCCGCAAAAGGAGCCGACAACGGCAGCCATTAACACTGCAGCCTGATACCCTTAAAGGCGGAGATTGTGTCCCTGCATTTTGTTTACTGAACACACTCCAGTACCTTGGCCATCATCATCCTCATCGCCTGACTATATCCACTCCAGGGCGAAGGCCTCTCCCATATTCCTTCAATTAACCCGGTTCTGTGCTAGCTGCATCCACATGATCCCAGCGAACTCCTTAACCTCATCCGCCCACCTTTCTGCTGCCCCCTGCTACGCTTTCCTTCCCTTGGAATCCAGCTTATTACCCTAAGCAACCATCGGTTGTCCTCTCTTCGCACTACATGTTCATGCCCATCTCCGTTTCTTTTTCTTTCCAGAAGAATGTCATTACACGAGATATTTCTCTGACCCACTCTGCACGCTTCCTATCCCTTAAAGCCTTCTGTATGGTCCCTAGGTTAACCACACTCCCTTTTCGTTAGCCTCCACGTTGCAACCCCATAGATGAGCACCTGTAAGGATCAACTGTTATGTTCTTTCCTTTTGAGCGATACGAGCGATACCAGTATAAGCTGCTAGTCATAATCTGCGAGTTCTTGCCAAATGCGCTGCATCCTAATCTTATTGTATAAGTGATTTCCGTTTCATGGTCCGGATCTGCGGTTGCTATTTGTCATGAGTATACATATTCGCCTACCACTTCCAACGTTTCGCTACTTATTGTACACTGATGTTCCTTCACGAGGCTGTTGACATTACCTTAGTCTTCTGCATATTGACTCTCAAGCCTACCTTTCAACTTTTCCTGTCCAGGTCATCAATAATTCTTTGATATTCATCCCCTAAGATACTTAGCAAGGCAATGTAATTAGAGAATGGCAGATTACTGAGGTATTGTCCATCAACCCTTATTCCTAACTGCTCTCATTCAAAGCCTCTGCATACTTTCTTTGAGCAAGCTCTGAATGTCGGGCAGATTGTGTCTCCTTGCATAACGCATTTCTTTATGGGAATTTTACCATTTTTTTATGCATGCCTTGGTGGTTAAGTATTTAAGCTCTGGATTTCTCAACCCAAGCTGTGACGGCCTGATTTACATGGCACCGATTCCTAAACCACCCGAATGCTGTGCGATGTGTGTGCATGTTAAGGAACCCCAGGCAGCCGAAATTACTACAACTCTCCACAATGGCACCCCTCATAGCGAATGTCGCTGGAAGATTTTAAACGCCGCAGACAACGCAGTACAATTTGCTCGACACTGTTTGCCATTAGAGAATGTTAATTAATTTTTTCTAACAAGAAACTGTAAAAATTTGTTTATTTTGTACAAAAACAAAAACGTTTTCAGTAGTGATATTTTGTCTCCTAATGGTTTCTCTCAGTAGGACATGCAATATGTTTGTTCCCCTAGTTGCGACATATGCGGTATATGTTCTATATTTATCCCCATGTCTGCCTCTTGCCGTATGTCCGTACGTTTGCCTATCTGCCCCTCCCTCTCTCTCTCTCTCTCTCTCTCTCTCTCTCTCTCTTTATATATATATATATATATATATATATATATATATATATATATATATATGTATATGTATATATATATATATATAGCTGTGCGTATTCTCGCACAGCTGCCGCCCTCCCTGATGATAACGGGCTACGTGACTCTCGCGGTATAACAGGATGTTTCAGATCCGCCGCTAGGGATATGGGTGGCGCTGGTGGACAGGCTTCGGATACGCGGAGACCTTCAGAACGGCTTTAGAAATGGTAGGCGCTTAGATGATAGCCTGTTCGTGCTTACCCAATGCATCGAAATATCTAGAGTGGAAAATAGAGATTCGTATTTGGCCTTCCTGGACATAAACGGGGCGTACGACAACGTATGCAGGGAACTCCTATGGAACATATTAAAAGAAAAAGGTATCGGTTATGAGATAATAGAGTTCCTAGAGGAAATATACCGGGATAACTAAGTAGAAATTACATGGGAAGGGATAAGAAGTACGGAAGATGTCAAAGTATGCAAAGGATTGACAAGGCTGTCCTCTATCACCGCTGCTGTTCATGCTTTATATGATAAACCTGGAACGAAGGATACAAGACAGTAACCTAGGTTTTAACCTGTCATATAAATTAGATGGAAAGGCGGTAGAGCAGCGCCTCCCCGGTGTGTTGTATGCAGACGATATTGTGCTGCTAGCTGAGAGTCAGGAAGAATTGCAAACTCTAGTTAAGTATTGCGGAGACGAAGGGGACGCTCTAGGCTTCAATTTTAGCGCAGTTATGTCGGGTCCGATGATTTTCAACGGCTCAACTGATCAGGGTTTTAAAATACAGGGCCATGAAGTACCTAGAGCAGTAGAATATAAATATCTGGGGGTATGGGTAAATGAAGGATTGGCATACATTGGAAAGCATGAGCAATCACTTAATGCCAAAGAGCGAAGAAATGCCGGGATAATGAAGCTTAGGGCATTGTGGATATACAACAGGTATGAGGTTTTGAAGGATTGATGAAATGAATTATGGTTCCGGGGCTTGCTTTCGGAAATGCGGTTTTGTGCCTTAAATCAGAGGTACAGTCGGTATTAGAAATAAATAAGAGAGCCATCGCACGATTAGCACTAGGTGCCCATGGCAAAACCACAAATGAGGCGGTACAGGAAGATATGGGCTTGGCATCTTTCGAAGTACGGGAAGCCCGGAGTAAAATATTATATGAGGAACGCCTGAGGAAATCGGACAGTAACAGATGGGCAGCTAAAGTATTTAAATACCTGTACCTAAAAAGCGTTGACTCACAATGGAGGAAAAGAACTAGGAAACTAACTAGTAAGTATGCTAGTAACAAGGACGGAGAAATAAAGAGCATTAAGCAACAGGTGAAAAACACAGAAGGTAAAAATTGGATAAATTCGATGGAAAAGAAACAGAGTGTGGAATTATACCGAAAGTGGAAAATGCAGATCAGGAAGGAAGATTTCTTTGGTAACTCGAGAGGCAGTGCCCTACTTTTTGAAGCTAGGTCAGGGTGTCTTATAACACGCATCTACAAAAAGAAATTTAACAATGGAGATGACGCATGCGCTGTATGTGGAAACTCCAGTGAAACAATTGACCATGTTATACTCGAATGTAATGGTATCCATCCGGAAGTTGATGCAGGCGCAATCACTGTTCCTGAAGCTCTGGGGTTTAGAGATAACAGTGGCCGGGTGAATAAACCGGCGGTGGAAACTAGCAAAAAACGACTGGAAGATTGGTGGTTTAAAAGCAGAGAAGTGACATAATGTTAGTAATGTAAAAACAAAAATTCAATAAATAGAATGATGGTATAGTTAACTAATGCAAAACAATAATTAAGATGTAGGGAGAAAAATGAGCATGATAGCTACTGCTACCATCCCGCTTCAAATGGGACGCTCCTATATTCCATCCATCCATCCGGTTACTGTCAACATAAATACTTAAGAAAGCGGAAGGTTGGGCAGTCGTCGCACTGGACGCGACATTCGGAGGTCGTGGGTTCGACTCCTACCAACGGCGCGTTGTTTTTCCTTCTGCTTTTCACTTAATATTCTTTCTCGCTAAAATCACCATAACACTATTCTTGTCTATATCAACAAATAACAATAAAAAAAATATTAATAAATCTCCAACGTTACCTTCGACGCGTAGACTGCTTGCTCCTTTAAATTATATATATATTGTAAGGTAACGCGAAGGTCGGACTTGGGGAATCAGGCTTTATTGCAGACCTGAAGCCTTGGTCGCACACTGCAGCCAAACACACTCCGCGATGACGATGGGTATCTACAAGAGGGAGCAGGATGAAGATGAAGCAGCACTACGGTGGCTGCAGCACGTTCAGCCGTGTGGAAGAAGAAGCGCCACACAGTGCTCACACTATTTCGCCCGCGCAGTTGAAGCGGCCAGCCTGGCCGCAGTTAGTCCGCAGGATTGCGCCGAATAAAAGGTTTCATACGTGAAACGTGGACAACTTCAGTGCCACGGTAACGACTGTCCGGAGGAGGGTGAAGAGGAGAGACGCGATAGTTGACCGGGGAGGTTTTTGCAAGAACTGTGTAAGGACCAATGTAACGGTGCTGTAACTTGTCAGAAAGACCAGGAGTGCGTAATGGGGTCCAAAGTAACACCTCGTCGCCGGGACGGAACGAAACTTGGCGATGGGTTGCATCATAGCGGCATTTGCGGTCTTCCTGGCTGGCTTCCGTGTTGACGCGAGCAAGCCGGCGAGATTTGGCCACTCGGGAAAGGAACTGGTCAGGAAGAGAGGGCGAGGAACTGGCATGTGTAGAAAGGAAAGAGGCGTCAAGAAAGGTAGCAGGAGAACGGCCGTAAACGAGGAAAAACGGGGTGTAACCTGTGGTCCGCTGTACAGCCGTATTGTAGGCGAACGTAACAAAAGGAAGTATTACGTCCCAGTTTCGGTGGTCCTGGTCGACGTACATAGACAACATGTCAGAAAGCGTGCGGTGGAACCGCTCAGTCAACCCATTGGTCTGCGGGTGATAGCTGGAGGTCAATTTGTGATGTGTGGTTGAGGCCTCAATAACTTCGGCTACAATCGTCGACAGAAATGTCCGACCACGATCGCTGAGAAGCACTTGAGGGGCCCCATGACGCAGTACGAGCGATTCCAAAAAGAAGGTCGCGACCTCATGTGCTGAGCCATTAGGCAGGGCAGCGGTCTCAGCGTAGCGTGTTAGGTGGTCGACGGCGGTGACGATCCAGCGATTACCTCGTGCGGACAATGGAAGTGGCCCGTATAAGTCTATGCCAACAACGGCAAAAGGAGTAGCTGGGCAAGGTAGCGGCTGTAGTAGGCCAGCAGGAGGAGAAGTTGGCCGTTTGCGGCTCTGACATGGCAGACAAGAGGCGACGTATTTTGCCACACTTGAGGCGAGGCCTGGCCAGAAGAAACGGGTTTTCACGCGGTGGTAAGTTTTATGAAAGCCTAAGTGACCGGCTGTAGCATCATCGTGGAAAGCCGCCAGGATACGGGTGCGAAGCGCTTTCGGAATAACGGGGACCCAACGGGTGCCTTCAGAGCAATAAATATAACGGGACAGCACGCCGTTGTCAAGTTTGAAATTTTGGAGTTGTCTGCGCATCCTAGCGGTAGGAGGGTGAGAAGCACCGGTGAGAAGGTTGATTAGGGAAAGACAGTAGGGATCGGCTTGCTGGTGTGAAATAATGGCGTACCGATCTGGAGCAGCGGCAGGAGTAGCACAGGGGATGTTTGGAGCTCTGGACGACATTGCGACGCCGAGGGTGCACGCAGGAAGGCGCGAAGAAGCACTAGGTGGTGATTCTGGGAGCGGGCAGCGGGAAAGAGCATCGGCATCTCGATGTTTGCGACCTGATTTGAATATGACATCGAAGTGGTATTCCTGCAAACGCAGAATCCAACGGCCAAGGCGTCCAGTCAAATTTTTGAGGGTTGATAACCAGCACAGAGCGTGGTGATCGGTAACGATCGTGAAATGGCGGCCGTAGAGGTAGGGGCGGAATTTCTGAACTGCCCAAACGACGGCGAGGCACTCTTGCTCTGTGATAGTGTAGTTGCGTTCCGCTGGTGTTAGAGTTCGACTGGCAAACGCAATTACTTTTTCCCGAGAAGCGGTGTCACGTTGCAGAAGTACGGCGCCGATACCGAGGCCGCTGGCATCGGTGTGGAGAATGGTAGCAGCAGTGTCGTCGAAGTGAGCGAGAACAGGGTCCGAAGTGAGGGCATTCTTTAGGGTTTGGAAAGCTTTTTCGCATTCTTCGGACCAATTGAAAGTAGTACTGTCGGTAAGGAGGCGGTGGAGCGGTGCAGCAATGGTAGCGAAATTGCGAATGAAACGGCGAAAGTACGAAGACAGGCCAAGGAAACTGCGTAGTTCCTTAGTCCGTTGAGGGCGTGCAAAGTTCAAAACTGCAGCAAGCTTGTCAGGGTCGGGTCGAATGCCATCGCGGCTGACGAGGTGGCCCAGGATCTTGATTTCTTTCTTGGCGAAATTACACTTTTTTGTGTTCAGCTGGAGACCGGCGGATGCTAGGCACGTTAATACTTGATCAAGGCGGCATAAATGATCAGAAAAAGTCGCAGAGAAGATAACTATGTCGTCCAGGTAGCACAAGCATGTTTTCCACTTAAGTCCTCTAAGAACAGTGTCAATCATGCGCTCAAACGTAGCGGGGGCATTACAAAGTCCAAAAGGCATGACATTGAATTCGTAAAGCCCATCGGGAGTAGCGAATGCGGTTTTTTCTTTGTCGGCTTCGTGCATCGGTATCTGCCAGTAACCGGAACGCAAATCCAAAGTGGAGAAATATTCGGCGCCCTGAAGACAGTCGAGGGAGTCGTCAATTCGTGGCATAGGGTAAACGTCTTTGCGAGTGACTTTGTTAAGTGCGCGGTAATCAACGCAAAAACGCACGGAGCCATCCTTTTTTTTGACCAAGACGACCGGAGATGACCAGGGGCTAGCTGATGGCCGAATAATGTCTCGTCGGAGCATATCATTCACATTATCTTCTATGATTTTACGTTCTGATAAGGAAACACGATAAGGGCGGCGGCTAACAATAGAAGTACCTTCTGTAATAATGCGGTGCTGTGCAGAAGACGTTCGGCCCAAGGTCGGAGAAGTGACATCAAAGGAGGCTTGGTGTTTTCGAAGTAATTCCTGCAAAGCTTGGCGGTGAGTCGCAGGAAGGTCGGGATTGATGGTGCCAAAGAGAACACAGAGAGAAGCATCAGAAGAAGCTGCTGGTGAGGAATAGGGGGCGGTAAGGGTGGTGAGGGATACCGGGTGAATGTCCAGGGCACAAGGAAAACATGTCCCTTTAGTCAGCACAATGGGCTCTGGCGAAGTGTTCGAAGCAGCGACAAGCGCTGTGCCATGCTCAAACCGAACAAGACTTGGTGGTATCGCGATTCCACGGGTCAGATGGCGATCAGAAGGCACGATTAGCACATCTCCGTTATCAATGTCAGTAGCAGTAAGCGCAACAAGTTGTTCGCATCCAGGGGGCAACACTGAGTCAGTAGCGGCAAGTAGGCGATAACGGGGCTCGGGAGGTTCAGAAGACGGATCGCTCTCGGTCATGTAAATGACCCTGTCGCGACACGAAATGCTGGCTGATGCGGCAGACAGAAAATCCCAGCCTAAAATAATTGGGTGAGCGCAGGGTGACATCACGGCAAATTGTACATGGTGGCGGACACCATCAACAAAAACTCGCACAGTACACTTAGCAGAAGGCCGAATTATTGCACCATTAGCTCCACGGAGTTCAGGTCCATCATAAGGCGTTTTCACTTTTCGCAAGCGGGAGCACAAGTCAGTGTGTATCACAGAAACAGCGGCGCCCGTGTCAACCAAAGCCTCAACAGACAAACCTTCAACCCGCACTAAAATAATATTCCAGGGACGTTCCGGAGGATTTTTGGGATGGTCGAAGAGTGCAGTTTTCCCTCCTAAAACTGCAGTGGTCAGTTTTCCGACAAGCGGGGGGTCGTCAGAGAAGCTTGACGGAGAGGCGAGGTTGAGCGGCGAAAAGGCGAAGTAGAACGGCGTCTTGAAGGCCTGTAACCAGCAGGCGGAGCGGGGCTTTCTGGCGGGGGTGATGAACGTCGGGGATAATCAGGGAATGAACGGTGGTTAGAGCCGGAAAAGCGAGGAGGGTAGTCTGCTTCAAATGATTCGTAGCCGCGGCGTTCATTCTGGAGCCTGCGACGACAGAAGCGGGAAATATGGCCTCGGTACCCGCAGTAATAACAAACAGGGCGGGCTGGGCGCCAGTTAGGGTAGTATGTCGGCGCCGCGGCAGGTGGTGCCAATGCAGCGACATGAGCAGTGGTAGGCGCCGGTGGCGTAGGCGCTCCAACTGCAGGCGGCAAGGATGTGACCTGGGCGTACGTTGGCGCCTGACAGATGGTAGGAGCGACCGATGTTGGCGGGCAATAGGTCATTGAGGCCAGCTCTTCTTTGACAATGCTACGCAGGCCGGCACTTGAAGGATGTGGCTCAGATGCAGGGCGGCACAAATTACCTTGAGCCGAGAGCTCTTCACGAATTAATCCGCGAATAAGAGCACGGAGGTCAGCTTCGGCAGTGAAACCAAATGAAGTGGGATCAGGCTGCAGGCGTATAGACTGTAGTTCGTCAAGGCGTTGACAGGTCGATATGATGGCGTCAATTGTGGTAGGGTTCTGCACGGCCAGGGCGTTATAGGCGAGTGGCCCAATACCTTTAAGGACGTGCCGAACCCGCTCGGCCTCTGACATGGTGTCATTTATGCGCCGACAAAGTGCTAGAACATCTTCGATATAAGAGGTATAGGTCTCATTGGACCGCTGAAGTCGGGCTTCTAGCTTCTTCTTGGCGGACTCCGTGCGAACAGTAGGAGCGCAGAAAATCTGGCGTAACTTTTGTTTAAAGGTAGCCCAGTCAGGAATCGTCGATTCATGATTTAGGAACCACGTTTTGGCCACATCCGTCAAATAAAAGGACACATTAATTAGTTTAAGCGAATCGTCCCACCGGTTGAAAGCACTGACCCGGTCGTAGCTGTCGAGCCAGTCATCAGCGTCGTCGCCTCGGAGACCGGCGAACATCTGCGGGTCGCGCTGACGGCTGCTGACAGTCCAAGTGGCAAGGGGAGCTGGAGTCGAGTTGGTAGAAGCCGAAGTAGCGGAGTGGCCCTCTTGAGTCATGACGATGGTGGTCGGGGTCAAACGGCGGCCAGAACGAAGCTCCAGGTGGATGCAGGTGACGAAGCAGCGGGGAAATCAAGGCGCACCTCCACCACGTGTAAGGTAACGCGAAGGTCGGACTTGGGGAATCAGGCTTTATTGCAGACCTGAAGCCTTGGTCGCACACTGCAGCCAAACACACTCCGCGATGACGATGGGTATCTACAAGAGGGAGCAGGATGAAGATGAAGCAGCACTACGGTGGCTGCAGCACGTTCAGCCGTGTGGAAGAAGAAGCGCCACACAGTGCTCACAATATATATATATATATATATATATATATATATATATATATATATATATATATATATATATATATATATATATATATATTTTTATTTTTGCCTGGTTGCTATTCCTCTGCTGGGCTCTACTGTTCAGTTATTTCTGCGAACGCATTCGTTGAAGCAGCCTCCTTCATTCCGTCTTTTTAGTCGCATTCACTGATTTGCACATATGCTGCGTAGTAAAAAAAAAACCGTCGCACTAGCGGAATTCCCCTACAGTCTCACAATATGAAACTCTTCTTCATCGATTTGGCAGGCGTGTCCGCAGTTGGTTTCCTTGCCTACAGCAGATCTTGCTATAAAAGCAAGCTTAGGGGACAGCGAAACCAGTGTGGGCTAATAAATGGTGCTGGAACGTGCACAATGGAGACGAGGGCTGACGCTGCTCGTTCTCCAACTCAGTCTCTGCTGTCGCCATAACCATCATTCGTGTCTTTCCATTGCCTGCGCTACGTGCCATAGATGAATGAGGAGCATGCGCCCCTTTTACTCAGCTTTATCGCCGGCTGGCAGCTGCGTTGACTTTTGAATAATGAGACCCATTTGTCAGAGCCCTCAGCAAGCATCCTTCTATCGTCGCCCTTAGAAGGTGTACGGACGCTTGATTCAGTGTGCTTTTCACTCGACTGCTCTCACGGAGCCACTGCACGGCTGCGATCGCGCTCCATGTCTTCTGCGTATTGATTAAAGCTCAACCGTGTCTCCGCGGAGCACCAAATAGTACACAGGCGTCTGACTAAGGACAGCCAGCCCATTAAGGCCGGAGAAGATGAACTGCACGACGAAACAGAGCTGCATTGTTTAATGGAGGATCTCATGTTGCTCTAGGTGAGCCAGGATTAGGGTGCACACTTATTTAACCGCAGCTGACCCCTCGAGTTCCGGCTGTGACCTAGCCAAGGCAACGACCTTTCATATTCAGTGGTGGTTGATGCTCGTCGAGAAAGCAGCGCCGGATTGATTCATCAAATCTTGTTCACGCAGGAATGCATTTAAGGGCCACGTTTTGTACTTTTCTTTGTCCGCCAATCCATACAGCGATGAAATGATTACCTAAATTGGACCGAAATTACTGCCGCGTGCAGACTTAAGAGAGCAGGATACGTTGTTGGGCGAGTTGGTTCATGACGATGGGAAAGTATGCACATACCTTCCCATCGCCAGACTGAAGAGAGTTGGAAGAAATTGATGTTAAAGAAACGTTGGAACAAAAAAATTGGGGGTACATAAGCTCTGCATTTGAGGGTATCACGTGACAGCGTTGGTGGCTCCCGTTACGGATCCTCGTTAGCGTACGTATGTAGAGTTTTACTCGCCTAAATAATAATCTTTCAATTTGCGCCTCTATTTACCCACAGATACTTATTAGCATACACTCATCAGTTATCACATGATGTGAAAGAACACCCAACATACAGTCGTACTTTAACTAAGTCATACGAACCTGCCTGCAAGCCTTAAGAGCAACGTATCTAAAGCAAAATCCAAGGGTCTCTTTGATTCCGATCTCTCCCCTCCATCTTAAAGGCGACGCACGGGTTTGTCAGCGCCAGGCCAGCTGAGGCAGGTCAGGTGGTCTCCTGCCGTCAAACAACCCGACGACCGCTCAGTGCACAGCCATGTAACCGGGCAACCGTCACCTCACAAAGGTATGATTTTTAATGCGAAAGCCTTTCTTGGCACATGGGTCGATTCGGCAGAAATATTCGCAGGAAATGTCCGCACCAACTGACCCTTTAAAGAGAAAAAAACTGTCGCCACCGAGATTCCAACTGCTATCCCTCCGATCACCAGCAAAGAGCGCGAACTACTACTCTACGCAGGGCTTTGAAACAATGTCCTGTGTGCATGGACTATGTACAAATGATTAAGAACAGGGCGTCAAATCAACACGATGCGCAATAGGATACACCAAGTCAATAAAACTCTAAACAAGAGGCAATGTACAGCACATCACTAAGAATGAGTGCCACTCCAGTTCAAAGTCAACCTGTGCATACAATTCCCTTCAATGGACAATCATACTACAGAAGTGGTCTTTTGTAAAAACAACAGATTCGCAATGTCTATCCGTCATGCGCGTTTTCCAGAGGCTGTGTAACTCAATTAGAAAGAACAAGTCTAAAGACTTATCAACAAATGGCAATGCAGTGAGATATGGCAGAGAAGGCGGTGTCAAATCGGGCTCGTGTGTGGCCTATCGTAATTCCCCTTGTCTAGCGTGAGGATGACAGTTGCGATGCCTTTAATGCTACAGCGTGAATAAGCGCTTCGCCACAATCACGTCCGCCCTGGCGATAGCTGCACCAACAGACACCGCAATTACCCTCCTCCCCCCAACATAACAAGGTTCAAATGAGAGTTTCGTAGCACCAACCATGGCAACATAAGCGACACTGCTGCAACAATAAACACCCCCCCCCCCCCTACACACACGCTACTAAGTTGTTAGCTAATATGCATACCCATGTAAAAGTCAGTTTTGCAGTTATCAGTATGGCACTGACATCAAGATAACTAAATACTGCTCGAAATTTGTCGGCAGTGGAGCATTGAGACAAAAACAAAGATCTACAAAAAACATTCGTGAGAGAGAAAGATTTTAGAGCCTGCAAATGCACAAAACCTTACGTGATGACAAAAAAAACACTCCTTGAAATGTCTCAGCTTTCAAAACACTTGGCAGCGTCCTACGACCGCCGTCTCTACTAAATGCCAAGAAATTGGCAGCAGGCGCCAGGCATAGGGTGTGCTCGCCAATGATATTGCCATCGCTGTAGTGAACTACGCGTGACAGGCGGACGCATTTGTCTTATAAACACCCCATGATTCAAAATCAATTTTGGAGGGCGTTCGATGCCTGCACTTCAGTAACACTGAGATCAGTGCCCCTCGGGAAGGTGCCCACAAGCACAGCCGAGGTGGAGCATCGTTGTTGTAACGCGGAATATACGCATATGCGGGAATTTGGAGCTACGGGAGAGCCCGGGAACAAGCGGATAAAAGAACGCATAAACACGCTACTTGTAAATGTGAGCAAGTAGTGCTGGTGTGTAGCAAGGAGAACCGCCTATCAATCAGCACAGTATCTGTACGCGGAGTGCTGTCATCGAATCCTAAAGCACTCTTGAAGCTGCTACGCAAATTGGACAAGTTTCCTTCCACTCGTCTTGCTCAGCCGTAGGACTACCTTGATGCAGGACAATAATTGTACGGCCGCCCAAATCTTTTAATTGGAGTGTGTGACGGCCTCATTTTCTGTGATTCTGAGCGCTGCAGAGGAGTTAACCTGCTAAACGTCCAAATATAAGCAAAGGCTAGCCAAGCTCTTACTTAAACTTGACCTTCTGGTAAGATTTATCCGCCCTAAGGCGCGGGAGCACAGAAAATGCGGCCGTCACTCACGCCAGTTAAATATTTGGGCGGCTGTACGCTTGCCGCATTCTACGACTTTCCTATGCGTTTTCCAGGAGAATTGAATAACTCTCAACCCATATCCAAATAGAAATAATACAAACAATTTTATTTAGCACCAAGACTGGTTACACAATACACGTGATGGTACAAGGTGCAATCAAAAAGCCTGCGATGACTTGACAAAGGCTTACAGAGCACAACAGCAGTGGACAAAAACACATCAAAACAAGGAAAAGCTATTATAAGCGTACCGACGGTGTTATATATATACAAAAGTACATTTAGATGATATGACTAATATTGATTGAGTGGTACAGAATTGCATGTGTTAACGATATTTTGACGGCATATACTGTTGTATAGATTAGCTTGACGTGTTAACAGAGGAATTAAGAGCTTGTGGTAGCATGTACAGCAGCATGTGGCGGCCATTGTTGGCACGGGTATGGAGAATCTTTCAAGCCTGACTGCTTCATGTACCATGCGTTTTTTCTACTGAATTCAGGGTCGCAAGTGTTTCAAGGAAAGTGTCCCTATTTATGCGATACGCATGATAACGTTTTTACAGAACTGCATTGAACAGGTTCGGTCATGGTTTTAATCTAAAGTCATCAAATATAGGTTCTGTGTGTGCATCATTGAGTTCATTAGAAATGATTCTTACAGCTTTTTTTCTGCAATCGATAGATTTTGATAGGTTTGTGTAAGTCGTTGTTCCTCATACCAAATAACCATACGGTAAAATGGGGGTGAAAATGGAGTTTATAAGAGTAGTTTAATGTGCTTTGGCAGAAAGTAACGAAAGCGTACAAGAATACCTTCCATTCGCGAAAGTTTCGAGTGAACAAGATCAGTATGCGCGCTCCACTGTATATTCTTTTGAAAATAAACACCTAACGTTTTTATTACTGATCCAGTAATAAAAGTGGTCTTATCCAGCACGTTTGTCGTGCAGCTGTGATACGCATAAGGCAATCTTGGTTCACCCTATCTCGCCTACAAAAGCGTGTTTTCCCGCACCTCCTTCCTGTCTTGGGCATGACGCTTGTGTCACCCGTCGTTACTGAGTTTGCAAGCCTTTCAGCTTCCATACGACGGCCCTCACCGCGTAAATAGTCGTGTTGAGGATAACTACACGCTTAATTTTCAGGTTGTTCACGAGTCCACTTAAATTTGTGCACTTCATCACACCGCCCACGCCGATATCACCGCTTCACGCTCTCCATATCAATTCTGCGCCTATTTTCCAGGCTCCTTTAACGCACGGACGCCCTCACCAGCTAGATGTGCTATGTATAAGCAGCACTATCGCTACCGTCATCCCCGGGATTAAAAGAAGACAAAACGGTAGCGTGTCCTAACTCCTGCCTCGTGCGTGCCGTTCGCGCTGAGAACGTACCGGTGGGGGCCATGTCGCTTGACACTGTTTTCTGCGTCACTATGAAATTTTCTCTGAGGGTCTGACTTCCTTTATTATTTATTTCACGGTAACGCTACACCTTAGCGTCTTCAAATACTTCCACTGGGATAGCACTAAGCTGGCAGATGTGGCAGTTGAACTGCGGCATCCACGGCAAGGCAACACGTGATATAACATTTGGGCTCTTTCATGGGCGAACGGATACCGGTGGGTGCTCCCCAAAAAGCTTGAAAGTTAAGCCGTTTATGCAAAATTATTTTCGATAGGTACATAAACTTGGGGTAAATGCAGCTTCTAAATTAAATTTCATCAATTTCTTTAAAAATATAGCTCTCATGCAACATGCTTTCAAAGACGTCTTTTCCACTCAGCCATTGGAGTCCCTGCTGCCTTCGTTGATCTTCGCTTCTAGGATAATCCGTGCATATGCGGACGTTCGGGCCAGGTCACTGTGCGGAGTATCAGGGCGTGATTTAATGTGTGTAAAGCCCCCGTGAAGTCACTGGCCAGCCTGGAACCTCATTTGGTCCCTTTGGGAGAAAGAACCTCTCTGCCGCTGTATGAGCGATCAATGATCGCTCTCGTTTCCAGCCGCTGGTCGGCAGCGAGGCGTCTTTCAATGTGGTACTGCGCTATGTAGGCGTCGCTTTCGACTTGAGCTATCATCTTATTTGCATAGCGCTGTGCGGAGAGCGTTGCTTCGATGTTCATCCCCGTGAATGTCCTCAATTACTTGTAAAGCGTCTCTCCCGAAAACCATTCGAACGCTGCTCCGAGCAGTATTCTGCAATAAATGTGGAAATTCGCGAAATGCATTCTATATGCGTGGAAAATATTCAGAACGAATTTTGATGGGTTGAATAAACACTTCATCCATTACACTGAGTTATGAATAACGAACAGCGCGGCTTCCACGCTTGTGAGCAAGGTCAAATTGCACCCGCGTGCATAGGTCGCGTAACGGCGCGTGATGCGGTCTAAAGCGAACGCAACTGGAGTTTAGCGCGAAAAGGTGGGGGAAGGGAGGGAGTGCGTTTGTTTTGTGAGCATGTTCATCACTCTGGTATATGGTGCACACCACATCTCCTAGACAGATGCAATAAAGCTTTTAAAACAGAACGGAGTATCATGGCCTAATGAAGCCAGTTGAGAGCTGTTGAGATTAGTGTGGCGTAGTACGCAGTGTTTTTTCATCCTGTGGACATAATCACCTCACAAAAGCTAATAGCTTATTCTTGAGAATTGAGTGGAAGAACAAAGTGTGAATTCAAAAGTTGTAAACTGTCTTGTAAAACAGATGATTGAAATGATTGCACCGAGCAACCGTTTACAGAGAGTATCTGTACGGGACCGTCAGGCACAGCGAATTAGAGCGGGAAATTGAGGAAAGTAAGTGGCTATGAGCCCAGCTCTTCAATGTTCTTGTAGCATGAGTGGACACAGGTGGTACACAGACAGGAGGGCGCCGCGAGGTGCGGGATGCGTTACTATAGCTGAATGACAGGCAGTGAGTTTCAGAAGAGGGATACATAGACAGCACTGTGCACACCAGCTTGAGCGCGCCGTCTCGACGCCGCAGTCGGTGGTGAGACGCCCATTCACGCCAGCACCTGTTGGAATGCGGTGGCGAGCGTCTAACAAAAGCGCTGCACTCATGACGACAGGCGAGCCGTGACAGGACCGCTGACAGTTATTTTCTTTTTCTTTTTTTTTTCTTTTTGTACCAACGGTACTCATTGACTCTAACGTTGGAACGGCCAGGTGAACGGCCAGGTTTACCGCGGGATGTAGGAAGGACCTGTCTGTAGGAGTTTTGCTTTTCCTTTTTTTTTCTTACAGTGAGAGAGGGGGTTTAGTCCTGTTAAGGTTGAAGTGGGAGTTGTACATCGCAACGAACCAATCAGGGTGATGTTTGTGGCGATTGGACGTTGTAAAAATTAGGGCTGGACCTCAGGAGGATAAAACTGAGCCCGAGGGCCCAGTCCAGCGTTCTGGGCTAAATTTAGATGCTCTTCGGGTATGCCGAGGTAGGAATACTTCCCTGTTAGCCAGTTTCACCTTGTATCTCTGTTGCACGTACTGTAAATATTTGCTGTGTATATAAATTTTAGTTATTCTTCTCGTAAACTCCTGTACTCAAGTCTTCACTACATACCGTCTCCGATGGGGCGCCTCTGGCGCAAGGAACCTCCGCTGCAACACGTGTACCGTCTCTGACGGCGCACCCCTGGCAAAATCACTTCCTTTAGCATTTCTTTTGGATAGCAAAATCATTTCCTTTAGTCTGTTGTTCAAATTAACAAGCAAATAACAACCAAAAGGAGATGAATAACAGAAGACAAAAGATTAACATCGGTGGTATGTACGTGTGTCGCTCTACGCTGTTCCAGTAGCAACTCTTTCATTTCGGCGAAGACGAGCAGCCTCTGAATTTCAAGGCCCAACCGAAAGTGTTTCGCCTTGGCAGCCTTTCGTGCGAGTCCCGAACTCTGTGTGTATAGTGAAGGGACCGGAAAAGCTTAATGCCAGTGCAACAACTGCAATCTTTGGGGAACAAGCGGATGATATTTCTTGTGGCAAATATTTACGAGATGGCGCCTGGGAAAGAAAAAAAACTATTTCGATGCAGTCACCTGAGGTTTATGAAAGTGTGAAAGAACATGTCCCACTTGAAGACAACGATGCCTAATAAATTGGTTACCAAATTATTATTTAGTGAAGCAGCGCTACAATATATTTTTTAACAAGCATCTCGTAACCTTTTGCGGCCGATAATAAATGGAAATATGGTCATAGGAACAGCAGTGATTCTTGAAGTAAACAGATCTTGCGACGACAAATGAACTATATAATTGTTGATAAAAGCAACTTTCGCTGAAGTCATTATGGGCCATAATTTAAGGTCACTATTTCATAAGTGTCAGTTGCCCATTTTCCATTTCATCTGGATGTTAGCATGACGGCATCATCAGACAGACGCAGCTAGCAGCCAGTCAAAAAAATTGCAGGATAGCAGCTCCCGCCGTCGACAACAGTCATCGCCACTCCCCAGACATACCGGCAAACCGGTGACTGAGTCATGTAAGCTTTGCTGAAATTTGATTCCCAGGTAATGGTCGCTGGAACGATATTACTTTGACACCCAACAAAATTAGCCTAGGGCAGAGTAAATGGATCCGAAATGGATAACGGATAATGAATAATAGAACCCCAGTGGAGATGTGAGAACTGCCGCAATAGCCGCTCAAGCAATAATCAGTGTGTGAATGCTCGACACAACCAACTAATTCATCGCGATTAACATTGCTCCTAAACATGACATGAAACGGCTAGCAGTAGTAATAAAAGCACTATTTTAGAGCAGAAATGAACTGCTCAAAACGAGGTTCGCCTGCCACACCAGGCCTAGCTACATTCGCTTGCTTGCATAGCTCAATTTTTTAAGGTAGCCCGTCTCTAGAATTCATTTAAAGATAAAGAGTAGATCAAAATCTGGCCTGGCTTGCTTGCTTCACCACCCTCGCGGCCAGTGATGCGCCACCGCCTCTCTGTTCCGCATAAAAGTTACACAATAATTGTAATCAGGCCTGTAGCCTCAGCGGACCCCATCAGGAGCATGCATTTTGGTCATTTCTGACCGAATGTCTTAGCAGCTTCTGAAAAGTCTTTTTTTCTTGCAGCGAGGTACTTTCAGTAAGCAAAAATTCACATGCGAAAGTTCCCAAATGCCGATGTGCGCTACTGGTCGCCTGTTCCGCGGATGGGACCGCACATACCAGCATGGCGGTTATTCTCAACTTAGCCGCTGGATGGCGCCACCTACACAAAATGGCAGAAAATCAGAAACTGCTGGGACAGCTTCCTCAAATGGAAAAAAAAAATAGTCGACATTGCCCTTGGTAGCAAAGAGGACGGACGTTCCAGTGCGGTCCACGTGGCTGCGACCCGCACTGCCATGGAAGGCATAAGCAAAGTAGGTCAAGCGGAGTCGAATCGACAGAGTTATTTAGAAGTAGCTACTAAGAAGTAAGGAAAAAAGGAAGAAGTAAGGAAGAATGAAAATTTCAGAGAGAATGGCACAGATAACCGATAACCGAATTCTTCCGTGTTCTCGTTTTATTCATGGTAGTCCAATTGTGCCTATTGATTTTATTTGGTAATCATAATTATGTGGGTATTTTATTTTACTTACACTTTGTTTCATATTCTTGCAGATGTATGCAATTATAGCAGTAATGTTGTGTTTACATCAATATTGTTCCTTTCAATCCTTGATCCTCTGTGGCTGAACCTGAGAGTAATATTTGTATTTGGACCGGCCACTAGCCTACTGAGCTATCGGTCCAAACAGTGTCTGTACTTATTATTTGGTTTTGTCAATAAAGATCCTTGAAAAAAAAAAAGCAGAAGCCAACAGTTGGGAGGGAGAGAGAGAATGCCCAGGTGCTTATCGCCGGGGATTTCATCATGAGCAGGTGCTGGCGAGATATAATGGAACGTGTTAAGGGTGATAAGCGAATGTTAGTTGGAACCTTCCCCGGGATTACAATGAGCGCAGTTCTTAAAGAGAGTAAAAATAGGCTGTTGAAATATTCCGCAGAGCGCAATATGGTGATAGTAGCCGCGGGGCTGAACGATGTCCTAAATGGTGACGCTGAAGGAGTGGTGGAAGGTTTAGCTAAGGGAGTTGACGATATCAGGGCGATAACACAGCAAGAGCAGATAGTGGTATGCACAGTACTGGAGGTGCTGGAACGAACGGAAAGCTTGAAAAGGACGTGGTGACAGTTAATCAGGACATAAGAAAGTTGCGCCTGGAGAAGCGTTTCAAAGTGGATAAGGTAAATGCGGAGGTGCATAGAGCAGGTTTTGGCAGGGCTTTTCAGCGAGATGGCAACCATTTTAACAGAAGGGTGGGAGCAGAGATTGACTGGCGCCTGGCAGGCAGGGTTGTAGCTTTTTTAGGGGGTCCGCGAGGGCTCCGTGCGCAGGGGTAATTGAAAGTGAAGCAGGAGAAAGCGTGTTAACGGAGGCTGACCCCACAAAAATGGTAAGGAGGAGGTCGAGAAAGAAAAGCACAAAAGACGATTTAACACTAGGATCTAGCTGCATAAACATGCAAGGAGGTAGAAAAAGAGCGAAATGGCTAGAGGTAGAACAGCAGTTGAAGGATGACAAAATAGGTGTGTACGCTCTATGCGAGACTCATCTCAGGGATCTAGAAAATCCGCCGTTTATAGAAGGCTATGTCTGGGAAGGGTGCAACAAAACGAGAACGGAAAAAAAAGGGGGAAGGGTAGGTATGTTGATACACCAGGGAACAAATTGGCAAAGAACAAAATCATCTTGCAAAGAACATATCTGGGTATCAGGAACAATTGCCGGCATAGGGACATTGCTAGGGGTAGTTTATTTAGGTACAAAACACCAATTCAGGCAAGAAAACAAGGATCTCGTTGAATGTCTCAGTGATGATATAAGCCAGTTTGGATACGGGGCCGATATTATTCTACTGGGGGACATGAACAGCCACATCGACGATTTGGATGGATACACGGATTGTAACGGGAAGCTAATGCTAGATTTCAGTGAGCAACACGACCTAGTTATTGTAAATAGAGAAACAAAATGCGAGAAACAAATCACGTGGGAATTCCGCAACAGACAGACGACCATTGATTACTGTTTAATGTCGCAGGAAATTTATAGCAAGGTCACAAGAATGTAAATAGACGAAGAAGGGGAGTGTAGTCTGGGAAGTGATCATAAACGTATTAGTCTGCAGATGGGGCCCTTGATGAAAAGAGAAATGGAACTTCGACAAAACGTAAACGCAAAATTAAACGACGATCAAATAGCGCAGATAGCAGCAGACATAGAGGAAGCAATAGAGAAAAGCCCCATGGAAGACTGGGATTATGAACAGGTAGAACTACTCATAAGGAGGAAAATTCAGGAGGTTAAAGTAGCAAACCGCTGGAATGGAAAGAGGAAGCGACGGAGCTGGTGGAATTAGGAAATCAGGGAAGCAATTGAACAACGACGAGCTACTTCAAGGGAACACTGAGAGGCAAAGACAGCACAAGTATCTCAGGAGGAAATAAACCAAAAATGGGAATCATATCGACAAAAGAAACATGATGTGCAGGCTCTCGTCCAAAGTAAAATAAAGCAGTCCACCGACCGCTGGATGGCTGACATACACGATGCCACTAGAGGCAGACCAAGAAAATTCTGAAACCATATAAGCTGGCTAAGTAAAGAGAATCAAAAAAAGCACGACCGGATTCAAGATACTGTGCAATAACACCGAGGTTTGGGCCAGTTGGTAATGATCCATATTCAAACCCATTCGCAGCACGAATAAAACAACGACAGGAAGAAAACACACACGACAGGACGAATGCTGCACTTCCAACTAAAGTTTATTATGAAAAACCCAAGCTTAAGTACAGAGCTACTATCAAATTCCGACAGTCAAACATGTGTGTCTAAAAAAGCCACTTCATTATCATGTAGATAGAGGGATGGGGTGCTGACACATTGATCGCCTGCTTTTCTAATGTGATATGCCTCAATAATTTCTCTTTCTACCTGATCCCTTCCCCGCCCAAGAAACTTAGTTTTCCGAAAAATGGGTTTGCACTTACAGTCTCGGCAGTGAATTGCGAGATTGCTGCCTTTTCCTTCTTTTACCTGATCGTGGTGTTCTTTTGCTCTCTGATTAAAACAGCGTCCAGTTTGACCTATGTACACACGATTACAGGTGAGTGGAATGCTGTACACTATCTTAGTAGTGCACCGAGTGAACCAAAGGTGGTGCTTGATCGAACAAATCGGCTTTTCTTTTCTCACCATCATAGGACAAATTTTTGAAAGCTTACTCGGCGCAGAAAAGACCACGTTTACATCATATCTTTTGGCAACTTTCTTAAGATTGTGAGATAATTTATGAAGGTACGGAATTACTTGAGTGACCTGCCTCTGATCATGCTTATCTTTCTTTTTAATACCCTTTTTCTTCTGAAGCAGGCTCTCTGCAACTGCAGATAAAGTACCAGGAGGAAAGCCAGACATACGCAATCGCTCCGTTTGCATTTTGACACTTTCGGACATTAGATGCGCACACGATTTTTCTAAGGCGGAATTGAGGCAATTCATGGCAATTGCTCTTTTGATTATTTTAGAATGAGCGCTACTATAGCTAATAATAAACTTTAGTTGGAAGTGCAGCATTCGTCCTGTCGTGTGTGTTTTCTTCCTGTCGTTGTTTTATTCGTGCTGCGAATGGGTTTCAATATGGATTCAAGATAACGAGAGAAATTGTTTAAAGGCAGACAACGCAGTGAACTACATTTAATCAGTTATAGCCGAGTCATTTAAGAGCTACGATAAGGTAATCTCCGCCAATCAGGAAGCAACACAAAATAGCAGAATACAAAGCAGCTTAGAACTGACCAATCTAAACTGGAAAAAAGGCAGGAAAAAATATTCCTAAAAACACAAGTACAGGAATAGACGGAATTCCGCTCATGCTGATTAATGAATTTGGTCCAAGAAATAAGGAAACGTTGTTAAAAGCTTTGGAAACAGTCATAGCGAATAAGCAAATTTCGGATAGCTGGCGGCAGAGTAAAATGAATTTGATTTATAAAGGGGAAGGAGAAAGGATGCACATAAAATCCTACAGGCCGATTACCATAACATCTGTTATGTACAGGTTAGCCATGCAGGCGGTGAAATTAAAGAGGCAAGCATGGGTAGACAGTAACAATATACACGGATAACTTCAGAACGGCTTTAGAAATGGTAGGCGCTTAGATGCTTACCCAATTCATCAAAATATCTGGAGTGGAAAAGTGACCTTTGTATTTGGCCTTCCTGGACATAAACAACGTATGCAGGGAACTCCTGTGGAGCATATTAAAAGAAGAAGGTATCGGTTATGAGATAAACAGAGTTCATTCAGGAAATATACCGGGATAACCAAGTAGAAATTACATGGGAAGGGATAAGAAAGTACGGAAGCTGTCAAGGTATGCAAAGGATTAAGAAAAGGTTTTCCGCTATCAATGCTGCTGTTCATGCTTTATATAATAAATCTGTAACGGAGGATACAAGAAAGTAACCTAGGTTTAAACTTGTCACATAGATTAGGCGAAAAGACGGTAGAGCAGCGCCTCCCCGGTTTAATGTATGCAGAAATATTGTACTGCTAGCAGAGAGGAAGAATTGCAAACTCTAGTTAAGTATTGCAGAGACGAAGGAAACGGTCTAGGCTTCAGTTTTAGCGAAGTTAAGTCGGGTCTCATGATTTTGAACGGCTGAACTGATCAGGGTGTTAAAATACAAGGCTATGAAATGCCTAGAGTCGCAGAATATAAATATCTCGGGGTATGGGTAAACGAAGGATTGGCATACATTGAAAAGCATGAGCAATCACTTAAGGCAAAATGATGAAGAAATGCCGGGATAATGAAGCATAAGGCATTGTGGGGATAAAACAGGTATGAGGTTTTGAGGGGTAATAGGAAAGGAATTATGGTGCCCGGGCTTACTTTCGGAAATGTGGTTTTGTGCCTAAAATCAGAGGTACAGTCGACATTAAAAATAAATCAGAGAGCCGTCGGACGATTATCGCTAGGTGCCCACGGCAAAACCACGAATGAAGCAGTGGAGGGAGATATGGGCCACACCCCGCCGGGGTGGCGCAGTGGTTACGGCGCTCGACTACTGTTCCCAAGGATGTGGGATCGAATCCCGGCCTCGGCGACCGCAAGCAAGGCACCCGTGTGCAGTACGATGTCAGTGCACGTTAAAGAACCTCAGGGGGTTGAAATATCTGGAGTCCTCCACTACGGCGTCTCTCATAGCCCGAGTCGCTTTGGGACGTTAAACACCACCAACCAGCCGAAATATGGGCTGGGCACCTTTCGAAGTAGGGGAAGCTCAGTGTAAAATCTTATGTGAGGAACGGCCGAGGAAATTGGACAGTAACAGGTGGGCAGCTTAACTATTTAAATACCTATACCTATACAGTGCTGACTCACTATGGAGGAAAATAACTAGTAAACTAACCAGTAAGTATGCTGCTCACAAGGACGAATAAATACAGAGCGTTAAGCAACAAGTGAAAAACATAGATGGTAAACATTGGATAAATTCGATGAAAAAGAAAGAGAGTGTAGAACTATACCGAAAGTGGAAAAGGCAGATCAGGAAGGAAGCTTTCTTTGATAACTCAAGAGGCAGTGCCCTACGTTTTGAAGCTAGATCAGGGCGCCTTAGAGCACGGAGCTACAAAAAGAAATTTAACAATGAAGATGACGCATGTGCAGTACGTGATAAATCCACAGAAATAATTAACCATATTATACTCGAATGTAATGGTATCCATCCGGAAGTCGATGCAGGCGCAGTCATTCTTCTTGAAGCTCTGGGGTTTAGAGATACCAGTGGCCGGGTGCATAAACCGGCGGTGGAAACTAGCAAAAAACGACTGGAAGACTGGTGGCTTAAAAGCAGAAAAGTGACATAATGTTAGTAATGTAGAAACAAAAATTCAATAAATAGAATGATGGTATAGTTAACCAATCTAAAACAATAATTAAGATATAGGAGGAAAAAAGAGCATGATAGCAACCGCTACCACCCCGTTTCAAACGGGACGCTCCTATATTCCATCCATCCATCCACCCGTCCGTCCGTCCGTCCGTCCATCCGTCCGTCCGTCCGTCCGTCCGTCCGTCCGTCCGTCCATCCATCCATCCATCCATCCATCCATTCATCCATCCATCCATCCATCCATCCATCCATCCATCCATCCATCCATCCATCCATCCATCCAAGCAGGCAGCGCCCATGATAAAACGGTCTATGCACGTCCGATATTACGGTGTGGGCAACGAAGGGCTCTCAGAGGGAAATCGAAGCCGCTCTCCAAGCAGCTGCAGACGTTTTCGAAGAAGTAGCCAGAAAAGCAAGCCTCGAATGCTCCCCTGAAAAATCGGAGCTTATATTCTTTCATAAAGGCAAATTAAATGCGCCCTTGACGACAGTCATTATACAGGGCGTGGAAGTAACAGAGGTCCAGGAGATTATGATCCTGGGGATAAGGCTGCAAACAAACTCTGTAAACGCGCGGATAATCAACAAACTCAAATGGGCGGTCCAGCAAACAGCCAGGCTAAAAGAAAGAGTTAGGAATAGAAAACGAGGCATGAAAGAACGCGACCTCCTCAAACTCATAGACACCTTTATCACAAGCAGCTGGGATTACGTACTACCTCCCCGACTTAAAACTCAGAAGAGACGACGCCATCATTATAATGGCTTACAAAACAGCCATCGGCCTGGTTCGGTCGGCTCCCAAAGAAGAGAGACTCAAACTCGGGGTTCACAATACCTATGAGAAACTCAAAGAAGTATCACGAACTGTCCAAATAAGGCGCCTTCCTAGCACGCCCGCCGGTAGGACAATACTTGACAGCCGCGAACCCCTACAAGACTTCCCTCAAGCTAGGTTTCCACTAGACATCCTAGTGGAAGTCAAGAAGAAGAAATGGGCATGGGCAGGACATGCAGCGCGAAGAAAGGATAACCGATTGTTGCTTAGGGCAACTAACTGGATTGCAAGGGAAGGAAAGCGTAGCAGGGGGCGACAGAAAGTTAGGTAGGCGGATGAGGTTAAGAAGTCCGCAGGGGTCAAGCGGATGCAGCTAGCACAGGACCGGGTTAATTTTAGGAATATGGGTCAGGCCTTCACCCTGCAGTGGGTAAAGTTGATGATGATGATTTTCACTCCATGCGACACCCGAAAGAGGATCACAATCAAACCTCTTCCTCGGAACTTGAACCCCTACACACATCAAGATCGAAGAGAATCACTAGCTAAGAGCCTACATAAGCCAGCCAGACTGATTATGGCGGAGACGATTTCCACATCCAGATCGCTAGTCACGGAGGAGGCCGCCATCGCCGCAGCCATCGCCTTTACTAATGCAAATGCCGTAGTAAACGTCTCCAAGTTGGCGATCAGTAATTTTGAGAGAGGTAGGGTTTCAAATCTCACCTCACACACTTCACGAACGCTCACCGAAATAAGAGAATCACCTCTTTTGAGAGATATCGAACTAATATGAACCCCAGCTCATGTGGGGAATCCGGGAAATGAGGCTGCCCACCTATATGCTCGAGAATTATAGCCGGCCGAAGGGGGGCGCAAAATCAGGAGCCGGAACCCTTCGGTGAGCCAGCCATATCATACCACGAATTCACTGCACATTACAAAGCAATAACAAGAACGCTTCCACCACCCCATAAAACGCTGACCAGACACCAGCAAGTCAAATGGAGACAGGTATTCAGACGGGGAGCCTCTCCAAACCAAACTACATATTCATCAAATCAATATCAAAATTCCTATATAAGGATATGAACTCCTGCCATCGCTTTTGCGGCGAGAAAGACAACTTCAACCCTATGGACTGGGCGGGCAAAGCCCATAAACCTCCCTCAAATCTCTTGCGTGATCCTTCTAAAGAAGCTTGGGATAAGCTAAGGTCCAGCAATGACCCTGTTATTCAGTTCAAGGCTGTCGAATTGGCCGGCGTCGCCAAAGGTCTCCGCGGCCCGTGGAACGCTAGCTAATTTCCCTCAATCCTCTACACGTAATCACAATAAAGTTTTATCTGCCTCAGCATAGGCCAAGATGGGTCATTGGGTCATGCCGGATAAAGGTGGACGTAGAGAATGCGCGATCCGAACGGGATCCCTTTAAAGGGCAACTCCGGGGGTTTTTTGACATTCGAATATTCTAATAAAAATTTTACTGTAGATTCTCCTCTTCGTCCTGACGCATTCTACAAAATTTGGGCGCCGTACGATAAGCCGTTCGCGCGCAACTCGACTTTAAAATATGCTGTTTTCATGGCTTAATTTGAGACTATTTCTGCCGGCAACACTGAGTTTCTGACGTCACAAACAGTATACCGGCGTTACTGTCCATTTCCCGCATGATTATGAAATTGTGAGGCTTATATTGAACTACCTCAGACATTTTATGCTATGCTTCATGATTTCCATACTTTATTTTCACCATCCAACGCACGTACGAGTGTTTCTCTAATACTGAGTGTGACGTCACCATTTCGTCACCTGGGACGTCGTTTCTGGCCGTGAAAGCAGTTTCGGTTTCGATTTGTTGTTTTTTCTTTTTAAAAATACTTCTAACTGGAATTTCGAAAAACGGTTTTTTGTGTTCGAGTCAGGACGTGCCGAGGAATGTAATTCAACCAAAAACACAGAATGATGGAAAAACCACCGGAGTTGACCTTTAAGGCGAAGCTTAAGGTTACTGAAAGTTTCCTTTTCGAGTTTGTTTGTTTGTTGGTTTTTTGCCGACAAGACAACTCGCGGCCGGATAAAGAGTTAGCACAGCTTGCTATTAGTACATGATGCCTCGTTTTTGTGCTCGCCATTGCACATCGTTATGTACGTCTTCATGATATCTACAGGATCAGACTGGAAGAATAGTACAAAAACAGGCTCATAACCCTACAGTTAGACATTATGCTATGTAAGAATACAGAAAAGTCTGGCTTGAACCACTGCATAAAACACAGAAGAAAAAAAAAGACAGCGCAGCTTTCCCGAGGTTATTACTTCCTAATCTGGAACTAATTTGAAAAGAGTAAGGACATGTATTTAAAAATATTATCCAGAAATATGACGATGACTGCAGCTTTCCCGAGATTATTACTTCTTATTCTGGAGCCAATTTGAACGAATAAGGGCAGATATTTAAAAAATGTAATTGAGAAATATGACAATGTTATCATTATTTTCTCGTTTACTTTTTATTTTTTGCGCACTTTCTTACTGATAAGGATTAAAACCAGCGGGAAGACGCAGACAAAGAGAGAAGAACACAACACAACGCTGCACTAACAAATTGTTAGACCAGCGTTATGTTGTGTGGTTATCTCTTTGTCTGCGTCTTTCCGTTGGTTTTAATCCTTACAAATATGTACCAACTGGCCCAGGTCTCCATTCTTACTGATACTTATGGTTTGGAGGAGGCGCTTATGAATTCTTGACAGACGTTTTCTATATAATACGCTCATTTTCGTGATAGAGAATGAATAACAGCACAGAGCGGGCCAGATTTGGCCGTGCAAGAGAAGTCATAAAAGGAAGCGAATATAATCTGCATAGTTGTACATTTCAAGCCTTTTAAATTAAACATAGTCGCTAACTGAACCAGCTATGAAACATTTGCGGAAAGGTAATAAAAATATGTTCAGAAAATACTCTGCTTCAAATAAGCTTTAAATCACCGTGGCACGATAGGACCTTTTATTTTATAGCATTGTCTTGTAAGTATTATATTTGGCTTTTGGGTCAGGGCACTAATTATTTTCACTAACTTCTCTGACCAACGGCTGCCAGACGCAAGCCGTGGAGGCACAGGGGCTGCTTGACGCCAGCATCTGACCTCAGATTCAGCGTTTAAGAACAGAATAACAGAATTTATTAGGCCGGTCTGCCCGCTAGGGTTCACGTGTGTCGGTGCGTTGGTGAATCAGACGGAATTCAAGAGTGCGGAGAGCATACAAAACATTTGATTAAAAGCGGGGAGAAGAAAGGTAAGAATTAAAAGAGCATGAGTAAGGTAAAAAGCGTAGGCAAACACAAAACGCGATAAAGGGTGTAAACACAAAAACAATCTTAAGCAATTAGGCAAATAAACAAAGCGTACAATCTATATGTTGGCAGCAAGATAGGACAAGAAAACGAAAAGATGGCACGAAGGCGTCCGACCCTATGCGAGGAGGGCCACGCACCCGGTACATCGACCCTTAGCGCGCCGTAGACGCACCACATTATCTCTTCCACTCAAAAGACTGTTCGTGTAACTTTTTCTTTTCTAGTCCTATCTTGCAGACAACATAGATTGTACGCTTTGTTTATTTGCCTAATTGCTTAAGATTGTTTTTGTGTTTACACTCTTTGTCGCATTTTGTGTTTGCCTACACTTTTCATCTTACTCTTGTTCTTTTAATTCTTACCTTTCTTCTCCCCGCTTTTAATCAAATGTTTTGTATACTCTCCGCACTCTTGGAATTGCGTCTGATTCACCAACGCACCGACACACGTGAACCCTAGCGGGCAGACCGGCCTAATAAATTCTGTTCTCAAACGCTGACTCTGAGGTCAGGTGCTGGCGTCAAGCAGCCCCTGTGCCTCCACGGCTGGCGCCTCGCAGCCGTTGGCCAGTGACGTTTGTGACAGTGAGATATTTTTATACCACCGTTATATGAACAAACTGTATTTGGAAGTACCGCTTGTATGTTTTCTTTACTTCGTTCCTTTATTGGCGCGTTATGCGAAACTTCAATTCTGGGTACTCAGCACCTCAATGGCCAATACTTCCGGATTTAAAATCTCAAATAAATCATTTATGAAGGCAACGATGGTAAGATATATGGATTTTAACGGCAGATATGCCTTCACTTGTGCTCCTACGGAGAATGTAATGAAGAGCTTATCGACCATTTTTTGTTCGCTATCTATTCATAATTTGTTTTTTAGTAGTGTGGCAACTTTGCGGGTCTTCAGAGATGCAGCAATTTAGAACTGTTGGGCAATTTTGACTACTCGGGTCTTTTTTTGTGCTGAAATTCTACCAGGGCCGTTGATAAGCGGTCCCGACATCAGCCCGGCTGTCTTCTGTCCCAAAAGCAACAGTGACTATCACATAAAAATAACCTACCACCGCTGACATGAATAAATTTAAAAAATGAGTGGCGCATATTCCGTGGTGTGGCTTCTGCATACGTAAGCTCCATGATCACGGTCTAAGCGTGCAATTTTGTACCTTTATATGAGCAAAGCCAGACGTCAGATGCTCAATCATGTATGAGGGGGAACATACGTGTTGCATTCAATCCCCAATTATTTCGTCGCTCCATGTAAAAATGATTTTAGATATTATACGCCAAGTGGAAAACTCGTTCGAAGAAAGGAGAAGACTGTTCGTATTGCGTATGCAGTAATCAATAAATGAGTGCCCAGCATTCTCCTATCTCTTGCGACTGTACGTCGCTGCTCAGTAGCCAAGCGCTGTGGCCATGCTCTGCTGAGTGCACCGCTAAATGTTCCCAAAGGGAGATGGATAGGACTAGAGGGGCTTAAACGCTATTGCAGATAGGAAAAAGGCTAATTCCAAATTATTTCTTCGCTGAAAGCCACAAGTATCTTATATGTGTCCTCGTGATTGTGAAATGGCACTGAGGCTAAGTCCGGCGCTTTAGGACGGAGAAAAGGCAAAAAGGCTGCATTGATAGTCTGCGCCTGTGTGTGTTTTATCGTCCTTTCGCCGTCCTTTTCTCTTGAGCGCTGCACGTCTTGTCTCTAGTGAACCCAACAGGCCCATAAGTTCTTAATTATAAAAATACCGAGGAACGCGTGCATTATTCTTCATGGTGAGATGAACTGTACGTAATCAGACGCACTTACACTCAAATGATTCTATTTTGTTCTGTTTTAAAGACACCTTGTGTCGCTTGATCGGGTGTAATTCTAAGGGTATTGATCTATAAGCGGAACACAATAGAGAAAAGTTTTGCACTGAATGGTAGTTTAGTCGCTGGTTCAATATGTCACGTCGTACTCGCGCCGCAGGTCGGTCATACGCCCCCAGTTCTTCCCACATCTTCTCGACACACGACATCGAGAAGCAATTTCCAGCGCAGTGTGCACTATAAACGTATGCCATTCAATGTTTTATGCCGAATTTTCTTGAAAACATTCTGCAGTTGGCTAAGCTTGTGGCGAGCAGGGAAAATCAGTTTCGCATCCACTTTTCCTACAACTTATATAAATTTTGCGACTTGCTGTTATGCCCGGCACGCCTTAAGCCTGGTTTCCGAATGGGACACGCCCCAAATTTTTCAGACAGTCTTTAGATCAAGGCCACCTATGCCTTCGGTAGATATGCTGAATGTCTAGTTACGCAAAAAAAAAGGTACACCAAATACCCGGTTCACAGCGCGACGAGGTGTAGAAATGTATGCACTGGCAACCGTTACCAAATATATTGTAGACGCGAGAACCCCGGCGGTGATCATCCAGCAGAACATCGGATCGAGTGAAGGGGCGCTTGTCGTCTAATGAGCGACCGGAGAGCCCAATTCGATGCCTGCAAACACGACCCTCTGCTCTGGCACTCACAGATATGCAAATGCCTCGTCACGCGGCAGGCTGTGCTATTGATCTCACAGGGCACAGTAGCCCTGTTGCGAGCTCGCCATCCGATCAAGGATCAATCTGGGCACAGCTCGCGCCTTGTCCTGTCTTTGCTTATTTTCATTTCTTTCTTTACGTCGCTTCTCGGAAGAGTGCCCCATTTCTTGCGCCGTCGTCTCGCCCTGTCGCTCCCCCTTATTCGTTCCTTTCCTTCATTTTATATTCGTTTTGCTATTCTTCAGAGCTGGAGGGAAAAAGTGCGCGAATAAAAAAAACACTGACTTTTATTCTTTTGCATGTCGATGCATTAAAATGGCGAAAAATGCCTACTGATTGGTGCTAGTGCATTCAGTGCAACCATAATCCTAATTTGTCCTTAATATTTGCCCGTAATCTTAATATCTGGATGAGAAATGGCCGTTTTCCTTCAGGTTATTAACAAAGAGCAGTTTTTTAGGGACCTTCTTCTGCAGGAAACTTAAATTTCCGTCCACCGGACGGCTCAAGGAGAGCGTACACCAATGTTTCAGCGTTTGTTCGTTTTGCTGCTAACAGTATTCGGAAAAATTAACCACAATGCCCGATTGCGGTTTCTGTGACTAACGCGACCACTGTTTCATTTCTAGAAGTTCTAATTCCGTCAATTATGATATCATAGGCAACTAGAAATCACATGACGTCACGTTGTCTCTGATCGCTCGTCCGCCTTCGTGACTTTTGACTGTTCATTACGCTCAACCATCATGCAAAAGCAGTTGTGAATCTGTAACCTAAGAGTGCCGCAGTACATTATTCATAGCATTCTAGGGCATACTTTCTAGATGTGTATTTTTCTTAAGGTCCTGCGCACCGTCGTACCCAATGAAAGGAGATGCTGCAAATTTTGGGCTCGCATTCTAAAAAGGGTGCTACGCAGCAAACACAATTGTCCACTCATAACGCTTTGAAATATTCCCAAGAAAAAGGTTTTCTATTATTCTGGGGCCTAGATTGGCACTAGATTGACACGTTGAATACGATATGTTCTTTACTAAGAAAATGTTTTGGGAAAGGATGACTGCGCATGGCTTTAGAATTCACCAGTGGATGGCGTTAGCCTTTTCATTACTTCTTTTTTTCTTTTAAAAAGCAGTGCTAATAAATGTTTCGATTGCTTCCTGCTTTTCAAAGGGCACGCGCCTCAGACACGATGGAGGCGAACACCTGTTATATGTTTATGCAGTGTTTTCACTCTGTTACACGTCTACATTGGCATGACGCCAGGTATTGTTGCTCTTTAGAATCGGAATCATGTTTGTTCTCATATAAAATACAATAAAACATGAATAACATAGTACAGAAGGAGGCCCACCTGATCAAATATTCTACTCCCTGTATAACCAAGCAAAAACACAATACATATGCAGCAGTAGTAAACGGTTAGTAAATGACTAAACAATCATCTCTATAGGCAGCGGAATAATTGATGAATAAAGGTAGCCTATGACCAAAGACTGAAAAGCTTGCAGGCATTAATATTTATTGCAGGAGTTATACAAAAAACAAAGAACAAGAGGGCAAAAGCTATGCTTGTTGCATATGCGCACTTCAAATATATTCGGATTCCATTCATTCAGAGTGTATAAATTCCAAATCCGCTTACTATTTTCAAAGAAGTAGTGTTTGAGGCCAAGTTTGTATTTATATAGCTTTGTTTTTAATTTTCACACCACCAACAAAGTATGGCAAGGAGGAAATGATGGAAATTGACGCTTTCCTTATGATGACTGATGGGTGCTTGAGATACAATCAGGATCTTGCCAATAGTAAATGTCCTCACCAATCATAGCATTTTTAAGCTATAACTGGCGAACAGTGGTAAAGGAGATCTGTCTGTTAATTACATTGCATGGGAAGATAGCAGTGTGTAGTTAGAGAAACACAGGCACGGAAATAATTTGCAATGAGTAGAATAAAAATTTGGAAAAGGATATCTGTTAAACTTATTATAGTGTCAAAGCACGGGCTCTTTTATTTTTGCGGCTGAAACTGCTTATGCTCTGATGACATCCAGTAACCGTACATTTTTTTTTTTTTTTACCAAATACAAATTGCTGACAATTTGGGCACCTGACTTGCACCCGCCGCGCTGATTACTGGTTAAGACGCATGGCTACTGCATCCGAGTGCCTCGATCCCGGCCGGTTCGAATCTGCTCTGGTGGTTTCTTTTTCGTGGTCGATGGTTGTGACGGTATAAGTGCTTTCGCACTAAAAGACTGAGCTCGTGAATCGAAAGACCTGTTCGTTCGTTTTCAGAGTGCTTCATTTTGTAGTGATTGTGAGAAAGTCAGGAGAGTACTGTAAGTGTCGCCCCAGCACGTTGTGGAAATTGTTACATACGAATATTGTTAGAAATGTTTAGCCATAAGCTATATGGCACCAGATACCCACTATATAGAACTGAAATTTTAGATATGGATTTAAATATACACCTTGAAGACTCAGTGACCTGCCTGATAAAGGGGGGCCCAATGCGAACGCGACAGCCAGATGTGCTTTTATATCGGGAGAGGTAAAAACTAAGAGGTTAGCCTAATCAAGGTGTTTTGTAATATATGCCAATTGCATCAAGAGTATAGAATAGCTCAGTCGTAACTAAGTTTGTAAGCAAGCGCTGTAACGCCTTTACAGGATTATGTATCGTGGTGTCGTCAGCATATATATATATATATATATATTGTGAGCCTTCCGTGGATGTTATTTCATTTGTATATGCCATGATCTTCCTCTTTCATTTGTACATACCATCATCATCGTCCCGCGGCGCCGGCTCCGGCACGCGCCTGGGTTTTGTCACCGGATTAAAAACGCTAGACAAGGCATCGCTGGCCTTGCCGTCACGACCTTGCCGTCTCAACCTAGCCTTCTTTTACAAGTGGTGGAGGTCGAATTCGATCCCCTTGCTGCCTCTCGCTGGAGCTACGTTCCGGTCGCCGTTTGGCAACTACAACCATAACCATGTCCACCGAGAGCAATCCCGACCCGGCCGGACCCTCTACCTCAGCTGCACCGATGCCTCCGACTCTGCCCACACGTCAACGCGACCCACCGCTGTTCGCTGGTCGTCGTGACGAAGACGTGGATGACTGGCTGGACACATATGAACGCTGCAGTGCCTATAACCGGTGGGACGATGCTTTAAAATTCCTCAACGTTTCGTTCTATCTAATTGAGGTCGCCAGAAACTGGTTCATTAATCGCGAACCCCACACTACTAACTGGACCACTTTCAAACAGCAATTCCGCCAATACTTCGCCGACCCGGCAGTTCGGTCTGAGATCGCGAGAAACAAGCTCGCTTCCCGCCTTCAAGGTCCCGATGAATCATATGCGTCTTACATAGAGGCTGTTCTTGCACTTTGTCGGCGCATTAGCCCCACCATGACGGAACCTGAACGTGTGCACCACGTCTTAAAAGGGATCAATGCTATGGCATATCACACCTTAGTTGCCCAGAATCCTTCAAGTGTTGATTCAATTATTACGACCTGTCAACGCCTCGACCAGCTGCAGTCCTCTCGATTACAGCCCGGCTTCGCAACTGGTCCGACCTCTGCTGACCTTGATCTGCGGGCAATGATACGAGCAATCATCCGCGAGGAGCTTCAAGCCCTCAATCCTTTCTGTCGACATGGCTGCGATCATTCTTCCGCACCTCCTAATGACGCCGTTCTCCGTAACATGATTAAAGAAGAGTTAGCTACCATCAGCCGCCCTATGACAACCGAACCTTCTGCAAACCGCCCAGCGCCGACCTACGCGCACGTCGCTGCATCCTCCCCTTCTTTGGTTCCCCCGCCCCAACCAGCACCAACATACAATCACGTCAATGCAATGGCGATGGCTCAACCTGCACAACCCAATTACGCACCTTGGCGTCCCCCCCGACCAGTCTGCTATTACTGTGGTATTAGAGGACATATATCCCGCTTCTGTCGTCGCCGCCTCCAGAACGAGCGCCGTGGTTACGACACCTTCGAATGCGACATGCCTTCAACCTCATATTATCAACGGCGGTCTATTCCAAGCCCACCTCGACGATCCTCCCCACCTCCAGTATCTTCCTCTGAGCCTCGTGGGAACCATGTATCCCGACGCCGATCCACATCCCCATACCGCCGCTCAGTTTCCCCTCTCCGCCCCGCAACCGTTCTCCCTGTCCGCCATCCGGAAAACTAAGTGTTGCAGTTTCCGGAGGTCAAACTGCACTCTGCGAACTAACTAAAAGTCCTCCTGATCGCCCGTATAACGTGATTGCTGTTATCGCTGAAGGTTTACCGGTTGAAGCTTTGATTGATACAGGGGCTGCAATTTCTGTCATTCACGCTGATTTGTGCTACCGTTTGCGAAAAGTGACAACCCCATATGATGGGCCTGAACTCCGTGGAGCCAATGACGTCCCTTGGCGCCCTTCAGTGAAGTGCACCGTACGAGTTGTTATCGACGGAATCCGCCATCATGTGCAGTTTGCTGTGCTCTCACCTTGTGCGCATCTCATGATTTTCGGATGGGATTTTTTGTCAACCGCTTCAGCGTTAATTTCTTGTGGTGACCGTGTTATCCATATGACAGACAGCGATTTTTCATCTGACTTTTCTGAACGACATCATCCCCTCGTTGCCGCCGCTGATACTGTTTTGCCTCCTCAGTGCGAAAAACTGCTTACTGTTGTTTCTGACCACATCACTGACGGGGACGTACTCATTGCACGATCATATAGTCATCTTCCACGCGGCATCGCCTTCCCGTCAAGTCTTGTCCGGTTCCACAACGGCTCAGCGACAGTAGTGGCCACTAACACTTCACATGAATCCCTCGTGCTCCCAAAAGGAACTTCTCTGAATTGTATGGTGGATGCTCAACCTTTTTCCCTGATGGTGCTCACCGCCCCTCCGCCTCAGCAACGTGTTTCGACAGACGTCTCTCTTTCTGTTCTCGCAAAGACTATTAATCCTAAACTCCCGCCGAACCAACGCCAAGAACTGCTGACATTGCTTCGGCACCACCAAGCCATTTTTGATGCCACTTCCACACCTCTGGGACGGACTAGTGTTGCACACCATCGCATCATTACTGAAGGTAACTCTATCATTCGCCGACGGCCTTATCGGGTTTCCCTCTCTGAACGAAAAGTAATTGAAGAAAATGTAAATGACATGCTCCATCGCAATATAATTCGTCCTTCAACAAGCCCGTGGTCCTCCCCAGTAGTGCTAGTTAAAAAAAAGGACGGCTCGGTACGCTTTTGTGTTGACTACCGCGCACTCAACAAAATTACCCGCAAAGATGTATATCCGATGCCGCGAATCGATGACGCCCTTGACTCCCTCCAAGGCTCCGAATATTTCTCGACCTTGGACCTTCGCTCAGGTTATTGGCAAATACCTATGCACGAGGACGACAAAGAAAAAACCGCTTTCGCAACACCCGATGGCCTTTACGAATTTAACGTTATGCCTTTCGGACTTTGTAACGCACCAGCGACATTTGAAAGAATGATCGACACTGTACTTCGTGGCCTAAAATGGAGAACCTGTTTGTGTTACTTGGACGACATTGTTATCTTTTCGGCAACCTTTAATGACCATCTCACGCGCCTGAATGAAGTCCTCACCTGTCTCGCTTCGGCAGGCCTTCAGCTCAACACCAAGAAGTGCCACTTTGCACAGAAGGAAATTAGAATATTGGGACATCTGGTCAGCCATGACGGCATTCGCCCTGATCCTGAAAAAATAATCGCGGTCTTGAACTTTGCCCGTCCACAACGGACTACAGATTTGCGCAGTTTCCTCGGCCTCGCGTCCTATTTCCGGCGTTTTATAAGGCATTTTGCAACTATTGCTGCACCACTTCATGAGCTACTAAAAGCACGCAGCCCTTTCGTGTGGACTGAGCAGTGCGAAACTGCTTTTAATGACCTCAAGCACGCCCTCACATCAGATCCTGTTCTTGGCCACTTCAGTGACAGCGCTCCAACTATCCTGCACACCGATGCCAGTGGTCACGGTCTTGGCGCTGTACTTCTGCAGCGTGATGCAACATCGCGTGAGAAAGTGATTGCCTTTGCCAGTCGGACTCTCACTCCAGCTGAGAAAAACTACACCATTACCGAGCAGGAGTGTCTTGCTGTCGTCTGGGCTGTCCAAAAATTTCGCCCTTACCTATACGGTCGGCACTTCACAGTTGGGACCGACCACCATGCTCTTTGCTGGTTGTCTTCACTCAAAAATTTGACAGGCCGACTTGGCCGCTGGATTCTACGCCTGCAAGAATATCATTTCGACGTCACTTATAAATCTGGTCGCCAACACCAAGACGCCGACGCTCTCTCTCGCTGTCCCCTTTCGGAATCCACTTGCTGCTTTTCTTCCCAATTCATTTCCACCTCTGACCAGAGCCGAGCATCTCTTTGCCCGACTTATATCACAACCGTTTGTTTTGACGACTCTGGGAACAAGCACGCTCTCCGCTCACAGCAATTAGCCGATGCCTACTGCCGTCCTATCATCGACCGCCTTATCGGCGCTTCGGACCCTCCCAATGCTAGGCTTCGCCGACAGCTTCGCAATTTCAAGCTCGAAGATGGCATCTTACTCCGCTACGTGTATTGCCCTGATGGAACTCGCTGGATCCCAGTCGCGCCGCGTGTGCTTCGCCCACATATACTGGCGGCTCTCCACGATGACGCTACTGCAGGTCACCTTGGTTTTGACAAAACCTACGACCGCGTGAGAAAACGATTCTTTTGGCCTGGCTTATCTTCTACCGTTGCCAAATACGTCGCATCCTGCCCTCTGTGCCAACGTCGCAAACGGCTGACTTCTTCGCCCGCTGGCCTTCTACAACCTCTTCCTTGTCCCTCCACGCCATTCGACGTAGTCGGCATCGACTTATATGGTCCCCTACCTCTCTCCTATGGGGGTAACCATTGGATTATAACAGCTGTCGACCACCTCACACGCTACGCTGAGACAGCACCTGTACCGACTGGTTCCGCTGAAGAAGTAGCAAATTTCCTTTTGCGATCAATTGTATTGCGTCATGGCGCTCCTCGGGTGCTCCTAAGTGACCGCGGTACAGCCTTCTTATCGAAAGTCGTTGCCGAAGTTCTTCACGCCTCATCCACCCTTCATAAGACAACCTCAAGCTACCATCCCCAGACTAACGGTCTGACTGAGCGATTTCATCGCACCTTGTCGGACATGATATCAATGTACATCACACCAGATCATCGAAATTGGGACACTATTCTACCATTCGTCACATTCGCCTATAATACAGCAGTACAGCGAACTACCAGTTACTCACCATTTTTCCTTGTTTACGGCCGTCCTCCCACTACAATTCTCGACGCTTCCTTCTTCTCTACGCCCGACTACTCCACATCAGTACCTACCCATTTTTTATCTCGTGTGGCCAGATGCCGTCATCTTGCCCGCGTCAACACGGCAGCGTGCCAGGAAGTCCGCAAAACTCGCTATGATTCTACACATCGAGTGGTCTCTTTTCGTCCTGGGGACGAAGTACTGCTTTACACACCATTGCGCAGCGCTGGCCTTAGTGACAAATTCCACCACCGCTACGTAGGTCCCTATGAGGTCATAAGCCAAACTTCTCCAGTGAACTACAAAGTGACGCCTGTTGATCCCCCAGCTGATCGACGCCACCGTGGAACTGAAATTGTTCATGTGTCTCGCCTGAAACCGTTTGTGCGCCGCGATGCATCGGTTAGGTAGGAGCGGCCAGGCTGGCCGCTTCCGACCCCCCGGGAAGATTGTGTGAGCCTTCCGTGGATGTTATTTCATTTGTATATGCCATGATCTTCCTCTTTCATTTGTACATACCATCATCATCGTCCCGCGGCGCCGGCTCCGGCACGCGCCTGGGTTCTGTCACCGGATTAAAAACGCTAGACAAGGCATCGCTGGCCTTGCCGTCACGACCTTGCCGTCTCAACCTAGCCTTCTTTTACAAGATATATGTATATATATATATATATATATATATATTAGATGGAAGTCAGGAATTTAGGTATACTGTTTCAGATAAAGTAGCAATTAAAGAGAGCGGAAAATTGATTACTGGGAAGCGCTCACGTCAGAAATCTTCAAATCTGAATAAACTTGCAATGCAGATAATCCATGGTGCAGTTCACAAATAACCGTTATTAGTAATAAAGACAGAACAGCCATACCAATTTTGGCTTAGTATATAATATTACATGACCAACTGAATAAAAAGGATCTGAATCATATTTATTAGCAAATCAGAATATCACATAACATTCATATACAGCGGAAGCTATCGCCGTGAAAATCTAGTGGGACTTCCTTTACAAAGAAAATGCGCAGAATAGATTACGCAGAAACAGCACAAGTAAGAAAAACTAAAACATATTTGATGACGCAACAAAATAACTAATATTTCGCCTCATCAAAGTACGGAAAACCAACAAATTATTAAACTGACGAAACCGCGCAATTGTGATACACTTTAATAAAATGCAAAAAGAAAGCAAGGAGTCTATCTCGAGGTTTTGCGAGCTACAGCAACAGAGTAGAAAAAGCAAAATATAAGCTAGGTAAACAACATATGTTTAAATTTTTTATGTGTATTCTAGTATTCCAGAGTGTATTCCAGAATGCGCCCGATAAACAATGAACACTATTATTCATAATTAGGGCGAACCTCAGGTAAAGGATATTGTCTGAAGGGAATAGGGTGGTTATTATTTACTAAAAAAGTGGTGATCTATTAGAGTGGTGCAGACAGAAAAAATTTCTAACGTTAATTTCAACAACTTCTTGCACTGATAGAATGCCATCGATATGTAAAAATTATTTGAGCGTTTTGATAATTTGAAATCAAACTTAGTATCACTGATAGCCTGGTTGTGCAAATTTTATTGCAAATGTAAATGGCTTACATATGTAGTGCCCCAACAGAGAATGTAATTGCTTATGTGTGAGTGGATGAATGCAAATTACAAAGTATCGACTGTTTGGCAGTGAAATTTAAAGTGCGCTTTCAAAAGGATTGCTTTTCAGAGCCAAATTTTTCTTTCAGTATTAATGTTACGTGAAGTAATTGCAAGGTTTCGTTCAAATTCAGCGCAAAAAAATGACACTGTGTCTTGCAGGGCAGATTATCACAAAGAGAGATTGAAGGACTGAAAGCGAGTGACCGTTGGTAAGATGTGTAACGAACAATTTTATTTTTGATGAATTTGTATATAGTCGATACTCATGGCACTGATTCATGAAACTGATTAGGCTGCTATTGAGTTTACAAAGCAAAGCATCTTAATTTTATACAAGCTAATAACGGCCCTCTTATCTGCATAAACAATGCAATCTGAAGAAATGAGTGTGTTCGACACGTCGTTACCATTATTTTAAAATCAAAATGGTCCTAATATGGACCTCTGTGTCACCCTTATATTAGTTGCTATACGTTTAGTACGGACGCCTGAAAATCTCCCAGTTTTTACCGCATCTTTTAGGCTACTGGAGTTTAGAGAAGGTTTGGTGTTCAGTTTTGTCAAATGCTGTATAAACCAACAAAAGCAGATCCGAAGTAACAGCCTCCGTCTATGCCTAGACGTAAGTGGTTAATTAGCGCAACAAAATCAACTTCGGTGGGGTAACCTAGACGTAAACTAAACTGGATTATGGATATGTTAATTTTTGAATGCAAACATGTTATACGTTTTTTGACTAGATTTTAAATTATTTTCTAGAGAAAGGAAGTATGCACAGTGGTCGGTGCAATGCTGTTAAAGAGCGACAATCTTTTTTCAAAAATACTTTCCCTTATTAGTTCAAGCGGGGAAGCGGCCATTTTTAATCATGGGCTGATAATGCACGAATATTGGATATCGGTTGAGCAATATGTTTCGAATGATTAGCGTGCATTAGTCATAATCAGTGATAATGTTTCATGTGTTTTTATTTATTTTTATTTACGCTGAGTACTTCAGGAGCTGTAGTTAGATGCAAGAAAAATGTCTGTGTGTGTGTAATTGGTGGTTTTAACAAGGTTGCCTAGTGACGGTTAATGAGAATCGTTTCTGAAGCAATAAGTCAGTAAGTGCATCGGCCTTTTACTTGGCTGCATTGTAGACTATGGCTCGAAGGTTAATCTTTGTAACAGTTTTTTTTAACGTTTCCAACTTGCGAATGATGTAATCCCCTTTCTTCTTTAAGTATTTTTTCCATTCATACATTTGTTTCGTAGAAGTTTCGTTTTATTTTCTTCAGCTCAGCAGAAATATAGTTAGAAAATTATATCTAGATGTTACGAAGATAGTGTGCATAAGCGGCAGGGCGCGATCACCCAGCGCGAGCTGCTGTCTCCCCTGGAACAACCGTCGCTCTGCACTAACGTCGCCCAGTTGTAAGTCCTTAGAGCAGCATAAACCTCCATTTCAAGTGGTGGAGGTCAATCAAGATCCTTCCTGGAAGAATGCCGACGGATGCCTTCATGGCGACACTACTACCTCCGGTTGTCTGTGCTGGGACGCCTCGCCAGTGGCACCCAGATGTCTTCAGTGGGACTGGCGACTCTGATGTTGAACACCGGCTGACCTCCTACGAGCTAGTCAGCCCCCACAGCCACTTGCACGCCATAATGAAACTCAACAATGTCATCTTTCACCTGGCTGACGTCGCCAACCTTTGGTACTGAAATCATCAAGCCGACATCACCACCTGGGCTATTTTCAAAACCAGCACCACCGAGGTATATGGCTGTCCCGATGTTCGCAAGCTCCGCGCTGAGAAGCGCTTGCGGGAGCGGGCGCAGCAACTTGGTGAGACATCCACCAGCTACATTGAGGACGTGGTGGGCTTATGTAAGCGCGTCAACGCGCAGATGTCGGAGGCAGACAAGCTGCAACACATCATGAAATGCATCGACGAAAAATAGGTAGACATCTTTTCGAGTTATCGCGTTCAGGCGGCAGTAATCCACACAAAATCTAATAGGACGAGCCAGCACGACCTCAGGAGACCATGGGCTATTCGAAGGTCGTAAGGCCCTGTGCTCCAACATGTAGTCCACTTGCTCAGTGATGGCACGGCGCTCTGGCGGTGAAACACGATACGGTCGCTGTTGCAAGGGTTGGTGGAAGACAGTATCAATGCGCTGATTGACGGCTGCATAGAAATTTAAATTATGAAAAATAATTATTAAAATCATTAAACAAATATAAATAAAATACAAGCAGCCTGTCTGCCATCCATGAATACAGCGGGGACGCGAACTTTTTATTATACTTAACTGTACGTAAATCGGCATCGATGTGGGCAAAGCATCGCCAATAAAAGAGAAAAACTTTTACCTGTATTCCAACACTGTGATTAAGACATAATTGGCGTTCGATACTGCTTCTAGGAGCGCTTTCTTGTCGAGGATGACTGTAGTGTAAACACACTTTTAAATGTTTGGAACGGAAGAAACCGGAATACAAGATAATGGTCGCTATATATCAGTGATCCAAATAAGAGCGTCTCGTGTAGATACCGTAAAAAGATTATACCTTCGAAGAAGATATAATCAAGTGCTCATAGCAGTAGCTGTTAAAACAATTGGAATAGTTAACGATGCCAGGAGAGGAGCTACCTGCGAGGTTAATATGTTCCTACAAGCTGTCATTAACTTTTTTTTTTTTTCGTTAGGTAAAGTTTGCACAATGTCATGGAGAACGGGGCAGAAAATGAAAGTATCTTAAAGCTTTCGTCGATAGCAGCTTTCAGTCGATCGTTTAGTGTGGGGTTTTTCTCCGTAGAAAACGCTTGGCCAAAGCCAGACTGATACGGAGAAATAATGATTTTTGGATATATTTACTCAAACATGCCTCAGTTATCTTTATTCAGCATTACTGAGGATGAAAAATGTGTAGACAGGTCGGTAACTTATTGAATAAGAACAACTGCCTCACTTGAAGGCAGTGATGACTTTTCCGCGTTTTGTTTTTAATAAAATGTACCAGTTTAAATAGGTTGTTAATATGAGAACATCGCAAAGATTACGTCCTATCAGTGTGATGTGCATTGGCTAAACTGCGCTAAGTCCAGGCACTGTTGGCCTCACATATGGCGTATAACATCAAATATTTCCTGTGGTGTAGGGGCTTAAAGAAAAAATAAATTCACCTCGCGGTAATATGCTGATTCCGCATAAAAGCTTGGCGAAAAAGGTTTATCGCTAATGAAATAACGAGTGGAAACACTGCCGAAATATCTTCTATTATTATATGATATATTATCCTTTTTAGTCATATGTACTTGATCTGGTCAGGTAGTTCTGTTAAAAAAAATAATAAACTATATCTGATCTTTTAATCCGTTTCTTACCAAAAAATTAAATCCGATGCTCCAAATGGTTTCTTTTGGCCCCTCTTGGTTTTGCAAATAAATCATTGGGTTTTTGCAAGTTCTTTCAAATTGGTTATAAAAGGCTGACGTTATCATTTCTTATATAAACGTGTGTTGCTGTTCATTTAATACACAAAGGAAAGCGCCAATAATTCACGCGGGGTGTTGTGATCGATAATTTTCTGTTCCATTTGTGGGTTTGTGAATCGACAAAGAGGGTTGAAAGAGGGTAAATTTAGATATTGTGAAGATACTTGTTGTGGGGTACTAATTATGGATCCTAACTAACCACACAAACCTGTGCTTGTAAAAATCTACTTTATACGTGGCATATTATCTTTTCTTGTTTTTTTCTGAATATGGGAATATCTTTAACACCTGCATGGGTAGGAGATAATAGGTTTGAGAGAGCGTGGAAAATTAAAGTGTGACTGTGTCAGCAGTGCAGCGAGTTGGAGTACAGAATAGCATTCATAACCAAAGGTATGAAAAGAACTACAAGGCTGATATTTATATCAACATGAATGATAACGCTGCCATTTTAAAACGATAGGGTGGTCGATTTGTGTTCCAAGAGCTCAGCAGCAGTCGGTTACACATGATGATGTAGAGCTATATAAGCAACCAAAACTCTAACAGAGGTGGCCGAAGTATGTCTTGATAAGTTAAAGGTGCCAAAACAACACGCACACACAAAAGAAAAGAAGAACGGGACAGAGCGCCCCTTCTAGGCGCTCTGTCCCATTCTTCTTTTCTTGTGTGTGTGCGTGTTGTTTTGGCACCTTTAACTTTTAATAAAATAGACACCAACTAGCCCAACAAGAAGTTCTCTTAAGCTATATGTCTTTATGTAGTCGCTGTGCAGCTGCGGACTTGGTGTATGATTTCTATAGAAACATGTCCATGCACACATGCGGAAGGATAGATAAAGCATTCGTGGGTGGTGGTGGTAAGTATTTAATACAAAAGGAGAGGTTGCTTGGAGAGCCACCCCTAGTGGGCCGCTCCCCTTACAATACTAGGCGGAGTCCCTTATTCCAGGACTCCATTGGTCTGGCCCGCCACACGAGCTCGCTGGAGCAGCGATTGTTGTGCCGCTAGATCCAGGCAGCCGAGCAGGGCCGCCTCCCAGTCCTCTCGGGTAGGGGAAGGGGTTATGGGTAAAAGAGAAGGATTTAGCTGGCATGCCCAGATTATGTGAAAGGTGTCAGCCACCTCTCCACAGAAAGGGCAGAGGCCAGAAACGTAAGGGTCGAAATGTTTGAGTACTGCTGGGCACAGTAGAGTGTTATTAAAAGGTCTAAGAAGTATTATCTCACCCGCTTTCCCTAGCCCCTTGAGAGGAGCCGGGTACTGACGGTGCGAGTCCTGGTAATAGGCACAGATTTCTTGAAAAGTTAAGCGAGGATAAGTGTCCTGGTCCAGATCGGTAGGGTCTACGTCGGGGCCCCGGTTAGTGAGGGCGCGGGCGGCCGAGTTGGCGGCCTCATTTCCTGGTAGGTCCTGGTGGCCTGGTGTCCAAATAAGAAATTGGGTCTAGGGATCCTGATCCCGAGCTGCTCTCCGAATTATTCTTTGTGCTGTAGGCGTTATCCAGCCCAGCTCATAATTCCAACAGGCCGCTCGCGAGTCGGATAGGATGAATTTAGATTGAGGGTGGGAAGCAGCAAGGGCTATTGCGGCCTCCTCCGCGTGGGTTGCGCTAGGGGCCTTAAAAGTGAGGCCATCCACCTGTCTTTCCTCGTGATCGACTGCAGCCGTGTACCATCCTCCCCTGGAATGGTCTGGGCCCGCAACGTCCACATAGAAAACATTGTGTTTAGAGCCCTAATGGCGGTGCAGGGAATTTGCCCGAGCCTGACGCCGTCCATTGTGGTCTTCTCCGTCCATTTTGGTAGTAAGGGGTCGAACACTGAGGGCTCCTCTCCATAGCTCTGGCACTCGTGCCCTTTCCTCAATGTGATGGTTGTGTTGTATATGTAGCCGGTCCAAAAGGGGGAACATCAGATGCTTCTGAAGCTGCGCTGTTAGCCTGAGATTATATTGATTATCTTCACGGGTTGAGCCGAGACTTCGAGTGGCATTGAAGGATCTGTCGGAGTCACGGTTGGCGATCCGAGGAGACGCGACTGGAACAACACACGTTCTTCCGCTTATTTTTCTCAGTCTGCCCACACTCAGTGAGCTACGCTTAACAAGAATGCGCTCACAGGTGCACTGCATTGCGATGTTGCAGTGCGAGGTCAAAGGTGCCTTTCTTCTGGCCACATACGTGCTCTTGGTGTGAGTGCCGTCATAATCAGTGCGCGGCTGGTACTTCACGTTCCCAGGAGAGAAAGAAAAAGGTGGGCAGCCTAACGGGCACTCAGGCACGTCGCATCGCCGTTTTCTTCGATCGAACGCTCAACGTTACAAGTTGCCGTGAGTGGGGCCTCTAGGGGGAGGAGAGGGAGAGAGGCACCGCACACGCCGCTTCATTAGACACCGCGGTGCTTTCCGCCCCTCATTAAACAGCTGGCGAGAAAATGAAAGCCAAGCCGAATAGAGGCTCGGCTGGAAGGAAAAGAAAGCGTGCACCCGGGAGGGAACACGTGGCGGGCGTGATTTAATTGCCCCTTATTATCGGTTGCAGCTACCCTCCTCCCCCTGTCTGCCTCACCATCACATATTGCTGTTTTCTGCGCCCCCTCTCAACCTCGGTTTAGCACCTGGGAATTGAGGGGAAGAGCGCTGTTCTGTTCCCGGACGCCAATTAATTTCCGCGCCTTCAGTGTGTATGCAGCTGCGAAGGGGCGACCATGTAACTTGCTCGTCGTGGTGGCTTTCTTTTTCCTCGTTTCATCGCTCTCTCATGGCCTCCAGATAATGGGCCCACGATGCTGTGTGCATAGTGGCCGTGTATGTTGGATCCAGCATCTTCGCACGCATTCTTGGCAGTCCTGAAAACGAAGTTGTGTCAAAACATTCCGACAATGTGCCCCGTAGTGGCCGGGGGCCCCATGATTCATGAAGAGTATATATAAGCAACTGTGGAGGGAAAACAGAGGTACATATGATAGAAAGGGAAGCACGCTTGCATTACGAATGGACTGAAATGAACCGCCCACTGTCAAGAGCCGACTACTGAAATCTGATTGGCTGACGTTGTGTGGCGGGAAATACGTCATGCATAAACATTTATTGATGACGTCAAAATGACGTTTCATTACGTAAAGGACGTTCTGCCATTGCTGTAAATGACCTGAGTTGGGCGCCGCATTTTGAACCACTTAAGGCGGTCGCGAAAAAAAAGCGAATTCGACTTGCAGTGTAGACGGCTGTTAGCTCACCACAGTTTGTTATAGAGTTTGATGGGTGGTGAAGTAAGCTGACACATCTTGTTGTTATTGCAGAAAGCACTGAAACGACGTTATAAGGGAACTTATGAGCTGCGTAATCTTTTAAAGGATTAATAATGAAGACGCAGATTTATAGCCGCACGAGGGTCGTACCTACCCTCCCGTTGCGAATGCTTATCTCTCATAGAGAAACCATGGATCCGCGCCGTCGTTGCTAGCGCAGCAATCTGGCCCGGTAACTCAACCGCTTGATCTGCGCGAGACGAGGCATTTTAGAGAGCGACAGAAGGGGAAGTTGGGCGAGTTGTAGGTTGTTCATGATGGTTTCGTGGGCGTTTTTAACACACAGACAAAAAAAAAGAAGAGAAATAAAGGCACCAGTTCTGTGTTTTCTCTTTGTCTCTCTGTTAAAACAGCGTCCATCAAGCCATTATGAATTTCAGAGAGCACCGCGATGCTTTCTATTTATCTGTCTGATCGGTTCGTGAGTACAACCTGCGGGGTCATATGATTCGATGGTTGTGCCGGAGCTTCGGGTGACAGGCAGCCAGGTATCACCTTTGACTTTTTTAAACGTCCGCCCTAAACACTGCCTTTTTTGCCTTGCACTATGCACTCCCTGCAATGTTAGTGAATTGAACAGCCTTTCCACGATGGGCAAAGCAAGCAGAAGTACTCACAGCTTCTATTTTAATAAAGGAATGTATGTTTCATGTACATGGCACATGTTTGCTTGCCACATATGTGATTTGTTTCATATATAAAGTTTTATTTTGATATACATGCGGGCTCCTCTGCTTATATTTTAGAACAAAAATAAGTACTCCGAGCACATAATGAAGGTACGCTCTAATCACATGATCTAGTTGAGTGACAGTTTGTGTTGATTACTTTCTTTAATACAGCCTGAAAACTATGTCCCTTTATCGGTTTGCATTTTACCGTTTCGACAGTAAGGAATACGTGCGCGCGGCGCCGCCCTAGCTTCATACCATGATTTCCTCAGTCATCTTTCGCTTTCCTTATTGTCCGTTTATCCCCCTCTGCACGTGTACGGTAAGCTGAGGATCGCCTAATTAACCATCCTGCTATTCTGTTCTTCTGTTTCGTTCTCTTTCTCGGACATCTTTCGCGTTTCGCAAGAGCTTATCGCACGCCACGCATGAAAACTTACCCGACTAGATGTGAGGCCCAGCGTATGCCTTCCACTTCGTGTGTGTGTGTGTATGTGGAACATCTCTTTCTCTCTCTGCGCTGCTTTCAGCGCTCTACACAACTCAAGCCGACACAATATGTTAGAACCTTAAGCAGACTTGGTGACCTGATGGTAGCTGGTCATAACGCGGCTTTTCAAATAAGTAGGGTAGCACAGTCAGTACCTAACAGTAATTGATACTTTGAGACTGCGAGCGTTGTCCTCAGAGATGGACATTACCGACTGCGCCGGCGCCTCTTCATCAGTGCTGGAGCTATTTTGGAAATCTGTCAATTCCTTCTGTTTACGACCAAGTCCTTAAAACTTTTAGTTCCTGCGTTTAAAAGCCGCTAAGTGAATGTGGGAAGTCATCGGCGCTTATGAACAGTAATGCTACTTTCCGCTCCCATTTTGCACCAACTCACTCCAGATATTCCATTGCCGTTGTTGCTCTTCAGCCGAATCTCGCGCGTAGCTGATGCGTAGTTGATTCCATGCGTAGCTGATGCCGAACGTTCGACCGCAAGTATGTCATGACACACTAATGCCGCAACGCCACAACATACTTCACTCGCCTCACTGCAACCCGAGGCTACCGAATCATGGAATGCACCACAGAGTATCGGTTCCTGCAGGAGCGCCATCATTTTTCATACTTCGCGCCAATATATATTAGCAGACGACAGCGCGCTTTTTTCTGTCACTTTATTTTTCTTTTTCTTCAGAATGCGTAACCCGATTGTGTGCTTACATAACCTGGCACCGTCCTGATGCACACGTCACGTGTACGTCCCTATTTGAACAAAATGGCGAATTGTCGAGAATAGGGCTCCAGGTTAAGACCTGCCGTCAGTAATTAATTTCGCAACAGACGAAGGCTGTGTGCTTTGCTGTTTTTTTTTCTCGTTCGCAGTAAGTGCTGTTGGAAAAGCGATAAAGTTAATTAAACGTAAACCTGACGAAAAGCTACAGTATAAGCCGGTGGCTACGCCATCATCCGGGTTTCATTGAGCGCAAGATATGTCTCGATATTTTTCTTGTCCAAACTGGTGATCGGGCCGATGTCCTTGTTGTAGTCACTTTTGTTCGTATTATATCCGATGAGCGCTTAGAAGACATCAAAATACGCTTTCTACAAGTAATAGTAATTAGTCTCTTTATAGACTAGCGCAAAGGCTCTCCTTTTATGCAGTAGTGAAAGCTCTGCATACAGTAGCTAATATTCTGCAGAAAAGACTTTGAAATAACCGTGCGAGCAGTATAAAGCAAAATGATTGAAAGGGATGAGTAATGGCTCGGCCTCCTGCAAATGAATAAAATATACGTTTAGTTTTTGTGTTCCTCATCACAACCACTGTAGCGCCATCTAATAACAAATATAGAAAGCAGAACAAGTCGATCATAAGAAAAATCTTTTTCTGCATTACAAGACGCATTGAAGAAGACTTCTACCATATCAAAGTGCAACAGACCATTGCTCTGATTGCTTGTTTGATTATTTACTTGTGGCACCAAGGAACGCAGCATGCATGCAACACAATGCATTTAATGCACGTGCGCCCCAAGCATCTTTTAGCACTTCATTGCCAGCCGTATTTCGGAAACAACCCTAATCGTACTAAAAAGGGAGACCTGGTGTGACTTGGGCTTGCATTTCTGTCCTCGCAGAGAAATAACAAAGCCATGCGTCGTGATTGTGGAGTGTGTGTGTGTGTGTGTGTGCGTGTGTGTGTGTGTGTGTGTGTGTGTGTGTGTGTGTGTGTGTGTGTGTGTGTTTGTGTTTGTGTTTGTGTGTGTGTGCGTGCGTGTGTGTGTGTGTGTGTGTGTGTGTGTGTGTGTGTGTGTGTGTGTGTGTGTGTGTGTGTGTGTGTGTGTGTGTGTGTGTGTGTGTGTGTGTGTGTGTGTGTGTGTGTGTGTGTGTGTGTGTGTGTGTGTGTGTGTGTGTGTGTGTGTGTGTGTGTGTGTGTGTGTGTGTGTGTGTGTGTGTGTGTGTGTGTGTGTGTGTGTGTGTGTGTGTGTGTGTGTGTGTGTGTGTGTGTGTGTGTGTGTGTGTGTGTGTGTGTGTGTGTGTGTGTGTGTGTGTGTGTGTGTGTGTGTGTCTTTTATTATCATAAACCAACGGACGAAATTTTTACGCTAGAAGTAAATATGTTCGCTACATTGCTTCGTCAAGCAAGTAGCTACATTAATTGCTCCAAGTTGAGTTCGTACAACGCAGTGCACTCTTGACAGTCGGGCTCGAAAGAGCCTCCTCGAGATTTCTCTGCCACTATGCGCAAATAAGAACGAGTGATCTTCTGATTTGGCAGTCGCTGCCATGCTGTCGGGATGGTAGCTGGTGAACAAAGCATACGTGGGAAGCACTCGCCAAGAATGTCGAAAACATCATTCCTCCGTCTACTGCTTTAATTGATTGCAAGGAGAACCAATAAATTGAGCATGCGTAGAGAGCATTTTTTTCTGTCTTTTGGGCTCTTCCGCCCGTAGGAGGCACAAAGATACAACACTCGGTGAAAAAAAAAAATGAAACATGGGCTGCAGCGTTTCACTTCCATAGCAGATTAGGAAACCAGCACTTAAAAAAACTAATACACGAAACGTACTCAGCAAAGACAGGACCACAATGAACTTGCTCAGCAGCAAGTTAAAGTGCCATAGGGTCACTTCACAGCATCAGAACGTCAACCTAGTCATTTCATAACGGTACATTCATCAATGAGCCTAGCGCACAAGCGGACAAGGAAAGGATGTGAGTTACCAAGATACTTTGTTGGGCGAGTTGGTATTTATTCATTATTAATATAAACAGCGCGAACACGAAGACAAAGGACGAGATAAAAGAAAGCCACAGTACAAGCGCTGACTCACAACTAAGCCTAAGCCCTTTACTCCAATGCCCAGAAAAAAACAAACATGAAGAGAACGAAACCGTCCCGTGAAACAACCCCTGGGTTCATCTGCTGCGCAAAAATTCACTTAAAAAAGACACCTCTTTGCTTGAAAGAGCAAGAGAAGTCTTGCTGACACACTTATTGTCCGTTGAAATAAAATACGATTCCACTATCTCTCTCGTCATCTTCTCTTTGTGGCGATACAAAATCCTAACCTTGTCAAACTTAGGAACGCACTTCTTCTTCTCCTTCTTCATTATTTCACATGACTGGCAATGGGATACCAGAAACGTTTTGTCCTTTCTACTTTCCAAGTTGTTCCGGTGTTCCTCAAATCTTTTATTAATACGCCGTCCTGTTTGTCCTATATAACTGCCTCCACAAGAGATTGGAAGCCTGTACACAACACCTGTCTTGCATCTAACATATGGGCTTTTATGTTTCACCCCGCATTCTTGCTTTTTCGCTTCTCTTTCCCTTTGAATAGCCGGTCAGATCCTCTTCATCTTGAGCGGGGCGGTCAATGCGATGTCAACACCATACCTATTGCCTACATTTTTGAGGCCATGCGAAATTCTATGCACATACGGTACAACTGCAACCTTCCTCTTCCTCTCACCCATGCTGGGCAGGGATTTCAATCTGTGCGTTCTTTAAGGCTATTCAGTACCCGGCAACTGGCCTCAATAATAACCGACTCCCGATAACCGGCCTTTGCAATTCTTGTCACTTGTCTTTCAAAACTCTTGCCCATGCCGTGGTAACAAGATTTCTTCAACGCATTTAATAAGCATGTGTTGATCAGCCCATTCTTCACTAATTTGGAATGCCCCGAATTGGAGCTTAGCAACGGCTTCATCGATCTCGGGTTGTATTCCCAACAAACATGATCATCACCGAATTGAATCAATAGATCTAAATACTGTAACCGACCGTCCACTGGTTCTTCAACAGTAAATTCCAGCCCGGATCCACACTCTGTAAAAACATCCATAATGTCCTTTTCAACAGCAGCCTCGGCTGCTTTTGAGAAGAATTTCAAAAGGTTTCCTATGAAAGCGACCATGATAAAAGAGAGGGCTATGGCTCTACTAGATAATCTTGGGCTTGAACGGATACGTGAACAGGTGAAACAATGCAAGCAATTACATTTGGAAGTATTCTTTTCGGCAAAAACCCATAAACGAGATGTTCCGTTCAGAGCCATCGTATCTGAGAAGAGCACGTGGCAGCACCTAGTGTCCAAATATTTGCAGAAACACCTTTCCTCGTTGACTTTATCAGACCCCCTAAGGTTACCTAACTCTGAAGCCCTTGTTGTATTCCTCAAAGAACACAACCCAAGAAAATGTGTTGGCTTCAGCATGGATGTCAAGGATTTGTATTATAGCCTCCCCCATGACTGCCTCCTTAAGCGTGTTCAGATGTGCATTACTGAAGACAATAATGAATGTGACTTCATTGACGCCTCAGGTGTAAGTGAGGGAAGTTTCCTTGAACTTTTGAGGTTCTACCTGGAGTCCACCTTCGTAGGCTGGAAGAACAAGCTGTATACGCAGAAGGCTGGAGTATGCATTGTGTCGAGTGTTGCACCGGTCTTGAGGGACATCTTAATGTACGTGGACAACACCTGAATGATAACTTGGAGGGCTTACATTATTCCACCTTCAGGTATGTTGACGACTTTTTAGTATTCACAGACCGTGAAGGATTCAATCAACGAATGAAGGACATGAGGCACAAAGATGCTGTCCAAGATGTCAGCTAGGCCAACCTTCTCACGGCTTCCACGCTCAGACGTCGGCGAAATCAGTGAATTAGTACTATAGTGCTAACCAAGTAAAGCAAAGCACAAGCTCTAATCGTACCTTGGCTTACGAAGATGTACAATTTAGCCAGCGTTATGATTGCACAGCGGTCAAAGTAAATCGGCCGACCACGGTTACTTAAGAAAACACGAAGCGATAATGGCACAGTGTTCTTACCTGGCAGAAAGAGGTTGTCTGATAGACAATGCTCGGAGACATGCCTGGCAATAGACATGTGATTGGCTTGCCAGCATGCAGTTTCTGCACCAAAAGTTGCGCAAGCTTCTTCAGCCTGCTGGCAGCGGTAAAGCGGTGGAACTAATCAGCTGGCGGTGGCGATAGCAGCAATCGTGCTCGCTGCTGGTCGACCTACAGAGTAACTAGTCTTCCCGGCATCGCTTAATTTAAAGACGGTAAGGTAGCGTCTGATAAAGCCGCCGAAGGCAAACGTTGTGGACGCAGTCTCGTGTGGCGATGATCCTTTAATATTATTGTTAACGTACGTACCTTGCTTTAAAAGAGGTGCGATACAGCCATGTCGAAGCGAGAGTGAACAAGATAAGTGAGAAGATCGCATGCTGACGGGCGCTTGCGGCAACAAATAAAGATCACAATAGTTCCCGGAAGTATAAAAAGCACGCAGCAGTGCTACTGAGCTTTCTACGGCGACGCTCCCGGTAAAACCCGGATAGTTAATGCAGCAACAGCAGCATACAGTACAAATCTCATGAGCGAGTGCTCTGTCAATGGTAGGGCGGCATCGTCGCAGTGTGGCGTCCATGGCTTAGAAATCTCTACTATCTTGACGCGAAAGCTTCACCACGCTAGCTTTTCGAGCCGTAAGCATCACGGAAGTTTTCACATAAACTGAGCTTGACAGATACTGCGCCTTTCCTTTCTCTTAGAATGGAAACGAAAGCTTCACTGTTCTAGGTATATAGTAGGTCTTCGTGGGACATTAAATTTGTCCTTCAAGTGACCTTGACTTAATTAAGTGTGGGTGTCCATGATTTCATACTGTTCACCCAAATGTATACTGCGCCTTCCTTTCCCCAAAACCTGACTTAAACCCCGCCGGGGTGGTGCAGTGGTAAGACGCCCGACTACTGTGCCGGAGTACCCGGGTTCGATCCCGACCTCGGCAGCTGCGTTTCGATGGAGGCGAAACGAAGAGGCGTCCGTGTGCTGTGCGATGTTAGCGCACGTTAAATATCTACAGGCGGTTGAAATTACTCCGTAGCCCTCCACTATGGCTCCTCTTTCTCTCTCTCCACTTTCAATCCCACCTTCCTTTCTTCCCTTACAGCGCGGTTGAGGTGTCCACAGAAACAAGTGTGACAGATACTGCGCCTTTCCTTTCCTCTGAACCAATTATTATTATTATTATTATTAACCAAAAGCCAGTCCTAGGTTGTGCGATATCCGCGCACGTTAAAGGCCCAGAGGTGGCCATACTACAGCCTTTCATTACGGGGCCTTGCCCTCTCCCATATTTCTTCTCTCGAGTCTGGCAGATAGTGCGTCGTTTCTTTCTTATAAACCAATGTACAGTATAAAAGAAAAATATGAAAATATGATCTTGACCTGGTTAGATTTAGGTGTCCGCAATTCCGTGGCGTCCTCTCAAAAGTATAAGGCTCCATCGTTTCCCAAAATCTAATTTAAATAAAAATTTTGAAAAAAAAAACGCGATTGAAAAGCGGGTGTTAAAGGCTATCGCTCCAACGCCCACAGCTTTCGCTTCATCACTAGGTTCAAGTCATGCTTAAACCCCCACAAATTTTATATAAATATTCATAACGTCTGAATCGGGCGATAACGTACTGGCGAAATAGCCACCGAACGAACCTGCTCACTACTGATCCTGCTTGGACTAGTTCATGGCTCCACCGCTCATTGGCATCAATTTTGTCCAAATGTACGATATTCTGATATATATATATATATATATATATATATATATATATATATATATATTGCATTGAGCTGCACTCGATTTTTTGCTGCACGCCATCTCGGCGCAAGGTCAGCGTAGGCTTCCATTTAACCTTCGTTTGACCTTCAAGGAGAAGGAAAAACTGTTGCTATGCGGTTCAGGTGTTCACGGAGAAAAATGTTACAGATATTGTGCCTTTCCTTTTCAATAACCAACACACAATGTCAGCGTGGGCTAGCCATTTACCTTCAAGGACCGTCGGATAAAGTGTGGCTATAAATATTATGTGCCTTCCTGCCTCCCAAACAACCGGCTGCTTGAACTTCAAAACGGTTGTGTGACCTTTACTCCATAGCCCTACTTTCTCTCTCTCCCACTGTCACCACTACCTTCTACCCTTCCCTTACAGCGCGGGCTGTATCCACAAAAAAATTGTGACAGATACTGCGCCTTTTGCATTCCTGTATTCATAAAATATAAAAAAAGCGCGAATTGAAAGGCGGCAATAATGAGGTTAGCGCCGTTACTCTCACAGATTTCGCTCATATCACTGAGTGCAAGCCATGGTTAAAGCCCAGAAATTTTTTCATATTGAAACGCATTGAGGCCCAGTAAAAGATGTCTTTCTTCCTACTGTTGTGGCATCGCTTGTTATCAGCTTGCCTTTCAGGGTTCTTGTCTTTGTGAGCTCATCTTGGTACCTTCGTTGTCTCTTCCTTCGAAGCAACCCGGTGCGCAGCGTCGTCCTTCCGATCGACGCGCAATCCACATTCAGCCTCTATCCTCTTCACGCCCTTCTTTTTTGTTCTTTTTCGCTTGATTTATTCTTCCACAATTTCCCTTCGGCCCCCTCTCGTTGTCTCTAGTGTAGCCACATTGTGACGGCAGTTCCCTTTTCTTCCATCAGTAATTACGAGTGTTCCTTGTCTTTCTTCCTGCGGCGCCTAAAGAAAAACGCGCGCTTCGTCTCTCGTGAAAAGAAGCGGCGTAAGCTGCTCCTTTGTGCGCTGTTGCCGGCCCCTTCCGGGCTCCCCGGCGGGCCATTCGCAACACCCTTTTAGGCCCTCGTCGAACGAAGACCAACTTGGCCGTGATGTGAAACAATGGAGAATAAGAGGCGCCTGGGAGCGTGAATTGAGCACGCGCGTGCGGTGCACCGCGCGCGTGTTCTTGGCATTTTTCGTCCCTGTAGAGTAGTCATTAATCAGGGCAATGCATCGCATAGTGTCACTTTTTGTTTCTTCCGCGCTATCTTCGTTGCCTTGGACTATACTTGAGGTAGAGAAGACTACCGCAGCCTGAGTATACTAGCGCGGGATCATAGCTAACTAATTGCTGTAATGTCTTTTATATCTTCAGCGTTATCGCGTGACAGATCCTCTGGATAGGAACAAAGAAAAAAAGGAAAGTAGCTAAAAACAGCCATCGAGACTGTATTTCGGTCACTTGTCAACATTCAGAACTGTCTGGAGACGCAGCCGTATGCGCGGGTTAGGTATAGGATGGGTTAAAATAAGTGGCATTGCCATCACTGGTCCTCTAAAGAATGCAACGTTTAGGAACCCGCGGCGATTCACATTAAATGGTCAAAACGCACTGCTTGTACAGCCCATAGTAAACATGCTGCTCTTTTTCATGGGATAGAGACTTTCCGAATTTCGCTGCATAAATATGGTATATACTCAACCTCGTGTGCCGCTCAGAAGATAGTTCGCAAATGCCACCGTGTCTTCTCGAGCGGGTGACACCCACTATTTTGGCAAAGGAGCATGGTATTAAAGCAGTCCTTCAGCATGTCCTGAGCAATCCGCCAGACAAGAGCCTGCTTTGACGGGTGGTAATGCAGCCTCGGTGGACATTGAATGCCTTCATTACTTGGTCAGCGTTGCTAGATAAGTGGAAGAACGGATGAACCCGAGCCTTTAAGGGGCATAATTAGTAGAACTTCGTGCTTACAAAAATCTCGTGAAGTCGCTCACTGCGGTTTACCGTCTGGTAATCATAGTTTCTTAATCATCCAAACAGAGTCCAGGTTTGCGCGTCAATTTTTTGCACTCACGAGAAACCCTCTGTAATGGATTTCACTATATATACCATATTTACTCAATTATAGGCACCTCTTTTTTTTCACGATCGAGTAGGCAATAGCACCTTGTACGCATTCTCAGCTTCTTGTAGAGGGCAGAAAACACTGAGCGCAAGGTGACAGCCTCAGCTTTTCAAATTCGTGGATTGCGAAATATGTACCTCTAGCATAGGGGGTGGAACAGCGCTAAAAGACGAAACACAAGAAGAGACGCACAACAGACGAGCGCTGACTCGCAACTAATTTGTATGTGGAACGCAACTAATGTGGATTGCGGAAGTGTAAAGAAGCAGACCGTATTGTTACTGAACCAGTGTAATCTTGATTCGTTGGCGGCGGCAGTTCTGAAAATAAAAGGCGATCAGTTGGAATTACGTTTCTCCGCAAAGACTCATAAGGTTAACATTCCTTTTAGAGCCATCATTTCGGAAGCTGGAACATGGCAGTACTCAGTGTCTAGCTATCTGCAGAAGCATATTTCATTATTGTTTGTGGAGGACCCTTTCTTGGTGGAAAAAACGGACAATATGATATATTTCCTGAAGCATAGTAATCCTGGTTTGTGTTCAGGTTTCAGCATTGATATAGAAGACATATTACTCTTTGTCTCACAAGGGAATAATGAACGCGGTTAAAAAATGTATCACCGAGGAGAATGATGAAGTAGGTTTCATGGGTCATTGCGGAGTTTCCATTGATTCTTTCCTGGAACTGTTGTCCTTTTATTTGAAATCAACTTACGTAGGTTAGCGAGGAGATGTTTATGTACAGAAAAAGGGCATTTGTATTGGATCAAAGGTAGCGCCTCTGTTGAGCAATATTTTTTGGGGTGAAGTTGATAGACAAATTAGTAAACATGTCGATGGTTTGGTGATACGCATCTCCCGATATGTTGACGATTTTTCAGTGCTAATGAAAAAAGACAACTTGAACACGAGAATGGTGGACGTCTTAAAGCTATTTAGGGAGTGTGCAAAAGGTTTGTCTTTTACTTTTTAATTACTGTGGAACAATATCCTCCAGTTTCTGAGCATAAAACTGTTTTTCAAACGTGACCACTTATGTTTCATGTACTCCCCGAGGTCCCAAAAGCAGGTTTAAAGCTATTCTTCTGGACACTCAAAAATTGTAAAAAACGGAATTGCTAGTAGTTCGCTCAAGCTTGCTGAGCTCATCTCATCATTGCATTCATTAACGTGTATTGCTCGTAGGCTAAAAACTGCAGGATTCCCGGATTTGGTTATTTCGGCAACATGTGAAAAGCGTTTGCGGATGGTTAGGAAGGATTTTCCGGTTAGACTAAGGGACAGCGCAGAGAAGAAGAAAAAGCTAGCAGTGATTCCCTACATGCACAAGATTGCACATAACCTAAAAAATGTAGCTGGGCGATTCGAAGTTAATGTTGTTTTTTCGGCGCCGCATAAGCTGGGCGGGCTCTGCTGCGCTATCAGGGACCGCCAGTAAAAGATAAAGAAGAGTAACCCGCTTGAATGCCAGGTTTCGCATAGGTGGAGATTAGTAGATTACGCCTGCGCTGTCGCGTATGAAATTCCACTGTCATGCAATAAGGCATACATAGGTCAAACGAGTCGGTGCATAAATATTGGTCTGCGTGAACACCTCAACTCGTTGTCGGACGCACGACATTCTCACTTGAAAGATTATTGTAGGGCTTGTGCGAAAGAAGGAAAGCAGAAAAACAAAAGTTGTCGCCCCTTGGTTTCAAAAACAAACATTTTGTTTCGTCGTAGGGACAAAACTACGAGAGAAATTACCGAGGCATATTACATCAGCAAGAAGCAGTCGCAGTGTGTCAGCCAGCCTTCATTGGTGCTTATCGAAAAAGAGGTTTCTTTTCCGGATAATGTTTGGTGATAATTTTTAATTTAGTAAAACGGGCCGTTGGAGAGGAGGGGCAGGGGGGCTTGTATGTTTGGTCTTGCTTGATAAGGTTTTGCACGTGGCTGTTGAAGGAAGAAGATATCTCTTGAATTTTGCCTGGTCAAGGGTTTCGTTCTTTGTAACATTATGTGACATATTTTTTGTATAAGAATCCGCTTTCTTCCTAATAAAAAAGGTAGTTGCGAGTCAGCGCTCGTCTGTTGTGCGTCTCTTCTTGTGTTTCGTCTTTTCGCGCTGTTCCACCAACTATGCAATTGTACCAACTCGCCCAACTGTCCAACCTACTTCAGTGTATCTCTAGATCTTTAAATCTTCACTTTTTCAGTCATTTTCATTCCCTTCATGCCTTCTTTCAAAGCTCGATTCTGGTGCGCGCCTAAGAGAAAGAGAGAGAGAGAGCTGCTGCACCTGCCCTTTCCGAAAAGCCCCGTCCTTCCCCCGTTATCCCCCGTTTCGCAGAAAATTGGCAACAAGCCTTTACTTTCTCATTTTTAAGGTAGCGCGAAAAACGAGGACCAAGAGTAGAAGGACACAACACGAGCGCTAGTGTTGCGTCCTTCTATTCTTGGGCCTCGTTTTTCGCGCTACCTTCAAAATGAGCCAGATTCAACTGGCCCAACTTTCAACCTTGCTACCTTACTTTCTCTGTGATCTCACCAATTCCACCCATACACATGCGCCTGGCAACACTGAGCTTTCATACTCTTTAGAATAGCAAACCTTTCGGGCAGTTCAGATATCACTTGCTAATATGCTTGTCCTTTATATATATATATATATATATATTGTCACGTAGCCGTTTAGCCCCGTAACCAGAAGGTTGGTTTTTAATAGGGGGTTGATCTTGCAGGCACAGGAGAGCAGGTCCAGAGCACCGAGTGACAGCAGCCGACTTCACCTTCTTCTCATCGAAAGCCACGGGGCCACTTCTTCGAGTCCGCGCACGAGACTCTCGATGAACAGCCGCCTAGCGGCTGCTGTTGCACACGCTACATTACCCCCTCTCTAAAACAATAAATGTCAATTTGATGAATTCGAAAGCAGAGAGAAAAAAATAAGGCAAGAAACATGCGGTAGGCTGTGCGCTAATTTTCTCGCGAAAAGTACGGCTTCATGCGCACGACATGGACAACCTCGGATTTCTGCTGGCGACGAGTAGAAGAAAAGCCGTCCGGAAGCACTTCGTACGTGACGTCGCCCAGCTGACGGAGCACTTTGTATTGGCCAACGTACTGCTTCAGAAGTTTTTCGGGTAGTCCCCGACGTCGAATCGGAGTCCAGGGCCAGACTCTGTCGCCCGGTTCGAAAGTCACTACACGGGGGCCGTGATCGTAACGCAGGGCGCCTCGACCTTGCTGGTTCCGGATGCGTGCCCTCGCCAGCTGTCGCGCTTCTTCTGCGCGTTGAGTGAACTCCTCGTCGCCAAGTTCGAGGTCACGGCCGTCGTGGGGCAACATGGCTTCGAGCATTGTCGAAACTTCGCGGCCATACAATAAGGAGAGCGGCGTCATTTGCGTTGTTTCCTGCTGCGCCGTGTTGTACGCAAACGTGACGTACAGCAGGACGTCATCCTAAGACCGATGTTCAACATCCACGTACATGGACATCATGTCGGCGAGAGTTTTGCTCAGACTTTCTGTCAAGCCATTAGTTTGTGGATGGTAGGCGGTTGACCTGAGATGGGTAGTGTTGCTTAGATGCATGACAGATTCCAGTAGCTTGGCAGTGAAAGCAGTGCCTCGGTCAGTTATTATAACTGTCGGGGAGCCGTGCCTCAGGACGATGCGCTCGATGAAAAATTTCGCTGCCTCGATTGCTTAACCGCGCTGGAGAGCCTTCGTTTCAGAGTAACGCATGAGGTAATCTGTAGCGACAATTATCCACCTGTTGCCTGAATAAGAAATTGGAAAAGGACCCAACAGATCCATGCCAACTTGTTCGAAATGGTATCTTGGCACTTGAACAGGATGCAGTAAACCGGCCGGTTTCACAGGCGGTGTTTTCCGTCTCTAGCAATCATGGCATGTTCTCACGTAATGTCGTACTGCGGCCGCAAGGTTTGGCCAGTAGTCATCATCATCATCAGCAGCCTGATAATACTCACTGCAGGGCGAAGGCCTCTCCCATATTTCTCCACTTCCCCCGGTTCTGTGCTAGCTGCATCCACTTGACCCCTGCGAACTTCTTCATCTCATCCGCCCACCAACCTTCTGCCGCCCCCTGCTACGCTTTCCTTCCCTTGAAATCCAGTTTGTTACCCTCAGCGACCATCAGTTATCCTCTCTTCGCACTACATGTCCTGCCCATGTCCATTTCTTCTTCTTAATTTCTACTAGAATGTCGGTAACTTGAGTTATTTCTCTGACCCACTCTGCACGCTTTCTATCTCTTAATGCTACCCCTACTATTTTTCGTTCCATAGCCCTCTGGGTTGTCCTCAACTTAAGTAGAACTCTCTTGGTTAGCCTCCACGTTTCAGCCCCATAGGTGAGTACAGGCAAGATGCAACTGTTGTATACTTTCCTCTTCAGCGATACCGGTAAGCTGCTAGTCATAATCTGCGAGTGCTTGCCAAATGCGCTCCATCCCAATCGTATTCTTCTTGTTATTTCCTTTCCATGGTCCGGATCTGCGGTTACTACCTATCCTAAGTAGACATATTCGCCTACTACTTCCAGTATTTCGCTACCTAATGTAAACTGCTGTTCCTTCGCGAGGCTGTTGAACATTACCTTAGTCTTCTGCATATTGATTTTCAAGCCTACCTTTCTACTTTTCCTGTCTAGGTCATCAATCATTATTTGCAGTTCATCCCCCGAGTTGCTTAGCAAGGCAGTGTCATCAGCAAATCGCAGATTACTGAGGTATTCTCCATCTACCCTTATCCCTAACTGCTCCCATTCCAAGTGTCTGAATACTTCCTCTAAACAAGCTGTGAATAGTACTGGGGAGATTGTGTCCCCTTGCCTAACACCTTTCTTTATGGGAATTTTGTTACTTTCTTTCTGCAGAACTATGGTTGCTGTGTAGCCACTATATATATCCTCCAGAACTTTCACGTACGGCTCGTCAACCCCTGATTTCGCAATTCCTGCATCACCGCCGAGGTTTCAACTGAGTCAAATGCTTTTTCGTAATCAATGAATGCTATGTATAAAGGCTGGTTATATTCCGAGCATTTTTCTATCACCCGATTGATGGTATGGATATGATCGATAGTAGAGTACCGGTTCCGAAACCCCGCTTGATCCTTTGCTTGATTGAAGTCTAAGGTTGTCCTGATTCTATGAGCGATTACCCTAGTAAATACCTTATACGTAACAGACAGTAAGCTGATTGGTCTGTAATTTTTAAAGTCCTTAGAGTCCCCTTTCTTATGAATGAGGATAATGTTTGCATTCTTCCATGGTTCCGGTGCCGTCGATGACACCAGGCACTGCGTATACAAGGTGGGCAGTTTTTCTAACACGATATCCCCCCCCCCTCCTTCAGCAAATCCGTAGTTATCTGATCCTCTCCAGCTGATTTCCCCCTTTTCATAGTTTCTAATGCTTTCTTGACCTCGTCCTTCGTCACTGGTGGAACGTTTGAATGTTTTTCCCTACCGCCAATCTCATTACGGTTCTGACTACTTTGGCTACTGTAGAGATTTGTATAGAACTCCTCGGCTACTTTGACTATCTTATCCATATTCGTGATGACGTTGCCCGCCTTGTCCCTTATCGCATACATCTGGTTTTTGCCTATGCCCAATTTCTTCTTTTTTACCGCTTTAAGGCTTCCCCCGTTCTTTACAGCATGCTCAATTTTCTCCATGTTATACTTCCTTATATCGGCCACTTTGCGCTTATTGATTAGCTTTGATATCTCGGCCAATTCGATCAGGTGTGCTGGATTGCAAGCTTTCATACTCTGGCGTTTCTTGATCAAATCTTTCGTCTCCTTAGACAGCTTACCGGTATCCTCTCTAACTATCCTAGCGCCTACTTCTACCGCGCACTGATTAATGATATCTCTGAAATTATTGTTCCTTGCCTCTAGAGTAATGTCGCCATCCTCAGAGCTGAATACCTGTTCTGTAGCGAGATCCTGAACTCTTCTGCCCTCCCCCTCACCGCTAATTCGTTGATGGGTTTCTTTCTTAATAATCTGTTGCGTTCCTTCCTCAGATTTAGGCTAATTCGGGACCTCACCATCCTGTGGTCACTGCATCGCACTTTCCCGATTACCTCTACATCTTGCATAAAGGCGGGGGTTGAACCCATTATGAAGTCGATTTCATTTTTAGTCTCTCCGTTAGGACTTTTTCATGTCCATTTCCGGTTCTTCCGTTTGCTGAAGAAGGTATTCATGATTCGTAAGTTATTGCGCTCTGCAAACTCAACTAGTTACTCCCCCCTGCTATTCCTAGAACCAATGCCATAGTCACCTACTTCGTTGTCTCCTGCCTGTTTTTTCCCTACTTTGGCATTGAAGTCGCCCATTAGTACAGTATACTACGTCTTTACTTTTCGCATTGCCGATTCTACATCTTCATAGAAGCGTTCTACTGCCTGGTCATCATAACTACATGTAGGTGCATAGGCCTGTACAACCTTCAGTTTATACCGCTTATTAAGCCTAATTCCGATGCCTGCAACCCTCTCATTAATACTATAGAATTCATCTATATTGCCCGCTATATACTTATTCACAAGGAAACCTACTCCTAGTGGTCGCCTCTCTGGTAAACCTCGATAACACAGTACATGCCCATCCTTCAGTAGAGTATATGCCTCATTCGGCCTCCTAACCTCACTAAGCCCTATGACATCCCATTTCATGCCCTCTAGTTCCTCTAACAGCACTGCTAAACTAGCTTCACTAGCTAAGGTTCTAGCATTAAACTTTGCCAGGGTCTGTTTCCAATGGCGGCCTGTCCAGCGGAGCCAGGCTTTCTTAGCACCCCCTGCTGCGTCACAGGTCTGACCGCCGCCATGGTCAGTTGCTCCGCACCCGCTGGTGACTGAGGGCCGGGGTTTTATGGAGCTTATCATAGGAGGTTACGGCCAATTACTGCACCAGGGTGGCCAACTCCTGTTCTGGTGATGGAGTGCGTTGCCGGAGGTGTTCACCGGCATCAGGTCACACCCCAAACTTGTGTATGCAATTCCATCGACACGCGAATTTTTTTTTTTTCATCTGGTGGAGAATTGCGCGGCACCGGGATTTGAACCTCGGTCTGAGGTCGGTGTTCTGGTGGAACGTTTAAATAGCGCGTCAGTCTCTTGCGTCTTCTTCTTTGTCAGCCGTCTTCTTCGTAGCACGTGCCTTCGACATACGCTTGTCGTCTTTGTCACCGTCCACAGCCACCGAGCATTGGTGTGACACTACAATTATCCACGGGAGAAAAAGGAGGCATCCTGCCGACTCATGGCATCGACACAACAGGCGGGTCATAACAGGGCTTGAGGCGGTCAACGTGCACTGTTTCACGCCCGCGGCGACGCATATCCGGTATCGGTGCAAGTGGTTCTATAACGTAGTTCACCGGAGAGGTCTGGCAAATAACCCGATATGGGCCATGATATTGGAAGCACGTTTGGTAGAGAGGCCGGAGGGGGTGGCAGGAACCCAAAGGCACACGAGGGAGTCTGTGGTGTATGAAGGAGCTGGACAAGACGGTGCGCGAAGGAACTGCTGGTGACATTGGTTCTGGGTTGTAAATGATCGGGCCAACTGGCGACATTCTTCCGCATATGCTGCCGCTTGAGAGACGGTGGTCGATTCGGAGGTGTCAGGGCGATAAGGGAGTACCGTGTCCATAGTTGAGGTGGGTTCACGGCCGTATAGAAGGAAAAAGGGGAAGAAGCCGGTTGTGCTTTGTATGGCAGTATTATAAGCGTACGTGACGAAAGGGAGAATCCGGTCCCAGTTTGAGTGGTCGGACGCGATATACATGGCCAGCATGTCACTCAAGGTGCGGCTAAAACGTTCTGTCATGCCATTTGTCTGCGGATGGTAGGCCGAGGTAGAACGGTGGACAATGCGGCACTGCTGAAGAAGGGCTTCAACGGTCTCGGAAAGAAAAACACGGCCACGGTCACTGAGCAATTCTTTAGGTGAACCGTGGCGCAGAACGAGATGGTGCAGGACGAAAGACGCAACGTCCGGCGCCGACGCAGAAGGTAAAGATGATGTTTCTGCGTAGCGGGTAAGGTGGTCAACAGCCACGGTAACCCAACGGTTACCAGCTGGAGTGACTGGTAGTGGCCCGTAAAGATCAATACCCACACGGTCGAATGGCCGGCTGGGGCAGGGCAAGGGCTTCATCGGCACGGTGGAGTGGTGTGGAGGGTTTTTGCGGCGTTGGCATTCCTGGCATGCGCGGACGTAATGACGCACGAAGCGGTACATACCCTGCCAGTAATAGCGGAGGCGAAGACAAGTGTTTTCAACACCGGCGGGGGCACACTGAGAATCGGCGTGAAAAGCGGCGCATATTTCCGAACGAAGGTGCCGAGGAATGACAAGGAGCCAGTTGCGTCCGTCGGAAAGGTAATTTCGGCGGTAAAGCATGCCGTCGCGGATGGCAAAATGACGAGCTTGGCGGCGAAGCGTTCGAGAAGCTGGGCGCAGAGAAGGTGTAGATAGAAGCTTGAGAAGAGAAGCGATCCAAAGGTCTTGCCTTTGTTCATTGGGCATGTCGGCAATTTTTAGTGAAGATGAGTCACTTATGGTGATAGCTGTCGAGTCAGAGCCGCATTGAAGAGGTACCTAGACAGGGCATCGGCATCAGAATACTTACGGCCAGACCGGTAGGTGACCTGAATGTCGTACTCTTGTAAGCGGAGGGCCCAACGAGCAAGGCGGCAGGATGGGTCTTTAAGGGTGGACAACCAGCAAAGTGCGTGATGGTCGGTAACAACAGAAAAGGGACGACCGTAGAGATATGGGCGGAACTTCCCAATAGCCCAAATGATGGCCAAGCACTCCTTTTCGGTTACAGAAAAATTTTTTTCGGCCTTTGTTAAGGTGCGGTTGGCATAAGCAACAACGTACTCTGGGTAGCTGGGCTTTCGTTGTGCAAGGACAGCGCCGAGACCTACACCGCTGGAATCAGTGTGAACTTCGGTAGGCGCCGCAGGGTCAAAATGGCGTAGAATCGGAGGCGACACTAGAAGGCGCCGAAGCGTCGAAAAGGCCTCATCATAGTCGGACGTCCAAGACGAAAGGATGGCATCACCGGCAAGGAGCTCAGTGAGCGTCGAGATGATCGAAGCGAAATTGCGGACGAAGCGACGAAAATACGAGCACAGCCCGATAAAACTACGCAGCTTTTTTAGGGAAGTTGGGCGTGGAAACTCAGCTACTGCACGAAGTTTTGTAGGATCTGGACGAACATCGTCTTTAGAAACAACGTGTCCCAATATAGGAAGCTGGCGAGCCCCGAAGCAGCACTTTTTCAAATTTAGTTGCAGGCCGGCATCAGTCAAACACTTTAGCACACGCTTGAGACGGTCCAAATGTGACGTAAAATTTTTCGAAAACACGACAACATCGTCCAGGTAACAAAGACAGTAATGCCACTTGAGTCCGCACAGAATTGTGTCCATCATGCGCTCGAAGGTGGCCGGTGCGTTGCCACCGGCCACCGGCCACAATATTTATATATATTAGCGATATCAAACGTTTCCAAGACAACTGAATAAAAGTAGTATGTTTAAAGAGTCACAGTGAAAAACTTCGACGTTTCGGTCGTAGCACGACCTTTCTCAATAGTGGTTTACAGTGCGCTCAGGCGCCTATTTAAAGGTATTACAATGACAGCGACAGAAGGCAGAGAAAGAGAAAATGAACTGGAAAATCGGCGAGAGAGGCGAAAAAAAAACATCAGAAAACATAGGGGCGTTTCGCCTCCACGCGAACAAAAACAAGGGGGCAAACACAACAAAGAATACTAATGCGCGCGCAATAAAGGGGGAAACAAGCAATCGATAACCAGGGTGGGTGGTAAACAATTCAAAAGGGAAACGGGGCATCTCGATGGGTGTACACATTTGCGGCACCTTTGGACTGGTGGGGTGCAGCAACAAGACACAGATGTACCATAAAGCAGATAAAGCATGTCAAAGGCATCCAGGAAGTGAAACAGAGGAGAACAAGAAGAGAAAACAAAATGGAAGAAAGGAAGCTAAAACGGTAGGGATAAACGAAAAATTCACTGTAAACGCTGTCTATACAACTTTCTTGAAGAAAACACACCATAAGGAATTGATTAGGATGCGCGCGCAAAAAAAAGAGAGGGGGGGGGGGGGAAGCGAGCAATTAACAACCAGGGTGGGTGGCAAACAAATCGAGAGGGAGACGGGGCCAGTCGATCGCTCGATTTACCCATGGGCAGTCCTAGCGCCTTCTTAACGCCCCTGGAAATGAGGGGCGTCCGGATGAGTGTACACATTTGCCTTGAGTGCAGGTAGTTGCGGCGCCTTTGGGCTGGCGGGGTGCAGCAACAAGACATAAGCCGATAAAGAATGTAAAAGGCAGCCAGGAAGTAAAGAAGAGGAGAACAAGGGGAGAGAGAGAGAAAAAAAGAAAGAAATGAAGCTAAAGTGGTAGGGATAAACGAAAATATCACTGTAAATGCTGTCCATACAACTTGAAGAAAACACGTCATACGGGATTGATTTGGATTCGCGCGCACAAAAAAAAAAGGGAGATGAGCAATCAACAACCAGGGTGGGTGGTGAACAACTCAAAAGGGAGACGGGGCGGGGCGTCTCGATGGGTGTACACATTTGCATTGAGTGCAGGCAATTTCGGCGCCTTTGGGTTAGTGGGGTGCAGCAACAAGACACAGGTGTACCATAAGGCAGATAACGCATGAAGTGGAAAACCCTTCATTTTCTCTTTGTCTTCTGTCGCTATTATTGTAATACCTTTAAGAAGACGCCTGAGCGCACTGTAAACCATTCTTGATAAAGGTCGTGCTAGGACCGAAATGTAGAAATAAAGATATTTTAGGTTTTTCAATGTCCCAGCTAACTTGAACCAAGGGTTACAACATAATATATTTGAGGTAGGCCAATGAAACCAGTTGCATACACTTGCCAGCCTCCTTTGCACCACAGCCAATTTTTTGTTTTGCAATTGCTTAATTAGCTAATTATATTAAATTTTTTTTACTTACTAATTATTCACCTTAGACCAAAAATGTGAATTGGAAAGTTGTACAGCACCTTCAGAAACCCCAATTTCATTAATTGCGATAAAGAAAGTCTCACGTGTATCTTTGTTTCCAGGCTTAAAAGAAAGCCCGCGAAATAGAAATAATACCACGTGACTAGCGCATTTGAGCGCCACGATTGTGGTTCTCAGTCTTGGTTTGTGCGCACGAAATCAGCTAATCAGCTGCGGCCGTTACCCGATGGACCCGTTGCAGCGGCAGGCTGGAATGTTGGCGATTATTGGAGCGAGCTCGAGCTGGTCCGTCGCCACCGAGATCGTGGCAAGGCCTGCGCACCCCAGCACCCTACGTCACGACAGGCGGTTGGCGATAAAGTACCAGCAAATGAAGGTGCGAGAGTGAATCTGAGTCGAGGCACATGATGTCATCTCGCCCCTTTATCCAAGCCTGTACTAGCAGATTCCGTGGCTGATACCTTATCGCTCATCCGCTTGTCGTGACGTCCGCTGATGGGACAGAAGGGGTGCAAAGGCCTTGTTAGAATCTCAGTGGTGTCGGCTCGCCAAGCTCGCTGCTACTTTCACCGTAACGTGGGCCGGCTGTCTGACGCGGGCGAAGAAGCCATCGCAGGCATATCGGCCTGCCGTTTTAACAGGGCCAAGGAGACATGGCCGCAGCTGATTTTGTTCATTAAAACCTCGACTGACAGCACCAAAATCGTGGCGCACGAATGAGCTAGTCACGTTGTTTTATTTGTGTTTCGCGGGCTTTCTTCTGAGCCCGGAAAAAAAGATATAGGTGATGCTTTCCTTATCGCAATTACTGCAATGGGGGTTTCTGAAGGCGCTCTCCCACTTTCGCAGTCGCATTTTAGTCTAAAGTCGATATTTAATAAACTAGAAAATTGCATAATTAGCCAATTAAGTAATTGCAAAACAAAAAATTTTATTTTGTATCCCTTGGTTCAAGTCAGCTGGGACACCCAGTATATATATATATATATATATATATATATATATATATATATATATATATATATATATATATATATATATATATATATACAGATAAATGAAGGGGAAATGAGGGTGCTCGTTATAATACATGAAGGCAAGAAGCCAACAGTCGGCGAGGCCAAGGAAAGCATTGGGGATTATGTTTTTTTTTATATATATTTTTTTTAATTTTTACTTGGATAATCACAGGAATGAGTAATGTAATCTACTTAGGGGCAAGATAATTAAACACAAAGGTGAAGAAAAAACAACGTGCCGATGGTGGGGACCGAACCCACGACCTCCGAATATCGCGTCCGGTGCTCTTCCAACTGAGCTATATCGGCCGCTGTCCCCCCTGCTACTTTCTCGGGTAATAATGTTGTCTGTATACGAACCTTGAGAGTGTTCATCCGCGCTACCCTCAACCATAGCGGCGGACGTGGAACGTCCTGTGTTACCGCCAGCGTCACGTAGAACGTGATCAAGAGCGAGGGCGAAAGCTGTCCTAGATCCCTCTTACGCTACCTAAGGCTTCAAGACTGCCAGAACCGAGACCCCCGTAAGCTACAAGCAGATAAATGAAGGGGAAATGAGCGTGCTCGTTGTAATACATGAAGGCAAGAAAACAACAGTCGGCGAGGCCAAGGAAAGCATTGGGGATTATGTTTTTTTTATATATTTTTTAAATTTTTACTTGGATAATCACAGGAATGAGTAATGTAATCTACTTAGGGGAAAGATAATTGAACACAAAGTAGAAGAAAAAACAACGTGCCGATGGTGGGGACCGAACCCACGACCTCTGAATATCGCGTCCGGTGCTCTTCCAACTGAGCTGCATCGGCCGCTGTCCCCCCTGCTACTTTCTCGGGTAATAATGTTGTCTGTATACGAACCTTGAGCATCCCCAATGCTTTCCTTAGCCTCGCCGACTGTTGGCTTCTTGCCTTCATGTATTATAACGAGCACCCTCATTTCCCCTTCATTTATCTGCTTGTAGCTTACGGGGGTCTCGGTTCTGGCAGTCTTGAAGCCTTAGGTAGCGTAAGAGGGTTCTAGCACAGCTTTCGCCTTCGCTCTTGATCACGTTCTACGTGACTCTGGCGGTAGCACAGGACGTTCCACGTCCGCCGCTATGGTTGAGGGTGGCGCTGGTGAACACTCTCAAGGTTCTTCTACTTTGTGTTTAATTATCTTTCCCCTAAGTAGATTACATTACTCATTCCTGTGATTATCCAAGTAAAAATTAAAAAATAATATAAAAAAACTTAATCCCCAATGCTTTCCTTGGCCTCGCCGACTGTTGGCTTCTTGCCTTCATGTATTATAACGAGCACCCTCATTTCCCCTTCATTTATCTGCTTGTAGCTTACGGGGGTCTCGGTTTTGACAGTCTTGAAGCCTTAGGTAGCGTAAGAGGGTTCTAGCACAGCTTTCGCCCTCGCTCTTGATCACGTTATACGTGACGCTGGCGGTAACACAGGACGTTCCACGTCCGCCGCTATGGTTGAGGGTGGCGCTGGTGAACACTCTCAAGGTTCGTATACAGACAACATTATTACCCGAGAAAGTAGCAGGGGGGACAGCGGCCGATGTAGCTCAGTTGGAAGAGCACCGGACGCGATATTCGGAAGTCGTGGGTTCGGTCCCCACCATAAGTACATTGTTTTTTCTTCTACTTTGTGTTTAATTATCTTTCCCCTAAGTAGATTACATTACCCATTCCTGTGATTATCCAAGTAAAAATTAAAAAAAAGTAATATAAAAAAACATAATCCCCAATGCTTTCCTTGGCCTCGCCGACTGTTGGCTTCTTGCCTTCATGTATTATAACGAGCACCCTCATTTCCCCTTCATTTATCTGCTTGTAGCTTACGGGGGTCTCGGTTCTGGCAGTCTTGAAGCCTTAGGTAGCGTAAGAGGGTTCTAGCACAGCTTTCGCCCTCGCTCTTGATCACGTTCTACGTGACGCTGGCGGTAACACAGGACGTTCCACGTCCGCCGCTATGGTTGAGGGTGGCGCTGGTGAACACTCTCAAGGTTCGTATACAGACAACATTATTACCCGAGAAAGTAGCAGGGGGGACAGCCGCCGATGTAGCTCAGTTGGAAGAGCACCGGACGCGATATTTGGAGGTCGTGGGTTCGTTCCCCACCATCGCCACGTTGTTTTTTCTTCTACTTTGTGTTTAATTATCTTCCCCTAAGTAGATTACATTACTCATTCCTGTGATTATCCAAGTAAAAATTAAAAAAATAATATAAAGAAAACATAATCCCCAATGCTTTCCTTGGCCTCGCCGACGGTTGGCTTCTTGCCTTCATATATATATATATATATATATATCCCCTCTTTAACCTAGCCGTACCAACGTATCTGCGTGGACTAAGGGCACCGTGTCTAACTCCGTATCCAGAGAAGGCTGGATTACTATCTCACCCTCCCACAACTCCGCTATGCCGTGTTCTCTCGTGATGTTACACAACCCTACGAGCGATCATTGGGCGGCCATGTCACCTGCCTGCTACCACCTGCCACATGGCATGCCCGTGGTTTCCCGCTCATGAAGCCGAAGCTGGATTTGCGCCAGGAATTGACCCCCTAAAGCTATGTCCCTAGTAAGACTTGAGGACAAATTGCACCATCACTCCTTTACCATCACTGCTAAGCCAGGCTTTCAGCCAGCACGGGAGGAGCCTAAATACAGCATCGACTACGACTAGACTATGCAACAGTAACGAAAATCACTCTGGCTAGCTGTTTTCTTATGCTATGTTATGCTCCCGCATATTTGCAAAATTGAGGAGCATAGCGACTGCTGTATTGACTTCCGCAGGGAGGAGAGGGTATATACGCTTAGCCGCTGGTACGGTTTTGCTGGCGCGACCTTTCGTTGACTTAACGAAAAAAGAAAACTGTCTGGCACCTTGAGAAGTCTCTGACCCGGCATAAGGATGCCGCCACAAATTATCAGTAAGGCAAAACACTCGCTGTTAGACCGAATCCGCTCGTCTTTCCGCAGCACCGCTGAGCCCACCATCGCATACTGTATGGAACAATCGACGTGCTGTCATGGCGTCTCTGCCTCGGTCACAGTGTTGTGCTCTACCCCATGTCTGTTAGCAATAAGCCGGCCTCATTGGCACAGAAAAAGAACTAAAATATCCGCTCGTGAAGCCCTCCCCAACTGTGCGTCTCTCAGTTACCAGCTGTACCATCAACGTCTTTAAAATTGTTTAATTCTGATGTTTCTGGGCTGTCTTTGGCATCGCTTCTTTTCTTCATGTCTGCTTATTGGTGCTCCTGGCACTTTTCTGTCTTTGAAACACGGTTATGTTCTCTGTGAATATCAACGATGAAAACACCACGACGAACGAGTGCAATCAGTGAAGGAGGCCCACAAGGAGCCGCGGTAGAGCCAGTATTTGGATCCGTCTCATAAACACCGCGCAAACGTGAGCAATTTGCGGTAATATAGGCACAGTCACCGCTGTCCCGTCTTTCTTCCGCTTGCAGAGCATATATCTGTGGAATTTAGGAGCGATTGTATTACCGCGTCGCCGGCTTTCGTGAGGTACTAAGGCAACCAGCTTCTGCATGGCAGACCGCTAGCGGACGTGAGCACGGCGCTTGTCTTGTATTCTTCTCTGTGTCCATGTTCTGTTCGCGCCCTCTTATCCATCATGAACAGCTTTCAACTAGCCCAACAGTTGTGTTTCCCCTTCAGGTAGCCAGATGAGGAACCACTTGATGATATCGATGTTCTTGATAACTTGAAGATTCAGACTGGCAATAATCACGTTACTTGATGACAAGACAATAACTATTTATTTACACATAAATAAAACAAGAAGACAAAAGCAAGAAGAAAACTATTTATTTGACTGACACGTTGGTCCAACGAAATCAGCCCGGGTTTAACCCAGAGCACTTACTTTTAGCCATCTGTCTCCGTCGCTTGGCGGAGACAGCCACCAATAAGCAATCAGGCAACTTTTCTCACCAATCAAGGACTGGGGAAAGGATATTAACTAGCAACACTTGGGAAAGGAGAGGTCCCAAACAAACATACGAACGGCACTGACGTCACTGCATTCCTAAATTCTGCTTTACCTTGTTTTCTTTTTCGCACACGTGCATGTGTGGCCAACGTATGCCGCGTGAACAACAGCTGAAGTTATTTATAAGAAAGCAGAAAGCTGTCACTGAGGGCTCAAACGCTACGTGGAAACTCCCACTTCAGCAAGCGCTTCCTCTGAGCACCTGTGGCTCAATGACCCATTGCGCCTCATCGCGCCCTGGATAGCCACCGAACACCTTCCACCCCACAAAGGCTGTATGCACATGAGCAGAGGGAAAGACGCACACGTAGCAATACGAGTATTCATACAAAAGAAAACGTCCACTGTCCCCGATATGACACTCAACACTGAACACGGCACAAAGGGAACAAGCGCTCTGCGGCGGGGAGTGCCGTCGGCAACAATGTAGCTGTCATCGCGCCTCCATCGTGCGTCCACGGTTCCACCAAATTGGTAGTCGCCGTGACCGAGGACAGGTGCACATCTCAAAGTATCTACCTCGGCTCGTACGCTCTGTACCGGAAACCAAATGGCGCGAAAGTTCATCGAACTTCACACCTCCCAACCAAGAATGTCAAACGGATACTTGCTGTCAGTGTGAGATTTCAGTTGAGTCGCAAAGTTTCAAGCATCACTGCGCGCACACAGAGGATTGGTTTGTTCCGCGTGCACAAGGTTCGGACACCAGCCAGCACATTCCAGAACCTGCCATGTTCCTTATCTGTATGCTAACTGTCAGGCTAGCCCCTAACCTTCACTTTCCGCAATGACTGCCGCAGGGAACTAGTCAGGCACTACCGCACAGCCAAACACAGCCAACACACACACTGATGCAAACAAAAGAGCCTAACATCATATACTCGTTTGCAGCTGCCAGCAGAGCAAACGAGCAAACAAAAACAATCTCCTTGGGCGGCTGTTCGTCGCAATCCCGACCAGCCAAATGCACAACCTCTAGGTCAACCTTCTGCCACACAAGCAGCCAACGCATCAACTGCACACTAATGGGTGCTGAGCGGGTCAGGCAACTGAATGGCTTGTGGTCTGTCGCGCCCTTCACTTTAGCCCCGAATTCTCCCGTATCGAATTTCCCAGGTGCACCTATGACTGCAAAACCTCCCTCTGTTTTTGGAGACACTTCGGTTTGAGCTGACATGAATTCCCTGCTGGACAATGCGATCATATTCAGTTCTTTACCTGACTGAGATGAGCATGCTCCTACCGCTACCTCCGAGGCTTCTGTTGTGAGAGGAAGCACCTCTTGACCAGGCGCGACCGTCTCCGGCAACGTCAGTAAATTTCTCTTCTCGCAAAACGCTTCCTCAGCCTTGTCATGGTCAGGCTTTTCTTGCTTTGTGTTGGGAAGTACTGTGATTTTGTGGCAGTTAACTTCACAGTCCTCGGAGAAAGCCTCGGAAGTGCCACTCATGCCCTCAAAAAGCTCGAGCTTTTGGTGCTGTGTTAACACTTCATCAGAACTCTGAAGCTTAAAAGGTCGGCTCTGGATTCCGCGTGATTGGGTCTTATAGGTCTCAAGAAGATAGGATAGTATCCTGTTCGCGTGCACTTCACACCTTAGCGATTCTGACAGCACTAGCTGTTCGTACAACCTGCCATCAACATTTCCTCCCTTCAAATGTAGCTCGTCATCTGCAAGACTTCCACGACTACCTTCTCTCGCCTCTTTCCCCCCTTGTAACGAGACATCGCCTCGCTGCTCAACCTTAAAATCCCTTGACCTTATCGTAGTTTCTGAGACTTTTTCAGAAAGAGCTGGGACCACTACTGGCTCCGCATTCTCATTTCCCTCAAACTCAAGTGCAGGCTCTGCTTTAACTTCACCTAACTCGTCTGCATCCGCAACCTTTCCAAATGCACGACTCAATTTTTCTTTATCTGAGCATTCACCTCGACAAGATACAGATACTATATCTGCTCTCAGCACTGTAGTCTCAGCCTCGAGTCTGCACAAGCGTATGCCAGGTTATCTCCGATGGCCAGCCTTACCAAGGAAAGGAGGTCAGGCTTAAGCAACTGATTGAGCTTACCCTCTCTCTCAGCTCCGGGGTATAGCTTGTCAGGGACGAGCATTTCAGTTCGAGCTACAAGATTGCTCGCGTTCTGCTTACAGTATGCGTCCCCCTTGTCTTTGCTGTGCACTCAGGCAGTGGATGGAGATGTGCCCATACTTCTGGCAAAGAAAGCACTTCAAATCTGCACGTCTGTTTTTGATTCCAACGTTAGTACTTTGGATTAAAATGTGCTTTTCCGGTTCCTCTCCTCCTTGCTGAGATGGTTCAGAAGCTTCGAAAGCGTGAAATTGTATTTGCGCAAGTTTGACCTTCTCTAGCTGAATTTGGAGCTTTAGCTTCTCAATTTCAAATATTTGAGCCTTCTGTCTCTTTTCTGCCAACAACGCTCGCGTCATATTTCTTAGTGCCTGCTCTGTCGCTGGCACTGGCTCCGTTGACGCAGGTTGCACGATGGGCTCTAGACCATTCCCTGCGGCATCCATTCCTGTATCAGTCATTATAGCTACCTATAGCGTACGATCACTACATAGACATGGCAAATTCGGAGTAAGCAAAAAGTTGTCCTACCTTTTCCGATGCTCCGTCAACCGCACTACTGTCGCACTCGCCGTGATGACAACGGGCTCCCGGGAAGGTAGATACTGTCGTGACGCTGGGACTAATTCGACCCGGCCTTCACATGGTAGCGTGCAGAGACTCGTAGTTGTTGAAGGATTGAATCTTCGAAGTTGGTAAAATATATACAAGCCGGTTTAATTGCACTTGGAGAAAACTTATTTACATAAAAAAGTATATCAGAAAAATGGCAAGCGTTAAGAGTTCATAGCGAGAAGCGTCGGATGAGCCGTTTACACAGGGCTCAGAGCGTCATTTCGTGCTCTGCAACGTCCTTAAAACCCCCTATGTCGAGCCCCTCTCTGAAGATGCTGACCAACAAGTTCCAGGGCACGCCCCTCAGATATCGGCCATCAATCGAACACATCACTGCACTGATGGTCTGATGCACAGACTGGTCCGGTATTGTTTCATTGGGCGGGGTCACTTGTTGGCGGGAAGAGCTTGGGAACGGCGAGGAGGTACATTTCTATTCTTCAGCAAAGGTTCGATATGCTGGTTCCGGTAAGTGGATTTCCTTCTCAGAAACCCAAGTGCACGTGCGCGCCACATACTGCTTCCAGCATTGTCCCTTTCCGACAATTGCAAATCTTTCCTGCATTCCCGGGAATTCCTCTAATGGCCGTATTCGTCATGCTCCTTTCTTGTCCTGTACGTCAGCGGACGTGTCACTCTGTCGTCTCCTTTGCACAATAGGTATTCCTCACTTGACAAAAGCGCCTCTCGACGGGAAGGTTGAACAGTTGAACAAAGCACTTCAGGCTATTTCCCACACGGCGACATTTCTTTGTACTTTTCTTGAGGTTCCCTTGACAGGGCCAATTTGGTATTTGCAGGGTCTCGACAAAGCAAAGCAGGCTCACACAAACAGACTCATGGAAACAGGCTCACTTAGAGCCCTTGCACCAACAGCACATATCCATGCCCACAGGCGAACAATAGTGCGCTCAAGTGCGGACCATGCACGGTCATAACAGCCTCCTCCCCCGCCAGAAGAGTCACGGAGGGCAGCAGTTGCAGCTGCTGCATGGAGAGACACCTTATTGGTCTGCACATGAACGCTTGAAGCTCGCTGTTGCTTGGCGCGTTGTCTGGATTGTCGTAGGCCAAATTGCTTGAGCTGTCTCTGAAACTCAACCACATGTCTGAGCAAGCACTCGGCTCCCGTCTGAAGAGACCAGGTGAAAAGAAAACTGCCATCGTTGTCCGAGAAAAGCCCACACTCAAGACGTTCAGGACCCACGTATGCCTAGAAAACCAAACGTGATGCTTTACATAGTCACACATATACAAGCGCACGAAAAAAAAAGAACCTGAGTATCAATTTGGATACATGGTGAGGAGCACCTCGGACCGCTTAGAAACAGCGGCTAAGCGCGTCCGCATTCCCATTTAACTTCCCCTTTTTGTATGTTATTTCAAAATTGTAGTGCTGTAAAATCAAGCTCCACCTCAGAAGGCGACTGTTCTTCGATGTCGCAGTTTGCAGCCAAGCCAGGGGACAATGGTCCGTCTCTACGGTGAATTTGGTCCTTCCAAGATAGCACTGCAATTTTTGAATGGCCCATACAATGCAAGCGCACTCTTTCTCTGACGCGCAATAAGCCCTCTCTCTAGAACTCAGTTTTCTGCTCAGGTAGAGCTCGGGGTGCTCATTACCGTCGTTATCTCTCTGGCAGAGAACAGCACCTAGCCCTCGATCACTTGCATCACACTGGACCATGAATTCTCGGTCATAGTCTGGAGCTCGCAATACCGGACGGCTAATCAGCACAGCCTTCAGGTTTACGAAGGAGGCTTCCTTTTGTTCGTCGCAGACTACATTTGTCGGTTCTGTCTTGCGGAGAGCGTCGGTCAGAGGGCTAGCCAAAGCTGAATAGTTAGGGATGTAGTGATTGTAGTATCCGTTAGCCCCAAGAATGACCGAATTTCCGTCTTCGTGCTCGGCCGCGGGCAGTCTGCTACCGCAGAAATCTTAATCTCGCTGGGTTTCCTGAAACCTTGATCTACATTGTGACCCAAGTAGTCCACGGTCGCCATTGCCAGGCAGGTATCCCATTCGTGCTTGTTTTCATAGCACAGTCCCCTCAGGACGCGTTTGAGAACAGAATGCCATCTTTCTACGCTGTTGCTCTGCGGATGGTGGATCGAGCTATGCACTACCTTAATGCTGCATCGCTCGAGAAATGAGGTGGTGAGGACACTTGTGAAAACGCTACCCTGATCATTTTGGACCTCGGAATGGAAGCCAACTCGTGCAAACACTGACAGCAGTGAATCCCCTACACTCTCGGACGTCACCTCGCGCAGCGGAACAGCTTCTGGAAACTTTGTGGCTGGGCATAACATAGTGAGGATATAACGGTACCCTGACTCTGTCACAGGAAGTGGCCCAACTACATCTATTACTAACCGGTGAAACGGCTCGGTAATGATTGGTACTAACACCATCGGAGCTTTCCACCTATCTTGCGCCTTTCCAACCCGCTGGCACGTGTCGCATGACCGTACAAAATTTTCCGTGTCCTTAAAACATCCAGGCCAATAGTATTCTTGCAACAGCCTCTGCTTTGTTTTCCTTATTCCAAGGTGACATGACCACGAGCTGCCATGGGAAAGTCGCAGTAAGTCTTCGCGGTACTTTTGGGGAACGACTGATTGGTCCCGCTTTACTCCGCGCTTATCCTTGAATAAGCGATACAGCACTCCCTTTCTCATCTCGAAAGAAATATTCTTTGCTGTCGTAGTGGCGCGGTGGCGCTCCCTTATCTCCTGTAACTTGGGATCATTGGCTTGCTCCATAGATAAGTCCTCTCGGGTTCCACTTAAAAGTCTCGTGAGATTACTAGACACTGGCGGCAAGAGGTTACTCTCAAGAACGTCCCCATTCCGCGTCTAATCAAGCTAACTTTCAAGTTGACTTATCTGAGATGCCTCGCTCTCAGTTTTCTGACCCGCTATCTTCCGCATCGACCACTGTTTTAACTGCCGTTTCCTGCGCTGTCGAATTTTCTGGAATGGGCAGTGTAGCTAGTTCTCGCGCCTTTGAACGTGCTAAGGCTTGCACAACTCTGTCTCCGAAAAGCATGCCCCTCTTTCGCAGTAGCATGTCCGATTTGTTGGAAAACAAATACGGATAGCACTTACGACGCTTTCCTGAGACGGCAGCCTCGGTTGTTAACTCGCCGAAAGGGTCTCGATAACCACGTTCGCGATTGGCAGGCACACACTCTGTTCCTCCACTACCTGGCGGATCCATGCACACCGTCCTGTTTAGTCGGAAGGCGACACATACGCCGGATGGACAACATCCATCGTTGGGGCCGAATCGCGCAGTACCTTGCAAGGCTTCCCGTTGACTACTAGGTCATGCAGGTAGGGCTCCAAAAGCTGCATATTTTCATCGCAGTCACTGACATACGAGAAAGCAATCTTTTCTTTCCGGTAGTTGACGGCAATGTGACCCTGCTCATTACACCTAAAGCATGTGAGCGGCTTCCTAGCCTCAACTTATTCTTTGTGTTGTGCGCGTTGGTCACTTCCCCACTTTTCTCATTGCCGTCCTTTCTAGGGAATTTGCCTGAAGAAGCCTTCCTTTCTTCGTTTCCAACTCTAGCAAAGTGCCTTTCCTGACGGTTATTCACACTCAACTTGGGATTGCGGGGCCTATCCACTGCTGGGTTGCTGAACTGTCGGCGCGAAGCATACTCCTCAATGAGTTCGGCAGCTTCAGTTGCCGACTTAATGTAGCCTCGGTCCTGTAACCAATTTCTTTCATTTTCTGGGAGGCAGTTATAAAACTGGTCCAAAAGAATTCGCTCGACTACAGCGTCCCTATCACTATAAGAATCTGTGCTCATTAGCCACTCGCCCAAATTGACTCTTAAATTGTACAGGAATTCAGGGTAACTCTCGTCCCTGGACTTAGTAGCGTTCCGAAAACGTTGCCTGAACGCCAAGGCGCTAAGCCTATACTTTCTCAGAAGGCAAGCTTTGACCTTCTCGTAGTTTTTTTTTTTTTTTTTTTTGCGAAGTTAATTGCCTCAGGGCATAAGAGGAATGTCATGATGAATGAGGGGTGTGGTCAAATAAATGAAAAAAGGTTGTCCGCGTCCTCCTTCCTTAGCCGCGCGACAACCTCCGCTGCCTCGCAGGGCAGAACCGCCAATAATCTCTGAGACCAAGTGTCTCGCTGGAAGGACACTTTTTCGCTGGTTCGCTCAAAGTTAGCCAGATACAGACCGATATCCCCTGATATCACATATGGCTGCATGTACTTTTACATCTTGAAATCTGCCTTCTTGTTGAGAAGAGGTACCGCTAGCTGGGAACAATTGCCCGACCTCTTGCTCAACTCTAGTTCTAATTTCCGGAGCTCAATTTCTTGCTCCAGCCTTTTTGCTTCTCTCTCATTTTCACGCCTCTTTTTCCCTCTCAAGTTCACGCTCACGCCTCTTTTCCTCTTTTTCCCGATCTTTCTGCTGTCTGAGTTGCCCCTCCTTTTTTTGTTCGATGAGGTTCCGTGCTTCACTGAGCTCCTAATCATCGGTTCCCAAATCAGTGATTACCTTTATAATCAAGGGTTTTCGTGCCAAACCACTTGTATCAATTCCCAATTCCTCACACAATAGCAACAGTTCCGGTTTCTGCAGCTTTTGTAGGTCCATGATCGCTCCGAGTGTCGGCTACTACCAAAACAACTGTGCAAACTACCAAACCTAAAGGCGTTTCAACACTCTTTACCAGTTCTAAAATATAACCCTGTTCTAGAACCTGGTCCACATCAGAAGAAAAGCCAAGCACTCACCCACACATGCGATCGATGTTCCGAGCTGCTTTCTTGTTGGCCGATTGTTGCTTGAGATGCCACCTCCGATCACCAGATGTTGTGGCTTGTAGCTTCAGATGCCACCTCAGATCACCAGATGTTGTGGCTTGTAGATTCTGATCCACCTCCAATCACCAGATGTTGTGGCTTGTAGATTCATATCCCAACGCTGGTCACCGCTGGGAATAAGTCGACCCGGCCTTCACTTGGTAGCGAGACTCGGGGTTGTTGAAGGATTGAATCTTCGAAGTTGGTAAAATATATACAAGCCGGTTTAAGGGCACTTGAAGAAAACTTATTTACATAAAAAGGTATATCAGCAAAATGGCAAGCGTTAAGAGCTCATAGCGAGAAGCGTCTGGATGAGCCGTTTACCCAGGGCTCAGAGCGTCATTTCGTGCTCTGCAACGTCCTTAAAACCCCCTATGTCGAGCCCCTCTCTGAAGATGCTGACCAACCAGTTCCAGGGCACGCCGCTCAGATATCGGCATCCAATCGAACACATCACTGCACTGATGGTCTGATGCACTGACTGGTCCGGTATTGTTTCGTTGGGCGTGGTCACTTGTTGGAGGGTAGAGCTTGGGAACGGTGAGGAGGTACATTTCTATTCTTCTGCAGAGATCCGATATGGTGGTTCCGGCAAGTGTATTTCCTTCTCAGAAACCCAAGTGCACGTGCGCGCCACATACTGCTCCCTGCATTGTCCCTTTCCGACAATTGCAAACCTTTCCTGCATTCCCGGGAATTCCTCCAATGGCCGTATTCGTCATACTCCTTTCTTGTCCTGTACGTCAGCGGACGTGTCACTCTGTCGTCTCCTTTGGACAATAGGTATTCCTCACTTGACAAAAGCGCCTCTCGACGGGAAGGTTGAACAGTTGAACAAAGCACTTCCGGCTATTTCCCACAGGGCGACATTTCTTTTTTTTTCTTGAGGTTCCCTTGACAGGGCCAATTTGGCATTTGCAGGGTCTCGACAAAGCAAAGCAGGCTCACACAAAAAGATTCATGGAAACAGGCTCACTTAGAGCCCTTGCATCAACAGCACATATCCACAGCACATATCCATGCCCACAGGCGAACAATAGTGCGCGCAAGTGCGGACCATGCACGGTCATAATAATACCCAAGAGTTGATGCTGGTCCCTCAACAGCTCCCCGCCTTGGACGTTGCTTCTCTTGGCCGCCTGGTTCTTGTTTTGAACCTTTCGATGTGGACGCCTGGTTACTTTCAGCAGCTGGCTGCCTCGAACCCTCAATGGCTTGTTGCCCGGCTCCTTCCGCTCCTCGCTGACTGGAGCCTCCGACGTCCTTTCGAACTCGACCGGTCATCGTGAAGCTTCTCGACGTCATTTTCTCGACGCAGCTTCGCGTTTTCTCCTTTAGGACGAACTACCCTGTAGCTTGTCCACCGTCTTGTTTTTCTCACCTTCCGTCCAATGCCTCGAGTAGAAAGATGTTGCGATCCTGTCACGACTGCGCCAGTTGAGTTTCCCCTTCAGGTGGTCAGGTGAGGAAACACTTGATGATATCGATGTTCTTGATAACTTGAAGATTCAGACTGGCAACAATCACGTTACTTGATGGCACGACAGAAAGATTAACTATTTATTTACACCTAAATAAAACCAGAAGACACAAACGAAGAGAAAACTATTTACATGACTGACCCGTTGGTCGGACGAAATGAGCACTTACGTTTAGCCATCTCTCTCCACCCTTGGCGGAAACAGCCACCAATAAGCAATCAGGCAACTTTTCTCACCAATCAACGACTGGAAAATGGATAGTAACTAACAACACTTGGGAAAGGAGAGGCCCCAAACAAACATACGAACGGCACTGACGTCACTGCATTCCGAACCTCTGCTTTCCCTTGTTTTCTTTTTCACACACGTGCATGCGGGGCCAACGTATGCCTCGTGAACAACAGCTGAAGTTCTTTATAAAAAAGCAGGAAGCTGTCACTGAGGGCTCAAACGCTATGTGAAAACTCCCACTTGAGCAAGCGCTTCATCTGAGCACCTGTGGCTCAATGATCCATTGCGCCCCATCGCCACTGGCCAGCCACCGCACACCTGCTACCCACCAAAGGCTGTATGCACATGAGCAAAGAGAAAGACGCCCACGTAGCAATACGAGAATGCATACAAAAGAAAACGTCCACTGGTACATACGCCCACTGGTCCCCGATATGACATTCAACACTGAACACTGCTAAAAGGGAACGAGCGCTCTGCGGCGGCGAGTGCCGTCGGCAACAATATAGCTGTCATCGCGCCTCCATCGTGCGTCCGCGGTTCCCCCAAATCGGTAGTCGCCGTGAGCGAGGACAGGCGCACATCTCAAAATATCTACTTCGGTTCGCACGCTCTGTACCGGAAACTGAATGGCGCGCAAGTTCATCGAACTTCACACCAACTTTACATTCTGCTCGACGTGAGTGAGCGCTGGCGAGTCTGAAGGGAACTGCGTACTAATCACATCTATGCCTACCTCATCCCAGTTAGTGAACGTGCTAGCTACTGCTCGTATTTTGGCTCACGGTGCACGAGCGTTCATGCATATAATGTGCGCGTTCCTGTCTGCTTTGAAAAACAAAACAAAAGCCCTTTGAAAAAACAAAAAACATTGCAAAAATAGAGTTCGAAGAAAAGAAGGAATATTCTGTATACAAACATTTATTCACGGCGGGAGTAAATTAGAGGTAAAGCTTCTAATTTTGCTGCAAATCGACTAACACTCACTAATTATCTATTCAATTACGCATTTTGGTGGTTAGTGACCGTAACGCGTTCAAAGCTGCTGACATGGCAGTGCCGCAAAACTTTTTAAAATGAAGAAAAAACCTTAATTTCTAACCACCTGCAGTGCAAGGATGTCCGTCACCTTTCAAAACGGCACTTAAAAGTCCCTATTCTCCACAAATGCCGGCGTCGGCATTGTCAGCGTCGGCGTTGTGAGCGGAAAATCATGGCAGGCATCTGGCAGTTCTGTTACATGACATACGCGTACTGCTCGTTAGGTTGTATAACGCCAAGAGTCGACATGACAGGGCCAATTTGGCAGGGGCTGCTAACTCGGGCTTATCATTTCAGGGGGGGGGGGGGAGATGAGGTCATACTCCAGCCTTCCAGGACCCCCTCATTCCGAGGAAGGCATGGTATGCCCTTAGGCCACGCAGTCATGCTGGTACGGCTTGGTTAAAACGGGGATTTATATCTGTGCCTGATGGCCTACCACCTAATGTGGTAGCTTGCGACTGTATCCTAATGGAGCATAATAGAGGCGCAAATTAAGGGGTCAGACAATAGTTCAGTTCAGTCGTTCAGTCGTGTCCGACTTTTCGTGACCCTGTGGACCATATCACGCCACGCTTTCCGGTCTCTCACTATCTTTCATGCAAAGTGCATGGAAACTAACGAGAATCCGGTGAGTGGAGCCGCGGAAGGGAACCATTAACGCTGCCATGTCTTACTCTTCAAAGTATAGCTGAATAGCCTCCCCCCACTCCCCCTTTCTTATTTTAGAAAAAGAAAAAGAAAAAACAACCCTAGTGCATGCGGCGTAGGAAACTCGATGGAAACGGCGTGTTCAATACTGACGTGAATACAGCGCCAAATTCTGACTTCCTGATCTACTGTGCTGTGCAATGGACTTTTTAATTCGACACCGTTTAAGACCACGTTAACCAGAAATTCCACGTCGGCGCTGGCGTTGGTGTTACGAGCGAAAAATCACGAGCACGGCGATGACAGGCGGTAGCTGCCAGCTGACATCGCCGGGCACTAAGTTGACGTAGGGTTGCCGCTTGACGTAACGTTTGGCACGAGCTTTTGGTCCATCGCTCTGAGAAATAACGGCGAGGCAGTTGAAAATAACTGTCCTTTCTCCTCTTGCGCCAAGTGGCGAACCAAAATAGTGTACTTGGCGTGGCACCATAGTGCAAGCAGCTCGAAGTGGGCGCCTATTGACTGCAACATATCTCCAGCGGACGTCGGGTTTCCACCGCGATCTTATGCAACACATGCATTCCGTTTCAGTTTTGTATTGGAAAAACTGTCCAATTTAGTTGTTTTGCATAGGTTTAGAAAATCTTGTTAATGCTGAAACATTACTAGCCCAATGAGACGTTGTTGCTGATGCCGAGAGTTAGATCCAAGAAGATGACTTCATCACGGACTCTCTGAGCGAGGCTCAGATACGGTTCCTTCTTTCGCCCAGGCTTCTATTTTGTCAGATACGGTGCTGATAGACGGCGCATCCATTAGTGGTGACGTCCGTCAACGACACGACGCGTAGGCGACCTCAGTCTGACTTTGACTTGTGAGGAGCTCAGCAGGTGTGAATGAAAAAGGTAATGCGCGTAAGGTATGTCATCCGAATTATCCCCCTGAGTTTAGTTAGTGCCGTGGCAACAACGCTTAAAGGCGCCAGCGCTACGTAAATGACAAACTTCGGCAACAAGAGGTTGCCCACTTTTCCAAGACGGCTGAATTCCTGACTCTATTGCAGTGACGAGTCACCTACGGCAACATCTTCAATATGGGTCTACGTCTTGACATTGTAAATCTTATCGCCTGAGAGTAAAAGCTTGCCATACTCTAAATCGTCTTTTCTCATCTCTGCGTGCCCAAAGTTGCTTTTGTTCGCCTGTCTTTGTGTACAAGTTACAACAAACCAGCAATACCAACCATCACGCAAAATGAACTTAAGGAAAAACCTCGGCCGTGCAAAGCGCAATCTTTGCGCATTTCCGCTCTTCTCTCACACAGACTTAAGAGTCTTCCTACCCACTGAATGTTTCTTGGCTTCAGAAATTGATATGGTATTGCTTTCTCTATTGCTTCGAGTTTCCAATTAGCACAAACTACCCAAAGTGATTACTTAAAAAGTGAACAGTTGAGTTCCGAGTAATAAGCCCCGTTTTTCGAGAGTTATTGCAGTAAATCAAGCAGGCCGCCGTTAAAACCTTGTTCTCCATATATTTTTTTCTGTTTTTTTGCTATCTATTTTTAAGAAGTTTGAAGTTGTTCGCTGAAACTTATGTTATTTATGGCTCCTCAGCTTGCTCTTAATGATATTGCTGCCAGTAAGAAGAAAGGGAAGAGAAGCAGAAGACGACGAAATTCCCGTTTCGCGCTGGGACCGTTCGTCCATGGGCAAAAAAGAGTCCCTCAATCGCCCCACATTATCTATCCTTCCGGCGACAGCGTACATCCCCGCAGCGAGGTTTCGGAGAAACATTCTATTAAATATGAAAAATGGACATCTTTTAAGATCTGATGGCTACCTGCATCTAAATTATTCTTGGAATAGAAAATTATGTCATTCACGGCAACTTGAGATTTATCTAACAAGGCTGCGATGCCGTGTCCCACCTTGAAAGTTCTATCTTTACAGGTCTGGTTTGGCACTTTCTCCAGTTTGCGCATTTTGCGGTGAACAGGAATCATTAGATCACTTTTTATTGTTTTGCCGCCGCTTCACTACGTTGAGAAGACATTTGATGGAAAGGTTGTTGCAACAGCTTGGCCTCAGTTTAAGTAGCCCGATATTGTTATCATTTGGCGCCACCATCCTTGGGCACCGTCACAGGTCTGTTTTCACCGCCATGGAAATTTTTTTACTGGAATCAAATCGTTTACCTTGCCAAATATTTAACCATCACTTGTTCTACAATTGCAGTGTCAATCTCCCGTGTGTGTTACCACTTTTCATTTTATATTTCACTTATTTCCCGTTTTATTTCCTTTCCTCTACCCCTCAAATCACTTTTTTTTAAATGCAAGTAAGCTTCAAAAATTTTCTTTGTTACCCCATTCTTGGTCGATCCCCCTCTGTGGGTATGTGCCATAAGTTATTTGGACAACAACAACAACGACTTCGCCAACTCCGGGCTCTCTGTGTTACCGGCTCTGCGGCCTTCACACGCCTTTTTGCCAACGTGACATCTGGTGGAGAAGGGCTGGGCAGATCTTTCAGGTACCGGACGCCCATTTCAAGCCGCGACTACAGCCAAGGACGCACTCCCAGGATAGAAACGCCTGTTCAGCAGGGCAGCCGGCGACTACGTGGCCTATCTCCCGAATTCGATCCGCTTCCTAATCTACGGCCTACAATTTCACAGACTATCACCATGAGCACACAAGAGATTCCTGCCGTCCTGCTTCACCAGCGAGACTCCCCTCGCTTTCATGGTCTTCCCCATGAAGACACCGAGGACTGGCTGGACCAGTTCGACTGGGTGGCCACCTTTAATGCCTGGGACGCGAAAACGAAGATGCATCATGTCTACTTTGCCCTGGAGAACTCGGCGAGGACCTGGTACGTCAATCATGAATCTCGCCTGCAAACATGGGACACGTTCAAAGCAGAATTTCTTCAGGCATTTATTAGCACATTCCGTAAGAAAAAGCCGATCTTCTACTTTAAAATCGCATCCAGCATCCGAACAAAAGCGTGATGGTGTACGCGGAAGAGATGAAGCTCTTGTTCCGCCGCGCAGATCCAAACATGTCGGAGGAGCGGAAAGTGCGATTATTGATGAGAGGTGTGAAAGCTCTTCGCCGTCCTCGTTCGCAGTCCGCAAGTGACCGTAGATGGTTTTGCCACGGAAGCTACTTCCATCAAGAGAGCGCTTGACATGCGGGCACGGCAGTACGAGAGCACGACCATGTCGATGTTGTCCACATGTGCTGAGAGGTCCACCGTGTCATCAGGAGACTCACTGCGTAAGACCATTCGAGCCACTGTGCGCGAATAGCTGTCGAAAGTCTTGCCTACGCCGGCGCAGTCGCAAGTTGCATCGGTCACCGATGTTGTTCGCGAAGAAGTGCAACAAGCTTTGGGTGCCGCGCCGCTTCTTGCATGCCTTCCACAACCACCTACAATAGGTTACGCTGCCGTCTCAAGCCGTTTTCTGCCGCCTTGAACACCACGTTACGAAGCGCCTGCGCCGGCGGCTCCCCAAATGCTACTGCCACCTTCCCGGTCAACTGTCCTCCAGCGACCCAGGCGCCGCCGAACTGACCTCTGGCGAACCGCGGACTACCGGCCGCTGTGCTACCATTGTGGCGAAGCTGGTCATGTCTGGCGTCGCTGCCTGTACAAAGAGATGGGTCTTCGCGGGTTCCCCTTCGGTGCTCGCTATCCGCAGCCGGGAGAGCACCCACGGGAGATTGCCTGCTACCTTTCTAACCCAGACTCAGTTCAGCCGCACTGATCACCTTCGCCCCGCCGCTACGATTCTTCCGAGCCGCGGGAACAGTCTAGAAATCCCCACAGGGGAAACTATTCGCAGCAGCCTCTGGAGGCATGGGTGCTCGACAATGAAATGTACAAGACCCTCCAAAGACGCAAACCACTTCGCCGACGCGTATTGCCGTTCCCCGAAAACTGCAGCAACGGAAGTGCCGGATGCGTCATTCAAAAATAAAACACTTCCTTACGTTTTGCTAGGGCATGAAGTGCAGTACGCAAATTAAAATCCAATATTAATAAAATAGTTTAATGAATTGAAATTAGTTACTGTAAAACTCTTAATACGTCGATGGCGTACATCGCGATATCTTTGCTACGTTGAATAAGTTAGCTTGAAAAATTGCCGCGGCGTAAATCCGTAAAAAAAGAGTTTAAAGCATATTGAAAGGCGATTGTTGCTGAGAGCTGTGTCTGAATGCAACCTAAATGTAACACACACTCACTAAGACAGGAATTGATTACCGGAAAGTAATTGTATAGTGTAACCGTTGTCATACCGTCACATCCCGGATGCGTTCACAGGTGGTTTTGCTGCTGTCAAGAGCAAAAAATATGGTATTATGCAACCTAAAGGAAAACATACCCCAGGAAATATGGTCGTAATTTGACTGAATGTTGGGAATTTAAAAAAATAAAATGTACCTACACGAATCGAACGCATGTTTTACAAGAAAGTACGTGGTGTGAATCCATTGCGCCACAGAAGCGACGGATATTGCGGTCTTTAAATGCGCTCTTATTCGGTTTGATTCAACGCATTAAAGATGGCACGACGGACGCAACTGGCATGATCAGAGGATTACTGCAAGCAATTTTTATCCGGCAAACTATTTTATTGGGTATGCATTTTAGTTTATGCACTGCAATGCACTCAAAAAAACATATTGCTTTATGGACTTCCTTTTTGTTGTGTTTTATTTTTTAGTGACGCCACCCGGGACTTCTGTTGCTGCATTTTTCGGGGAATGGCAATATGCTTCGCCGACGCCGAACAACCTACAGACAACGACGATGATTACCGAGCCACCGATGTTAACGGCAAGCCGACAACCCGACCAACTGCGTAGCCCGACTCTACGATACCTCACCTCTTCGACGCACCGGAGTCGAGACGTCACCGCCAGCCGATTTAGACCTTTCAGTTGACGGCATTGCCGTAACCGCTTTGTGTGGATACTGGGGCCGATTATTCCATACTCAGTGGATCATTCGCCGCGGCACTCAAGAAGGTTACGACAGCTTGGAACGGCCCTCAGATACGTACCACTGAAGGATTTTTGATTAAAGCTAGAGGAACGTGCACAGCGCGAGTCACAGTTCAAGGGCGATCACCTTCCTGGCAAAGTTTGTTGTACTAGCGCTTTGCTCCAGAGACGTTATACTCGGTATGGACTTCCTGACGGAAAACGGCGCCATCATCGACCTGCAATCTCAGTCGATTCAGTTTTCGACAGAGAATGCCCTCGAAGTTAACTGTGTTCCGCCGGCGCCGCTCCACATTCTCGACGAGCACGTAGCAGTTTCTCCCCGCTCGAGTGTAATGGTGACCGTCGGTGCGCACATCCTCCGGGGAGTGGACGGTGTCGTCGAAAGTAAACCGCCTTTGCTTCTCGACCGCTGCATTGCTGTTGCTCGGGCTGTTGCCATCCTCGAAGATGGCAAAGTCGACTTACTTCTCACCAATTTCACCAACGAACACCGGTATCTCAATAAGGGAACAATGGTCGCTTTTACTGCTGCCATCGCTGAAACTAGCTGCGTGCGCAGTGAACTTGTGATTCTCGACCGGAACAAGAGGAAGTCGCCGACCTAAAATACGACCTCAATCCGGCACTACTGCAGACGGAGCAAGATATCCTGAGGAACCTTCTCAATCGCTACAGAACCGTGTTCGCATCACTGCCCCACGTCGGTCGTACACACCTTGTAAAACATCGTATTATTACGGGCGATGCAGTACAACCACTCCGACAGCCACCTTACCGTGTCTTATCTAAAGAACGTGCCGCAATTACCACTCAAGTTAAGGAAATGCTTGATCACGACGTTATTCGACCATCTTAGAGTCCCTGGGCGGCACCTGTCGTCCTTGTCAAGAAGACGGCACATTATGGTTCTGTGTTGACAATACCGACGATTGAACAATGTAACTAAAAAGGATGTTTACCCCCTGCCCAGAATCGATGGTGCTTTAGATTGCCTATGCAGTGCCAAAATGTATCTACCATGGACCTCAAATCTGGGTACTGGCAAATCGAGGTAGACGAGATTGACCGCGAGGAGACTGCATTTATCACTCCAGACGGGCTGTACGTGTTTCAGGTTATGCCGTTCGGCCTTTGCTCCGCGCCAGCGACTTTTCAAAGGCTTATGGACAGCATCCTCGCGGACCTGAAATGGCAGACTTGTCTCGTATACCTGGACGATGTGATCGTATTCGCCCCAAGTTTTTCAGAGCACATTCGTCGCCTCGAAGCGGTGCTGCAAGCTATAAAGTCCTCCGGCCTTGCATTAACGGCAGAAAAATGTCACTTTTCCTACAAAAAATTGAAATTTTTAGGCCACGTCATCAATAAGGAAGGGGTCCTTCCTGATCCCGAGATCATGTTGCCATCGAGAATTTCCCGCCGCCACGCGACCAGAAATAAACTTCGGTGCTTCCTCGGGTTATGTGCGTACTACCGCCTCTTGATGCCAAATTTCTCCAAAATCGCTGCGACCCTTACGTATCTCACCAAAGAAGATGTACAGTTCCAATGGGAAACACCGCAGCAGCAGGCATTTCAGGATCTTCAACACCCGTTCTGGCGCACTTTGATGAACACGCTGATATGAAGGTACACACCGATGCGAGCAATTTTGGTTTGGGCGCTATTCTAGTTCAGGTTCAAAAGGGTCAACAAAGTGTACTGGCTTACGCAAGTCGCTCATTTGCCACTGAAAAAGAGGGCCTCGCCCTCGTGTGGGCAATTATGAAGTTCAGGCCATACCGGTATGCGAGACCTTTCAAAGTAGTGACGGATCATCACGCACTTTGCTTGTTAGCCAGTATCAAGGATCCATCAGGGCGCCTTGCAGATGGAGTCTCCGTCTACAAGAATATGCCATCACAGTGACTTACACATCAAATCGTAAACATTTGGACGCAGATTGTCTTTCCCGGGCTCCCGTCGAGCTTGTCCCAACTGACGCAAGCGACGACGACGCCTTAGTCAACGCAGTAAGCTCGACAGACTTCGGCGTGCAACAACGCACCGATCCTGATCTTCAGGCAATAATTGATTATCTGCAAAGTGCTAGCGGCAGAGTTCCTGTAACTTAACGGCGCGCTTTACCCTCTCTCTGCCTACGCGACGACGCGCTTTTCAAGGAGAATTTTGCCCCAACTGTCGACATTACTTGCTTGTCGTTCCTGCGAACCTACGCAACGAAATTTTGCATTCCTGCCACGACGAACCAGCTTCCGGCCCCCTTGAAATCACTAGGACGCAAGCCAGAATTACAGAACAATTCTACTGACCTCGTCTGGGACATGACGTTATGAATTATGTTCGCACTTGCCATGACTGTCAGCGCCGAAAGATTCCTCCTGTCAAGCCAGCCGGTTTCCTAAAACCCATAGAGCCTCCTTTCCAGCCATTTCAACAAATCGGAATGGATTTATTAGGACCATTCTCTGCCTCAAGCTCGTGGATAATACTCGTGGACAAAAGTGGATAATAGTCGTCACCGACTACCTGACACGTTAAGTGTAGACAGCGGCTCTTGCGAGTGGAAACGCTATAGAAGTTGCAAAATTTTGTGTACTTCTAATCGTCCTGCGCCACGGTGCTCCCCGAGTTGTGATCACGGACCAAGGTGCTGCCTTTTCTGCTGAGCTAATGCCGCATATTATTGACTTAAGTCACACAAGTCACCGCAGGACTACTTCCTGTCATCCCCAAACAAACGGATTTACCGAACGTTTAAACAGAACGCTTGCCGACATGCTTTCAATGTATGTGGACGTTCAGCACAAAACGTGGGATGCAGTCCTACCTAACGTAACGTTCGCGTACAATACAGCCATCCAAGAAACGACCAATATGACACCATTCAGCCTCGTTTATGGCCGCCAAGTCACCACAACACTCGACGCCATGCTGCGCCATGTCGACTACGACCTCAATGATGACGTTGCGTACTTTTTGCAACGTGCCGAAGGAGCCCGCCAGCTCGCTAAGCTGCTTATCCGTGAGCAGCAGGTGCAGGATGCGCGACGCTACAACCTGGGGCACCGCGAGGTTGAATATCAGACGGGTGATCTTGTCTGGGTTTGGTCTTCGATTCGACGACGCGGACTTAGCGAAAAGCTCTTGCGTCGCTACTTCGGCCTTTACCAAATTCTGCGCCACGTTGGCGCTCTCCACTACAAAGTTGTTCCTCACGAGGCCCCACGATCAAGTCGTGCCGCACGCCCAGAGATGGTGGACGTCGTTCGCCTCAAACCTTACCACGCCAGGACGCCCACCCTGTGAGTCCGTGACTTGCGTCGAGCATCGGGTTGATGCTTCCTCACCGGGCGAGCTTATGCTGCCAGTGAGAAGAAAAGGAAGAGAAGTAGAAGACGACGAAGTTCCCGTTTCGCGCTCGGAACGTTCGTCCCTGGACTTCGCCAACACTAGGCTCTCAGTGTTACCTGCTCTGCGGCCTTCACACCCCTTTTTGCCAAGTGACAATATAATCCGGGCTTTTTTATTCACTTTTTTTTCTTTCTTGTGATCACCTATGAATAAATGCCATCACAAGGAGAGTTTCACCGTCTACAAATTTTTTCTAGAAAACTGCAAGAAATATGTCGAACATCATGTCCGTGACAGTGCTTAATAATTAGACGATCTATTAAATGAAGTAAGTTTTGTAAGTTTTTCAAGGGAAATAATATATTGTGAAATTGACGGCCATTGTCATCTAAACCGACTCCTCCATTTAAATCAATAAAATGGCAACGTTGTTGGAAATATCGACGGCCAGAAACGTGTATCTCAAAGCTGGCGAATTTCTAAATTTGGCGTTCATGCAATGCCTACATATTAAATTGCGTTGCTGCGGATGCTGCCCCCGCTAAAATCATGTTAACTTCTTCTCTGCTGTCAAATACAGAGAGAGAGAGAAAACTTTTAATGAGCATATAATCAGTAAATATTCGCAGGAGCTGGGTGGTCGGTGCCCCTAGTCCAGGGCTCCGCTGGCAGCAGCTGACTTGCGGACTAGCTGGATAATCCAGGCTTGCTGGTCCAGGTTGTCGCTGGTCAGGGCCGCCTCCCACTGCTCGTGTGTCGGGCATGGCACTATTAACGTTGGGTCAGGTTTGTCCTGGCATTCCCAAGAGATGTGAAAGAGTGTGGGGCTTGCACCGCACCAAGGACAGTAACTCGTGTATTTTGTTGGGCTTATCTTATTTAAAATTTGAAGATTAGGGAATGTGTTTGTTTGTACTTTTCTCCAGTCTATAGCGTCCGAGGAAGGAAGGTGTTTGTGTGGTGGTGAGAAAATTCTTCTTTCTAACCGTAGGTGTTCCAGCCTGTCACCGTAGGGTCCTAGGAGAGGGGTGAGGTAGGGATGGGGATCCGCCCGGTTTGTAAGAGCTCGGGCTAGATCATTCGCTACCTCATTTCCTTCTAGGCCTTCGTGTCCAGGTGTCCATGTAATTGTGTGCGTCTGGGAGATGGAACGTAATATTGCACACGCTCTTTTGTGAGGTTTTCCGGCCAGGTAGTCCCTGCAGGCTGGTTGGGAGTCCGTCACTACGTGTGATGACTTATTTTTGTTGTCTTGTGTTTTTATGGTGATGGCTATTGCCAGTGATTCCGCTTCTGCAGGATCCTTGGCATAGATCGAAGCCTGAATAATTGGCCTCTTCTTGTGGTCAACTGCAGCTATTGTGAACTTGCCAGGTTCGCCGTAAGCCCCTATGTCCACGTAGACAACTTCCGCGTCTTTAGACAATTGTTTTTCCAATGATTTGACTCTGGCTTTCCTTCGACCCTTCTGTAACTCATGGTGCATGTGCCTGGGTATCGGGTTCACATAGATGTTGTTTCTTGTGGATGTCGGAATTTGTGATTTGATCTCAGAAGTTCTTAGTGCCTGCCATAGCCCTAGTTTTGACAGGATTTCCCTACCCGCCTGCGTTGTTGTTAGGCGTTGTTTCTGACTCTCTAGAACCGCCTCCTTGAGCTCCTCGAAGTTGTTGTGCACTCCGAGTGCCCAAAGACGTTCCGTTGATGTTGTTGGCGGGAGGTTTAGGGCCGTTTTATAGGCTCCTCTTATGATAGTGTCAATGGCCCTTTTATCAGTGAATCTAATTTCGTGATATGGGAGCCCGTAGGTAATTCTGCTAACGACTAGGGCCTGTACAAGGCGTAGGGTGTCCTCCTCCCTCATCCCTTTCCGGTGGCAGGTCACCCTTCTAATCATTCTGGAAATTTGGTTTACTGTGGTTTTGAGTGTTTTGATTGTATAATCCACTCTCAAATTGCTTTGCAACCACAGCCCCAAAACACTGATCTTGTTCTTCTCTTGAATTATCTGGTCTCCTAGAGAGAGCTGAATTTCTCCTGGGGACTTGTAATTTCTTCTGTGTAGCCTGATAAGTTCGGATTTTTCTGGGGAGCATTGAAGACCACTCTCCCCGGCAAATTCCTCGACTAGGTCTATAGCGGCTTGCAGAGCTTCTTCTTTTTGCGCCAAGGACCCCTGAGTAGCCCAGATGGTGATGTCGTCCGCGTATAAAGTGAAGCCAATATCAGTGCGGGTCAACAGTTTTTTTGCTAAATTTATCATTGCTATGTTAAATAGCATTGGAGAGATTATTGAACCCTGCGGTGTACCTTTGTTCGGCATGGGTACTTTTGGTGATCGGATCTCTCCAATTCCTATGGTGGCTGTGCGATCTGAGAGGAAAGCCTTCACGTATTTGAAAATTTTCTCTCCGCAGTTGATATTGTTTAATTCTTGCAATATGGTTTGGTGGCCAATGTTGTCGAATGCTCCTTTGAGATCTAGTGCCAGAATGAAATTTTCGCCTTTTCGGGGTATGGTGTTTATTACCTCTTCCCTAATCCGGAGGAAAGCATCTTGCGTGCAGAGTCCCTTGCGGAAGCCCAGCATGCAGGAAGGAAAGATGTTGTTTTCGTCGATGTAATTTTGGAGCCTTAGGTGGACTACTTTTTCATAGAGTTTTCCCAGGCAAGAAGTGAGGGAGATAGGACGGAGACTCTCCACAGCCGGTGGCTTTCCAGCCTTTGGTATGGTGATGATATCCGCGTGTCTCCAAGCTGATGGGACCTGCCCCTTCTCCCACAGTTCTTCGTTTATGTACTTCGTTAGGTCTTGCAGATGTTCGGTGCTTAGGTTCCTAATCATAGCGTAGGTGACTTTGTCTCCTCCAGGGGCAGTGTTTCTTGTAAATGTACGGGCGGCTGAGTAGACCTCCGCCAGTGTTATGGGTGAGTCAAGGGAGGGGTTTGGTTGACCCGCATATGAAGTTTGGCAAGCCGGAGTAGGGTCTCCTATGTATTTCTTGTGCATGGCGGTGATCAACTCTGCATCTGTGCCAGGGTATTTATGGGCTATGGTGTGGAGGGTTCTTCTTGTGGCCGTTTTGGTTTTTGATGTGTCTATCATGCTTCTTAATATTGGCCATGCTTTAGCCGTGCTTAGGGTACCTTTCAGTGAATTGCAGAAATCTGCCCAGTTTTGCTTGGCGAGCTTTATAGCATACTCTTGTGCTTCATCCGTAACCTGTGCTATCTTCATTTTAAGTTTTCTATTTAATTTTTGCAATTTCCACCGTTTTAATAGGCTTTTTCGGGCTTCCCATAAATGTAGGAGATGTCTGTCTACTTCTGGGGTTTTTGTCGTTGTGTTGATAGTCTTGGTCGTTTTTGCATGAGCATCCTTCAGGCTTTGAACCCAATCTTCAATTGTTGTGATGCCGTCGTGTGGCCGTCTAATTTGTCTGAACTTATCCCAGTCTGTTATTTTAGTAGAGCCAATGTTCCTTTTCATACGGGTTGTCATTAGGGATAAGCTAAGGATTTTGTGATCGCTGCCAAGTGTTTCTTCTAGATTGGTCCAGGTGCAATGTGTTATGTTTTTGGTGAAAGCTAGGTCTGGGCAGGTGTCTCTGCTTACACTGTTTCCTATTCTAGTGGGGGACATGGTGTCCGTCATAAGACAGAGGTCCAGCTGCTCAGCCGCTTCCAACAACTTGGTTCCCTTCGGGGTGTCCTTGTGGTAGCCCCATGCCGTATGTACAGCGTTTAGGTCCCCCATAATAATAAGGGGGTTCGTTCCCGCTATGCGTGTGCATTCCAGTAAAAGTGGCTTGAAATCTTCGTGCGTGTTGCTTGGAGGACTGTAAAGGTTTAGAACAAACACACTCTGCTTTCTTCTTTTTTGAGAGATGATCTCGATGAGAACTTGATTAATTTCACTGAAGGGAAGGTCGTGCGGTATGACTGTTAGTGTGGGGGCCACTAGTGTAGCTATTTTAGGTGCCGTGTCATGGGTGTATGTGAGGTATCCTTTGAGGTATGTTGTGCATCCTGTTTCTTGGAGACAGATGACGTCCGGAGGTATCGGTTGATTTTGAATAAACATCTGCAGGGAGCTGCGTTTCCTCTTGAAGGAGCGACAGTTCCACTGCCAGAGCTCTAGGTGGTTTGGTTGCCGGTTAGGGGAGGCAGCCATCAGCGTTACTCGCCACTGACTCGCAGTCGCTGAGATCTGTCATGCCAGCGGACCTTCGGTGGGTTTTTAGTCGAGGGTCATCGGGGATTCCCGTGCGTTTTCGCACCCCCTGAGTTATTAATTGGATTTTCGAATTGAATTCTTCTTGAACTGCCGCAAATTGAGTTTGCGTGGCAATTTGTTGGTCTTGGAGTTGTTTGGTTAGTTGTGTCATGGTCTGCTGCATTTGAATAATCATTTGTTGCATTTGAGTAAGAATGCTTGGTGCGTTTTCTTGAGTGTGAAGTCCGAGAGTTTGCGTAAGCGTTTTCTGCCGTTGCGTTTGGAGTACACTCGCCTGTTGGGGTTGAGATGCGGAGGTGTTTACAGCATTTTGTACCGGTTGTGGCTGTATCGATACTATTGATGAGGGTTGGGGGGCTGTTTGCTTATGAACCATTTGTAGCAGTTGTTGTAGTTGTTGTCCCACCTTATTAAGGCGTTTCTGTTGTTCTGATAGTTTTATTTTCAGTTGTCTATTTTGCTCCTCGAGCCTAGTGCAATCCTGGCATGGACCATACCCATTTAGAGCAGTGGGAGAGGCAACCTGAGCCCAGCTTAACCTTTTGCTGTCGTGCTCTAGCTTGTCTTGCGTCAAATACAGAAACAGCGTCTGTATTTGAGAGATAAAAATGCAATGGACATCATTTTAAATAGATATGCAAGGAGGAAAAGCCGACTTAATTAGCTTTCAGGTGTGTATTTTTTGGTGTTTCATATTTCGAACCACATTCCCACTTAAGAATTTAGAAAAAAGTGACTCATGTTTTATGTTGACGGCCTTCAGTGTCGCAGTATAATATTCATCTAAAATGGGCAAAAATATAAATTTTCTATTTTTAATGTAATCAGATTAACTTATATGCCAGCTAGCTGTACAATATACACCAGCACAGACCGCACAGGTGCATATTTTACTATTTTTTTAATACAAAGCTATGAACGTGAAGAAAATTCACCCTTGTACCTCAAATATTGTGGTGTTTTCGCTCTTTCGTGCTTCTCCGCTCGCGCCATCTACACACTATTTCTCCGTTCATCGAGCTGCCTTAAGCCGATTCGCCTAGGTATTAATTTTATCGGCGGGCTAGCGTTCCGCTCAGCGCTTGGCGTGCGCCTAAGCCTATTAATTGAGGATTCATTTTGAGACGGCCAAGTGGGGGAGATAACATCGGAATACTGAAACTTGGTGGCTTTCTCTTCGCTGGCAGAGCTGGAAAAACGGACCCACTGGAGTCTAATAAAACCCCTCAGCTAGGTCATGCGAGGAGACCGTAATCTTTGAAAAATTATGAAAGCTGGCTAGGAGAGCAGGCGTCAAGGTATGCGACAATGATTGCGGTCTGTAGCACAATATCTTGAGTGGGGACTCTGCACTATGGTTTTGTTCTACTACGGTGAGAGCCGGTATACGGACCCCGATTTGAGCATTCAAGTATCTAAGCTTCGTATATAGGTCTTGATAGATTGCTGCCGGATGTTGCCATCATCCACTATAGGCTCTCTAGCGAGGAGGCTTCACACACACGCAAACGCGCGCACAAAAATAGGACTATACTGTTAAGGTAGTAGAAATATCACAGGGCGGTTACCAGCATGCAAGAGGAAAGCTTCAGCATTACCTGGGATGCGAAAGACGAGAATACACTTCATTGTAAATGATGTGCAGTTATTAACGCAACTGGAGAAAAAAAAGAAGGGGGGGGGGGGTGCTTACAAAGATTACGGTAAGTGCCTGCTTTGACTGCAAGTTTCCAGGGAGCCGCGGTGTTGTTATTTATACCTCTGCCACACGGGCAATTTCAATGCCCATTGATTTGATGGAGGTCGAAGTCAATGAGGATCGGCCATGGCCACACGGCGGTTTTCAATGACGATTGAACTCGATCGACACTGACTCAATGAGGTTCGAATGTCAAGGAACATTGAGAGCCGCCCCGCACTCACCCTAAAGTGAAACATAAGACATAAACTTAGAAGAAATAACATACCTTCTGGGTTAAATTATTTAGACTACATTAACAGTTCATCAACTAGTTTTTTGCATGTCATAAACAAATTGACGCTGTTCAAGGGTGTCTAGCTGCTGTTCTGTGGCAGTGCGGCATGCTGCAATGTTTCGATCATCTTCGCCTTTTACCACGCTTTGCGACAACCGAGACCAAGAAAAGCCCTACGTGGGCTTCTAACGATAGCAACTACGACCGCAGCGAAGACCTCTGCCAATCTGTGGCAGCCTCGCTGGTGCAAAATGAATATGGCGATTGCACATCGTTCGTCGTTGTTCCGCCGTTGCTTGCCTGTGGGCTATGCCGTGCTGTGAGGTATTTGAATACCCTTCTTTGAATGAACTTGCATTTACTAATAGCATTTAGTCCGATATCCGCCTCGTTCTATCCTGTTTCACTTCATATTTTTACTGGGTGTTATATCCCGTGGCGCCATCTGTCGGGTGACACGCTCGTGGCGTGTGGATTTCTTGGGGGACTGTTATTTGGCAATCAGGGCAGCATCGAGTGCGTATCCCTTTAGAGCTTCGTGGAGGAAATCTCCTGGCGTTTTTTGCTTAAACTATTACAAACATATGTCATTCGTGAATGATCGCTGGCTCTATAAGTATAACATAATAATGGCAGGCTGCTCTAAAAAGAGGACTGTTCCCGCGGAGGTAGAACTCAGATCACGTGGTTAGCTACGATTTCTTTAAGAGCCCCTTCCTTGAGTCTTTCCTCTTCGCTCTAGGCATTGCGTTCAACGCCTGAGGACACTTCTACGTTGTTCCAATGGGTACTTGAACCGCCTTAATGCACATTGGTCAGTTCAGCAGCTCTCGCTGCGATTGCTTACTAGTCCCAAGGAGCAACCAAAATATGCCCCTCCCTATAGTAATGTACCCTCCGACTACATTAGCCTCGGCTCAGTCTAAGGTTTGATAAGCTACTCGACACGTAATTGGGCTCCGTCCACTCTGTACGCAAAAAACAACTCGCATAGCAAGCTGGTGCTATTGTTGTTTCATGTATCCGGTGGTATCGCCTATTACAAAACAACCCAAATTAAGCGTACCTTCCGCTTAAGCAAAAAGACCGAGTGAGAGCGCGCGTTCCGTGTGGTAAAAACGACGCAAACTTTGCCGTTCTGTATCGCGACCCTGAAAGGGACATGCACACAGTGTCGCCGTCTAATGCAAAGGAACCAAGCCAACCTGCGCTTGGTTAAATTTCTGCCCGGAATTGTTGATGACAAGGATGTTTTTACTGCCAGCCTTTCTCTTTGTCAAAATAGAACTGGAGAACCGTTCCTTTTCGTGTCGCAGGTATCAGAAATTCAGACTGAGCAGTAGTTAGACTTGACAGCTTCGAATTGCCCGCATCAACTGAAAAACGGCAGCTTATTGTGCATATACCTTTACGTGTGGGCCAGAGTGTAAATGCATACAGCATCCTTTTAAGCGAGGAATTGTGCCAGGGAATGCAGCGGCGACTTGCATTTGTTCTGAAGCGGGCCCACAAGCGCGCGCCGGCCACATGTTGTTAACGCATCGCGTAATGTACTCGTGTGTGCGTACGCTCGCAAAACATAGGGAGATATGTAGCGTCCCTCGCATGCGCATTCATTGCTCTTATCCTCGCTACATACGCAAGCTCGTCTACACCGAATTAAATGTGTCTCTAGAGTAACGGGAAGTAGCTTTGTACTACGCCACCCTAAGGCTGTCTGATGTACAGTACGGTCCCCTGTTGAACAGAACCCGAGGCCGTGTGGCTGCCGGGCTTTACAAAGCACTCCCTAGACAGCCGGCGACAAACGATCGCTAAGGTGCAATCACAGGAAGCACGGCCGGCTGCTTTTCCCGAGAACACACATGGTGCCAGCCTCTCTCGCCAGTTTCGGCAGCCGCGCTTTGCAAAGCGTTTAAGCCAAGCGATCGCACGCTCCCTTTAACATTGGACTGTACTGTACATGTCACCCAGAGAGCACGCGTAGACGACGCTAGCTGCCTGAGCGTGGAGTTGAGATTGACCTGCGCATGGGTTCTGGCTGAGCGCAAGGCACTTTTGCGTGGATGTCTCCACACTAAGTGGTTAGAACAGTTCACGCTACAAGTGCTTCGAGGGCGTGACAGCTCTCTCCATATCTGAAGTCCAGCATATATCACTGAAAGAATAATCCGCTTCGAAGGCCTTTGTAAGTACGACGCATGCGCTGTTTCTTAAATACCTATAACACTCGAAACTAATGATCACATTTCAAGCGTTAAGTGTTTAGAGCTTCGCAACATCTGCGATTGCAAGTTTTGTTTTTTATAACGCGCGCATATGGAGGTATGAATCTGCAAACAAAGAAAATGATGTGATTTGGTCTATATTAATTTTTGTTTTGATCCTTTTTGCGCTTTGTCAATCCCCTTCCTTCGCTGGAATCAAGCAAATAGACGAGTGAAATAAAATTGGGCGTACAAAATGACATCATAGCAGCTTTACGTTCATTACATATCTTCCGCACACTGCTCACGCAGAGCGCGGAGAACGTCGATCGCATTGTTCTGGCTTTACACCTGTAGAGTTGATGAGCACTAAACAAAGCAAATTTCTGTACTTTTATTGCCCATAACTCAAACGACAGTAGCTATCAGTGTGTTCTACTGGGACTTTCTGCGATGCAGCAGCACGATGAATTGACAGCTGCTGAGTCTTGCGTACCCGACATTCTAGATTATTTTTTTTTATACAAGCATCTTCCTCGATGTCCCTCATTTGAAATTATTTAAAAGTGCGCTCCTGTGCTTATGCAGTGGTTAGGGCTCTCGACTGCTGTGCCCAAGGATGCGGCACCGAATGCCGGCCGCAGCGGCCGCTTTTTGATACAGGCGAAAAGCTAGGCGCCTGTGTACTGAGCGATGTCAGTGCACGATAAAAAACCCCAGGTGGTCGAAATTTCAGTAGCCCTCCATTACGGCCTCTCTCATATCCTGAGTCGCTTTGGGACGTTAAACCCCACAAACCAAACCAAATCAAATCATTTTACGAGTGTGCTCCCACTCTCCGTATTCCAGCCGGCCTTTTTCGAAGGGTTGACGGCAATTTTTATCTTGTCATTCGCTTATTCTTTTAAACCCTGTTACTGTTTGGCTCATTATAAGAAACAAGTGCACAAGTGCTACTGTATTTAAGCAGACTTCGACTGGTGTTCATCATAAAGCCGCCATATTGGATCAACAAATCATCTCCCGCATGTCGTGAAATGGCCTTTTCATAATCTCTGCCGCCTCAAGCGCACAGTAGCCATTACTGGCGCTCTTCTTTCCTGTTCGCGGGCGCGCGCGATTCGAGAATTAGTCGATCGGCGACACCAGTGGAGCACCGATGCTCGAGCCTAACATGGTTTGCGCTATGCGAGAAGAAAGCAACACTTCATCGACAAGGCCCACAGAGATGGAGGTATTGTGAGCCCAGTGCGCGTACCTTTTACATCAAGGTCTGCAAAAAAGAAAAATGCAATGTTAGTGGAGATCCCTCGCCGCTGCTCAGAGCATCTCGCGCTGTGTACCAGGTTGTCTTAGAAGAACAGACGTTTGTTTAAATGGTTTCTTACAGTATTACATTACCGGCGTGCTGTAGAATTCTTCTCCCAGCTATACCGTGGAATCCTCGCAGCTCAATTTTCGCACATAAATAGCATTCTGTCGCTAGTATTTTTTAATATCAAACTTCTTTGGAGTACTTGCCTGATTCGATCAGAAGAAATGTGATGTTTCCATTGTATGCGGCGGCGGCGATGCCGGTGCCATCGCTGGGGCAGCGGCTCGTTTTGCCTCGCCGCCGCCGCATACAAGTGTGAAGCGCAATGGCACGACACCACTGTGAACTCTGCACAAAACCGCCTTCCTTTTTATTTCATTTTTTCAAGCCTTCAAGCTTCGAAGGCTTTACATAAGGAGGGATCGACAAGTATATATAACAATGTATCAATGGCCGTTCAAAAAACAAAGTAAATATACAAAAGTAAAAAAACGAAACAAGCAGAAACGAAGCATAAGGAAGACACACTATATAAAGAACCGTCCCAATAGATATAGCGGAAAACATGAAGTAAAACACAGGAGATGACCCGTCAGTTAAATGCAGAACATTTCACTATCTCCGAATGAAGCAATACTGTCGGACAAGGCATTCAATCGGACACTAAGCGCTACACATCTGGATGCACTAAGCATATGCATAAACATCTGAAAAAAAAAAGTTATTCACCGCTGAAGTGTAGCCAATTGTGACGGCTATCGAATGACTGTGGTTAAGGCGACAGGACATTCTTGAGAGCGATTGTACGAGAGGTCCCCTGTTTTGAGGGTGGGAGAAAAAGGAACACAGGAGGCAGAGACATAACACTTCACGACGTGCTTAAAAACTAGTGCTGTGACAAAGGTTTCGCCATAGTACTGTGACATGATAATCGTGCGGCACGGTTTTGGACAGCGCGAACATTTTGATATGAAATCACGCGGAACTTTTTGGTGTCACTTCTGTTTACAATTTCTGCTCACGCCACTCAGGAAGTAAATAAGACCTTCGCTTTAATAGACGGGCACTAAGCATGAACCCTTTTGGGAAGCCTGATGCTATACAGGAAGCAAATTAGGGGCTTCGTAATTAACGTAAACAAACTGAATACGGTTAACTAGAAATTTGTTCATCCATTACGTTATGTTAGGCTATTGTTTTACACAGAAAGCTGTAATAGTAAGCGTTCCTATTTTACTTTGTCAAAAAATGTAGCAAATCCCAGGAAAGCTGCGTCAGTTTGAGGGTTAGAATCGAGATTGTAATAAAAAAAAAAAAAACCTTTTAATGGGATGGACCTTTGTGGAATGCGTGTTGATAGGAATGAAAACATTTCATTACTCGCAAGGGAGAGAGAGAGGGGGAGAAAGAAGGAAATCTAAAATTGCTGCGAAACTTTTATAATCAATAAAATGAAAAACGAAAGGATAAAATACGGTCGAGGAAATGGCTCATGACCCTGCACGGCACGCTGGTTAATGAGATTGGGGGAGGGGAGGTAGTTAACGGGTTAATCTTTGTTACATGATCTAAGAAAGGGACGACCCTCCCTAGCTTTAAGGTGATTGCTCCAAAAGTAATAATAGATGTCCAGAAGAAACATACACAAGTATTCTTTAATACTTTGTTCTTGATGTCTTAAGAAGCTGAATTAAGTGACACATTTTCAATATTGAAAGTGATTTCGTTAGCATAAATTATACCTGAATGCATAAATGACCCAGCTGGGTGTGGCAGACGGTGGCGTATAAGTTTTGTTTGTGAAGACGAATGGGAATGCGATGTTAAACATTCGCATATTCAACATCGCTCGCCTCCTGTCAAGTGCATTGGTAAGGGGGCGATTGGCACCTGGCGACATTTGATCCTCCACAGAATTTTCTCAGGTGTTTGGTTTGACATTATGCATCTTGCATTGCTGTTTGGACTACAAGTGGGCATCCTCGGTAGTCTAGAAGTTGTTCCATGCGCTCGGGTCTAGTTACGGTGCTTGCTAAAGTTGCGCCTTTTCTCTCTCTCTCTCTCTGGAATGCTTTTATGACCTTGGAAACCGCTGTTTATTGCGACTGGCAGAACACGTGACGATGGGAATGAATATTTATTGTTCTGTAATTGAAGTTTTTAAAGAGAGCCATTTACCATGGATTGTTTGGTCGTGGGCGTGTTTGAAAATATCTGAAACAAACTTGCTTTTCGCTAATATTTATATCATAATTGCTTTTGTGTTAGAAGCGAATAGGTTTATGATACGTTTGACGGGATTCTAGGATGAAGGTGAATGTAGCCGTAGCTTTCTATATTATACATGCTCGGTCAAAATCTAAAAGCGCGGGTTTTTGGCGTCGCTTCGTGAGACGCACCAAAAGCAAGTCGCTCGTCGTGAAGATGCGCATTTCCGCAATAAGGCGTTTGCACCACAAGACTCCCGCTGCATGCATCGCGCATAATTTTGTGTGGCGATTCCAGCCGCAATCACCGCAACCAATTATGTCCCGTGCATTGTTTGCGCCTATAAGAGGTTGGAATATTACTGCACGAGCGCAAACAAATGCATGCAGACAATCTGAATACATGTAAAAGAACGAGTTTTCACCACAACAACGCGCAAAATTTGGTAAAATTGTGGGAAAATGGCGCAAAAATGCTGGCCGGGAAACTGAGAAACCGTACAGCGTTTGAAGAGTAGTGTGTACGATCTACTTACCTGTTGTGCGGAACACAGCACTGTATTAATTTAACTAACTTAGGCGATAGCTTTCGGTAAATGGGCTGAAATTCCCTTGTAGGTTTAAGGTTCATGCTGCACTACGCACACACGTGACTTCAATAGCCTAGTCGCTGCTCTTATCAAGATGTCACTTTGTTTTGAAGCCAATGAGGTCCTTGAACACTTTACACAGTTAAGGGTGATGCGTGCATGCTGTACAGTTGCTGAATGTGAAATAAAGAACGGAAGGATACAAGGAAAGAATCACCTGTCCTCACATTAACGCGCGGTATATAGACCGTTTTACCAAAACCAAGCCGGAGAGAAGGAAAATAGTCTCCAACCAGGTTTATTGCGCCGACCCATTGTTGCCAGTACCGAGTGGGCTGTGCATTCGCGCGCTTTATGCATGGCAGAGCGGCCTTGCTGCTCAGTATTTTGCCGTTTATAAGACTTAAATACATTCATTAGTGCCATTCATAGTGGTAACGTCGTTGAGACAGCAATGCGTGATAGTGGACGGCACAAATATTCAAAGAAATCGAAGGCTGATTGCCGAGAGCGTATGCGGGAAGCATTCAACGACAGTCCGAGTGCGGCTTACATGTTTTTGCTTCACCGCTTTCCGGTAGATCCTCGATTAAATCGACTATGAACGGTTTTTGCAAACCAGACAGACTTCGTACCAACGACGGACTCTCGAATGTGATACCCATTTCACTTCCCCCACCGCCGTAAACATGTACGCCGCGCCGGCCGTGCCTCCCGCAAGCCACGCGTCAACGATACGGTGTATCCCAGCGTGGTAAAATTTGTAATTTCTATAAATAATGAGACAATTGCCAAAAATGAATCTTACTTGAGGAGCGTTGATCCGTACGGTGTTGTTGAAAGAAGTGATAACTGCAATACAAGCAAGTTTCTGCTCACAGGCGGCTGCCGCTGCTACGACGTGGCTCATCGTTTGCTTTCGCGTTGGCTACTGAATCGTCGCCGAAATTAACATATATATATATATATATATATATATATATATTTTTTTTTATTACATGATACAACGGGATTATATGACAGACCATTTACTCTAGCGCTGAGCAAATCCAAAGCGCCATCCTATGTGCCTTCGACGCGAATCAATTTAAGCCTAGCGACGACGAGAGCGTCGTCGTCCGCCGCGACAGCGAGCGGGGCGCTTTGATAAGATCGGAGCATCCGCTGCTGTGTTTGGAACTTGTTTACTTGAATGGTGCAGCTGAGACCACACGTTTTTTGACGTTTAGTTCAATGCTGCAAAGACGCTACGGGGCTGCACCGTTGCCTTGCGGTCGTGCATACGAGGAAGCTGAATTAGAACACCGTCGGACAGTACTCTAGACACAGCTTGTTTTATGAGAATTGTTCTCGTAAAGCAATTTAACGCAAAAAGTAAGGTGTTGAAGCGAGCCAAGTTCACCATACGCTCTTCACACTCCAGCTCCAGCGCGCCAAGAACACCAACACTCGCCTGATTCGCGATAGCAGCGGTTAGCATTGTGATCGTGGTGCACGCTGCCCATGTATAACAAGCTTCAAATTATTTAGTGGGATACGATTAAGGCAGCGAAATATCGAATAGGCACTGTCAAAGGAAAATACAAGACATGAAATTGGTCGCAATCAGAGCGGCGATAATTGGAAAGCATCTTTTGTAGTTAATTCCGCGTTCGAAGCCTGTCGGTACGATTCATTCACTTTGCGTTTGTGTCTACCGTTACCATTAGAATTGTGAAATATAACTGAAAACAGAAACATCGTCGTAGTTAACTGTGACTCTCATCATAATGAAAGTTCGGCCTACGGAAGCGGAGTTCAGTCCTTCGCAGCGCCCATGGCCGCTACTGTTGGTGAAAATTAACAGCTTCCGCCATGCAAAACGGATGGTACGGTTTGCTGTCGCACTCAAACGAAACACAAAATAGTACCATGATGCCGGACAGCTCCCACGAGCAGCGTGGAGTAGCCTTTGTACACTGCCGCTACCACAGCACCAACGGCGCACGCACAGCCCAAGATGGCGTCGGGTGGAATGCGCGCGGACTTTTTCTATCTTGCTCATACGGGGCGCCACCATAAAATGAAAATGGCTGCGCCCAGGCATCGAAATTAAAATGGTCTATAGAACGTTATAAATGATTGACGTACGAGGCAAGCCGCAGAGGGTCATCTTCATTTAACTTCGCCCGCAAGTGCCGAAAGTTATTAATAGAGCAGCTTAAAGGGATCTGGTGCACAGAAGGCTGCGTGCTACAACTGTAGGATCGCCACGCATCTGCGTGCCGGCTGGTGGTGTCGAGAGCACGCTCTTCTGCTCCCTTAGCGACCGGCCGTGGCATAGGAAGCGCAGTCAGCGGAGAGGAGGACTTCTCGCTGCCCGCACACGTCTGCAGACATTTCGATGCGAGCACCCTGTTTCGGGAAATCTTATCAACGCAGTGAAGCACCCAGTTTTGGAGCTCGTCGTGAAGCGGCACTTCCGACTTTTGACCTCCCACCCACCCACTCGAGCTCCCTCAGGTACAGGGAAGAACGCCATCCGAGACAGCCACGAGGCGGAGCCAGTTAGTGCAACGTCTACAAAGCGCGACACACAGAGGCTGGAACATTATTAGGGACATTTGTTTGTCGCTCTTTTCGCAGGCGTTTCCACGGCGCGTCTTGCACACGCATTTTATTTGGATGCATACATGAGGCTCGCGCACTTGAAACGATTCGTTTTGGATGGAGTAACGTTCCTTTATATACGCACGCTCCCACTTCCGTGTTTAGGAGAGTGATACTTTCTCCCTTTTCCACGGCCGCAGCAAAGTAGAGAGGATTTATTTCCAATCAGCGTATTGTTAGGCTGTTTGGGCCCAAATTCAGAAGATGCTCAAGGCAAGTGATTAAGATACGCAGTTGCATTCTAATGGAATGCGCGAGTTGGTCCTTGGACATCGCGATTCGTCAGTCAGCTGAGCTCTCGATCACATAACAATGAATCGGTGTTGGCGACAAGTTATTAACGGATTTAACTGCACATCTTCAAACGTTATATATCTTCTAGAATGCTCCTTTTGTCTTAAACAGTACATCGGAGAGACAGGACAACCAATGAACATACGGCTTAATGGACATCCGGCAGACGTAGGCAAAAACCTCCCGAAAGCAGTTTCCCAGCATTTCAATCAGAAAGACCATAAGTTCGAAGAAATTAAATTATATATTCTCCAGTCAGGCTTTAAATCTGCAAGGGACAGAAAATATAGAGAGGCGTATCTAATTCATAAATTTAGAACATTGGAACCAGCAGGAATAAATATATCTAAGGGAACGTAGAATCCCTTAGGTATATTCCCTCTCAATTATAACTATTCCGAAAAACAATCTCACATAGCCTTAATTGTACAGTTTATTCACAACGCATGTACACCCTATTCCCTTCCGCAATAGCATAACCCTACACGTTCCTCTAAACACCAAAAGGGTGGCTTTTTGGGCTTGTTGGTGCGTGAACATATCGAGACTGTAGCGCAAAGCAGACAGGACACACGAGAAGAACGAACAACACGAGCGCTAACTTGCAACAATCTTTATTTCAGACATGCAGCACATTTATACGCCAAAGATAGGAAATCACTTGTGCTGACAGTATCACCGCCGGAGAAAAGAGAGTTCTTTATCGCATAAACTAATAGAAGGAGTGCTAACACAAGTCTCTCCGCAAGCATTTATCTTCTCAGCTTCAATTATCATTCGCGTGGTCATGTCAAAATTTCTTGCTAGCACAACTGTTTGTTCCAAGTACGGTTTGCAAGTTTTCGATTCACAAGAAAGAATATGATCAACAAGAGTACTACCCTTCCCATTCTTGACGTTACGTGCGTGTTCCATTAATCGCCGATTTAGGCACCGTCCTGTCTGTCCGATGTAGTGGCCACCGCATGATAAAGGTATCTTGTGCACAACACCTTCAATGCAACTGACGTAAGTCTGCAGATGACGAGTCGTGCAAGCTCGTGCTCCGTTACTGTTTGATTTGCCAATCTTGCACAAGGAAGCGAGTTTTTTTTTTTTGGAGCTGAAAATACGACAGTTGTGTTTGCCCTACGTCCAATTCTCTTTAGATTATGTGAAATTCTGTGCATATACACAACAAAGCGTTTTCTTCCCTCGGACAACGGAGGCTGTTGACACTGATTACTATTGAATTTTCTCAGAACTTTCTCGGCGACAGATACCTGGACATCGGCAGGGTACCCAGCATTAGTCAACCTTGTGGACTGCTCTTTAAAACTTTCAGTTATCTTGTGGGTACACGACTTTTTCAGAGAGTTCTGGAAACACATGCTGACGATGGCTCTTTTTACGAGTTTTGAATGTGCGGAATGATACGGCAGTACAGGTTTATTACTGCGAGGCTGGTAGGCCCAGCAAATGCGATTAGGGTGGAAGGTGAAGATGAGGTCTAAAAACCTGATAGTTTCATTTACTGGCAATTCAGTGGTTAAAACCAGTGGGTCAAAACATTCCTTCATGAAGGTCAAAATGTTAATGGCCTTTGACTCTAATGAGCCAGAGTCACTGTTAACAAGAATTAAGAAATCGTCAACAAATCTAAAGATTTGCAACACGTCCATACCATCAAGGCGACTGATAACAGTCTTGTCAAGTTTAGATAAAAACATGTTGCTTAAAACCGGCGCCAGGCATGAACCGATGCATATACCGTCCTTCTGAAGGTATGGTTTACCTTTCCAGTTAATGAACGTTGATTTCAAGTAAAATGCTAAAAGTTCAAGGAAGCTACCCACTGATACACCCGCTGTGTTTTGAAAAGCAACACACCCGAAATATTCAATGCACTCCTCAACACAGCAGAGTACCTTGTCATTTGGCAACGAGTAATACAAATCCTTTATGTCAACAGAAAATGCATTAATGTTTCCACCAGGCACGTCTCGGACAAACTCTATGATTTCGTCAGAATTCTTAACACTGAAAGGGTCGTCATTTCTTAACAGGTTTAACTTTTCTTGCAAATATAGGGAAACAGTTTTCTGCCAAGTCCCAGTTTCAGATATGATAACCCTGAACGGCTGTTCAGGTTTATGGGTTTTAACGCTGAAGAAAACGTCTAAGAAATCTTTCTTTGACTCTGCTATTGCCTTGGCAAGCTTACTGAGGTTGAACTGGTTGCACATCTTCTTAGCTTTGGCTTTTACTTTTAGTATAGCCACATCCTCACGCAAGTCAAAAACGGATGACACAGCCTCATTGGCCTTAGAAGAGTATAGGTCAAAAGAGGAAACGGCAAACCACCTTCTTCGCTCGTGTTGTTCGTTCTTCTCGCGTGTCCTGTCTGCTTTGCGCTACAGTCTCGCTATGTCCTCTAAACACATTTCCTCCTTATCACTTGTTGCTTGAATTTGTCCTGAAACATTTTTTTTATTTTTCTATTATGGTTTTTCATTTACTATTTTTTATTATTTTTATTTTCTCATGTCAGTTGCGGTTCCCTGTGCGCTCATTATCCTGTAACTTTGTATTCCCCCCCCCCCTTTGCAGAAAGTTTTCAGAATTGTCCCCCTTAGATATATGCCTTATCAGGGCCCTTCGCAAACCCTCCCTTTGTAAGGTATATCTGCACCAAACCCGCCTAAGTGGTGACTAATCATCTACTCGGTACTTTGATTTTCTTTTCTTTTTTTTTCCTGGTACTGCCGCTTTTACTTCTTTTGTAGGCCACAGGATCTCTGGTTCCAGGTTGAGATACATACTTACGATTATTATTATTTTTCACTATGCGGTTATTATCCTGTAACTATGTACTCCCCCCCTACCCCCTCCTTTTAGGAATTGTCCCCCTAGATATATGCCTTATCAGGGTCCTTTTGCATAGCCTGTCCCTTTGTAAGGTGTATCTGCACCAAACCGGCTTTAGTGGTGACTAAGCACCTAACCGGCATTGTAGTTATTCCTGGTACTGCCGCTTTTACTTCTTTTGCAGGCTGCAGAATCCCTGGTTCCATGGCTCATAAGTACATACTGAAGATTTTTTTTTTTCACTTCATGACCCACTTTCTTCTCACCCATCCTCTCCTCCCCACTCTTTCACACCCCCTTTCTCCTTCCCAGCTTTTCTTCTTCGGAAGTAAAAGCGTATTTAAACCCCTGCCAGTGATGATCGCTATGCCCAGACGAAGACAAGTCCACTTGTCAAAACGTTGGCTCATCTGCGACCTGAGGCGTACCCTATTTACCCTTGTTCAGTTCTTTTTTATACCGTGCAAACCATCTTCATTTCGTTCTACCTAAACGGTTCTTTGTCACACGAGAGTACCTACCACATCAGACTTCTGTGGTGTCATCTCCATAGCTGCTATTATTATTATTATTATTATTATTATTATTTGAAACTTTATTGCCGCCGATACAGGAGGTTCCCCTATTCCCCAACCACGTACGCAGACCCGAATAGGGGGCTGGGACTCCGCGACTAGAAGCGTGCAAGGATACATTGATTCTTCGCGGCCTCAGCCGCCAGGCGGACGACTTCTTTTTGGGTCTCAAGGGTTTCGCTTTGGAGAAGGGATTCCCAAGCTTCCGTGTCATGAATGTTGGCCACTGCCCCAGGCGAAAAGGGGCACTGCCAGATTATGTGATCTAGTGTACCTCTCTGTCCGCAGTGTTTAGAGTTTTCGTGTTGTCTGTCATCGACTTTTAAATGATGCAGCCGTACCGGGTTGGGGTAATTTCCTGCCTGTAGTCTGCGAAGACTTTTGGCCTCTTCGCTGTTTAGCTCTTTATGTGGAATGGAGAATGTTTTTCTGTTTAGTTTGTAGTGTTCACAGATCTCGTGGTAGGTGTTTAACCTCTCCTCGGGTTCTGGGTTGTCGACCTGCTGAACGTTCGTCCGGTGGTAGATATCTCGGGCGAGCGTGTGAGCGGCTTCGTTTCCAGACACCAATTCGTGGCCTGGGGTCCATTTTATTGTGATCCTCCGTGAGATCTCCCTGGATTCGAAAATTATCTTAGCCGCGGATGACACTCTTCCTTTTGTCAAGTTCCAAATGGCTGTTTTGCTGTCGCTTATAATCACTTTAGTTTTGGTGTCGACGCAGGCTAGCGCAATTGCTACCTCTTCAGGAGTACACTGACGCAGCCACCGGGAAATCGGGAGCTGCAGTCGCAGCAGTGGTGGACGGAGCCGGAGCCCCTCTAATCACGGCGTCTATGAAAACAAGAACTGCAATCATCCATAGCTGCTAGAGCAGACGGCGCGTGTCTCTACGTTCGGAAATTAGGTGATTTGGACAGTAAGTGGCATGAAAGCTCCTAATTTCATCCCGATAGGCGTTTAAATATATGTGAAACATGCATATTTGTATTCTGCGCAGTTTTATTGCCAACATAGTCCATGAAATCTCATCTTGCGTGCCACGTCCCTAAAGGAACTTCATCAGAATTGGCGGAAAGCATTACACTAAAATGTGCTACCACTAGCGGCGCACAGTAGTGGCCGCTCTCTCCCCCGACGGAGCACTTTTCTTTTTTCTACTGCGGCCTAGTTGAACGCGATGGTTGGCATGCTTTGATCTCGGCGCTCATGACCGGGCATGGATAATATAGGAGGCTATGATATAACATGTTCAACATTGTGTTAGCTAATTTCGCGGAAAAGAAATGAGAGATTTCCAGGATGATTAGTAGGTATAAGGTCAAGGAAGTTAAAAAACTCACGAGTGTTGCTTGTGGATTCTGTTACTAAGTCGACAAAATTAGAACGGAAACAAAAATCAGCGAATTTCTTTTTCTGCGCTGCTTGTTGGTAAGGTTATGCCAGTCAGTGACCGACAAACTTATATCGCAAAAAAATTAGAATGAATCTGTTTCCGTGATTAGTAACAAGTTGATTTAGGCTACAAGATTAGAAGAGCAAGTTCACTGTCGCGATTGGGACAAGCCATCTGTTATGGATGTTTGAAGCGAGAAACGGCAACATATTGATACGGGGCAGAAGGCTAGCACAGAAACCACAGCAGGTGAAGGGCAAGCGTCCACAGCACAGTAGAACAAGTGTTCAGGCAAGTCTCAACGGTTTCTTCAGCTTCGTCTTCCTTTCGCGGCACTACTGTTAATCGTCCTCTTCTTCAACATCCAGCAACGCGCAGGTCATCAATATGTTCAGCTCCTATTAGATTTTGATAACATCACAACCCAAAGGTTGGCAATAAGAACACCTCCTCCTGGGATGTTCTCGCTGTCCTTTCGAATAATTCTGAAATCTGGTTAATCGGCGAGAACTTGTGATTCGAGGACGTCATCTGTTAGCCGTTCTTCTGTCAGTGTGAGCATGTTACTGGCGGTTTATGAGACAAGATTAGAAACGTGCTTAAGGTTTGGGAGGACTCTGAGTATGCTTGTGAAGATCATCGAAAAAGAAAATATTTCGCTGACTGTCAATGCAGTTACAAGAAAGCTTACCCGCATGACGATTAATTGTATGATCTGCGGATTTAATGCGTGAGCATTAGATGCCGCAGTCGGTCCCTAAGTAGGGCTGTGTGTGTTGTCATCGCAAGCTGCGCCGCTCAGAGAGGAAGACAGCCGGCGCGCAGGGAAAGGGCTCTGACCTCGAAATAAATAAATTCAATATGGCCGCAACTGCAGCGACACTGGATTTCGATCCCCCGACGACACGAAAAGATCCGCCAGCAAAACGAATCTTTTCGTGCGGGTGCCTGTACGACAGCATTGCGTGCCTGTACGAGCACTTTTGATAGTCATAACTAGACACCAGACGTGGCCATGAATTTTATTCACTTAGAAAGTTATGGGCTTCATAGCCAGGTACATTGAACCTCAGACCTGACTGACTCATGGCAAGCGACTATGACTCATGACTAAACTATAATGAGTCACAAGACATGGCTTTGATATACCACTTGTCATTATATACACATGCAGACTACCATTCTCATCTTAACGTGATGTCATATCACAAGTTTCATTTAAATTCCATATTTTGCTTCCATGTATATCGGACACGTTTTCGCAAACATAGCCATGTAAGGCATAGCCTTAAGAAAGCGCAGATGCAAGATTTAAACGTCTTAGAGCTGCTTACAGACCAGCTATACGGAGCTTTACGGTCTGCAGGAACACGAAAAGTACTAATAATGCGGCCGCCGGCACGGTGCTACTTTTCCGAGAGCTGTACGGGTGGGCGGAGCTTCTGAGCTGCCCGAGGAACATCGAACGCCGGACTCCTGTCAGCAAGTAGTCCTGGACTGCCCGCGACTGAAAACCGAACATACCATCTCAGCCTAGTAACCAATTAGCCCTACCAAGAGTCTTTTCAAGCATTATAATAGTTTGGTCCCGCTGAATGCCCCTTAATTAAGAGGATATTGCGACAGCAGTGTACGTGAATCCATGTACTGCGCCCGGGTAGAAGTTGGTAATGCACCCTGCAGCCAAAGCTAGCCGCCGTGGGTGTGTGCCACTGAGATTGAGGAGATCATCGACATCAATAAACTTTGAAACTTTAAACCTCGCTGGCTGATCGCCTGGGAAGATAGTATACAGTGCTGCTCTGTCATGAAACTCAAAAGGGCTTAGTAATATCATTCTAGGAGCTACTAAAGAGCAGCCAGCTTACATGGTTTCGCATTTCTCCATTGCAAATCTCTGCCGTGCTCTCAACGTTTTTTTGTTGTTTTTTTCCTGAATTTCACTATGCATGAAAGCACGCAGAACTTCGAATACAGATCGTTCGTGCTGCCAAGAAGTTCACCTCTTTCGTCATACTTTCAGCGCCCAGTTCTGAAAGCGTGGCGAGCGAACCGCTGTGTGCTGAAGCAGGTAACGCTTGTTGTACATGCTTTTGCAAACGCCTTCGTCGTCTTCAGAGCGCAGCGAGCTAGGCCCTTCAAAGAGCTTCGCGAGCAGCTACGGCAAGCAGGCCCTGCCAAACTGAATTTTGCCAAACGCTTCACATCCAGGCCTGTCCCGCTTCGTTCGCGAAAAGAACCGATTGATTCTCACCTCGATTATCTATCATTAGTATCACACGTACGCTAAAAGACAAATGTGCGCGCGGCGTCACTGCTAAAGAACCACGTTGGGATGACTGATGGTTGGCTTCGTCTTTATCCCTCTCTTAGAAGCAAACGATGGAGGAAGCTTCCAAGGTAATCTCACCATGAAGCTACCTCCTGTCAGAGCGGACGTCGAGAGTACTCAGCAATTGGTCCGGCACTGAGAAATTGAATGTACTCAGTGGATAGCGGTTTTGTGCTGGCCGCTCGGTACACAGAACGTAAGAGGGAAGGACACTAGCGTGTTTCATGTATTGCTACATTCTGTGAGCGTAAGCAACAGTGGATATATTCGGGATCAATGACGTTTGCGCTATCCATTGTGCCTGAATTACTGTGGTGCGCTACCACTCAGACAGCAGTCATCGATTTTGGCGACCTTTGCCTGAAGCCAGACCTTGAAAAACTAGCCTAGAATCCAAGTGAAACGCGACATACACGCGCAGACACTTTGCAATTCGCCGAATTCGCTAGATCGGCTGTAATGTTCTTTGCTTCTCTCCAATATCGCATGTAATGCATACTACTTAGGCCCAGTGAACAATCTTTTACAGCACCGGAAACTTTTGTGGTCTTATTTCTCGCAAATGAAGCTTATGCGCAGTGGGGAAGTTGCACAAATAGTCCTCCTGAATGCTGTCAGCCATTAGAAAGGGTTAGCTCTTCGTTTAAAAAGTATAAACATAATTATTTCGCGAATGAACTCGAAGGAGCTGTGCCCAATGCGGTTAGTTCGTGCAACGTTTTTAGGGTCAACGCTTAAATCTACGCGAGTATTGAACAGGAAGAGAGCTGTTCGTTCTTTGACGTTTAGTGTCACCTGCAATATTGTAGAAAACGAGGTTGTTCCGTCGCGAGTGATGTTCCGCATCACCTAAGCGGGCTTCTGTTTCTCTTTGTAACTTTTGCCGCTTCTACGACGTTGCCGCGGATAGTATCCACGTCTGTGAGTAACAGATTTGGAGGCACTCTTTTCATCAAAATCTGATGTAGACCTTGCTGGCGTTGTGAACGAAAGCGAACGATCGCGGGGATATGCCTCCGACAGGCGGTAGTGTACCAGTGGCATGGCCTGTCGCTGACTGGTGGGTGGGTTGCGTCACGAGACCAGAAGTCAAGTTCACAGGAGCTGCTTGCTCTTGTGAGGTGGGATGGCGAGATGTGAATAGAACCCATGGAGGACCCTTGGTTGCCGAAGCAGACGCGCCTGCGCCCCCAGGCACGTTAGAACGACTTCGTTAAATTTGTATTTATTATGAACTCGTATGCTGTGTGGTCTTTCACATAGTAATATGGTAACATACGGCTGTATGCTAATAAGTATACGCGGGACAATAGGGGCAAAAATTAGAGGATTGAGTATTAAGCGAATAGTAAAATTCATGCATAATACGCGGAAGAGCAGCCTCCAGGCGCCATAAGCGCTATCGTGTCGTGCCCTTAAAACGAGACATAAGTGTCCCCCAAGCGTTACTAGACCTTGGTAATAAGCTTCCAGGTAAGTCACTCCATATACTGCTGAGTTGATAAATTGCATGTTCGGTAATATTCAGTTGATTTTAAGGCACTAGTCTTCATAGGACAGATATAACCAACCGGCAGACATGTTTAGTTGCCCGAGCACACTGTCGGGGCCTACTGAAGGCAAGAGCGCCACGCTGCGGCAATAGCAAACCAAAAAGAAAAAGATACGAATCGTGGCACAAATGCGGCGCAATTTAGGGGTCTACGGTAGGGAAATCGCTCGGATATCATCACTGACTCGTGAAAAGCTTCGCTAGCAGCGCCGATATTTGCTCCCACGGGGTGTTTCGGGCATTTGAAAGTCGGCACTTTCGCTTCTACTCGACGACAGTCTGACACGCAAATATACTGAGCAAAGGGTTGCGCTCTGGGAAGGAGAGGAAGAGATCGAGCGGTGGTGGAATTGCAATTTTGAACGACTGCGCGGCTGCTATCAGCTTCTCCGCGTCGACACGGACGACACTGCATTTGTGCAACTGTCAATTTGAGCACTAGTTAGAAGTGGCTCTGATGTCAGCAATGAATGCCAGCAGCAGCTTTTCCTTTCCGTGTCTTTTGCTTTGTCATTTTATGTATGTCACTTCTTGCATCTTCTACCGGGCCACACTGGGTGAAGCTAAGCCCCCAGATTCGCTGCCTACGGTGGTTATGCAGAATGACAAAGTGTTTCGCAGGGCCTGCAGCGGCCGCGCCCTGACGTAACACTTGCTGGAAACTGTTTTGCGCTTGGCGCATTTTGCATGGGCATGGGAACGAACCTTCGCGCATGACAGGTACTCAGCTTTCACCGTATTTCGGGAACTCATACCTTCGCGCTGAAGTTTTTCAACAGGCATCGTAGTCTGAAGGCTCGAGGCAATCATCATGTACTGCCATAGAGAAGAGCGAATGTTCCGCTTCCTCCACGTTGGATTTTCACTTATATATTGAGAGATGAAAACTTTGGTGACTGTTGAAAAATATAGAAAAAAGTGTACGCTAATGACGTGGGTTTCAAGGGTCTTGGGCACTAGGGTTAAGGCGCTGCACTGCTGAACGGAATGATGCGAAATCGAATTCAGGCCGCAGCAGCCGCTTTCTTTTCGTTACAAGCGAAACGCAAGGCGCCCGACGCACTGTGCGATGTAATGTAGTTATTTCAACATCTAGTAACCACTCGGTCACTGAGGACTTGGCTTAGGGGGTTGGTTTGGTTCTGGTTCATAATGTTTAACCTCCCATAGCGACTCGGGCCATAAAGGACGCCTTAGGGGAAGGCTCCGGGAATTTCGACAACCTGGGGTTCTTTAACGTGCATGGACATGCATAGCAGCACACGGGTAGCTTTGAGTTTCTCATCCACCAAAATGCGGCCACGGCGGTCGGGATTAGATTACGGAACCTTTCGTAGAGCAGTCGAGCGCCCTAAGTGCTGAGCCACCGCGGCAGGTCTAGTGGGTTGCAAATGTGTGCATCTCTACCTGTATCTTACTTTCACTGCACAATGCTAGAGCACTGCAGAATTTTCTTCTGGTTTAAAATGTGTCTTAATCATCCTGCTCTTGCACACACACCTAGCATTTTCGACAATTTCGCGAAGAGGTTTTGCACGGTATTGTTTCGCATATTGTATAACTACACCATAACAATCAATACAGCCCTTTGAGGGCTTGCAGTTTTTTCACTATTCATTTTAAAAAACGCATCCAACTGGCTTTCTATGGTAATTACTCGGTAAGAGCGCATGGCAAACGTCAGGAGCAAACTTTTGCTGCTTGTCGAAAGCTTAGATCATTCCTACCCATGTACTCTTAAAAGTACCGTACAATGTCGCACAGTTACCTCACAATTATTTAAAAACATGCATCATTGGCCATACATGGCCGCTTTATTTATTCTTTGGGAGGGAGGGGTGGCAGGGCAAACGTCGGGCGCAAAATTTTGCTGTTTGTCGAACGCTTTGATCATTTCTACCAATGTACTCTTAAAGGTACCGTACAGTGTCGCACAGTTAGCTCACAATTATTTAAAAACAGTTCAGTCAGTTGTATGAGCGCTCAAGTCGATGCAGTGCCCGCCTGCCAGACGACAAGACAGCGCTCCTCTCTCCGGCTCCGCTACGAAATTTCTTTTCTTTGAGCTGTTGCTATCTCCCACTTTAACCTTAACCTTTGCAGTTCGTCCAGAGAAGGACTAACGTTTTTGGCACCGTGGTTGGACTCCCGAAGCGGCCAATGTTTATTGGGTGTCTAAGGGATGTGAGGAGGGGAATATTATATGATGTAACGAGCTTCATTCGTAATCTGCGCACCGGGCGATCACCGACGGAAAGGCTCGCAGAGCTCAGCGCCTGTCTATCCTCAGAAACTGGCAGATGGCGCTCTAGCCAACGGAGAGCCACCAGCAGCCAGTGAGAAGCAAAGCAAGACACTGCGGCGGAGAGGGAGAGAGAGAGGGTGAGAGAGAGAGAGAGAGCGAGAGAGAGTACTTTTATTTGTCCAACAGAGTGACTGTCCCGCACTTCGAGGGTTTGACTCCGAAATTGGGACAGTTGCCTTAGTTGTAGGCCGGTAGTTCTTGAACCCCGGCTGCATCTTCGGCCAGTCGAACCATTTCTCGTTGGGCTCTTTGTTCTGAGCTTCGCAAAAGGGTCTCTCAGGTGTCTTTTCTTATATATTTAGCCCTGCCTGGTGACTTCGCACATTCCCATATTATTGAACATCGGTCTGATCTTAATGCCGGCCATATATGGTTGATCAGAACTGGGTTTCATATCATTTGTCTTTAGCTTTCTCCCTGCTATATCTTCTTTTTTTCTTAGCGTCGGGTCTGGTGGTGGTAGGGTCCCCCTGTTAGTCTATAGCGCGTTGTTATTTCGGTATAGTTTGTCAGATTCTCTTGCTTGTCTTGCTCCGGTGGTACTCCTCCAGCCCGGTGTGTGAGATCTAGGGAGAATTTGTTTGTCACCTCGTTTCGCTGCACGCGTGCGTGGGCTGGCGTCCAAATGTCTTTCTCTATTGGCTTTTGATCGAGGGTTCTACCCGCGGTCGTCGCTATGACTCGTGCGGTTTAGCTTCTGATTGCACTTTTGCTCTCACTGGCTATGTATATTGCCTCGGTCTGAGCCAGCCTCTTCCGCTGTGTGCATCGATCTTGTTTTTATGGACATTGCTCTGCAGTGGAGCAAGTCTTGCCGTTAAGTGGTGAACTTGCGCTTTGCTCGCATTTAGTGATTTCAGTTAGGACCTTCGTCTGTTAGCTTCCGAGCGCCCTAGCAAAGGCGCAGCGACGCGAAGCGAAATATCAAGCGGCGCTCGGAAAAGGAGGACCACCGACATTAAGCTTGCAGTTTGGTTTCGTAAAATCCTGCGGTGGGGAATGCTCGCTTCTGCGTTTTTGCTGCCCTTATCATACAGCTGCAGTGGTCAACGCCCACTGTTTAGCAAATGATTTGCTAACTATTCTCTAGAGGACAGCTCAGCTGCGGCGACGGCAGCGTCGAATCTTGTAGTCTTGGAAGAGAGACGATCGGAAGTGATTGGACTGTGACCGCGTGCGCGCAAAAGGCTGAGTGTGTACATGTGAGCATACGGACGTTAAAATGGGTCTGTGACACGCCTAGCCGAGTAGTCGCCTGTGAAACATCGAGACAGACAGTACTGCCAAAGCTAGTGACATGTTTTTTTTTTTTTTTTTTTTTTTTAACATTTGAGGGAACACGATGATCTCACTAGACGGCGCATCCTGCAATATTATTTTAAGATGGGAGCATTAATTGCGCATTACGCAAATCATTTCGAAGAAATGTTGCGCTGCCGTCTGTCAGACGTAACCATTTGAGGATGGTACATATTGATGGCGAGAGACGGACATGTTAAGGTCATTGCAGCCTGACGTACTCTTATTCGTCCATAGTAATTTCACCGTGAGAGGCATACTTCTCGTACAAGAACTTTGTTTTGGCTCGTGTTTTCTTTGCCACCCTTTTGGTTGCAGTTTCTGTGAAGGTAGTGCAGCTGAGCAATGCTTGAGCTCTTTTTGAACGGTTTGTATTTATACCATTTTTACATAACGACATGTAATAAGAGTCAAAGGATCAATTCCCTCACTTGACTGCATCTTCTTTCTTATAAGTCACATTTCTGTCTGTTGAAATACAATTATGCTTGAGCGACTTTACTAACGACAGAACCGTACAGAAATCACCAGAAACCTCTGGTAGCTCTGATGTTATGGGTACGTCACTACCCTTGCGCCGTGTTCTGTGATTGGTTCTTCGTGGTCACGTGACCTTTATAACTTCATCGCTGTATTCACAATCAGCAAATTTCGTCTCTCACGTCTTCGAGGTTTTAGTGTGACGAGAACTCTAACGCCATCTGTTTATTAAAAGGCCGATGCTCGTGAGTTTGGGATGATAGCAGTTGGAGCTCTACTGTGTCTTCTCTGCTGTGTGGCTACGCAGAGTGTGGCCGCACCATGCAGGAGCCCAACGGCCTGATCGCGTCTCCCTAGCTGGTGAACAGCGTGACACCTCCTGCAGAGGACGAGCATTGCAAGTGGCGGATCAGGGCCGCATAGCGCATCGTGCTCAACGTCACCCAACTGGACATCTACGAGTCAGACAACTGCGAGACCGACTACGACGAGGTTCGGGACGGCTACTGGCACAAGTCGCTGCTGCTTGGTGAGCGCAGCTCTTTTTACTCTTTCCTGGAGACACCCGATGCCAAACTTCTCGCTCTGTGATGCTGCGAGCGGAGCGGCCTTTGTATTTACGCTTGGTGTACGGGAGCACTGCATCTTTTTTTTTATTTATTTAAAAATACTGCCAATCCCTTCAGGGATTTTTACAGGAGGGAGTTTGTTTTTTGTTGCAGACATGTAGTCGACAAGGCATAACATTGTGAAAAAAAACATAAGAACACTGGGAAATATTCAGACAATGTGACAATGCACTGGAAAAAGGAATACAAAGAATACAAAAACGCATCAAACACCATCACCCCTTCACATTGTACATGTTTATGAGACTGCAAAAATACGGAAAGCACCTGGAATGGAAAAAAAAAAAGAACATTAGGTCTTGTTTTCTGACAACATATTTTTGCCAACCATTTCTAAGAATTTCCCGACTGTTGGCTGTGCAGTCACCGTACCGCCTAGGGATTTCCACTCTCGTACAGCTCGCGGGAAAAAGGAAAACATAAACGTGTTATTTGCGCAGAAATATTCTTGTGACGCGTTTCTCTGGCAGTGTTGAAGGTAATGTAAGTGTCGAGACCAACTTTAAACTTGTTATGCAAGAGCATATACAGAAACTTCAGCCTGTGAAACTTCGCACGACTAGCTAGCCTATCAAGCCCGATTTCAGACAGCATCTGCGTCGGTGAGTCGGTACGCCTATATCTGTTGTAGATAAAGCGCACACCTTTTCGCTGGACAGCCTCAAGCGTGGTTATGTGACCTTGCGTATGCGGGAACCATGCAACGTTTGCGTATTCTAAAATTGGGCGAATCATTGTTATGTAGGCCGAAAGCTTGGCTTCCTTTGTGGAATACCGCAGGGCTCGTTTCAAAAACATGAGCTTTCGAGTTGCTTTATTTGCCACGTGCTCCACGTGAGCAGTCCATCCCAGCTCGGCTGAAATAATGACGGTCTTCAGTGTGGAGCTGCCATAGCCATAATGAAAATTCAGTTTAGATTTCCTTTTTGTTACAGTCATAGAAACTGTTTTGTCAAAGTTAAGGGCCATTTACCATTCCGAACACCATTCAGCTATCTTTCCTATATCATTGTTTAAGATTATTTGGTCTTCTCGGTTTTTTATTTCTCTGTACAGGACGCAATCATCAGCGAACAGCCTAGGTTTGGATTTTGTCTGGTTGGCAAAGTCATTAAAAACAGAATCAACAGAATTGGGGCTAGAACAGAGCCCTGCGGTACACCAGAAAAGACCGGGACAGTATCTGAAATGTGGTCACCGAGTTGCACAAACTGGCGACGCTCAGTTAAATAGTTGGCGATCCATTGTACTATAGGCCCATCTCCTAATATATAATTTAGTTTCTGTAACAGTTTAGCATGGCACACTCGATCAAAGGCCTTGGAGAAGTCAAGAAAGATTGCATCTTATTTGTGTTTGGTCATTTATTGCTTTAGCAAAATCGTGTAAAATCTCGACAAGTTGTGTGACAGTAGACAGGTCGCGCCTGAAGCCGTGTTGGTGAGGATGAAGGATATTGTTTGACTCAATGAACTCTGTAATTGATTTTAGTATAATGTGTTCTAACAGTTTACAGGAGGTACAAGTAAGAGAAATGGGTCTGTAATTTGATTGGCAAGACTTATCACCTGATTTATGAACTGGTATTATTTTTGCAACTTTCCATTCCATGGGGAGGCAGCGCTCTCGGATAGACTTATTGAACACAAGGCATACGTACTTGCTCATAGGATCGGCATATCGTTTGAAGAAGACATTAGGTATTCCGTCAGGACCGCTGCACTTCTTGTCGTCTAGGTTTAACAACAGTGATAATACTCCCTCTTCGGGTACGACTGGGGCACCTATCACGCCGTATTGGTTTCTGTTTTCTTGCTGAAAGGGATCGATAATACCGCTGTCAGGTTTAAATACGGATTGAAAAAAGTACATTAAACGCTTCTGCCTGCTTTTTCTCTTCAAGAGAAGGCAAAGGGTCTGGACGACTTTCATTGTGGCTAATATAGCGCCAGAATTTGTGGGGCGATTCTTTTATAAAATGACTAAGTGTTGTACTGCAGTAACGCTGCTTTGCTTTTTTTGTTTTTTCTTTCAGCTCTTTGTTTAAAGTATTATTCTTTTGGCAGAAGTCTGAGACCAGGCTTGATTTGTTAGATTTTCTCAACCTTTTAATTTTGCGTTTTAAGTGAATCAGTTCACGTGTTATCCATGGATTGGGGCTTTTTGTGTTCTTTTTTATTTGTGGGAAAAACTGCCTCATGCAGTGCATAGCATGTGCCTTCAACTGTAGCCATATTTCATTGATGTCTGCGGAACCTTCTGTGAATAGTTCATGAAAATTAAGGTACTCATGCGCAAGGAAAGTCATGATAGCGGCATCATCTGCTTTGTTAAAGGCATATACACTCTTTGCAGACACGCGTTGGCAGATTCTTCCCTGAAACGATAGTGTGCAAAAAACCATACCATGATCAAGAATATTCACACTAGCTTTTTCCTTCAGAAAATGATCGCTTACAAAAATAAGATCTTAAACAGAGCTTGAAGCACCCTGCACACGAGTAGCCTTGCAAATGATTTGTGTTAGATTTAAAATTAACATGAAGTTTACCAGAATGTTGTTTGCTACCGTGGATGGGCTTAATAAGTTCTAATTAACGTTTGGAAGGTTAAAATCACCTGCCATTATTATGGCGCTTCCAAGCATATATTTTTGCATGTACTCAGGAAGCGGCTCAAGATAGGAGACCTCTGCATTTGGGGGTCTGTATACTGAACCAACGTAGACAGAGCTCTGACATCGCTGAATCTTACACCAAACGGCTTCTACGCCTGGAACGTCTGACATTAACTAATAGCATATTTCTTGCCTCAGGAGCACAGCCACGCTCCCGTCTCTAGTTAGTCTGTCTTTCCGAACCATGGTGTAGCCAGGTGGAACAATTTCATGGCTCTTGATATCAGCATGCAGCCATGTTTCCGTAAAGTAAACTAAATCAGGGTTTAGGGCAATCAAAACTGCCTCTAGCTTATCAACTTCGTTCGCGAGGCTACGCGCATTAACATTAATGACAGTCAAGGGTGTCGGCGGCTTCGAGTTAATCGAGTTGGAGCAACGTCCAGGCTTTCGTTTTTTTTTTTTTTTTTAACTTCAACAATGTCGTTGCTCTCCTCGTCCTATCTGTACAAGCGTTTATTTATCTTGATTTTATTGTAATTCAGGCACACCTTGTCTTTTTGGTCACGGTTTACTTTCGTTCGCTCCCAAAGCTTCTTTCTAACTTCTCGTACACCCCGGAAAAAGTCTTCACCAATTGAGTACTCAGTTTGTTCAAGCTTAGTGCAGTTTCCGAGTATGTTAGCTTTATCTCTGTAGTCAAATAATTTCAAGATAACTGGCCGATGCTTTGAATCGTCAGATGCTTCTTTTTGACCAAGACGATGGATCCTTTCGAAGCCTGCAGTTTTAATTTCTAATTTTTCTTGGAAACGTTTCTCTACAGCATCTTGCAGGCCTTGGGGGGTATCATCCTCTTGCTCCTTAACACCATAAATAATGCGATTGGACCTGCGGCTCCTATTATCTAGCTCATCAGCTGCTTTAATCAAGAATACAACCATTTTCTCAAGTTTGTCCACCCTCTCCACGCATTCCAAGACCTGTTTTTCTATCTTACCGATTTTTTCTAGTTTTTTATCAATTGATGCTAGTTTTTGGTCGGTCACTGTTTTCTCTTTCTTTATCTCCTGGATGTCGTTTGCAGTCGCTTTCAGTTGCTCTTCAAGCGTTTCGGTTGGGACCAGGGTTAGTCTCGACGTCCCCCACCAGTAACAAGAGGGATCGTAAAGAAACCAACATATTGTTACGGGGATGCACTTAATGTAACAGCACTGCGATGGGCTGAACTCGGCGCTGAGACTTCAGTAGCCGTGCAGTGTCCACTCTGTGAGCGTCGTCCTCTTTCTCAACGCTTTGTGTCGTCCTCTTCGTCAGTGAGCACATCACTTTGGTACCGCGTTTCCAGGTAACAATATTAACAAAACATTCAAACTGCAGGAGTGGGCACGGCAGCAAGAGCAGGCAGAGGTTGTTGCTACGAAAAGTTTTGCCGAAGCGTCTTCTCATCTGAATCAGAAAAAGGAACGAATTTGAATTCCGCATCTTGGCAATGCTCCGCGCCCACTGAAGGGTTCCCCACCAAAGATCTGTCTTATATTGCAGTCCACTGACGTCACAGTCATCGTCCGTGATGTTGCTGATAGCTGCTGGGATTATAGTTGACGCTGTCACCGTCTGATGCGCGATGGAAGGACCAGTCATATTCCCAGATCTCAGGTAGCCGGAACAATTCCGTGGAAACGTAGGATGTTGTCGCATTCGTCTCTGAACAGGGTCCGGAAGATGACAGCGAATCCAAGCAAAACCAGAATCACAAAAAGGAACGAATTTGAATTCCGCATCTTGGCAATGCTCCGCGCCCACTGAAGGGTTCCCCACCAAAGATCTGTCTTATATTGCAGTCCACTGACGTCACAGTCATCGTCCGTGATGTTGCTGATAGCTGCTGGGATTATAGTTGACGCTGTCACCGTCTGATGCGCGATGGAAGGACCAGTCATATTCCCAGATCTCAGGTAGCCGGAACAATTCCGTGGAAACGTAGGATGTTGTCGCATTCGTCTCTGAACAGGGTCCGGAAGATGACAGCGAATCCAAGCAAAACCAGAATCACAAAAAGGAACGAATTTGAATTCCGCATCTTGGCAATGCTCCGCGCCCACTGAAGGGTTCCCCACCAAAGATCTGTCTTATATTGCAGTCCACTGACGTCACAGTCATCGTCCGTGATGTTGCTGATAGCTGCTGGGATTATAGTTGACGCTGTCACCGTCTGATGCGCGATGGAAGGACCAGTCATATTCCCAGATCTCAGGTAGCCGGAACAATTCCGTGGAAACGTAGGATGTTGTCGCATTCGTCTCTGAACAGGGTCCGGAAGATGACAGCGAATCCAAGCAAAACCAGAATCACAAAAAGGAACGAATTTGAATTCCGCATCTTGGCAATGCTCCGCGCCCACTGAAGGGTTCCCCACCAAAGATCTGTCTTATATTGCAGTCCACTGACGTCACAGTCATCGTCCGTGATGTTGCTGATAGCTGCTGGGATTATAGTTGACGCTGTCACCGTCTGATGCGCGATGGAAGGACCAGTCATATTCCCAGATCTCAGGTAGCCGGAACAATTCCGTGGAAACGTAGGATGTTGTCGCATTCGTCTCTGAACAGGGTCCGGAAGATGACAGCGAATCCAAGCAAAACCAGAATCACAAAAAGGAACGAATTTGAATTCCGCATCTTGGCAATGCTCCGCGCCCACTGAAGGGTTCCCCACCAAAGATCTGTCTTATATTGCAGTCCACTGACGTCACAGTCATCGTCCGTGATGTTGCTGATAGCTGCTGGGATTATAGTTGACGCTGTCACCGTCTGATGCGCGATGGAAGGACCAGTCATATTCCCAGATCTCAGGTAGCCGGAACAATTCCGTGGAAACGTAGGATGTTGTCGCATTCGTCTCTGAACAGGGTCCGGAAGATGACAGCGAATCCAAGCAAAACCAGAATCACAAAAAGGAACGAATTTGAATTCCGCATCTTGGCAATGCTCCGCGCCCACTGAAGGGTTCCCCACCAAAGATCTGTCTTATATTGCAGTCCACTGACGTCACAGTCATCGTCCGTGATGTTGCTGATAGCTGCTGGGATTATAGTTGACGCTGTCACCGTCTGATGCGCGATGGAAGGACCAGTCATATTCCCAGATCTCAGGTAGCCGGAACAATTCCGTGGAAACGTAGGATGTTGTCGCATTCGTCTCTGAACAGGGTCCGGAAGATGACAGCGAATCCAAGCAAAACCAGAATCACAAAAAGGAACGAATTTGAATTCCGCATCTTGGCAATGCTCCGCGCCCACTGAAGGGTTCCCCACCAAAGATCTGTCTTATATTGCAGTCCACTGACGTCACAGTCATCGTCCGTGATGTTGCTGATAGCTGCTGGGATTATAGTTGACGCTGTCACCGTCTGATGCGCGATGGAAGGACCAGTCATATTCCCAGATCTCAGGTAGCCGGAACAATTCCGTGGAAACGTAGGATGTTGTCGCATTCGTCTCTGAACAGGGTCCGGAAGATGACAGCGAATCCAAGCAAAACCAGAATCACAAAAAGGAACGAATTTGAATTCCGCATCTTGGCAATGCTCCGCGCCCACTGAAGGGTTCCCCACCAAAGATCTGTCTTATATTGCAGTCCACTGACGTCACAGTCATCGTCCGTGATGTTGCTGATAGCTGCTGGGATTATAGTTGACGCTGTCACCGTCTGATGCGCGATGGAAGGACCAGTCATATTCCCAGATCTCAGGTAGCCGGAACAATTCCGTGGAAACGTAGGATGTTGTCGCATTCGTCTCTGAACAGGGTCCGGAAGATGACAGCGAATCCAAGCAAAACCAGAATCACAAAAAGGAACGAATTTGAATTCCGCATCTTGGCAATGCTCCGCGCCCACTGAAGGGTTCCCCACCAAAGATCTGTCTTATATTGCAGTCCACTGACGTCACAGTCATCGTCCGTGATGTTGCTGATAGCTGCTGGGATTATAGTTGACGCTGTCACCGTCTGATGCGCGATGGAAGGACCAGTCATATTCCCAGATCTCAGGTAGCCGGAACAATTCCGTGGAAACGTAGGATGTTGTCACATTCGTCTCTGAACAGGGTCCGGAAGATGACAGCGAATCCAAGCAAAACCAGAATCACAAAAAGGAACGAATTTGAATTCCGCATCTTGGCAATGCTCCGCGCCCACTGAAGGGTTCCCCACCAAAGATCTGTCTTATATTGCAGTCCACTGACGTCACAGTCATCGTCCGTGATGTTGCTGATAGCTGCTGGGATTATAGTTGACGCTGTCACCGTCTGATGCGCGATGGAAGGACCAGTCATATTCCCAGATCTCAGGTAGCCGGAACAATTCCGTGGAAACGTAGGATGTTGTCGCATTCGTCTCTGAACAGGGTCCGGAAGATGACAGCGAATCCAAGCAAAACCAGAATCACAAAAAGGAACGAATTTGAATTCCGCATCTTGGCAATGCTCCGCGCCCACTGAAGGGTTCCCCACCAAAGATCTGTCTTATATTGCAGTCCACTGACGTCACAGTCATCGTCCGTGATGTTGCTGATAGCTGCTGGGATTATAGTTGACGCTGTCACCGTCTGATGCGCGATGGAAGGACCAGTCATATTCCCAGATCTCAGGTAGCCGGAACAATTCCGTGGAAACGTAGGATGTTGTCGCATTCGTCTCTGAACAGGGTCCGGAAGATGACAGCGAATCCAAGCAAAACCAGAATCACAAAAAGGAACGAATTTGAATTCCGCATCTTGGCAATGCTCCGCGCCCACTGAAGGGTTCCCCACCAAAGATCTGTCTTATATTGCAGTCCACTGACGTCACAGTCATCGTCCGTGATGTTGCTGATAGCTGCTGGGATTATAGTTGACGCTGTCACCGTCTGATGCGCGATGGAAGGACCAGTCATATTCCCAGATCTCAGGTAGCCGGAACAATTCCGTGGAAACGTAGGATGTTGTCGCATTCGTCTCTGAACAGGGTCCGGAAGATGACAGCGAATCCAAGCAAAACCAGAATCACAAAAAGGAACGAATTTGAATTCCGCATCTTGGCAATGCTCCGCGCCCACTGAAGGGTTCCCCACCAAAGATCTGTCTTATATTGCAGTCCACTGACGTCACAGTCATCGTCCGTGATGTTGCTGATAGCTGCTGGGATTATAGTTGACGCTGTCACCGTCTGATGCGCGATGGAAGGACCAGTCATATTCCCAGATCTCAGGTAGCCGGAACAATTCCGTGGAAACGTAGGATGTTGTCGCATTCGTCTCTGAACAGGGTCCGGAAGATGACAGCGAATCCAAGCAAAACCAGAATCACAAAAAGGAACGAATTTGAATTCCGCATCTTGGCAATGCTCCGCGCCCACTGAAGGGTTCCCCACCAAAGATCTGTCTTATATTGCAGTCCACTGACGTCACAGTCATCGTCCGTGATGTTGCTGATAGCTGCTGGGATTATAGTTGACGCTGTCACCGTCTGATGCGCGATGGAAGGACCAGTCATATTCCCAGATCTCAGGTAGCCGGAACAATTCCGTGGAAACGTAGGATGTTGTCGCATTCGTCTCTGAACAGGGTCCGGAAGATGACAGCGAATCCAAGCAAAACCAGAATCACAAAAAGGAACGAATTTGAATTCCGCATCTTGGCAATGCTCCGCGCCCACTGAAGGGTTCCCCACCAAAGATCTGTCTTATATTGCAGTCCACTGACGTCACAGTCATCGTCCGTGATGTTGCTGATAGCTGCTGGGATTATAGTTGACGCTGTCACCGTCTGATGCGCGATGGAAGGACCAGTCATATTCCCAGATCTCAGGTAGCCGGAACAATTCCGTGGAAACGTAGGATGTTGTCGCATTCGTCTCTGAACAGGGTCCGGAAGATGACAGCGAATCCAAGCAAAACCAGAATCACAAAAAGGAACGAATTTGAATTCCGCATCTTGGCAATGCTCCGCGCCCACTGAAGGGTTCCCCACCAAAGATCTGTCTTATATTGCAGTCCACTGACGTCACAGTCATCGTCCGTGATGTTGCTGATAGCTGCTGGGATTATAGTTGACGCTGTCACCGTCTGATGCGCGATGGAAGGACCAGTCATATTCCCAGATCTCAGGTAGCCGGAACAATTCCGTGGAAACGTAGGATGTTGTCGCATTCGTCTCTGAACAGGGTCCGGAAGATGACAGCGAATCCAAGCAAAACCAGAATCACAAAAAGGAACGAATTTGAATTCCGCATCTTGGCAATGCTCCGCGCCCACTGAAGGGTTCCCCACCAAAGATCTGTCTTATATTGCAGTCCACTGACGTCACAGTCATCGTCCGTGATGTTGCTGATAGCTGCTGGGATTATAGTTGACGCTGTCACCGTCTGATGCGCGATGGAAGGACCAGTCATATTCCCAGATCTCAGGTAGCCGGAACAATTCCGTGGAAACGTAGGATGTTGTCGCATTCGTCTCTGAACAGGGTCCGGAAGATGACAGCGAATCCAAGCAAAACCAGAATCACAAAAAGGAACGAATTTGAATTCCGCATCTTGGCAATGCTCCGCGCCCACTGAAGGGTTCCCCACCAAAGATCTGTCTTATATTGCAGTCCACTGACGTCACAGTCATCGTCCGTGATGTTGCTGATAGCTGCTGGGATTATAGTTGACGCTGTCACCGTCTGATGCGCGATGGAAGGACCAGTCATATTCCCAGATCTCAGGTAGCCGGAACAATTCCGTGGAAACGTAGGATGTTGTCGCATTCGTCTCTGAACAGGGTCCGGAAGATGACAGCGAATCCAAGCAAAACCAGAATCACAAAAAGGAACGAATTTGAATTCCGCATCTTGGCAATGCTGCCGCGCCCACTTGCACTTCCTCGTCGCTATACACGGTACTATGTATCACACGAGACTAGTGCGATTAGGGTGACATTTAGCCGCCTGAAATAGGCCCTAAGACCATAGTAGGCAAATTATTCATTCCCGCACATTATTTACAAAAAGCCTACTTGGGCTGTTGCGCTTCAGGAAACGAAAAAAGTGTTGCCTTTTAACAGATGGATGGATATTCTTATTGAGCGAACGGGCACACAGTCGCCAGGTTTTGTGGTTTCAGGCTGGTGACGATGGTATATGAAAAAACAAAAACAGTAACCGTACTGTCAAACTTCGAAACATGGTGCCCACCACATCACTGGGCACCTGAGGCACCGTGAAGCAGTCGATCGAGGCTTTCGTATCGCCCTGTCGCTTGCGTAGAAGTTACTCCTGTTCGAATGCTTGGACATTTCGCATACGAATTGACTAATATTATTTATTTATAAATCCAATTCGATATGGATGCTCGGTTTCTTTTGTGTCTTCAATACTCTACATAAATCGAGTATCTAGGGATATTTCTTTTCTCTGTCCAATGTTTGCCTGATTTTAGGAGTGCAACCAAGTGGCTGCAGCTCCATACACCATTCTGTCGCGTGCAAGTCTGCTTTCTGTACTTCATCTCACATGTTGTATGGCAGCATAGTGAAACCGCCATTACTCACATTCAATCAATATTGCAAATGCATATCAAATAGCTCTTGAAATATTTGGAGAGTTAAGTATATTGAAAACAATTATTGCAGCAAAGGAAAGAGAGTTCTGCCGTTTGCTTTGGAAAGTAATACTCAATAAATCAGCAGAGAAGGTTCGCACCAAAAGAGCGCTGAGTAGGCTGCTGTGACGAGGTGCGCCGCCATTCAGAGACAAGGCCTCCGCCTGCTGACGCGTCCTACATGCAGCGCCTATGCACCGACTCTTTTTGTTACCCCTGACGCTCTGTCAGGGGTAACAAAAAGAGTCGGTGCATAGGCGCTGCATGTAGGACGCGTCAGCAGGCGGAGGCCTTATCTCTTAATCATCAGCCGCGGAAAAGTGGGCACTGGGAAACACACTGAAGGCTCGGGTTCGATCCACCTATGGTACACATGAGAAAAATGAAACAGCTACGCTTCTTGTCGCAGCCCACTACTTGCTGCATATATGACTCGCGTGTAACATAGCGGTGCTTATATACCTGCAACAAAGATCACTCCTAAACATGGTCGGATGAAGACAACCAGCTGAAAAGATATAACGTAGCAAGAATAATGTAGGACGAAGGTGTTGGTTTCTTTACTGTGACTGTGTCTATTCCGCTAGTTGTATTCTTGTAACCATGCGCCAGCTCATCCAGCTCTCTCATACTCTACTCAACGCAGTCGCTCTGGTTTCCGACGCACATTCACTCGAAGCCGCATTGGCTGCGTGACCTTTTCTGTCTTGGATCTCGCTCTCAATGTTATCACCCTAAGGATCACGATATTGAGCTTTTGAAACTAGGCAACTACTATGCAACTATGCATATTTTGCAACTACTGGCGGTTGGTACAAGCCGTGGTGCTCCCGTGGACAAGCAGTTGTACGTTATGCGTTCCCATGTAATTACACCCCCATATAACCGCTGTTGCGTTTAAATCACGCGACCTTCGTATCATGAGGCTACCTAAATTTTGATCTGTTTGTAAGTTGCAAATTGTAAACACAACAAAGGTTCTGAAACATGGGCACATGGTATGTTCATGCAAACACTACTTCCTCGTATTTCCTGCTTCGTCCACAGGCGAAAGCGGAATCGCGAGGTATATCTGTAATCTTTTTTAGTACTCGCTGCCCTCCACCGCTTCTCAAGAATATGCCCCCACTGCTGGCTGTTCGTATGAGGAATTTTATTCCGGACGATGAGTGATTTTCCACCCCAAAATGGCATTTCGTCTTCGTGCAAACTTCTGCAGCACCTTATTCGTGGCTTTAGCGATATTTAACTTGATTGGCATAGTTAAATTCTATGCAAGGCCATTTTAACGCACAGTTTTTGTGCGTCATTACAGAGCTACCACTTCTGCTTAGCATGTTTTGCACGCGGATACTCCATTCCTTTTAGGACTGCTAATGATAGTGCAGTGAAGGGATGTTAAATTTTTTCTTGGGACATTCCTGCCGATTTCGAGCTCCTTCAATCGTTTTCGCTGGCTTAAATGTCATCAGAACCAATCGGCAGCCTTTATTGACGTCCTCAACTGCGTGCACAACTCTTGTTTAATATCGTTACCTGAGTTCGCCTTTGGCGTCTGTGACAGGGCGCTAAGTGCCTCCGAGCCCTGCATGTGCGCGAAGACCTCACAGAATACTGGGCAACAAAAACGAGAAAGATGGAAAAAAGATCAACACTAAAGCAGAGGTATCGCCAAGATGAGTTGATGGCGCGGAAGGGCGTGTTAACGCGCCACTCAAAATGCCAAACCTCTTGAAGGCTTTTTTGTAGGAGCACTTTCCGAGCGGAGGAAGGAAAAGGGTTTGTCAAAGTGAGCTTTGGCGACGAGAATAGAAGCATGCCCCTAGCAACGAGAAGATTCAACCGTACTGCAGAAATGACCGACGAGAAAAAGTAGAAACAATGGATGCAGAGGGAGGAAAGAAGGAATGGCACAAAGCTCTCTGTCGAGCAGAAAAATTACAGCCGTATAGGGGGTGAAGCAACTCGAATCAAAGGACCCTGTTGTGAGAATTATAGGCAGATTGAAGGCGGCGGCAGGCTCTAAGCAAACTGCGGAGGAAAAAACAACATAGAAGCCTCACGCAATTTTAATAAACGTTGGACGGATACCTGATTCAAAAGGGAAATGAGCAGCATATCAAATCAGCTCCTAGGCTTGTGGGTTCAATTTTATGGAAATATTATACAGCGCAACTGTAGAGAGCCGACAGACAGGCAACCGACATGGCCTGTAACGGAAACTGTGCTGGCATAGTCAGAAATATGCATCCGTATGTCCCGGGTATTTTTCCATGAAGCGTCCAAATTTCTTTCAAATTTAATTTTTCAGCCGATTAATTTTAGCCCTGATGCTTTGCTCAAGAACACGACGGTTCCCAGCATGAGGCGGACTTCTTTAAATAGTTCACTAATTAACTGAATCCGCAAAATAATTGATCCAGTTTTTCTCTCCGAGGTCATGACGCATTTACTGAATTGCGGCAAGACCTGAGAAAATTGTAGTTTGTAGTGCCCGTTACGAGAAGCAAGATTTCACCGTGACAGACAACACCGCAATATAGCGGCAGCGAGTGCGTCTGACGTAGACGACGTTTAAAGTTACACTGCTGGCGTCACTTCAGGCCCACACGAGGGCGCGGCAGCATCATTCTCAGTTTCCCTTCTCCTGCACCTTACGAGGAGATAAAAAGGTGCAGTATTGTTATATTCTCTTAGCCCGAACCTTCACTTTCTTCGCTGTGAGACTGGACAGTACGCGCAGTCGCTCATTTGTAGCAACTAAGCGGCACTCTGCGAGGTCGCAGGCGAAGTGAAGCTCACTAGAGATGCCATACTGCGCAATTCTGTATTGTGGTGTGAAATCACTTGTCAGGATGACATTTGTGCGCCTTTAACGCAGACTAATGTTTTGTGAAATTTTTCTTTCCGTGACTCATGTTTAGAGGTCGAACTCATATTTTGCAAATACAACATAGCTTCAAACATAGAAATGAGAAAAATAAGTAGGGTAAGTAGGTAAGTACCGTAAAATAAATAAATAAAAAAAAAGCGTAATAAAGCATTCTTCATTTTTCCTGGTACGTGCCAGTGCCCCCCAAGAGGTCGAGGGCTAAAAGAAATCTTAAGCTATCTGACTTTTTATGAAAACTTCGACCCTCTAGCAATAATAAAAAAACCCTCAGTATATTCACTGACAAAATGAAGTCAGCTCTTTTCCTCATCTTTCAAACCCGATGTTGTGGTTAATGCTGTAGTGGGCCCTAGACGGTACTCGGATAGGCTGTTATCTCATACAATAGAAAGCCTTCAAGAATGTCCCCAAAAGCGGAAACGCTTCCGGTAGTGGCTCGAAATGTGGCGTCAGGTGGCAGGTACGGAGAAATAAGCTTCAGCTATCCTGCGTCACGTCGCCGGCCACGAAGTGATAAAAGTTTTTCGGCCCCTTCCAGTGCGGCCTAACGGAGGAAAGGGAGTACGAAATTGTAAAAATACTGTTCTCTGAGAATGCATCGGTCATAAGAGAGGTATATTTCCCGCGGAGATACCCTAGAATTGTTTGAAACATTTTGTATCACCTGTAGTTCAAATCACAAACTTTTGCAACTTTGGCACTCGGGGATTCGGGATCGTGTATGATATGGTAAATAAAACCTTGGATAATGTTTGTCACTATAACGAGTACAATGCTAAAAAGGGCTGGGCAGTTCTACAAGACAGCTGAACTAGCACTGTAACAGCCGAAGGCGTGGCAGCGATTGTTAGAATGCATCTTCAAGCAGCAGCATGTGAGAACACAAAAGTGCGGTAGGTGCATTACGAAGCTGAGCCAAGGAACTGTCCTGAAGAAAATTGCCCTTTTGCCTTGTGCTATTCGAGCGCTGCGTTGTAGGGCTTTTCTCCTGAGACTGGTTTCGGCATCCCGAAAGAACACGGCAGTGGAACAAAATTGCAATTAAATATGGACACGGGCTCCAAAGGCGAACATTTTGCTTCTTTCAATCTTTCAGCAGCTAATAACAACCAGTAACTTGAAGAAAAGCTCTGTCATCTCGCGAAGCTATAGTGAATATGCCGTAGGCCACTATAGGCTACAACGGAAACCTAGCATTGAATTCTTTATATTGACGGAAGCGCGTTGCGCATTGCTTAGCCTCTGCTTGAGAGAATGTTTTGGCCTGGTGCGCCGAGTGGAATCTTTCGCGAGTCTGCAGAATGTCGTGACGCTGGGGCTACGTCGACCCGGCCTTCACTTGGTAGCGTGCAGAGACTCGGGGTTGAAGTAGGATTGAATCTTCGGAGTTGGTGAAATATGTACAAGCAGGTTTAATGGCACTTTGAGAAAACTTATTTACAGTATTTACATGAATATTTACAAGAAAAAGAAGGGTACATCGGCAAAATGGCAAGCGTTAAGAGTTCATAGCGAGAAGCGACTGGATGAGCCGTTTACCCAGGGCCCAGAGCGACATTTCGTGCTCTGCAGCGTCCTTAAAAACCCCCTATGTCCAGCCCCTCTCTGAAGATGCTGACCAACCAAATCCAGGGCACGCCCCTCAGGTATCGGCATCCAATCGAACACATCACTGCACTGATGGTCTGAAGCACTGACTGGTCCGGCATTCATTCGTTGGGCGTGATCACTTGTTGGCGGGAAAAGCTTGGGAACGGCGAGGAGAGGAGGTACATTTCTATTCTTCAGCAAAGAAACCACAGGCTGGTTCTGGGGGTTTTACTTCTCAGAAACCCGAGTGCACGTGGCGCCGCATAGGGCTCCCAACATGGTCCCTTTTCGACAATTGCAAATCTTTCCTGCATTCCCGGGAAATCACTTAATGGCCGTATGAGTCATGCTCTTCTCTTGTCCTGCACGTCAGCGGACATGTCACTCTGTCGTCTCCTTTGGATAGGAGGCATTCATCACTGGAGGATAGCACTTCTCGACTGGAAGGGTGAACAAAAGAAAGCACTTCCTGCTATTTCCCGCAGGGGGACGTTTCTTTGTGTTTTTCCAGACGTTCTCTTGACAGGGCCAATTTGGCATTTGCAGGTTGTCCACAAAGCAAAACATGCTTACAAAACAGGATTCCTGGAAACAGGCTCACTTAGAGCCAATGGACCATCACCACATATTCACAAAACTTTTCCATGCCCACAGGCGAACAATAGAGCGCGCAAATGCGGATGCTTGGTCGTAACAGCCTCCTCCCCCGCCAGAAGAGACTCGGAGGGCAGCAGCCGCAGCTGCTGCATGAAGAGACGACTTAATGGCCTGCACGTGAACGCTTGAAGCTCGCTGTTGCATGTCGCGTTGTCTTGATTGTTGTAGGCCAAATTGCTTGAGCTATCTGAAACTCAACCACATGTCGAAGCAAGCACTCGGCTCCCGTCTGAAGAGACCAGGTCAAAAGAAAACTGCCATTGTTGTTCGAGAAAAGCCCACTCTCAAGACGTTCAGGACCCACGTATGCCTCGAAAACCAAACGTGCTGCTTTACATAGTCATCTATATTCAAGCGCACGAAAAAAAAAAAAAAAAACCTGATTATCAATTTGGATACATGGTGAGGAACATCTCGGACCGCTTAGAAAGAGCGGCTAAGCGCGTCCGCATTCCCATTTAACTTCCCCTTTTTGTATCTTATTTCAAAATTGTACTGCTGTAAAATCAAGCTCCACCTAAGAAGGCGACTGTTCTTCGATGTCGCAGTTTGCAGCCAAGCCAGGGGACAATGGTCCGTCTCTACGGTGAATTTGGCCCCTCCAAGATAGCACTGCAATTTTTGAATGGCCCATACAATGCAAGCGCATTCCTTCTCTGACGCGCAATAAGCCCTCTCTCTAGAACTCAGTTTTCTGCTCAAGTAGAGCACGGGGTGCTCATTACCGTCGTCATCTCTCTGGCAGAGAACAGCACCTAACCCTCGATCACTGGCATCACACTGGACCGTGAATTCTCGGCCATAGTCTGGAGCTCGCAATACCGGACGGCTAATCAGCACAGCCTTCAGGTTTACGAAGGAGGCTTCCTTTTGTTCGTCCCAGACTACATTTGTCGGTTCTGTCTTGCGGAGAGCGTCGGTCAGAGGGCTAGCCAAAGCTGAATAGTTAGGGATGTAGTGATTGTAGTACCCAGTCAGACCCAGGAATGCTCGAATTTCCGTCTTCGTGCTCGGCCGCGGGTAGTCTGCTACCGCAGAAATCTTAATCTCGCTGGGTTTCCTGAAACCTTGACCTACATTGTGACCCAAGTAGTCCACGGTCGCCCTTGCCAGGCAACATTTCTCGGCCTTTACGGTTAGTCCAGCTTGACGCAAAAGGCTCAGTACAGCTCTTAGATGTACTATATGGTCCGCCCATGAGTCGGAAAAAACCGCAATGTCGTCTAAATAAGGCACCGCGAATGTTTCACACCCCTTTAAAACCCTATCCATGAGTCGGGAGAAACAAAATGGAGCATTTTTGAGCCCGAAACTCATCATTGTTGGCTGGTAGCTGCCCGTCGGAGTGACGAAAGCCGCGTATCTGCTGGCGCGTTCAGTGAGCGGTACTTGCCAGTATCCTCGAGTAAGGTCCAGCGTAGTCACATATGCCGCTCTACTGACCTGTTCTACTCTCTCCTCAATATTCGGAATAGGATACACTTGATCCCTGGTGAGAGAATTTAGCTTTCGGTAGTCTACCACAGGCCTAGGGTCTTTACCTGGAGCTTCTACTAAGATCATAGGCGAAGCATAATCGCTTTCCGAGGGTTTTATTACTCCCAATTCCAGCATGCGAGTTACTTCCCTATCCAGAATTTCTCTTTGCCTTGGAGAAAATCGGTAGCACCTTGATCGCACTGGCACGTCTGAAGTCAGCTCAATATCGTGCTCAGTCAAATCAGTTCTGCCTGGCCTGTCCACGAAGCAGGCCTCAAACTCTGTTATTATCTCGCCCAGATCGGACAGCTGGGATTTCTTTAGTTCTCCTCTCTGCTCCGTCTTTTTGAGAAGCTCCTGAGCGTTGCTTCCTTTTCCGCTGAGGCAAATCAAGTTGTCCCCCATCTCCTCGGGAAGGTTTAACGTTAGATTTACCACGGCTTCCCTCTGCACATAAGGCTTCATAAGATTGCAATGATAAATGCGCACTTCTTTACGCCTACCGGGAATTTTCACTGCGTAGTTAGTGTTAGAAAGCTTTGCAACGACTTCAGCCGGTCCTTCCCACTGTACTTCGAGCTTATTCTGCCTTGAACTTCTCAGCAACATCACCTGGTCCCCGATACAAAACGTCCTTTGACGGGCTGACTTATCATAGTACACCTTGGAACGAGCCTGGGCTGACTTCATGCTGGCCTCAACGAGTTCCTTAGTGTTATGTAAGCGATTCAAGAGGTTCAGAATGAATTCTACTACTGTTGGGTCTTCTCCGCGCCCCTCCCAGGCTTCGCGCACCATTCGCAAAGGTGAGCGCAGTGACCTTCCGTACACCAACTCGGCTGGGCTAAATCCAGTGGATTCGTGCGGCACTGACCGCAAAGCGAAAAGCGCTGCAGGCAGGCAGGTATCCCATTCGCGCTTGTTTTCATAGCACAGTCCCCTCAGGACTCGTTTGAGAACAGAGTGCCATCTTTCTACGCTGTTGCTCTGCGGATGATGGATCGAGCTATGCACTACCTTAATGCCGCATCGCTCGAGAAATGAGGTGGTGAGGACACTCGTGAAAACGCTACCCTGATCACTTTGGACCTCGGAAGGGAATCCAACTCGTGCAAACACTGACAGCAGCGAATCCACTACACTCTCGGACGTCACCTCGCGCAGCGGAACAGCCTCTGGAAACTTTGTGGCTGGGCATAACATAGTGAGGATATAACGGTACCCTGACTCGGTCACAGGAAGTGGCCCAACTATATCTATTACTAACCGGTGAAACGGCTCGGTAATGATTGGTACTAACACCATCGGAGCTTTCCACTTATCTTGCGCCTTTCCAACCCGCTGGCACGTGTCGCATGACCGTACAAAATTTTCCGTGTCCTTAAAACATCCAGGCCAATAGTATTCTTGCAACAGCCTCTGCTTTGTTTTCTTTATTCCAAGGTGACATGACCACGAGCTGCCATGGGAAAGTCGCAGTAAGTCTCCGCGGTACTTTTGGGGAACGACTAATTGGTCCCGCTCTACTCCGCGCTTATCCTTGAATAAGCGATACAGCACTCCCTTTCTCATCTCGAAAGAAATATTGTTTGCTGTCTTAGTGGCGCGGTGGCGCTCCCTTATCTCCTGTATATTGGGATCATTGGCTTGCTCTATAGCTAAGTCCTCTCGGGTTCCACTTAAAAGTCTCGTGAGATTACTAGACACTGGCGGCAAGAGGTTACTCTCAAGAACGTCCTCATTCCGCGTCTCATCAAGCTCACTTTCAAGTTGACTTATCTGAGATGCCTCGCTCTCAAAGTTTTCTGACCTGCTATCTTCCGCATTTACCATTGTTTTAACTGCCGTTTCCTCCGCTGTGGATTTTTCTGGAATGAGCAGTGTAGCTAGTTCTCGCGCCTTTGAACGTGTTAAGGCTTGCACAACTCTGTCTCCGAAAAGGATGCCCCTCTTTCGCAGCAGCATGTCCGATTTGTTGGAGAACAAATACGGATAGCACTTAGGAAGCTTTCCTGAAACGGCAGCCTCGGTTGTTAATTCGCCGAAAGGGCCCTCGATGACCACGTTCGCGATCGGCAAGCACACACTCTGTTCCTCAACTACCTGTCGGATCCATGCACACTGTCCTGTATAGTCGGAAGGCGACACATACGCCGGATGGACAACATCCATCGTTGCGGCCGAATCGCGCAGTACCTTGCAAGGCTTCCCGTTGACTACTAGGTCATGCAGGTAGGGTTCTAAAAGCTGCATATTTTCATCGCAGTCCCTGACATACGAGAAAGCAATCTTTTCTTTCCGGCAGTTGACGGCAATGTGACCCTGCTCATTACACCTAAAGCATGTGAGCGGCTTCCTAGCCTCAAGCTTATTCTTTGTGTTCTGCACGTTGGTCACTTCCCCACTTTTCTCACTGCCGTCCTTTCTAGGGAATTTGCCTGAAGAAACCTTCATTTCTTCGTTTCCAACTCTAGCAAAGTGCCTTTCCTGACGGTTTTTCACACTGAACTTGGGATTGCGGGGCCTATCCACTGCTGGGTTGCTGAATTGTCGGCGCGAAGCATACTCCTCAATAAGTTCGGCAGCTTCAGTTGCCGACTTAATTTCGCCTCGGTCCTGTAACCAATTTCTTTCTTTTTCTGGGAGGCAGTTATAAAACTGCTCCAAAAGAATTCGCTCGACTACAGCGTCCCTATCACTGTAGGAATCTGTGCTCTTTAGCCACTCGCCCAAATTTACTCTTAAATTGTACAGGAATTCAGGGTAACTCTCGTCCCTGGACTTAGTAGCTTTCCGAAAACGTTGTCTGAACGCCTCGGCGCTAAGCCTATACTTTCTCAGAAGGCAAGCTTTGACCTTCTCGTAGTTGTCCGCGTCCTCCTTGCTTAGCCGCGCGACAACCTCCGCTGCCTCGCAGGGCAGAACCGTCAATAATCTCTGAGACCAAGTGTCTCGCTGGAAGGACAGTTTTTCGCAGGTTCGCTCAAAGTTAGCCAGATACAGACCGATATCCCCTGATATCACATATGGCTGCATGTACTTTGACATCTTGAAATCTGCCTCCTTGTTGAGAAGAGGTACCGCTAGCTGGGGACAATTGCCCGACCTCTTGCTCAACTCTAGTTCTAATTTCCGGAGCTCAATTTCTTGGTCCAGCTTTTTTGCTTCTCTTTCACGCTTCTTTTCCTCTTTTTCCCACTCACGTTCGCGCTCCCTTTCCTCTTTTTCCCTCTCAAGTTCACGCTCACGCCTCTTTTCCTCTTTTTCCCGCTCTTTCTGCTCTTTTTCCCGCTCCTTCTGCTGTCTGAGCTGTTCCTTTTTTTGACCGATGAGGTTCCATGCTTCACTGAGCTCCTCATCATCGGCTCCCAAATCTGTGATTGCCTTTATAATCAAAGGTTTTCGTGCCAAACCACTTGTATCAATTCCCAATTCCTCACACAATTGCAACAGTTCCGGTTTCTGCAGCTTTTGTAGGTCCATGATCGCTCCGAGTGTCGGCTACTTCCAAAACAACAGTGCAAACTACCAAACCTAAAGGCGTTTCCACACTCTCTTTACCAGTTCTAAAATCTAACCCTGTTCTAGAACCTGGTCCACATCAGAAGAAAAGCCAAGCACTCACCCACACATGCGATCGATGTTCCGAGCTGCCCTCTTGTTGGCCGATTGTTGCTCCTGCTTGTTGCTTGAGATGCCACCTCCGATCACAAGGTGTTGTGGCTTGTAGCTTCAGATCCACCTCCAATCACCAGATGTTGTGGCTTGTAGATTCAGATCCACCTCCAGTCACCAGATGTTGTGGCTTGTAGATCCAGTATCCCACCGCTGCCACCAGTTGTCGTGACGCTGGGGCTACGTCGACCCGGCCTTCACTTGGTAGCGTGCAGAGACTCGGGGTTGAAGTAGGATTGAATCTTCGGAGTTGGTGAAATATGTACAAGCAGGTTTAATGGCACTTTGAGAAAACTTATTTACAGTATTTACATGAATATTTACAAGAAAAAGAAGGGTACATCGGCAAAATGGCAAGCGTTAAGAGTTCATAGCGAGAAGCGACTGGATGAGCCGTTTACCCAGGGCCCAGAGCGACATTTCGTGCTCTGCAGCGTCCTTAAAAACCCCCTATGTCCAGCCCCTCTCTGAAGATGCTGACCAACCAAATCCAGGGCACGCCCCTCAGGTATCGGCATCCAATCGAACACATCACTGCACTGATGGTCTGAAGCACTGACTGGTCCGGCATTCATTCGTTGGGCGTGATCACTTGTTGGCGGGAAAAGCTTGGGAACGGCGAGGAGAGGAGGTACATTTCTATTCTTCAGCAAAGAAACCACAGGCTGGTTCTGGGGGTTTTACTTCTCAGAAACCCGAGTGCACGTGGCGCCGCATAGGGCTCCCAACATGGTCCCTTTTCGACAATTGCAAATCTTTCCTGCATTCCCGGGAAATCACTTAATGGCCGTATGAGTCATGCTCTTCTCTTGTCCTGCACGTCAGCGGACATGTCACTCTGTCGTCTCCTTTGGATAGGAGGCATTCATCACTGGAGGATAGCACTTCTCGACTGGAAGGGTGAACAAAAGAAAGCACTTCCTGCTATTTCCCGCAGGGGGACGTTTCTTTGTGTTTTTCCAGACGTTCTCTTGACAGGGCCAATTTGGCATTTGCAGGTTGTCCACAAAGCAAAACATGCTTACAAAACAGGATTCCTGGAAACAGGCTCACTTAGAGCCAATGGACCATCACCACATATTCACAAAACTTTTCCATGCCCACAGGCGAACAATAGAGCGCGCAAATGCGGATGCTTGGTCGTAACAAGAATCATAAGGTGAAGTGATGGCGAAAATCTTTGAACTATTCCTTGGCCTAGCCTTCATTGAAACGAGGTATTCATGGGAATCCAGACATGGGGCTAGCGCACAACAGACACACACTGCAGGTAAGCGTACACGCAAGTGTCCTGTCCACCTACCTGCACTGTGTGTCTTTCTTGTGCGCTAGCACGATGTCTGGATTCGTTCACCAGGTAGCCCAATTAAGAGCATTGATACTCATTGGACTCAGAGGAGGTTCCGCTACAGTGTTGAGAACATCACTACGTATCCTGCACATGTTACACGAGAGGCACAAGAGATCGACCACGTGGGGCCGTTGTCATAATCGGGGAGGAGGACGAACCGACAGACTTGTTGAGTCCGCAAGTAGCAGTACAGAAGAAAGACTGTCACGACAGAGAATGGGTCCGCGTTACGACGATGAGACCCTTAGTAGAGAACATTCTGAACTGCCTAAAAGGAAAAGATCGCTTGCTCTTGCACTCTTTTTTGGATAAACGGAAACTATGGCTTTCACCACTTCCCTCTCACTGAAAAAAAAGCGCCCTAGCGGATCTGCGTTTCAGCGCACCCTTAGCGCGCACTTGATTTCTACGCCTGCCCTTCGGCATAGACACCACATCAGAAATTTGCTAGTAGGTTATATATGCAATCTGTGATGACCTCGAAGACGCACGTGTTCACTGATGATATTCTGCTTTGGTGCTGTACTAGAGAAGGGCATGACAACCACCTAAAGAATGCACTGGAAAAATTCATGCCCATGGCCTGTCGCTAACTGCGAACACATGTAGCCTAATTCTACACGCAAAAAAGCCTTTGTCTGGGTAGCGTTATCAATGAACAGGGTGTTCAGCAGATGAGACCTCAGTAGAAGGTATTTTGGCACTGCGTGAACCATTAAATGAAGACTCTCAGAGAGCGCTCGATGTGTTTGCGTATTGGCAGTCTGCTTCTGTTTTTGTTTTTTTTTTTTATTCCAAATGCTCTCCTATCGAATTTATTCGTCTATTACGCGGTCGTCAGCGTTGCAGACTTGCTGTATTCACATCAGCTTTGTTTTTCGCTCCAGCGCACATATCGCATCGGATAACCAAAGTGTATATGGAGCAAGGAAACAAGTTGTTTGATAGCGCAATTTGGACACGGATCAGCTCACGAGCTCCCAGAAAGGAGCTCCTTTTGTTTTCTTTCATTTCAAGAGTAAACAAGCCATCTTTGGACGACAGCTCACTGATCGTTCATACGTCGATGAGCCAAGTGGGGCTTACACTTTGCATCATATGACGACGTGAACATCCACCGTGGTCACCGCTCAGACCCGTTGAGCGTGATCAGACTGCGACCGTTTGCGTAAATATGTGAGGAAACTAGATTGTGAGAGTACCATTTAGAGGGAAAATTCCTGGGTGGTATCGTTTAGCACACTGGGATTCCCAGTAATGGAAGGGGCGAGGTAGAGAGATATTCTGGCACCTCTTACTCAGTAAAAGGAAATTATAAACTGCAACTAATCGCTTTGACTATTTCTTGTGTATCGAAGCTAGTTTGTCGCGCATAAAAAAAACAATGCTGATTCATACCTGCTAGCGGCACTATGTCTTGTCCCACGTGTATGCAAGTTTGTGTGTGCGAGATGTTAAACTGCATGGGGGCTCATTTTCTTATGCACCAGCTGCGCGATAAGAAACAGCGAGTTGCCAGTACTATTCGAGTATGCACCTGCATCACAGTGGCCGAGGCTGCGGGCTTATCTAACTGCCTTATCGCCACATGCACTGCTGAAGCTGTGTTGTGCACCACAAAATAGCGCCAATGACGTCACCTGAGTACTTCATAAGGAGTATCCACCTACGTGACAGATGCTGCCATTTTGTGGTGCAGGTAGCATAGCGAAACGCAATAGGCATAAGTAATCGCAATATCGCCTCCTACTCCGGCTTGTACCGCAGAAGCTGTGCTCTCCATCACAAAATGGCACCCGTGACGTCACTTGAACACTTCCTATGGACCGTTTCCATGTGGGTGCTGCCGTATGTCCGCTCGGATGCCACATCAGCTAGCAAGAGTAGGAAAGGGTACGCCGCTGCTTTCCTCCTTGCCTAGGAAAACAGTCTATAATGACACTTTTCGTCCCAGCCGACTCTACATGAGCGTGCGTAGACGTCCCTCCCAGTGACCATCAGTGGCGGCATCCAGGGACGTATTTGTGCCGTCGGCGTACAATTGAGAACAGCAACACCGTCCGAAGAAAACGCAGCCAGCCAAGAATGGTACATCGTTCTCGCTGTGAATGGGTTTTGAGTGCAGGACAAATCATTCTGTTGCGATAAAGGAAATCAGACGAGCTATTGTAATTCACAAGCGCATGGGTTATGCCCATCATTATCCCGCGGTCGCTGACTAGCCCACGCATCTGCTGCGAGCAGTCATAGGCACCAAGGGCCAGTGTGTGCTAGTTTCCAGTACACGAAGAATTCAATGTAAGCTGGACAGGTTAGGATGTGAGAGGAGTGATTAGCCGAGGAAGAGGCTGGAATGGCCAACAATGCCTTTTACCGCTGGCATACTGCACGAAACTGAACAGACTCAGCATAAGAAAGCGGGGAGGATCCCAAGCATATCGTCAGAGGCACCGAAGCCCCCTCATCTTTGCGAAGAAATGAGAACGTGCATTCTTATTCCTGCGGTGAGCGAGTGCTATTTCTGTGCATTACAGCTTTCGGCCGCGTTCCGATGAGACTTCATGAAAGTCGCTTAAGATTAAAGGCGCCGGCGGTGGTAATTTAAGATGGTGTTATCTCGCTGGAGGGTCCGCTGGTTCGCGCTCTCTGTCACTTTACCTTCCTTTCATTTTCTGCCCTTATCACATTTGAAATTAATCGTATTCCTCTCGCTATTCGCGTCCGCCGTTCTCCCTCCGTCCACCCCGCCTGTGAACTTCCGGCCATTTATGCTGTCAAAAGAGTATTTTTTCGCTTCATTCGATGTAGTTCCCAAAGGAAACTAAGCAGTCCCCGAGCTTCTTTTCATTTCCTTCAGAATGGAAGGCTTCTTCGATTCGAGCGAAGCGGTTGTAATTTGGGCTCGTCATTTACATTCAGCGCTAGCCCCATGATGCCTTTTCGTTTCCAGCATCCAGCCTGGAATACCCATTGCTGATCAGTGATGGTACGGTCTTTCCCCTCTATCCTTGTCTTCACCGTTGTTTTTTTGTGTATTTGTTTTATTCTTCAGCCAGTTCATCGCTGATGTTTCATGCTTCGTTTACTGGATTCACCCTGTAGCGCGATTTTAAGGCTGTCGCGTGAGTGTCGCCTGCCGCAGTGTTTCAAGGTAGCGGCCGTTTTCGGGACAGCAAAAAGCTTAATTTGCCCATCGTTCTCATTTGCTATTCTGTCTTTTATCAATAATCCGTGCAAAGTCCTCCCCGCCTTCTCTTTCTCCCTTATCCTTTTCGCGTTTGCGATCACGTGTTTTTGCGATAACACCGGTCTTTCAAATATGCTTCGAGGCACTATTCCGGTTAACGTAACTTATCCAGATGTCAGACCTTCCTGTCAGTGTTGCCCGATAGGCAGCTTGATTTCAAGTCTAATAATATTGCCACGTCTGGTCGACACAGCATTGCTATCCTTGATGCACGCTGCATTGCATAACCTTCCTCGCTTTTTTTTTTCCTCTTTGCTCGCGTTCTCTTTGACCTTTCGAATGCGGGGCTGCGCTCCGTCAACTGCTGTGCTTAGCACCGGCATTTCGGCAAGCACTATACGCACTCAGCAGCTACGCGTGCCCGTTTTTCTGACTGGCTTTGCGTAACCTCAAGCACGCTGCTGGAGGCCTCTGCGGCTGTCAATATCAGTTGCACTGCTCTGATATTATCATTCGATTATTGACTAATCGCAACCGCCAACCGGCCCACCCATTCTTTTTTTTCGAACGAAACACTAAGCTAGTCGTCGAGCCATTTCGCGTGGCACAGCGTGGGCCAAGCTGCGCATGCACGAGGAGCCGCGTGACGTCAGAGGCAGCAGCTGGTGTTCTAGTGCATTCTAGCGGGTGTGTCGGAGCTGCTGTCGCGGCCACGCTCCGCCGGTGCCGGATAAGTGACGTCATAATCACAGCCTGCGCCGTCTTCCCCGGCACGCGTGCCGGGGGCGGGGAAGAGGACGCCCATTTTCGATGGAATTAAAAGTTGTGCAACCAACCAACCAACTGCGCCAGCTGCACATCACTCACTCCGTTGGTCGTGCGAAGAAGAGGTGTGTGTGTGTGGTGTATATATGACTAGGAGCACGCGGCCAGAATCGACCAACTATGGAGAAGGAGAGCGCGGCCGCTGCTCAGCGCGCAGCCTAAGCTATCCTAAGCGTAGCCATGCAGCTGTTGCTTTCGCAACTCAACTAGGTTTAACCGGAGCTAAACCACTGCCATTTTTTTTTTGGGGGGGGGGGGCATATCCTCAAGCGCACTACTTGTGTGGTGAGAAATTGTCGTACGTCATGAAGGACTAACTCTATATAGTCACTCCTCTTTAATATGCAGACTTTCATTCCGGAACAAAACTTTCCGTGAACCTACAGCAATACGAATTGCAAAGAAAAAAAAATATTTTAAAAGGACGCTACCACTGACTGCTTGTTTGTTTGTTTTGCATAATCGTGTACAGTGGCGGGAAAGCTTCTAGCGCCAATCGCTTAAAACATAGCGGTTTCGGCCTCGGTAAAGGCTGATTCACACTGGCGACTAGCGGATGTCGCACGGCTCGATTCGTCACGGAGGGGGCGACACGCGAGAAGCGCCGATCGACAACGAGTGTTCACGTGCGACTCGCTTCACGACAACTCCTTCACCGAACGAGATTTGAACGAAGAGCCGACTTTCGCGCCTTTACGGACTCTGCTGCTGCGCTAGTGGTAGATCAATTCGGACTCATTTCGGGTATGAATATGTGCAATTATCAGCGAGGAAGTAGATCTTATGCTTATGCCCATGTTTAGGGCTGTTTCGACAGTCAAAAGCGCTCTAGTTCAACGAAGACGGAAGCGGCGGTGGTGTGCGCGCTGTTGTTCGCGGTCTCGCGCGATAGCAGATCACGAAATCACCTCACGCCAGAGCGTCGAGCACATGATAAAGAGTACGAGTACAAACCCGAATTAGTACGTTTCACTCTCGCAGGGTTTCGGAAACGGCACTCTACTATCGATCATATCCATACCATCAATCAGGTGTAAGAAAAATGCTCGGAATATAACCAGCCCTTATACAAAGCATTCATTGATTACAAAAAAGCATTTGACTCAGTTGAAACCTCGGCGGTGATGCAGGCATTGCGAAATCAGGGGGTAGACGAGCCGTACGTGAAAGTGCTGGAAGATATATATAGTGGCTGCACAGCAACCATACTTCTGCATAAAGAAAGCAACAGAATTCCCATAAAGAAAGGTGTTAGGCAAGGAGACACAATCTCCCCAGTACTATTCACAGCTTGTTTAGAGGAAGTATTCAGAGACATGGAATGGGATCAGTTAGGGATAAGGGTAGACGGAGAATACCTCAGTAATCTGCGATTTGCTGATGACACTGCCTTGCTAAGCAACTCGGGGGATGAACTGCAAATAATGATTGATGACCTAGACAGGAAAAGTAGAAAGGTAGGCTTGAAAATCAATATGCAGAAGGCTAAGGTAATGTTCAACAGCCTCGGGAAGGAACAGCAGTTTACATTAGGTAGCGAAATACTGGAAGTAGTAGGCGAATATATCTACTTAGGACAGGTAGTAACCGCAGATCCGGACCATGAAAAGAAAATAACAAGAATAATAAGATTGGGATGGAGCGCATTTGGCAAGCACTCGCAGATTATGAGTAGCAGCTTACCGGTATCGCTCAAGAGGAAAGTATACAACAGTCGCATCTTGCCTGTACTCACCTATGGGGCTGAAACGTGGAGGCTAACCAAGAGAGTTCTACTTAAGTGGAGGACAACCCAGAGGGCTATGGAACGAAAAATGGTAAGGGTAACATTAAGAGATAGAAAGCGTGCAGAGTGGGTCAGAGAAATAACTCAAGTTACCAACATTCTAGTGGAAATTAAGAATAAGAAATGGACATGGGCAGGACATGTAATGCGAAGAGAGGATAACCGATGGTCGCTGAGGGTAACAAACTGGATTCCAAGGGAAGGAAAGCGTAGCAGGGGGCGGCAGAAAGTTAGGTGGGCGGATGAGATTAAGAAGTTCGCAGGGGTAGAGTGGATGCAGCTATCACAGAACCGGGTTAAGTGGAGAAATGTGGGAGAGGCCTTCGCCCTGCAGTGGGTATAATCAGGCTGATGATGATGATGATGATGACTCTCGTAGTGAAACGGCGAGCGCAGTAATTCGTGCACTCGAGCGCATGCACTCTTGTAATTTTCCCGCTCAAGGAAGAAGGCAGAAGCGCCGCGGGTTGGCTGAGTAGTTCTGCGACTTCAAGTCGCGTCGCAAGAAATCGGTCAGCGAGCGACTCTCTCAAACTACCTGAAACGGGTCGATGGCGACTCGTTCAGGTCTCCCCCTCCGTGACAAATCGTGTCGCGCGACCTCCGCGAGTCGCCAGTGTGAAGGCCTTTTGCATAATTTTGAACAAGGCCCCCCGTAGATTGAGGACAGGAATCCCTGAGCGGTGTCGAAAAGCGTTTGTTTTAAACGATTAGTCGGAGCTCGACGCTTCTCGCCGTGAATATATGCGGCCAGATGGGCTTCAGTGAAACCCTAGACTTGAATGGCGGACAGTGAAGTAGAATTTCGAGAAATGATGGTTTTAAAAACTCATTAGCTTGGATTCCATGTATAATGAATGAAATAACTTGAGGCGACTTGGCATGACTAAAGATCTATGATAGCTTCATTGCGTACCAATAGAAAAAAGAAATGAATGGATGACCACCTGTTCATACACATGGCATCAGCACTCAGTGGCTGGAAGCGGCTGATTTTGCCTTCGTTACGCAAACTGCAGAGAGAGTACGGAAAATGGTAAGGTGCATCGGCTGATTGAGTAGCCTCGTGCTCTTATGCATGAAACCACATAAGAAAAGAGCCACCAAGCAGTCATTTTTCACTTTCTAATTGAGTTCCTCAGCTAGCCTGCACACAAACTGCATCAAATAAATATCTGGACTGCCAACAGAGATTTTGCTTTCATCGCTGTCCACATTAACATGACAAAATTGCGCGGGCGCCAATGGGCCTTGTGAATTTCCCCTTCGTTTATTTTCCAGACAACGAATTTACATACCAATGAGGCCTAAATACGTTGAAAGTATTTTGGTTCCGTATAAGGGGGGGTGCCGTCGCGAACTCCAGTGCGCGAGCGGGCGCAGCGAGGTATTTTAAAGGAGAAAGAAGAGGAGAGAGGAGAGCTGGAAGACATCTGAGGATCGTCAGACAAGGCTGCATGGAGCAAGCACGGCAACACTGCGTCTGTCACATCTGGTAGCATGTTCGGGTGTCAAATCTGACTGGAAGTCTCGCAACACTGCTAGCAAAGTTTGGCCGTATACGTTCATTTACGCAAGTTGAAAAGAAGCCGCTTTGGCAATGACGGTCTTCGTCGCTGCTGCCTTTGAACGAGTTGCTAAGTTGCCACAAAATGTAACACCAGAACCTCTAACAGTCTTTTGCCCGTAATTTCATTTTGCTAAATTTTCCCGTGTACCATATTGGGCACGCACTTCCTGGCCCTCGGGCGCTGAAAATAAGTAAAGGCGCTGTAAATAATAATAATAATAATAATATTAATAATATAATATTAATAATAATAATAACAATAATTTAACTTATCCGGGTGATTTCAAGAATCACCCTTCTGTATCGCCCAAATACTGTTGTGCCTGTCGGTGGCACCGGCAGCCTGTGAATAGTGCCTGTTCTCAGAGAAAATTTCGTCCATTCAAATTACTGTGAAGAATTGCGCAAAATACATACTGTAAAGTCGCATGTCTATATCTCCAGAAATAAGATCATTTCACCAACAAAAAAAATGAAATCTATAGTGCAGCAGGTGTAACACAAAATCGAGTACAGCACAACTTGGAAAGTTGGATGATTTGCACATTTTCGAAGCAAATGTATTTTAAGATCCTTTTAACGTTTTATTGAAAGTAAGTTTATATCGTTGTCTCGTAATTTCTTGATTAATGCCAGAATATAAAAGTTCTCCTTCATTTTTCAAAACTACTCTGCATTTCGGAGACATTGAAACATTCCATTTTCCTTGAAAGGAACTAGCTTTTAGTTTTCTTTGACTTAAACGTGCCATGCAGCACAAGATGACGCTGCGCTACCCAGATCAAGCTTCGGAGCAACCGATCCCAGATAATACCAAAGGAAGCGGGGAGCGTCGAATCATTCCGGCAGTATAGCTAAACCACATATATAAAGTACAGAAAAGCACTGAAGTACTCTTCCGAGGATAGAAGTTATTACTGCTTAAGGAACAACAAAAAAGACTGAGCGAATCTAGCCTGTCACCCCCCCCCCCCCCCCTCCTCTTGCTACGGAAAAGGTTTTCGTGCTATATGACACTGCTTGAGCCGAGGCTCGCGCGATCCCCTTCAAGTCGCGCTAAAGTCTACTCGCCTGGCCGACGTTAAACCTTTCAGCGTCTAGCACAAGGTTTTATCAGTACTGGCGGGTTCGGAGGTGTATACCGCGCGGCTGCCGGCAGAGCTAAGGAAAACTGCATCGCCAAGCGATCTCCAGGCGGAATCTCGGATCAAGACGGCCGATGGGGCCCCCCGACGATGACGCCCCCTCCCCCTCTCCTTTTTTTTTTTCTGAACCATGTAACTTACCTTGTTTCGAAATGTCGCGCTCCTGTTCGACCAAAAATAAGTATCAGGGCGGAAGCATCCATGGAATGGTAGTAAATTGTTTTATTTCCTTTGCTAGCATTGCGCGGTCGACATATGAGGAGAGAGCCGGCGGCACTCGGCGCAGCGCGAAACCGATAAAAGAGTCCCGTGCGCCGCGCCGAGTGTCGGCTCTCTCGCCATATCTCGACCGCGCAATGCAAGCAAAGGAAATAAAATTAAAGCGCTGACATTTCGGCGCATTTCGGCATTTGGTCGAAAAGGGACGCGGCTCATAAAAACATGGCAAGTGACAACTCTGCTGATAAAAATGGCAGGATTTAAACGTAGTTAAACCGAGCTGGACATTCGAAAGCTTTTGCGCTCAGATGGACTTTCATGAAGGCGACGACAAACAGCACAATTAAAAGTTCGTTGCTGTTTAACACGCGGTGTGATCGGGTGCGGCGGCCGCTACGGTAATAAAGAGAAGCGGCGATAGCTACGACGATACGTGCTCGCTTGCCATTATAAATTGCTGGATTTAAATCCGCTATGCTGCTGTGAAGAGCGTATGATAATTTGATACAAGACGAAGAAAGAAAACGACGTTTGGAGAAAGAAGAAGAAAAAAACGTGAAGGTTGGCTCGAGGAACGCGAGGCACGAGGAGGAGAGAACAGGCGAGCAGCGGAGCCGATCGGCTGTCCAAGGAGCTCGGAGCGGTGCGTCTTCTGCCAGGCCTGACCCGGGGATCCAGACCTGGGGCCTGCCGGCCGTATCCTGCCCTGTTCTCCTGTCGTCCACGAAACTCGGAACGGTGGTCGGGCCCGGGAGTGCCACAGCGCCAGCTCTTCACTGGCACGAGCGTTCGGCGCCGTGCTGAGCCCAGGCACGTCGGGGAGGCCTGACGCATCGGCCGTGGAAAGGCAACTCGAGGCCTCTTGCCTCTACTGGGCCCCGTCCGGTGGCCTAGCCTTCCGCTGGGCTTACTGAGGCCCTACTGCACCGACCCTTCAAAACTCTGACTACCCGGAGCGTCTGCACCGGCTTCTCCATCCAACAACTTGGTGACTTTTTGACAATTTGTGTTTTGCCATCGTCCCACTTGCTCGTTCTACTCTCGTCCCGTCTATGTCTGTACATAAAAGTATTCGTTGTTAGCTTGGTCAGTCTGGTCGTCTATTTAGATTGCTGTTTCTGAATAAGCCACAGAATAAGGTGGCCAGAAGATTTAAAAAAAAGAACCTCACAATTTTGGCGTCCACGGCAGGGCCAGACCGGCCAAGCAACATTTTCCCGCGGCTAGAGATTGGAGAAAAATGAGTGCACCAGAGTTGCTCGCGGTAGGAGAACGTATAGGTTTGCAGGGAGTCGAGTTGCGCGAGTGGGTGGAGAAAGAATTGCAAAAGGCAAGGGGAGACAAAGCTGCAGAACGCGAAGCGAAAGCTGCAGAACATGAAAGAGCGAAGCAGCGCTTGGAGCAAGAAAACCAGAATTTGCAGCTACGAATACGACTTGCGGAATTGGGAGAAAACGCCCCTAGTGCTGGAAGCGCTGAGCACGGTACCGTACCAGCTCCGTCTTTCCCCATTAGTCCTCATGGATTGATTCCACTGTTTAATGAGGAAAGGGACGATTTGGACGCGTATTTGAAGCGTTTTGAACATGTCGCCATTGGCCAAGGCTGGCCGAAAGAGAAGTGGGCCACGGCTTTGAGTCTGTGCCTCGGCGGAGAAGCTCTCAGAGTCTTTGGACGACTCTCTCCTGAGGACTCAGTCAATTACGATGTAGCGAAACTTGCCTTACTTCGGAGGTTTCGCTTCACGGCTGAGGGCTACAGAGAGAAGTTTCGTGGAAGCAAGCCGCAAGATGGTGAGACAGCTTCCTAGTACACCACAAGGCTGTTAAGTTTCTTTGACCGCTGGGTTGAGATGCGAGGACAGGGTCGCACGTTTGAAGTGGCTCGGGACATGATAGTGGCTGAGCAGTTTTTAAACAGCTGTCACAATCGTTTAGTTCTCTTCTTGCGAGAACGTGATTGTAAAACGGTGGACGAGATTGCTGACGCCGCCGATCACTTTCTTGAGGCTCAGCGACAGAATAACCTCGCGGTTTTTAAAGATAGAGCTGAACAGAATTCTGCGAAACCGCAGGACGCAGCCCCAAACCCAAAGACTAGAATTCGATGCTTCATCTGTGAAGAGACCGGACATAGGTCGGCGGATTGCCGTACAAAACCGAAGCCCCATATTGCACATTATGTCGCAAATCTCGGCATGAAACCCAGTTGTGTAGATACGGAAATTCAAATGACCGGGAGACGTCTGCTGGCTGCACGTCCCCTCGAGATTCCCGCCCTGGTCGTCAGCTGGGAAGAACATGCCTAGATGTTCGAAGGGACGATTCGGCTCTTAGTCCATCTCAGAATATTAACAACATGCCAGTGAAGCATGGAGAAGTGTTCGGACAAGCAGTGTCGGTGCTGCGCGACACTGGTTCTAATAGCATCGTGGTGCGTCAGGCTTTGGTGCCCGAGGCTGCATATACCGGTGAGCGAGCATCTTTACGTTTAGTGGATGGTTCTGTCATCGAAGCGCCTGAGGCGGAGGTTATTATCAAGTCGCCATATTTCACAAGCAAAGCTATTGCTAGGTGCCTGCCGACGCCATTATATGACGTAATTATCGGCAACGTTCCGGGTGCAAGCGTCCCATTCGCCGACGGTCCAACAGTCTTGACGGGCCAGAGAAGCATACCTGCCAGTGATGATGGGTCCAGTGCTTCTTTCCCGGTTCTGGCGGCGAAAGTTTCAGGGACTGCTTTGGATGCCACTCAAACCGTACTCCACTTATCTCGGTCTGTTTTTCGCAAGAAACAAGAAGAGGACGCCAGCTTAGACGTGTGTCGTCGCAAGCTTAAGAAAACCTATCACGGAAAAGGGCAGACGGCCTACACCTTCCATCTAAGCGACGGCATTTTGTACCGGACCTATCAACTTTGTCCAGGAAAAACAATTAAACAAACGGTCGTTCCGAAGGCTTTGCGCCGTCAGGTCCTCGTGCAGGCACATGGGAGTGCACTTGTCGGCCCCCAGGGTGTCAGAAAAACTACCGCCAGAGTGCTTGATGACTTTTGCTGGCCAGGGGTGCAAGCTGACATTAAGCGGTTTGTGACGTCGTGCGATGCATGTCAGAGGACTGTCCCGAAAAGAAACCTGAGGAACGCTCCATTAGGACGCATGTCCATTAACACAAAAAGCTACGAAGAGCGCCAGCCAGTGAATGCCCTACAAACTTCATCCTTCGTAGTTCTTGATAACGTCGAGTCGAAAACTCCGTTGTCAACGTGCAGTGAAGAACCTTGGTCCCAGAGTGGACTGGGGAACCAAGACTCGATACAGAATAGTCAACTGTTGAATCGAGAATGATACGGGAGACAATGTTAATCTCTGTGCTGTCTTCCAACGCCTTTGGAGATATATCGTCTTAGAGCACATTTCGTACAAAGCTTCTGGAGGTGTTGTCGTGCTGTTCATAGTATGTTTCTAAGAGTTTATTTCTTCTGACAAGTGTTGAATGAGTGTTAATGTTACTTGTATTAGTACGTATGTTTTTTTTTTATTTTGTGTGCGCCAGTGACTCAGACTCTCAGCAGACAATAGCAATGGTGTGGCCACTCTGTGGGGTGCGCAGTGATGGGTGCAGCAGTGTTGTGGTGTGCGGTCGTCCTCCGAAAGAGTGCATCAGTGTCATGGCCCCAAGTTTTTTTTTCCCGAAATAAAAACTTCTCAAAGGGGGGGGGGGCATATTTGTGAAGAACGTATGATAATTTGATACAAGCCGAAGAAAGAAAACGACGTTTGGAGAAAGAAGAAGAAAAACGTGAAGGTTGGCTCGAGAACGCGAGGCACGAGGAGGAGAGAACAGGCGAGCAGCGGAGCCGATCGGCTGTCCAAGGAGCTCGGAGCGGTGCGTCTTCTGCCAGGCCTGACCCGGGGATCCAGACCTGGGGCCTGCCGGCCGTATCCTGTCCTGTTCTCCTGTCGTCCACGAAACTCGGAACGGTGGTCGGGCCCGGGAGTGCCACAGCGCCAGCTCTTCACTGGCACGAGCGTTCGGCGCCGTGCTGAGCCCAGGCACGTCGGGGAGGCCTGACGCATCGGCCGTGGAAAGGCAACTCGAGGCCTCTTGCCTCTACTGGGCCCCGTCCGGTGGCCTAGCCTTCCGCTGGGCTTACTGAGGCCCTACTGCACCGACCCTTCAAAACTCTGACTACCCGGAGCGTCTGCACCGGCTTCTCCATCCAACAACTTGGTGACTTTTTGACAATTTGTGTTTTGCCATCGTCCCACTTGCTCGTTCTACTCTCGTCCCGTCCATGTCTGTACATAAAAGTATTCGTTGTTAGCTTGGTCAGTCTGGTCGTCTATTTAGATTGCTGTTTCTGAATAAGCCACAGAATAAGGTGGCCAGAAGATTTAAAAAAAAGAACCTCACAGCTGCGACGTATTTTTTCTTTTCTTTCCCTTAGCTGGACAGACGCTTCACAAAAAAATTCATCGCTGGGTTTGATTGTGTTAAATAGTGATGCACTAAAACAGGTCTACCATCCTCTGCCTCGATAACAGACTCCGCGGAAATGGTGCGACAACGCAGTTTTTCGTGACTGGTTTGTTCTGGTATATGGGGTTCAATGTCCCAAAGTAACACAGGCTACGAGAGACGCCGTACTGGTGGGCTGCAGAAATTTCAACCACCTGTAGTTCTTTAACGTGCATTAACAGCGCACAGCACACAGGCGCCTTGCTTTTCGCCTGCATCGAAAAGCAGCCTCCGTGGCCGAGATTCGATCACACATCCTTGGGTACAGCAGTCGAGCACCCTAATTTGTGAAAAGCACAGGCCGAATCGAAAGACTGAGTTTGCTGTTATATGTTCCGTGATATGACTGTGACGAATGTGATGTGACATGTCTGTGATGTGACTGTACTAACTTCACCCATCCCTCTCTCACAACTTTTATATCCACTCACCCCTCTCCCCCAGTGCAGGGTAGTAAACCGGTTTCTTTTACGGGTTAACCTCCCTGCCTTTCCTCATCTTCCTCCTCCTCCCTCCTGCTCCTCCCTCCTGCTCCACTGCGGCGCTGCTAGTTTTGTTTGGCTTTGGCGGAACCGAATTAGGCGGTGTATTTTTAGTCACTGTAATTTCGCAACGCTCTTGCAACAGTTTTCTGTATTTACCCCGAGTGGAGGTTTTCCGCATGCCAGCGCGCCTTGACAGGGCAGCGATGTATCGTTCTGTCGCTCTTGACGGCACTCTTTCCTCAACCCTTGACAGCGCTGGTGAAATAGCGAAATAGGCGACTCTGCATGTCTGCATGTTAGCTGCTGCTACTCACCGAGAATGGTTCGGAGAGACCCTTTTTCATATTCGTTTCACGAATGCAAGAACAAAGTGCTCATAATTGGATCTGAACTCGCCGCCATTCTGAGTCTCCTCTATATTAAGCTCTCCAGTCATTCCCGGAATGATAGGCGAAACGAGTTGAGACACACTGCGGCTGACTTTATTTTGTGAGCATGTTTTTGAGGCTGACTGCTCAATCGGCCAAAATCTAAAATAGCATGTCTTACAAAAATGCCATTGTTTTTCATCAGCCTGACGCAACCCCTCCGGGACAAAGGCCTCTTCCATAAATCTCCAATTGACCTGATACTGTGCCAACTGCGCCAACCTAATCCCCGCAAACTTTCTAATCTCCTCATCGCGCCTAAGTTTACTTTTGCTGCCCTAGCTAGGTTTCCCCTCCCTTTCTATCCAGTCCATAATCAACTATTTTCTTCCTTTCCTAGGCTTCAGAAAATGAGTTTCTCTTTGTTCTTTAAAGTGATATCGCATCGCCCAGTCAATGGCCTGTATCTCCTCATTGGCGATGTCTACCTGAATGTCTTAAATAAAAGTTATTATATTACATTTAGTTAATCACCTAAGAAATGACAGGAGTTTGTGGAGTAAATTACGTTCGCCGTATCGGATAGCTTCTTCATCAACAGTCCTACCAGCATTCCTGGATTTCGCCGAGGTTATTATGAAGCCTCTCTCGGGAAACTGCACGAAAAAAAAGAAATAAAACTAGTGGGTTTAGAACCCAGGCCAAGGCAAACAGGTCAGGTTTGTTGGCGGTGCGTTATTATTTAAGCACTGCGACTTTTAGTGTTTTTGTTTGCTTTTTTTGCTTGTTTCTTTAACTAAGTTGCAGTAACTTCATTACTGTAATTAAATTAATGCTATGTCTGCTCAGTTCTCATGCTCGTATCTCGGCATCTCTCCTCCGCTTGAACCGTCTAGCTGTTTTATACCGAGCGTTCATCTGCGCCTTCTCAGCGTCCGTCTTACGAGGTCCCTGTCGCCGTCAAGAAGCACCATCACAAGAAGATTCATCCTAAAATGAAGTTCCTACACTATAACACACATCAGCTAGAATGTCAGACGACGTTGCCGCAGTAGGCCAGCCATATGTAACATCACACGTGTTCAAACTTAGCAACGCATACATGAAATCATTAGTATACATCGCGCTGGTTTCATTCACTAATCACCAATCACTACTCAATAATCAATAAATCACACTTGCGACCACCCCCAATCAACCCACCAACCATAAGTATCTCAAATACACTCGATGCGTTATACAAGGCTTCCATCATTTTTCTAGTGATTTTTTGTACTCCTCTTTGAAATTCATGCTCGGTTTACACTATATGCGATGGCTTGTTGGCAGAGATGTATCAAGTCTCCGCTAGCTCCCGAAGTGTTTAACCCTGGCACGGTTCTCGCTTGTCCGTGACAGCCCCCTCTCCCACCGGGGGCTTTTCAGCGCAACCAAAGCAGTACGCTTCGCGCACTATGTGCATTCATCTGATCGGCAGCGTATGCTGCGACAACTGCGCCGAGTAGAAGGCACGGGATTTCGCGTAGCCCGGAAAATAATAGTGGCTATAGAAGGGGCGCGTAGAGTCTGCTCAGAGAGCCAGCCGGTGAGGCTCTTCGTGTGCCTGTTGATCAGTGTAAGTAGCGTAAACTTCCGAAGTCATACCCTTGCACACCATATGCAAAAGCCTTCTACTTGCTGTCAAGTTATTCTGAAGGTGCTTAAATTATTGCAAAAGCTACGGGCGCTATCATCACGGCTCTTACAGCATTTGCGCCGTCGGAAATTTGCCTAGCCCGTACGTTTTAGTTGTTAACGAGCGTGAAAAGACGACGTACGACGCAAGTTTTCGCTGTCATTGAACCTCTTCGTGCCTATATATACCGCTGCTTTATCCGAATAGACGTTCATTTGCAAATGAGCGCTTGTGTTGTAGTCTCTTTCGCTGCCTTCGTCTTATTTTGTTTCTTCTTGTTAGCAATCAATAAACTTTTCTTCCTGCTGTGAAGCTTTGAGCGAAGATGTTATGGAGGCTCAAAAGCCATATTCTGGTTTTCACGAGAAGTGAGCGCTTCCTGCGCAGATTAACTGTTCGATCATTGCTAATTCTTCCATTTCGCGAAATTTGTTTTATGGAATGACGGCAGCAGATGGGCAATTTTCGAACATCCACCTTTGACCATACGTAAATATACTACACTTCTTGCAGATATAAGCCGAAATATCTCACACGTTTCCCATAATCTAAAATGAAGCGGACTTGAAAGCCCCTTGACGCAGCAGTGCCCAGAACGGCCAGGCAAGCACAGAGGTAGAGGCGGTTACCTAAAATTAAGAATAAGGGCTGTAGCGGGTCGAGCCCAGAAGCCACGTTACTAATCCTGACTCGACCTGTAGATATGCAGAATGTCTTTTTTTTTAGAGGGTGCAAAATTAAAAAAAAAAAGTTGGGAGGGGGCGGGGGGGTATTGGCTTTAAATTTATTTTAGTCCTGGGGCTTTAGAAGGCGTGGCCCCAGTCCTCTACCTCACCCAAGAACCACTTGACTCGTTTGTTTCGCCGAATCCTATAGATGCCTCCAAGTGAAGATGCCGCCAGCGGATCGAGTACCCCTCGAAACAAAAGAAAGCGGGCTTTAGCACAGGCGGCGCTGTTAAAGAGTAAAGAAAGCCAAGCTGGCAGCTCAGTTGTATATGGCAAGCGCGCATGCGCTGCGGGACTCGTGAAAGCGTTCTATTACTAAGCCTCAATGGCAAAATCCTCTTCTTCTGAGGAAGTGCTTTGTCGGCTGCGGCTCCGGCATCAGGCTGCACCTCAGGCCTGGTTAAGCACATCCAAGAGCACGTTGGTATTTTTCTTTCTATATCCGGGTGTGTGGCACCGCGATTTTAGCCACGGTCCACTTCCACGCAAGGCTGTGCCTCTACGCCATTGGTTCCACTTGCTTTAACACCACGCGATATAATAAGTGAATTACCTAAACTGGTCCTAAGATTACTTTTCATGAACCAGGCTTTTATTTCTTCGGCGCCACTGCTGCGCAGCCTGCAGTCGTCTTTAAACATGTTGAGGAAGCCGACACTGAAAAGCCGGCTCACTCGGCGCGCCATTGCTTCCCATCAAAAGCAGCGAATAAATTCAGCGACGAGGTTAGAAAAAAAAAAGTTAGAAAGCGCCACTTCGGACTGCTGTTCTGTCGGCAGATTGAGTTGTTGGCATGCCTCCGAATGGAGGCAGCAATCGAGCCCAGCTGAGCGGTAGCGATTGCGACCATTGATATCGATCTTGAAGACGACAGAAACAAAACGACCAACCAACGGGATGTCGTTCATAGGCGGACTCACTTCCAATAAGCAACGCCTGTGATTCCTTCCATCCAACACGATATAGTGGCAGTGTTTTCCTGTTTAACATCTTCCGCTTGCCTGCTGCTGGAGGAGGGAAAGGAGGGATGACTGCCAGAGTGCCTGAGAAAAACGCAAATGCAAACTCGTCGCCCCAGCGCTCGCGTCCCAGGCCCCTTTGTGTATGAGAGGTATTCCGCCGCCGCCGCGGAGCTGGATCGGCGTGCGTGGGTGCGATAAAAGCCGTCTTCGAGGAGCCCTCGTGGCCGAAATGTCCTCTGGGGAGCGCCGCTGCCACTTAGCCGGCGCACTCACTTTTTTTTTCGCTCCATTTTGTTGTGCTTTCTTTCGTACGAGCCGGATATAGCCGCTCGCTGCTTGCGCTTCGCATGGCTTCGAATTGTGCGACTTGACTCGCATCCGGGCCTATACGACAGGTCCGGTACATATACTACTGACTCGTCCTTGGGATCCCCACCGACAAAGGGGTTGTGCCACTCACGTGAAATCCCCTCCCTGGGCGGAATTCGCTTCAGAAGGATTTCGCGGCAAAGGGAGTCTTTGGGCGCTCTTGTTAGGGCCGGACCAAGGCGAAGGCGGAGGAAGCGGGCAAAGCAAGTCAAAACAAAGGCCGAGCAAAGGGAACGATCGAAAATAAAAGGGTCTCTCCGCGTACGAATGTCACTTGGCGCACGCGGGGGAGTACGCTTTCGAGGGAAAATCTCGGGGCCCCGCGAGAAAATGCGCCAATCTGGTCGTCTCGTGTCGTCGCAGTATATATAGCCGTGCAATCGTGCCTGCATGATATCCAAATAGAAATTTTCGTGCACTGGAGGAGCGCCACTTGTTTTTTGATTGCGTTTATTTTTCGGGAAAAGGGGCCCTCACCTTCGCTGCAAATGGTGAGAACATATAAAAGGGTGACTCGAATTCAGACCGATGTGGCGATGGTGGAAGAGGCGTCTCTCTTACCCGATCAGGAGCATTGCTAAGGGGATCTTCTCGGCTACAGCCACAATGACTAAAGGAGAAACAGTTCGGAAGGCAATGGAAGATATAGGCCATACAGATGGCTAGTGAGCCGGTGGTTCTTGAATCCGGTATGCATATATGTTTATTTGGCCCAGCTTTGCTGCCAGTCTGAGTCTTTAAGATTTCACCACCGAGAAATATATTTTTCCGGAAAATAGGCTCGCGTTAATTCGAAGCGTACAGCCTGAAACATGGCCCCTGCGCTCCAGCCGAGATTATGCTCCAGCTTTGGAGATATGCATGACGTTTAAATGCAGAAATGCTAGAGATTGTGACAAGTGCCTCTTCGCCGTCTTTACCGAAAATGAGCTGCAAGCGTGAACAGAGAACGAGCCCAGCGGAAATGCACAAATAAACGCAGAGTCAGTAATGCAACCTGCTTTCGTGCTTCTATTAAACGATTAGCAAGAGTTCAGAAATGTGAATTTGCACGTTGCTTGCACCTGAAAAGTCGGTTTAGAGAGCCGCTTACATGTGTAGAGGACGCGGTTTGAAGGTGACGCGCCGCGGCACCACAGTATAATGGTCACTCGAGACTCCTTGCACTTCGGTAAGAGCGCGGGTTACTCCGAAGCCGGCAATTATCAAACGCAACATCGGCATGCTCTCTCTGCCTGCTTCCGCGCCCCCCTATCTGATTCCTTTCCTATGCGAGAAAAACAGTTTGCACTGAAGCGTCGGGCTGTCATGCGCTGGCTGTTTTGTCTTTCAGCCGGACTTTACACATGGTACATAACTGGTTACCGGATATCTTCGAGCAGCCACGTCTGATAACGAAGAGCAGACCACAACAACACTCAGCTTGACTTATTTCGTGGACACAGAACTTTGTAATTTTCGTTCCAAGAACAAGCGAGCGCGTTGTAGACAAGTCGAGGGTCGCTTTCAGCTCTATAGCGCATCACGTCGCTCTTAACAAAATATCGCAGGTGCCCCCTGCCACCGCCGAAATTGTAGACGACATGCTTTCCTCTGCACTATATATATATATATATATATAGTAGAAAACCCCTACGACAAGCTCAAGAGGTCTGCCTCGAATTTCTGAACAAAGCAAACTTCTTTCCAACGAGGAACATGGCCACGAACATCCCTTACGGCTGCAGCACCACATGTGGCAGATGGTACACGCTGCCGATGGTACACTCTGGTACCATGCAGATGGTACACGCTGGCTCGAATGATATAACCTTTGACCGTCTCGATGAAGTACCGGCGACTATCACTTTACACGGGTTTACAAGAAGGCAGACCAATTGTCGCCCTTAGTTAACAAGCTTGCAACCTCCGCTAGTGCACAACGCTTCTCCAGACGAGACATCTAGTCATCACGCGGAGCGCCGCAGTTAGCCCCGCAAAGCTACCCATCGCTTCTGCTTGCATTTCGAGAAACTAGCCACGTACCCGCTCAACGTTTACGTGGGCAGGAAAAGCTCCCGCCAAACAATAACAGCGGCATGTGGCAGCGATCAACATTCCAGCAACCTATTCTTCGTGGTCGATCGCATTACCGCCACCCGTCTGCCAGTCGCCACCGGATCCGATCTGTCTATCGCCCCTGCAGCGGCCAGACATCGGCAATGCGGCCCGGCCGCATGACAACGCCCACAAAAACACAGTGATCGCCTCACACGGACTTCGGTCGATGACGATGGGTATCGGAGTCGGGCGCATGTTCGGGTGAGTGCTGTTGGTAGGCGAGGATAGCTTTCCTATTCTGCCGGCAGTCTCTCTGTGCTACTTCAACCAGGATGTAACAATTGGTGATCGTCGGCTGGAAGACAAGATCACGTCACTAACACTGCTATCACTGAAGTAATATCTGTCATTCCGTCCCACCTCAACCAAGATCCTTACCGAATTCCCCGCACTCACGCAGTCGTTCAACGCAAAGCTTGCGGAAGAGTGGAAATCTGGGTCAGTTGGTGCACCCTGCCAATTCTTCAACAGCACCTTGCGACTGTCGATTGCCCGGCGCTACTGCGCCGGAAGACGTAGGAGATGACAAGGCAAGCGAAGGCAACGGCATGCTCACAATTCCTGGTCCTACAATGAGCCTCGTCTTCTATGCCGATCTGATTAGTGTGAGGCAGCCTTCCACATTAGCTGGTATGCATCGGGCACCCGAGAAGCTGCCACCATTTCTTATCCTCTGCATATAGTTTGGGTAGCATCTGTAAGCAAGAACATACGTTTTCAGTAGACAGCATAGCATGCACAATGACTATTTGCACTTTTTACTTTCGAGACAAATAATTGTCGGAGATCTTAATATCGGCAAAGTAATTAATTTCGAAGGAAACCTCCTCGAGACAGTATCCGAAATTGAACTGGGGACAAGTGTATCATTAGCAACGTTACAAGTCCGCGCGAATAGAACAAGCGCTCACAACTAGGCCATGAAACTTGATTCGAGGGGTTGTTTCCGACGGAGCAAAACAGCCACGCAGACGACAAATAGATCGAGCAGCATCATGCCCCCCCCCCCCCCCCCCACGCTCGCTCACTCTCCCGATTTCCTCTTGTTTCAGCTCAGCGTCACTACACCGTGAAGTCGATGGTCGCGCGGTACTGTTAAAGAATTGGCGGGCTGTATATTATGAAGAGGAGAACCAGTCAAAAGGACAAGGATAAGAGGAGGGACATACACCACGGCGACTGGTCTTTCCTCTCGTCCTTGCCCTTTTTGAGTGGTTCTCCTCTTCATAACACAGAGCTTCCTGTGAAGCACAAGATGACGCATCATATATTTACCACAGCGCCACCTGTCGCAGCCAGACCCCGACGGCATGCTGACAAAGGCCTGAGATTTCTGGACGGAAGTTTGAAAGTATGGTGTATGTTGGCATTCTTCGGCCCTCTTTCAAAAACCGGTCATCTGCACTAGCTAGGAATGATGCCTAATCAATACGCAGAAACCTTTCGGCGTTGAGGTAATTACGGCGAGCTAAATGCTATGGTTACTCCCGATCAATAACCGCTGCGTTATATAGATGATTTCAGTGCTGGTCCCGCCGGAACCAAAACTATGCCAGCTTTCTTGGACATCAATTTTTGTTTTTAGGCACCTCTGAAATATTATAAGGTTATATTTGGAGAATATTATTACAATCTCATAACTTTTCGATAAGTACAAAAATTTGCTTTGCCAGTTTTTCCTACGCTCGCGCCGAATAGCTAAAACTGCCATAGAAAACCAATGGGCTGCAGTTTTTTAATTATTTTCAAGACAACTGCGGAATATTTTGTGATACTTTTTTCAAGATAATTGATAGTAATGAAGGGGTTTATTCTAAGTACAGGTCGATAGGCGTTGATAAAAGACCCTTACGACGGACACGCTCTCAGGACTCAGACAGGTCCCCAGCTGCATTTCGTCTTCCCCTTCGCTGCACCGCGTGAATTGGCCGCGGTCTGTCCTATTTCAATATAAATGACTTAACCTTTCATGGGCAGCAAACGTTTGCGTCTGAAGTGTGTGCTGCGCTCGCAACAAGGGTCCTATGACATCCATAAAATACTGGCAGTGTGTGGGGTTTTTTTTCCCTTAATAAATAGCAACAAGTATATGTCTGCCAAGAGGGGTCCTGCGGCTGTTTTGGGGAAGTTTTACAATATGCGAAAAAATTACGTTTTTTTTACTTTAAAATTACCTAATTTTATCTGAAAATTATTATTTTCCAGATTTTGTCTAACACGCCTATGCTAACCCAGCCCAGCATGCTGCACCTTTGGGCACCCACAGGTACAGATTGAAAAAGCTGCTCCGACTTCCCACTAGAATTCGATGTAATATGCTAACCGCTTGGCCAACGAAGCGATGGTGCATTACAGGATCCACTTTAATAAATGTACGCTAAATGTATTCATTTCACCGTCACCGCAAACCAGCTAGCGCCAAGCCATTCGCGTTACAAACCGTTCTGTAATTTTTAACTTGTCTTCTTGTCCTGCTGATAACTGACCTCCTCATGTCGCGTCAATTTCGTGCCTGTATTTGTGTCACAAATCATTTTTCGCCCCCTGGAACGAGGCGTAGTTGTCGATCTCCTCTCGCATATTGTCCGCGGTAATTAAACTCTTACTGAAAAAGAGCAAAAAACGTCACGCAGATCGTTCGCTTGTGTTTGTAGGAAGCTAATTTCATCCCTAACATGCCCAGACCGTCCTTAGTTGTTTTTTTTTTCTGCAAGGGCCGCTAGAGGCCAGTTTCCCAAAACGTCGTCTGTACGAAAGGATTACTGACAATTTTGTGATTTCCGAGCATGAATCTCAGCAGTGCTCCAAACATCTCCGCTCGCGGTTACCTAAACTCATTCACAGATATTGCGCAGACATTTGAAGTTTTAACACCGGCCGTATTTTCTGCTTTCCCGACGAGGTCTTAATGAGGGATGAGATCGGCTCGATTGCCCGGTGTGAAGACGCACGCGAGAATGACACACACAGCAGCAATGCTGTCTTGGAACAGTCACGGTGCGAATCCCCTCCGAATCCTGCTGTCTTCCTTTGCCTATTTTTGCACGTCCGGTTTGTTCGCTCAGATCGAAAGCGTACCTCGAAACTGCAGGCATATCTCCCGAAAACGAGACACCCCAAGATTGGAGCAGTGTCAAAATCGGCCTTAAATAGGGGGCTTTTCTGCTCTGACACCCTTTTTATCTCTGAAAAAAACGTGTCTCGGTCGTTTGTTCTCGAGTCGCTCCTCCCCCACGGAGGGCAAGAAGAGTGCGTAAGTTCCAGTACTCTTCCGCGCACTGGACAAAGAGCGAGCACATGCCGTCTCCTTCCCTCTGGGCCGCCTTCTTCCCTCCCCGCTGTCGGCGCTGCGCGAACGGGGCAGCCGAGCCAGTTGTTCATGCTGGCGGAACGCGCACTGAATACATCTCGCTGATCCCCGTGTAAGGACAGACGGGCCCGCTGCCGCCGCTGCAGCAGAAGCGGACAAGGACCACGTAGACGACGCTCAGGCAAGCAGGGATCAATGGCTGATCTAGAAAACTGAGGCGAGACGTATGCATAATGTGTTTCTTTCCCTCATCCACTGAGTATACGCTTGCAGTGCTACACTCGCTCACCGCAGGTACGCATGTGCTGCAAACATCCAGATAACATCCGACTTGATTTGAATAATGCGCCTGCGAAAGCTCCCGAGGGAACAAGAACAGGGAGAAAGCAAACGAGGAGCGCGATCGAGAGGGCAGTGGAAACAGAGGACCAAGAAAGGGGAGACATTATTTCCGCCCGATGGATGTCGATGGAGCACGATGTCGTGCGTTCGTCGCGAGGACCGTTTTACATGCGATGGGATCGGCGATGGTGCTTTCCCTCTTCCCGTCCTTTTTTCCTGTTCTTTTTTTACGATTGAGAGAGCAAGTTTCAAAGCGGCAGCTGTGATGCGAAGTTGGTTTTTCCTACTTATATTACTATTTTTCCTACGACTGAAGCTGAAAAGCGGAGATTTTTCGGAGCAATAGAAAAAATAGAAGACCCCTAACATTTCTCTCCGTCCAAATCGTGCCATCTGCTCGGCTGACGTCAAGCTGCCAGCTAGCTGTGCCTGCTTGCTTTTGTAGCCTCGGGCTGAATCAAAACGCGATTCAGCGATCACTTTCTCTCCGCTCGCGTATTTGAATCTTTGTCGGTCTCTACTGCAGGTTCTAAATGCGGCCAAGTCAACTTCTGCCACCGAGATGAACGTAGGCCACTGTTCCCACAAACTTTAAGTGGGGAGGTGAGGCCGCTTGACGTGAAGCGATGGCTATATGTTTCCTTCTAGCTTTATAGAACAGGTGAGGTGCAAAACATGTCTCACGACATTTGCCTTTTACCTTTGGCCTCGGAGTGTCTTTGTGAAGGAACTTTAAATCAATCAATCATTCAACCAGCCAGTTCGCAACAATTCGAATAAAGACCGTCTTGTATTTTTTGCATGACTGTTTGAAAAAGAGGGCCAGCACCGACGCCGCGTTCCGCCTTGCTGTGGTCATTATTCTTGGGACGAAGGGTTCATAACAACGCGGCCTGCTCGTGTGAACGCTTCCAATGCTGATAGGCCTCCAAAGCAGAGATAAGGCAAGTTGAACAAACTCTGCCTCGCTGAACAATTCGGAGCCCTTGCGACTAATAAGTAGCTGGAGCTTCCATAGCCCGAAGCGTCACAAGAAGAAGACCGAAGTTCCTGTGTCATGTCCGTTGGTCGTTTTGCGCCCCGGAACCTGATGCGAATAACTCACTAGACTGAACCCTCAGCCATTTATACGTAACTGTCAACCGTTTCATGTTTCAAGCTTTGTATCTAGTTTATTTTTCTTTCATCACGAACAGCGACAGGTATTTGTCCTATACGTATACCGTGGCAGTCATCGAGTTAATACACTGACTTGTTGTTGCGGCACCTTTGTGGAGATTTTCTTGTCGTCTTTTAACAAATATAGATTTACCTCCGTAATTTATGGCAGCTTAATACAGCGCCGTTGCTAGCACTTCAGTGTTTCGCATGACTGGTTGTTTCGTTCGAATATTCGCACAAGTAGTGTATATTAGTACATATATTCGATTTTGGCTTTAGCTACACCATTCAATTTGGTTTAGAAAATGCACTCTTATTGCTTTAATATTGTAGTGGCGCTTCGTTGCTTTTTTTTTCACAATCAAAGCAGCTACTAAGCAGTTTTATCCCTTCCGCGCGAGACACAACAAGATTTGTTTCGAATGGTCTGAACCACGCGCATGTGCTTCCACATTGTTTCATATTCCTTTTGTTTCGTTTAGTGTCGTGTCTCCAAGTTTTCTTTCCAGTTTTGAACGCTACTCTTAAATTAGACACGCAGACACGTTCGTACGGTTTGGCTAAAACGAGTTGTATAAATTGGTGGTAGCCTACGACCGGTAGCGGAATTATGTTGTGGCTCAGTACTGTATATGCTAATAAGAATGTGTGAGGTATTAGAGACACAAATCAAAGGATGGCAATTAATCGAGCGGAGACTACACGTACGTGAACGAGGAACTGAAAGCGGAGCTGCAGACCGGGTCCTTAAGGCTATTGCGTAATACCCTTAAATGGCAGACGTTAAGTATCCCCCATAATATTTCTTTGCGTTGTAAGCCCAGCGAGAGCATAGTTTCAGAACCATGACGTTATTGTCATGACTTAGGAAAGCTTCAAGAACAAATTATTCAAGGCTTCTCAAGCGTCTTCCGAAAGGACTAAGTCTTGCCAGTCCTTGCGTCCTGGATCCATGCATCTCCCGAACGAGACTGACCCTGCATTCGTTCAAGAAATTACACGCCTTTTCTGCCATGCTGATACTATAAATTCAGAAAAGAATAAAGTGCAGTTCTTGATGTGAGGCGTTGAAAAGCAGCCTTTCACCGGTCCCGTATGCAACCCACCGAAATCGCTGGCTGAATTCACAACTGAAGCAGTAATCATCGGGAGGACCCTCGACACTCGATCGCTAGTACGACCGGCAGCTGTGTCTTCTTTATGAACCATCCGGACAGTACTACCTACCATAAAATTAACAGTTTTTGTAGTCTATTCATTAAGTTGTCCGCGAATAACTGCGCCAACTTCTGACATTGCGAACAATACTTAGGTGGCGTCGCTCACAGACGTCGTCGATGAATTCCACCATACATTGAGCGTTCCTCAGGCAACGGCTACAGCAGAAGAGCCTCAAATTATGCTTTGCGCCAACGTACTATGCGGTCTTGCGCATCGATCTTACATCCTAAAGCCCTCTTCGGCGAGAACCAAAGGTCCATGAAGACTCTCTATAGCTCCTGTCCAACGAACCTAGCACCGACGTGCCGATCCTAGGAAATGCGACCAGTGAAGGACTCTCGACGACCGCCCATTGGGCTTTCAATGCGTTTATACCGGCCACATTCTTCGTCATGGCCCGTAAAGACGCCCCGGCCTTGGCGATTTTGCTGTCGATGCCCCAAGACCACGGTGCAGACAGTGACCACAGGAAATCGATAAACGTCAGCGCGAGAGAACGTACGTGTCTGCAAGCCATATGTCCCACTCCCTATCGCCACCTATCGCACGCATCGCGTCATCAGGTCGACGCTATGCAGCGGCTTTTGCCGGAAAGATTGCTTAGCCTCTGTGAGGGGGAACTAAAGACAAAAGCGTTTGGAGGTGAGATCGCTGGCCAACGAAACCACAAAGATTCTCCACTGATCACGCCTCATGGAGACACCGCAACAATTGCACCAATGCTGCGAAGAATGCAACCTCGTCGATGAGGCGATCACAATTCAAACTGAGACCACCGCCAAGCCAAATGACATATTTCCGTAGCCGCTATCACAGCACAAGACGAGGTCACAGTCAAACGCTGAGGCTAACGTTCAACGCGAGCACACGAACATCCGACCTTGAAGTGGCTACCAATGGTAGTACTCTTAGTGGTTTGATGGGCACGAGTGCTGATTACTCTGTCATCAGTGGACTCTTCGAAGCTCAGCTCAAGAAAGGAACGAATATTTAGCAGTGCCGGCAAATCCGCCCAGTGGCTGGTTACCGTATTTCGCCGTCGAGCAATTAGCCGGAAGAGTAAAAGTAAACGAAAATACTCATCTTAGAAATATACGAGCAGAGTCCTCGCGACCTGATGTTAAGGGTATAGCGTTAAAGGCGCCGTTCTCAAGAAAATCCGGCGTCGTGCTGTGGTACGTGGCAATTGGTGGCTAGCATGGCCCCGCATTAATTGGTCGTATAGGGTTGCCTGAGGTCACTTGTCAACGGGACACAGATGATTTAGCAGGAGCTGCCAAGTCGTGCCTCTCCTTTCATATCAGAGGGAGAGAGAGAGAATACTTTAATGAGAAGAAAGGGGGAGAGGTCAGAGGGAGATATCAGAATCAGGATTCCAGGGCCATTGAATCCCACACAGGCCGTTCGTACGGCTTAGTTAAGCGGGGCTTTAATATATGTGTCAAATAGTCGTCCACATACGACTTTAGGCTGAAGAGTATGTGGCAGATATTAAAGGAAGAAATAAGGAATCAATAATTAGGCTAATAGAAGAGTCCATGAACACGAACAAGATCAAAAAGGAAATTTGGTTAACGGGAACCATAACGCTATCACGTCATCTCCATAGAAGTGGAGCTAAGTGTCCCCAGTTTTTGAGGTGTGGACTTAGTACGTGAACAGTCAGGGATCAGCAATCTTCTGTCAAAGCTAAGACAATTTTGGCGCTCGAGGACATGGCTTTTATGACACATCCGAGGCACCATGTTACTCTTCAATTGTCCTTTATGATGCGAGCGTCCCACCCCGATGAAGAATTATCATCCCAGTGCGTACTGAACATATCGAGACCATCGAAATTTTCGTCGACGGGAACACCCAGTTTCTCTTCGACCAATGACTCCGCATCACTAGATATATATTGCCATTTGTGGAATGGACAGGATCAGTCGCTGAAAAAAAGTCTTATGAGTCTCACTGTACGGGATAGTAGGCGTTCGAGACCTGCCCGACTAAAACGCAAAAGACAATCAGCACACTTTCGATATTAACCAAGCACTACAAAAGAAGAGATGATAGCAGATTACCTTTCTTTTCAAAAGTTACAGTGTGCTGCCTTTCGTCATCGTCGAAAGTAAGAACAGTAATTATTCTAAAGCATGCTTTGTAATTGACGAGCATACGCAACCTTACACTCAAAGCCCGTGCTGTATATCTCCACAAGAATGCCAGGACATCACCAATCGGCTAAATACACGCGCAAGATTTCTAGCCGCATGACGTGAAAATCCGTCTGACGTTGTATTTGGCGTTGTGAACTCTCGATGTTACCCATATGTATAGCCTGAGTAGGAACGCCAGAAAATGAGTAATTTAATAAAAAATTTGCTGACAATTACGTTACTTCCTAACGCGAAATGTCAGCGCAGTTCGTCAGCTGTTTCGCCTCTTTCGATAGATTGAGCAAAGATTTCGAGCAAGACATGTATGTACCGTTTTTGCCAAAAGTGACCAGGCTGCGGGTTTCGCTTCCAGATAAGGTAGTGGAGACTTCGTACCACTTCTGAAGCTGTAAATCTGAGCAAAGTAAAGGAGAGCTCCTGCCCTCACTTATTAACAAGTTGTGATCCTCTGGGAAGCCATGTTGGCTTTAGAATACAAGCGAGAAGCAAAACATGCAGCCTGGTTACTTTTGGCAAAGACGGTACTATTACATGCAACTATTTTATTTTTCACACATATTCCTTCAAGAAACACTCCACTAACAGTTCTCGACTGTCATGAAGGAAGCTTTGTGGTCGGAGAAATAAAGAAAGCAATTAAGTTGTCGGGAGGTTGCGGGAGGCAGCGCGTGGCCCCATAGAAACGTTGCGCGGCGAAGAAACTACTGCCACAAGCTGCAGCCGAGAAGAAAGAACATTCGCAAATATCTTAAACTGACTTGAAAACACTGTAGCCAAAGTTGGCAAGTGTCTCATCGAGTTTTTAGCAAAATGTTTTAAAGGAAAATGAGGGCTGCTTAGAACAGGGCTAGGGCTTCCTCGAAAGCCAAGGGACGATCGGCTAGAGATCCGTACTATCAAACTAGCTGTATATACGCAAACTACATCATAATATGATGCTTTTCTCTGTGAGCGTTTGAATTCTTGGTTACTGCACATGTTACCCTGCAGTTCGGTGTGGGCGCTCGCATTATTCATGAATTATTATCTTAGCAGTGTGTACCATGTGTTGTAACGTCTTCCACTTGAGCTCTGAAGCGTGCCTTTCATAATTGGTTCACAGGAATAGAAAGCCGCAGTATCTGTCACACTTGCTCCGGTGGACACCTGAATTATGCAGTAAGGGAAGGAAGCAAGGAAGGTGGGAGCGGAACTTGAACTGGTTACGAGGGACAACGCTGACGCCGCGAAACCCTAGGAACGGGCGCCAAAGAGCCGGGCTCTAAAAAAATTGCGAGGTACTGACTAAAGCAGTGAAAGCCGAAACCCTGAGTGCCGCATTCTGCTACACAACTGATACTAATTAGCAAATATATATTATTTTTTTGAATTTTTTAGAATTTTGAATCAACGTGACCCTAGGTGCCCTCCTTGTTCACAGGAGTGAAGAAAGCTATCGCGTAATTGTTGCCTTTTCAGTGACGAACGGCGTAGCTTAACTGTTTGACGACTGAGAACCAATGCCTCGCCATCATCTGGGCCATACCGACGTTTCTCTGTTACCTGCGCTGTAATATTCAAGGTCGTCAGTGATCAGCAAAGCCCGGTGATGTCTGGCTAGCTTTTACAACCCCTTCGGCCACCTCGATCAGGGGAGGAGTCTGCACCTCTTGGTATTCAGCATCACTTCGATGCACGGATCTGTCCGCAAGCACACGTGTGCGGACTGCCTATCCGAACCCCTGTCGATAAACCACCGGAAGACGGTGAGGGCATTTTTTTAGTGCCCATAAGCACCAGCGACTTCGCACAACGTCAGCGCTCAGTCCCTGAGTTATGGCAACCCATCAATTGCCAGGATGGAAACTCCCGCTCACCCCTCATCGCGTTTAAGCGTGGGTAAGCCTCTTTTTGTCTTCTTAACGGCGCCCTCGTCAATAAAACTTCGCACTTAACAAGGCTGCCCACATTAGGCGTCCCTGTGGACGTTCTTGAGGAGAATTTTACATGCTTTGCACGGTGGAGTAACAGCGTGTCACCTCGGGTTTACTCGTACTCTCTGCGTTAAAAAGGGCAAATATTTCTGACCCCTCCTCTCTGCTGACTTCGCACACTACATCAAGATAGATAGATAGATTTATTGAAAGGAAAATGCAGAGAGGTTGGCTGGAATAATTCAAATCTGGCCTGCTACTCTGCACTGGGGAAGAGAAAGGAGAGAAGAAAGAAGGTCATGATGGGTGACGATGTGAGAGAAGGCATATGAAATACATATACAGACACAGTAACTTGATTTACAAGTGCGAATTAAGACCTCTGACGCACAAAAAACGGTAAAGAGCACGCACTTCCTGGACACCCTTCCCCTTGTCCTGGCAAGCGCCCAGCAGCAGTTCCTCCGACAGAGGCCTCTTGTCCAAACGCTTCAAGGAAGCGGCTAGCACACTTCTTTCGCACGCATACGCTGGGCACACCAATAATACATGGTCCACAGTCTCTGGAATGCCACAAGTTGAACATTCCGGCGAGTCCATCTGTCCAGTTAAATGTAAGTACTTGCGCGTGAAAGCCACGTTTAAACGAAGTCTATGTAGTAAGCATGCCTGATGACGCGCAATATAACGCGGAACATAAAATTTCACTGTTCGATCGAGCCTTCTTAGACGAATGTGTCGGGCGTCTGGCTGAGCCCAGTAAGCTGCTGTAGCATTATTCATAAAACTCGTAAGAAGGCACGTCGTATCCGCTCTTGAAAACTTCTTGTGGCAGCCTGTGCCTAGAAATGTTTACAGCTAGACCTGCAGGATTTCTATAGCCACAACTACGAGAACGTTTCACCAGATCATAATGAACTTACTTTGCCCATTCTTCACGTTGATAATAATGGCAACCGACTACCTCACCCGCTACGCAGAATAGAAACGGCTGCTTAATGAGGGAGCAGGCGCAAATCGCGAAATTTTTCGTCGAACGTGTCCTCTTTCGTCAGGGCGCCCCCGCAATAGTTATCAAGGATAGAGGAACAGTGTTTACAGCGGAGCTGGTATAAGCCCCCTCAAACAACAGTCAGACAAGCCATCAAACGACAAGAGCATGACATCCTGAGAAAAAACTCCTGACGGAATATTGGAACGAAACGATTTCCTGCATACTCGCCATGTGTGCAGACGTCGAACACAGGACCTGGGATGTCATCCTCATCCACAACACCCTTGCCTACAATCCCGAAGTGCTGGAGACCCCAAACATAACGCCGTTTAGCTTGTTCAGGGCAACAATGCAACGACTACTCTCAATCCCATGCTGCCGAACGTGACCAATAATAACGTGTATACGTCACCCCCTGTTCTCAGTGCGCAGAGGAAACCCAACGATACGCCTGGCTACCAGCAGTGGAAGCTTCCAACGACGCGACAGAGAACTCAAGCCAGGAGGTGGAGTCTAGGTTTAGACGCGAATTCGCCGCCGCCGGCCCAGTGAAAAATTCTTTTCCGCCGCTATTTCGGCTCGTACTAAGCCTTTCGTCGACTGTGAATTCTACTATGAAGTCGTCTCTCGTGGAATTACAGCCTCCCATCGACGCCGCGCTCGACCCTGTGTTCTCCGTGTTGTCCGTCTAAATCTGTATTATGTGGGCTAAAGAACGCTTTTTATGTCCAATCGCAGTGCTTACTTTGTATACCACCCTTGTTTATCTTTTGTGCATCTCTTGTTTTGAAGCATCGGGTCGATGTTTCTTACAGACGGGAGTACCGCGAAGCTTTAGGTTGTGCTTTTAGGCGCTCGAAGCTATTGGCACTCAGGCGACTTTACCACTGGACGCAAGACGAGACCAGATTTATCTCTAATGGTGTCGGCCCCACGCAAGTGTTTCTGCAGTGTTGCAGAATGATCCAGTTGCTTATGGCGCCTTATCTCTGTTTCCTTGCGAGCAGTAAATTGAGAGTGCCGAGAGCGGCAGGAATTCTGTTCGACGACCGTAGGCCGCGTTTGTTATCGCCGCCTCCGAACTTTTCCTCTGTTCGTCGCGCAGCTGCTCCTTTAATAATTGTCCAGTATCCGGAACTCGTGAAGTCTTATGCTTATGCGTTAATCGTACTATTTGAGTTTGTTTGGAAGAACGACAGCTTGTGTGCATGGGGGCAGAAAAGATGTTTTCCTGATTACTTTAGCACCGTACAGCCTAACATAACCTTCCCATAGCGCTGCACCATACTGTGCTGCACTCTCGCCGTGCTGTTTCCCTGTGACCTGCCTTCGCCGTGCTTCGTTTTCCTTTAGGTGTGTTGCTGCTGTGCTGATTTTTCGGTGTGCTATTTTTCTCCTTGATTGTTTTGTTGCCATGCTGTTTTTTCGCTCTAATATTGCGTCTTTCTGCCGTACTTGCTGTGCCATTTTTTCACTTTCCAATCAAGTCAAGATGCTCACATCATCCACTTGCAACCGCCTAGTCTGGTCTGGAGGCAAGGACCGACTGGTCCTCGCCTCTTCTACGCGTTTCAAAGGCCCGTTCTTTGAGAGCTCGTCCAAATGCAAGTGCGGTTAGATTTATAACAGTAAAAGCTAATCAGACGACTGCGTCAACAAAAAAACAGACAGTGCGCACACAGTGTAATCTATAATTAAACTAACTCAAGTGGACTTGCAGTGTAAATCCTGGTTTATCCTCGTAGTGATTAGTTATGACTCCAATGACGAAGCTTAGCAAAGTGACCACGCAGCAAGTGTCTTACTATAGCAGGCTTTTCAAAGGAAGCAGGCACAGATTATGCCTGATTTTAGCTCGTCAGCTTTTGAAAAACTTTGGCCTTTAGTAACAGCCACATGTGTTTTTAACTAGTTCAAAAACGCGTTTTGCGGCGTGCGCGTTCTGGCCTAGCAAATGGGGCTCCGACCTAACGACACTCGATACCTTGCTCGAGCTCCACCTCAAAGCTTCCAATGCGTTTGATATCCGACCTCTAGGCAACAGGATGAGGGCAGTCGCCTCAGCAGTCTTGATCCGCATCTCCAGTTATCGTGCAGGGTATCCCGATCCTCCTGCCATGTTGCCGCTTTGTTTTTAATTTTTATATCTGTGCCCTTTATCAGAGTTTTCTGTTGCCGAAGCTGGCAACGCCGAGCAGAGGAGAGCTGGTTGTATGTATATTTCCTGCCGGCACTAAGTGTCATTCTTTGAAAAGTATGCTCTCAGCAATGCCGACGTTGAACGCATAGACTCAAATTGATAATCTATTTTCTTGTTTACTACAAAGATAATTCTGATCACATTTTCTCATATAAATGTCATTGAAGTACTGCGCATCCTCACTACTCAATTTACGGCTAAAACGGAAGGTCACAAAAAAATCTAATTGCATAATAATAAACAGCGACAGCATGGAAAGAAACCCATCAAAAAAGTGGTAAACTGCACAGAATAGTTAAGATCAAGCCACACAACAACTGAAAGACAAAATCCTGTATAGGGATCAAAAGCACACAAACACTGATACAAAAATAAAATGAGCAAGGGAAAAGGAAAACGTTAGGCACTGCCGTCACTTGATCGCAAGAGAAGAAAACAAACATACAACATTAAGAAATAAAGCGTCGGGTCAAAATGTGATGAACCACGCACGCACGCACGCGCACACACACACACGCACGCACGTACATACACACAGAAACAAACAAACAAGGGACGATGCTGCACTGACAACTAATTATTGTACATTAACACTTTCTTACATCTCAACTTCTAAGTACACACCACTTCATCTTTCACTGCCCTCCCAGTGATCTTAAAAGTCTTTCTCTTTCTTCGATAAGGGAACAGAAGGTGTGCTGACACAATCATCACCAGCCAAAGATATCGCCCAGGCTTCCAAAATCTCTCTCGTCAATTTCTCCTTATTCCTCCTCAAAACTCTACGTTATTAAGGTCTGTTGGGGACTTTTCGTTCTTACATAAAGTGCAGTAATTGCAGGGCAACGCAAGGTTAGTCCCGGTTGTGTTGTCACCTATTCTGCTGCGTGGTTCATCATGTTGCGTGACCAAGCTAGCTCAACTTTCGACTGCATAAAATGTGCTTTTTAGTCTTTGAAATAAATTTTTGAACAGAGATTTGATCGTGATTCGTTCAGTATACATCCTAGTTAGTTGGTTATGTGCTGTCTGCATTCCATGTATTAATCTATATGTATTTATTTTTTATTACAGCCTGTGTTATATGCGTTATTTTTTTCTGTTTTTATTGAGATCGTACAAAAGAAGCTTCATTTTTAATTCTTGTTAATAGGTTCTACACAACATGTACTCATAAATCCTTGGTACTGGCATAACTTTGCATCTATTACACAGCTCGTGAGCGTTTTAACGACTGTACACATTTTCCACAACTCGGAAAGTCATTTCTGTAATACATGCAGCTTTTGTAAATTTTCTTCTTTAGTAGATCTCCATAAACCTTACGGTAAATTCGCACCATGACTTCACAACGTAGCTGATTGCGATGCCGGTATATTAAACTTAATATACACGACCGTTGTGTTGCCGAGTAATTTTTATGTGCGTCCCATGAATGATTCTGCTGGAAAATGACGCCAAATGTGTTCAATAAAAGCACTATTTCGACTGTGGTAGAAAGCAACTATATATTTCTATGTGTTTTCTTGATTCTTTCTCTAGGAACAGGATACACTTAGTCTTAGGTATACGTTGATTCTTAGCAAGTTGAGACCGTTCTTCGAGCGCAGCCATTATAAATCCGCGGTGTCAAATAGGTCTTCAGAATTACTTGCTTTAAAAATAAAATACTTGTATCGTAAGCATGAATAATGGATTTCGCAGTGGGAGCAATGTTAGTGATCTCATTGATGTACAGGTGCGGACCTAAGTAAACGAAGAACTCTTTCCCGTTTCAGTTAAAATCCCTCCTCCTGCACTGGAGATAAGAAAACAATATCAGTCCAAGTGAAAGGGCACCGGCGTCTACTACCGGTTCGCCTATACCACGACTGCCAGTTTCAATTATACAACGCATGAAATTTTTAGAAGCAATTAGCGCGCTTCGTTTACTTTTGTCCGCACCAGTACATATTGAACAGAAAGGGTTCCAGCGTCAAAAAGCAAAGTTTCTAAATTTAGAATTTTTGTAGGTAAAGCTACACTGCGGTAGGTTTTCAAGCCGTCGGCGTGGCACCGTGAAGGAGAAGAAGAAGAGGAAAACAAAAAAAAAGAAGAAAAAATGAAGAAGAAGAAGACATAATATTGTAGTTGTTAGAGGCGAACGAGAACAGTGAGTTGCTAGGAAGGTTCGTTCGAACGTTGTGACGGCTGTGTGCCTCACAGTTCGACGTAGAGACGATGTCATACCACTGGAAGTATTCTAGACCTGAATAAGAATGGTCAACGACGAGAGACAAGGGGTGCTCCTGCGTGAAGTGATTCCCCTACGGCATAAATTAAGCTGAAACCAAAGAGTAAACTACTATGCGCAAAAGCCATGTCTTCACTTTGAAGCCAAACCTGAGAGTAACCACGCAAGTTGCTTTCGCGTAACCCCAGATTTAACCACAAGCTAAACCACAGATGATTTTTTTGTTTTTTTTTTCTGACATATCTTACGTTCTTTTTTTCTGTAACATATTTTTATCGGCTTGTTTGCCTTCTGGAAAACTTTAGAAAAATTGCTTAAATGTCTGCTGGGAGAACATAAAATTTCATAAAATACTAAAAATTTCAGTCTTTTTGTACCTGCTTCAGTTGTTTGTATTTAAACAAAAATGAAACAAATTCAGGTAAATTTGCTGCATATAAAAGTGCAATATGTTTTATTTGTGCGAAAAGCTTTCTTATAGACTGTTATAAGTCAGAAAGCTTTTTTTTGTGTGTGTGTGTGTGACTACGGTTTCGTTATCGTTTGCAATCTTAAAATGGCGGCCGCGGCTCGAAAAATTTGTTTTCACAAGAAACAAGCTGGGAAATTATGCCTTATAGCAGCACAATACACCAAGATTTAAAAAAAAAATCGAAGATAGTCGAGCGCGAAGCCTGGATCACTTGGCGTGGAATGTCTCTGCAATTACCGGTATTTTAAAATTACCAGGCAAATGATATTTAAAACTTCATTAACGCAGGGCTAAAGAAATTGAGCAGTTTTTTGACATAAAGATGCTTCAGCAAAGCTTAATACCCCGTCACATACACTGCCACTTCGGGCACGGTGTCTGAAGCAAGACCTGCTGCTTTGAAACTATGCTTGCAGTTTATAAGGGTCAGGTCTCGAGAAATACCAGATGTAGGCGAATGTAGCTACATCGTGCATCTTAACGTTGTATATGCGACTAAAACTTAAGTAGATCAACACGATTCTGCGTAGATCTACGCAGGGTCCGTGATATTTACCATTCGTCTTTGAAAAGATCGAAAGCAGTAGCACCGAAGCACCATCCCCAGGCAAGGGGGGCTCTACATTAGGCGTCTTCTCGCTCCGAAAAGGCTTGTTTACCGAGAAGGAACGCTCGACATTCAACGGAAGCTGCACGAGCGTGCTTGTAAGTCGAAGCACTCTTTAGCGTCCTGGAGTGTTCGCCGGCAAGTACACTCTAAACTTCCCTGAAGGCTGAAAATCCATTTTTTTTCGACGGCGCGTTGCAAATTGACCCGCACCTTTCCTGAAATTTTTCCGTGAGGAACGGGGGTGATTGATTAATTTTGGATTCTGAATTAGTCTGATTTCTGTATTTACACTTTCACCTGCCCATTCCAGTATCTTTGTAGCGCTGGGAAGAAGTAAGCAGTCGGCGCACGAATATGCGATCTCTTTGGAGGTTGTCTTCAGAACGGACAGCATTATCCCTCCTAGAAAAGTGCCAGTTGCAGTGTGCAGTAGCTTTCAGCTACATTCCCTAAACTGGGATGGTAGTGGACCAGTGTAGGAGGCACTTCCGGCAACTGACCTTTAAACAAGACTACATAAGAAGGCGCTTTTCAAAAGCGCAACCTAGGCTTAAGCAATAATGCAATAACATCCTTGAAATATTTGCTGAGTTCATAAATAAGGGGAGGCCCACGTACTAATCGATTGCGGATCTGCGGGTGAAGCGCGCTCGGCAGAGGGCGAGCGCCCTTGGTCTTGCCTCCACGCCAAGGAGAGCCGGCCCCGTCAGAGACGCGGTGCTCCCTTTAGCAGAAAACACGTCTTGCTCGGACACTTGACATGCTTAATGAGTCTTCCCATCTGCCCGCATCCGGAAACGAGATGGTATCGGTTCGGACATCAGAAACGGTTTCTTCCTCGAAACCTCGTCTGGGTAACATGACCCTGCGTTTCGATGGAGGCGAAACGAAGTGGCGTCCGTGTGCTGTGCGATGTCAGCACACGTTAAAGATCCCCAGGTGGTCGAAATTATTCCGTAGCCCTCCACTACGGCTCCTCTTCCTCTCTTTCCACTTTCATTCCCACCTTCCTCCCTTCCCTTACGGCGCGGTTCGGGTGTCCACATAGCAAGTGTGACAGTTACTGCGCCTTTCCCTTCCTGTGAACCAATTTAACTTTTATTTAACATGACCACGACGTTCGAAACACAACCGCCAAATGGGAGTATTCCTGCGGCAGCCGAAAGGAGCGGTTATTCTAGAAGCCAGACTACCTTCCAGGGGCATTAGGCATTTTATTCCTTTTGGGTCGCATAGTTAAAATAAGGACCCATTTTAACTAACCTTCCCTGAGTCAGCTGCCTGCACCTCGCAACAGCCCTTTTAGGCAAAAGAGGAATGTCCAAAACAGCCACTATATAGGCAATAACGCTAAAGCTACACATTTATAGGCACTATTTGAAACGGTTAGACGTATGGGCAACCCCTATTTTATGCTTATATATATATATATATATATATATGTGTGTGTGTGTGTGTGTGTGTGTGTGTGTGTGTGTGTGTGTGTGTGTGTGTGTGTGTGTGTGTGTGTGTGTGTGTATGTATGTATGTATGTATGTATGTATTGAAGGCCTCCGCCTTATCTCAGGGGGCTCGGGAGCCGCACACCGAGTGACGAATTACCACAAATGAAGGCTGCTCCAGGAACAAAAACATTTTAATTACGTTAGAAAAGAATAAACAGAAGAAAACTGGGTTAGTGTGTATCAAGGTACAGCTGCAGAAGACGAGCCTACGGGTACGGCGAACGTTGCACTGGCGAGTCGACCAAATATCAGTGTTCTCTAAAATAAAAACAAACACCGCTGGCGGATACACATGCGGCACGTTACAGCACGCGCGAGCGAAAATAAACGCCCCCCAGGCGAGTTCACTCACGCAGGTTGTTCCTCCGGCGGGGAGTGGCCGCACCCTTGACGCCGACCGACAGACACTGCCGCGACGCTCGCGACCCAGTCCAAAAAAGGGCTCGGCGCCGATCGCTCCCCGCTTATCTAGTCCCGATTAAGGGTCATGTGCACACACACCTGTGCACATGACCGGCTGGCGTGACATGCGCAGAAGGTCGCCGCCGGTTCTGTCCCACCAAGCGCTCGCTCGAGGTTACGTGGCCCACATTCCCCCCCTCACAAGACCAAACCCCTCCCAGGGGTTGGAAAAAAAAGGAGAAAAACAACAAAAGAAAAAAAAATGGCACGGAGAATCGGCAGGGTCCAATAACACACCATGGAAGAACGAAAAAAAAGGAAACAACAACGAGAAAAAAAAAACACCACCGACAAAAGTTTTACACATCATCAATGTCAATGAGGTTGCCGTCGGCCGAGGTGTCCCGGGCTGGAGGGCCATGTGGCGCCTGCTGGCCCTGGTGGAGAGCCGTGGCAAACTGTATCAGCATACGTTGCCTGGCGCTGTTCGGAGCTCCCGGTTCCAACGCTTCTCGAAGGGTGTTGTGCAGCCGCCGCTGCTCCCGGTGTTGTGTGCTACGGTTGTGTGCGTCCTCCGATATCACACACGAGTCGCACAGTGCACACCACCCCACGTTTGCTTCTTCGGGGAGGGGCGGGATGGGGTCCGAACTGCGCAAGTCATCCAAAGTACGGCCGGAAAAGGGCGCTGGCACCGGCAGGGAGCCCCTCTCCGGGCGGAGCTGGGTCTCCCAGGCGGCGGCAGAGGAGAAAGAGGCCTCCGTACCACCCCCTATGTGGCACCAGGTTGCGACGTGTCGCTGTCCTCTTTGGCCCGGGGGCGCCCCACCTTTGTGCCGAGGGAGATCTCGGTAATAGGGTTGCCGATACGAACTGGAGTGGCGTGGCATCCTGCGTAAAGCCGCAAAGGCGACAAGGATTCGCATGCATAGCCGCGTATAGCAGTGTACGATAGTCGGCATGACAAAATGTGAAACACTTCTGTGGTTACAATTCGTTTTGACGCTCGTGGTATGTCCTGAGGTCAGCGACATTGACTGGACCAGTATTTCGGCCACTGTGCGTTTCACGAAGGAGGTAGGAAAGCCTAGACACCTGCTTTGTTACCACGTAAGGACCAATCCATCGCGGAGCGAGAGAAGCCGCAAAGGCCTTTGACGCGTCGCTAAGGAAATGTGCGCGCCGCAGCACTTTGTCACCTACCGCAAACTCCAGTTGTCGCCTGCCTTTGTTGTATTGGTTACAGTGTTCTAGGCGGGCGAGATCCAGGCTCTCTCTTGCTTCTTTCAGGGTTCCGGTCAGGCGTTTAGCCAGATCTTGAGTGTACCTAGAATAATTGTGATCTGGTAAATCAGAACTGTACGCGAAATGATTCTCAATGGGAAAGTGAAGTTCACGACCGAGGAGGATTGATGCCGGCGTAAACCCAGTGGACCGGTTTACCGTGGTTCTCGTAGCGAAGGCCATTTCCTGTAGCCGTGCGTCCCAATCCTTATGGCACTCTGTGAATGCCACCAGCATAGTCTTTAGATTTCTGTTCACACGCTCTGTGATGTTAGCTTGAGGGTGGTAGGGTGTAGTCTTCTTTTGCTGCACGCCAAGAGCTTTGCAAGTGTCACCAAATATCTTGCCAGTGAAGTATGTGGCATTATCTGTGATAAGTTGCGCTGGGAAACCGAAGCGAGTGAACGTTTCTAAGAGCTTATCCCAGATCCCTTTCGCGTCTAGCTTGCGCAATGGGTACAAGTCTACCCATTTCGAAAAGTGGTCTGTGATAACAAGCAAGTAGCGGTTCCCCTTAGTCGATCTGGGGTAAGGGCCCATCACGTCACAGGCCACAATTTCCCATGGGTAGCTGCTCTCTACCGGTTGCATAAGGCCCGGTGGTTTACCTCCCCTCGGTTTGGCAGTCTGGCATGTAGTACAAGTTTGAACATACTTCAAAACATCCCTTCTCATCCGCGGCCATGTCACAATGCGGCACAACTTTTCGTACGTCTTCTTCCCATCGCTATGGCCCGCCAGGTGTGTGTCATGAAAGTACTCTAGAAAGTGCTTGCGAAGGCTTTTGGGAACGAGCACACGAAATGCTGACTCACCACTGTCTGTGTCGGCAGCAGGAATATACCTTAGGATCAAGCCATCTTCTGCTTCAACGTAGCAGTCATAGTTTCGGTTAGGCGCCTGGCTCCCTGCCGGGTCGGCGCTGGTCAGACTCTGGCGTATCTGGCTGCACTGGTCGTCCGAGAGTTGAGCGTCAAGGAGCTCTTGACGGGACACCAGTGTGCCCCAGGAGTCTGCAGGCACTGTCACAGCGTGGACTGCGGGTGCTCGCTCGCCCTCACCCGGAATTGGAGCTCGAGACAGGGCATCGGCCACTTTGTTGAATGTGCCTCTTCTGTATTCTACCCTGTAATTATATCTTTGGAGAGCGAGTGACCACCGGGCAAGACGGCCAGCTGGATTTTGCAGCCTTGAAAGCCACGATAGGGCCTGGTGGTCGGTCTGAATAGTGAATTCGGCGCCATCTAGATACATGTCGAATTTCTTTAGTGCAAACACAATCGCGAGACACTCTTTCTCTGTCACACTACAGTTCCTTTCCGGTCCCGTCAGTGTATGACTGGCAAACGCCAATGGGCAAAGCTTTCCTTGATGTTCTTGAAGCAATACCGCACCAATTCCATACTCACTCGCATCCGTTTGTACTGTGAATGGCCGGTTAAGATCTGGAAGCCGCAGGCGTGCAGTATCCGCGATGGCTGCCGACAGTGAACGGAACGATCCCTGTTCTGCTTCTGTCCATGACCAGCGGGCACCTTTCCGGAGGAGTTGATGGAGGGGTCGCGCTAGGTCGGCGCAGTTCGGGATGAAGTGGCGGTAGAATCCCACCATGCCCAAGAACCGCTGGAGACTCCTTATGTTTGTTGGTGGTGGGAGCTGTAGAATGGCCTGGAGTTTCTCTTCATCTGGGCGGACTGTGCCCTGTTCCACAATGAAACCCAGAAGGTTGATTGTGCTTGTGACTAACTGAACTTTGCTGGGGTTAATGGTGATGCCCGCATTTTGCATTCGTTTAAGGACACTGGTTAGATGAAGGAGATGCTCTTTCAGGCTTTCTGAGAACACTACCACATCATCCATGTAGGCCATGGCATAGTTAAATTTAGCGTCTCCGAGCACAATGTCCATTACACGCTGAAAAGTAGCAGGTGAATTGCACAAACCGAAAGGCAATCGCACAAATTCAAACAGTCCCCGATGGCACGTGAAAGCAGTTTTCTCGATGTCACAGTGGGCAATCGGGATCTGCAGAAAACCCCTGCTACAGTCAAGAGTTGTAAAAACCCTAGCTGACCCCAGTGAGTACATGACAGAGTCAACTGACGGGAAAGGGTAAGAATCTCGTACTGTCACAGCGTTCAGACGTCGATAATCGACACACAACCGTGCTGTGCCATCTTTCTTAGGCGCAAGAACAACAGGGAACGCCCAGGGACTTTTTGATGGTCTCACCGCACCGGTAGCCACCATTTCGTCGAGGGCCCCATCCAGCAGCGCTCGCTTGTGGACACTTAAGGGCCTTGGATTGAATCTGATAGGACGAGCATCGCCGGTGTCGATCCTGTGGGTTAGTACGCTGGCCTTCCCCGGAGCCTCCGTGAACATTGCTGCATAGGGCCTGAGCACTGTCTCGATTCTGCATTTTACCGCTGGTGGCTCAGTGAAGGAATTCAAAACAGTTAGAATACCACTTCCTGTGATACTGACCGAATGGCCGTCCGTAGCAAGCAACTGTGACTGTGGCTCAGCGGCCTTGGTCTTGAACTGAAATGCTTCTGTACCGGTGCCGTACTGGTAGGTGCCCTTACTGAGATCGATCACGATCCCTGCCTTCACTATGAAGTTTCGACCTAGTATAACTGGCCAGGATAGTCCGGGGAGGTGTAAGAAACGCTGTCTAATCTTATGACCATTTATATTAACTGTTAGGCGGGCTGCTGAGGTTGTGGGTACTATGTGAGTCGATGCCATACGAAGTTTAGTGTTCACCCTCCGCAACCGGACATGTTTTTTCTCACAGGAATTCTTTACCTGATCACCGAAGACTGACACCGTAGACCCTGTGTCAAAAAGGGCTGGAAGTTCCAGTCCTGCGATTTTTATCAAGACTAGCGGGGTCTTGTCTGGTTGGCCTTCCTCACAAGAAGTTGACGGAACTGCACTCACCGAGTGTTTGTAGGGTTTCTCGGGGCCTGCCTCATGCATAGCAGGTGGTGACAATGGTACCTGTGTCGATGGCACCTGGGTTGAAGGCACCTGGGTTGAAGGCACCTGGGTTGGTGGCACCTGGTTCGATTCAGGCAGGAAAGGTAGCGACTGGATCAGCTCTCCCGGTGGTTGGCCACGTCTGTGCGGCCTGGCCGCTGGATGGTGCGATGACCAAACCACCCTCCCCTGTGTTGCCCTGGATCTGCGAATAGGAGCACAAGTTGTGCCCGGGGGCGACGCCCACTTCTCACTTGATGGCGACATCGTTGCACCCGGTGGTGACACCCACGTTGCACCCGGTGGTGACGTCCACGTTGCACCCGGTGGTGACACCCACGTTGCACCCGGTGGTGACACCCACGCTGCACCCGTAGGTGACGTCCACGCTGCACCCGGTGGTGACGTCCACGCTGCACCCGGTGGTGACGTCCACGTTGCACCCGGTGGTGACACCCACGTTGCACCCGGTGGTGACACCCACGCTGCACCCGGTGGTGACACCCACGCTGCACCCGTAGGTGACGTCCACGTTGCACCCGTAGGTGACGTCCACGTTGCACCCGATGGTGACACCCACGTTGCACCCGTAGGTGACACCCACGTTGCACCCGATGGTGACACCCACGCTGCACCCGTAGGTGAATGGTAGCCGGCAGCCGCTGTAGGTGATGTCCGGGAATCGCGCAGTCCGACGCGGGGTGTCCCCACTGCTGCCACACAAGGAGGCTCAGGACCTGCGTTTTGCAAAAAGGCATGCGACCCCGAAAAACCGTGGGCCGGCGAATGGTTTTTTCTGCTTACCACCGCCGGCCGTCTTCGTTTCCCTGCTGCCGACAGCCTCGGGGGCTAGGGCACTGGCTCCTGTAATGGCCCTGACCGCCGCACTTGAAACACACTGGGCTGTTTGTGTTGTCCCTATCCTGATGTGCCGTTGCACCGGAACGTCTAGTACGGCCCTCGGTAAGCCGTGATGGAGACCGCATGCTCCGATTGCGGGTTTGGGAATGGCTCAGTATTTCAGCAGGGTGGTGACTGAACGGATCTACCGAGCGAGGCAGCTGGGGTGGCAGTTCAGAGTTCCTGGTTACCGCGGATGGGCCGGACCACGCACAAGACGGTTCCAGGGAGGTTTCAGGCGGAGGTGGTGGCCGATAGGTAAGCTCAGCTAGCATTGCGGCCTGAATATCAGAAGCAGCTTTGGCAAGGTGATCCAGTGTCGCGAAGGTACGTCCCCGCAAGTATGCCTGAAAGCGTGGGTGTGCTTGACGTATCGCGCGCCTAACTTTTTCGGTTTCCGGCGCGGCAGGGTCGGCACGCTCATATAGTTCCTGAAAGGAGCGGATGTATTCTAAGAGGCTTTCCTCCTCGGCCTGTGTGCGGGTGTGCAGTTCGTCCTTTATACGAATGTCATAGTCGGGGGGTAAGAATTCCGCCCTTAAGAGCTCCTCAAAGTGCGTCCAGCTTTGAAAGGTTTGTCGACGGCGCCAGCGCGCGGCGGAAGCGGTCAGAGCTACTGGCAAGACGCGTTGTAGCATAATATCATCGGGCAGTGCTTCTGCTTTGCGGTAGTCCGCCATTTCTTGTAAGAAGTCTGCTACTGACCTCTTATCGGTATGCCCCTCGTATTTAGGCACTGCGAGCTGTGGGCGGAAGGTAGGTGTTGTTTGTGCCTGACGCTCCAGCATCACGGTTAAATGACTGAAAACCGCAGCCAAATCTGGTAAAGCCTTCCCCTTGTCAGAAGTTTCTGCTGCTGCCGCCCCCTTCTCTTCATGATTAGACATTGTGTTAGCTGTGTGGTCCTCTGACACGTTAGGCGAAGTTGTCTTACCAGAACGTAACCGCATTGAAAAGTGAGTGATTCATGTGGAAATATTGAGCACGAGGATTGGAAACTTACGTTGCAGCGTAGGTGGGCGTAGTCCTAGCAGGCTCTGAAGGGGCGGATCTTCGCTCGCCGTCAACAGGGCACCCTGTTCACCATCCAACAACCGGACGGCACCAAGTGGTCTTCGCGGCACGGATGCGCACTCCGAAATACCGGTGACAAGTTCCTGAAAGTTTTGAACAAGGAAAACAAAACCCGTTGGGCGCCAAATGAAGGCCTCCGCCTTATCTCAGGGGGCTCGGGAGCCGCACACCGAGCGACGAATGACCACAAATGAAGGCTGCTCCAGGAACAAAAACATTTTAATTACGTTAGAAAAGAATAAACAGAAGAAAACTGGGTTAGTGTGTATCAAGGTACAGCTGCAGAAGACGAGCCTACGGGTACGGCGAACGTTGCACTGGCGAGTCGACCAAATATCAGTGTTCTCTAAAATAAAAACAAACACCGCTGGCGGATACACATGCGGCACGTTACAGCACGCGCGAGCGAAAATAAACGCCCCCCAGGCGAGTTCACTCACGCAGGTTGTTCCTCCGGCGGGGAGTGGCCGCACCCTTGACGCCGACCGACAGACACTGCCGCGACGCTCGCGACCCAGTCCAAAAAAGGGCTCGGCGCCGATCGCTCCCCGCTTATCTAGTCCCGATTAAGGGTCATGTGCACACACACCTGTGCACATGACCGGCTGGCGTGACATGCGCAGAAGGTCGCCGCCGGTTCTGTCCCACCAAGCGCTCGCTCGAGGTTACGTGGCCCACAGTATGTATGTATGTATGTATGTATGTATGTATGTATGTATGTATGTATGTATGTATGTATGTATGTATGTATGTATGTATGTATGTATGTATGTATGTATGTATGTATGTATGTATGTATGTATGTATGTATGTATGTATGTATGTATGTATGTATGTATGTATGTATGTATGTATGTATGTATGTATGTATGTATGTATGTATGTATGTATGTATGTATGTATGTATGTATGTATGTATGTATGTATGTATGTATGTATGTATGTATGTATGTATGTATGTATGTATGTATGTATGTATGTATGTATGTATGTATGTATGTATGTATGTATGTATGTATGTATGTATGGGGGGGACTGCACAAAAGTTAAGGTATATGCCTAAAATTCGGTGTCTGCCATGAATAGCACGCCGAAACCCTTTCATATTCATGCTTTTCTTTCAGAATGCTTTATTTTACCTAGAATCGTAAAATTTCAGATTTATTGGTCTTAATTTCTCTGACTGGTCTTTACCAAAGCGTTGAATTCGCTCAGTTGCTTCAATCCGCACATTGAAGACATTTTAAGTATGTCCTTCAGAGCAACTAAGATTCCTCCATTTTGACCCTGTTTCGGCATCACTCTTACTGTCCCCAAACAAATCATTACATCCGCTTGTACTGAAGTAATCATCAAGATTTGCTGTCTTCAGTTACGCAAATTTTTTTAACGTACTATCATCGCACCAAATGTAGCAGGAAGGCCTTGTAACTCTTTTGTCTTGGCACTTATTGTAACAATGTCACTTTACGGGACATCAGTCTAAGGAACGAATCCAGCTTCATTCTCAATATTATGTTGGAACCTGCCACTATTCCGGACCAAAAACATTTGAACATCTTCCGACATCAGCAATTAAGTGCAGAGAGCGAGAATAGAACGGAGGTTAACTAGACAATGCCCAATAGGCTACACTACATGTGGGAAGGGGAACAAAGGGTGAAAAAGGAAAGAAAGAGCGACAAAGAAAGGAGTCTGGCACATATCCAGAGTTCTATAGTAAAAGGAGGTAGAGAGCGTACACTTAAAGTCTTAAACTCAACCCCGAGTCAATTAATAACTGAAGAATCGCCTTCACTTCTGTCCTTTCTGATGAAGGTGTCGTCCAAATTCCCAGAACCTTAGTTTGTGTAAGAGGACGAGAGTCCAAGTGGCGGAGTGTAGCAGCCAGGAAGGCACGCTCACGCTTAAATTGAGAGCAGTCACAAAGTATGTGCGCAATCGGTTCAACACATCCGCAATTCCGCACTGCCCACACGTTGGGGAGTCTGCCATTCCGATGAGAGGAGAATAGGCGTTTGTAAACGCCACTCCTAGCCACAGGCGACACAGCATTGTAGAATCACAGCGGGGGAGGCCGAATGGTATCTGCTGTTGAACTGACTGGTCAAAGTGGTGCGAGCGAGATGCCCAGCATCCAGGCGTAGACTATGATTTTCTAGTCGCGTTTCGGGTGATCAATCGAAGGTGTCTTGCTGCGTCGGCTCTTGTTAGTGGTATCTCGACAGTGTTGGTTGTATCATGAGTCGATCGAGCAGCATCTTCAGCTAAGTTGTTGCCAACAATTCCACTATAGCCTGGTATCTACTGGTACATGATTTCGTGACCCTCTTGTAATTCCTGGCGGTGCAGATGTCGAACCTCCGCTACAAGTTGCTCATGGTCGCCATGACTCAAGACCGATTGCAGACATTTAAGTGCTAATTTGGAATAGCGTAACACAGCCCATTTTTGAGGAGTTTATTCCGAGATATACATTACAGCAGCACGAAATGCGGTTAGCTGTGTTCAAGTAGAGGTAGTCTTATGTGAAATTAGGTCGTAAATGTTTGCTTGTCTCGCAGGAACGACGACGGTGCGTGCAGAACTAGTAGGGGTTACCGAGCCATTTGTACAGACGTGAATACGCGGTCCCACTAGTCAATGTGTAGCATGAACAGTGTCAGTTGGAGTGCGCACAACGAAAGCAGCTGTCGCTCGAGCTGGCTCCAGTGCGCTGTTGTTTTTTATAATTAAAAAAAAACTGAACAAAACATCGCGCATGATATTTACTGTCAGAGGACAGGACTTTGTTCGTCCTAACTGGAAAAAAATTGTTGCAGGAGTAAACGCAATGGGGCGTAAGCACGATTAAAGAGCCTGAGTGTCGTTAAAATATCTCTATCGTAAATATTAGTGGCGTCCGTGATTGGGCGCATCTATTCATGTAGGCTGCTCCTATGAGGGAACGCTCATGGTACAAAACACGGAAAACATCGAGCTGCGGCCATTGCGCATTCCTTGAGGAAACATTGCGTGCGCACAATCCTTTATGCTTCCCATGGGACGCATTATGCAGGCTGGCGGAAATAAACTCTGGCCTTGTGGAGGCAGCGAAAAGAAAAAGGACAATTCTCGTTTGTATAGAGGCAAGTGGTACAAACAAGGCACCAAAAGGTCGTTAACCCTGTGTAAATCGTTGCAGGCTACAGACCACACATTTTTTGGCAGCATTTACTCATTATAGCCGAGCATTTTCGGGGCCTGGTTGTTAGGTATTGCGATATCTTGTGGCGAGTTCAGTGCTTATGCTACCAGAGGGCTGTGAAGAGTAAAACGGGGCCTTCGTCACATCCTGCGCAGCAACGGTTGTATAGTTAACGAAAAAATAACAAAACCGCAGCGACGTTCATAGCGCTACGGCGTCTCTTCCTCGTGGAAGAGACACACCCTTTCCTAACGTCAGTCATTTAGAGAGGGAGGATGTTTGGCGCGTCACACTGTAGTCTTGTCTTGATACTATAGGTCGACAAGGTTTCACATAGCGACTGCCTCGCGAAAGCTTCTTCGAACCTCGCAGGAGCAGTGCGAATAACGCACCACCGAATTTCTTTTTCCATAAAAACAACGCCCAAGAGCCGTCTGGACAGTCAGCATTAATCTCTGTTTGCCTCTTCGTAACCTGGCCATTATGAGCTGCTGTTATGTTCCCAGTAAGGCAGGGCTCGTTTACTGGGAAAAGATGCAGGCGTTTTCGTAGGCCCGCAGAGGACATTGGAAAGGCGTATTAAGCGGTTGTCCGACGCGTATTTCAAGGTATTCGTCGTGCGTTCATTTTTTTTTAATTTTAGTCTAGGCTGCATGGCTTATCCGCATAACGTCGTATCAAAACGTACTGCGTATCGTTTATAAAAAGCTAATTTAATCCGAAGGTGACTCGATATAGACACGTTTGTCTCATGATGTATCAAAGAAAATCAAGCGCTTCATATCTTTTCGGCGCCTTTGTATACATTTTATTTTAACTCGCTCACTGCCACAAAGCGCATTCCGAGACAGTCGACGCCTAGATACCTATGAAAAGGCATGCGATGCCACTTGGCACTATTTCGATGAGTGCGTTGCGAAGTGTTAATGGCGTTGATTTGTCTGAAGCATATTGATCCCATTCAATCAAAGCCAATGCACACACAGTACTGCACATTGACCAGCTAATGCCGAACAAAACATTTACGGCGCTTGGCAACACGACAGGTATCGGCAGATACCAATATCAACGCGACGCCTGCGCTTTGGCGTCTTTTAACGATGTGCGTTAACGTTTCCAGTTGGTGCTCATCTAAGCGTCATCTGACCCAAGGTACACCCTAAGTGTCCTTCAAACACTAGTCGCAACACTGTGATAGCTCACATATAAGTTAACGGGTGAAAATTACATTCATTGTTAAATACCCTTATTTCTTCCAAACCACCCTCAGCAGTCTGCCACACTACCTTCCTGAACAAATGTCACCCGGAGTCTGCTTGCTTTCAGCGTCGAATGCCGCGATTCACGGCCGCCGTCGTTCTCGTGAAGCATATAACTGGATACTTATACAAACGTGTTCCTGGCAAGGTTTTATGTGTGTTCGAAAAACCAACTGCGCAGCAAGTCTTCCCGAACATTGCTAAATGTTGACAGCGGCTTTATATCCGTTAAATCGCTACCAAAGACGAAAACACGACGCGTGCGCATAGACGCTGACATGAACAGCGCCCGATCGAGCCCGCCCACGCTTTACGGCTTTGGCGACAGGCGGCGTTGTCGGCGTTTTGCGCATTGCGTATACGGTAAGCTAATGTGGGCCATATTCCAATTTTGGTCTGACAAGTGATTTGTATGCTAATAATTTTACACGTTTAGGGAGATGACATCTTAAAAATCCAAATGTTTTATTAGCAGATAAAATCGTAGCCTGGGTGCTCCAGGATAAGTCGCTACACAAAGTAATGCCTAAATACTTGTATGATAGAACCGGCTATACAGGGTCATTAGCTATTACGTATGGGAAATGAAGCGGGTTACAGCGACGGTTGAAGGACAAGATTTTACATTTATGAGGGTGAAGTTCCATTAAGCAATTGGCATACCATTCCTGAATGCTGTTAAGGTAGTCTTGAAGAGATGTTTGTCAGAAGAGTTAGAAACTTAGCGATAAATTACACAATCATCGGCGAACATGCGAATATTACTACATACAATCGTTGGTAAGCCGTTAATTTAAATTAAAAACAAAAGCGGATCTAGGGCAGACCCTTGCGCGACGCCTAACGCTGCTGAAATAGGATTGGAATTGTGGCTGGTAACGGTGACGTACTGTGAGCGGTTAGTCGAAAATTATTCTATCTATTTTAAAAATACGAGACCCTGCGGTTTTGTTTGGTTGCATTTGACTCTGGCAGTGCGAGATGGTGTGCTCCTGTGCTCGAGGGAACCCGAGGCTCTAAAGTGCCAAAAAATGGCATGAAGTGGTTGTGGATGGTCTAGCAGAATCGCACACTGTAGTGTGTATTTGAAATAAATGAAGCTGGGCAGAGGCTAGTAGAGTTTTGTCAAGAAAACAACCTCACCATAGCGAATACTCATTTTCAACAGCACAAGAGGCGCCTGTACACATGGACTTCACCGGACAGTCTGTACAGGAATCAGATCGATTATATTATTTGCCGGCAGAGATGAAGAAGCGCTATAGAAGCAGTAAAAATAAGGCTTGGGGCCGATTGTAGCACTGATCATCAGCTTCTTGTTGCCAAAATTAAGCTTCGATTGAGGAAAACCCAGGAAACTAGAAGGCCTTTCAGGTATAATCTGGATCAAATTCTATCAGAATATGCTGTGGAAGTGAGGAATCGATTTCAAGAATTATATCTGGAAGACAGAGAGCCCGAAGAGATGTGGAGTGATGTTCGTGATAAAATACAAGAAGTTGCAACTAAGGTAGTTCCAAATCAAAGGAATGCAAGAAAGCAAACTGGTTATCTGAAGAGGCTTTGCAAATAGCTGAGGAAAGGAGGATGGCAAAAGTTATGGGGGAAAGAGAAAGATACAAGGTTCTCAATGCGGATTTTCAGAAAATAGCAAGGAGAGATAAGAATGCCTTCCTGAACATACAGTGCCAAGCAGTTGAGGACAACAGCCAATTAAGGAACACAAGAGCTCTGTATAAGACAATCAAAGATATCAAAGGAAGCTTCTGTGCTAAGCTGGGCGTGATAAAGGACAAACGAGGCAAGGACCTCACTGAAGCCTCAGAGATAAAGAAGAGGTGGCAGGAGTACACAGAAGAACTGTACAAAAAGGACCCGGATGTGCAAACCTAACATAAGACTGTGATTATGATTTTTGTTTATTGTGATTATGTATTTTTGCTCTTGCCACCCCTTATGTAACACCCCTTTTTAGGGGCCTTTAAGGTAATAAAATGAAATGAAATGACGGTTGTGATTACTGATCTCGAGCCGGGCATCCTGAAGAGTGAAGTTGAATGGGCCTTAGCCAGCCTTGCTAAGAACAAATCTAGCGGAATTGATGGTATTCCAGCTGAGATGCTTCAAAACCTCCACCATAACGCTGTTAACATTCTGCATACATTATGTCAGAAGATTTGGACAACCCTGCAGTGGCCACAGGATTGGAGGAGGTCAGTTTACATCCCCATTCCAAAGAAAGGCAGTGCCAAAGATTGTTCCAACTACCGCACGATCGCGCTTATTTCGCATGCTAGCAAGGTGATGTTGAAACTCCTCCAAGGCAGGCTGCAGCAGTATGTGGATAGGAAGCTTCCGGACGTGCACGCTGGGTTTCGCAAGGGCAGAGGAATTAGAGACCAAATTGCCAACTTTCGCTGGATCATGGAAAATGCAAGAGAGTTCCAGAAACCCATCTACTTCTGCTTTATTGATTATGCGAAAGCGTTTGACTGCGTAGATCACACCAAATTGTGGCAAGCTCTCCAAGAGATGGGAGTTCCAATTCACCTCATCTGTCTCCTCAGGAACCTGTATGAAGGGCAAGAGGCCACAGTCAGAACTGGGCATGGTCTTACTGACTGGTTTCCGATTGAGAAAGAAATGAGGCAAGGCATGATACTGTCGCCCTGCCTATTTAACCTATATGCAGAGTGCATCATGAGGAAGGCCGGTCTGGACGAGTCTTCAGCTGGAGTGAAGACTGCTGGAAAACGTATCAACAACCTTAGATATGTGGATGATACCACTTTAATGGCAGAAAGTGAAGTGGAACTCAAGAGACTTCTGATGGGCGTACAAGAAGATAGTGAGACATTTGGGCTTAAACTGAACATTAAAAAGACAAAGATCGTGACATCTTGCCCTATCAAGTCCTGGAGCATCAAGGAACAAGAAGTAGAAGCTGTGACAGATTTTCTCTTCTTGGGCTCCAAGATTAACTCAGAAGGAGACTGCAGCCATGAAATTAGGAGACGTCTGCTTCTGGGAAAGAGAGCAATGGTTAGCCTTGACCGCCTAGTAAAGAGCAGAGACATTAGTCTGCCAACCAAGATCCGTATAACTCGTGCTATGGTCTTTCCAGTTGGGATGTATGGATGCGGGAGTTGGACTGTGCAGAAGGCAGACCGCTGAAGAATTGACGCGTTTGAATTGTGGTGCTGGCAGAGACTCTTGAGAGTTCCTTGGACTGCCAGAAGATCAAACCAGTCGATATTGTCGACCATAAACCCTGACTGCTCATTGGAGGGTCAAATTCTAAAGTTAAAGCTCAGCTACTTTGGTCATCTGATGAGAGGAGAGGAGTCGCTGGAGAAAGATTCGATGTTGGGAAAGGTTGAGGGTCGCCGGAGAAGGGGTAGGCAGCGAACGCGATGGTTAGATGGCATCCTCGAGGCGCTGCAGATGAAGTTATGTAATATTAGGAAGATAGTGAGAGACCGGAAAGCGTGGCGTGACATGGTCCATAGGGTCACGAAGAGTCGGACACGACTGAACGACTGAACTGAACTGAACAAGGATGTGACGTCACACAACCGGAAGTAGAACCGAAAAAAGACATAGGAAGGGATTGGCACGCAATTTGGAAGTACCAAATACTAAAATGGGTAAACAAGAAGTGAAATAATGTGACGTAGAAGATGTGACGTCACGCGACCGAAAGTAGAGCCGAAAAAGGGCATATGAAGGGATTGGTGCGCAATTTGAAAGTACCAAATACTAAAATGCGTAGACAAGAAGTGAATTAGGCAACCAGAAGCAACCAGAAGCAACCAACAGCAGCATCCGTGCTTTCGCATTACTCCAATGCAGATTCTGCAGTGCTCTTTAATTTTTAATAAACAACTATTACTAATTATTTGATGCTTTCCCTAAATCAGGCAGCGGTATTGTATGTTGGTGGGGTGTATATACTGAGCATATCGAAAGCTGGAAATAGCCCCTCCACAAATATTCATAAGTGCACTTAAAGGATTCCAATGAAAAAACTTTTTCCTTGGGGCACGGCAACCATTGAACGCACTATATTACGATTCCGTCTAGGGATGCGGTTGTACTTCTTGTTCGTTCTTCTAGACTTACGAGAACGCACGAGTATACCACAAAAAGGTGCTTACTATCAAGAAAAATATCGTAGCCTGCCAGTGCATGAAGTACGTTTCTCGCATCGCTATTTGCACAGCTGAAAAACACATTTGGGCCACTAGTAGAATGAAGGACACACATTCCGTTGGTCATATTCGATCGAAGATCGCATCACACCACGCAAGAGCCTGACGGTATTGAGAAAAACACAGCGTGTTGTCCCCAGACGGGACCAAATTCTCCACAGCACGCCACGAGCAGCGGAATGTTTTGTCCACCAGGGCAAGCCACGGGGTGGCCGCACCCTTCGCCCCTCCTCCGAAACGTCATTCGTCACGTAGGCGAGGACAGGTCTATTATCGTGTCTTTTTCTTTGTTTACGCCTAGTTGGTACATTCTGTTTTCCAGTGCCAGACTACTTGCTGACAGGTCCCTGGCTTCCACTCTCACAAGAAGTAGCGTTATGGTCACATGACCTTGCAAGCTCCCCCCATCGTTTGGCTTCAGCAATGATGCCAACCAAACGTCACCATGACGCGGTTCTTTCGTAGTGACGCCTCGCGCACGTTTATCTTTGGCGCGAATCGCCCGGTGCTTTTCGCAAACGGAGCGTGCCATCCTGAATGCAAAGCGCTTTACAGAACTCTTTACAGAACAGAGTTTGCTTGCCGTTGCTGCTCGCGTAGTTCCAAGGCCCCAGCTCACTAAGGCAGAATAAAATGTTTGCAAAGCAGTTACCGCAAACGGGGGCTGCTTCAGCACACAAGGGCTCGCTTCCGATGCTTTCAGGTCCCTAAACATGGGAAGAACTTCTGGACAGCACGAACAAGCAATCCGTGCTAGGGACTCTGGGCGCTTCCGCATGTAGTGAAATTCAAGAGAAGGAAGCGAAGATGCGTGATTCAAACGACTTGCAGCTGTTTAGAGGCTAGCTACGGATCTTATGTCATTGTTTAGCGTGCGATATAATCTGCAGGAACATGAAAAGTGCTCAGAATGCGCTTGGAGTACAAATCAATATGGCCGCTGGGCTGGGAGCTGTGCTGGTGGGCGGAGCCTCTGGGCTTCCCGAGAAACATTGAACGCCGGGCACCTGTCACAAAGTAGTTCAGGACTGCCAGGGACTGAAACTCTAACGTACCAAGTGTCGCCGAGATGCGTCTTTATCATTTTTGTTGCCGCACAATATGCCCCAGATGAATCTCGAATGGTTGCAGCCACTCACGTCTGCTTCGACATTATCCCACGTTCTTCTAGTCACCCTTAGCGGCTTTATCTAGATGTCTCTTCAACGACTTCAAGCGCAAACGTATGCAGAGGGTATTCGTATATAGTTCCACGACCAGCGAGTATATTTTGGCTGCTATCGCTGCCGTCGAGTTGCTTAGTGATTTCAGGGCGTAAGTCAGTTCCAATAAATCTTCCTTTTCTAGTACAGCGCCAGTCTCTTTGTTATTTGCCAACAGCATTGTCGCTACAACGAAACAATAGAAACAAGGCGAGTGAAATTTGTGTATTGCTTTTTTGCAACTAAGCACCGTTCCTTGACACAATCAACAAACCGCTTGCCCATATCCTTGCTTCATTAGCGATGATACGTTTGCGCCCACTTCTTCCTCCTCTTTTTAAGTAGTTCTGTCTTTTTGGGGCCGCAAACGAAATTGCAAATAAAACCGACGAGGCTGTTGTAAGAAAATATTTCAGAACATGGTCTCCAGCACAAAAGCTCCGTCAGTGCCTCGCGTGCACCGCAAAGCACGGCAACAGCGCTCCGGTTATAGTTAATTTATCTGGTGGCAACTGTGTACTGTTTCACTCTTTCCATAAAGTTTTTCGTTTCCCCAAACTACGAAGCATGGCACTCAAAGCAGGATTTGGTACACCACGCCTTTGGGCCCTTTCTTCACAACAATTACTTTTCTGGCGGGGCGGGAGGCCTGAGACGGAAGTTGTCGGCTAGTGCATTGTTCGCTGCCCTTCCTTCTCAGGAATATGCGCGCCGTGGTTTCACTGAGGGCCATGTAGATTCAGATAATAATGACACATGCTACTTTTCAAAATTTCTTACTCAATCCCACAGCAATATTTCATGCAAAAGCTGTGCTCATCACAATGGAAGTGTTGCATCGATTGTAGGCGCATCTGGTGAAAAACCCGATGGTCATTGGGGTGGAAATTGCGTGCCATAATGACTTTCACAAAGCCGCATAGGGCTGCGATCGACAAGCAGCGCAATGACGGAGCCGCATCGGCGGCTTCTCCGGTCCTCAAAATGTCGTCACGCGACTTCCTGGCCAATCGCGGGCAGCGGCGCGAAGCTGGACAGAGGCTAGTAGAGTTTTGTCAAGAAAACAACCTGACCATAGCGAATACTCGTTTTCAACAGCACAAGAGGCGCCTCTACACATGGACTTCACCGGACGGTCTGTACAGGAATCAGATCGATTATATTCTTCGCCGGCAGAGATGAAGAAGCGCTATACAAGCAGTAAAAACAAGGCCTGGGGCCGATTATGGCACCGATCATCAGCTTCTTGTTGCCAAAATTAAGCTTCGATTGAGGAAAACTCAGAAAACTAGAAGGCCTTTCAGGTATGATCTGGATCAAATTCCATTAGAATATGCTGTGGAAGTGAGCAATCGATTTCAAGAATTAGATCTAGAAGACAGAGAGCCCGAAGAGATGTGGACTGATGTTCGTGATATAATACAAGAAGTTGCTACTTAGGTAGTTCCAAAGCCAAAGAAATGCAAGAAAGCAAACTGGTTATCTGAAGAGGCTTTGCAAATAGCTGAGGAAAGGAGGATGGCAAAAGTTATGGGGGAAAGAGAAAGATACAAGGTTCTCAATGCGGATTTTCAGAAAATAGCAAGGAGAGATAAGAATGCCTTCCTGAACATACAGTGCCAAGCAGTTGAGGACAACAGCCAATTAAGGAACACAAGAGCTCTGTAAAAGACAATCAAAGATATCAAAGGAAGCTTCTGTGCTAAGCTGGGCGTGATAAAGGACAAACGAGGCAAGGACCTCACTGAAGCCTCAAAGATAAAGAAGAGGTGGCAGGAATACACAGAAGAAGTGTACAAAAAGGACCCGAATGTGCAAACCCAACATAAGACGGTTGTGATTACTGATCTCGAGCCGGGCATCCTGAAGAGTGAAGTTGAATGGGCCTTAGCCAGTCTTGCTAAGAAGAAAGCCAGCGGAAGTGATGGCATTTCAACTGAGTTGCTTCAAAACCTCAACCATGACGCTGTTAGCATTCTGCATACATTATGTCAGAAGATTTGGACAACTCTGCAGTGGCCACAGGATTGGAGGAGGTCAGTTTATATCCCCATTCCAAAGAAAGGCAGTGCCAAAGATTGTTCCAACTACCGCACGATCGCACTTATTTCGCATGCTAGCAAGGTGATGTTGAAAATCCTCCAAGGAAGGCTGCAGCAGTATGTGGATAGGAAGCTTCCGGACGTGCACGCTGGGTTTCGCAAGGGCAGAGGAATTAGAGACCAAATTGTCAACTTTCGCTGGATCATGGAAAATGCAAGAGAGTTCCAGAAACCCATCTACTTCTGCTTTATTGATTATGCGAAAGCGTTTGACTGCGTAGATCACACCAAATTGTGGCAAGCTCTCCAAGAGATGGGAGTTCCAATTCACCTCATCTGTCTCCTCAGGAACCTGTATGAAGGGCAAGAGGCCACAGTCAGAACTGGGCATGGCCTTACTGATTGGTTTCCGATTGAGAAAGGGGTGAGGCAAGGCTGCATACTGTCGCCCTGCCTATTTAACCTATATGCAGAGTGCATCATGAGGAAGGCCGGTCTGGACGAGTCTTCAGCTGGAGTGAAGACTGCTGGAAAACTTATCAACAACCTTAGATATGTGGATGATACCACTGTAATGGCAGAAAGTGAAGTGGAACTCAAGAGACTTCTGATGCGCGTACAAGAAGAAAGTGAGAAGTTTGGGCTTAAACTGAACATTAAAAAGACAAAGATCATGGCATCTTGCCCTATCAAGTCCTGGCGCATCAATGAACAATAAGTGGAAGCTGTGACAGATTTTCTCTTCTTGGGCTCCAAGATTACCTCGAAAGGAGACTGCAGCCATGAAATCAGGAGACGCCTGCTTCTGGGAAAAAGAGCAATGGTTAGCCTTGACCGCCTAGTAAAGAGCAGAGACATTAGTCTGCCAACCAAGATCCGTATAACTCGTGCTATGGTCTTTCCAGTTGGGATGTATGGATGCGAGAGTTGGACTGTGAAAAAGGCTGACCGCCGAAGAATTGACGCGTTTGAATTGTGGTGCTGGCGAAGACTCTTGAGAGTTCCTTGGACTGCCGGAAGATCAAATCAGTCGATATTGTCTACCATAAACCCTGACTGCTCATTGGAGGGTCAAATTCTAAAGTTAAAACTCAGCTACTTTGGTCATCTGATGAGAAGAGAGGAGTCGCTGCAGAAAGATTTGATGTTGGGAAAGCTTGACGGTCACCGGAGAAGGGGTAGGCAGCGAACGCGATGGTTAGATGGCATCTTCGAGGCACTGCAGATGAAGTTATGTGATGTTAGGAAGATAGTGAGAGACCGGAAAGCGTGGCGTGAAATGGTCCATAGGGTCCCGAAGAGTCGGACACGACTGAACGACTGAACTGAACTGACGAATCACAAGTTTCTAGGCGTTTGGTTCAATGAAAACATTTCATGGAATACGCACATTTTAAATTTAGCAAAATACTTGAGTAGAATTGTAGGATGTCTTTACAGAATTTCTAATTTGGTACCCGTTTGGTTAAAAATTTCAATTCATTATGCTCTTTTTTATTCCAAACTAACATACTGTATTCTCATATGGGGAACCACAACTTCTGCAAATATTAATAAGTTGCTTGTTCTCCAAAAAAAAGCTCTTCGAGCTATTGAAGGTTATTACGGTATAGCGCGCGACTTGCGTACAGAACCCTTATTTAAAAAATATGCCATATTAGCCGCTAATCAGATTTACTACTTTCGTCTTCTGCAGTACATTCACCATAATAGGCTGTATACTACTCAACCTGATAGATCTACAGTAACGTATGACCTGCGAACACGAAAAAAACTTGTACCTATTACTCAAACCAACTATGGAAAACAGAAATTAACTTTTCAGGTGCCATCCCTAATCAACAACACACCAAATGTGGAATTTTCATTGGCACCTAGGGTATTTCAAAAGAACGTAAAACAATATTTAAATGAATATCCCCTATAATTTCAATGGTGGTAATAGCTGTATTTTTCTCATATGTAATCTTTTTTGTGTAAATATTTTTTGCTTTTATTGTAAATACTTATGTTATTGACAGCATGATCTGTTGATTTGTATATCCAATGAATAGTGCATGTATTCATATCTTTTACATATCGTATGTAAGTGGTGCATAATGTTTTTTTTTTATTTTATTTTATATACACTAGAGGTGTGTGCTGTTGTCTGTTGTTATCTGTTTTGGGAGCCAAGGCCCAGTCAGGCTTGTCGCCTTTTGCCTTGGCTTCCTCTTTCTTGTAAAAAAAAGAAATAAACTTTAACTCCAAACTCCAAACATTCTTAATTTCTTAAACATGTGTGGGCCATATGAATTGGTCGGCAGTCAAAAATGTTATCACGTATGGCGCGCAACTTGCGCCAGTCTAACTTCTCACATCAGATATGCGCACCGAAAACCGTCATAGCTTTAGTCGCAGTCATTTTTTTTTTTTTTGCGAAACTTGGTTCTGCTCAGAGTTTAGAGTGGCATGGAAAAACGAGACCCATGCATAACCCCAGAAATGAGATAGCTACGCCGCTCATACTGTCACTAAGGGGGTGTTTCTTCGTCGACCAGGATTTATCATGATGCTTTTCACGATAAAGTAACCGACTTGATCGTACCGAGATCTTAATTAACTTAATTATCCTCTCTCCTTCCGGGGCATATAATCTGGAGGTAACATGTGCAAGTTTATCCCACCTTTGACCGTGCAGTCAGAACACATCGGTGTATGGAAGATTCGACTGCTTTTATGTTTTCCCCTCGTACTATGTGCCCCATACACCAAAATAGAAGTTATATTACTAATCTGTTGTCATGGCTGCGGGTCAAAGTCAACTCGGAAAGCAGTTACACACTACAGGAGCTGCAGTACCGATCTCCGCGTAAATAATTTTCGCGGGAGACGCAGCAGCAAGCTGGAGGAGCACGAGACGCTTTCCGAGTTTCCGTTTTCGGCGGCGGCACTGTACGTGAAAGTTGCGAATACAAATGCTACTTTGCAGTTGCGAAAACGAAATAACTGCCAAGACTTAGACCATCTTGTAAAGGGTGCGCAAACGTTGACGTTTGGAATTAAGCTTTGAAATGTGGCTTAGCTTATGGACGAACAACTTTCCGTCAGTATAGTTGCTTCACATAAACATCATAACTAAGGCACAGAAACGGATGATTGAGCCCAGTGCTGCAGCAATAGCCTCTTTACACCCGATTTTCAATCCCCGATTTTTTCGTAATTTTCATTTAAATTAGGTTTTGTAGACAGGAAGGAACCTTATACTTTTCAGTGAATGCCACAGAATTGTGGACACCTGCATCTAGCCAGGCAAAGATCATGTTTTGATATCTTTTCTTGTATACTGTACATTGCTTTATAAGAAAGGAAAGGCGCAAAATCTGCCGCTCTTGAGAGAAAAGAGATGGGAGTGGAAGCAGAGAGGGTTCTCTTAGTGGAAGGCTACGGAGTAGTGTGGCTATCCTCTGGGCCTTTAACGTGCGTGGTCATCGCACAACCTAGGGCTGCCTCTTCGTTTAAGCTAGTTTCTGGGGAAAGGAAGGCGCAGTATACATTTGGGTGAACACTACGAAATCTTGGACAACCACACTTGGTTAGGTCAAGGTCACTTGAAGGGCCAATTTAGTGTCACACGAAGACCAGCTATAGCTAGCGTATTGAAGCTTTCGCTTCTATTGTAAATTGATTTACAAGAAATGAAAGGCGCAGTATCTGTCAAGGTCACTTGAAGTTGAAAGCCTCCGTGACGCTGACGGCTCAAAGAGCTGCCGTAGTGCAGCTTTCGCTTCAAAATGATAGGTGTAACTTTAGAGATGGGCAACGTGTAGAGTGAATCAGGGAGCAAAAGAGAGTCAAGATCATTAAGCGAAGTCAAGAACAATGGGCAAGGGCTGGACACTTAATTCGAAGGCCGGATTGCTGATCGTCGCTAAGGGTAGGTAACCAATAGGATTCCATAAGAAGGCAAGCGTAGCAGGGAGCGGCAGGAAGTTAAATTGACTGATATTAGACAATTTCCAGGGGTAAAATGAATGCAGCCAGCACAGGACCGGGTTATTTGAGGAGTGTGGGAGAGTCCTTCGCCCTGCAGTGGATATAGAACGGCTGATGATAACGATTATGTCTACGACGTTTTGATATCTATGCACAGTAACCTTATTTTTGATTCTCATGCTCGAGGTTAGAGGCCCCGAAAACGATCGCTGAACGACGCTGTTGGAGGCCCGCTGCGCGTGCTGATTCAGGCGGCCGTGTTCGGCACCCCGACGTTTCACGTTTGTCACTAAGCAAGAAATGTAATTGCTCTGCGGCTGCGTGGCTAAACTGGAGCTTGGGTGCCGTATAGATGAAAGGCCGCGGATTGAGTGTGCACGAAAGCGCGAGCGAAATGCGCAAACGGAATGATGACGCTCGGCGTGCGAAGAGAGCTGCCCTTGATGGCCCCAAGAAATTCTGCGTTTCCACATCCTAGTGCAGATCAAAATTCCCAACGTGTACCGGTCTTCATTCACAGCAAGCCACTCAGAAGATTCACATCGCCGAAATAACTTTATTGAAAAAAAAAAAAATGCATTCGCTTTCCCATATGTGAGCAGTCTGAATCTTCTCTACCGAACTTCCTTACCTTTAAGTCCAGGGACTTTCGCCAATTCCTTATAAAAAGGGCTACTTTAAGGCTGCCTCGTCGGAAGCACTTGGGACGTACCATTTTCATGGTGCTTGAAAACTTTCCAATGCTTTTAGAGCAGTAAATAGAAAGCTAAATAGTTCGTTTTGGCCAATTATTCATTCAAGCTGAACAACAAATTCAAGAGGGATCTTTAGATAAAATTTAAAACATTATTTTCAGTTAAGTGAGAGAAAACACATCGGCCTTTATTTTAGATATTAGTCACCTATACTTTGACACTCTGTATATTAGTCTTGGTATTGCCTTTACATTACAGTCGAAAGGCAGCGATGTTTCGTGTTCATCTCATTACGTCTCACTGTTCAAGCTGGACCATGACGAGGGGGAAGATGGAGAGGGAAAGCCCTCTCGTAGAGGAAGTGCTAGATGAAAACTGGTCAGTAGAAATTAATAAAACAGATATAACGAATGGAATTAGAAAAAGATGATAATCGGAACACAACAAATTGATATAGATTTATGCGTCCAAAAGAGTTTAAAGAGAATTTGATACAATCAAACATTGAATAAACTGGAGATTAGAATAAAAATGCTATCAAATCGATACAGTCGATGGTCATAAAATTATTACACTCTGCATGAAGTATTGCGGAAGATCACGCATTTGCGATATACCTGTACCGCTTTGCAAATGCCACATGTCAACACCTGACCAACCAATCTACTCTGCAGCCGTGTGCGGTGGCAACGTTCTGATGGAGGAAGGTGTGCTGCAGAGCCCCAACTACCCGGACTACTACCGGCCAAACAAGGAGTGCGTTTGGAAGATCACTGTTCCCGATGACTATCAGGTGGCGCTCAAGTTTCAAGCGTTCGAGGTAAGCCTGAAGCCGCTTATCCACCGCGTCAGAACGCTATCAAAGTGAGGGACGTCGAAGTTAGCGCAGAAAAAAAAAAAAAAAATACGGACGTAGCGCGGACAACACAGGCGCTCATATAGTCCGTTCTCTACGACCCTATTTTGAAATACCTTCTTTAAAACATAGAAAAGCAACTAACATAACTACCTGCGTCGAAAAATACGTATGTGTGCGTGGGTGCATGCGCGCGCACGCGCGTGCCCGAAGTAGAAAAAGTTGAGTAGCACTTCTGGAAAAAACGTTTGTTCATTCAACGCTTCGGACGGAACCTATACCTTCTGAATACATTCTTAAGATGACTAATCATGAATTGCTTCCTTTCTGCGACAGTGGAGCTAAAATTCGACAGAACTGGCAATAAAAAAAGAAAGGAAGTAGATCATTTCAGCTTTTATTATTTAGTGTGGTTAAATGCTAAGTCAACTTCTTTAACTTCAGGTCTCATCGTGCCGCATGATGAGAAATGGCTGGGAAACTTTTACAACTGGCATGTCCACCACCCTTAGCGGGCGAACGTTGGTCAGTGGGCGTGGTAGGAAGAAGGTAATAATTTCTCGACTGACGCAAGGGTCCTTTGCATGCAGCAGAACTGGAGTAAAATCTACATATTTGCAGTATCAAATAATTTTTTTTTCTTTTAATCTACCCCACATAACGTGAACATCCTCACTAATGAATAGATTCTATGACTTAACAACAGTACGGATTTAATTATCTCACGCTGACGTGTGGAACGTTCTGACAAGCTTGTGTAGGCAAATACCACGCTCAACACTCGGAAAGCTTTTGTAGGAAATTTCACTTACAAACAACAAACCTAGGTGACCACTTTGTGAGGTGCATTGTGCAGCTGCCTGACTCAAATTCAAGCTACCATAATATCTAAAATCATAAACGTCAAAACAAAATATTTTATTCACGTGTCCTAGCACACAAACGGCAGAGAAGTGACAAAGACGCGCATCGAAAGTGGCATTGTTATGTTCTAAATGTCCATATGCAAAACACCTCTAATCAAAACCTGGCTGAAATGATATTGCTTTCGCTCTCAACCAAGACATGATCAAACATTGATTGAAGGTAGGATTCAAAATATGCGAGCGGGGGATAAACAGAACAATGGGAGAAGGCGGTGCCCCAAGCCATACTTCGCAAAATAAACTACCATGTAAGGCATTTGGTCTAAAACAACAATAGCCACTACACCTCCTCAACTAGAACACTGGTCAAGCCACAAGATGTTCTAGCCAGGATAAATAATTGCATCACTCGAATGCCGTAATGTATAGCAACTATGTGCCGGTTACAAGAGATAAGAAAACGTTAAATTAACGTTTGCTTATCTCTTATAACATAAATTAAATGTTAACGTTAAAGCAAACGTTAATTACCTAGAACCCTGTTCACATTTCCGCCCAGACAACCACGCAGACCACGTGAGTTACAATGTGTCGCTACTCTGGGAGATATAATCGTGCACCCACACAGGTGGAAAACCACGACAGCTGCGTGTACGACTACCTGGAGGTTCGGGATGGCCGTGATGCGAGCAGCCCTCTGCTTGGGAAGTTCTGCGGCTACCGGACGCCTGAAGACCTGCGCTCCACCACAAACCGCATGTTTGCAAATTCGTCCACGATGGGTCGGTCAACAAGGCCGGCTTCTCGGCCACGTTCATGAAAGGTAAGGATTGTGCCTTTTTCACGCCGCATATTCGCCATTTCCGCGTCCTCCTATATTCGCTTTGGCCTGTACAGGGCATGAGCGCAGGGTCGGCGCCTTCGCTAAGCCAACGCGCTGTGTGAAGATGGCGCCTTCTGTAGGTCTTGCCTAAATGTGTCAGTGTCTCAACTGAGTAGAAGTAGAGGTCTTCAACGTTTTCTTCAGACTGCGGGAGATGCTAGATTGCGTGAAAAAATGATAACCACGGCAATGAATACCTCGCGAGGACTGCACGCGGCTAGTGCTTCTCCGACAACTTACACCTTGAGCATCGTCGTCGTTGTAAAAATAAAGGATTTATTTAGCTCCTTTAGATCTGAAGACACCTCCATATTAAATTTAAGTTTTAAAGATAGTAATATGGTTGTCATTTATGTTATATGAAAGGCTGGCTAAAATGCGCTATGTATTAAATTAATCAGGCAAGAGTTCCGCTCTCAAAAAAGGCACACGAAGAACATGCATCGTTTGTTCTCATCAGAGATAACATTTAGATAGGCATTCTTTGTTTACATGAACTTTCACCTTGGTTACCCGCCTTCCATCTACGGAGCCTCGAGAACAACTAGGCCGGTGTGAGTTGTGCAAACCAAAAGAAGGACTTCATTGAACTGCGATTCGCACACGCATAAAAACAAAATATTGATAACAGGACGAATCTGCACAAAATAGGGAACACTGCGGATGGCTACAACAGTTCTATATACAAAAAGTCAATAAATGCAACAGTTATAGGAGAACGCGGCGCAACCACCATGAAGCACACAAAATAATTTCACGAATAATAACTTAAGGCAAGGCTGGAAGAGGGCGCAATTAGGAATGGATTATACATCGATATATACAGTGCTTTAAGTCTGGCTCCATCGGAGGGGAGTTTCTCTAGTGATGCGGCATAGGTGGAAAGGGAAATAGAAAGAGAGATAAAGTTGCTGGTGGCCTGCTTTGCACATCATTTTGTACAAAGAGCGGAAGTTATTGCTCTCTGTCTTGAGGTTTAGAAAATATCTTAATCGTTCTTTTAAAGCTCACTGTAGAATTTCGAAAACGTTAAAAAAATTGATTAAAATTACTGACAAAATTGAAAAAAAAAAAATGGCAGTCTGCTTCGTATTCATGCAGCCCTTGTACATTCGAGCGCAAGGGGTCTCAGGCCCTCTTAAGCTTTAATGGAGGTGTCTTGGACCCCCCGAGAGCTTTCTGACTTTAAGCCCTGGGACGAGGGAGTGCGAACCGATTGTTCCGGGATATATGCAAGGCAAAAAAAATATTCTCTCGCGTCTTGCCGTCTCAAAAGCAGTCGGACTTGCTTACTAACTAGGCAAGGTGGAGACAAAGCAGCCTACGACCCAAGTAGCACAAAGTGGGATATGACGTGGGGCCAGCGTTGGACCCGTGAGGGCAGCCCACACGGGCCCCATGCGGGATTTGCAACACGTACCCAGAGGGGCCCAGCGTGGGCTGCCCAATTTCGCCGCGATCGGTCCCAAACTGTATCCGTGTGGGTAGTCCAAATGGGGCTGCCCGCATTCAGCCCAAATAGGGCTGCCCGCATTCAGCCCAGGTAGACGAATGAGGGCAGCACACCAGAACCATTAATGGGTCCCACGTTTGTGCAGGCAGTGACATCCTATTGATCAAGGTTTTAATTTTAAAGTTGATTAATCCCTCCAATACCTGAATTGTACAGGCGCAGGATTTGCGAAAGCCAGTCCATTTCGGGCTGACCCACGTGCTGCCCTCATGGGTTGAATCGGGCATTTTCAGGGCTGCCCAAGTTCCAATAATCAAGTGTAAAACATTAAGCACTATTTTTTTTTTGCTTGTATGCTACACTCAGTAACATGAGAGAAATTTATTCCCAACACTACAATAATGTGGGCTGGCCCACATCACCCCAACATGTTGGTCTGAATATTTATTTCGGTGTTGCGTGCAGAATAGTAATGCCGTAGGAAACATTTGGAGGTCGTTCAGTACATACTCGTAAAGCGGAACAGTTACTGTTGCATATTTTCTGTCGATACAGCATAATTAACGTAGTTTGTAGAGTAAACATAGATAGTCTTTATTCATTGCATAGATATGCTTAGGACAGTTATGTGAAACCTCCAAAAGAGGCAATTAGTGGCCGGTATAACATGATTTACATAAATAAAATGGTGCCTTAAAGATAGGGCGGAGACGTTTCGGAGCGGTATGCCCGCCTACGGCCAATTTGGGGCCCACTGCGGCCTTTCATGGGCCGCCCCAATTGGGCTGACCTTATTTTTACCGCATGGACTACGAATATATGTTGCATTTTCCCGCAAGTACCCCAAGGAATACCCGTGTGGGCAGCGTGATGGTGTGCTCGCTTTTCAGCCCGGCCGCAAACCATGTGGGACCTATTCGGGTTTTGCGTGGGCAGCCCCAATCGGACTAGCCTGTCATCTATTTGCTTTAGGCCCACATTTGCATCGCATCTGCCCTAAATTGCCCCGCAAGAGACCGATGCGGGCAGAAGCGGGAAGGAGTACTTGCCTGCCCAGCTAACGGCCATATGGAAATTATCTAAGTTTTTGGTGGGCAGCTCTATTTGGGGCAGCCCAGGAATTTTCTTCATGAATTCCACATTTTCGTCTGACCCTCAAGTACCCCTCAAGGGTCCCATGTAGGCAATGTGCGGGAATACCCGTATTTAGCCCCGCCGCGGCCCATGCGGGACCAATTCCGCTTTTGAGCCATCGTCATCATCATTAGCAGCCTGACTATACCCACTGCAGGGCGAAGGCCTCTCCCATATTTCTCCACTTAACCCGGTTCCGTGCTAGATGCATCCACTTGACCCCTGCGAACTTCTTAATCTCATCCGCCCACCTAACTTTCTGCCGCCCCTGCTACGCTTTCCTTCCCTTGGAATCCAGTTTGTTACCCTAAGCGACCATCGGTTATCCTCTCTTCGCACTACATGTCCTGCCCATGTCCATTTCTTCTTCTTAATTTCCACTAGAATGTCGGTAACTTGAGTTATTTCTCTGACCCACTCTGCACGCTTCCTATCTCTTAATGTTACCCCTACCATTTTTCGTTCCATAGCCCTCTGGGTTGTCCTCAACTTAAGTAGAACTCTCTTGGTTAGCCTCCACGTTTCAGCGCCATAGGTGAGTACAGGAAAAATGCAACTGTTATATACTTTCCTCTTTAGCGATACCGGTAAGCTGCTAGACATAATCTGCGAGTGCTTGCCAAATGCGCTCCATCCCAATCTTATTCTTCTTGTTATTTCCTTTTCATGGTCCGGATCTGCAGTTACTACCTGTCCTAAGTATACATATTCGCCTACTACTTCCAGTACTTCGCTACCTAATGTAAACTGCTGTTCCTTCCCGAGGCTGTTGAACATTACCTTAGTCTTCTGCGTATTGATTTTCAAGCCTACCTTTCTACTTTTCCTATCTAGGTCATCAATCATTATTTGTAGTTCATCTCCCGAGTTCCTTAACAAGGCAATGTCATCAGCAAATCGCAGATTACTGAGGTATTCTCCATCTACCCTTATCCCTAACTGCTCCAATTCCAAGTCTCTGAATACTTCCTCTAAGCAAGCTGTGAATAGTACTGGGGAGATTGTGTCTCCTTGCCTAACACCTTTCTTTATGGGAATTTTGTTACTTTCTTTATGCAGAACTATGGTTGCTGTGCAGCCACTGTATATATCTTCCAGCACTTTCACGTACGGCTCGTCTACCCCCTGATTTCGCAATACCTGCATCACCGCCGAGGTTTCAACTGAGTCAAATGCTTTTTCGTAATCAATGAATGCTATGTATAAGGGCTGGTTATATTCCGAGCATTTTTCTATCACCTGATCGATGGTATGGATATGATCGATAGTAGAGTACCGTTTCCGAAACCCTGCTTGATCCTTGGCTTGATTGAAGTCTAAGGTTGTCCTGATTCTATTAGCGATTATCTTAGTAAATACCTTATACGTAACAGACAGTAAGCTTATTGGTCTGTAATTTTTAAGGTCCTTAGAGTCCCCTTTCTTATGAATGAGGATAATGTTTGCATTCTTCCATGGTTCCGGTACCGTCGATGACACCAGGCACTGCGTATACAAGGTGGCCAGTTTTTCTAACACGATATCCCCACCCGTCCTTCAGCAAATCCGTAGTTATCTGATCCTCTCCAGCTGATTTCCCCCTTTTCATAGTTTCTAATGCTTTCTTGACCTCGTCCTTCGTCACTGGTGTAACGTCTGAATGTTTGTCCCTACCGCCAATCTCATTATGGCCCTGACTACTTTGGCTACTGTAGAGATTTGTATAGAACTCCTCGGCTAGTTTGACTATCTTATCCATATTCGTGATGACGTTGCCCGCCTTGTCCCTAATCGCATACATCTGGTTTTTGCCTATGCGCAATTTCTTCTTTACCGCTTTAAGGCTTCCCCCGTCCTTTACAGCATGCTCAATTTTCTCCATGTTATACTTCCTTATATCGGCCACCTTGCGCTTATTTATTAGCTTTGATATCTCGGCCAATTCGATCCGGTCTGTTGGATTGGAAGCTTTCATTCTCTGGCGTTTCTTAATCACATCTTTCGTCTCCTTAAACAGCTTACCGGTATCCTCTATAACTATCCTACCGCCTACTTCTACCGCGCACTCAGTAATGATATCTCTGAAGTTATTGTTCCTTGCTTCTAGGGTAATGTCGCCATCCTCGGTTAGAGCTGAATACCTATTCTGTAGCGAGATCCTGAACTCTTCTGCCCTCCCCCTCACCGCTAATTCGTTGATGGGTTTCTTTCTTACTAATCTTTTGCGTTCCTTCTTCAGACTTAGGCTAATTCGGGACCTGCCCATCCTGTGGTCACTGCATCGCACTTTCCCGATTACCTCTACATCTTGCATAATGGCGGGGGTTGAACACATTATGAAGTCGATTTCATTTTTAGTCTCCCCGTTCGGACTTTTCCATGTCCATTTCCGGTTCTTCCGTTTGCTGAAGAAGGTATTCATGATTCTTAAGTTATTGCGCTCTGCAAACTCAACTAGTAACTCGCCCCTGCTATTCCCCTGCTTTTGAGTGGGCAGTCGCAATTAGATTAGCCCAGGTGTTTCCTACACAGAGCCCAAATTTTATTTTCATCGGCCCTAAAATTTCCCAAGCGGGACCCTCGACGGCCAGATGTGGGAACCTGTAATCAGTTAGCCCTTTCCGCGCCTGTATGATGCCCAGATGGAAAGAGATGGATGCCCGCTTAATCCCTAAAGGGGGCCCTCATGGGTGTTATTGTGGTTACCCAAGCCCAACTTGCCCATACGGGCCCCAGGTGGGCCACGTAATGTGTGCTACTTGGGGAAGGACAGCTGACTCGGGTCCGCGGGAGGCACCTGGCAGAGTAGATTTCCCCAAAGCGCACTGCTCCATAATCTGCCACCGCCGGAAATCCATGCCGTGTGCTACAAAAAAAAGAAAAGAAGAAGAGTGAAAAATTAGGTTGGGACGGACAACCCCTGTACCTGAAAAACGTCAACCGGTTTCAAACAAAACAAGAACTAACAAGAGAAGCTTTAAAACAAGCCAAAACGCTCAGTTTAAGAGAAAAGGACATTTTTGAAATAAAAATGGACGCGCAGGTAATTGTCCTATGGTGTATGAGCGAGCACAGATGAACGATGATGGCATCCCCACGCGTGCTGATTTATTATGAAGAAAAAAGGTCATTTAACTAAGAAAAATGAGGGTGGCAAAAAGGGGCTACCCCGACAGGAAGGAGTGTAATTTTTTTAAACCTTTCGTCGGGATCTAGGTGAGTAGTCTAAGGACAGTGGTCGCAACACGTCTACCCTTCGTGACACCCACCCGTATCATCCGCAATTTAGGAGGCGGCTTGTGACACCTTTGAAGGTCATTTCAGTCTACGGCGTTTATCAGTGGCTTCTTTAACAGAACTAGAATGTTGGGGGAAGATAAAAAATAATAATGTGGCAGTACACGCAGAATACACCTGAAAGTATTGCGCAGTTTCCTCTCAGTGCAGTAATAACACAACAGAGACCAAGAAAACGGATTGCAAGTCGAAAGTATGTAAATCCGCACAAAAATGTTCAAGTCTGACCTAACAATAATGTGATCTTTGGTAAGGCGGATATTGGGGAGCAATAAATGGTAGGTACCTGCTGAGACCCTGTTTGCCTGAGGTTACTGACCTGAACTGAGGGAAACATTTGCCCTCAGGAAAATCACGCCGACAACTTTTCTGCGCTTTGTTTCTTTGTTGGCTTTTTCTGCTTGCAATTTATGTTTCAATGTGTCTGCGTGGGAGGGTGTTCCGTTGTCATAAATTAAATCAAAGCCCAATGACGTGGTGATGAGACGCATATATTACCTTTTTCAGTATTGAGCATTTTCCTTCAATCCAGCTATGTGAAGGGAACTTGCTACCAAATGCAGTCCCACTCTGAAATATTTTGTGTCGTCTAAACCTCAAAATATATGCAGCACTGCACTAAATAAATGAACTATTGTTTACGCTGCAATCAACATATTTTGTTTCCTGTACCTCCCACTCCCCGATTACCGATGACGCGCCGACATTGTTTAAAGTGCTTTCATATCGAAATATAACCCAGGAATGACAAGCTAACGCGAACTCAGCCGAAAGAGCACGCACGCTCTCAGTCGTACTGCCTGCGAGGGACGAGTAAATACAATGTCCAGTGCGTTTTTTACAGCTTTCGAACATTTACCATACGAAAAACTATTGCTGGGAATGCCCCGTAGTTTGTGTCACTATGCACTGGCAGCAGATGAATTAATGGAACGCTCCAAACGCCGTGGGAAAACGAATTCATGGCTCGTCGACTGCATAGAAACACGCGGCTAGCAGACAATGCGGCCGGTTCCTCTCCCGGATTCACTTATAAACTCACCACCACGTGGCGTGGCCGTCGCTTTGCAAGGGGCGTATGCTAAAATTACTCGAACAAGTTGCTTACGGCGTGCTAACGCGATTTTAATTATTTCCGGTATCAAGCTGACGCTAAACTAAAATTCTCCATTAATGCGATAGCAATAAAGTCGTCGTTGTCTAAAAACTTTGCTGTTGTTGACATCGTTGTTTTTGCCGACGTACGAAACATTGACAGGCGATTTTACTCCACCAACTAACGTCGTATTGCGAAAGCGTCCAAATCTCCAGCTTCTATCTATATTTAAGAACTTGGCGATCAAACTTTGGTGATGGCTCACCCGAATTTCTCTTCTGCCAAGTCGATTTTGGGCGCGGGTAAAATAGGTTCGTTTATGGGGCTTAACTTCCCAAAGCGACTCAGGCTATAAGAGACACGGTAGTGGAGGACTCCGGGAATTTCGACCACCTGCGGTTCCTTAACGTGCACTGACATCGCACAGCACACGGGCGAAATGCTTTTCGTCCAGTTCAGTCGTTCAGCCGTGTCCGACTCTTCGTGACCCTATGGACCATGTCACGCCACGCTTTCCGATCTCTCACTATCTTCCTAACTTCACATAACTTCATCTGCAGTGCCTCGAGGATGCCATCTAACCATCGCGTTCGCTGCCTACCCCTTCTCCGGCGACCCTCAACCTTTCCCAACATCAAATCTTTCTCCAGCGACTCCTCTCTTCTCATCAGATGACCAAAGTAGCTGAGCATTAACTTTAGAATTTGACCCTCCCTCGACAATATTGACTGATTTGATCTTCTGGCAGTCCAAGGAACTCTCAAGAGTCTTCGCCAGCACCACAATTCAAACGCGTCAATTCTTCGGCGGTCACCCTTTTTCACAGTCCAACTCTCGCATCCATACATCACAACTGGAAAGACCATACCACGAGTTATACGGATCTTGGTTGGCAGACTAATGTCTCTGCTCTTTACTAGGCGGTCAAGGCTAACCATTGCTCTCTTTCCCAGAAGCAGGTTTCTCCTAATTTCATGACTGCAGTCTCCTTCCGAGGTAATCTTGGAGCCCAAGAAGATAACATCTGTCACACCTTCCACTTCTTGTCCATTGATGCTCCTGGACTTGATAGGGCAAGACGCCATGATCTTTGTCTTTTTGTTCAGTTTAAGCCCAAACTTCTCACTCTGTTCTTGTACGCGCATCAGAAGTCTCTTGAGTTCCACTTCACTTTCTGCCATTAAAGTGGTATCATCCGCATCTAAGGTTGTTGATACGTTTTCCAGCAATCTTCACTCCAGCTGACAACTCGTCTAGACCGGCCTTCCTCATGATGCACTCTGCATATAGGTTAAATAGGCAGGGCGACAGTATGCAGCCTTGCCTCACTCCTTTCTCAATCGGAAACCAATCAGTAAGACCATGCCCAGTTCTGACTGTGGCCTCTTGTCCTTCATACAGGTTCCTGAGGAGACAGATGAGCTGATTTGGAACTCCCATCTCTTGGAGAGCTTGCCACAATATGCTGTGATCTACGCAGTCAAACGCTTTCGCATAATCAATAAAGCAGAAGTAGATGGGTTTCTGGAACTCTCTTGCTTTTTCCATGATCCAGCGAAGGTTGGCAATTTGGTCTAGTTCCTCTGCCCTTGCGAAACCCAGCTTGCACGTTCGGAAGCTCCCGATCCACATACTGCTGCAGCCTTCCTTGGAGGATTTTCAACATCACCTTGCTAGCATGCGAAATAAGCGCGATCGTGCGGTAGTTGGAACAATCTTTGGCACTGCCTTTCTTTGGAATGGGGATGTAAACTGACCTCCTCCAATCCTGTGGCCACTGCAGGGTTGTCCAAATCTTCTGACATAATGTATGCAGAATGTTAACAGCGTCATGGTTGAGGTTTTGAAGCAACTCAGCTGGAATGCCATCAATTCCGCTAGCTTTGTTCTTAGCAAGGCTGGCTAAGGCCCATTCAACTTCAATCTTCAGGATGCCCGGCTCGAGATCAGCAATCACAACCGTCTTATGTTGGGTTTGCACATTCGGATCCTTCTTGTACAGCTCTTCTGTGTATTCGTGCCACCTCTTCTTTATCTCTGAGGCTTCAGTGAGGTCCTTGCCTCGTTTGTCCTTTATCACGCCCAGCTTAGCACAGAAGCTTCCTTTGATATCTTTGATTGTCTTATACAGAGCTCTTCTGTTCCTTAATTGGCTGTTGTCCTCAACTGCTTGGCACTGTATGTTCAGGAAGTCATTCTTATCTCTGCTTGCTATTTTCTGAAAATCCGCATTGAGAACCTTGTATCTTTCTCTTTCCCCATAACTTTTGCCATCCTCCTTTCCTCAGCTATTTGCAAAGCCTCTTCAGATAACCAGTTTGCTTTCTTGGATTTCTTTTGCTTTGGAACTACCTTAGTAGCAACTTCTTGTATTATATCACGAACATCAGTCCACATCTCTTCGGGCTCTCTGTCTTCTAGATCTAATTCTTGAAATCGATTCCTCACTTCCACAGCATATTCTAATGGAATTTGATCCAGATCATACCTGAAAGGCCTTCTAGTTTTCTGCGTTTTCCTCAATCGAAGCCTAATTTTGGCAACAAGAAGCTGATGATCGGTGCCACAATTGGCCCCAGGCCTTGTTTTTACTGCTTGTATAGCGCTTCTCCATCTCTGCCGGCAAAGAATATAATCGATCTGATTCCTGTACAGACCGTCCTGTGAAGTCCATGTGTACAGGCGCCTCTTGTGCTGTTGAAAATGAGTATTCGCTATGGTCAGGTTGTTTTCTTGACAAAACTCTACTAGCATCTTCCCAGCTTCATTTGGCTCGTCAAGACCGAACTTGCCTATAATTCCGGATATATCTTCACTCCCGACCTTAGCATTCCAGCCTCCTATGAGAAAAACGACGTCAGATGATGGAGTGCGGTCTAAAAGGCATTGTAGATCCGCATAAAATCTCTCAACGTCAGCTTCTTCAGCAGTAGTGGTCGGTGCATAGACTTGGATAACTGTTAACTTGAAAGGGTGACCTTGGATCCGAAGTGAAATCATTCGGTCGTTTTTGGGGTTGTACCCTAGCACTGCTTTGCCCATTCTTCTGTTTACTATGAGAGCGACCCCATTCCTTCTCTTGGATTCGCGCCCACAATAAAAGACATAATGGTCGCCGGAGTTAAATTCTCCCATTCCGGTCCACTTGAGCTCGCTGATACCCAAGATATCAATGTTCAATCTGTCCATTTCTCGCTTGACGACATCCAGTTTACCTTGCGTCATAGATCTTACTTTCCATGTTGCTATGTGATATATCTCCTTGCAACATCGGACTTTCCGGTCGCTTTCCGACACATCCACAACTGAGCGTCCTTTTGACTTTAGCCCAGCCGCTTCATTCGTCCTGGAGCTACTAGGAATCGCCCTTTGTTCATCCCCAGTAATATGTGGGACGCCTTCCAGCCTGGGGGGCTCATCTTCCGGCGCCATATCTTTAATGGTATTGTGACTGGTCATAGGGTATTCTTGGCAGGAAATACTGGAGTGGGTTGCCATTACCACGGCCGCTCGATGGAAGCGCACTAGGTGCGGCCTGCTACGTAGCCCGAAACCGGCGGGAGGCGCCTGCTTCCAGTCGCCACCGCCGCGGCGCCACCATTCGGGGACAGCCGCGCGCGGAGAGCTGAGCATGGCTGCGCTTTGAGAGAGGCGTCGGCGTGGTAGAAGCCTTTTATTTTAAGGATATGAGAGCTCCGCTTCCCACAATTTGGCAACAAGAATTAGTATATACTGTCATGTCTAGTGTGACCATGTCAGCACTTAGCGCTTGCTCGGCAAGGATGTATACTGGAGTGTACCCCTAAAAACTTATAGTGACGGTGGTTCAAGGCCACTCGATTGGAGAGCTCGCATTACCGTGATGGTGCATTCGGATCCAGTTGTTCGTCACATTAAATTGTGACCCGGCTGTGAACAATTCGAAGCTGTTCAGCTGCCATGGTAGTGTAATGCATAACCACTTAATTAACGATGTCGCGAATTCTGTGTGTCATTTTCATACCATTTACTCATTCCTGCATACATCTTTTATACACAAATTGATGCCAACCTGTTCTAAGCTGCCAGCGCTATCCAATAAAAAAATGTCCTACTATGAGCAACCTCTGTGAAAATGCGACATGTAACCAACCTTTCTATCTCATTGTGACAAATTGTACTGTGGAAATATGAAGATGTTTATTAGGTTAAATCTAGATGATAACCTAGGTATGATGATATGATTCCAAACTAACATACTGTATTCTCCTACTCAGTTGGAGACCTAAAACTTTGAACGCCAGAACGCTATCCGTCATGGCTTCCCGCATTTTGCCTGACCGGACAAAGTAAGCGCGCATGATAGAGCCTGTCTGCCTCAAGGTGCTACGTATATGCGCCGAAAGATTTTATTACTATTTTTATAGGCTGCTCGCAAACCCATACAATTTTGCTGGTTTGTAATTTTCAATGGAAGAACGCGCATTGAGTGTTGATGTTGTGAAACTCTTAGCTGTGATCACAAGAATGTTCACGCGTCAGAGCGCAACTGCAGCCGAGATTCAGCGATCAGCCGAGTACACTTATTTAATGGCCACACAAAAAAAGGAAGAACATTACCACTCGCAGACGGAAAACCTTTCTTGAGGGAGGTTTATGCTATACCCATAAACATCGCTCCACTGTTGAGTAGACATTTCCAGCCCAGCTCGTTATCAGTGGGGCAGCAACTTAACGATATCTTGCATAGCGCCTTAGAATGGGCATGATCATTGTTTTTATAAATTAGCTGCAGGTACTGTGTACAATGAGAAAACAATGATGAAACCAAAATTTTACACAGCTTGCTACTTCCCCGGACCTCTTCAGACTTCATCATCCTGTTAATGAAGGTGCTCGTAAGCTGACAAAGTTTGATTACTTCCTTTGCGGGGTACATCAAGCCTCCATTGTCCTAGGTTTCCATTAACCTGTAACTGGTCCAGTTGACTATATTTCCTGCAACAGGCTCTTGCTCGACTGACATGTCGCCTCAGAACCATTACCAAATATCGCATAAATTAAGCAACAACCTGGTAGTGATAAACAAAACTTGGGGTTCTTAAGTCTTAAGTTCTTGAGCAGAATTGTAGAATGTCTTTACAGAATTTCTAATTTGGTACCCGTTTGGTTAAAAATTTCAATTTATTATGCTCTTTTTTTATTCCAAACTAACATACTGTATTGGAACCACAACTTCTACAAATATTATTAAGTTCCTTGTTCTCCAAAAAAATAAAAGCCCTTCGAGCTATTGAAGGTTATTTCGGTATACCGCGCGACTTGCGTACAGAACCCTTATTTAAAAATATACCATATTAGCCGCTAATCATATTTACTACTTTCGTCTTCTGCAGTACATTCACCATAATAGGCTGTATACTACTCTACCTGATAGATCTACAGTAATGTATGATCTGCGAACACGAAAAAAACTTGTACCTATTACTCAAACCAACTATGGAAAACAGAAATTAACTTTTCAGGTGCCATCTCTTATCAACAACACACCAAATGTGGAATTTTCATTGGCACCTAGGGTATTTAAAAAGAACTTAAAACAATATTTAAGTGGATATCCCCTATAATTTCAATGGTGGTAGTAACTGTAATTTTCTCATATGCAATCTTTTTAGCGTAAATATTTTTTGTTATGAAATTTATGTTATTGAGTGCGTGGTCTGTTGATTTGAATATCCAATGAATACTGCATGTATTGATACCTTTTATATATCGTATGTAAGTGTTGCATAATGTTTTTTTCTAAATATTTTATATACACTAGAGGTGTGTGCTGTTGTCTGCTGTTGTCAATTTTGGGAGCCAAGGCCCAGTCAGGCTTGTCGCCTTTTGCCTTGGCTTTCCCTTTCTTGTAAAAGAAAGAAACTCTAACCCCATCCTTAAAGAGCCTCGTTAGAGTGCCCGCACTTTGCTACCTGCTTATTCACCGTATCCCGTAATTGCTGCCTCTGTCGCATATCATTAGAATGCATCCTTAAGCCACAGCATTATATGAAATAGCCCCCTACACATAGCTATATAAAGCCCCTCTTTACCGAAGCCGTACGAACGTGCCCTATAGGACTGTAGTGTGCCTGTCTTGGGATCTAAGGGTCCCGCTTTCAATAATTCCCATTTCACCCTTACATCTTATTGACTCTCTCTGGTTTGGCAGCTCCTGCCACATTGAACATGTCATGTGTTCTCATTGCGCCAAAGGTGTCTGGCCGTATCACCAACTAAAGTGCCTCTTACCAGAGAGGTATTTTTCCGACTTTTGCGCCGACAGAGTGGGCGCCGGATTTTCTGTGGAACGTGGCTTTTCAGTCTATCGCATCGGCTCAAACAGTCTCAACCGTATACACAAACATTGTATACACAGGCTCCTTTACTTGCAAGGCCACTCAGACTAGTGCGGAAAAATTTAGGACAAATTGCATGCTTATATAAAAAAAAAAAAAAACTTCGTAGCTTTTTCTGATATGTCCTCGCAACATAACCTGCGAGAAAAGCTTCTGGTGCTACCTCATCGTGTTCATCTGCTTCACAACACATCGTTAAAAATACTAGTCCACTGGCCAGCTCCCTGGTAACTAAATAGGTTAAACAACGTGACGGGAACACAGGAAAAGAGGACGACACAACTAGCGTGGTTGTGCCATCTTCTCCTGAGTTCCCGTCACGTTGTTTGCACGATTAACCGATAGATAATCACCAACAAGTCCAATCTGCTGTCCCTTGTAGAAATTTCAATGGCAGCTGATAGGGCATTATGCTTCAGCATCTGGGTTCTTTAACCTCAGCGCCGCTTTCACTTCAGAGGAAGCGAGTGCATTTCCTCTCCTCGCTGCTGTCATTGCCTGAAGCGAGCTCAGCAGATAAAATTAGAGGGTCTCTTAGATGTCTAAGCGGAGGACGGCGAAAGCCTACCCTTCTCCTATCATTTGCCTCTCATCATTTGCCACAGTTTGTCATTTCAAGTCGTCGTTTGATATATTGGTCGTTCCTCAGTCATGATGAGTCTGCCTGCGTAGTCGTTGAAGCCCTTATCACTCATAACTAAGCAGGTTACTCGTTTAGAATCAGCAGTGATCATTACATGTCGTGGTTTTACATATTGGTCATTTCGTAGTCATTAACAGTAATGATGAGTCGTGCCTAGCAATTATAGTCATTACCACAAATCGCCAAGCACTTTTACTCATTTCTAATCAATTGCGGTCATTACATGTCGTAGTTTGATATACTGGTCATTACAAATTATTTTAGTCATTATTAACCATTATTAGCCATTAGCATTAGTCATTACCTCTATCAATGTCTATTTATAACGTTTATTGATTACTTATCACCATCAATCATTTTCATTCTTAATCTCCCTCCTTGCACTTCTGCTTTTGCGACTGGCACACCAGTGCACAGATGCGACGCACAGATAAAAGGCACAGCTTCTGCGCATAGATTTTCGCTCCGTGAGCCTAGATCGGCTTTCGCCTTAAAAAACAAACGCATCCAGTCTCAACATTAACGTGCTTGCACACGCGCACACAAAAAACGCGAGGCGAACGCGCCCAGAAAGGAAGCAAACCGCGCGCTCAGAGCCGGCGACCCCGGCGGCGACGTGTCCCCGAACAGTGGCGCCCTCAGCAGAAATAGCGGGCGGAACTGTAAACTCTCCAAGGACGCGCTTGCCCATTGACGGCGGCGCGACGTAGCAGGCCGCACCCAGTGCGCTTCCATCGAGCGGCCGTGCCATTACCTTCTCCAGTGAACCACATTTTGTCAGAACTCTCTGCCGTGACCTCTCTATCTTGGGTGGCCCTACACAGCAGAGCTCACGACTTCATCGAGTTTCGCAAGCCCCTCCGCCACGACAAGACAGTGATCCATGAAGGGGCTTGCTTTTCGCCCCCACCGAAAAGCGGCGGCCGAGGCCGGAATTCAATCCCGCATCCTTGGGAACAGTAGTCGAGCGCCGTAGCCACTGCACCACCCCTGCGGGGCGGGTAAAATATTTTTTTCGGAGTAGGCGAGGTCGGTTTCGAATCTGAGAAAACTCAAATTTCGGATTGCGCAGAGTCAACTTATGAGGCCTAGGCCACCCAAATCCCAACGCTGAACTGAGTGCCTTAGTCGAATATCTCTTACCTCAAAAGCACCTTAAGAGGGCAATGCGATAGGGATATTTTGGATACATTGCGCATGGATGGAGGTTGATGAAGACGACGACAGGCTATCCAAAGCGCGAAAGAGCTAGGTCTTAATTTGAGCAGCCAAATTTTATTATCGTTCGGTGCCACCATGCTTGGGTACAGCCACAGGTATGTTTTCAACGCCATTCAAAACTTCTTAATAGAAACAAAACATCTACCTGGCTAATATGCTTTGAAGTTTTAATCTGTACATATAAATCTTACTATTCTCTTACTGCGTGCGTTAGTATTCACTCTTATATATTTTGGTTTATCATAGTTACATTTCCTTTTCTATTCCCTAGCATTTTTTTTTTCGATGTAGTTATACATCTCAAAATCTAATATCTCTGCACCCCAATTCTTGGCCGATCCCCCTGTGTGGGTATGTGCCATCACATTAGAGGAGAACAACAACAACAAAGAGTGACGGTATAATGCACTGAATGATTGGTTGCGATGGTAGCTTCAAGGTGCCGTAATCACTTGCTAGGCTATATAATCCGTTCCAATGGATTTTGTTCTCTTAATACGGAATATAGGCTCAGACACCAAACAAGGTTCGTGGTTGGTTTAGGACGTGTTATATGTAGCGCTTTCGCACTAGAATCGAAAGATCTGGCAAGTGGGTATTTGGAGGGTGACAAGCCCGCGCCCTGATTGGTCGGCGAGTAGTGTGACGTCACGAAACCACATAGCTTCCTTGGATCCAGAGTCGGATGCACCACTCCCAGGCCGCGCAAGGCCGCTCGTACGGTGGGGTTAAAGCGGTCTTTATCTATGTCAGTAGTATTTCGCCTAATGTGGTAGATTACGATCATTTGCTAATGAGTAAGTGTTGGATAACAGAAGCCCAAATTACGGATTAGTGATTAGGCGACCAGCAAAGTTCACGTACGGGAACGAAAGGCCGCAGGCAGGAGCTGTTAACACTGTCGCGTCATCGCTTAAAGGAAATTCTCTGTGCCGAGGTTTCTAAAGGAGACGAGCGATAGGTTTTCCATCATTCGCCCACCCTCAACCGCAAGAATTGTTAGCGCCGGGCGCATCGGTGATTAAATAGGGCGCTTCTCCTCTCTGCCTTCGGCTCATTAAGTATAGTTTGCGTTCGGGCTAATTGGTTAGTTAGCACTGGGATATCATTCAGGCGCTCTATAGTTTTACAGAAAAAAGCCAGGAAAGACATACAGCGCGGTTAGGCGCACAACCTTCTTGAACGTCTTTCCTGGCTACGCTTCTTTTCTTGACACTGTATACAGCGCCTGAATGTCAGTCCAGTGCATCGACTCATACCGGGAAAGACAGAATAAAAAATTAAGCAAAGAGCTTGTGTGCTGTGCCCGCTCCCATGAACACTTAATCAGCTGACGCCTCGTTTGCGGAATTCCTGTTGTCGTGTTTTCACTGAGCGCGGATTTTCTCCCTCACGCGCGTTCGTCGGCTTCCTCTTCCTTGGGTGGCCAACGGTAACAGGCACAGAGCTTTTAGCGAGACTGACATGTAGGAAAAGATGCGGCTGCAGTAAATCGAAATTATGTGTCCGAAGGCGCTGGCCTCGCTCACGCACTCCCGAAGGCCTCAGGGACGAGCAGACGACTTTTGCTGCTGGCGAACGTGTGGCCGTCGTGCCTGCGGCGATTAGCAACTTCCGCTGGCGTGTCACTCACGATGACATCACTATGCCCGTGACGTGTACCTTGATGAAGAATAGTTCTAGAAATCACCACCATGTGCTCAAGAGTCGACCGCGATTTTCAAAAGTTTCTAAAAAGGGATAATAAATCTCTGATCCATTACAAGGAGTTACATTTTGGTTGAGTGCTCAAAAGCAGTCGTCCTACGCACTGAACACATTCGCCAGCAACCTTTGAATCCACTTCCTGGGCCCTTTAAAGGCAGTGGTTAGGTTTCTTTTTAAGCTTAAGTGTGCCTTTCGCCCTTTAAGAGCTTTAATTAAAGCTGTTTACAGCTAGGAAAAGGCGCAGTAAGAAAAATAAAAGTCAAGCATATTATCACGGCAAAAAAAACGGATCTCGCTAAGAAAGAATATAGCTCTCACGCGTATCTATGCGCACTCGTTAGGCAGAACCGTGGGAAAGCGTCAAACTTTACGACGTTTCAGAACTAGCATTTTGTTGTGGAGACGAAAGCTAAAGCTTGCTGCAGAAGACGACTGGATGACGAGTGTCCGTGTCGCAATGTTTACGTCATTTACCATTGGCGCTCAAATTAGGAGCAGTCGGAGAGCGGAAACCCAAAGGGAGTTTTCGGTTCTGCGAAGGCAAGTCGCTATCTCTTCTGTCCACATACCAGGTAATTGGACCCATACTTCAATTTCAACTCAGCCTTAGTTGCGCTGTTTCCGCACTTACAAGCTCGCACAATAACTGTACACGTCGACAAAGGAAGGAAGGAGCTTTAACATATGTTTCCCGACCAATCTCTGGTAGTATCTGCAGTGTGCTCAACAAGACCGTTGTCTAGCAGTGCAGTATATGAATGGTTTTGACGTTTGTAAACAAAATATTTTGCTGATGATATTAGTGAGCCATGAAGAGCTTCCGGTGTCAGTGGCACAGTGTTTACAATGACGCCGGTAGCACAGGTACAGTTGGCGCGCAGCGACTAAAATGTTCCGTAAACCAGAGTAAATGTCAGAGTGAAATAACTTTTTACCGGTCAGCACAGAGTCGAGACAGGCCTGAAACTGAACCTCGTTTCAATACACGCTAACAACCAGAGATTATCATCACCTTCGAGCGGCGAGAGGGCGAGTTAATTAGTGGTCGTAGCTAATCATCGGATGGCTGCGTTGTACATATAGTTTTGGCAGTCGTCAGAATTTTGTAGCTATGGGAACACACGCGGTTTGTTACGCCACTCGTCGCGTGCCCCCAGGAAAGCGCGTGCTCTTCTCGGGCTGTGGAGAGAGCGTAGACTCCTTCGCCCGCACCACCGCTAGACTAAGAAGTCACTTGCGGCTACAGGCATTCCATCCTGTCGTGAAGTGCGTCTAAACGCCTTACGCGTATTGCAGGTCATAACTGAGCGCGATTGTAAGTCAGTGAGAGAAACATTCCGACATATAGGGAACACGCGTGAAAGCCAAATCAATGAGCTTTCAGGTGTACGAGGGTGCTAAGCATAAAAGGCAGCCTTTGCATCTTTCGAAACGTAGCTCACGACACGAAACGTTCGAGACGAACGCTCGTGTCGTGTCTCTGGCTTTTCTTTGTACTTATTTTCTTCGGCTGCGTTTCTTAAGATGCCAAGGCTTTCAGAGGCGTATTTTTTACTTTCGATATTTCGAGTCACACTGCCGACGTGGAAAATAATATATAGTACTCTCCTTTTATCTTGATGTCCTTCAATTGCGCCATGTAATATGCCCTCGTAAAGTAAAATATAGGAAATATGACTATTACATTTACCTAACTAAACGTACAATCATTATGCTCTCTACTAGAGCACTGCACAGGCTCGCCGGCCGGGCCCGGCCAGCGGGCTGGTCCGGGTCGGAAAATTGCTATTATTTATCGGGCCCAGGCCGGGCTCGGGATTGACGTTGTGGGTATGGTCCGGGGCCAGGCTTAAATTGGCGGGCCCAGTCCGGAAAGATTCCCATCGCTTAAGTCGGTACATTATAGTTTGTGAATAAACCACTACTAGTACTTTTCTTGACGCCGAATGAGATGAATTTAATTTGTAGACCGAGTTTAATCAGCGCCACTTGATGGTTTGTCCAGGTAACTTCGGACACGCACGCCTGACGCCGTTCAACGATGCAAGCCAAAAAAGTTAAAAAGAAAAAAGCAGGAAACCCAGCAGCGGGCTTTACTGTACAATGAAGGTCTTATTGAGAGCTGTGACGCATGGCACATGGCGCGTATGCACGAGCACGTGCTGCTAAAGTACACAACAACATGCAGTAAACACAACTGTCGGATCTAGCAGGAGGCGTTCTGTATCTTCTTGGTTTTGTGTTATTGCTACGAACTAAGCATTTCAAGCCTCATAAGAGCCACTGAAGGACCATCAATCAATTACACGGCATGCACCCATCTGTTCAAAAATAGCTTTTGATAATCTGCCCCAAAAAAAGGCTTTTCCCTCATGAAGTGAGGAGCTCCTAATGAGAGAAACACGCATATAGGAAGGCCACCTGAAAAAAAGTTTGGGCCGGAGACTCCTCCTTAGATACGAAATCAAGCTCGTTTAATTCTTACGGGTTATATTTCTTATCACCTCTGGTAGTTCTTTCGTTTGCGACAAACGTTGCACACACAGCTACGTCGAGGAGCTCTGGCTGAAGGGCTGAAAATGTAGTTAAGAACGTAAGACTTGCCGCTCATTCACGTTTGCACAGCGCGAAAGGAAAACTGGGACAAGAGGCAGAGACGTAACACAACACAAACGCTGCCAATCGACTGTTTCTTATTCACAGAAAAATTGTTCCATATGCAGTGTACATAACATAACAAATACAATAAAATTGAATCTGTGCATGCAGAAGAAAAGCATTGGCATTTCCTTTCCCCGGACTCAAAACACACACATTCAGGGCAGCCCCCCATATGTCTTCACGAAGAGAACAATATCTCTCAGCTTTTGGTATGCGTAAACATCAGGGCCAGCAGAAGACAGCGAAGCATTTACGCATTCGTGACGCAGCCGGCCACAAATGTATGTGAAGCTGTGAGGGAAGCGGCATCGGACCGGGACGGCGAAGGCGGTGAATAAGAAAGCCGGTAGACGCCCAAGTTTGGTGCAGCCTCTTAATGGCATGGCTTACCTCCTATTACGAAAGCATAATCCAAGCGTTCAATAGAGCCGGCTTTCTGTGTCACGTAACGGCGCAGCTTACGTAAAGGTGGAGGGCTAAGCCGCTGTAGGAGGCCTTATTTTCGCTTTGCTCTGTACCTCTCGAATTTCACGAAAAGGTGCAAGCAGTCCAAGTGTCTTTTTTTACGCTCGGGATGAAGTACCGGAGCCCGTTAAACGTACGTACGCACAAAAACTGAAGGCTGCTGGTGCACAAACGGTACATTTGCTGGTGTGGTGTTTCTCACTGATTTTTACAGCTAATTCCGCAATTCCTCCAATGATAAAGTGCATTGTTTCTCCTTAGACAGTGCCGATTCGAAGTGCGACATGTTCCTGTCGAAATGACTGTTTTCGGTTTTGTACAACTGTCTTCGGGACGACACATCTACAGTGTTCAGCGTCTGCGCCAGCACTGAACACGTAATATCGGTGTTTCAAAATAAATGCTGCAATACGCTTGTATGCATATTTATAAGGCGACAGCATATCGTTGCGTATATTTCTGCACTTTAATACAAAGTGCGACAGCACGTTTGGCTCCACTCTGCGTCTCCTTTTGCAGTGGTGAAAAAGAACACTTCTGAAATATAGATTGGCCTCACGCCAAAAAAGACCTCAAAAAACAAAAACGCAAAAATGAAAGAAATCAGACGTTGCCGCAAAGCGGACATTATTGTGCGACAAAAAAAAAACGTAGTTCACATTCAGTCCATCGCCCATCCTTGACTACAGTACTGCATCTTGCCCTTTAGAAAGGGCATCACGAACAACATACCTGCTTAGAGTGCCCGCTCCGGAAGACATGAGTGCAGATAGCTCAAAAAAGACGGGGACGTAGGAAGGACGCAAAGGAGTGTAGACTTTCGCGTCTGTTTTACCCAACGAGATGCCAGCCAGCTTTAAAGGGGCACTAACAGGGTCGTTCGATGTATTGCGGTTTTATTCTTCTCTGAATAATATACAGGTCTCTGATTCTACTCGCAAAGTTTTAGTGTTAGCGCGTGGAGCATATTACAAAAAAAAAAAAAAAACGCGATAGAAATCGGAATCGAGAGGCGCCTCCCACCGAGAGCGACCGCCATTTTGAAATGCTCGTATGGCGGCACAGAGGATACGGGGCGGAGCGTAGTGTGCAATTCAGGCTGCAATATCAAAGGACACGTATCTCTCTTTTTTTTTTTTTTTTGTGGACGATAGGCAAGTGCTCGACCCTCATGCAGAAATGCTTGATGAAGATGTTACCGCACGGAAGGCCTCTTCGGCATAAGGCACACGGTCACAGTGGGCTTCACGGTAAGGTTCCTTAGCTTATCGACGCACTGATCCGTCGCATTACACCGGAAACGACACCACCACGACCAACGGTCGCCTATCACCGCAGTGTGAGGTTTTCGGTCTCGCGACGGCGACGGAACTGATCAGGGGACGGTCGCCCGATGCATCTTGGTCAGATCAGAGGCCGACCGAGAACTTGACACCCGATGAGTTGAACAAATGGGCTTGTCTTTTGCTTAATCGCGTTACAAAAAGGAGAACAAGCAGCTACACTTTATAGGTTCGCCCTTCTCGTCAGCAATGACCTTGGCCAGGAATGTCAGCATATAGGCGCCGAACTGTCGGCCCGTTCCGCGACGAGTAAGCATAGCGCGAGTGTGCGGGGTTCGGGTCTAGAGTTTCGGCGATTTCGGAGCACGTACTCACAATGTTTAGCGGTTGAATAGAGTGTAGTTCTGGCAGTAGTGACTCCAAATCGATGACTGCTTACATCAGAAAGCGCGGGAAGCGTGGATATGACCCTGTCGTGCGAGCGCAGCCAGCAGCTGTCGCGCCGCTTGTGGGTTACCCGGCGCAGGCACGGGACATAGCATCCACGGCCCTTCTTACATCGCAGTGGTAGGTAATGAACAAGTAAAGGTGCAACCGGTGCGAAAAGAAGTGTATTATTTTGGTATTGATAGCTCAGCATAGATTTTATGCCGTACGTGCGAACCAGCAGCATACATACAGTCATTGCAGAAACTATATAAACAAACAGTCTGGGGCAGGGGCCTCCGCAGTCGTAATCCGCGATTCGGCGCATTCATGTGGGAGTTTAGGGCTCACACACTAACCACTAAATGGTGTATGTTTACGCTGAAGCACTCACGAGTCATTTGATGGACAAGCACTAGAAAAACGCAAAGAGAGGCTTTGGAGTCGGTCGTAGTTGCGCGCGCGGCTGCGAGGAAGGCCAGTCGGAGACGGCGGCGGATGAGAGGCTCAGGTTTGGTGCGGGCAGAGAAGTGCATTCAAATCGCCTTGGGTTTTGCGATGACGGGACTGAAACGGCGGCGGCAACCCGTGCTTTCATGTGCTGGCCGTGGCCAGACTGAACATAGTTTTGTAAATGCTTTACTAGCCGAAAACAATTAATGTTGACTAACACGCGCGCATTTAACAGCAAGTCAAGAGGTACTGCTTTGTCCATAAGTTTTGTCTGCTTCTAACGTCGCAAGGTATGCTCTCGCATCAACGTATGCTTGTTTGGGATTTCCTCTTAGTTTGTGGACCAAAATATCCACGGGCAACAGCTTAGCAATCAGCAACAATGCTAACCCATCCCCCCTTTCGCCACTCACACGGCGTATGGAAACGTTATGTGTCTTTTTATATGTGGGAGCACTTGCTGCCTAAGAAGCTAACTCTCATAACGTGAGAATATGTTTCTGATTGTATGCTTAAATAAGACAGCATGAGCCCATCGATTTCGGCCTCTTTGACTATCTATATAGATGAAGCTCGAAACAAATTCGAGGATCACTAAGATAGCATAATAGAAGACAAAGAGCCCGAAGAGATGTGGACTGATGTTCGTGATATAATACAAGAAGTTGCTACTAAGGTAGTTCCAAAGCAAAAGAAATGCAAAAAAGCAAACTGGTTATCTGAAGAGGCTTTGCAAATAGCTGAGGAAAGGAGGATGGCAAAAGGTATGGGGGAAAGAGAAAGATACAAGGTTCTCAATGCGGATTTTCAGAAAATAGCAAGGAGAGATAAGAATGCCTTGCTGAACATACAGTGTCAAGCAGTTGAGGACAACAGCCAATTAAGGAACACAAGAGCTCTGTATAAGACAATCAAAGATATCAAAGGAAGCTTCTGTGCTAAGCTGGGCGTGATTAAGGACAAACGAGGCAAGGACCTCACTGAAGCCTCAGAGATAAAGAAGAGGTGGCAGGAATACACAGAAGAACTGTACAAGAAGGACCCGGATGTGCAAACCCAACATAGGACGGTTGTGATTGCTGATCTCGAGCCGGGCATCCTGAAGAGTGAAGTTGAATGGGCCTTAGCCAGCCTTGCTAAGAACAAAGCTAGCGGAATTGATGGTATTCCAGCTGAGTTGCTTCAAAACCTCAACCACGACGCTGTTAACACACTGCATACATTATCTCAAAAGATTTGGACAACCCCTCCCCACAGGATTGGAGGAGGTCAGTTTACATCCCCATTCCAAAGAAAGGCAGTGCCAAAGATTGTTCCAACTACCGCACGATCGCGCTTATTTCGCATGCTAGCAAGGTGATGTTAAAAATCCTGCAAGGTAGGCTGCAGCAGTATGTGGATCGGGAGCTTCCGGACGTGCAAGCTGGGTTTCGCAAGGGCAGAGGAACTAGAGACCAAATTGCCAACCTTCGCTGGATCATGGAAAAAGCAAGAGAGTTCCAGAAACCCATTTACTTCTGCTTTATTGATTATGCGAAAGCGTTTGACTGCGTAGATCACAGCATATTGTGGCAAGCTCTCCAAGAGATGGGAGCTCCTATTCACCTCATCTGTCTCCTCAGGAACCTTTATGAAGGGCAAGAGGCCACAGTCAGAACTGGGCATGGTCTTACTGATTGGTTTCCGATTGAGAAAGGGGTGAGGCAAGGCTGCATACATTCGCCCTGCCTATTTAACCTATATGCAGAGTGCATCATGAGGAAGGCCGGTCTGGACGAGTCTTCCGCTGGAGTGAAGATTGCTGGAAAACGTATCAACAACCTTAGATATGCGGATGATACCACTTTAATGGCAGAAAGTGAAGTGGAACTCAAGAGACTTCTGATGCGCGTACAAGAAGAGATTGAGAAGTTTGGGCTTAAACTGAACATTAAAAAGACGAAGATCATGGCGTCTTGCCCTATCAAGTCCTGGAGCATCAATGGACAAGAAGTGGAAGTTGTGACAGATTTTCTGTTCTTGGGCGCCAAGATTACCTCGGAAGGAGACTGCAGCCATGAAATTAGGAGACGCCTGCTTCTGGGAAAGAGAGCAATGGTTAGCCTTGACCGCCTAGTAAAGAGCAGAGACATTAGTCTGCCAACCACGATCCGTATAACCCGTGCTATGGTCTTTCCAGTTGTGATGTATGGATGCGAGAGTTGGACTGTGAAAAAGGCTGACCGCCGAAGAATTGACGCGTTTGAATTGTGGTGCTGGCGAAGACTCTTAAGAGTTCCTTGGACTGCCAGAAGATCAAATCAGTCGATATTGTCAACCATAAACCCTGACTGCTCATTGGAGGGTCAAATTCTAAAGTTAAAGCTCAGCTACTTTGGTCATCTGATGAGAAGAGAGGAGTCGCTGGAGAAAGATTTGATGTTGGGAAAAGTTGAGGGTCGCCGGAGAAGGGGTAGGCAGTGAACGCGATGGTTAGATGGCATTCTCGAGGCATTGCAGATGAAGCTATGTGATGTTAAGAAGATAGTGAGAGACCGGAAAGCGTGGCGTGACATGGTCCATAGGGTCACGAAGAGTCGGACACGACTGAACGCCTGAACTGAACTGAGTGAAAAAAAAGAATATGCGAATAAAATATTTTTGCTAAAAACAATTAAAACCCGCGAATAGCAGACGACATGGGGATGGTATCTCGTTTTGATGTCAGCGGCCAATGGTGGCCAGACCAGAAAACTGATTTCGATATTTATTTTTTTTTTGTCTTTACCCTCAGGACCATACAGGTATTTCACAAGGGAGTGGGCAAAAAGAAATACAGAGAAAACAATGTAAAAAGCGGGTACATAAATAATAGATCCTATATATACAATATTAGCTAAAACATCGGCAATAATTGTATTTGTGAACACAAAACTAGTAGTGCTTATATAATGCAGTTGAAGCTTTGCGAAAGTTATTTGTATCAGTAATAGATATAATTTTATTAGAAAGATCGCTCCATTCTTTGGAAGTGCGGGGAAAAACTGAGCGTAAGAAAGAATCTGCTTTTGCATAAGGGGATGGCTGCTTTGCAGGGATGATCAATGCGATGCGATATGTAATAGGGTCTCTGAAAAAAATTGCTATGTAAGACGTAATAATAATAGAATTTGTGCAATAGGGTCAGCCGGCAAACATTTCGTTGTGAAGCCAATGATAGAAGACTCAAAGTAGTTTTCATTTCTGTGATGCTTGCTCTTCGGTTATAGTTAGAAAGGATGAAACGAGCAGAGTTATTCTGAACGCGTTCAAGCGCAGTAATAGGGTAGTCATGGCTTGGATCCCAGACTGCTGCTGAGTATTCTAATTTTGGAAGTATTAAACTTTTATAAAGGACTGCTTTCAAAATAGACGGGGTGCGGGAAACATTACGTCGCAGATGACCTAGCGTTTTTAGCGTTGTTGATGGCATCTATATGAAGCCTCCAAGATAGGTCGGTTGAAATGTGAATGCCTTGGTATTTATAAGAATTGACGCTTTCAAGTTCCATGTCATTCAGAGTGTATAAAGGCGACGAATTAGCAGTGCGGGTGACACGCATTGCCTTGCATTTGTTAGAGTTTAGTTTCATCATTGACTGATTACACCAATTAATTATAGCCGTGAGGTTGCGCTGTAAATTGTTAATATCATTATCGTTTTTTATTTCACTAAAAATAACGCATTCATCAGCGAATAAATGTATGTTAGATGACACATAGGATGGAAGATCATTTACATAAATTAGGAACAATAACGGTCCGAGGACGAAACTCTGTATTAATAAAAATTCATTTTAAAACTATCAACTGCACCGAATGAGGTCAAATTTTGAGGATTTATAATTTAACGTATGTGGAATGAAATTTAATAATCAGTTAATGCTCAAATGTTAGCTGTCATGACTGCTTTAATAATCAGTAGGACAGGCTTGTGAAGCTGGCTTCCCTGAGTCGAGTCGGTTTTCGTTCCTGGGTGGAAGCGCTTCTCAAGAAGATAAAGGCTGCTGCATGTAGAAGCGGACCGGGGGGATATGTGAGACCCGTATTGGTATTCTTCATCCAGTCACTCACGATCTCAAAAGAGTGGCAAACCGGTGTCATGTACCGGTGGTATGCTCTGCCACCAAAAGCCTGTCGAGCTAAGCCATCGCATAAGTTGCGAAAACCAAAACGTCGGCTGTCAGAACCAGCATGGCCAGCGTTTCGTAAAATGCACCACTAAACTCTTGCATCAATTTTCGTTGTCCTATGATGAATCCTCTATTGTACAGACGGCACGTTGCGTGTACGACCTACTTAGGGAGCATGCAAAATATGTAGAATATAGGAAGGGCGAAAGACTTGTCGAACACTGCAGTGCTTGCACTAGTTGTATACCACGGTTCTTCGATGTCTGGATTCCGGGTGGAGGCAGAACACAGACAGCTCGTGAAACTATGGGAGCCTTCTATATTCAAAATGCGAGTTTGAAGTGTATCGCTGAAGCGTCAGCTGTTTTGTTTCTATGAGAGTCAGAAGAAGCGCCTGCTCTTATAAGATTGGTTCTTGTATTTCCCTGTTACCGTGTGCTTGAGCGCGTCATCAAGGAGGGCTATATATGTGGACCCCTTTTACCTGAATGAACAGTTGTGAGCAACCTCCCGTGGCGTCTCGGGGCGCTAAAAGCATTTTTTTACTATCTGACAGCCAGTTAACTCGGCAGTTAGCTGTGTTAACGATGTTAAGAGGTCCTCGTGCCATGCAGGCCAGCTGGCCAAACGAGCTGTTGGCGCTAAGCTTGAAAAGCGCTGGACGAGGACCGAGGAGTGCAGTCGGCTAATAAGTGCCATAAAATATCGGTCTTTGATCGTCGCATGTACAACATTTACGATGTTGGCTTCGTGCCGTTCCAAGTGACGCTCATTTAAAGGCAGCAAAAAGTTTCTATTCGCCTTTGCATATTGGTTATGCGCTTTTTTTTATAAAAGATGAAAAGCTTCATATGGTTGGCGCATTTCGATGCGCTGGAACTGTGTTCCGAATGAACATTATGATAACTCGCGCGAAGCTAGTTAGTTACGTGGATCTCTATATAACATCATTGGAGGCATATCGAAGCATTAATTTGTGGCAGCGAACAGTGGTTTCAGCCTCGAAATGGGCCTGTGCATTTAAACGACCCGTAAAAGGCAGGCGCCTACTGGCTAACACAACTGCCACGTCCCGAGCAAATTACGCACCAGGATTTAATTTGACAACACAGTCGGTAATTTCTTGGCATGCACAATAAGATCAAAAAACAGCGCGGCTACTTGGGACAAACAGAGAAGGGAGAATAACGGACAAGCGCTGACTAACAACTGAAGTTTATTCGAAAAAAGCACAGGTAATATACACTTTTTTTCTTCAAGAACCAGGACGCATGCGCTCCCAATGAACAGTGTAAATGAAGAAAAAAAGTGTATATTACCTGTGCTTTTTTCGAATAAACTTCAGTTGTTAGTCAGCGCTTGTCCGTTATTCTCCCTTCTCTGTTTGTCCCAAGTAGCCGCGCTGTTTTTTGATCTTGCAATGCACCAACTAGCTCAGATTTCCGTTCTTCTTGGCATGCACAAGACGCCTTACTCAGGCGCCTTGGGATTCACAGTGACCATGTCGTGTAGTGTAATAGATCGGTGAGAGGCGCGGCCTTCCGACCATTTAAGCGGCCACTAACGAGGCCCTAAGCATGTGTGTACCAGTAAATGGCCAAGAGTAATAGACAAAATGGCATACCGCACAGTACCGGCTGCATGATTACTTAATAGTACCGCACGGCAATCAACCGGCTGCATTGATCTGCGCCTTGTCGCAGCGACGAACCGTCAAACCAACAAAAATACACGCATGCGCGCAAGGTTTCGCCCATCACAAAATCTTTGGCCGGGTTCTTCCCGGCACCAAGACACAGCTTCCACAACAGCTTCCCCAAATTCCTCAATTCTCGGTTTCCTGGCTGAACTTCGACAGCAAAAAGGCATTTAACTAGGTCGTTTATTCCGTTGTACATCCCACAGGACTGTAAATGCATTGATAAACAGTGCAAGACTAAAGCACCCTGCAAAAAAAAAAAGAAAACACGCACACAAGGGACGACAGTGCCTCGACGAAATGCATGAAAGTCAATTTTTTTTTTCGTTTTTTTTTTGTGCGCACGAGACAAAAGCACATGCACACAAAAGCTCAACCAGTGTTCGAGACATGCGGAAACATCTTGACAGCGTAGGTGACCAGAACTTGACTTTTCACGTGACGCTGTAAGTAGAACGCTTCGAAAAGCGCGGAAATGTCAGATTGAAACTGCTGCATCGTCTTTGTTGTAGAAATACACGCTGACCGTAAAGGCAGCAAACCTTTGCATTTTCTTCGAGTAAACAGGAACGGCTAGGACCGGGCACAAGCGGTATAAATTAGCAGGCACGTCGCCAATCAAGGTCGCCAAGACACCATATAATGGCGTTTATTAAAACCGTCTGTAATAGCAACCCGCCCGTACGCGCGCGCTTTTGAAGGATCCGTCGCGGACGCACTATAGTCCCTGGGCGCGCGTACGCCCACGTTGGCATGGCGTCATCTGATATTATGTCTGGTATGTTTTCCTCCTGTGATCGGGCTGGCACCGCTGGCCGTGCAGGGCGAGATATGTGTACTCCCGAGGTATCGAACAATGTTTTTGTCTTTTGTAGTACCGGTTCATTTCCCTCCTCTGAAAATTGAAGCATTGTTGAAAAAGAAAAAACAGTTGTGCCTATTTCCTTGCTTTGCGTCATCACTCGAAGCTGTTCCCTTTAAGAAAAGTCAGCTCCAGTTTCAGTTAACGATATATTTCATGGCGTGAGAGCGGAAAGACGTAACAGCACCTCACATCACGTTCTCGACACGCCTCGGAACTTGACGACGTCTGTATGTATTATTTGGTTTGGTTATAGGCACGCAGTCCAGCATATCCGTCCAGCAGGGATTTCAAATTTATGTAGCACTCCTCTGCCCTCCCCCCTCTTTAGCAAACAGCCGTTGAGGCTCCCCGCGTGCCAATCTATCATCGTTTTCACCTTTCTTTTATGCCATTGTGGTACACATTCAGCAGTTTCTTCAGGTCTTCGAAGCACTTTTGACATTTTTTTTCGTTGTTTTCTTCACCTTCTGTTCGTAATGCAAACATTTAAGCTTAATCTGCAGCGTGCCTTTTCGCCGGCAGCACCTCCTCATTAAGCCGAATAAAACCACTAATGGCTTATCCCTTGACCTGAGCAGCCATTTGCGGATTCATGGCACAAAATTTTTTACAATCGTATTTTTTTAATTCGCCCTTGTTTATCAATGCACTTTTTTCGCATAAACTTTCCTTCTGAAGGCTCTGGGGTTTCTGCTATTTATCGTCACAAACGAACATTTAGTTTTCTGTGGTGCTCTTAACTACTCGTGAGCGCAGGACAGCATTGATAACCAAAATATTTGTGCGCATCGGAAGAATAAATCGTGCCTCTGAACATCATCATAACTGCATCTTAGCATTCGCAGTTGCTTCACAGTCATTGTTAAAAGTGCAAGCGGTTTATCTTCTGTCGCAGTCCTAGCTACTCGGTGCGAAAGATAAGCTTTAAACCAGAGATTTTGCTAAGCGTTGTTTGGTGTTGCAATGTTCTGCGTTAGACGTTTCGGTGCCGCATAAATACAAGTAGCTAAGGGTATTGTGCGCAAAGCACGAATTTTGCTAGTCATCGGAAGATTAGTCCAACCCAATCAATATGCTCATAACAGTACATTGCTAGAATAGCAGCTTGGGCATGTTGGTTATGCATCTTGAGGTAACAGCGCGGAACGTGGACGGGAGCACAAGATTAGAGGACGACACAACAGCGCTCGTTGGGTCGTCCTCTAGTCTTGTGCTCCCGTCCACGTTCCGCGCTGTTACCTCAAAAAGTACATTACTATTTTACACGCTTGCGTAACCATTAAAAGTCATTGTTCAAGAAAGCTCCACACAGGCACAGGGTGTCGAGACAGCCAACGATCCCGAATGGATATGTACGGCATCAAAGAACTTCTCGGGAAACAAGAGGGAACACACCGCGTGTACGACGTTCGGTTTCGCCCAGTGCATCCTGCTGCAGAACTGCGGCAGCGGAATGGGATGATGCTGCAGCATTTGCGCCGCTCCGGTGAAGCATAAAACGTTGAGGCGTCCTCTGAGATAAAGGGGCATATCAGCGACTGCGGTAAATTGGAGCACTCCATCAAATATGCACTCTCCATCCATCGTCGCGTTCGATTGATTGTTTCGTTTACAACTTATGATTGGAAGAGGTAAACTTGAAATTCTTGGTGAGGCGTTGTCACAGAGAGGGCAGCGCATCCCGCCAACGATTTCTTTGGCGCCGAAAAGGTTCTCTATTCATTTTAACCCAGTCTCGAGAGCAAAACTGTGGCGCGAAAAGGATTCTCTTTCTACTCGCGTGAAAATCTCTCGAGCCTTGCTGTTTTTCGCTCTCCCCTCTTTTATTTTTGCGTTCTGAGCGGAGCATTTTTGTGCTTCCAGAGTTCCACGAGTGCAAGAAAACCTAGCACGGCTGCGAGCAGGATTGCGTCAACACCCTAGGCGGCTACCGCTGCGAGTGCAACATCGGCTACGAGCTACACTCGGACGGCAAGAAGTGCGAAGGTACGCTCTGCACGTTTATTCCTTTTGCGCACTAGCTGAGATATGGCTGCCCTGTGCGTACGCCATATGCTAGCTTCCCTAATATAGAGTTGTTAACTGCTTAGCACGTCTTTGAGTAAGCAGACGGCCCACCCGAATTAATTCGGATCATTAAGTTTGTTTAGCATTAGTAGCCTGAAAGACCAAACAGCGTCAACACAGCAAAGTACGGGACAGCAAAAAGAAGTACAGAACAATTCACGTAGCAAAAATCAGCAACGCAGTTGCACATAACTGTTGGTGCTACCCCGCATATAAGGCCAAGGGAACAAAAAAGCACGATCCTTTGAATAAGCTGAGCACCGGGGCTAGCTAGTGGCTCCTCTGGTGATCTAAGCTACGTTTGTAGCCATGGCAGCCAATGCATTTTCTGAAAACGGTGCTAATGCCGCACAGCGATGGAGATATAACATCCCACTATACCCCGGCCATTCACGCATTATTTGAGCCACTATATGTATCGTTTCTAGAGAACCTGAAAAATGAAGGAGATTTCAAACTCGCACTTGTTACAACATAGTAGTGTTGGTCAGGAGCACGTCACTTGGGCTACTGCCAACTGCCTGCGCTGGCCAGCTGCATGAGGTTCGCCCAGATAAGAATATTGCCTTGCACTAGAAGCTTCTCTATGGTATATCCAGTGGTTTCAGCGGAATGTCGTATCAAATCAGCTGCGTATAAATGGCAGCAACCTTGAAAAACAAACACAGCAGGGAACCGAGCGCATACAGCAACCACGATACGCATACGCTCCGTTTTTTCCGTAAAAAAAAAAAAAGACATTCTTCCTCGACCCACTTGAGAGCGCTTGTCAATTGGAACACATACGAATGAAGCTTGTCAGAGTTTTGTTTCCTGGTAAAACATTGATTCTGATTCTGAAAATTCCAACCACTTTTGGTTGCCTGTTATACATATTCTTCTGACAGCCTTTGCCGCGCAGTTTGGCAACTGCTCGCTGTTTGCGCTAAAACCGCATTACTCTGACATTTATCGATACCCTTCATTGAGAAAGAGCACAAGGGGCTGTTTTTTTTTTTTTCTGCACAGGGAGAAAGGGAAGTCTGTAGCGTATAGCGTAGCCGATAATCACCACGACCACCGTCCGAAAATTTTCCTCTCTCTCACCGTGAGAGGAACAGAGCTATCCACTGCATGGTGGCCGGCCTATATGCAGGGTACATACGGAGGATGTGTGCTATTCACGCCTGTGGGTACAGCATCAGATACCTAACCGATAACAAGAGAGTGTTGCAAACTTGTTGCGCATATAGGGAGATAAGTGCGGTCGAAGTCGCAACTGCAGGCCAGTAAAGGCAAACGCAGATTCAAAACCTGCCCCGAGTTTCGTAACAAGAGCTTCGTCTCCCGCGTTTTTGGAAGCCTTACAAGTCTTGGAAAGCTACTCGCTGTATCTACTGTCAAACAATGGGATCAGCGCTAACCCCCAGTGGACAACACGTGGTCGCCGTCCTGCGTTGTCGTTGTGTCCTTCTTGCCATCAGTGCACAATATCGCGTCCTTTACTGAGGGCACGATGATGTAAATAGCCCCCAGATTTCTGGAACCTGTTATTTAACGGATGCTTCGGCCAAGAACAGCTTGTAGGCATCTGAAAGCTCCTTCTGAATGCCCTCTAATGGCAGGAAAAATAGACCCTGCTCTCTGCGGTGAACAGTGGTCAGATGTGTGTGATTACGGATTCTGAAGAACCTTCCCACGTAAACTGGGGAAAAGAATTCTAAGCGTGGCACTGATTATGGACTGCTGTGACCTCCACTTGTAGTGCTGTCAGTGACGGGATGCTCTCGGGTGGTTGGAAAAGACCGATGCCGCCGTAGATGCGCATTTCGGCAGGGCTAATTAGGGCTGCAAAGCTTGCGCTTTCGAGTTTAGTAACCCCTAAGCACACCTAGGAGTTTACCGCGGGAGCAGTTTATTTGCTTCGTGCCATAGGGCCTCGTTGAAGTGGGCCAAACTGAGGTGTTCACCGCACAGAAGGTGAAGAAGTAGATAATGATGACGTGTTAAGATGAAGAAGAACTAGATAATTATGATATGTTATGCACAAATACAGACCAATCAGCTTGCTGTCTGTTACGTGTAAGGTATTCACTAAGGTAATCACTAATAGAATCTGGACAACCTTAGACTCCAATCAAGCAAAGAATCGAGCAGGTTTTCGGAAACAGTGCTCTACTATCGATCATATCCATACCATCAACCAGGTGATAAAAAATGTTCGGAATATAACCAGCCCTTATACATAGCATTCATTGATTACGAAAAAGCATTTGACTCAGTAGAAACCTTGGCTTTGATGCAGGCATTGCGAAATCAGGGGTTAGACGAGCCGTACGTAAAAGTGCTAGAAGATATATTAGTGGCTGCACAGCAAGCATAGTTCTGCATAAAGAAAATAACAAAATTCCCATAAAGAAAGGTGTTAGGCAAGGAGACACGATCTCCCCAGTACTATTCACAGCTTGCTCAGAGGAAGTATTCAGAGACTTGGAATGGGAGCAGTTAGGAATAAGGGTAGATGGAGGATACCTCCGTAATCTGCGATTTGCTGATGACATGCCTTGCTAAGTAACTCGGGGGATGAACTGCAAATAATGATAGATGACCTAGACAGGAAAAGTAGAAAGGTAGGCTTAAACATCAATATGCAGAAGACTAAGGTAATGTTCAACAGCCTCGGGAATGAACAGCAGTTTACGTTAGGTAGCGAAGCACTGGAAGTAGTAGGCGAATATGTCTACTTAGGACAGGTAGTACTGCAGATCCGGACCATGAAAAGGAAATAACAAGAATAATAAGATTGGGGTGGAGCGCATTTGGCAAGCACTCACAGATTATGACTAGCAACTTACCGGTATCGCTCAAGAGAAAAGTATACAACAGTTGCATCTTACCAAGACTCAACTATGGGGCTGAAACGTGGAGGCTAACCAGGAGGGTTCTACTTAAGTTGAGGATAACGCAGAGGGCTATGGAACGAAAAATGGTAGGGGTAACATTAAGAGATACGAAGCGTGCAGAGTGGGTCAGAGAAATAACTCAAGTTACTGACATTCTAGTGGAAATCAAGAAGAAGAAATGGGCATGGGCGGGACATGTAGTGCGAAGAGAGGATAACCGATGGTCGCTGAGGGTAACAAACTGGAATTCAAGGGAAGGAGAGCGTAGCAGGGGCGGCAGAAAGTTAGGTGGGCGGATGAGGTTAAGAAGTTCGCAGGGGTCAAGTGGATGCAGCTAGCAAAGAACCGGGTTAATTGGAGAAACATCGGAGAGGCCTTCGTCCTGCAGTGGGTATAGTCAGGGTGATGATGGTGATGATGATGATGATGATACGTGTCTCCTCAAATTGATTCTCTAATGAAACTTTGAGAATACAGGTGTAGGGTGCATATATTAAATTCCCTTTCTCTCCAAAAACGACCCCTGACTACAACAATATTGTTTCCTCTTCGTTTCCTACACACCTGCAGCTCTTCATGTCCAGCCCCTGGTGCTTTGTTTCGGTCCCTAGGGTATTTCTTTCAGTTTAATCTTTTCTGTCGATTTAGTATTGATACGCTGAGTTTGCTTGTTTTATATGCCTAACGATGCCTTATTTCTCTTCTGTCGGATATGATTAATTGAAACGGAGCATTGTTAAGCAGTCATTGTGGTGTCTACAAAGGTATTGTCGATGTTTGTAAAAAACACTGTAGCTGCTTCTCATATGTACATCTCTCCGACCCCCCCTCCCCAATATAATACCAATTAGGGTGCTGCAATTGCTTCAAATAATCAATTAAAACCAGTGCCCTGAACAACAAGTACAAGCACAAGGCTTCTAACTATGCTTGCTTAGCCTAGTGCGTGTTTTTGGAAAAGAATGTATGGCGGCCGCATGCGCAAAAAGGCGCCCTTAAAGGATTTTTGCGCGCGAAACATCCACCAGAGGGAACAGGTGACGGGCGCAGGAGCTGGAGACACGACCATCTTCAAATGTTGTGGTTAGAAAGTTTCTCAGTGGGTTATGAATTTATATGTCATGTGGTCTTTGGCATAATGGTTGGGCGGAAGTGGGGACGAGGATCATTAACACTGCGCGTCGTTCCATCAGAAGCGGAGCTTAAGTGTCCCCTAGGTTTACGAGATAGCCCTCTTCTTCCAGGTACAAACCCGGGGACCATTTGCTTCCACCAGGGTGACCTCGGAGCTTAGTCAAGGTCAAACTAGAACTTAGCACGTCTAGGTGGAAGCCACGCTCAGTGTGTTATGCTATGGTAGGCTGGTGCATGACAACACGACTGACTCACCACTAAACTATGACCTCGACATGTGACACTGAAAGTTTGGTGAGTCTCAATAACGTCGAAGACCAGGTGATACTTTGTTTAACCCTCTCCACTTATTCAGCCTAATTCACGAGTTCTGTTTAAAAGTATGCATAATAAGCCCTGTAGGTACCCGGAACAGAATCCCGCGCCGGCGTTTCCACGTCAGAGCATGCTGTTATAAGATCGACTTATTTGCACTGAACACAAAAATAAATTATACATAAATGGCCTGTGAAGACCTGCTCATTGGCTGAAAGCGGCAGTCACAAGGTTCGCAGAGCCTCAAAGACCGCGGCCAGTAATTGGTTCTACGAAACGACGATTTTGATCTTCACTAATCATTTGGGAGCCAATTGCGTTTGTATGCTTGCAAATTTATGTCGGTAATCAGTCGTTTTCGAATTCAGTAAAGAAGGCTGAGTCGGCAGCAAAAGTTTGCAAGACGCTGGTCTGTGGAGAACAAATTACCTCGGCGCAGTCGCTCGTATCTATCCTCCTAACTGCCTGCAGGTGTAAGCTGATATAAGGGCTCCACGAGCCCGTTTCTCACCGGGCGGGTGGTCGCAAGCAACGCTATACAGCAAATATATTCCGGAGCACGCGAGCGACATAAATATTGGTTGGCGACTGTGAGTTCTACAAAAGAGAGAAACGGCTATCGTTTTATAGGGAGGACCTCCAGGGGCATTACCAGCCATCGTATAGCGGCAACAGAGAAAATGGCGATCAAATTTAAACATTTCGTCGTCCTAGAATGCACTCATACCACGTCCGATTTTTTCCATCATGCATTGTTTTGCGGCCTTTCTTCACGGATTTCTTGAATTTTTCCTTAACTGGGCTCTTATGATCATACGTGTGCCTCTGTGTTTGTCCTCAGACGCGTGCGGCGGCATGATCGAGGCTTCAAATGGTACCATCACGCGTCCATCTTTTCCGGACCTCTAACCGTCCAACTAGAACTGCATCTGGGAGATCATCGCCTCACCCCAGAACCGCATCACGCTCAACTTTACTCACTTTGACCTGGAGGGGAATAACGTAAGTAAACACCACCCTCTTTCATCGCTTACTGTTTCAGGCTGCACGTGTGGCCTAATGTCACTTTGCCCTGGTGCGGCTCTGTTTTTTGGTGTGCCATTGTGTTGTCACGGTAAACGATTTTCAGTCATGTGCCTGTGGTCTTAATGCGCTAAAAAGGCGTAAGAAACTCTATCGGAGCGGAAACGAACACGGAAACTTATGGCAGCGCAGTCTTACTTGAAGTATAGAGGTGAACATAGCTTATGTGCGTGAGTGATAAAAATACGATATCACAGGATATGAAGGTGATATGGGAGGGTAATATTAGACTCAGCCTGTCAGAACTCTACATTCAAGTTACCCCTAGGACACGCAGGCACGTTCTTGCGGCTTGGTTAAAGCGGGACTTTATGCTGGTAGCTCTCGCGTCATACCATTAAAGGCTGAGCTTAATTTTCCCAGTAATATAGCGCCTACACTGATAAGACGTGAAAGGGGAATAATGTAGCAGGCAAAAGAAGTTTTTGCTGCCATCCATGTTTAACCAGAGCTAAACCACAGCTAATTTTTCTCTTGATTGCATGAAACAAGCTCCAAAAAGGAGAACACGAACAGCTCATGCCCCCCATCACTGGTTTCCATAATGCGAGCCCGCTAAACCCAAGCAATTTCCCCACTTTTTACAAATCCCAAAGTTCTGGGTGGCACACAGAAGCATTCAGATAGAGTAGTCAGCTCGGTAGCTTTTCCAGGGCAGCATATATGTACTCCCCTCACAGAAGAGCACTGCTCTCGGAACGAAGACGTCGATGATCGTGGAGATTGAGCATGGCGGTCCGTCATGCGGCTCTTCCTTAAGCTTCATAGCCCCAGCAACATAAATCATAAAGCACAGCACAATTCTTAACAACAGGCAGAAAGCAAACATGGTAGGATCTGATTTTAATCTCCTTCAAGAGTTCATTGTGTCCCAGAAAGACACTGCATCACGTCATAGGATAGAACACTGTTCAACTGTCTATGGCGTATTACACATGAGGCAGTTCCCTGGCCATGACAAAAATATCTGCTTATCATGAAGCCATGCCTTCACAGGGACAATCGCCGCAGCCGATCACTGCTAGTGCAAAACTGCAACACTATCACGCTTTGCAGTGAATATCGTCGTCTTATGAAGTTCCATCTGCGCCGCTCCTTCATTTAACCTAGCTGAATAAGCCATAGACCTTATCAACCAGCCTCCAGGGGCGCTCCCATTTTTAAATCCCCGGTAGGAAAACCAAGGACGAGGGCGACGCCTAGCCGCGACGCCGTACTGGACTGCAAGAAGTTCGTCGCGTTGCTGTTCTCTGCGCTTGCTTACATGTGGTTTGTCGCTTTTCGCCGTGTTTTGGGAGAAACAGTCTCCGCGTCAATGCTTGTACGAGCATTTTTTGCTCCCCAAGGCTTTGAAGGAGGCTGGCTGTTGTGAATATATAAATAACGGGCTGTTTTGTTTCATGGCCTCTGTGCATTCAGTTGACACTCGTCCGTCGTGCTCGACGGGGACCCAGCCAACCCAGCTTATTAATATCGGAGGTAAGATTACTGCTTATTCTATTTCGTTTCGATACCTATTGACTCTATACCATTTTCTGCATCTCGTGTGACCGATACAGGTGCCGCAGATACTCAGCTGCTGACCCTAAAGACGCTAGTTTGATCCCGGCTGCGGCGGTCACATTTCGGCGGCGTCTCCTATACGGCGTGTTTAACCCCTACTTTTACGGAAGCCGAGCAAGAGAATTCGTGATCTTAAGCCCGGGACACTGAGTACTTCAGATGATTGTTGCCTACGCGTTATCGTTCAGAAAAATGTAAGCGAGTGCACTTGAGTGGATGAGCTCCCTGCAGCGTATAATATTCGACACGCATGTCGCTGCCAATAAGCAAATAACGCTCTTGCCATTTTGAAGCCTAGCAGAGAGCATCAGCGAGCGGTACTCAATTTGTCTTCACTTCCAGCTGTAATTAGTAGGAGCCCGTTGTGTCTCAGACGGTGCGGGCAGGGCAATTTATTTTACACAGCCCAAACTAACAAATGTAATTACAAGGGTGTACCGAATCACTACGTTGGAAGTTAATAAGGCTATGGCATGCATAACGTGGGCTGCATCGCAATTCGTCTAGCGAGGAAAGCCTCGCTTTTGAGCAATTTTTTTTTTTTTTGCTACCGTCTAGCCGTGGGAAGGTTAATGGTGTGGTGGGACACAAATGTTTGGTTAGGTTCAGTGGCGTCGCTATGGTCACCCGCGGCGCGCATTGAAAGTGTGAGGTGGATGTGTGATTGGGTTGATGAGCGAGAAAGACGGGAGATAAATGAAGAAGACAACAGACTGCCGGAGAGAGATGCTGCCAGCGGTCCTCGCTTTGGAAAGGAATGTGAACTACACACAAACAAAAAGAGGCGATGCGGCGGCGCGGCTGCCGACGGGTGTCGTCTAACACGCTCCCGCGCAGGGGTTTCCGATGGGTATCGTGTTAATGCAGGTGCTTCCAGAGTACCATCATGAGCAATATGAGCAGGAACACGCGAGCGCATGGCCCTCGAAACCCACTTGCGGCGCTGTTGCCGCTGTCGGAAACAAAGTAGAAAGGGCGCCACGGTTCCGCTAACTGTTAGAACTCTCGCCTTGCTAGCGTTGCCGCAAAGCGGCAGCTGATTGCAAGGTGCCGGCCGCTAGCTGTGATAAGGCGATTATGGGGCGCAGATCGCGGATCGCGCTGTCTGCAGTTCTGCGACAAATACCGCTGTTAACCCTTTATTTTCTATGTGGGCAAATTTAAAACGTTGACCAGAAAATATTCGTTCAGAGCATGCTTGACACACGTACACCCACAAAGAAAAAGAAAAAAAAAGAGATAGTAAACAGCGGTATTAATTTCGCTGAACTAGAGACCACTGTCCGCAATCTGCACTCCATAAGCGTCTTATCATCGCTAGCGCCTTGCAATCAGCTGCCGTTTCGCAGCAAAGTGCATGGGTTTCAATCAATTCTTCAGAGTACTCATTTCCCCTTTCTCAACATTTTTTTTGCAGCCACTGTATACAAAAAGTGTGCTTTGTAATTGTAAATATCCCAAAGTAATCTCCTACTTTTCTTTTACAGATCAGGAGTATGAGCATTCTGATGGGATTACAGACTGTGTAGCTGAAACATGTTGCACCCACAGTCTTCTTGAACACCTCGATGAGCTGCGCAAAGCGCTTTCCTCGTCGCATTTCTTTTTTTTCTGGCTGTTCGTGCAGCCGTAAACAGCGCATTGTTGTCCAGAGGAAGCTTGGTAGCTGTCCGACATCGGAACTAGAAGCAATCACAGCGGAAAACAATTACACGCACATGCCAATGAATACAACCGTAGTCGTGGCCAGTAGCGACATGTGCTTCGCATGCAGTCCAGACGGAATGGGCAACATTGAGCGGCGCGTTACTTTCGCCGCCAGCAAGTTACTCTTGGCCTCTTGCCGCCTGGTGCGAGGCTTTTGACTTGAAGATGGCGCTCCCCTTGTTGAAAAGGTCTATACATCTTCTGACCGAGTGCAGAGAAGTTTGCTGGTGTAGTGTAGGGTGAATTCACCAGGCGGCGTGACAGAACTGGCAATGCTTTCGCATTACTGCACCTAAGCAGACTTCACCTAGGAATCTTTTCATTTATTTTGCCACGATATGGTAGCCTTGGTTAACCTCCCTGCCTTTCTATTCTATTTTTTCTCTCTGTCGCTCTCTCTCTAGTTATAATACTGCAGACAGCGCCGCTGCCCAAGGATGACATATTACAGCAATGTCTTTAAAGAGCGTTGAAATATTGCAATATCTTCCCATTTAACAACTTATGGCGGCTAACAGTACCATTGTTTGATGGTGCGCGAAAAAAAAATTCTCAAAAGTATTAGTACTGTATTGGAGAATACAAAATAATGTGAAAGGAGTGCCACATCATCAGACTTGTTAAAATAATTTAAACGGGTTTTAGTTCATTTTGTAGGCTATTGTAAAGCGCGCCAAGTGATTCGTGAGGTTCTGGTGATATAAAGGTTAAGGTCGTCTATGGCTCTGGGGAGCGCAGCAATGAAAAATGGTTGCAAATTTTCCTTCATGCAATTATGCAGTTTTGGCCTCTTGGCCTTAAACAGTTTTACTGGCTTACGGGCAATGATCCCACAGTAATATCCATAGCCTACCTTATCAATGGTCAAGGCGTCACTTCCCTACTGAAAAATCCTGTATAAAATTCGCACAGGAAATCGTAAACAGGTTTACTGTACAGGATCTGGGATACAGGGTTGTGGGCTATTTCAGGAAATTTCTGTACTGCCCTGGAAATCCGGAATGAAACCGCCCGGAGCTCTGATACCGGAATGGCCTGTATGGTTGATGGCCCTCGTTTCCGGAAAGAAACGCGTCGTCAGGGTGGAAAAAGCATGCAACTTATAGAATAACACGACTACATTTAATACAACAAATAAAATGAAAAAAACTCTTTTGGACCTCATGGTCTTCAGACAGGCACCTTAACCACCACTCCACGGCTGGTTTTTTTAAGTAACAAAAAACCTTTATTTACATTGATGTGTATAAGACTGCAACTCAACCAATATCCGAGTGTATTCATTGCTTCTCATGTTAACGTCGGCCATAAGAAACGTGAGGGGAGATTAATGCACAATAGAGAATTATATCGAGGGTCTGGTAAGAAAGGGTCAGAAAGAGTTTAACATATAAGCCTGAAATGCGCCACTAAAAGACCAAGGGGAACACCAAAGGAGAGGAAAAAAAAACACTTCGGCAACGCTGCATGAAGCATCAGCGGCACCCAAACCGTTCGTACTGGCGTGTCTTGACCATCACAGCGCGGCAGCCTCGCTGTAGTTCCTCCTACAGGCTTTTGTCGGAGCCAGAGGACTTTAGTGCGCTCACTGTCCACTCTGTTTTGTCCACCAGGTGCCGCCACGCTGGTTTCGGCCAACGCACACACTCCACCACATCCATGAGTGCACGCCAAAGGGCATGCAACGCAAGCACTATCACAATGTCTCGAAGCTCTGGACAATCACAAGGCGCGTCGAGATACAAGAGCCCTGGCCATATGTGACGTCCAAATCCGTGGCGAAAAATCCCCGTACTTCGTCCCAGATGTGCGCCGTGTTGCATTGCATAAAGACATGTTGAGCGGTCTCCCGCCGGCCACACAGGAGACAGTTTGCGCCCCATGGTAGAAAGAAACCCCGCTCTTCTTGACGAGCTTTCACGGGCAAAACTCCTGTGTGGAAACGGAAGAAGAAATCCTTGGAGCCTGTTGTAACGGGCAGCTTCTTGACTCGCTTGAGGACATCAGTCTTGCCCACCCCTATGTGTGGTTGCCGATATACTGGAGGTTGCATAAATTGTGCCAGCAAGTCCCAGTAAAGCTTTCTCGGTTTAACTGCGAGCAGGTACGCCCGCGAAAAAAGCCCTTGCAGCAGCGCCAGGGACTGTGCTACCTCCTTGTAGAAGGCTGTGGCTCTCATGCCGTGACCTATTGGCTTAGTTGTGGCCAACCAAGGAGCTAAGTGCGCCGAGCCTAGATACTGAGTGGCCGCGCGAAGAAAATTATCCTTTTGGCTTCGCAAGAAACTGAGCCTTTGGACTACAAGTTTGAGTTCTATGTTCACTAAGCCAAGTCCGCCTCGCTCCATGCTCCAGAAGAGATTGCTTCGACGCATGGGCTCTGCCGTAGAGCGCCAAACGAAGACTGTTATAGTGATTATTATTCAGTATATGTAGCTAATTTTCCTCTTTCGTACTTCGTATATTTTCCTTGGCTGTAGAATTTGTGGCCGTAATTCACCGATCGCCCTTTAAACATGTTGAATCTTTGTCCAGGCTATCACGAGGGTTTACAAATGTCCCGTATTTTTATAATGCGTCGCTTTATTGTAGGCAAACCTCAAGATATCATAATTTACTAGTGCTGATGTGTTTTTCATCTTCTACGAACGCTTGTAAGTTTTCCTACATACAGAGATATCCGGTGCACTAATACTTGTAATACTGGGCGTTTTAGCTTCACGTGCTACCAGCGGAGCCGCGACGTCAATGAATACACTTCCGACTGAGCGGTCTCAATATATAAACATTCGAGAACGCATCGCCCGGTGTGCGGCTATCTGCGCATCTTTCGATGGTCAGCGATGTTTGTTTTTTTTTTCTCGAGTAGTTTTTGTCATCGCTAGCGAAACTATACGTTCGTGCTTCCACTTTCACGTTGAAGGCGGCAGATCTTCAGTCGCAGATATGAAGACGCACCGCAAGATCGTACAAACTGCAGCGACTGTTGCACACGCAAAAGCAAATCGCGATGCTTTTATGTACTTGCATAGCCTCCTTTATACGTTCTGTGCCTGTCAACGCGCCGCGCGAACAATAGTGCGGCGCCGTCGAGTAAAGCTGCGTGGCACTGCCACTGAGGGCGCCACTGACGAAGAGGTCGAGGCGCACGGGTACGAACGCCGGAGGGGGGGGGGGGGGGCGGGAACGCTGTTATTCGCTTGCGGGATAGCTGCTACTAAGCATGAATCGTACATATTCAGTATATTCACTTGTAAGGCCGACATTTTTAAAGCATAGCAAGTGATCATGGTACTTGCTTGACAATGACACTAATGCTATGACATTTTTTGTGAGGCACTTTCAAGAAATGTGCGCATGGCTCGAAAACCTGGATAACTGCTCCGATAGCGTCAATGGTAACAGAAAAATTGCAATGCTAGTCTATGCTACGGTGAAACAAAATTTAAGAAGAAAGGCACCAACATTTATTAATACATTTCGAAACAGCAGCTGTGCTACAAGAGTAACCACTTTTACAACTTCATAACTTTTCGTGAAAGTGGCTTCTGCTGAAATAGCAGCTTATACAGATCATTTTTGTCATTTATCGAAGAGGCGTAGTTCGCCAGAAGCGGTCTGATAAATCTTGTTGCCACAAGTCGAGAACCCTGTTGACGGTGACTGCTGTCACTGACAGGGCACTTTAGCAAATTTGATTTGCAGATGGCTGGAACAGCTGTGTCGGTCAGGTTTCTAAGTGGATTTTGCAGTCTTGGTTTTTCTTTTAAGGTTCTCTCCACAAACAGCCGCTGAGTGTCTAAGACATAGAGCAATGCGTCAGATGGGTAAAGCAGCCCACCTCGGTCCTGATGTCGCGTGAACAGCTCGAGTGGGTTACTAGTAGGTGGCTTCGTTGTGAATAAACAGACTGCTCACATTCTATATGCTCACTTATTACACGAGCAATGTAGCCACCTACATAGAACGTAGCCGACAGCTGTAAGGAAATAGGAGCAGGGAGATGCTGCACATCTAATCGTCCCAAAGCTTCCAAAGCAGCATCTGGAAGCTCATCGCTGCTCCCAAGTGCACATAGCCCTGCAGTCCTAAGTCCAGTGCTGTGGTGACTCTCATGACAGAGCACGTTGCTGTGTTCAGATGTCGCGGCAATTCCCGTCTTCAAGACATTTTCTAGTCCTGAGAGTACTGACCGCACATCAAGTTGGTCGTTGCATCCTAGTGACCGCCTCAGGGTTCCAAACAGCGCTTCAATTGGGTCACCTCTGAATTTCCGCGTTAGTACAAAACAGAACTTCTCCTCAGCTAGCAGATAGCGGATGCAGCAAGCAGTCGAGTAAGTTGTGAGCAGAAGGGCTTCGTACGTTTCGGCTGTGAAAAAGCCACGAGGATAAGTTGCATCTTTCTTTCTTTCTTTAGTTGGTCAATATATAGTGGAAAGGTAACTTCTAGCCATTCCAGCCAAGAATCATTTTTGTCGTCAAAGTGCCTGACGTCAGGGAACCTTTTCTCGATATGTTGTTTGTTGCTGGGTTCGTGCAGTAGGAACCACCGATGGATGTTCTTCATAAACAGTATTTCTGGTACCGCACAGGCAAATGACATATGGCAGCTTTGTCCTGCGTGCTCTTTCAAAAACTCCAGAGCAGATGCAACATCTGGAGAAAAAACTTCGACAGCTCTTTGCACGTTCATTTTTTCAATATTGTTCGGAAAAACATGTTTTTCTGGTTAGACTCCTCACAGGTTTTACAATCCAATCTTTCTGCATCTCGTAGAGTTTCTTCAAGTGAGATGATGTAACTTCTCCTTTCTTTCCAAGGTTGCGTGCAAGGAACTGAGAGCGGATGTTTTTCAAAACGTGGAAATAATCGAAGCTTAAGAACAGCAGCCGATCATGATTACCCGGATGCGGTATCCTGTACGTGAGAAATCCGCCGAAGAGGTCCTTCATGGCACTCACGTTTACTTTATGGTTGTCACTTACATGGCGCACCACCTTGAAGCCAGCCTCTTCGGCCTTAGTGAGGACATATTGCATCAATTTGGACAGCTGTGCGCCATTCAGTCCTTCAGCGAAAAAGTACGATGCTGGTATTCTGTATGAAGTAGACATGCCGTTAATTACAAAACAAAGCAAAGAATTTGCCAGTACCGGCGTACTGTCAAGATCGGTGACCATACCCATGTCCACATGGCCCACGAAACAATCTTGCTGCTTGTTATACTGTAGCTTTGGCTTGATTCACATCTCATCGACGATGAGAGAACATACTCTGGAATGCGGCGATTCCAGCTTGTCAAGCTCTGATTTCAGCTGGGCTTGTACCAAGCCACTGAAGCCTGCTTCTCCAGAAGTACTTCCAATGAAGTTTTGCAGCGTGTTTTTGCTCGGAAGCTTCAACAATCTTTCCTTTCGGGCATGCTCATAGGCTTTTGTAGAAAGATGTATAAGTATAATGCAGTGTCGCACTACATCTTCCGACCATATTGGCATTTTTCGCTTGAAATTGACAACTTGGTTCAGCAGGAAAACGGCAGCAATGTTTTTTCTTCCGCTTGTCCCCGGATGTATGCCATATTCTCAAAACTACTGTCTTCTTTAAGCCTTTTCAGCTCCATTTTATATTTATCTATTGTGATGCGAAGCCTGTCTATTTGCTTTTTTAGGTCTCTCTCCTTCGTCTTCCACTTAATTATTTCCACTGCCTGCAGGTTGGAAGATCTGATGTCAGCTTGCGTTGTTTTGTCGGCGAGAACGGGTTGTTTTTCTTTGTTTCTACAAATAGCTCTTGGTTGATGTTGCTGCCCTTCAATATAGCTGACGCTTGTAGTTGGAGAGGCTTCAGAGACCTCACTCGTGCTTCATGAGTTTTTTCGCTGGCTCATCTTGGCTATGGTGGGTCTCAAAAGCTGCTATTTTTCTTAAAGCTTGCACTGCTCTTCTCCTTCAATATTAGAGGTTGCAAGTATGACGGGTAGTCAGTGAACACTGATGGTACAACTCCCTTTTTCAGACGGCGCCTTTTTCCTTCTGCGAAATCCGAGTTTTTGAAATGTTTGCTGCATACCCTTGAATAGTTGGGAGTGCAATTCGGTACCCAGTCATCTCTTCGTATTGCTGTCAGCCATTGTTCACGCAGCGCAGCTTCGACGGGGATCTCGTGAAAAGAAACACTAGGCTCCTTCTTTTTTACTGTCCGACCGGCACAGTGGCACACAGCAGTATGTCATTGGGATCTGCAAGGAGAATAACTTCGGTATCAGCTGTTACTTTCAATGATTCAGCACGTCGCGCAAAACAATTCTTTTTTCTAACTTAATGAACAAGGAGTACAAATATACGCGTTGTATCTTTCTGTTTCGCTCACTCCAAAGTAATCGTCACAAGAGGTAAAGCTTGTGTTTTTATTTTATCACAAAATTATGCAATTAGCCTATACACTGCAAAAAGAAAGTACTGCGCTGGAGCATATGCAACATACCACACAGACGAGCTAACAAGGGAGGAAATCAGCATCGCAGTCCAGAAGATACACGTGCACATTTAATGTTATTATTACTGTACTGACGCGTGATAATCACAGTTTCTGGTGCTGTCATTATTTTTCACAAACCTCAATGCGGTTGAATATGAGTTTTGCGGTTTCCGATGCTAGAGAGGGACACAGCGATCGAATTGACAAGGGAGACTAATATAGACTTTGCATCATTCGGTTTAACTCAAGTTAAAGTAGCCATTGTCACAATGGGTAAAGCCATGTAAAGCTTGCGTTTCAATTTTGTCACAAAGTATCACAATTAGCGTATACTGCAAAAAAACTATGCATGAGCACGCCCAACATACTAGACGAGCTAGGCAGGGAAGCAATTAGCATTGCAGTCCACAAAACACACGTGCACATCTAATATTGCTACTGCAGTACTCATGCGTAATAAACACAGTTCTTTGCGCCGTCACTATTTTTCACAAGCCTCAATGCAGCTGAATACTACGCAGCGATCGCCGGAAGGATAAAACAAAGCTGGCACTTACCGGTTGGTACAATGCTGTATTCCTGTAGCATCCGTAGGCAGAGAAAAAAGCAGGACCTTGCACAATCCGAAACAGCCAACGAAACAACGAGAGATCGGCAGCACGTGTCTGCCCGGACTGCTCTGCGACGCGGCGCACACGGCACTCGCCTGGCGAGGGTGACCCTACGTCGCTGTCGCCATCTCTTGGCCGCCAGCGGCGTAACTTCCCAACGGAGGAGGAGAGGCAACGACGGCCGCGGAGCGCGGAGTTGCCAGGCACAGAAAGTATAAAGGAGGCTATGGTACTTGCTAGCGCACACATCCACGGCTTCATATCTTCTAGGTATTTGCGAAACAACGCGTATTCCGCATATACAGAAAAGTTGTAACGTATAATATGTATGGTTTCATGCTTATTTAGCGCGAAGGCATGTTCCGACGTGGTCATCCTGGTTGAGCTTCACGATCCGCCCGAATTTTATTGAGAAGAGGAAATGCTCTCTCCCGTATCAGTTTCATTCATATCGGGTTTGTCCGGTTTCGGTTAAACCGGACATGACCTGTCCTGTATATGATCTCAATACAGGTCTGGTCCGCCCTGTTTCATATCCATACCGGACTGGGATGTCATCTATGAGACGCATATTGGAAATGGTCTGGCCTGTATTAACTCTATACCGGTCGGACAGTCCGGATTGAGATTCATACCGGACATGACCTATCCGATATAAATCCGCTTAACCTTCATACAGGACTGGTCACACCGGTATGAAATTTATAGTTATTCTGTAGGGTCACTGACCACTTGTCAAAATAGATGATTGACGTTTCGGAACCCCTACGGGTTCCTTGTTCACAATCGTGAACAAGGAACCCGTAGGGGTTCCGAAACGTCAATCATCTATTTTGACAAGTGGTCAGTGACCCTACAGAATAACTATGCTACTACCTGACCAGACGGCGTTCCGTCAAACTTTGGATTACGGTATGAAATTTATACGGGATAATACAGGACCGGGTCGAACCCGTTTGTCGCGATACGCGATTTTTCACTAGGGTTGTTAATAATCCATTGCGTTATCTTTCATTAATCCTACTGATTGCGCGTTCCTGCGATCAAGCCCTAGCGCAGGCTAAGTCGGTGCTTTGGCACCTGCTATTCTTCCGGCTTAGCTACGATCAGTGCACCCCAGTATTGCGCAACAGCATATTGCTCTCGTTCGGCTGAAAACCCGTGGCTGTACACCAGAAATGAGATATTGCGTGAAAAAGGTGTCCAACAAAATGTGGCTCCAATCCATGTCTTGAAGGTGGTTGGAGAACGAAGCTGTAAAACGGCGCCCAATTACCCTTCACGATGTCACTCGAGAATTCACAACCGTGCCTCTACACATACTGGCATCTTTACTTTCCGTGATCGACCCATGGTACCTCGATTGAACTGAACGTGTTTTTAGACCGGTCTCCCTGTTATATATGAAAGCATGGTGACGTCATTATGGGACTTCTATGCTGTTGGGTACTTTTCCACTCGGAGTTGCTAACGCAGCCGTAATCTTTACCGAGAAACACACGCGCAGAGAAGGAACATGTTTCGCGTTGTTTGCACTTCGCACGAGGGCTTCTAATGATGTCAACTTCTTTCGAATTCCAGCGTTTTTTGCTTATGACAGACACGAAACCTTCCTTGGACGGTTGAGGTATCCAGCCCAAATTACATCTTTTTCGGTGATGTTAAGCATTACTTAGTCTTAATTACACGTTTATAATCTAATTCTATGCAAACCCGGTGGTGCTAGCACCTTTTTCGCTTTCTTTTTTTTACTATTCTGACGTCCGCTGTGTTTGCGCCTCCCCGTGGCTATATCGATGACCTCACTATTTTGGCGCACATTCCGCAACCCTCCAGTACAGCACCTATTTGACTGCCACCTCCCTTCCTTACTGCGCAGTCAGGTGTCCACCGAGAAGCGTTACAGGTACAGTCGCGGACAAAAGTGGTATACTCCACGCGAATCGCCACGATTGCGTTTTAGCAATATAAAACAATTTGCCACACAAACTTGCTTGGATTAGATGGAAAGTATATCAAAGAGGGTACGTTATGCATATCTCAGAAATAGCTGCTTCTCTGTCGAAAAATTCTGGCGGGCAGTTTTCTCGCAGCGTGTAGAATATACCAATTTTGTCCGCGGGGGTACATCCGCCTTTCCTTTCCTCTAAACCAATTTAACAATTTATCGCAACGGCCCCGAAGGCTCTACTTGTCGCGCTCAAGGCCGCTGCTATTCGCCCTCATCTTTATCCGACCGCAAGAAATATGTGAAAACAGGTGCCTTTTTTTTTTACTGCCTCGTGGCGCAACCAGCTACACCACAGATTGCAGGAATATCAGGAATTATGCTCGAAAACACAGCAAACGCCGCTCATCCAATGCAGATGGCTCGGGCTTTTGCCTACACCGCGAAAGTCACTGCTGTCGTCAGCGCCGCCTCATCTCTACTGACGTCACTGGCTGACGCTTGCCTATAGCAGTACGGCAGATGGCAGCGCCACTACAAGTAGGGCGGCGTGTTTGGTTGTATAGTTTTCTGCTTTGAATGCATTTTAAAAGCGAACAGCGAGATTAAGAATAAAAGTAACTAATTGGTTGAAAGAGAAAATCTTGGCTGCCTTAAGTTCATATCAGCACAAGTACACCATATACGCGATGCGCAAAACGCCGACAACGCCCCCTGTCGCCAAAGCCGCAAAGCGTAGGCGGGCTCGGTCGGGCGCTGTTCATGTCAGCCTCTATGCGCGCGCGTCGTGTTTTCATCTTTGATCGTGGTTTAACAGATATAACGCCGCTGTCAAGCTTCAGCAATGTCTCGGAAGAATTGGTGCGTAGTTGGTTTTTCGAAGACATAAAGCCTTGCCAGGAACACGTTTGTATAAGTTTCCAGTGATGCTTCACGACAACGACGTAGGCCGTGAGTCGCGGTTTTTCGACGTAGAAAGCAAGCAATCGCACCTAATGACATTTGTTCAAGTTAATGTCATTTTTTCGACGCGCTGCTACACGACCAAAGCTAATGCCATTTCCAGAGTATGGTAACTGCGATTGACATGCAAATGTTGGTGCGCCTTCAATATGTTGTGATTATGAAAGCGCTGTAAACGAAAGCAGCCTTTAAATTGACATTCATGCCTTGCATGCCTTGTAACCAACCTGCTGATTAGGACTATCAGTTACGAAGTTAGCGGCAGTGTCGGCAGCGTTTGTTTACTAAAGGGCACGGAAGGTACGCACGTCCGCGCTTGACTGCGAAACGCTTACGAGTTTCAACAGCGCGTACACTTTGCGCACTAAAGCAAGTGTCAAGAGCAACATGTAAAGTAAGCAGTATCTAGTGTACTGTCCGACGGCGCTTTTATAGAACCTTCGAGTATCGCCATACGACGCAGCATACTACAGCCCCGTTAAATCCCGTACTGTTTCGCCAGATCGTTCGCTCGGAGTATTAAAGCCCGTCGAAAAATGCCCGAGCTTGGCCTCATCAAGAAAGCATATGGCAAATTCGTAACGCTTGCCGCATCGGATACCGCGAACTTACCGCAACGACGCTGCCAACGAAAGCGGCTGACGACGGCGCTCTGGACGTTTGCTAGGCCCTAGTCGTCACTATGCCTAAACGCCTAAACAGTCTCATATCAAAGCCGTAGATGGAAGCGCTTTGGAAATAGTAAATTTCATATTCATAAAACTGCCTTAGTATCAGTTCAATTGCCTCACAAATTGTCTTACAGTAAACGGAAGGTGTAACTTCGGCGACGCCTTAGCAGCGGAGCTAGAGAACGAAATCGGATGTGCTGCGTCACACCTGCGGCAGCTGCTAATAGCAGAAAATTGCTTGTAATGCAGTTCTCACTTCTTCCAAAATCTTGTTACATAACAGTGATCGTCAGTAAAGATAATTTATTTTATTCCTTCATTAAATTAAGCGCTTATTATTAAAGATCAACAGAGTATGCTTTTCTTAAGGTGGCGAAAGAAATTCGCCGTGTCGGCGACTCGGCGCCGACGGACCCCGGCAGCAGGAGCGACCTGTTCCGCCCGCGCGGCTACGGGTTGAATGGCAGCGATGGGTGCCCGGCTTTTTTTTATTGCGAAAGCAATACTACTTTCACTTCTCAGCCCTTTGCGTAGCGAGGCGGTAGCTACCATTGACCTTTAGCGTGACCTTTGGTGCGCCGCCAAGCACAGCCGCGCAAAAACAGGGGCCCCAACTCGCGCCATCAACTCGCGAGGCGGTAGTTACCAACCGCGGCCTAACTCCCGCTCCTACCGCAGCTACCGCCGGGGGTGCAAGGTGGCCTAGCGGCAGGTGGAACCAACGCAGTCTCCAGGGATGCTTTCATTTCTGCTGGCGTAAAGAATGCAGTTTCAGCCGGTGCCGGAGCGGCAAATGTACATTCTGCCTTAACCTCACCCACAACCAAGTATATCGTTGCAGCCACGGCACTCCTTGCCTCGCTACTAGTTACACATAGAATAACCAGGTAGCACCCCGCAATAAACAATAGTTGAACCATATGCCGTGGCCAGAGTGAATCACTGCATAACCATAAGCATAACCACAAGCACCACAACCAGCTACACCCCCAACTAAACCTAGGCGTAGCCATAGCTATTGCTTTCGCAATTACCAGGCTTAACCAAGCTAAGCCACTGCCAATTTTTTGTTTTATTTTACGATGGTATTTGGCATATTTCACAAACGTGACTAGCTGCACAATTATAGGAGCACAGTAGTATTTAATGCAGGTGGCACGTTGTAGTTTATTTTGGGTGTATCTTCTCACCGAGTCTCTGGTATCGAGATAACACATTTCTTCGTCTATCGCATTCGGATGAGTACTTCAAACTCATTCGATACCTAATGCCGTCTTCATGGAATGTCATATTTTCTCGTGTAGCAGCAAAAAAAATATCATTTTAAACGAACGTCATTCGATGGAAAAGGTAATAAATTTGCCACTTGGCAGGGCTGAGTGATAACTATGTTTTCAGTGTTTTCTGCTCGTCATTGCACCTTCCGTGAACACTTCTTGTTTAAACTTGGTTGCCTCTGCTGCCGAGAATATACAATACGCATTAGATTTAGGAAATGCTCAGCCAGACAATCTTTAGCGTGCATTGACATCGCACAGCACACGGTTGCATTTTGCGTTTCGCCTCCACTTAAACGCGGGCGGCGCGGTCGACTTCGGTCCCGATAACTCGATCTTCCTCAGTAGCCTGAGCCGCTGCGGCAGGTTTATGAACAGACATTTTGCAATATGCGTTTTGAAACTTGCCATGCAATTACTTTGAAGACCAGAGCCAGTGTTCCTGTTGGCTGGCAAGATTACGAAAACATAACATCTCACTGCACTTGACATTTAGCCTAAAGATTCTAGAGCTTGTTATAAAGCGCGCTGTAATTCTGCAGTTGGGCGCGGGGGTGATACAAATGAAATGAAGATGATACTACAATAATAAAATAGGATGTAAAATTTAAATCTAATATGCTCTTGGCTAACCTGTGATGCAGCTTTTCAGATATTGCCTCTGCTGATATCTCACTCCCCCATGAAATTATCTACCTGCTCTGCCTTTCTGACGACGGAATAGGTGAAATCCATCCTGTACATGCAGTGGTAAAGCGCAAGCATGAAAAATCTGAACTCTTGCTACAGAAGCCCAATCTGCGCTATTTTTCGAATGCTCAGAATGCTGGTTTGCAAGCACGCTGGCTCTTCCTGTGGTCGCACCAGTACGAAACCGCTCGCTGTTTCGACGACGCTGCCTAGTTTGCTGTAGCAATTTACTGCATGTAAACGAAGCAAGTGTGTACCATTAAGCAAAGAAAGAACATTGCTTCATAAGTCAAGGAAAGAACGAATTAGCGCGGCGTTGTAATGAAAGCGGGGCACTCAAAATGAGCTCCACTTCGTCCGCAACCTTGTTGACGCCAGTCTGCAGGAGACACTTGATGCATATGGAGGCGATGTAGTTTCAGACGGCCGTGATGTCGAACACATGTCCACTATTATGAAGTGCGATCCCCTTGCGCACACTGTAACCGCGGAAGTGCTCCCGAGACGCGCATAAACGACAAATCGCACGCGCGCACCACGGCCACGCTTGCCGCATGAGGCCCGCCTCGGGTTCCGACGGCCGCCGCTACGCGGCTTTCAGTGACGCCCCTATAGGCGCTGCGCATGGCGTATAGAGAGATGACACTGCGCCATAGTAAAAAAAATATAGTAATACACTCACTTCAGACACTCCAAACAGATTATGTTATGTAGCAACGAAACTACACTGGCGCCGCCATCTGCTAAAAGCTGACTTTCCTGATCAATCCAAAATATAAAGTCGTGGGTAAACCGCGAGTTCTTCTCTTGTTAACGTCACCAAGTGGTAAGATCTACCAGAATATGCCAATATTATTTTACTCGTCTCCGGCAATGCACTGGCACTTTAATGACCATACTTTCATGACCTCATAAAAAAGAGTAATTGACTTAATTTTATAAATATACCTCTTCTTTGCGCGTGCTGTGCGGGGTGTGGGTTGGCGTACAGCATTTCGTGCTTCAGAAAGGAATATCTGGTCTATATAGATGGCCAGAAGCTTGTGCTCAGTTATTCACTCAGGCTGGGCATCTTCCTTGGTTGAGTGCAAAAAAATGCGACGCCTTTTTTGCATCTGGCGCAAGCAGACCTGTAATACTTATGTCTTTCCGTTGCCATTCAAAGCCAAGTTAGTTATTTTCTATGATGTCCTTGCAGCAAGACTGCGAGTATGACAAGGTTGACATCCACAGCAAGATGGGCGACAACACAATTCGCAAGCACGGCCTCTTCTGCGGCTCCTATCTGCCGCCAATCATAACCTCCGAATGGAACAGCCTGCGGATTGACTTCAGCTCCGACACCTCGGTCCAGAAGAGTGGCTTCCCGGCGCTCTTCCTCACGAGTAAGTTTTTCCTCCTTTTTTTTAACTGAAAGACGTGCGTATCGAGAGTATGCGGATTCATTGCGCGAAACCTGTGCGTAAGACTCAGTTTGTACGGCTCTGGTTAAGCAAGGTCTTCTGATTCACTCCGATACGCGTCAGCCCAAACCATTCTGGTGTCTGTCAAGCTGTCAAGGTTTACCTTTTTCCGCCAGTCAGCCTGTGAGCTTGTCCAGAAATTAGCTAGTGCGAAAAAAATTATGAAGACTTACGCGGCTCGTACGCGTGGGCCTCCGAAGCTTAGGCTAAATTTATCTTCTCCCGTCGAAATTCTGCGCATGGCATGTATGCACTCGTAATGCATGTTTATCGCAAAACACAACGATGGGTCTGGGGCTCTATTCCTTAAAGATACCTCAGCCATTTAAATTGCATTTGGCCCTCTGACATTGGTCACTGTAATTATGTGACGTAGCCGCGGCTTCCAAGCGTCCGTGGCAAGCAACCGCATCATGGGCTGATTGACTCACCATTGTCTGCATATCGCAGCCAGAGTGAACCGGTGAATGCGGAAAGTGAGGAAGTTTATTGTTGACGTGCGGACCCCCTTCCTTGTAATTTCTGCGATTCCTACTTTCTTCTGATGTTGACGTCACTCTCACAGTGTGCGGAATGAGAAATGAAACGAATAATGAGGTGTTTAACACGAGCACTGTCGGAAATGTACGCCAGTCAGAGAGAGAGATGCAACCCTTTTCAGTGAACATTTTGGCGTGCTTGTTGGTGCGTGAACTACACTTATAGAAAACAGCGTTGAAGACATGGATAGCAAAAGGCTATAGCTACTTCTTTGGGAGACTCCGAAGAGAGGCAGGCGGCGCTGATACTCAACGCGGGTTTCAAGTATATCAGCTAATAAGCGCGAACTGGTGCCACAATGTGTCTGAAGATGGCAGCCGACATCATCGCGAATGCTCTTTGATCTTCTCGGCGAACAAAGGCAGCTTACGTAATTAAAATTTTGTGCACACGACGGCTAAGAGAAATCTGTGTGCCCAGGTGGTTGAGCTTCGGGGCTATTTTCTTGACATTTTATATATATTTGCTCATTGCACCACAGCCCATCAGGTGTGAGTCATGCATTTTTCGATAGAGCAAAACTACATTAGTGGGAATCAAGGAAGTTATTTTTGTAGTATTTTCTTCAAGCCTTTCTTAAAGCCCATATAGCCATTCTGAAAGCAATCCTGAGCTATCTTCCCAGACTGCGCCGTCTCTCCCCATATCGCAAAGAAGTCAGCGTATGTGCAGACCTATATGAATATGGCTCGATGAGTGAGATGCGCTCCTCACAGTTGTGTATCAGGTAGCCGTAGAAAGAAAAAGAGAAAAACAGCTAACGCTCGGGGTTCCGTAATAGACTCTTGATTATAACGGCATATATACAGGTAGCTTGAAGAACGTGTCGTACTGATCTTGTCGAAGTGTAACTCACAGTATGGTAAAACTGTAAAATGCAAATGTGTGAGAGTCACGTACTCAAGATTCAAATTATGCGCCCCTGTACGGACTTATGCACTCTGACGCAACGCGTGCAAAGCTTGCTTTTATTTGCTTGTATTCTGTCCTCTTTTTATTTGCATGGAGTGTAAAAAAGAAGTGAAGATTTAGGATCATAATGCAAGCCTCCTTCGAGTTATTACTTGGACGATAATACTTGGGCATTCGCAGACAAGGACGAGTGCGCGCACAACAACGGTGGATGCCAGCATATTGCAAGAACACAGTGGGCAGCTACATATGTGCCTGCCAGAACGGCTTCGTGCTCCACTCCAACAAGCACGACTGCAAAGAAGGTGAGCACCCCATGTCGCAGTAGTCTCTCTGCTGCCCGCAGAATTCTCCATGCGCAGTAGGCGCATCCTTTGAAATAGTTGCACAATCAACAGCAAAGTTACCGGGACGTGAGTGCGCAGAATTTTATTACAGCGCAATCGCTCGATCCACTCGCCTAATGTGGGTAACGCTATAACGGAGCGTACGCCCTCTCTGCTGGCAAATGATACCCATCGGCTGGGTCTCGAGGCAGTGCTGGAATCATTTTCCAAAAGCACGCGTCCTGTACTGTTTTGTTGCCGATGACACGTACTGTACTTCCTTCACAAGCACTTTGCATGATGGCCTCACTAAAGCTTTGAAGTATTGAGACTGCGCCGTGTGTAAGGTCCAAAATACCAGCTTGAGGGGCAAGTTGGTGCCGCATAATACCTAGAAATGTGGCGCAACAGGCACAATCACATGCGAAGAGACACAACACACGCGCACACTACCAACTGTAATATGGATCTGAACACACACTTCCTCTTCACCACTCCTCCACTTCTGCACCCAAGTACATCTTCTCATCATCCTCTTCTTTACCAAGGAGATAGTAGCACTTTCCTCCCCGCAGAACATAAACATCGTCCAAGCATGACAGTCACCAATTCTACACTCACGTACATCTCCACACACCTCTTGTTCGCCCAGCAGCTAATACCACAATCGTCCCAGTGTACCACAACCATCACCCAAGCTGGACAGTCACAAAGTCCACCCCATAGTCACACATTAGCAACCAACCACCACACATGTGCAGTAAGACATGTCCATCCAAAACACATCAGTTGTGAAGTCCCTATGTAATGAAAAAACTGTAACCTGCCCAGTATATCTACGAAGCAACGAAGTACATGAGAATAAGAAGTACATGTACTTGAGGGAAAGAAGGATCAGTAAACGACATGGCCACAATGCATCAGAGGTGTCTAAGAATAACAGCTTTAGGGCCGATAATAAACTATTTCCATTACTCAAGAAGATTCCTCAATAAAAGTAAATTCTTTCCTACGTAAACTCAGCGAGGCTTCACTGAGGTTTCACAGAACGCCTCTAAAATTTCGCGCGCCCCCCATCTTATCCCGACTCTTCCCTAAAATATTAAGCATGCTAAACAATGGCTCACACTTGCACTTCTGACAGTGCAGGGGTAAATTTGACCCCTTCCCATTTTCTATGGACTTCTACTGTTCCCTTATTATATCATTGATACATCTTCCAGCAAATTGATTTTCGATTACAAAAAAGCCAACTTTGAAGCTATCAATAGAGAATTATCGGCCTTTCTGGACAATTTTTTTACTAACTTTCACGACAGTACTGTTCAGACAAACTGGGATAGTTTTGCAGCCAAAGTAAAAGATTTAACTGAAAGATACGTTCCATACCGCGCCATCATTTCAAATAGTCACGCCCCGTGGAACGGCGGTCATATCAGACGCCTTTCTAACCGAAAGAAACGCTTCTATCGTGCAGCTAAAGCATCGTCTACTAATTCACGTTGGACGGCATATAAACTAGCTTCTTCAGAGTACATCTCCGCCCTAAAAAGCGCTAAGCGTTATTTTCTTTCCAATACTTTGCCTTCCGTGTTGAAAACTAACGTCTGTAAATTTTGGCGCGTAGTTAACCCTTCCTCTGAAAACTTAATTGCATTAAAGAACTCGTCTGGCCAGCAGGTTTCCAACACCCAATGTGTATCTTTCTTAAACGATATATTTGTTAAAAAAGTTTCAAGCGCTCCTAGTTCTCACTTTCCTGAAGCACAGAACTATAACTACCCGACCATGTTCGCAATTTTGGTAGACGTAGCTGGTGTTGCAAAACTTATTGAAAATCTCGACTATCATGCTTCTCTCGGTTTCGATTCTATCAACGCTAAAGTTTTGAAAAACACTTCCACTTATAGTTCCATCATACTAACAAAGATTTTTCAACAGTCTCTTGACACATGTACATTACCTACGCAATGGAAGATTGGGGAGGTGGTTCCTCTTCATAAGTCGGGAAGCTAAAACATTGCCAACATTTATCGCCCCATCTCTCTAACAAGTACATGCTGTAATTTACTGGAGCACATTATCTTTAAAGCAGTGACAGTATTTCTTGAATCAAACTCGTTCTTTACAATGGCACAACATGGTTTCCGTAAGTCGTACTCATGTGAGACTCAGCTGTTATCTTTCACCCATAAACTGCACCACATTGTAGATCGATCCTCATTCGCTGATCGCATATTTTTAGATTTTTCTAAGGCTTTCGACAAGGTTTGTCATAACCTGCTGCTTCACAAACTTCGTCATCTTAACACTGAGCTGAACGTTTTAAAATGGATTGAATGCTTTCTTACTAACCGCTCACAATTCGTATCAGTTAACGGTCATAACTCTTCGCTTTCTGATGTGAACTCCGGTGTACCTCAAGGATCCGTACTGGGACCTTTACTCTTTTTAATTTACATCAACGACCTGCCCTCTAAGATAACTTCTTACATACACCTCTTTGCCGTTGATTGCGTTATTTTCCTCGAAATTAAAAACCCAGATGATATTAACTGTCTTCAAACTGATCTCACTGCGATTGCTACCTGGTGTGAAAAATGGTTAATGCAACTTAATATTAGTAAATGTAAATGCATGCGTGTAAGAAGGACTTCTAATGACCCACATGTTTAGTATTTGAATAACGTTCCTTTGGAATCAACAAACTCATATAGGTACCTGGGCGTAATTATTTCATCTAACCGCACGTGGACAACCCATATTGAATATGTAATTAACAACGCTAACCGCATGCTTGGTTACTTACGCCGTACCTTTTCCAGAGCTCCATCGTCATTAAAGTTATAAAACTAATCACCGCTATAGAACTTGTTCAAAATAACTCCGTCCGTTTCATTTATTCTAATTACAGCCGAACCGAAAGTAGTACAGCCATGAAGTGCGACCTTCAACTTCCATCATTAAAATCATGTTGCAAAATATCTCGCTTAGTCCTGTTCCACAAGCTCTATCATCATCCTAGCCTGAGGGACGAATTCTTTTTTCAACCTCACTATGTATCCCATCGCAATGACCATCATCATAAAATCGGCCTCGATAGATGTAATACACACGCTTTCTTACAGTCATTCATACCCCGAACATCGACTGAATGGAACCACCTTCCCGCAGATATTGTTTCCATCAATGATAACTCAAATTTTCGTGCTGCTTTAGCTAATATTGTATACTGACAGGATTTTTTGCACTGCTTCTTATTGTATGTAATTTTTTTTGTATTTATTGTTGTATTTTCGATATTTTTGAAATTCATATCCTTGTAAACGATACGGCTATGCTTATTTTGTTTTTTGGTAACCCACTCCCCTCTTCAATGCCTTTACGTGCCCTGAGGGTATTGTAAATAAATAAATATATACTTTACCTCAAGTCAGTGGAATCGCGTAAATCACTCCCACCAAACATCCAATAAAACTCTTTACATGCTTCTTATCGCACTGTGTTTTCTTTCTCCTCCCTATTAATGCACACAACCCACACAGTTTTTGGCGCAGAAAACACAGCTGGCGCCTCATACCTACCTGCCACCTTTTTCAGGCAGTGCGCCACTCTATGAATATAAGGTATTACTTGTGGGCGTTTATTTCTCAACTTATCTGCAGTCCTTCTTTTCCCTTTCATTTCCTGAAGCAGAGTCTCTGCTACCCCACAAATAATAAGGAAAAGGACTTACTTTTACCCATGAACTACCTGTGGACAACAAGTTGCAGTTTCTAGATTTAAATGTAAAAATTTGTGATGGGGAAGTGTGTTGGAAGCATTTTCGCAGGGCTAAAAAAGAGCTACTTCCGTATGATTCAGCCCATTCAAACACTGTTAAAAGGACGATAGCTTCCCTTTGGAGTCGGCCCGGTTAATATCATGTGAACATATGGCTGAGGATAGCTTCAATAACCAATTACAAAGGCTTCAGGTGGCTGGTTTTCCGGTTACGATTATTTGTGGGGTAGCAGAGACTCTGCTTCAGAAAATGAAAGGGAAAAGAAGGACTGCAGATAAGTTGAGAAATAAACGCCCACAAGTAATACCTTATATTCATACAGTGGTGCACTGCTTAAAAAGGTGGCAGGTAGGTATGAGGTGCCAGTTGTGTTTTCTGCGCCAAAAAACTGGATGGGTTGTGTGCATTAATAGGGAGGAGAAAGAAAGCAAAATGTGATAAGAAGCATGTAAAGAGTTTTATTGGATGTGTGGTGGGAGTGATTTACGAGATTCCACTGACATGCGGTAATATATCTATATATATAGGGCAGACTGGAAGATGTATCAATGATAGAATAAAGGAACATGAGAAGTCAATAGAAAATGGGAAGGGGTCAAATTTACCCCTGCTTTGTCAGAAGTGCAAGTGTGAGTAATTGTTTAGCAGGCTTAATATTTTAGGGAATAGTCGGGATAAGATGGCGCGCGCAATTTTAGAGGCGTTCTGGGTACAGAAGAAGACATATGTGTTAGTGAAGCCTCGCTGAGTTTACGTAGGAAAGAATTTACTTTTATTGAGGAATCTTCTTGAGTAATGGAAAGAATTGAGTTTATTATTGGCCCTAAAGCTGTTATTCTTAGACACCTCTCATGCACTGTGGCCATGTTTGTTTATTGATCCTTCTTTCCTTCAAGTACATGTACTTCTCATTCTCATGTACTTCGTTGCTTCGTAGACATACTGGGCAGGTTACAGTTTTTTCATTACATAGGGGCTTTACAAGTGATGTGTTTGCATGGACATGTCTTACTGCCCATGTGTGGTGGTTGGTTGCTAATGTGTGACTAGGTGGTGGACTTTGTGACTGTCCAGCTTGGATGATGATTGTGGTACACTGGGACGATTGTGGTATTAGCTGCTCGGCAAACAACAGGTATGTGGAGATGTACGTGAGTGTAGACTTGGTTACTGTCATGCTTGGACGATGTTTGTTCTGCGGGGAAGAACGTGCTCCTTGGCAAAGAAAAAGATGATGAGAAGATGTACTTGGGTGTAGAAGAGGTGGAGTGGTGAAGAGGAAGTGTGTGTTCAGATCCATATTACAGTTGGTAGTGTGCGCGTGTGTTGTGTCTCTTCGCATGTGATTGTTTTTGTTGCGCCACATTTCTGGGTACTAGGGTCCAATATTGGGCGAAAGTAACGATGTTTCTTGACTGACATTAACTACCCTCACCCATTCCGCCGAATACCGTAAGCTTTGTTACACAGTCGGCACCCTTTGTAGAGGCCGTCCTGTACCAATTCCAACTAGACAGACAATAAGGCCTGGACATTTCCTTCTCTCCGCACGACTCAAATAACAGACGTGGTCAGCCTCTCCGTTGCGGCGGCTGTTATTCGAGTGTGAGCGAAGGTTGCAAACGATTACATCTGCTGATGTTTATCGTGTATCATGCGGTATAATTAACATCAAACGCTTGTTTTATTCATGCATACCGAAAGTAAGCAGTTTTTCGCTTGCCCAGGTGCTTCTCGCGGCTCACAACAAAAAGTGCAGCTACGATAATTTTCCCGCCAGATGCGAAACTTATGCGGAGCTGCTGATTTACTCAGGTGTCCGTGACTCTCGACGGGAATAAACATTTTATAAGACACGCATTTCTTCCCGCACAGTGAAACCCACTAAGCGGCTGAATGACAATGAAGAATGTCAAGCCACTGATCTGTTCTTAGCAGGCAATTTGTCCTGACAGCTCCACGTTAAAACATTTTTTTTTTTTGTGAACCAGTGCAAAGGAACACGAAAAAAGTAGCAACAACAAATGGCCACTGCAGAGATATTAACAAGGCCTTGCCATCACCTTCTTTTTCAACAGCAAAACGGCACGACAAGGGATGAGCGATAGGGTGTGAGCTAGAGTGTGCATGGGAGCGGGCCGGCCCGATAACCCGTAACCGGCCCGGCCCACTGGCCGGTCTCGGGCTGCTTTGAAGCCCTCTGCCTTGGGCTGGGTCAGGGCTACGGTACATTCGTCACAGGCGGGCAAAACGGGCCGGACCCACCCATCCCGATTACCCGCAGCTTTTACGAAAGCGCGAATATAGCCACGGCGAGTGTCTCTAATGCACAAAATTACGTGCTTTCCGGCGTAATCTCAAAGCCAGAGCGTCTGAATTTGTTTCATTATCTGTTTCGAGATTCGCGCTCTCGCGTCTGTCTTAATTTGTAGCTTGCTCTTTGACATAGGTTCGGGGAAGGCATAACACCAGAACGTCCGCAGTGCTCAAGTTGCCTCACGACTGCTCAACCCAGACAAAGCAGCTTCGGCGCGTCTTGCCGGCACCCTGAACGACACACGATGAGCGAGACGAGCTCATTGAGTACTCGGCCTTAACCCTTTGCTAATAGTTAGATCCTGCGCACTTTTAGAGAAGCAAGCAAGCTGTGTACACAAAATTTCCTTATCTTGCTAAAAAAAGTATAAGTCACTCCAGCCACAAGTTAGAGAGAAGCAAAAGAAACTTCACCGTTGCCGGATTCATGATCAGGATTCAAATCGTGCCGCGCCGAGGCCTAGGTCTGATCACAGGACCGGTCCGGGCTAAGGTCCTTTCAGCGTCGGGCCGGGCTGAGCTCGGACCTGTAGCGTTTGGGCCCGGGCCGGGCTATGGCTCAGAATTCTGACCCGTGTACACCTCTGGTGTGAGCAAAGTGACGAGGGGAAGCGACGTTACTGGATTCAGATCCTTGCTCGCAGCTTCATTTGCTGGCCCTTTATCGCCCATCCGCAGTCATGACATAGGCAGCTGAAGTCTGGCCTTGTCGGTGGCCTAGGCGGTGACAGTACAACAAGGTGTTGAGCTACAAATGACCATTTATTCAGATCACCACTCATTCAAGTCTACTTATGTACACCCCTACGTACATGCGGTGGCTTGTGCATTCTGACATGCACTGATGTGCACACCTGCATCTTCTATAAAAAAATGACTGACGGTGTAGAATAATTTAGTGCGGATCTTTGTGCAGTAGCACCGGCTGCCCTGGTTTAGTATCCTTTTTGTCTCCTGTGCCGCGACCTCATATCCGATGACTCCTTTCATTGCCTTGTCTACTGCTGTTCTGGTCGGCCCACACGGAGATACTCTGACTGGCCTGAATGAGCTCGGCTTAGCCGTCATGCTAACCCGAAAAAGCAAGCCCATTCTGTTTAGGCTACACGCGCGTTTGTACAAGACAATGTCAAACTAGAGGAAAGCCGGGAAACTCATGAGAGCCCAACGTCATCCAATCGTCACTTGGAATACAGGTGTTAAAATACAGCTAAACGTTCAATGTGAATACCGCTCACTCCTGACTTGAGCGCCACTTTGTCAGAAGAGAGGAAGTTGCCATCAGAATCTCAGCATAGCAGGCAGGCTGTTTAGTGAGTAAAAAAAAAAAACAAATATGGCTACCGAGGTGGCGCCGCGGTTTAACGTTGTGAAGCTGAACTGTTTGTCTCGGTCGTGGTGCGGAACTCACAGGCGGCGAAGTTTTTAATGTAGTGGTACTATTAGCCGCAATCCCACGTTTTTCAATATAAGTATGAAGCCGATTTCACCTTTGACTTTTATAAGCGACGACGGAATAAAAAAGCACACCGACAGGAGTACTTCTCACCGACAGTGGGTCTCAAACCAGGTTCGAGGCAAAGAGATAGCTTCGCTGGCCACTCCATTAGGCTACTGCGCTATCTCAAAATTTTAAGCTCGAAGTGGTCAGTGAAGCGAAAAAGACGGCGCCGTCATCTTTCGTCGCTCGTTCGGCGGTAGAGGATAATCCAAGAAACTCCAAAAAGCAAATGTGGCGAGGAGGTTTCTAACAGTGGCAGTTGAGAACAGCGAAATATTTCGTTGAAGTAAACTACTGTTAATTAGTCCGGTGTTGGGAGTCCAGCTCAAGCCCTCTGCATGCAAGACGGGCACGCTGCGCATAGACCACGAAGGCGCGTTAGTTTAAACGGGTTTGAGGTGGATCGACCTAGTAAATGTGTTGAGGTGTCTTATGGGGTCTTTCACTTAAAGTGATAGCGTATGAGTGTATGCTAATGTGTATGCATCTGATTAGAGGAGTTCTAAATATGGAACTAATAATTAAGCGGTAGCAAACTGCGTTCTGGTGTTTCTTCTTTGCTCGACGATGCATAGGCTACCCGAACTTCTTCGAAAACTGATACGGCCCGAATCAAAGCGAGATGGCGGCTCAGTGGCATGACAACGCTTCTTCGTGGCTTCAGTAATGTCGAGGGGCGACTCTCGCAGGGCGAACATAGTGTCTACATGGATTTCTCTATGAGGAAGCACCGCAAAGAATCACACATGACACGCCATTATCTCGTCACACCCGTACGGTGGAGCTCAAGTCTCTCCATATATTTCCTAAATTGTATTCAGGCGAAAGCCTTTAATGCCTTGTCGGCAGAGGGTGGAACACTTTCGAGGGAGATAGTTAAAAATAAAGACAGAAGGCGACACACTTTCGAGGGAGATAGATAAAAATAAATAAATAAACCTTGCCACCACCGGGAATCGAACCTCCATCCCTTGAATCCCCAGCCGAGCGCTACCAACTGCGCTACGGCCCGGCTTTTTTTTTTTTTTTCAGACATGATTTTTATTACACGTGGTTATCTACACAGATTATTTGCAAAGCACTCAGCCGTTGCTGAGCTGCACAACAGAAAACACAACTAAAAGGCAGGCAAAGATAAACACCGTGTCACCAGCGGAATACAATCAGGTTGAAAGTCATTTGCATCATAAATGTCCTTCAGGTGCAGCATCATTCTGCTAAAATGTCGTCTAGGTGGAACAACAGGTTCAGCGTTGCGATCCAACATGCGTGTCTTCCACAAGCTATGAAGTCCAATAAGGAAAAACATGTCATATAGTTCGTAATCAGACTGTGTAACAGCAAAATACCGCACACTGTACGAATTTAGGACAAAGTCTTCCTTTAGAGTTCTTTGCAGCATGTCTCAAAAGAGAATTGCGTCTTTGCAATTAATGAAGCAGTGCTCAATTGTTTCAGGCACATCACACAGACGGCAGTTTACAGAAGACACAAAACTATTTTTCCAATGGAGCCATGTGTTAACAGGTAGAGCTTCGGTGTGTAATTTGAAGGAAAATGTTTTCGTGCAAGGAGAAATCTGCATTTTGCGCACCCTCTTTAGCACATCATGACCCTTAAGACCAAAGTATAAAAAACGATACAACGTGGTGGCTGAAAGAGCATTGCTATCAATTCCTTGTATAGTCTCTTGCGCGAAACAGAATATAAGTACTCATTCCATTCGAGAATCGTACTGTCAAAAACCTCATCGAAGCATAAACTTCCGGCATAAATCCTAGTAACTGGGGGCGGTCAATAAAATCTGAAGTAACCACTAAGTTGGGAAGCCAATTCGTGAAAGTTACTTGCAAGAATGGTCTAATAATCGAATAATCGGATGTGGACAATCACAAAAAAAAGAAGAAACGGGCAACTAACTGCCTGAAATACAGATGCACTAAGCCGAGCCCCCCTGCACAAACAGGTATGAATAGGTTATCACGTCGAATCGGTTCAAAATTTGATGACCAAATAAATGTCGCAATTATTCGGTGAAAACGCTGGATGTAATGTCTAGCACAGTGGAGGACCTGAAGCACGTAATAAATTTTTGTCGCAAGAAACATGTTGCAGGCATGAGTCCGACCGAAGATTGAAAGTGGATAGGGGACAAATATATTAGCATAACGCTAGAACTCGCTCTTTCTAGTAATTTGCACTTGACTTAATTGCATGCAGTGGAACGCCGAGATATTTAGGGAGCACACATGACCATTCAACTCCTGAATATAGGGATGACGATGTTGAGCCCCACGAACCAAACCAAGGGCCAGAACTCTTGGAGTGATTCCCCTGAGCACCAGAAACAATGCCAAATTGTTCTATGCTGGATATAAAGTTTTCTATTCTTGGTTTGTCTGTGTAGAAAAACGCAAGATCATCCGCATATGCAAGCACTTTAACCTCATTTCCATGGAGAGGGAAGCGATTTGCGTGAAACGCTCTTCATAATTCCCCTTGTCTACCCTGACGATGAAAGCGGGATTCCGCGAGTGACATACTGCGCCTTTCTTTTCTTGTAAACGAATTATAGAACGCCGGCGAACTTTGACGCGTTGAATAAATGCTGGTTGTATTGGATAAGGGGCGCGCCATGTACCGTCACAACTGGTCATGACGTCCCCAGGTGATTCATGGATAGAAGAAGCTGACCCCGCCGGGCTTCCGATCCAGGCGTCCGTGCGGGGCCTTTCATTTGCCGCTTCCTCGACCCCCGCCCCACACAGCAAACACAAACAAGCAGACCTAGATGTCAGGAGGCGTTTATACAGCAAGCATCAGCGACGTTTGAATTGATTTACAGGATAGAAAAGGCGCAGTATCTGCCACGATTCTCTGCAGACACATGTACCGCGCCGTAAAGGAAAGGAGGAAGGTGGGAGTGAAAGAAGAGTGGGAGATAGAGGTGCCGTAGTGGAGGGCTACCATCCACCCCGCCATAATGGCTTTCGACTCATCGCATTTTAGTGGCCTAAAGTGCCCTCTAGACTGTTTTTTATTAGACGCGCCTCATTATGCGAGCGATCTATAATTACGGAATATTTCAAAGCAGCCAGCCACATACGGCATTGCTGCAGCACCTTGACGATAAAAACATCTGAGCCCAAATGCACTTCGCACATCTAAAAAGGTGACTAGGATAGAGCACATCATGAACAGAAATCAGTCCAGTGGAACAGCAAAACATCGTTTTCGCCACAACTGTCTTTAGGTGCACCATCATCTGGCCGAATTGGTTTCTGAAAGAAACGGTAGGCGCAGGATTCTGGTGCTACATTAGCCTTTTTCACAGACTATAGAGGCCAAAAAGAAAAATAAAGTCGCAAGATTCGTGCTCAAGTTGAGTGGTCATAGCTACGGAACGTTGTACGGATTCAAGACCATTTTTCTTCATTGTTATTTGCAGAAATTTCCAAAAATAAAACTGCATCTTTGCAGATAATAAAGCCCAGTTTAATATATTGATACGTGGCAAGGTTAGTCCACGAAGGTTAGTCCAGGATGACACAGCACACAAAACACAGAAGCACAGCAGCGTCAACCTTCTTCTAGCACCAAACGTTGCTACCACTTTGTCTTCTTGTTGCTGATCGTTGTCTTCTTCAACGTCCAGCGATACAGGGCATATATGTCACATTACCCCCCACGAAAAGCACAGTCCCGGTGCGCACTAGGTCTAACTACTGCAGGGGTAGTACGGCTTCATTCTGGCGACATGAACAATGTCGGTGGGTGGCACAGAGGACTGTCGCGGCGGATGTACAGGGGCGACCTCGTATGTCACAGGAGTGACTGGCCGTAAAACACGATAGGATCCTGCGTAGCCTGGCAAGAGCTTCTCACACAGCCCAACTTTACGAGCGGGAGTCCAGAGTAAGACGAGAGAGCGATGAGAGCAGTGGACATCCCGGTGGCGAGAATCATGGAGCCGTTTTTGAGAGTTTTGGGAGGAGGTCAGTCGGCGGCGAGCAATAAGACGGCCGGCGTCAGATCGGGAGATGGCGTCACGAACGTAGCAACTGGCGTTAGCGGTGGGAGGCAGTACGCTGTCAAATGGAAGGGGAGGGTCGCGGCCGTATAGAAGATAAAACGGTGAGTAGCCCATTGTGTCGTGACGAGAGGAATTGTACGCGAACGTTATAAACGGCAAGTTAATATCCCAGTCACGGTGATCATCCGAAACATACATAGACAGCATGTCCGTGAGCGTGCGGTTGAGGCGCTCGGTGAGGCCGTTCGTTTGTGGATGGTAAGCGGTGGTAAAATAGTGCTTAATGGAGCAGTACCGAAGAATTTCGTCGACTACTCGAGCAAGAAAGTAACGGCCGCGGTCAGTGAGCAGCTGGCGTGGAGCCCCATGGAGCAAGATGAGGTCGTGGAGAAGAAACGCAGCCACGTAAGTTGCACAGCTGGTGGGTATCGCTCGGATGACAGTGTAGCGCGTAGTATAATCCATGGCCACTGCCATTCATTTATTCCTCGACGCAGGAAGTGGGAAAGGCCCAAGGAGGTCAAGACCAACTCGGGAAAACGGGTCTACTGGGATGTCGTGCGGCTGCAGGGATCCAGCAGGCATAACCGAGGGCTTCTTGTGTCGCTGACACCGGTCACAAGAAGCCACGTAACGACGAAGAGAGCGATAGAGGCCTGGCCAAAAGAAGCGGCGGCGGACGCTATCGTACGTACGAGATACGCCAAGATGACCCGCTGTGGGTGCGTCGTGCAGCTGTTGAAGAACGCTGGTACGCAGGTGTTCGGCAACTACGAGCAGAAGCTCGGCGCCATCTGGTCGCATATTTCGTCGGTATAAGGTGCCGTTGTGGAGCACAAACCGAGCAAGGGTAGCATCAAGGTGATCAGTGCTGAGGCGATTGATAATGCTGCAAAGCTTGGGATCTAAGTGCTGCTCGTGGCGAATGTTTGAAAGGTCAGAGATAGCCAACACATATGTGTCATCGTCGCACTCGCTCGCAGGTGGCGGATCTACCGGGTTGCGGGACAGGCAATCGGTGTCAGCGTGCAGCCGGCCAGACTTGTGGACGACAGAAAAAGTGTATTCCTGAAGGCGGAGGGCCCAACGGCCCAGGCGACCAGTAGGGTCCTTCAGCGTAGAAAGCCAGCATAAGGCATGGTGGTCGGTGATGACGAATAACGGGCAGCCAAACAAGTACGGGCGAAACTTTGTAATGGCCCACACGAGGGCTAAGCACTCACGTTCTCTGATAGAGTAGTTCCGTTCAGCCGCAGAAAGAAGGCGACTGGCATAAGCAATGACGCGAGTGCGACCCATCTGCTATTGGGCGAGTATGGCACCAATACCGTGACCACTGGCGTCGGTGCGTGCCTCTGTTGGTGCCGAGGGATTGAAGTGTGCCAGGACGGGCGGGTTGGTGAGCGCTGTTCTTAGTGCCAGCAAAACGGAGCGTCATTCTTCAAAAGATTGGTGAGTCTCCGCAAAGTTGGGTACAAACCGCCGAAAATAGGAGCAAAGCCCAAGAAAACTACGGACGTCGCTAGAACAACGGGGTGTAAGAAATACACTTACAGCACCTATTGTGTGTGGATCGCGTTGAACGCCACGGGCCTCCACCACGTGACCGAGCACCTTGAGTTCACGTCGACCGAATCTACATTTCTTCGAGTTCAGCTGAAGGCCAGCTCTTCGGAAGACGCCAAGAATGGCATCAAGGCGATGGAGATGGCTCTCGAATGTAGAAGAAAATACAATGATGTCATCGAGATAGCACAAGCACGTCGTCCATTTCAAGCCGCGCAGGAGAGAGTCCATCATGCGCTCGAGGTTGCGGGCGCATTACATAAGCCGAAAGGCGTTACCTTGAATCGTTACAAGCCATCGGGAGTGATGAAGGCGTTTACTCTCGGTCCCGTTCGTCGACTGCGATCTGCCAATAACCGGAACGAAGATCAATGGAAGAGAAATAGCTGGCACCGTGCAAGCAGTCGAGGGCATCATCTATCCTACAGGGGAGCGGGTAAACGTCCTTTTTTGTAATTTTGTTGAGGTGTCGGTAATCAACGCAGAATCTCCAGGTATTGTTCTTCTTTTTAACAAGCACGACAGGCGACGCCCAGAGACTGCTCGAAGGCTCTATAATGTTTTTTGCTAACATCTTGTCCACTTCATCTTGTATGACGCGTCGTTCAGAAATGGCGACTCGATAAGGTCTTCTGTGAATTGGGCGGGCGTATCCGGTATCGATACGTTGTGTAACGAGGGACGTTGGTCCTAAGGGGCGGTCACCAAAATCGAAAATATCGCTGTACGAAGTCAGAAGACTCGTAAGTGCTGTAGCACGGTCAGGGCGCAAATTAGGTGCAACCATTTCTGATATGCGGGCCTCCGGAGGTGGTGACGGTGCATGTCGTGTCGACACTTTAGCAGTAGGGTCATGTAAAGGAGCAGCCACTGTGATGTCAGGCAGTGGAGTCAGGTCGGCGAGAGTAATGCCCTCGGGAAGAACGTGCACAAAAAGGCCAAAGTTCAAGAGTGGAATATAAACGTTATTTTCTACTTGCACGATGTTATGAGGGAGAGCGATTCTACACTGCAGTGTCACGTCGGTTATGGGCAAACAACGTAGTCGCCGTCAGGAACGGAGGGGAAAGGCGACATGAGCACATACACTGCAGCTTCTGGTGGCAGACGAGTAAATGTAGAGGAGCGGAGACGGGGCGTTGAAGTATCAAAGGCCTGTTTGTCAGGACAGAGTGGCGGGTCCAGATGAAGCAGTCCAGAAGATCAGTCAATGTGCGAGGAATGTGTAATTAAAACGTCAAGTCCTAATATAACGTCATGAGGGCAACTGGTGAGGACTGTAAATAGCACAGGGATATGGCGGTCGGCAATGGTAATTCTCGCAGTACACATACCAATCACAGTAGCTGTGTTGCCATCAGCAACACGAACGGTAGGTGAGAAAGCGGGTGTGAGGACTGTTGAGGCGTTGACGGAGCGAGGAACTGAGGACGGAAATGTGGGCGCCAGTGTCAATAAAGGAAGAAACTGAGACTCCGTCCACAAAAATGTCAATGAGGTTACGTCTGGGATCGAGGGTCAGTTCTGAGTTGACAGTCCGGGTCGGTAATGCAGCATCACTCCCGGGCGCTGCACCCGCTAGTTTCCCGAGTAGGTGCCGACGTATGATGGGGAGGAGTTGCGACGAGGCACCGGTAAACGGGATCAACGAGACCGTAGTGATGGAGATGGGCTGGAGTGACGGACATTTGAGACGGCTTCGGTGTGAGGTTCATCTGGGTGAGAAGAGAAGTGTCCAGGTCCATATATCATATGCAGGGCAGAGCTGTTCAGGTTGGGCAGGGAAGCGTCGAGGTCCGTAGTAGTACCGACGGTCAGCGTTGTAATAAGAACGAGGGGTGGCGAAGGTACGACTGCGGCAATAACGTGAAGTGTGGCCGGCTCGACAACAAATAAAACAAATTGGCCTGTCATCTGAGGTGTTCAACTCTGCAGGATTGCGACTAACGTAGCGATGTGGGGGGAGCTTGGCTAGTGGTTGCAGCAGCCACTACAGGAACAGGATGCGATGGTGACGAGGGCGGTACGGGGTTGGAGGAAAGACCAACGTTGGCAAGTTCCTGGCGGACAACAGCCTGTATCACGGCCACGGTGTCGGGCAGTGGAGATGGGAGTTGTGCAGGAGCTAAGGCCTCGAGTTCTTGCCTGACGATCCGAGTCATGGTTGTGGAATGAGAAGGCTGTTGCCAGAAGGAGCCAGATCATCGCAAGATGATGTAGCTGCCGTGCTTGGAAGGCGCTCAAAGCGATGTACCAGGCGTCGTTGTTTAGCCTGCTCGAATCTTCGGTAAACTTGAAGCACCGACTCAACAGTAGATCAATCCATGCCGAAGAGGATGTTGAACGCGTCATCTGCGATGCCCTTAAGAATGTGCCCTACCTTTTCACTTTCCAACATGGAGCTGTTCGCCTTGCGACACAACGCGAGCATGTCTTGAATGTAGGCAAGGTAGGACTCCGTGGTGGATTGGGCGCGAGACGAAAGTTCGGTTTTGGCTGCGAGAGCCCGTCCAATGGGCTTCCCGAACAAGTCGTGAAGCTTTTGCTTGCAAATTTCCCTGGTCACCAGCTCGTGCTCGTGATTTTGGAACCACGTGCGAGCGGTTCCTGCCAAATAGAAAATTAAATTGGCCAGCATGATGGTCGCCTCCCAGTGATTGTTCCTACTGCATCGCTGGTATTCATCCAGCCAGTCGTCAACATCTGTCTTGACTTCGCCATTGAAGATGGGAGGCTGGCAGATTTTTGTGAGGACGAATGGCTGCGCCGATGTTGTTGCGGTGGTAGGAGCTGCCTCAGAGGTCATAATGGCCGTTGTTGACGTTGTGATCCCAGGTAGGTGGAGGCCACTGCGCAAATCCAGCTTTCGGCTGCTTAAATAGATTTATGTGTGCACACAGGGATGTTAAGTCACATCCACCAAGATGATACGTGGCAAGGTTGTACTAGTCCAGAATGACACAGCACACAAAACACAGAAGCACAGCAGCGTCAACCTTCTTCTAGCACCAAATGTTGCTACCACTTTCTTTTCTTCTGTGTCACAGTTGCTGATCGTTGTCTTCTTCAACGTCTAGCGATGCAGGGCATATATGTCACAATATTCTGATCGGCAAGTGGCTTATATTAAATTCGATTTCAATTGCAGCTCAGTTTGAGTCAAATGATGAAACTGAATAAGAACAGTTAATTTCATTGTGTAATATGAGTGACGCTATAGATTCCTGGCTGTATACCAGTCCTATAATAGTTGTCCCTACAAACTCAGAAGAAACAATCCATAAAAAACGAGCAAAAACTGCACATGTAATGAGCCTACACAAACGCGTTCAAACACTGTACACGTGCACTGCATCTACCTTGCAATAAAATGAGCAAGTTTGTGTTTAGAACCAAAGGCACACAAGATGATCATAATTGTAAAGTTATGTAGCTTTTATAGTGTTCGTTTCAAGCAATATAAAGCTAGCTAAGCAGCTGCTAAAGTCATTTCCCTTGCAGGTGCACCCTTGACTGCGTCTTTCGGGTCGTTATAAACTCGCTTTTGTACCAAACCGTCCAACCATTTGCACTCACGAACTTTACCCATCAGAAACGCTTAGTGCAAAGTTAGAAGGTTAGAGTCAATTCATGCATGTCTTCTATTTCAAAGGCAACACCACGACATGGCCATTAACAAGTACAACGCTCGACCGTATTTTATTTAATTAGTTGGAAGGTACGCACCTGCTTACAAAGCCGCTTACATAAAAGACTATATATCCACATGCATGACAAGTAAAAGGGTCATCAAAAGGCACGTAGAATCAGTTTTCAGGGGCAGAATTGGATCTAACGATGCTGTTCTATGGAAAACATTAGCTGACTTATTAACAATAAATACCAGAATTGTAATTAACACAGGGCTAGTCGTTTTTGCCGTCAAGCATATTGGAAAGGCACAGGGTTAGCGCAAATGCATGAACAGAAACGGTCAAAGAGAGCATCTTTAGACCACATTGTAAAAAAAAATCTGACTGCACTACATTAACATAAAGGAAGCACCAAAAAATAAAGGCCGCCACATATGCGTCAGTCGCAATAATTACAGCGACAAATTTTATTCACATGGGTTTTGTACACGAGTTAAAAAAACGTACTCATTTGTTTCGCATATTTCGACGCAACACATGGCAAAACCCCTGGCATATAACGAAAGGCCAAACATGGCGGACGCTCTTGCATCTTTTTGCATGGTTGGAAAACAAACTAGGGTGATTTGTCTGGGCCTTGGAGTCAAGTCTGAGGCTGAGTTGCGAGTCAGCACTAGTCCTATAGCTTCCTTTTAACTTGTCTTGTGTCTTCCTGTTAGCGCTGTTTTTTATTAGCAATGGATGTTTAGCAACTCGCCCAACAGAGCATCTTGGCGAGAACAAGAGACACGGAGTGAAACACAACGCACGTGGGCGTAACAACAAGCGAAGGCAACTGCGCCTGGCGGGCCTGGCCGCGCGTCATCTGTGGCCATCCGTGGCACACCAGCTGCACTGCAGCGCCTCTAGCGGCTCCGCGAATTTTCATCGCGGTTTCGCACTCTCCCGAGCAAGGCGCGCATACCCTCGCCCGTCACACTTACCCCAACAGCCACCATATTTGCGCCAACAGGCTTCTCAAGCCCCGTCTCGATAACAGATCAGACAAAAAGAAATATACTTGCCTTGACAGAAGTATTCCGCTGAGCAGGACCGGCACAACGCGAGGCTAGACGCTTGACGGTTGAAGAAAAGGCGGGAAAGTGGTCACGCGTGGGGAAACCGGCTGCCGGCAGTTGCCCGCAGTTTCGCACTTGCTTTGGCGTCGTAGAGAAGTAATCACTATGCTCAGAATATATGCATTTCTATTAGTGTCTGCTACTACAGTAGTTGAGTTTTCGTTTTTACGCACATAGAACTAAGAAAATTAATTTTTTTACGAAACCTCGGCTGCAATTTATAAACTTATCCCCTGGTTCAGCTGGGCCAACAACGCCGTAAAGAGGTTGGCTAAACGTCGCATTCTGACGTGCATGAAAATAGGATAGGCTATTGGTATTCGCAAAGCGTTGAGGCAACTTACCTTGCCAACTGCAAACCGACATAGGATAGTCGACAGCCAACCAAACTTCAAGCTTTTCCCTACTTTCGCTGGCCAGCAAAATTGGCCAGCGACCAGTCTCCAACCTGGTGCCAACCGTTGGCAAGCAGTTGGCAGTTGGCCATGTCTGGTTGGGACGCGGACGCATTAACTGTGGATCGAACTTGACCGCAGTTAACGCGAATATCTGTTCGCCACTGCTGCACACCTCGCAACCGTTACCGAAGCTGCGGTTACAAATATCCCAATTATTTATAACACCGTGCGTGGAGTCGCTTCCAACTCGGGCGGTAATAGCGCGCGCAAGCATCGTCCTATGTATTGTCCATACCGCCACGTCGAGGCGCGCTACGGCAGCAGCGGATATACCTTGCGCCAGCGTGCGTAGTGAAATACTATTTAATAGAATAAAAAGCCTGACATAAAGTCATATCAGAACTGACCTCTTCGTGAGGATCGCTGACTCAACATAGTGGCTGGTACAGTGTTATAACGAGCAAGTTTCTGCATAGCAGCTGGCGTTTGCATGTGTAGCGCCGGCTCACCTGGCTTTCTTTTCTGCGCTGCTGAGGCGTCGCCCATATGGCCATATCCTTTCTTTTTACAAGGCAGTCGGTAGACCTCTTTCTTTTTTTTTCAATGGGCAGGCCATTTACAACAGCGCTGGCGGAATCGAAAGCACCGTTCGCTGCGGCTTCGATGCGAAACAATCTAAGCCTAGTGACGACTAGGGAGTAGGGCGCGGCAGTGCGCCGTCGTCCACCGCGCTTGCGGCGGCACCTCTCCAGCAAACAGCCGGCATTCGGTGTTGCACGTGTTCATTTGGGAACTTCTCTTTCATGATGTAGCTGGGACCCATCGTTTTTTTGACACTTTTCACTGAACACACCGCTGTAAAAGAATCGTCTGGGACGTGACGGGGCAGCAGTACGTAGTGGTGCATGTACCGTGGTGCTCGATGCTCAAAGGTTGTGTAAATACGCCGTCGGACGCACCTCTACACACTGCCTATGTTATTTGGTAGTCTTCAAAACGTGCGGAAAGTTTAAGTTGTTGATATGGGCTAGCTCACGCGCTTTCATCGGGAGCCAGCGCGTCCCCTCCGTTCACAGGCGCCACCAGGCCCGTGGTCCGCGGTCCGAGAAACATACACAGCCATTTTCGCCTGCTCCGGTCCGCGGATCTGGCGCGGACCTCATAAACCGGAAGTGGGACGTCGTGTGGATGCACCGCTGTACGGCTGCTTTTTAGACCCGCTCCGCACGTGGCGGGCGCACCGAGACGACCAGTTCGGAGCGGCATAGAATATGGGCTCACCCGCATCCTTCGTCCGCAGAAAAGTTGACTCAATCTCAACTTTTCGCCCGCACGTGCTGACCAGCAAGGCGACCGGATTGCAGCAATTGGTTGCCCTGCAGGCGACGTCTCCGGCTTCTCCGCGATCTCGTCAGGGCAACATGACCGCCAGCAGTGCAAAGCGAAGTGATGAGCGAAGCGTAGATGGTGGTTGTTTTGACGCAAAAACCAATATACTTAGCGCGCATTGCTAATACTAGTGTTCCTATCGACTGTGAACATTTCCCCTCAAGTCGGATTATATGGCACTGTTATCTGCGTAGAACTGAAGACAGTGATCTTCCAACCAGCGAAGTGTACGTCGCACCGGTGTCACGAAGTGTTTGTGACTATCGCAAGTGTTTCTAATACCCGCGAGGATTTTTCACGGCCGACGGCCAGTAACAGTAGTTCACGGTGACTTTCATGCGCACGAATCGGCTCCTCAGCGCATTGAAAAGTGCCCGTGCATGTGTTGCGAAAGTGTTTACGACTTGAGCTACTGCCTCCTAGCAAGGAAGACTGTCCACGTTTGCAAAGTTCGTCACACACTGTTTTCCTAATGCTGAAATTAACTTGGTGACAGCTAGTCTGGCACCCGTTCTGCTGGTCGCAGTGACCGAAATAGAAACGAGCACACAACGTTGTTTCCGCGGCGTGTCGATCACATGTGTTCATCGCGGTTCATGTGTGTGCTGTGCTTGAAAAATGCCGTGCGTGCGCCGAGCCCTTCGAAAACGACATTGTGCACAAAACGACCTTATCTGCATGGCTTTCGAGCTACTTGCCACTATTCTGTGATTTGCGCTTTGTGCTGATATGGGTGCTCGACGGTACTGTGTAAACTGTGAAAATATCTGTGTACTTTCACGGCAGCTGTCACTTCGAGAGTACTTTCCTGTTTATTTATTTTTATTTCCTGCTAGCTATGTGCACCTATGTCTGCAATACCTATCTGTGCGATGGATCAGTCGACTGAACACAACTTGCGTATGTGATGGGCTAAACACTTTATCACCACATCGGACCTTTTCCAAAAAAATAATAATAATCTGACGTGATGCAAAAAAAGTACAGTATGGTGGTATGTTATGCTCACGAAAAAAGACAAACCATATGCAAATGTGCCTCATGACATGGACCCTTTGGTGTACCTAAGACACGTTGAGCATAAAGATATACTTTGTTAAATAGAAAGAAAAAAAATTGGAACATTATTGTGATTACAACCTCCTTTCTTCCTGCATAACTTGGATGAATTAAGTTCATTGGACAACTGCTTAGACAAATGATGTGATGTAGGCTTTATACATGTAGTTGCACACATTGCATCCTGTACTTTCTGCTTTGACAGCTCTACTCTCAACAGACTACATGCCAGCTCAGTTTTATTGGTATTTAGTAGCTATTCAGCTACAGTTCTTTGCTGAGGTGCACCAATTGAGGTATTTTCGATGCCATCAAAATCAGATGTAGTCGATGCATATGTGCGTGCCTATTTGCTGCTTTCATTTTGCTGTGATGCCCATGATTACTTGCCTGCTGAGTGATATCGCTGGGGGCATGCGCCAACCTTGTGCTTTTCGACAATGTAGGTTGCATTACAGATTTCTTTTCTCCTTTTTGCATTTGCTGCTCGTTTAAATTTATTTACACCTTGCACAGTGATCAACTGCGTTTTCTGGTGCACATATTAGTTCACATTTGTTGTATGGCCACCATTGTACATGGTCTCATACCACATTTGCAAAGATAAATTACCTTATTTTTTCATCGTGTTAAGCATTATCGCATGGTTATCGGTTCTATAATGCTGATGTTGATCCATTCTGAAAGCTCTGAGGCATGGATGTAACATCTGACTTGTTGACACTAAGGTCACATGTAACTTAATCTGAATTCATTCCTTTTCTGCTTGGATTGGATTTGCTGTTTGCATTCGCAGATTCACTGCTTTGCTTTGCACCTATGCAGACTGTTACCTTAGCATTACAGGATAAGGTTATAACAGAATGGTTACAATTGAAGCAGGCAGCTTAATCAGGGGTGGAAGTGCTGCTCCAATTGCTCCATACTGCTCCTAACTGCTTTCACTTCTGCATCCTGCTCCAAAATGCAATATTGCTCCAAACCTGCTCCAAACTGGCTGTTTTGATGTCCTGCCATCAAATTTAGCAGAACATGGGAACAATGTCATTGCACCAGTAGCAGACATATAACGCATCTTGCGCTGAGTTTAATACAAATTAAATATTTGTAACTGAAGGAAGCATGGAGCATAATAAATACTTGTTCGCAAGTAAAATCAGTATGAGCAACCAGCGATTGGAGATAATTATGGAAAAAATGCACTGTGCATATGATGTAGCACCTCCTCTGTCTTTTGAATTTCTCGTGGAGAGAAGCGAGATCAGCAAGCAAAGCAGGTAGCACAAACTACTGTTAACCGTTAGGAAGAACACTTGTCCGACTTCAAAAACTGCATGAGTTATTTTAATGGTTCTGCTGTGAAAACAAGCAGGTACTTTACCATTGAGCCTCTTGTCAATGACAAGTGTGCCAGGCCATGGTAGACAAAACATACTTGGAGCGTTATGGGTTGGTAAGCCAAAGCTGTCAATCACTAGCGAGCTTCTCAATAGTGTTGCAAAGGCATACTGGCTCTATCGCCAAAATATTAAAAATGATCACCAGCATTGGTCAAGCAAAGAATGGACTATTGGAAGGAGGCAGTGAAGTAAAAAAGCTGTAGGATGGACAGGCCACCCTTCAATGCCATCTATCTATATCCCAAGGCTGCTCTAAAATGCTCGAGCCGGCGTCCACTCCTGTAGACCTCCGCCATATTTACAAACGCACAAGACGATCGAGGTCGTGCTGTAGTTGCCTGCCATCCCCCAGTAGGCAAAAAGCACGGGAGTGGCACTAGCACCAAGCTTTTCAAGGCGCATTATTGTTATCTGCAGGTGCCTTTTTGGCACACGCAATATCCATGTACTCAGGAATTTATCTACCAAGACATAGTATCTAAAAGGATCATGTAATAGCCAATATCGGGGGGCTTTGAGCTGTATTCTAAATAAATAAAATAAAATAGATATCCACAAGATAGGGAGCTGACATGTCATGCCCAATAATTTGAACTCCAAATTTAGTATCGCTGCAAGAGGGTATCGAAGTGGTAGACTGGACATTTGAATATATAAAGTCAGAATAGGTAAACGCATTAGGTCAGACTACATGTTCAGTTATGAAGCGCACCAGCAAGTTTTTTCTAAGGTCGGCCTGTGCTATATTATATACCTTTACATGCTTTGTTCGTTTGTCATATCAGAGATGAGTGCTAAGTTTCAAAGGCATTGAACTTGCATAAAAAGGAATCAGATTTTGAGATTTTGTATTTCCAAAAAAGAAAATTGCAATTATCAAAGGCGTTTGACCTTAGCAATGTCCTCCAGAACATAATTTAAATGCTTCTAACTCGTTTTCTTGTTCCAAAGCTGCTTCAAAATAGCTTTACTACTGCTCCCAAAGCTGCTCTGAAATGCTCGAGCCTGCTTCCACCCCTGCTTAATTAATTCTGTGCAATAACTAGCAAGTGAGCTACAGCTGCCAAGCCTTGCAGTGGTGACTTACTGCTAACTATTGTAACATAAATAAAAGTGATTTGGGAACCAGAATCTGAGCTGAAGGACTCAGTGTGCCTCGCAGTTTATGGGTTCGCAACAATTTTGTGCACAGTGGAATGAGCGGTACGATGGCAGTTTCACAGAGTAACAGCCATGTAATTCGGTCTGTTTTACTTCCTACTCAGATACATAGAGCCTCAAAAGCCCTCACACACTATAATATAAACCTAGCTACCACAGTGAAAGTTTTGTTTGCAAGCATTGCCGTGCATATTAATGAAAACTACATGGGTCACAGGGCCCCAATAGGCTCTTGTTTATTGTCCAAACAGCAAACTTCCATGTTAATGAAGTGTAAAGGCATTGCAAGTTTCATCTGCAAAAAATATTTTCGTAATATGAGTCGTACATGTCCATATTAACAGGATCCATGTTAACGAGGCATAGCTGTATATGTGAACTTATTTCTTTTTTTATTTATGGTAATGACACAAACAGCCAGGCTGTGCGTTTTCAAACTGTGGGATTCAAGAAGGACATTTCTCTCTAGAAAGTGTGGAAGATAATTACAACACTGTGTTTCATGGAACAAAACTTTGTTGAGTGGAAAATATGTCAGCTTAACCTGCTCTCAAACCTTTTACACAACACATTAAAAGGGGTCTTGTGGAGCTTGCAAAAACACTGCTAAAGGACAAGGACAGTAGAAAGAATAAATGCCATTGTACTAGGTAGCAATTTTTGTTCTCCTTGTTTCTTCATGCAGTTTCGTCGTTTATTTTTCCACAGGCTATCCCTACAGTGCACTCGGATCAATCCCTTTAGAATTTACGCAAAGTGGCGACAGAACAAAGTGCAGGAAGCAATGTGTATGTGTACTTGTAATGCACACTGTAGTTACTCATCTCATATACATTGGCCACAAAGGGCTGCTTATTCTCATCATGATCTCAAAAGCATGCACCCCCTTCCAATACTAAGCATCTGATAAGGGACTACAGGACTTTTTGAGCATTGCATATGACACACATGTCATTTATACTGACTCTACCTATGTAGTCTCATTGCATCACCAACTTGTAAAAAGAATGTATTACATTGGCAATCAAGGATGGCACTTCGTTTCATATTGGGCACAATGTATGTTCTGCAGTAGATTTCTAGAGATAGCTCTTAAATCCATGTAACAGCAATGACAAATGCAACATACATTCTTCACATCACTGAAGAGGCATATTGAACAAAATTCTAAATAGTAATGTTGATGAAGCCAATTTTTGAGGCCTCTCTCTAGAGTGCAAGCCGATGCCGGAAGCAAAGATTCTGTCGTAGATGAAAAGGCTGCAGAATTTCTGCTAGTTTGTTCAGAACATTGTTACATTTTGTTGTATGTGTTTTCAATGTTCAATGTGACTAAAGTGGACATCTTTTTTCCTTGCATAGCCACCTGAAATCTACACTTCAAGTAAATATGACCTGGTAGAGCATGACATGGTCCATGGCATGTTGGACATGTTACTATAATATGTGTCAAGTAATCAATCTTTTGCATATCACGGTGGTGGCAGCCCCAGCGTTTGGTTCTAGGGGAGCAAAAGGGCTTTCTTTCAACCAAAAAAGAATAGTAACGATCTCCTTGTTTACTTTTTATTTGTCAAAAAATTCCATGCGCTTTGTTGTTGAGCAGTAAATGGCAAAGTAAATGTTTTATCTTAACTCATGCTTTGCATACAACGGTTCTGTGAGCAGTATTCATATATAAACATTTTCATATTTAGCTTACAATATTATAGCTTCTATAATAGTGTTCTGCTTTTAAGGTTCTTGTACTTATATCTTGATTTGAAAAATGACCAGTGGAAAATTTTACTTGCCAGAAGGCGTCAGGGGGGGGGGGGGGGGGGGGGGGGGGAGCTCATTCAGCTTCCACAGCTGCATCACGACCGTTTCAGTTGAAGCTGACCCAAAGAGGAAAGCTAACCCATCTTTATGCCAGCAAACCATGCATACCAAGTATCCCGGCTGAATTTAATCAAACATTAAATTAGGTAAAGTGGTCTAGGCTAGTGAAACAAACAGAGAACTATTCATAAATGATCGCCCTAGTCTTCAGTGGCTTTTCATTTGCCGTGGTTTTTCTGCAGTTAGCAAAAACAAATTAGTGACTTCTTTATTTATTGGCCCCAGCAGCAAAGCATCAGTTCTAAAGTTGTAGATAGTGTTGAAAGACAGTTACCCGCCATGTTTGCATCAGGGTATGATTTTCATAGATTTATTCACTGGCTTCGTAATCGAGCTACCATATGACTAGTTGCTCACGCATATCTCTCACCCACATCATGCAAAGCCACATCATAGAAAGCACTTCTGACAAAAGCTGATTTTGTTCTCTGAGCCACGTTTTTGGAAATTGAAGTAAAATTGCTGTCATACAGATGCATCCTTTATTGTGCATGTTGCCATTTAAGATCATGAAAAAAAAATATGCAAAATAGAAGGCACCTTGGCGCAAATATTTCTGCCAGCTGTTTTGGAAGGCAGTTTACTGCTTTCTTATTGACACTAATTGTTCTTGAAACCAATAATTTAAATGCTAACTATATAGTCTTAATCATTATAAGGTTCAATAATGAAAACCAAACTAGGCCAGGCAACTCTCAACAGCCCGCAGCTGGATTAATTCACTTGGTTAGGGCACATCGACTTTTTGAAAGCTAGGACACCTGGTATATAGCACACTCCCCATGGTATTTCTCTCTCTCTTTTTTAGTTATTTTAATGTGAAAGTCACCTTCTGTTTTAAGTACATCACACAATATGCTAGGATTTGATTTCTGAACTCTAGGATTAAAAGAATGTGTTTTATTGCACAAGCATTTCTCCTATGAAAATAAATTGCATTCACCCGACATCAATGCTTTCATAAAGCTGCAGCACAAAGAGAGCCCTGTGGAAGAAACATGTAGTAACAACAGGGCAAACTGCAGCTAATGTAAATACCTCAATTGCCATCCTGGTCAATAATTACCCTGGCTCTAGTCCCACATAGCAATAGCTACACACGTTTCATGCCGAAATGCTCATGCTTTAGCTTGCATGTTACAGCCCTAAACTGCATTCAATAAATCAATCAGTTGTGACTGAGCTGTTTTTCTCTTCAGGTCACGCCGTTCAGTCTCGATTTCCTTTTTACACATCTGTTCCATATTTCATTTTAATTTTTCTTTAGGGGGATGGGGTGGAAGTCGAAATAGGGCTTGTATTTGTTCATACTTGAGGCTTATTCAATGTTAGATCCTATTCCATAATTGGTATCTTCCCGGGTTGCGCTGGTTCAGGCTTCACTACACTGTTTTTTTAGCTGTATGCCAGAGCCGTCATATCATTCTTTTTTAAATGTTTCTTTCAGCAGTCGTAATTTTAACGCCTAGTGAATGTCGCCATTGAAGATTCTCGTCTTTTATCCTCACTGCACACATATACTCTGGCATCAACGGGACCGGTTCGTGCTACTTTTGCAACTATAACTCTTTATTAGGCTGGCTTGGGCCCACAAAACAATAAAGCAAAACGGCTTCGTCAATAGTAGCAATCGGGCTCATCGGTCTTCCAACTATGAATGCACGTTCATACGACAGTGGTCAATATATATTCGGCGTAGACACATCTAGATAAATCAGCGAAGGCGTACTAGAGAAGTCAGAAAAGTGGACAGACGATTGCGGCGGCAGCTACGAACCGTGCGAGCAAAGGCCAATTCAAATTTACGGTGGTGGCCATGTAAGCACTCAAGAACTCTACTGAAGCGCTACTCATTTTTCAGCTGACGAAAGCGCTTGAGCAAAGCAAAGAATACGCCATGGTGATCCCGAGGCAAGCGAACTGTGCCGAGGTGCCGAAATCGGTAGCATCCCGCAGCACGGGTTGCGCGCCAGCTTGGAATGTCATTTGAGGGAGCATGCTATAGGACAGAAAGCGATGCCCAGGCGTGCCAATCGGGACGCTGGAACCGTACGGCTGAACGGCAGTCAGCAAAACGATCGTACAACACTCCTTCCGCACCACGTCTGCAAGCGGACAGAAAAAGTGCGCCCGCATACATGCGGAGCGGGTCTAAAAAGCAACCGTATAGCGGCCGCTGAACGGCAGTCAGCAAAACGATCGTACAACACTCCTTCCGCACCACGTCTGCAAGCGGACAGAAAAAGTGCGCCCGCATACATGCGGAGCGGGTCTAAAAAGCAACCGTATAGCGGCCTTTAAGGGTAAGCAAATGAACCTGCGTGCACGGGCATGAGTAAAGTGGCGAGGGGACACCACGTGACTGACTTACATCCACGCTCACAGCTTCATTTACTGGCCCTTTATCGCCCATCCACAGTTGCGAGATAGCCTTAGAGTGTGCTGGCCTTGCCAAGATTGCGGTGGTGGCGGTAGCACACGTGCAGCCCCTCAGCCACGGGAATACAGCAAGAAGCATGGTGCAAATATCGCAAACATTCGCGTTTAATCACGGCGGACATTGGAAAACTATAGGCACACTTCATATAGTCTGTAGCTATAATATATAGTCCGCAAAAGCAGGAAACGCCCGGTATAAAGAAATATGCGCTACGTAACTTTTGCATTGTAAAAGCAGCGGCAGATTTCATAACCGCTTATGGCAAATGGATTATTGCGCCTTCGTGGCGCTTTTTACATCGGCCGCTTTCGCGAGAGCTATATGCTCGTAGGCTTGGAAGCATTTAATGAACGCAAGCCAGCAACAGCGTTAAACCTCAAGTTCATCGTCGTTGTTACCGAACAAAGATACGGACAAAAAAACTAAATCTTTAGCTGGTGCAATCAGGCTCAGTTAAATACAGGAACCTGAAAATCTTTCAATTTCCGCGGATCGAGGCTTAACCTTTAAGAGATTTTGCGTCTCACCCTCGTGTTCGGCACAACACCAGCCGACTCCACTCAATAAACTTACAAGAGCACAAGGAGGCAGCGTAACTGATGCAGAGAAAACAGTTAATTTATTTTGGCGGGTAATAGGCAGACATCGTCATAACGCACAACCAACTTTGAACAGTGGGCAGGCTCTGTCTTCTATGATGAGCAGCTCAGAATGTTCCTCGCTCGGTTGCTGCTGGCAGGCTTTATTTTTTTAGGTTGGTCGTAAAATGAGCGCACTCAACCTTCGCGAACATGGACCGGCAGTGAAAATACGTTGGTGCTTTTTGTTATTCGCTCAGCTGTTCGTGTAGTGCCTAAATAGGCCTCATGTTCTTGTTTTCTGTTTTGTTTACTTTCTTGGCGGGGAAAGCTGAATTTTAGCATTCCTGCGCCTGCGATACGACCGCCGTAGCTGTCGCGCTAAACCCGGCGGCCGTGGTACAAGCGACGACGTTTCGCCTTGTCTCCCTTCTTCACGCTCGCGTGCCTCGATCTGGAAACAGCTCGTAAGAGAGCAAAACAAAACACGAATTCTGCAAGAACAAACACAGTGGAAGAGAAAGCAGTACTGGGTCGCTGTGAGGAACAGCCTAGCGCAGTGTGAACGAAAAAGAGGTTCTTTCGTAATATCTGTCCGATAACCTCTCTGGGATATTGTACGCGGGCTAAATGTTGTACGTTTATTGTGGGAGGTGTGGGGAGACACGGGAAAAGCGCATGAAATTTGGCACACATTATTTTAAAAGCGCAGCACACATTTCGAGTCATTCCTTTTCTTCCTTTTGCCTTTCGTGTACTATCAGAGTGCGATAACAAGATACGAGCAGACTAGCTCTGAAGGCCCAAACAGCCATACATGTGAGTAGTTTGCCGTGCGTAGAAACTATCTGGTAACTCGTTTACTGTTTTGCAACTTGCGGTACACTCCTCCTTTTCCTACCGTAATTCAAACGCGTCTTTTCATTTCTTGCTGGGTTGAACAAAACATTCCGAGAGCACTATGGAATCTGCACTGCAGAAATGCGAAAGCCTAAGCGTTGCTGGTGCACACGGTTCATCACGTTTTCTCTCATTATCAACTAAATGCACCGTCGTTATCATTGCTACTGTCATCGTTGTCATTATCACTCACTGCAACTTCATTGTCATCGCTACTATCATCCTCAAGGTAGGCAAGGAGAATTCTGACGTGAGTTTCGTGATTCTGGGCGTGGCGCAGTTGGTTAAAGCGCTCGGTTGGGGATACAAGGGATGGAGGTTCGATTCCAGGTGGAGACAGGATTTGTTTATTGTAGCTGTTTTCCTCACGATACACAAGGAGAATTACGATGTGCGGTCCGGTTGATATCACTTGATTGACAGTTATAGTAGGACAGGACTTCAGATGCCGTGAGTATAAGCCACTAATGGCTTTCGCCTTAAAAGCTTACCCAATGCGTTGTTGCCCAACGTGGCGGACGGTTATTAGTTTCGATCGAAACTGTATATGGTCATGCTGTAAGGGAGTGGTGTCGAATGTGATAACGGACTGAGCTTATCATTCACTCCGCTCATTATATGCTATAACAAAGACCCGTCAGTGCAGTGTCACGTAGGGGTGACAAGGTCGACGACACAAATGAAGGGTCGATGATTGCACTGAAGAAACCCTTTATTGGGCTGACTTGCGCCCGCAAAAGAATTAAGCAACTCGGCGGCGGCGATAGCAAACGTGCTCGTCGGTCGTCGGACAAAGAATGCTCGTCACACTCGTCAACGCTCAATTTAAAGGCTGCACAGAACAATCTAGATAACGTCGCAAACAGCTACCAGTACGTGCTGGAACATTGTGGAAAGACACCCGAGTGGCCGGAACCTTCGAGAAAGATCTCGGTGCATCTTTCGCTACAACAAAACTGATAAAGGTGCGACTCGCGACATGGAGCATTAACAAACAAAGATTACGGAATTGATACGCGGTCCAGAATCAGAGTGATAAGCCAGTATGCCGGCGGCTGTTAAAAAACAACAAATACCGTTTTGAAGGTTTTGCGGCATTACTCCCCCTTAAAAAAAACATCGCCTCGATGTTCCAAAAAAAAGAAACTTAAACATAAACACTGCAAAATTTAAACACCACAAATTATTTAACGCCCGTAATATGGCTTCAGTCGTACAACATGTACAATTTCTGGGCGTGCGCGCCGCGACTGTGATGCTGACGTTCCGTCGGGAATGACTCAGTAGTCCAGTGATCTGACGCGGCGAAGGATTTTGTATGGCCCAAAGTATCGACGCAACAACTTTTCACTTAATCCGCGACGACGAATTGGTGTCCAAACTCACACTTGGTCTCCTGGATTGTACTCTGCGTGGCGTCGTCGTAAATTGTATCGTCGGCTGTCGGTGCGCTGTTGGTCTTTAATACGCTTGCACTCTGGTCGTGTTGTCGTCGATGTCGTCGTGTGGAGCAGCGATAAAATGGTTGCGTCGTCGTTAGTGGTCGCCGGCGGCGGAGGATCTTCGTCTTTTCGCCGTTGAGTAACCTCACCTCCAAAGGTTGCTGCCTTTAGTTTCCCCTACGGGGGCTAGGAGACCTTCCTTGCACGTAACCGCGGCCCGGCGACGCAAATCGGGCATTGCACGGTGATGGGAAGCGTGACAGACGCCTTGGCGACGAGTGCTATCCGCTGCGCAGGAAGTCGTTGATTTCCTGTGGTCGCTCGCCAAGACGGGGTCGTGGGGCGTCGACAGCGAAACCACGAAGGCCGATCCGCCTGTACGGGCAGTGACGGAGGATGTGTCCTGCCTCACCACAATGGAAGCAGAGCGGTCGGTTGTTTGCTGTCCTCCAGGCGTTGCACTTTCTGGGCTTGAGGGTCGTTGGTAGGCTTGGCGGACGGGGACAAAGGGGCGGCTTTCGGAAGCAGGATGGTAGCGACGAGGGCTTGGGAGGTCGCGTCGGGGTGCAGGACGACATAATGCAGCTGCATAGTCCATCGTTGCTGATTCATGCTCTGGAGCCGTCGGAGTCGTCACTTTAGGAACGCCCAGCGCCTGCTGAACTTCTTCACGGACGACGTCCGCGAGCGTCGCCACCTGGGGTTGTTGCGATGATTGTAGCATTCGGCGGAGCTCCTCTCGCACGATCTCCCGGATGAGGTCCCGAAGGTTCTCTCCGCTTGCAGATGCGTTGGGGTAGTGGGTTGAGCAGTCCGGCTGAAGTGGTCGCTCGTAGTGGCGCATCCGGGTGGCCAACGTCTTCTCGATAGTAGATGCCTCCGTTTCAAATTCCGCCGCGGTTTTTGGCAGATTTCGAGCAAGACTTGCAAAAAGCAATTCTTTGACGCCTCGCATTAAAAATTTGACTCTCTGACCTTCGGTCATGTTAGGGTCGGCGCGGCGAAAGAGGCGCTTCATCTCCTCAACGTATGCCAGGACAGGGTCGTCAGTAAGTTGTAGTCTTGACTGAAGGAGGGCCTGGGCTCTTTCCTTTCGGACGATGCTTGAAAAGGCAGTCAAAAACGCTTCCTTGAAAATCTCCCAATCCTTCATAGCTTCCTCATGATTTTCGAACCAAACTCGGGCATGTCCTTGAAGAGCAAAGTAGACCTGCCTGAGTTTCGCAGCGTCGTTCCAGCCGTTGAATTCTGCAACCCGGTCGAAAAGGTCCATCCAGTCTCCAGCATCTCCATCCGGTCCTCCATGGAAGCAGGGGGGCTCACGGGGTTGGACGAAAACAACCGGTGCTGTAGTAGGCTGGGCCATTGTCAGCGTCGATGCCTTCCGAGATCGAATGGGGTCAGGCAGCAGACCGTGTTCGGGTTGTAGGCCTTGAAGTTCGCGGCTGGCTCGGTGACCTGCAGGCTGGTCTTCCAGGGCGACAGGAACACGGCTTGTGTCTTCGCTTGAAGGATCAAAGGAAGCACCTCCACCAGATGTCACGTAGGGGTGACAAGGTCGACGACACAAATGAAGGGTCGATGATTGCACTGAAGAAACTCTTTATTGGGCTGACTTGCACCCGCAAATGAATTAAGCAACTCGGCGGCGGCGATAGCAAACGTGCTCGTCGGTCGTCGGACAAAGAATGCTCGTCACATTCGTCAACGCTCAATTTAAAGGCTGCACAGAACAATCTAGATAACGTTGCAAACAGCTACTAGTACGTGCTTGAACATTGTGGAAAGACACCCAAGTGGCCGGAACCTTCGAGACAGATCTCGGTGCATCTTTCGCTACAACAAAACTGATAAAGGTGTGACTCGGGACATGGAGCATTAACAAACAAAGATTACGGAATTGATACGCGGTCCAGAATCAGAGTGATAAGCCTGTATGCCGGCGGCTGTTAAAAAACGACAAATACTGTTTTGAAGGTTTTGCGGCACCATCATCCTCAAGGTAGGCAAGGAGAATTCTGACGTGAGTTTCGTGATCCTGGGCGTGGCGCAGTTGGTTAAAGCGCTCGGTTGGGGATACAAGGGATGGAGGTTCGATTCCAGGTGGAGACAGGATTTGTTTATTTTAGCTGTTTTCCTCACGATACACAAGGAGAATTACGATGTGCGTTTCGGTTGATGATATCATTTGATTGACAGTTATAGTAGGACAGGACTTCAGACGCCGTGAGTATAAGCCACTAATGGCTTTCGCCTTAAAAGCTTACCCAATGCGTTGTTGCCCAGCGTGGCGGACGGTTATTAGTTTCAATCGAAACTGTATATGGCCATGCTGTAAGGGAGTGGTGTCGAATGTGATAACGGACGGAGCTTATCATTCACTCCGCTCATTATATGCTATAACAAAGACCCGTCAGTGCAGTAGCAGGCCTAAGTATTCCAAATAAGTGTGACATCAGCTTCATATTCCTGTGCTACGTCTGGCAGCGTGTCATCGATGACATGTGAAATGAATCGAAATAAATCTAGATTAATGCTGAATAGGGCAGAACAGATTACAATCATTGCGAGTTGCAAGGGAATAATAAATCTACTCAGTGTAGGTTATAGCAACCGCTGACGTAGTTGTGGATGGGTTGTCGGTGCATAATTAATAGTAGGTTACCAGTAGCCTCCAAGAGCAAACATTTAGGAATAAGTCAATCTCCGCCTTTAGAGGTATGACGAGAAAGCTTTATTGTGTCCCGTCAGAGGTGCCTATTGCCGTGCACAGAAGCACATATGCGGTTTCCACTTTCGCAATCATTGTGCTGAATACCATTCGACATGCATTTGAAGCCCCGCATTAACCAATTTTACGATGGTGTCTGCGTGGCGTAGTGAGTCAGGGGTTCAATTTTCCTCTAACTACCCCAATTTATTTGGGGCAATTTATTTGCTCATATACCTACATGTCATAATGACTTTTGAGTCGTGTTGCTACCTTCTAATCACCAGTTTTTCCCTAATGCTTGAATCACGTATAAAATCCGTCATTCAACGTGTGACGTAGCCAACTTTTCGACCAATCCGGTTTTTGTGCTCAGAACGCCATGATGCCTGGTTTCTTGCTGAACGAGAGCCTTGATATGTTGAAGGTTACTGCAGTTGTATCTTGGTAGTGCAAATTGCCGCGAAACCTTCAAAACTGTATTTGTTGTTTTTAACTGCCGCCGGCATGCGGCCTCATCACTGTGATTCTGGCAAGCGTATCAATTCTGTATCCCGTGTTTGTTCATACTCGTTGTCGCGATACGACGCGTTATGGTTTTCTTTGTCGCGAACGATGCACCGAGATCTGCCTCGAAGATTCCGATCACTTGCGTATGTTTCTACATTAGGGAGTTTGAGACAAGGGGAACCCAAGGCTTGGGGCACCCAAGAAAATAGCGTACCGTGGCGCAACGTTCGAGCCGACCGGCGAGTTTTAGAATGGAGGTTTTCCCGACGCAGCGAAGCGGGGCTTGCGTTCGTCGATTGCAACGCCCAGACGGCAAACCGTGAAAAGCATTTATATATATAAAAGCCAACAATGCTATTTTATTCACCAGAAAGTGCTATCCTACAAAACTATCCTAAAACTACCAGTTATGTGAACTGTTTTCTTCAGACAAGACGAAATCAGCCAATCTTAACCAATCCAGGCTGAGCAGGGAAACCTCATTTAAACCTTCCGCGATTTCTGATGCCTGGTCCCCATGTCAACCAAACGAGGCGAACTCGCTAAGCCTAGCAGCTCGGTAAATCCGGAAGCAATCAGAAAATCATCATCATCATCATCATCAGCCTGATTATACCCACTGCAGGGCGAAGGCCTCTCCCATATCTCTCCACTTAACCCGGTTCTGTGCTAGCTGCATCCACTTGACTCCTGCGAACTTCTTAATCTCATCCGCCCACCTAACTTTCTGCCGCCCCCTGCTGCGCTTTCCTTCCCTTGGAATCCAGTTTGTTACCCTCAGCGACCATCGGTTATCCTCTCTTCGCACTACATGTCCTGCCCATGTCCATTTCTTCTTCTTAATTTCCACTAGAATGTCGGTAACTTGAGTTATTTCTCTGACCCACTCTGCACGCTTTCTATCTCTCAATGTTACCCCTACCATTTTTCGTTCCATAGCCCTCTGGGTTGTCCTCAACTTAAGTAGAACTCTCTTGGTTAGCCTCCACGTTTCAGCCCCATAGGTGAGTACAGGCAAGATGCAACTGTTGTATACTTTCCTTTTGAGCGATACCGGTAAGCTGCTAGTCATAATCTGCGAGTGCTTGCCAAATGCGCTCCATCCCAATCTTATTCTTCTTGTTATTTCTTTTTCATAGTCCGGATCTGCGGTTACTACCTCTCCTAAGTAGACATATTCGCCTACTACTTCCAGTATTTCGCTACCTAATGTAAACTGCTGTTCCTTCCCGAGGCTGTTGAACATTACCTTAGTCTTCTGCATATTGATTTTCAAGCCTACCTTTCTACTTTTACTGTCTAGGTCATCAATCATTATTTGCAGTTCATCCCCCGAGTTGCTTAGCAAGGCAATGTCATCAGCAAACCGCAGATTACTGAGGTATTCTCCATCTACCCTTATCCCTAACTGCTCCCATTCCAAGTCTCTGAATACTTCCTCTAAACAAGCTGTGAATAGTACTGGGGAGATTGTGTCTCCTTGCCTAACACCTTTCTTTATGGGAATTTTGTTACTTTCTTTATGCAGAACTATGGTTGCTGTGCAGTCACTATATATATATTCCAGCACTTTCACGTACGGCTCGTCTACCCCCTGATTTCGCAATGCCTGCATCACCGCCGAGGTTTCAACTGAGTCAAATGCTTTTTCGTAATCAATGAATGCTATGTATAAGGGCTGGTTATATTCCGAGCATTTTTCTATCACCTGATTGATGGTATGGATATGATCGATAGTAGAGTACCGTTTCCGAAACCCTGCTTGATCCTTTGCTTGATTGCAGTCTAAGGTTGTCCTGATTCTAATAATCAGGACAATAGGGGGCCTTTTATCGCTTAAATGTCATAGTGCGGGCATCATGAGACATAGCACAAGCTGCGTTGGCCTTTCGTTTGCCATGAACGCGTGACACTATGGAGCGGTAATGACGAATGTGCGCCGAGGCGAGCGTCCGCCGCTTGGCCGGACGCCGCCATGTTCCCTGACCCTATCCGCCGATAGAATCCACGCTATTTCGCCGAGATAGGGTAATCATCGTCCGCTGACCCAAAAACCCGAACCACGCTTGGGTTCTGCGCATGCGCACTCGCGCCCCGCTTTTACCCTATCCCCCTAACCGATAGGGTCCCCCTATTCTAAAACACCCTAATGTTCCAGGTTGCGCTAGTAGCAGGCCGCGGAAAGTCAGCGGCACTTCCGTCCCGTGTAATTCTCCCAAGCGGGGGCGAAAGAAGGAAAGAAAAAGCTGGGAGGAGGACTTCTCCCTCGCGCCTAAATTTTCCCCTCGCTCTGACGGCGCCGCCGACTCCGCTGAGTGGCTTGCTTCGTCCTCGCGTGAACCGCTGCAACCGTTACGACTCCGCTCGTTGTGAATTAGAACCGTCGCCTGCGTAGCCTAGCGCTGTGAATTTTCTGCGTGTTGGCTTATCGGCCAAAGTCGCGATTTTTCGTCACGGTTCTTTTACTCTGTGCATCTCATTCCTGCTGGCTCTTCGCCCCTTCGTGAGACGAGAGACTTGTCTGCGTGCCGCTCCAGTTCCATGGACCCATCTCGTCTGCGATTGTGCTGGTCATTACAGTCGGCGATATCCGCTGTGGTTCGTGTTGTTGAACTTGTTACCTTCATGTGCCGTTTAGAGACGTAAGTGCGTATCGAAGAAGGCGGTTCTTCCAGGAAGGGTAGTGTAAAGTTTTAATCATGCATTTTGGTTATGTATAGCACAGTGACATGCGATTACTTGCATCAAATACCAACCACTAGGTAACTACTAGAACGCAGGTATTTGCTCCATGTTTCTACATTGGTTTGATGGTATGGAATGCGTAGAATGAATATGTGCATCATTTATTTAATTTCATTTCAACTGTACACATGCTGACAGAAGCAGTGCCGGCAAACTCGGTTCTTTTGTAGTGATAAAGCAAGCATGCAAGATTACAACGTTAGCGCAGAACACAGAACACTACTGTAAACGTTGGCTATGTAAAGTGTGCGTGTGTGTCTGAGGGATACCTCGTCGCATCTTTTCATTTTCTGTTTCACGTGCACTTAATAAAAAAGGGAAACGATATCTGCTGTTCTCTGTGCTATTTCTTGCTGCGGTCGGGTATGCTTGCTCGCGAGCGCCTGCGTCCTCGAGAGCGCTATGCTTGTGGTTTTTCTTTCCATCACACTGTTCCTGCCGCGAGCCGGTCGCGCCGCGGCAGAACGATGATGCGGTAGAAAATCCCCGGGCACGCGCGAGTGCACGTGAGCGCGCGACCCGCGCTGCTTGAAGCAACCTACCGACACCCCCTTCAACTCACCGTTTTTTTGGACCAGTCCGCTATACGGCCTCCCCCATCAAGTCCATTTTTTACGCGCCCCCCCCCCCCCGCTATTACCCTGTAATGGGGAGTTTGGCGCTAGCGTCTGTAATTCGTGGCCTCTGGGAGATATAGGGAGTTTCACACCCCTGCTAGTAGCAGTTCGCGAAGTTATCTAGATTGTTCTGAGCAGCCTTTAAATTGAGCGTTGACAAGTGTGACGGGCATTCTTTGCTCGACGATCGACGAGCACGTTTGTTGCTTTCGCCGCCGCCAAGTTGCTTAGTTCTTTTGCGGCCGCAAGTCAGCCCAATAAAGAGTTTCTTCAGTGCAATCACCGACTCTTCATTTGTGTCATCGACCCTGGTCACCACCAAGTGACATCTGGTGAGGGTGCTGCCCTTGATCCTTCAATCGAAGACCTCAGCCTCGTTCCTGTCGTCCTGGAAGACCAGCCTACAGGTCACTGAGCCAGCCGCCGACTCCAAGGCCTACAACCCGAACACGGTCTGCTGCCTGACCCCATTCGACTCCGGAAGGCATCAACTTTGGAAATGGCCTAATCAACAGCACCAGTCGTCTTCGTGCAGCCCAGGGAGCCCCCATCTTCCAAGGATTGCCCAGTGAAGATGCGGAAGACTGGATGGACCTTTTCGACCATGTGGCAGATTTCAACGGCTGGAACGACGACGCGAAACTCAGGCAAGTCTACTTTGTTCTTCAAGGACATGCCCGAGTTTGTTTCGAAAATCACAAGGCAGCTATGAAGGATTCCGAGATTTTCAAGGAAGCGTTTTAGACTGCCTTTTCAAGCGTCGTCCGAAAGGAAAGAGCCCAGGCCCTCCTTCAGTCAAGACTTCAACTCCTTAACAAGCCTGTCCTGGCATACGTTGAGGAGATGAAGCGCCTCTTTCGCCGCGCAGACCCTACTATAACCGAAGGTGAGAGAGACAAATTTTTAAGGCGAGGCGTTAAATAATCGCTTTTTGCGGGTCTTGTCCGAAATCCGCCAAACACCGTGGCGGAATTTGAAACGGAAGCGTCTACAATCGAGAAGACGTTGGACACCCGGATGCGTCACTACTAGCGACCCCTTCAACCGGAGTACTCAAGCCACTATCCCAGCGCATCTTCAGGTGGAGAAAATCTTCGGGACCTCATCCCGGAGATCGAGCTAGAGGAGCTCTGCCGATTGCTGCCATCATCACAACAACCCCAAGTGGCGACGCTCGTGGACGTCGTACGTCAAGAAGTCCAGCAGGCACTGGGCGTTCCTCAAGCGACGACTCCGGCGGGTCCAGTGCATGAATCAGCAGCGATGAAATATTCTGCTGCATTACGTGGTCCTGCACCCTGACGCGACCTCCCAAGCCAACGCGAGCTCCTAAGCCCTCGTCGCTATCATCCTGGCCCCGAAAGCCGCCCCTTGGCCCCCGCCCGCCACGTCTACCAACGATCTCCAAGCCCCAGAAAATGCGACGCCTGGAGGACATCTAACAACCGACCGCTCTGCTTTCATTGTGGTGAGGCAGGACACAACCTCTGTCACTGCCCGTACAGGCGGATTGGCCTCCGTGGTTTCGCTGTCGACGCCCCACGACCCCGTCCTGGCGAGCGACCACATGAAATCAACGACTTTCTGCGCAGCGGAGAGCACTCGTTGCCAAGGCGTCTGTCACGCTCCCCATCGCCATACAATGCCCGATTCGCGTCGCCGGGCCGCGGTTACTTGCAAGGATGGTCTCCTAGCCCCCGTAGGGGAAACAAAAGGCAGCAGTCTTTGGAGGTGAGGTTGTCAATGGCGAAAAGACGACGATCCTCCGCCGCCGACGGCCACCAACGACGACGCAGCCATTTCATTGCCCCTCCACACGACGACATCGATGACAACAGGACCAGAGTGCAAGTCGGCACCGCCGCCCAGCGAAATAACAACGGTATGCCCCGGCCATGACCTGAAGAAACGACGGAGCCGAGATCAGACACCAAGGCCCACGTGCAATGTGAGGACGCGAATAAGCGACCTTGAAGTTGATGTCAACGGTCGCAGAGTCACTGCCCTAGTAGACACCGGAGATTACTATTCAGTCATCAGTGGACCGTTAGCCTCTCAGCTCAGGAAAGTTACCAACGTTGGGATGGCCCGCTGATTCGCACCGCAGGTGGCAACCTGATGACACCATCGGGACAATGCACTGCAAACATAACCGTAAATGGGCGTACTTACCCCACCAGCTTTGTGGTCTTGCAGCAGTGCTCCCGAGACGTTATTATAGGCATGGACTTCCTAAATGAACATAGGGCTATCATCGACCTCCGATCCAAGCTCGTCAAGCTTTCTGCAGACAAAGCCATACCTGCTATAACGACGTCGACGCAACACGTGGCTCTAAACGTCCTCGAGGAGAATTGACCGTGCCGCCCCGATCAAGCGTCGCAGTCACCGTAGGTAGCGCAGACAGCGAAACCGCTGAAGGCATCGTCGAAGGAAATATCCAATTGCTCTTGGAACGAGGTGTCGGCATCGTAAGAGGCATCGCGAAATTCCAGAGCGAACAAGTTCAGGTGCCGGTAACAAACTTCACCGAAGAATACCGGCATCTCAACAAATGCACGAGGATCGCTTTTCTGGACAAATGAGCGGGCCTCAAAGACGTATTCGCCCTCCACGACCACCCACTGGAAGACGCACCGGACCAATTCCGCCAGCCCACATTTGATATCAATCCGGCATTGGCCTGCAGCAGGAAAGACTAGATTCGCAGTCTTCTTCGAAGCTACAGGGAGTGCTTTTCGTCACCATCGGAGGTACGACAAACACCACTGGCCAAGCACCACATTATAACGGACGAACACGCCCGACCTCTGCGACAAAGCCCCTATCATGTATCGCCACGAGAACGCCAGGCCATACGCGATCAAGTTGAGGAAATGCTGCGTGATGACGTAATCTAGCCATCGAACAGCCTCTGGGCGGTACCAGTCGTATTGGTGAAGAAGAAAGACGGCACACTTCGCTTCTGCGTTGATTACCGCCGCTTAAATAGGATAACTAAGAAGGACGTATACCCGCTTCCACGCATCAACGACACTCTCGAACGGCTCTGCAATGCAAGGTACTTCTCATCGATGGACCTGAAGAGCGAGTACTGGCAAATTGAGGTCGACGAAAGAGGTCGCGAAAGATCGAATTCATCACACCGGACGGCCTTTTTGAGTTCAAGGTGATGCCATTTGTCCTCTGCTCCGCACCAGCCACGTTTCAACGAGTAATGGACACAGTCCTGGCAGGCTTGAAGTGGCAAATTTGTTTGGTATATTTGGACGACGTTGTTGTCTTCTCGTCAAACTTTGAAGTCCACCGAAAACGACTGCAGACAGTGCTGGAAGCCATCACGTCATCGGGACTAACGCTGAAAACAGAGAAGTGCCACTTTGCCTATGAAGAACTGCGGTTCCTAGGTCACATCGTTAGTAAGGATGTTCGCCCAGACCCGGAGAAAACCGCTGCAATCACACAATTCCCACCGCCTGTCGACAAGAAAGCTGTGCGTCGATTCCTTGGGTTGTGCGCTTATTATCGACGATTTGTCAGAAACGTTTCGCACATCGTCGAACCGTTGACGCAGCTCACAAAAGCTGACGTACCTTTCAAATGGCATGTGCCAAAAGGAGAAGCCTTGACGAACTCAAGCGCCGCATGCAGTGCCCTCCTGTACTTGACCACTTTGATGAAAACGCCGAGACCGAAATTCATACCGACGCGAGCAGTGTGGGCCTAGGAGCCGTTCTCGTCCAGAAGAGTGCCGGACAAGAGAAAGTAATAGCCTACGCAAGCAGGTCCCTCAGAAAAGCCGAAGTCGATTACTCGACGACCGAGAAGGAGTGCCTCGCGATCATCTGGGCCACTTTTAAGTTTCGTCTATACCTATACGGCTGACCATTCAAGGTGGTAAGCGACCATCACGCGCTCTGCTGGCTGGCTAATTTGAAAGATCCCTCCGGCCGCCTTGCCTGATGGAGCCTACGACTTAAGAATTTGACTTGACTGTAGTCTGTAAGTCGGGCTGGAAGCATTCCGACACAGACTGCTTATCACGCGCTCCCGCCGACGCTCCCCCGAAGGACAATAACGACGACGCCTTTTTGGGACCGGTAAGCGCCAGCCGTTTCACAGAACAACAGCGATCAGACCCTGAGCTGAAAGCGCTAGTCAATTACTTAGAAGGATAGACCGCTTTCCCTCCTGGTGTGTTCAGGCGACATTTATCTTCATTCGCGTTAAGCAATGGCCTCCTCCTGAGGAAGAACTTCGCACCCAACAGGACTACGCAACTTCTTGTACTGCCTAAAAACCTCCGGCAGGAAATTCTGGCATTGCATAATGAGCCCACAGCAGGCCATCTCGGATTTGCACGCACGTTGCGTCGAATCCAGGAGAAGTACTACTGGCCGTTACTGCCTGCCGAAGTTGCCCACTACGTGAAGACGTGCCGTGAGTGCCAACGACGCAAGACGCCGCCTATCAGACCAGCAGGAGACCAAGTGTGGGTTTGGACACCAATTCGCCGTTGCGGACTAAGTGAAAAGCTGCTGCGTCGGTACTTTTGGCCGTACAAAATCATTCGCCGCGTCCGACCACTGGACTATGAAGTCATTCCCGACGGAACGTCAGCATCACAACGGCGACGCGCATGCCCAGAAATCGTACATGTTCGTCTGCAGCCTTATTACGTGCGTTAATGAATCCGTGGTGTTTAAACTTTGTAATGTTTCTATTTAAGTTGCTTTGTTTATTTGGAACATCGAGGCGATGTTTTTTAAGGGGGGGAGTAATGTCGCGAAACCTTCAAAGCTGTATTTGTTGTTTTTTTAACAGCCGCCATCATGCGGCCTTATCACTGTGATTCTGGCACGCGTATCAATTCTTTATCCCGTGTTTGTTCATACTCGTTCTCGCAATACGACACGTTATCATTTTCTTTGTCGCAAACAATGCGCCGAAATCTGTCTCGAAGATTCCGATCACTTGCGTATGTTTCTACAATGTTCCAGGTATAGTGCTAGTAGCAGTTCGCGACGTTATCTTGAGTGTTCTGAGCAGCCTTTAAATTGAGCGTTTCGACGATCGACGAACACGTTTGTTGCTATCGCCGCCGCCGAGTTGCTTAGTTCTTTTGCGGGCGCAAGTCAGCTTAATAAAGAGTTTCTTCAGTGCAATCACCGACTCATTTGTGTAATCGACCCTGGTCACCCCCACGTGACATGGGTGACTTGCAAGTTAAATAAAATTCTTAAGGTGGAGGACAGCAAAGCGAATTATAGAAAGTGTCGTAGTTGTCACTTTTAGCAATAACTGAAATCATAACTCAAAGTAAATAAAAATCTTCTGCCGCAGAGAACGTGGTTTTATCAATACACGGCGTACTACGGGTTTCCAGCATGTTGAAATTCCATCGTAGCGTCGGCGTAATCGGGCTGTGACTGATCAGTAGGAAATGCCTTCCTCTGAAATTACTGCACGTGATTCGACTTCACAGCATCCCACTTAACCTCTCCGACCGAATTAGTTGGATGTGCTTCGGTTGGGAACACCCTCGTCGAAATCACACATTGGCATCAGCGACTGGACTGATTTTTTTCGTTCTAGTCGCAGCATGTGAAGGGAACCCAAGCTCGAGTTTCACCGCGCGACTGCAGCGCCGCATTCCTGGCGTTGTGGCGAAATATGAAACGATGGGGCTTCACCGGAGCAGACGCTCCGGTAGCTTCCTGTGCACGCGCGGCGATCGCGTTGCGCTTGGCGGTTATTTGGCGATACAAAAACGCTTTCGCTCATGCGAAACGAATGTACTAAGTAGCATTGTGTCATGAGAAGCCACAATAGTAGGCGAAGCGCCAAAAGACGAGGCTCACGCGTGAAACTTTGCAGATTCCTTTGGAAGTGTGTCCGCAAGACCTGTTTTCCAACCGCATGACAGCGTTCTGAGAAGTCTCGCGTTCTTTGTGGAAACGAAAAGGGCCAATTTCCCCTTTCTTCGTAAACTCAGAAATATTGACAGTTGACAAAGACGGCTTTGAGAGGCATCAAAAAAGTACAGTGCTTTAACACCATGCACCATGCTAAGCAACTTGGGGGATGAACTGCAAATAATGATTGATGACCTAGACAGGAAAAGTAGAAAGGTAGGCTTGAAAATCCATATGCAGAAGACTAAGGTAAGGTTCAACAGCCTCGGGAAGGAACAGCAGTCTACATTAGGTAGCGAAGTACTGGAAGTAGTAGGCCAATATGTCTACTTAGGACAGGTTGTAACCGCAGATGCGGACCATGAAAGGGAAATAACAAGAAGAATAAGATTGGGATGGAGCGCATTTGGCAAGCACTCGCAGATTATGACTAGCGGCTTACCGGTATCGCTCAAAAAGAAAGTATACAACAGTTGCATCTTACCTGTACTCACCTATGGGGTTGAAACGTGGAGGCTAACCAAGAGAGTTATACTTAAGTTGAGGACAACCCAGAGGGCTATGGAACGAAAAATGGTAGGGGTAACATTAAGAGATAGGAAGCGTGCAGAGTGGGTAAGAGAAATAACTCAGGTTACCGACATTCTTAGGGCGAAGAGAGGATAACCGATGGTCGCTTAGGGTAACAAACTGGATTCTAAGGGAAGGAAAGCGTAGCAGGGGGCGGCAGAAAGTTAAGTGGGCGGACGAGATTAAGAAGTTCGCAGGAGTCAAGTGGATGCAGCTAGCACAGACCCGGGTTAAGTGGAGAAATATGGGAGAGGCCTTCGCCCTGCAGTGGGTATAGTGAGGCTGATGATGATGATAAAAAGTGAAGAGGATGGAAGATTATCCTACTCTTCGCTCCCCGCGTGTCTAGTTTTGTCGATTTTTTGTGCTCTCTCCCTGGCTTGTGAGCGCACTGAAAGCAACCAAATCAACAGATGCGACGTCCGCGATCGAGACTGATGTGTGAATGTGCCCTAAGCGTCCACAGCTGCCTTTTTATTTTTAGATTTACAAAGAAAATATCTAGGAGCGAGGCTTTTTTTCGGGTGTGGGGACGGTGTTCGAAAACATGCCTTGCTGAGGCGCTTTTTACAGATTTACAAATTGCCCAATAAGTGAACAAATTATTATTATTATTATTATTATTATTAACGAAGATATGTCGGAAGTGCAGTACAAAAGTGATCTAGCTATAGCTCGACTGACACTACTCGCACGGCGCACCCCATTCGCGTCACAGGGTTCGTGACTGCAAACCAAATATTATCATAAATGAAGCACAACCATTTAATAAAAACAGAAATAAAACACAATGTAGTACAAGCTTGGATTTCACCTTCCTTCCGAGCCAGCGAGCCGGTCATGTCGCGTGCAGCGCACGGAGCACGCATGTGCTTATGAGATTGCTAGCGTTCTTGTCTTTGAAGAAACACCTCCTTCGGACTATATACTTATTCTTCTGCTGCAAGATTTCCTTTGGTAACGTCGTAATATTAAAAAAAGCAAATCCGTACATAGATCGCATGCTACATGCCAAAGCGATGGTCAACGAGCGGGCCACTTTATTTCACAGTGCTGATGATACTTTTTGCAGTTTTTAAGCATATTATATGTGACAATATATATACATAGCGGACTTACCTCGAGATGCACTTCGTATACGTTTTGCTAACGTGGGACGCATTCAGAATCAATATTTACTCATCCCCGTTTGTTGTCTGCTCTACAGTGCAGACGTGAATAAAAAGTTTCCCGCCTATAATTAAGTATCCTTCATGAAAATACGCGTCAGGTTTCCCAATCAAGACGGAATGCAGGTGGCATGTCGCGCTGCGCCTGCGGGGGCGCGTCAAGGCGCGTGCTTGTGCGAGAGAAAGCGCACGGCGGAAGCGGTGAAGGCAGCGAGCTGAGCCGGCGGCGTCCAGTGTGTGCTTTTCTGTCCGCGCGACAAAGCAGCGGGAGACGTCCGCACGTGCGCGGAAGCGAGCGAGCGAAAGGAGAAAACTTGCACGGGATGCCTAGGTGGTGCCGCCGCGCGTATCCCCAGTTTCTATTTTTCCGTCTGAGATGGCGCTCTCTGTCAGGAGCAGCAGCGCCGCTCGACGGTGCTTTGGAAGCCTCGTTCGCACCGCCCACTCATTCGCTCGGTATGCTCTTGAGTCACACAAAGACATAGTTTTCATACTCAACACTTCTGAGCACCACGCAGAAGCATGATTCCTCGGAAGCAGCTCGGCACACATCGCAGGGGACGCTTTCCCAGCAGAAGCGCTACTGCGCAGCGATCACGTCAGAGGCGTCCGGCATCAGACGCTGCACCTAGCAATCGCGCTGTGAGCGGAAAGAGGAGCCGCGTCGCCTAAACACCACTGTTCGAGTGACGCACGCTGGATGGATGTTGGAAGGGGAGAGAGCGAGAAAACTTATTAAACGCAAGGGTATTGGGGCATCCTCGCACCGGTACCCGCGCGGCCCGAAGGGGAGAAGCGGGTGAGCGAAGATAGTGATCTAAAGAAAGGAAAGACGCTCGATTCTACAACCCGTGAGGGTACACGGCGAAACGTCAGGGGCGAGTGGCGCGCCACGTGTCGGGGCAGCGCCGCACATTGCGAGGAGGGGTTCTTCTATGTTTGCCGCAAGATGGCTCTGCATGTGCGCAGAGCGCAGAAGAAATGTAGCGGAAACGTACTTCGCTACTCGTGTAACTGCGACTTCTGTAAGTAACATGCTCATAATTACCGATATACACCGCAGTATAACGTTCTACGGCACGTTTCTAAAGCAACACCGCATTCATTAGAAGCGCTTTTGTACCGCTTTAAAGATATAACTCGTGGCTTAGTGGTAGAGTCTACGTCTCACACTCCGGAGACCCTGGTTCGATTCCCACCCAGCCCATCTTGGAAGTTGCTTTTTATTTATAAAGTGCATGCCGGGATTTATCGCTCACGGCCAACGCCGCCGGTGACACCGGCTTTTCTGCGACACGAGCTCCCTAACGCTACCGCGTTGAAATAGCCGACAGCGGTGGCTATTTTCACAGCACAAATGTCAAAAAGCGCGAACTGTTAGTCAGCCATGTGCATTCTGTTGAACAGATTATAGAAGATAAGCTTTTACGTGAAGGCTAAGTGTGTGTTGTAGGTCAGCGACCACATCGCGTACGACGTGGGATTTGAGGCAATATTTAATTTTTATTATACCCGTTCGATGCGCTGTTTGCTTTAATTTCTGAAGAGCTTGCAGATGTATTTAGTTGGTGCCTATGAACTCAATAAAAGATACGTGGGTTCGTTCGCATCTTAGACGCGCTTTTCAGTATATGGCGATATGTTAATTTTGATGCCGATTGTTGTTCAATTGCATACTCAGAACATTTTATACCTAGCTTCCACCTGAATAGAATGTGCATTCACATGTATACAAAGGAACATCAACCCTTCTGCTGCAAACGAAATATTTTCGCGCTTTAATTTTCGTGAATCGCATTCAGCTCCTAATAACTGGTCCCGCAATTGATCGAGTAATTTCAATTTCACAGAGTAACTGAGGCAGCTGTGGACAATATCTAGAAAAACAAATTTTCGCTGCGTGGTTATTACTTCATTGATCCTATAGCTTTTATATTCGTATATAACTGTTTTATTCAATCACTCGCCCCGCCGCGGTGGCTCACGCGTTAGGGACTGCTGGTCATGGCGACGCGGGTTTGATCCCGGCCGCCGCTCGCTGGAAGCGAACTGCAAAGAGGTCTTTAGAAATATACGTTCCCGTTAAATAACCACCGAAGGGAGGGGGCGGAGTGAAATTTTTACAGGTCTCCGATACAGCGCCCCTCGTAGCCTTGTCGCACTGAGGTGTACGTTAAACACTACAAAACTAAACGAACATGTTCACTCAATTGTATCCTTGCTTACAGGTAATTTTATATATCCTGCCTTGGAGCTTCAGTGTCTGCTTTCTAAGAAAGAAACAATCTGTTTCTGAGCATGAGTTGCGAGGCAGCATATCCTTGTTCTCTTGTTAGTTTTGCTCCTTATGTCGTGGGTTCGAAATGACCCAAACGGCCCGTCTCTGTTATGTGACATGTTTCTTTGCAGCTAGCATGGACATGCCCTGAAATGCGCCAGCTTGCGATTTCCCGTGCCAAGTGTACCTGCAAGCACGAATTCAGGGGCGCTGCAATCATGCTGCTGTATGCTGTTTCATAAACTCCCACGAATATGAGTCCTGCACAAGCCAGGCACAACAATGGGGCAAACCCAGCAGCAAAAATCCGAAGCCCTCTTTAGAGAGCATCTGGGCCTTAATGAAATGGGTATAATAAAAATTAAATACTTGCCTCAAATCCCACGTCGTACACGATGTGTTTGCTGACCTGCGACACGCACTTAGCCTTCACGATAACAGCGTTGTCTTCTACAATCTGCTCAGCAGAATGCACGTGGCTGACTAACAGCTCTCCCTTTTTGAGGTTTGCGCTGTGAAAATAGCCACCGCTATCGGCTATTTTCTTAAAACCCCATCCAAGCGTGTACATTGCTGCACACTCGCTTCAAACACCCCTTCGTCCAAGCGCGAGTTTGAAAAGTAGAAGCAGGAGCGCGCGCGTGCGCGCAAGACAGCTTTCTTTCAGCGCGGAAATCCAAGCGCGCGCAAGCAGCTTTCAACAACGCGAGCGACAAAGAACGCCAGCGCGCGCTAAGCGAGCTGCTTCCGCGTGCAGAAGCCGCAAATACACGAAAGTCTACAGGCGAACTGTTGCGACAGCCAGCAACACAACCATACACTTCCCCACATTTCGAGCGTCGCGGAACTACTCCAGCCATGTTTTAATCTCAGCTGTGACACCTGTTTGCATGCCTGCGAAGCCACGGCGGCGGGCCGGCGCGAGCACTCACAAAGAGAGGTAACGCGAGCAGCACACGAAGCCGCCAGAACACGTTCGGTCAAGCGCCGCATCAGCGCCGCGCCCAACCAATGCTTCAAAATTTTGCCGCTTGCGAAAGAGCGCGCGCTGCAGTCGCGCAGCCAAACTTGAGGTTGGGTTCCCTATAGTAGTATCACGGAGAGGAATCATCAAGCACGAATAGGACTCACGGACATACGCACGATTTCAAAATGAACTTGTAGGCAGGATTAATAAAGCTCGTTTTAACGCACTACACGGGCTCGGGCCGGGCCTGGAAACGGCTGTTTTGTCGGGTTCGAGCAGGGCTAGGGCTTTAAGTTGAGGACCCAGGCTAGGCTAGAGTCTTCTTATTTAAATGAAAGAATCCTGGCATTAAATCGTTCAAGTGGCTAATGAATAAACCACTAAATTTATATTTGTTAACGCCGATGAGGGAGGGCTGATTTGTAGACCGATTTTAACCAGCGGCATTGGTTTGCCTAATTTACTTCGGGGCAAACCAACGCTCGCACGCCTGTTCAGCGACACAAACGAAAAAGTTAAAACGAAAAGGGGCAAAACCCTGCAACGCGCTCTAGTACGGTGTAGGTCTCATAGAATGCTGCAATGCATGATACAAGCCCCGCTTATTTGAGCATGCGCCTACTAAAGTGGGAATTTTCAGCAATCAGTGAGCACACTCCGTCGGATGAAAAAGTTAAAACGAAAAGGGGCAAAACCCTGCAGCACGCTCTAGTACGGTGTAGGTCTCATAGAATGCTGCAATGCATGATACAAGCCCCGCTTATTTGAGCATGCGCCTACTAAAGTGGGAATTTTCAGCAATCAGTGAGCACACTCCGTCGGATGAAAAAGTTAAAACGAAAAGGGGCAAAACCCTGCAACGCGCTCTAGTACGGTGTAGGTCTCATAGAATGCTGCAATGCATGATACAAGCCCCGCTTATTTGAGCATGCGCCTACTAAAGTGGGAATTTTCAGCAATCAGTGAGCACACTCCGTCGGATGAAAAAGTTAAAACGAAAAGGGGCAAAACCCTGCAACGCGCTCTAGTACGGTGTAGGTCTCATAGAATGCTGCAATGCATGATACAAGCCCCGCTTATTTGAGCATGCGCCTACTAAAGTGGGAATTTTCAGCAATCAGTGAGCACACTCCGTCGGATGAAAAAGTTAAAACGAAAAGGGGCAAAACCCTGCAGCACGCTCTAGTACGGTGTAGGTCTCATAGAATGCTGCAATGCATGATACAAGCCCCGCTTATTTGAGCATGCGCCTACTAAAGTGGGAATTTTCAGCAATCAGTGAGCACACTCCGTCGGATGAAAAAGTTAAAACGAAAAGGGGCAAAACCCTGCAACGCGCTCTAGTACGGTGTAGGTCTCATAGAATGCTGCAATGCATGATACAAGCCCCGCTTATTTGAGCATGCGCCTACTAAAGTGGGAATTTTCAGCAATCAGTGAGCACACTCCGTCGGATCTAGTAGAAGGCGCTCTTGTACCTTCTCGATTTTGTGTTTGTGTTACTTTAGTGACTGGCCAATTGAAGCCTCATAAGAGCCGCTGGACCTTTAACCGACTGCACGGCAGGAAGCCGTCTTTTCAAAGATAGGCTTTCTCAGCGTCCCCGTCCCCTCCCCGAAATAAAAAAAAAAGAAACATCTCGACGCTACGACGCTACGAGCATTGAATAAGAGCGTACCGCAATAGGAATCTTGGGGCATTCAAACACAAATACATGCACAATAAACAGGTGTTTCGCTTTTCGCCTCCATAGAGATGCGGAGTGCGGCATTGAACTTTTCACAAGAATATTTAGATTTTTTCTTCTCCTGCCCTTGCTAACGCAGGTTCTTGTAACATAGTTCCCGGGGACAGTCTGTGTGATTGAACAAATAGCATTCCCTAAGAACTAATTGCTCATAAGAAGCCATATTTTAAATTCCTATAATCTATAGCTCTTAAACCTTGAATCTTGATTTATGATTACGAAACATTTAAGTAGTATCATTTGTTTATTTAAAAAAAGAACATCAGTCCTATTCAGACTAAGAAGTGGGTCGGTTACATCAAAAGTGCACACATAGTAATAACCTAAAAAGTTGCACATGAAATACAGTGATGACCAAAGGAAAAAAAAAATATCGTGACCAGCATACCTACAAGCGTCAATTCAGCAATTCAGATAACGGAGAGAACTACGGCTCTTAGCAAATAGAATTTTATTGATACGTTTATCACAATCTTGCTTAGGACATAGTGGCTAGCGCGCGTGGAAGATGCATGCAAAAAAATGGTGGACAGTTCCTCGTGTGATAGCAACTATATCCGAATCTAGCAACCAACAGATAAGAGCTTTGGTAGTACAGTCTCGCACTCTTTCGATAACAAATGAATTTTTCATGCAGTCTTTTGGAAACATTTTCTTCTACCTGCTTGGAATGTTTGTAGTGCGTTATTTGGAATGTTGACTCTTTTATGTACTGTTGCATGTAAATAAGGACCAAATAATTTATGATGGAACAAAAAAGCCTTAAAGGGGTGCCGTGACGTTCTCCAGCCCACTAAATTCTAGCCGGCCTCTAGATTCTTTACATCTTCCCGATGCCTCAAAGCCCAATCATAACGGCGAAATCGTAGCGCCTAATATTTTAATCCGCTTAAGTAATCAGCGCTTTGGCACCGATGCGAGCGACACACGACGGCGAAGTTCGTTAACGGATATGAAGTTTCCTCCTCGCTTGTGCGCTGCTTCGCTGATTGGTTGAGCAAGCATGTGCACTTTAGATTTTACCTTCGAATATTCTTCAAGTTACTATGCAGAAAACAAATAAAAGATGTGTTAATTCCACATGTGTTCTTGAAGTACTTGTAATGATAGGGACCGTAAACTCAGGTAAAAGCGGTGTACGCCCAGCTAAATACGCTCAGTGAACTCATTGATCAGCGGATGGCAAACTGAGCTCGCAAACAGTCTTTACAACTCTATCTTTTAAAGACTACCTCCATGGTCGTACTGCCATCTCACGGACGATCGCCCCACTGCTTCCCCGTCGGTATCATCCGCACATCTGCCTGAAAGGTGCATATTATATACCAATGCATCACATACTGCAAAGCGAGGAGTTACTTCCCTGTATAGTCCCTCTCATCCGCATCTGAATGCTCACGTGACATATACCGCGGATACGTGCACCCCTCTGGCCCTGGAACTTTAAGCCATTTACAATACCATTTATTCCCTTCCGCCCGTTCCTACATTCAATGCAGCTCATCTTTACACAGACTCTCTCACTACCCTTAAACAGCTTAAGGCCGTTCGACGCACATTCAAATAACACAGTCCATTCATTTGCTCTTTTTAAAGTACCTTGTCCTGTGCGCATACACTGGATTCGCGGCCATGCTCGCAATCCACATAATATTCAAGCGGATGCTACGACGCACATAAACACATCAGGCGATCCACGACCTTCCCCTCTTCCTCCAGATCTGTTCCTGTCCCACGATTCCGATTCTCAAGTTCTGCGCAAGCAAACAGGCGCTCTCATTCCTCCGTGTTCGCACCCTCTCCCCCGTAATCTTACTCGGCAGGCAGGAGGAGTTATCAGTGCGCCTGCCCCGCCGGGGTTGTGCAGTGGTAAGACGCCCTCCTATACTGTGCCGGAGTACCCGGGTTCGAACCCGACCTCGGCGACTGCGTTTCGATGGAGGCGAAACGAAGAGGCGTCCGTGTGCTGTGCGATGTCAGCGCACGTTAAAGATCCCCAGGTGGTCAAAATTACTCTGTAGCCCTCCACTACGGCTCCTCTTTCTCTCTTTCCACTTTCACTCCCACCTTCCTCCCCTCCCTTCCCTTAGGTTGAGATGTCCACAGAGAACAAGAGAGACAGTTACCGCGCCTTTCCCTTCCTATAAATAAATCAGTATCAGTACGCCGGATTCGGACAGGGGCGGCACTGACCCCATCTGTACGACATCGTTGGCGTGATAAAGATCTGCCAGTGCCCTCACTGTGACACTGCACCTGAGATCTGCGATATGCGTCACTTGTGGACGTGTCCAGCAACGGCTCCAGTTAGAGAACGGCTACTCATGAAGGTGGGCCTGCGGTGAAACAGCGATTGTGATTACGAGAGGTGGACAATGGACAATCACTACACCGCCAACCTCTGCGAATACCTAGTGCAACAGGCCTTCACTCCTTTTAACTTTCTATCTCCTGCATCCCATTTCCCCTTTCTCCACTTATACAGATGGCACTTGTGTCGAGATCGCTCGTGAAGCGCGCTCGCCACACCCGACTCCACAGCGGGATTCCACCAGCAGGCCACTGCCCAGGGAGTTCCGGGCAAATGACCTCCTTGCTGGCTCTGTACAGGTACAGGGTAGGCTTCGCCTTAGCTCCTGTACGCCATTCCTCCGTCGCCGCTTTCGTATTCGTTCTAGAATTTTCTCAAGTAGCGCTCGAGTCACTGTAGCTCGATTGAGCCGTGGCAGCAGCAGTGATGGAGACCGGCGGAAGACCAGAACGGTGACGCAGATTTGCTGACCGTCGGGTCCACCTCGTCGACACCCCCGCAAAGATGGTACGGAGCAGCGTCTGATGGGCTAGGCCGATGGAGAAGCCGGTCCTCATAGCACAGCTATAGTGCCTAGAATATATTGGCTAGTGTGCCGACCGAGGCCTCCCGGGTGGCACCATGAGCGATGAATGCCGGCGGCTGCCGCCAGGAGCGCTGCAAACTGGGTGGGTACCAGCCGCGCTGTCTGCTGCCTACCGCGCTCTCACATCTTCGGCAAGAGGGCTGCTTGCACTGCATTTCAGCTCTCATTAAGTCGCGACAGACCTCAGTTATAACTGAAGCCGCTGACTACAAGTTTCAGGGTGCGTGTTTTGTCTTGGACTGGAAGCGGCGAACGTATTTAACGCTTCTTGCTTGCGAAGGCTTCTGCGAAGTTTGAGCATCTTGTTAACGTAGAAAGACGGGCTAGTTGATCTTGCTCGGTTGGCTAGCTCGGTTGTGCTGTCACCCAAAGAGCTAGAATTTTTAAAGAGGAGAATGACACGTGGCCATAGGTGATGAGGCGCTAATCTGTACGATAATGCAGAGGCGAAGGTTTGGGAACATGCGCTCAAGAGATGGCGTTGTACAATTTTTGTTTATATTGATGTTATGTCCATTAAACTATCAGTTGAAGTTCAGCGTTTGTCCCTTGTCTTTCTCCTTAGTCCTGTCTTTAATTTTACGCTGACAAAATATGCACTCTACTTGAGCATCTTAGGATCTTAGTCCCGGACATCCCGTGCTCACAAAGGGAAACCCACAATTTCTATTCTAACAACAATTAAAGCATAGGCATTTATTGATATAAAATATATTTGTAATCTCTGGAACAAAGTGAAATGCTTCATTTTTATTGACATATGGTTCTTTCTGCGCACTGTACACTTGCTGACAAGTAAACACGTACGCGCAGTTTTATTTATATATTGTATATGCGAACAACACAGGAAACAAAGTCACGCAACACTCCTCTTATGTATATGTAATAACAAACACAGGCACATGTGGCAGAATTGCATGAACAGCAGAGCGCAAACGAGGAACCTTTACTTACAGCGGCTAAGGTACATCGCGGCCTGTGATTGCACACAAGGTTTTGCCGAAGTCACCATCTTTTGAATAAAAAAGCGGACGAAGTTTTTTTTTTTTTTCTCAGGCACACAATATGCACGAGACGCGGCCGGTTCATCGCGAGGAAGCTCGTTGGTAATGCCGCGCTTACGGTGAAACATGCGCCTAATATATAACTGCATCCATATGACATATGTGCAGCGCAAAAGGACAATCGAGGGACACAGAAAAGGTACACAACACAGGTGCTGTCTGTAGCGCCTGATTGTGTACACTCTGTGCTACACACTATCATGGAGCACCGTTACCGACTCGCCCAAGTTTCCATCCTTGTGAATATAACTGCATGCTCTAAAAATGTTTCTCGCCAACAAAAGCAGTTGCCGTTTACCTTCCGTCATTTCTATCAATGCTTCGTTCCCATTGTACAGAATGCGTACTTACGTAGCATCAGATAGCGCAGTAATACGTACGCTCCTTGTTCTAGCGGTAGCCCCGTTTGCCAAAAAAGCAAGTCTTCTCTGTGCACCACCGCTTTCTCTTTGGCATTTTTCTCTGCAGTTTCGTGAGAGGCACTGGGGAAACAACAATCATGAACCGCGCTCCACCACTGGCGACACAGTAAAAAAAGAAGGGATACAGGCGAGCACAGAACGCGCGCACAAAACACGAAAAAAAAAAACCGATGCAATCGTCGCCGAGCAGGTAGAAGTGCGGAACGACTCGCATGAGCAAACACCTACACCGTAAATAAACTGCTGCACCTTCGTGAAAGCAAAAGACGCGCAGAAGCAGGTTTAACACGCACGCACAACACCAACAGATTGCCGTATTCTGAAGCGAGAAAACTGCGTCGTCTGTTCAGGTGATACCCTCCCGACAAGCAGCGTCCTCTGCCGCTAACGATTGGCTTTCATTGCAAACAGCGCCATCCTCGCCCATAAGGAAGCGCGGGCGCTCGTCACACTAGCCAGTATATTCTAGGCACTGTCACGGCCGCTCGATGGAAGCGCACTAGGTGCGGCCTGCTACGTCGCCCGAAACCGGCGGGAGGCGCCTACTTCCCATCGCCACCGCCGTGGCGCCACCGTTCGGGGACAGCCGCGCGCGGAGAGCTGCGCCTGGCCGCGCATTCAGGGAGGCGTCGGCGTGGTAGAAGCCTTTTATTTTAAGGATATAAGAGCTCCGTTTCACACAATTAGGCAACACGAATTAGTATATAATGTCATGTCTAGTGTGACCATGTCAGCACCTAGCGCTTGCTCGGCAACGATGCATACTGGAGTTTACCCCGAAAAACTTAATGTGACGGTGGATCAAGGCAACTTGATTGGAGAGCTCGCATTACCGTGATGTTGCATTCGGATCAAGTTGTTTGTCATACAAAAATGTCACGCGGCTGTGAACACTTCGAAGCTGTTCAGCTGCCATGGTAGCCTAATGCATAACCACTTAACTATGTCGCGAATTCCGTGGGTCATTTTCATACCATTTACTCATTCCTGCATACAGCTTTTATACACAAATTTATGTAAACCTGTTCTAAGCTGACAGCGCTATCCAATAAAAATATATTGTCCTACTGTGAGCAACCTCTGTGAAAATGCGACATATAACCACCCTTTCTATCTCATTTTGACAAATGTTACGTTGGAAATAGAAAGATGTTTGTTAGGTCAAATCTACATGATAACCTGGGATCTCCGACTCAGTTGGAAACCTTAAACTTTTTATGCCAGAAGGCTATCCGTCATGGTTTCTCGCATTTCGCATGACCGAACTAAGCGCGCTTCATAGAACCGGGCTGCCCCAAGGTGCTACGTATATGCGCCGAAAGTTTTTATTACCATTTTTATTGGCTGCTCGCAAACCCGCACAATTTTTGCTGGTTTGTAATTTTCAATGGAAGAACGCGCATCGAGTGTTCCTGTTGTGAAACTTTTACTTGCGATCACAAGAATGTTCACGCTTCAGAGCGCAACTGCAGCCGAGATTCAGCGAGCAGCCGAGTACGCTTATTAAATGGCCACACAAAAAAAGAAGAAAATTACCAATCGCAGATGGAAAACCTTTCATGAGAGAGGTTTATGTCATAGCCATAAATGTCGCTCCACTGTTGAGTTGACATTTCCAGCCCAGCTCGCTCTCTGTGGGTTATATAAAAAAACGCTTCGTACCGTTTTCTGATATGTCCTCGCAACATAACCTGCGAGAAAAGCTTCTGGTGCTACCTCATCGTGTTCATCTGCTTCACAAAACATCGTTAAAAATCTTAGTTCACTGGCCAGCTTCCTGGTAATTAAATAGGTTAAACAACGTGACGGAAACGCATGAAATGAGGACGACACAACTAGCGCTGTTGTGCCGTCCTCTTCTCTTGTGTTCCCGTCACGTTGTTTGTACTGTTAACCTATAATTGATCACCAACAAGTCCAATCTGCTGTTCCTTGTAGCAAATTCAATGGCAGCTGATAGGGCATTATGCTTCAGCATCTGGACTTTTAACCTCAGCGCCGCTTTCATTTCAGAGGAAGCGAGTGCATTTCCACTCCTCGCTACTGCCTTTGTCTGAAGCGAGCTCAGCAGATAAAATTTGAGGGTCTCTTAGATGTCTCTTAAGCGGAGGACGGCGAAAGCCTACCCTTGTCCTATCATTTGCCTCTTATCGTTTGCCACAGTTCGTCATTTCAAGTCGTCGTTTAGTATATTGGTCGTTTCCCAGTCATGATGAGTCTGCCTGCATAGTCATTGTAGCCCTTACCACTCATAACTAAGCAGGTTACTCATTTAGAATCGGCAATGGTCATTACATGTCATCTTTTCACATATTGGTTATTTCGTAGTAATTAGCAGTAATGATGAGTCATGCCTAGCTATATTCATTACCACACATCGCTAAGCACTTGTACTCATTTCTAATCAATTGCGGTCATTACATGCCATAGTTTGATATACTGATCATTACAAATCATTTTAGTCATTATTACCCATTATTAGTCATTAGCATTAGTCATTACCTCTATCAATGTCTATTTATAACTTTTATTGATTACCTATCACCATCAATCATTTTCATTCTTAATCTCCCTCTTTGCACGTCCGCTTTTGCGACAGACACACAGTGCACAGATGCGACGCACAGATCACAGCCCATCTTCTGCGCACAGATTTCCGCTCCACGAGCCTAGAACGGCTTTCGCCTTAAAAACAAACGCATCCCGTCTCAACGTTAACGTGCTTGCACACGCGCACACAAAATTTTGCGTTTACCACGCAGACACGAGGCGAACGCGTCCTGAAAGGAAGCAAACCGCGCGCTCAGAGCCGGCGACCCCGGCAGCGACGTGTCCCCGAACAGCGGCGCCCTCAGTAGAAATAGCGGGGGCAACTGTAAACTCCCCAAGGACGCGCTTGCCCATTGACGGCGGCGCGACGCAGCAGGCCGCCCCCAGTGCGCTTCCATCGAGCGGCCGTGGCACTGTAGCACAGCTTCTTCGCAGCGTCGTTACCATGGTAACGATGCTGCCAAAAAGTGCGGTTACAAGTTGAGTTGGACAAGCAACCATGGTGGAAAGCTTCCGATACGTCAGCAGAAAGCTGCGCTTCCCTAGTTTCCGCCCAAGTCGAGCGCTGTGCGAGCGAAATGGGAGAGGGGCTCCCTCTCACACCGGCTCAGACGCGGTGTTCTTTTTTTCTATTATTTAGAATTTTATAAACCGAATAACTCTCGTTTCCATGCTTCGATTTTTGTAATTATTTTTGAACTGACGTCGGCATGGTGTAAAGAACCTAGAAGTTGGCTGGAATTAGCGGCCGGACGAACGTCACTGTGCTCCTTTAAAAGGGGATACTGCAGCACTTTTTGCAGAAATCGAGGTTTTAATGGCGTATAAGTTTCTCACGCCGCGAACTCGACTATGTAGTTAAATTTAGGCATAAACAAGCGCAAATTGCCTTTCTTTAGTTAAAATATGCGACCAGCATTGCCAGCACCTCGAGACACGCAGCGGGCCGCGCCGCCGCCTGCGATTGGTCGAGCTGTCGTGACGTAGTCCTGAAGACCCGAGACGCTGCCGATATGCATCCTGCGCTGCACTGCAAATATAGGGTGTTGCACAATTAGAGGCGCGATGTAGAATGCTTCTCCCAGCTAAACCGCGGATTCCTTGCAGTTCAAATTTCGCACAGAAATCACGTTTTGTCGCTAGTATTTTTTAATACTAAATTTGTTTGGGGTACTTGCCTGATTCGATCAGAAGAAGTCAGATGTTCCCATCGCCTGCGGCGGCGACGACGCCAAACGAACCGCTGCCCCAACAATGGTACTGGTATTAAAAAATACTAGCGACAAAATGTGATTTCTGTGCGAAATTTGAACTGCAAGGATTCCGCGGTTTAGCTGGGAGAAGCATTCTACATCGCGCCTCTAATTCTGCAACGCGCTGTAGACCAACACCGTGTTTACAAACAAAAGGGGGCCGCAGCTGACTAGGGATGAAAAGTAGGGTTAGTGTCCGTAGAAATACATGGAACCGAAAGATTTTAAAGCAGTTCTCTCTTTTCACGGGGCATTAATGATGTTATTCGACACAGAGCAACCATGAACGCCCTAGAACAGATAGCGAAAATATAAAATCTCATTACCGAGGCAAAATATTTTTAAAATACCGCGAAACATGTGGGAATGCGAGTTGGGAGAGCGACTCGTAGACATACATGTACACACAACTTACCGGAGCATTTTTCTCATTTCGCAGAGCATCATAAGGGGTGGCTGCTCGTTAAACGTTGACCAGCGTTTTGAGGAAGTCTGTGATAAAGTATGGTGCGTCATTACGGAGGCGGTTTACTTTTAAAACTCCCCGTATAGACCAACACCGTGTTTACAAACAAAGAGAGCGCTCGCGGCGTCGCAGCCGACTGGGGGTGAATAATAGGGTTAGGGCCCATAGGAATACATGGAACCGAAATATTTCTAAGCAGTTTTCTCATTTCACAGGGCACCTGTGATGTCATTATTCAGTACAAAGTAACTATGAACATTCTAGAACAGATCACGAAAGTATGAAATCTCATTAACGAGGCGAAGTATTTTTAAAATACCGCGAAACGTATGGGGGTGCAAGTTGAGAGGGCGACCCGTAGAAATACATGTAAACACAACTTACCGGAACATTTTTCTCCTTTCGCAGAGCATCATAAGTGGTGGCCGGTCGTTAAACGTTGACCAGCGCTTTGAAGAAGTGTGTGATAAAGTAGGGTGCGTCATTACGGAGGCAGTCTACTTTTAAAACTCCCCGAATAACCTGTGTTATGAATCCAGACACCCCCAAAAGGCAAGCTGGGCGTAGCGAATCACGCAGTTTTGCTTACAGTCTGATATGCTGCCGCTTAGGGTAAATAAGCTTGATTATACTGTCGCTCCAGTGATACGTGCTAGACAGAATTACATTTAAAAAGTTGTCAAACGCCATACGACAATATGAACCGAACGAGATTCGCGCATTGCAGCAGACGACAGCGTATCTGGAGATACCCATCGCGGCCGCCTCCAGCTCCGGAGCGTCTGCTAGCGACAGCGCCGGTGGCGCATTGCCGTCTGCAACTGTGCGCGGTCAGTTTATCGTGCTATGAACTGTCCCGCAAGTCGTCAGACTTGCAGTACTTGCAAGGGAATGTAGTGTGCCATGCAACATGATGTCAGGGCATGATACAAGACGTTCACCAACAAATGAGAAGGGTTCAACGCTTCTGAACCGAGTAAATTGTTGCAGTAAATTGTGTTTACTTGTGTTTCTATGGGTCGCCCTCCCAACTCGCACCCGCATACGTTTCGCGGTGTTTTAAAAATACTTCGCCTTGTTAATGAGATTTCATACTTTCATGATCTGTTCTAGGATGTTCATGGTTGCTCTGTACCGAATAACGAAATCACAGATGACCTGTGAAATTAGAAAACTGCTTTGGAATATTTCGCTTCCATGTATTCTTATGGTCGCTAAGCCTATTTTTCACCCCCAGTCGGACCACGCTCGCGATAAAAGCGCCACCGCATCGTGCTTACGTCACAGATCGGTGTTGGTCTATAGACCAACACCGTGTTTACAAACAAAGGGGGCGCTCGCGGCGCCGCAGCCGACTGGGGGTGAAAAATAGGGTTAACGTCCATAGGAATACATGGAATCGAAATATTCCAAAGCAGTTTTTTCATTTGACGGGGCACCTGTGATATCGTTATTCGGTACGAAGCAACTATAAACATCCTACAATAGATCGTCAAAATATGAAATCTCATTACCGAGGCGAAGTATTTTTAAAATACCGCGAATTATGTGGGGGTGCGGGTTGGGAGCGCGACCCGTAGAAATACATGTAAGCACAACTTACCGGAGCATTTTTCTCATTTCGCAGAGCATCAGAAGTGGTGGCCGTTGACCCGCGCTTTGAAGAAGTGTGTGATAAAGTATGGTGCACCATTACGGAGGCAGTCTACTTTAAAAACTCCCCGAATAATCTGTGTTATGAATCCAGACGCCGCCAAAAGGCAAGCTGCAATGTGTAGCGAATCGCGCAGTTTTGCTAAGTCTGATATGCTGCCGCATAGGGTAAATAAGCTTGATAATACTCTCGCTTCAGTGATACTTCCTAGACAGAACTACATTTAAAAAGCAGTTGACAAACGCCATACGACAATATAGACCGGACGAGATTCGCGCATTGCAGCAGACGACAGCGCAGCTAGCTATACCACCGCGGCCGACTCCACCTCCGGACCGTCGGCTGGCGACAGCGCCGGTGATGAATGGTCGTCTGCAACTGTGCGCGGTCAGTTTATCGTGCTGTGAGCGGTCCCACAAGTCGTCAGACTTGCATTACTTGCAAGGGAATGTAGTGTGTCATACAACATGACGTCGGGGAATCGTACAAGACGTTCACCAAAAAATGAGAAGGGTTCAACGCTGCTAAACTGAGCAAGATTTTGCGGTAAGTTGTGTTTACATGTATTTCTATGGGTCGCCCTCTCAACTCGCATCCCCATACGTTTCCCGATGTTTTAAAAATACTTCGCATCGGTAATGAGATTTCATACTTTCACGATCTGTTTTAGGATGTTCATGGTTTCTCTGTGCTAAATAACGACATTGTATGTGCCCTGTGAAATGAGAAAACTGTTTTGAAATCTTTCACTTCCATGTATTACTATGGGTGTTAACCCTACTTTTCACCTCCAGTCGGACCACGCTGGCGATAGAAGCGCCACCGCATCGTGCTTACGTCACAGATCGCTGTTGGTCTATAACCTGTACTATGAATCCAGACACCGCCAAAAGGCAAGCTGGGTGTAGCGAATCGCGCAGTGTCTGATATGCTGCCGCATAGGGTAAATAAGCTTGATAATACTGTCGCTCCAGTGATACGTGCTAGACAGAATTACATTTAAAAAGCAGTTGTCAAACGCCATACGACAATATGAACCAAGTGGGATTCACGCATTGCAGCAGACAACAGCGTAGCTGGCGATACCAACCGCGGCCGCCTCCAGCTCCGGAGCGTCTGCTAGCGACACCAGCGACAGCGGGTGGTGCATTGTCGTCTGCAACTGTGCGCGGTCAGTTTATCCTGCTGTGAGCGGTCGCGCAAGTCGTCAGACTTTCATTGCTTGCAAGAGAATGTAGTGTGTCATGCAACATGATGTCGGGGTGTCGTACAAGACGTTCACCAAAAAATGACAAGGGTTCAATGCTGCTGAACCGAGCAAAATGTTGCAGTAAGTTGTGTTTACATGTATTTCTATGGGTCACCCTCTCAACTAGCACCCCCATACGTTTCCCGGTGTTTTAAAAATACTTCGCCTCGGCAATGAGATTTCACGCCGTTTAAAGAAAAGGCCCGGAACATTGTGTATTCCCCCGGCAAGCTAAGCAGCTAATCAGCCGAAGTCACTCCTTGACAATCAAACTGAATGTGTTTCGAAACGTTTCGTTCATTTCTCTTGTGTAGAAGCGAACCTCGCTCAGCGCACCTCAGGCGATCTGGTGGCGCTTGTGCTAAGTGAGCGATCTGTGCCTGAGCTACCTGAGCCTCTACTAATGATTCCGCAAGAAGCTGCGCGAGCACGTCGGACACGGGTAATGCGGCAAAGTACCTCGCAGAGTCGGCTCATGCACGGCCTCGGCGCTATACGGTGGCGCACACGAAGAATCATCCGCGTGTTCCGTCGATGAGTTATGCGATGTGTATCACAGCAAGTCGCGTGTCCTCTTGTTTAAGGAAAGGAGACACTCATTGTCTCGCGCAGTTCGCAGTGCCGTCAGATCGCAACGTTGCTCTCGGCGTGGACTGCTCGCGTTCAACACTTCACGTAAAACCTCCATGCGCAGACCTTAACTTCACACAATAGTTCAAATAAAAATAACGTCCTTACCTCACGTTTCCTCCTTTTAGCAAAGGCGCTTTTTGGCAGTGGTGATGTGCTTCTTTTGTGCGAAAACACTGAAGGTACCGCACCAGGGTTCAGCCGCACATTTTTGACGGGAAGCCCTAGGGATCGCAAGAGGGACAAACTGCGCACGTAGTCGCTGTCATGAAAGTGTTTCGGATAGAGTGTGCTTGCTTTGGTCGGCGTGAACTTGTCCCTTTTCACAGAAGCGACCCACTGCGCTTGGAGCTTTCTGTCTTGCGGGAACTTGTGGAAACTGACATCGTCGCACTCGTACACCCGAAGGCAAAGCAGTACCGCATGTTGGGACGGGTGTTCAACTCAATCGACATGTTGAATTTCCGCAACCACTATACCGCCACCTCGAAACACGAGCAACAACAAAGGCTAAAAACGCACTCGGGCTGCTGGGAGCGCCTGGCCTATCCTCATGGTGACGTCACGCACGCCGGCGCGGGTGAGGTTTCTCTCTTCCCTCTCCTCCTCTCTTGCGCCGTCACGGACCGCGGGAAGTTTGAACGCTGCGCTTTCAATCGGCGATTGCTCTGGTGCTTTCGCAATAGTTGTAAAAATAACTTCACAGACCTGACCAACAATGAGTCTACTTCAGCACAGTAGAAGGTGAGCAAGTTTGAAAACCACTGCGCTGTCCCTTTAAGCATTTATTTTTTCGCCGTAACTGTACATTTCTAAAGAGTCCGCTCAGACTGACTGCTGGACTTTGGACGGGCCGAGACTTGGTAGCGCGGGCCTGGTTCGGGCCTGCTTCATGTCAGCATGGGCCCTGGCCGGGCCTGGGCCTCGAGCAATGAGCCCGGGCTGGGATCGGGTTTCAAACGATGAGAATGGGGCGGAAAATCAGACCTTCGCAGTGCTCTCGTTCGCTTCCTATCCTTCTCGCTACCGTTTATGGTGTACACCGTGCTACCGTTGTTAGCTGCAGTGGCAACTTCGCAGTTGCAACCATGCCGCCCACATGAATGAAATCTGTTACTCAACTTAGCGAACTATGAAAAGGAAATCAAGGAAATAGGAATACTTAATTCACCATATTTGCGAAGCCGCTATGTTCCACGGCTTCAAGTCAGCGTTTCGAACACGCGAGCGTGCGGCTGACGCGCCTGCAGCCGCCGGCAAACGCTCCGACGCGGTTAAGCCTGGTTGGACTGCAGCGCTGCTCGCCGTGCAAGGCAGCGGCTCCGGAGTTTTGAACTGAAGCTGCTTCTAGCAACGTTGGTCAGGACCGAGGTGGGCTCCTTTATCCTTCAGAGCAGTTGCTGTTTGTCCACAACATTCTCAGAGAATTTGCTGACGAAATGCTAAAAGACCCCCCCCACTCCCCCACAATCCAACTCGTCCCGAACCATTAACAACGTTGGTGGATCAGACTGTTCCAGCAGTCTGTGCCTCAAAACTGTTGAAGTACAAAGACGATCAAGACGAAATGCACCGTTTAAAACTGATGGAACTTATAGCTGTGCGCTTTTTGAGGCCTCTCATGACAAACTATGCGTTCGGCACCACTGACAGGCAAGATATATACCGGTATTTCGCAAAGAAGCCCCTCTTAAGGAAGCACCTGAGGCTCTGAAGATAAATAATTTTATTTTGCTTTTCCTTGTTCTGATCCCGATGAGAGCGTCATAGGGATGTTGTAAGTCCATTTTGTACACGGGTTCACAGCGCGGCAGCTGCGTCAATGGGCTGTCTAGCTAAGGCGCGCAGCGTGCTTGTAGCGCCGACTTTATTGTGCTACACGTGCGTACAGCTTGTAATGTTTGCCCCATTATTAACGCGAAAGCAATACTTCGCTATGTTCACAGATTTCTGTCCGCAGACCGTGTCCACAGAACGTGTCCGCAAAATCGTGTCCGCAGCACTTGTAATTACGAAGAGGTAGAGGTTAATGAGGGGTGTCAATCGATAGAGGGTGCCGTAGTGTTGTGTCCGAAAAAAATAATGCGATTAATAAGTTAATTAGGTAATTTTTAGAATAATTGGTTCACAGGAAAGGAAAGGCGCAGTATTTGCCAGACTTGTTCTGTGGACACATGAACCACGCCGTTAGGGAATGGAGGAAGGTTGGAGTGGAAGCGGAAAGAGAGAAAGGCATGGAGGAAGGAAACAACTTAGGAGATGTCCTTGCCATTCCCAATGCATTGGAGAAAGTGTAGCCGAAGTGACGTCAAAATTTAGGGTTAGCCAAATCGGGCCATTAGCAATGGCGACGCTGTTGCTATGAAAACTCGGGCCACTAGCAACAGCGTTGCTAAGGGCCCTAGGTACGTGAGCGTCGTGGAGAAAGAATGCGGAGGGTAAAGGAGGAGGAGAGACGTTGCAGAGTCCGGCCGCGGCACGGCCGTGCCGGCTTCAAAAAAATGACGTCAGGGCCTCTCCTAAGTTCTTTCCTTCCTCCATGGAGAAAGGGGGGCAGTAGTGGATATGACGTCAAGGATGTGACGTCACCCGACCGAAAGTAGAGCTGAAAAAGGGTATAGGGACCGGACAGCTGTACGGGTGGCGCCGCCTCTCGGCGCGTCGCTCAAACGCCGGAATGCGCCGGCCCCGGCCGACGCATTGCCAGCGCATTGGAGCATACTGTTCTGTCATTGGTTTTTGTGGAAATTGGAAATCCTAAGGTTTAGATGACGTTGTGCGTGAATATACTATCCTCAAGAGAACAGAAAGTTGGGCTAGTTGTGTGAATATGTCCAGTGAAATGAAGTCTGGCCAAACAAGGCTGGCGAAACGTGGTGCGTTGTTGGCTCCACTGGCAGCTACGCAAACTCGTCGGACGTTTTTAAGTCGATTCATTTCTACGGGTTTCCACAGAAGCATGAGTGGCGGGTGACCTAAGCATGGTTCTTTGAAAGGCAAAGGCACGAATCTACGTATTTGGTTACTGTGTGGTCATGGAAAGTGCCGAATTTTTAAAATTCCGCTTGCTACCGGATGCTCTGTGCCTTCTGTTCCCCAGGAGTGACGGCACGAGAGTCTCGGAGTCGAAGCCGCACTCCTTAACTGTAGTCACTTTATTGACAATTGGATATCGAAGTAACCCAACAACGTAAGTTACAACGCTAGCATTTCCCCGCCTGTGTACAAGAAAACCCCAGCACGGAAAAAGAAAAGGCAGCTCCACCATCGTCGTTCGGGCTGTGTTACGATCTTCAGGGATGGGCAGAGGCAATGTTTGTGCAGATACTTTCGCTGACATAGTCAAAGATAATTTACTTTTTTCTCTTAACAGAAAGCAGACAGGAGACATGAACAATTCCTATTACCATGATCTTGTCATTTTTCCTCTTTTCGTTTGTCAACCAATGAAAATGCGCTGAGAGCTCTGCGTTGATACTCTTAGAATTTGTTAACATTTGTTTGTGGCATGTCCATTTTGCCTAATAAAATCCCTCATTTCACAGCTCAATCAATACCGCATGGTCACAAAATCTGCTATCGGCTTCATATAAAAGTCTAACAAGAAAAAAAATACAATTTAATGTGGAAACGAGCATAAACGTAGCATTTTTTTTTTAATTTCGAAGGCCGTGTAGCAGTTGTTTTTTTTTCGCATTCACGTCGCACCTGGCACGGCTTTACGTATTTTCTCAGCAGCGTCCATTTCCTGGCCCGCCTAAATACATGTGTTTCTCATCGGTGTTTTAGTGAACGTCAGATTTCCTGATTGTGGCGTAGTATGACAAGACCGTCTTACCTCTCTCAGAAATTGCTTCTATGGTCAATGTAAACAGATTTAGCAGCAGTCCGGCAAGCTGCAGTGACAAAGTTGTAAAAGGAATGGCTTTCAGTTATCCGGATTCCTTTACGTGCAAATAGAAAACTACATACATGGTCGTGTCCCCTCACACTCATCAGGTATCGAGGTCAGCTAGGTATTGGCCCCGCAAGTTCGTGGTACGCTGAGAAAATAGACCACCTTAGCGAACGAGCCATCAAAGGGATTCATTTAACAGTAGAACGCTCTCTTAGTTGTCGATGGCTTATCTTACAACACAGCACACTGTGTTTTTTTTTTTTTCGATTGTATTCAACAGTTTGACAGTATTGGACTATTGCCTTCAGATGTTCAAGGCAGGGGCGGTCAATCGCATTGAACGTCCTGCGCTGAGAGAACGCTAGCAGGAAATTTAATTTTTTTTTCTTTTCAGAACCTCCGCAGCATGTCGGAAGAAAGGCATGTATAGTAAAATATTTTCTAAGTCAATTATATTGTTACGGGGATGTACTTAATGTGACGGCACTGCGATGGGCTGAACTCGACGCTAAGACTTCGGTAGCCGTGCAGAATCCACTCTCTCAGCGTCGTTCTCTTTTTCAACGCTTCGTCGTGTCCGCGTTCCTTGATCGTCGTCTTTGTCAGTGAGCACATCAATTTCGTCTCTCGTTTCCCGGTAACACTACCCCCCTCGGCAAAAGGCACCGTCCCGGTGCGTATTAGGCGTGCGGTGTGGAGGGGGAGTAATATGGCTTGAGGCGGGCGACATGTACAATTTCGGAAGAGGGTGTAGCAGTCGGTGACTTTGGGTGGAGCGGTGCAATCTCATAGGTCACGTCGGTCACTGGGCTTAGTACACGGTAAGGACCCGTGTAGTGGGGCAGAAGTTTCTGACACAACCCCACACGACGGCACGGAAGCCAGAGCAACACCAGAGATCCGGGAGGATAGTGCACATCGCGGTGGTGAGCGTCGTAGCGGCGTTTTTGAGCTTCTTGAGAGACGGTGAGATTGTGACGAGCAATCTGGCGAGCAGCGTCGGCTCGGGCGATGGTATCGCGGGCATAGGTTGTGACGGGGCCAGCGGCGGGAAGCAAAGTGTCGAAGGGCAGTAAGGGGTCTCGTCCAAAGAGAAGATAGAATGGAGAGTACCCAGCAGTGTCATGACGCGAAGAGTTATATGCAAAGGTGACAAATGGCAGACTAATATCCCAGTCGCGATGACTGTCGGATACGTACATTGCGAGCATGTCGGTGAGTGTGCGGTTAATACGCTCCGTAAGGCCGTTCGTCTGAGGGTGGTACGCAGTGGTGAACTTGTGCCGAACGGAGCAAGAACGAAGTATTTCCTCAACAATTCGGGAAAGGAAACAGCGGCCACGGTCGGTAAGTAGTTGACGAGGAGCACCATGGTGTAGTATGACGTCGTACAAAAGGAAGTCAGCAACGTCTGTGGCGCAGCTGGTTGGAATGGCGCGAGTGATCACGTACCGCGTGGCATAATCGGTGGCCACAGCGATCCATTTGTTTCCTGACAAGGACTCGGGGAAGGGCCCTAGGAGGTCAAGGCCAACACGAGAAAATGGCTCAGTCGGGATAGCAATCGGCTGCAGGTGTCCAGGTGGCAGCACAGGGGGTTTCTTCCGGCGTTGACAGAGGTCGCAAGCGGCTACATAACGTTGGACAGAGCGGTAGAGTCCACGCCAGAAGAAACGCCGGCGCACTCGGTCGTATGTACGTGAGAGGCCAAGATGACCAGCTGTAGGGGCGTCGTGCATTTGTTCTAGAACGGCAGAGCGTAGGTGTTGGGGAACGACGAGCAAGTGCTCAGCGCCATCAGGTCGCAGGTTGCGGCGGTATAGCGTATTCCCATGAAGGAAGAACAGGGCGAGGGAAGAGTCACGGCTGTGTGTGCGGAGGCGGTCGATGAGAGAACTGAGGGTTGGGTCCAAGCGCTGTTCGTCGGCTATGTGAGAAAAGTCCGATATAGAGAACACACAGGAGTCCGACTCGTGGTCAGTAGAGGAAGGGGGATCGACGGGATAACGGGGCAGACAGTCTGCATCCTGGTGGAGCCGACCTGATTTGTATACAACGGAAAAGGTATACTCCTGCAAGCGCAGTGCCCAGCGGCCGAGGCGGCCAGCAGGATCCTTGAGGGAAGAGAGCCAACATAGGGCGTGGTGATCGGTAATTACAGTGAATGGCCGGCCAAACAAGTAGGGTCTGAATTTTCCAACGGCCCAGACGAGAGCCAGGCACTCCCGTTCCGCAATCGAATAGTTCTGTTCCGCTGATGACAGGAGACGACTGGCGTAGGCAATCACGCAGTGTTGGCCGCGTTGTCGCTGTGCAAGAATGGCACCAATCCCGTGGCCACTGGCGTCGGTGCGAAGTTCCGTCGGGGCAGACGGGTTGAAATGGGCCAACACAGGAGGATTGGTGAGAACAGCGATGAGGGTGGAGAATGCGTTAGCCTGCTCTGGTCCCCATGAGAAAGGAACACCTTTCTTCAGGAGATTGGTGAGAGGACGAACAACAGCGGCAAAGTTTGGGACGAACCGGCGAAAATAAGAGCACAGTCCTTGTCACCCGTTAATAATCAGGGGGTATTATTAACGATGCCCCCTTAACGGTGCGCACACTCCCAGACACCCTTAGAGTGAGTGGGGGTAGCTGTCTCGGTCGCAAAGGAGATGCCCTCGACTTGCGTGGCAATCTCAGCCGGGGTTCAACTACCTTGTAGTGACAGAAGGGGGTGGTCGTTTGGTGCCCAGCGGTCGCCGGTTCAAACCAGAGTAAGGATCGGAGTCAGAAGTAACAAACAAAACACAATTTATGCACAGCAAGAGACGATACAACGGAACGCACAAGATCACTTGAAATGCACAGACGAGAGGTTCACAGAATAACAAACGCTAAGCATGCGATTACACAGATATTCAATAACATAGAGGCTTTACAACAGATGAAACACGAGAGAGTTACATAAACAAACACCAAATTGTTCACCGGGCACTGTTGCAGTCCGACGCCTCAAGAGTCACGATGTGGCCGCCATACGAGACGAGCGCCGCTCCCTTGAAAGTCCGTGGGCTTGCCAGCAGCGGGTGATCCCCGGGAGTCCAGTCGAAACACAGGCGAGCACGTCGCAAAACACTTGACGAACTGACTGACTGACTGACTGACTCAACAAGCGGCGCGGTCGCTTCAAATAGGGCGCGCCGCGTCTGTTTGTTAACACGCGCCAAAGCTAGCGCGCACACACACATAGCTTCGCTGGTTATAGCTCCCTCTTCTCCTCCCGTCGAGCCGCGCGCCGTCATTGGCTAGGTCCCATAGAGGATGCTAGAATTTTCTGGCTGATTCCAGTCCGATGAATCACCGTCTTCCCCGGGCAAGGGGAAAGAGGGTGACAACAACGCGTACAAAGCTACGCGCTCTCCCGCGCGGGGAAGGGGCTTTTCTCTCCATGCTCTCCATGCGACGCCGCGCGCGCCTAGCGCTGTACCGGCTTGCTGAAAATGGGCGCCGATTTCGTGACACTGCCCCTCCCTTAAAGAATATTGTCCCACAATATTCACAACAACCACGAACATCGCGCGCACATGCATGCGCTCACAAATATATGGGGCAAATGACCATATCACACACATTGCACAAATTGAACAAATTGCAATAACACATTACGAAATTCACACATCAATGCCATGATGTTCACAAACATAGCACCACGCTGTCGTCAGATACACATAAGAATCAACAACACAGAAACACAGCTATTCAAATGTGGAGCGCACAAACCTAAGGCATGCTTTCGCCTATATTTCCAGAAACGGCTTGTGGCCCTTCCTTCGAACAGGTGAGCTCCTGTCAAACTACCTAGCGCGCCAGTTCTCTCTCTTACGAAGCACTGGTGCTTCTTTCTTACGCGTGTCCTGGCTCTTTTTCTGGTTCTAATCCGGGATTTTATCTCGCTCCTCCTTTTACTCTTGAGTTCTGCTTTCCGATCGGAAGCTTGGCCAGAACTAACTCCACCTTGCCTAGCAGCGCTTCGAGCAGGCCGTCTCATTCTTTCTCGGTCGGGGCTGCTCTCCATGCGCTTGCGCATCCAGTCGTTCAGCCGCTTCTTCCTTCTTTTTCTATGAGACATTTCCCTGTAGACTTCGCCTGACTTGGCAGGTTTGGATTTGTTTCTTTTCGTTTCCACCTTTATTCGCACCTTTGGCCGAGGAACGTTTGATCCAGTTTTACCCACATAATCAGAACATTGTTGTCTGAAAGGAGCGTCCTTTTGAGAACTCGGTTCTCTCTCAATCCTTTTCATTTTCTTTCTTCTCTTTACGACCTTCAGTCGTATTTTCTTGAAGCTGAGCTCAGTTGCAACTGGAGACTCATTCTCCTCACTTTCAGTTACATCCCGTTCCTTAAAAGTTTCCTTAAAATGTTTCTTGAATCCTGTCATTGCAATACAGTCTTCGCTTTCTTTCCTTCCTGAACCCTCAAGGTTAAGATCTGTACTGTCACCTTTATCCCAGCTTTCGTGCTCACTGCAATTTGAAATCTCCTCATCTCGGTCACTCATGCACTCAGCCATGGTGTCATTTAATGAGGAGCTACAATCCTGCCCTTCTTCATCTTCAAGCTTTGAAAACACCGAGGTTTCTGGCTCGACATCTGCCGTTGCAGCTTCTCTGCAACCTGTCGTCTCGGAGGGCACAATCTCATTTTTCTGAGAATTCTGAACTCCAGTTCGGTCATCTGAAGTTTCTGTTGCAGGAACACGCTGATCCACAACCTCATTCTGGCTGCTGGAGCCAGTTTCTACAGTACCTGTGGTTGTCAATGTATCGCTTGTTTCGCTGTACTTTCTAATATAAGGAAAGGTAACCTCCGGAGGCTCGGAAATACCTTTCAAACGCCGAACTTCAGCCAGCTTTTTGAGAAGGATCTCTCTCTCTTTTAAGAATTCTTTTTCCTTTTCTGCCTGCTTCCTCAGCCATTCTTTTTCTCTTTCGGCTCTGTTCCTGAGCCATTCCTTTTCTCTTTCTTCTTCTTGTCTCTTTGCCTCTGCTTGTTTCCTCTGCCATTCTCTCTCTCTTTCTTCTCGTTGTCTCTTTGCCTCTGCTTGTTTCCTCAGCCATTCTCTCTCTCGTTCTTCTCTTTGCCTCTCTCTTTCTTTCTCAGCCTCTTCTCTTTCCTTCTTAGCTTGTTCTAGAACCTCTCTTTCTTTTCGGTCCACCCATTCTCGCAGTTCAGCTCCTTTTAGACCTTTCTCTAGGCCCAACGCAATAATCTCCTTGAGATTCATCTTCAATCTGAACTGCCTAATGCTAACATATAGCACTCTCAATGGACCCTCACAACCGCTTCAGCGCGGTACCTCTCGCTATCGCTCTGCTGTTACGCCGTTTACGACCTCTTCGTAAACTCTTCCAACTCGTTCTCCGTCCTCTGAGCTTGAATGCACCAAACGTCCTGTCGAGGACGCCAGAATAATTGTCACCCGTTAATAATTAGGGGGTATTATTAGCGATGCGCCCTTAACGGTGCGCACACTCCCAGACACCCTTAGAGTGAGTGGGGGTAGCTGTCTCGGTCGCAAAGGAGATGCCCTCGACTTGCGTGGCAATCTCAGCCGGGGTTCAACTACCTTGTAGTGACAGAAGGGGGTGGTCGTTTGGTGCCCAGCGGTCGCCGGTTCAAACCAGAGTAAGGATCGGAGTCAGAAGTAACAAACAAAACACAATTTATGCACAGCAAGAGACGATACAACGGAACGCACAAGATCACTTGAAATGCACAGACGAGAGGTTCACAGAATAACAAACGCTAAGCATGCGATTACACAGATATTCAATAACATAGAGGCTTTACAACAAATGAAACACGAGAGAGTTACATAAACAAACACCAAATTGTTCACCGGGCACTGTTGCAGTCCGACGCCTCAAGAGTCACGATGTGGCCGCCATACGAGACGAGCGCCGCTCCCTTGAAAGTCCGTGGGCTTGCCAGCAGCGGGTGATCCCCGGGAGTCCAGTCGAAACACAGGCGAGCACGTCGCAAAACACTTGACGAACTGACTGACTGACTGACTGACTCAACAAGCGGCGCGGTCGCTTTAAATAGGGCGCGCCGCGTCTGTTTGTTAACACGCGCCAAAGCTAGCGCGCACACACACATAGCTTCGCTGGTTATAGCTCCCTCTTCTCCTCCCGTCGAGCCGCGCGTCGTCATTGGCTAGGTCCCATAGAGGATGCTAGAATTTTCTGGCTGATTCCAGTCCGATGAATCACCGTCTTCCCCGGGCAAGGGGAAAGAGGGTGACAACAACGCGTACAAAGCTACGCGCTCTCCCGCGCGGGGAAGGGGCTTTTCTCTCCATGCTCTCCACGCGACGCCGCGCGCGCCTAGCGCTGTACCGGCTTGCTGAAAATGGGCGCCGATTTCGTGACAGTCCTATAAAGCTGCGGACATCACGGGGTGAACGGGGAGATGGAAAAGCACTGACAGCACGAACTTTGTAAGGATCGGATTGCACGCCGGTGGAATTCACCAAATGGCCGAGCACTTTAAGTTCGCGGCGACCAAAACTGCACTTCTTTGAGTTCAGTTGAAGTCCGGCACGGCGGAAAAGTGCGAAGATGGAAGAAAGGCGATGAAGATGGCTTTCGAACGAGGGCGAGAAGACAATCACGTCATCCAAGTAACATAGACAAGTCGTCCATTTGAAGCCGCGGAGTAAGGAGTCCATCATTCGTTCAAACGTAGCAGGGGCGTTGCAAAGTCCAAAAGGCATAACCTTAAATTGGTAAAGACCATCGGGTGTAACAAAAGCTGTCTTCTCGCGGTCTTGTTCGTCAACAGAAATCTGCCAGTAGCCGCTACGGAGGTCGATAGAGGAAAAGTAGCGGGCTCCATGTAAACAGTCCAAGGCATCGTCTATTCGCGGCAGCGGGTAAACATCTTTCCTTGTAATCTTGTTCAGATGTCGATAGCCGACGCAAAAGCGCCAACTGTTGTCTTTTTTTCTAACGAGCACGACAGGAGAAGCCCAGGGGCTGTTAGAAGGCTCGATGATATCGTTGGCCAACATCTTGTCGACCTCCTGCTGGATGACTTGGCGCTCAGAAATGGACACACGATAAGGCCTCCGATGTACAGGTTTTGCATCGCCGGTGTCAATGCGGTGAGTCACAACTGATGTTTGGCCCAGAGAACCGGCAGCAAAGTCAAAAATTTCGGAGAAGGATAACAAAAGGTTGTGCAGGTCCTGAGCGTGTTCGGGGCTGAGATCAGAGGCAATCATTGGGGAAATAGGGTCGGTAATTGTGGTGGAGAGTACAGGTGTTGGAAGGACGCTTGAATGTGGGCCAGGAGTGAGTGCACAAATGGTGCAGTCTGTGAGAGGGGACAAGGTAGCAAGGGATATTCCTTCGGGGAGAACTTGGGATGACAGACTGAAGTTCAGGATAGGAAGGTAGGTGTTGTTCTTTGTAACGCGTACGATGAGATGAGGAAGTACGACGTTGCGGTCAAGAAAGACCTCGGTGATAGGGCAAGCAACATAGTCACCGTCAGGCACAGGCGGGAAAGGTGACAGAGGTAGGTAAACAGCAGAGTCAGGGGGCAGGCGAGCGAACTCGGTGGAGCGAAGGCGGGGTGTAGATGAAGGATGTTCAGAGCAGACAGGTAGGTCCAAACGAAGAAGGCCGCCGGAACAGTCGATAAGGGCAGAGTGGGCCGTTAAAAAGTCAAGGCCGAGGATCTCATTGTGAGGGCACTGGTTGAGGACGGTGAACAAAACAGGGATGTGATGACCGGCAAGGGTGGCTCGGGCAGTGCACAGCCCAGTGACGGCAGCAGTACTGCCATCGGCAACACGAACGGTGGGCGAAGCGGCGGGAGTCTGTACTTTCTTGAGGCGGCGGCAAAATGATGAGCTCATGATCGAGACTTGGGCACCAGTGTCAATGAGGGCAGAGACGGGAACACCATCCACGAGCAGGGAGAGGAGGTTACAGGGCGAAGAAATGGGCGGAGGATTTCCAGGTCGGGGTACCAATGCAGCGTCACCTCCGGGAGCTGCATCGGCTAGTTTCCCGTGAAGCGGCCGGCAGAGGACGGCGAGGAACTGCGGCTAGGAAGAGGTGAACGGATACGGCGGGCTGGCGGCGAAGGAGAGCGACTGGACACAGGAGGAGGCGGAGGGGTATCGGTGCGGGGCGGCTCATAACGAGGCGTGAAACGGCGGTGACCGTAATCGGAGTAGCGGTCAACGTAAGGGTAACGTCGAGGTGGTGATGTCCAGCGGCTGCGGCAGTGGCGAGAGATGTGGCCAACACGTGAGCACGTAAAACAGATCGGCCTGTCGTCAGGGGTGCGCCACTCCGCAGGATTGCGGTATCGGTAGCGTGGCGTGTAGGTGTTGCGGGGCGCAGCGTGGGCGACCATGGGAGGGATGGGGCTCGAACTGTGGTGTTCCACGTTGTGGCTATAGGGGACGCCCAAGTTAGCAACCTCTTGACGAACGACGGCTTGAATGAGGGATATCGTCGCTAGGTTACTGCCCGAGGAGGGCGGGTTGGATGCAGCAGGAGCGAGCGCTTCCAGTTCACGACGCACGATGCGGGTCACATTTTCAGTGTTGGAAGGCTGCCTTAGGGCCGGCAGATCCTCGCACGTGGAGCTAGGGGCAGTGTTGGGGAGCCGATTGAAGCGATGTGCAATGCGTTTGTGTTTGGCCTGCTCGAAATGTCGACAAACTTGCAGAACGGAGTCAACCGTAGAGCAGTCCCGACAGAGTAGAAGATTGAAGGCATCGTCGGCTATGCCTTTGAGGATGTGCCCCACCTTATCAGGTTCTGTCATGTCTTTGTCAACTTTTCTGCAGAGGGCCAGAACGTCTTGTATATACGTAATGTAAGGCTCGGTAGATGTCTGGGCACGTGTGGCGAGGTCCCTCTTGGCGGCGAGTTGACGGCCAACCGGTTTTCCGAACAGGTCACGGAGTTTTTGTTTGCAAACATCCCAAGAGGGTATATCTGCTTCGTGTGTTTCAAACCACACGCGTGCCGTGCCAGTAAGGTAGAAGATGACATTGGCCAGCATCAGCGTGCGTCCCACCTGTTGTGCTGGCTAACACGCTCATAAAGCGAAAGCCAGTCCTCGACGTCGACCTCATCTGTACCGCAGAATGTGCCAGGGTCACGGGGGTGGGCTACGACGACAGTTGGAGTTGCGGAGGTTGATGGAGCCGCATCGGTTGTCATCGTGACGGTTCCGAGGTGACGGCCACTGCGGAGATCCAGCGTCAGATTGTGTCGAACCCGCGACCTCCACCAAGATGTTACGGGGATGTACTTAATGTGACGGCACTGCGATGGGCTGAACTCGATGCTAAGACTTCGGTAGCCGTGCAGAATCCACTCTCTCAGCGTCGTTCTCTTTTTCAACGCTTCGTCGTGTCCGCGTTCCTTGATCGTCGTCTTTGTCAGTGAGCACATCACTTTGGTCTCTCGTTTCCCGGTAACAATATGTAGCAGCTCGGACGTGTTCAACAAGAGCATTGTCGTATATGTAAAAATGATGCTGAGGTGGTAATACTCATTCGGCTTATATTATGATTAAGTTTGATAGTCTCAAGGCCGGGTTCAGTGAGCTATTGTAGCGTAATTGTGCAGGAAGTCCTGGAAGTATATGTGTGTTTGCTATTCCAACCATAAATAGGATCCTACTTTTGTCTTGCTTGTATATTTTTCTCCTTTTACAGCTCTTGTTGCAAGGTCTAAACTGGAATGTCATTTCCTATTATTCTACTCTGAATCGTGTGAGCCTAGCTATTACCAAACAAGACAGGTGCAGCATCTTTTTCATTTTACATTACGACTACCACTACTACGGCGCCACGGCTACATGGCTTGGCGGTATTTGATCTTCAGTCAGGTTTCGACTAGACCTAATATAAGATGGACGCGCAGTGCAGGCGCAATTCCCATCTTCGAAGTCGCCTTAACAAGTGCCTAACGAAGGTGTTCCTGGCGCATGGTGAAATCACGCGCGCGGCATTTTCGAGTACAATATAACAGAAATACCGTGCGCCAAGCGGTTTCAAAAAAAAAAACATGCACACCCTGCCGAGAACGGCCCTTTTCTTTTTCAAGATTTACCGGTCAAAAAATACTCCTTGCGATTACTCAACGCAGCTCAAAGCTCTCATAGCCACACCGCAAAACGACGGGTAGGAACAGGCTCAAAAATGCCTCGCAGAACGGAAACGACTGCGCCGCTCAGCTGCCTCGGCATTCCGCTGTTTCGGCACTCCGCCGCGGGTGGCGCTGTTCCGCCGAGGCGACGGTGGCGCCATACAACGGGCGCCCGGTCCCTATAGGAAGGAATTTGCGCGCAATATGAAAGTACCAAAGACTAAAATGGGCAAACAAGAAGCGAATTATCCAACCAGAAGCAACCAACAGCAGCATCCATGCTTTCGCATTACCCCAATGCAGATTCTACAGTGTTCTTTACTTTTTACGGGAGGCAGCAAGCGGGTAAGCATATTTGGGGTCCGAAAACTCACCCTCGCATGCACCTGCCCAATTTCGGTCTCATAACTGTATTGACAACACCTAAAACGCGCGACATCGCACGCAAATACAAACCCCGCTTCACGAGCAGACAATATGGAGAAACGCGCAGCGCGCGACCGAGAAACCTGTTTCAGTGGCGCTCCATGCGGTGGCGCCTTGTACTAGCGCCGTCGGTGGCGCTGTGTGGATTTCTTTTTCTTTCGCCGTGCACTGAGAAATACAAGAGGCACTGGTCGCGCTCACCTATAGAGTTTCTTACTCTTACCTAGAGGGAACGCTGTGCTGCCGTCTATGGGCGTTTACATGGAGTTTTCAGACGGCCAGTTCAGCCACCATGGGCGCTCAAAGCATCATGGGCCGGAGAGCTACTGAGTACAGAACTACAAGTTTTGGACAAAACTAATGCAAAGATAAACGTTTTTCTACCGTAAATAATGTCCTAAGATTGAATGTTGTGACTATAAATTACAGAAAGAGGAGAAACAGAATGCCAGTGGGAGATTTATCCAATATAAGCTATGGCTCTTTCTCCTATTGGCTTAGTTTTGAGCAGCACAAATACCAAAATTTCGCACTTAATAGGCAAACTTTGAAATAAAAAAATGATATAAAAATATTTATCGTTGTGCAATCACTTAAGGAAGTTTTTAGTGGAATTTCGGGAAACAGAAACCATTTATTGGCGACGTCTGCTTTTGCGCCTTCGCTACTATGGCTTTCGCGGTCAATGTACGCACCTTGAGATGATGATGATGACGAAAAAGAAACATAGCTGTAACGCCACTCCACGCACCCGAGAAAAACCGACTGTCCCGCATCAACGCCTGACTTTTTTGCCAACGTTACATGGGTTACAACACCCGTGAAGTATTTGGGCGTACCTCTAGAATTCTATGAAGAACGCAAGCCATTTTGGCGCGCCCAAGTTCAGGAAATATGGGAGAAGGCTGACAAGTGGAAAGGAGTGCCGCTGTCTATCTTTTTTTGTTGCCAAGGTGTGGTACGTCATGCAAGCACTTCATTGCTCTCTGGAATATCGGAAAAGGCAGGGTCTCACAAGAAGCCGCCCGAATTCTAAAAGCTGCAACTAAAATCGATCTCAAAATCACCCTAATTTGGGTCCCAGCACACACGTCCGTCCCCGGCAACGAGGCGGCCCATGATTTAGCCCGAGATCTCTACTTCCGGGCAAACGCGGAGCCGCCCGACTGCCAGGCGATGGACGAACGTTTGCAAACCTATAAAGAAATAATCGAAAATTATAGATTAGGAAGACGTCTGATGCCGCCACCGGATCCTAGCTTAAATAATAAAGAGGCCATAGCCTGGCGGCGATTACAAGCCGGAAATTTCCCGAACCCTGTCTGGTTTCACACCCAGATAGAGGAGAGAAAAAACGATAAATGTAAAGCCTGCGAAGCGAGGGGGACCCTCGACCATATAATTTGGGAATGCCCTAAGTCTCCGGGCGCTAGGGACAACATTAAAAGTAGAGAAGCCTGGGTAACCCTGCTGCGAAGCGACGTCCCTGCTGACCAGCAGAAAGCCGTCCGCCTGGCGGCTGAGGCCGCGAATAACCAATGTATATTCGCCAGTCCTTAGTCGCGGAGGTTCCAGCCTCCGTTCCTCAGGCCTGCGTGCCAGGAGCGGGGAGTAGGAGGCCTCCTAAATCGGTGGAAATTAAAGTTTTAATCAATCAATCAATCTCATTGTTCTAGGTTGAGTGTTCAAAAGCTACACCGAATCTTTGCTGTGTTTGTATGGGCATCAAGCTGGGAAAGATGTATTCGGGATAACTGTTCCGGCCAATTAAAGACGGAGGTCTCGGACTTGCTCACTTATTTGTGCGCCAGCTTGTATACAGATTTATTTTCTTTCGTGACGTTACCGACCCCTTTTTGCGCACTGTGTGCCAAGTGAGGCTCGCGGGGGCGTTGCCCAATTTCGTTGTTGCTACGGAAAGCATGCCAGGGCGTCTTTCTAGTTTTTTCAAAGAGGTTGTCAGCAGTGTTCGAATTCTGTCAGCTCGCTTCTCGACAGAATACTTAAGTTCAGTGAAAAAGAAGAACCTGTATAAAGCTGTTTGTGACTCCTTCTTCTGTGTTCCTGTGTACAGAGCCTTGTATAGCGGCCGTCTAGGTCAAGACGTACTGAAGCGTGTCAAAACAATGCCAGTTTCTCCTGGGGTAAAGACGTTTTTCTTTAAGTTACATACAGGAACATTATCGGTACAAACGTTTTTTGAAAGCAAGGGCTTTTATCTGCCATGGGGTTCACTTTGCTTAATATGTAAACAGCCGCAGACAATAGACCATGTATTTCTGCCCTGTTGAGAGGGCGTCTATTTTTGGGATGTGCTGCGACGAACATTTAAAAAAAAGATTACCATTAGACTCATACGGGATTAGATTCCTGCCAACTGAAAATAATGATGGGATTCCACTTGATATGGTTATGCTAATAGGCCGGCACAGTCTATGGCGGTCCAGAATGGCGATTTTCCCTGTGGCCCTGACGCCCGCCCTGCAAGGCTCTACTTTCGCGAGAGTATACACGCATTGGTTGAAATGCACAAATTTAAGACCACTGTGCCAGACTGGATTTCAAGAGTCGAACCACTATGCGAGCTGAAGGAATTTTAACTTGACAAAGGCAACTCGTATGAGTCTGCCGGCTTCTGTATTAAGTGTCATGCTTGTGGTAACCGCTCTGCTGTGATCATTCTGTTTGTAGCGCGTTTTTGTTGGTTTTGTTTTGTGTTGGTGATGACCGGCAATAAAGAAAAAAAGTAGCACACCGGCCCATGATTCTTAGCGCGCCCATGGTGGCTGAAGTGCAGCGCCCTCAGCTTTCCCTCTAGTTAGTGTAAGGAACTCTATGCGCTCACCCTCACGTCATTTGTCATGCAATAAAACTGGACAGAATTGAAAAAATATTTATCCTCTCTGCTTCTTTTTAAGGTGCTGGAAAAAAGCAAATTAGTATATAAAATGTACACTTTTAAAACAGAAACTGAAACTAACAAATATGCTTGATTATTTTGAAACAAAATAAATGTTTAAAACATAAAAGTATTATATTTATTTGTACACAGGCATATTTAAAATAACGCCTTGAAGCACAACAAAAAAATCATTAGCAAATCATTTGGTGCGGGGCTACACAAACGACAAAGATGGCGTCGAAGAAGAGCAGCTTTTTAAGTGCGAGAGCTGAACTCGCTAAACTTGTGAAGCGCAAGGCTGAAACCGCGGTGCGTAAGGCTCCTCAGTTTTGTACAAACTGTTGCTCTATCACTTTTTCATGCACAGATTTCCAAAGGTTCCGTGAGATGGGAAGAATCGTTCGTTCTTTCCCCTCTTTCAAAATGGCGCTAGCATTGGTGCAACATGGGGATGCTGCATGTGTGTAGCGGGCCATACGTGTGTTTACGTTTTACCGGCACGAGTTTACTAGACTTGTATTGCCGCAGGTGTCCCTTCGGTTGCATTTAAGTTTTTACTACTTTCAAGCTGCGGTGCTGTGCTTGTGCTAACGACACAGTTGCTTTCTGAAACCATTTTTTTAGATACCCATTGTACATATCGGCGCGAACTTACCATTATTCCTTTCGTTTACAGGAGGCTTTAGCGAATATTGAGCGAGAGATCTATGAACTCGAAGGAAGTTATCTGGAAGAGACACAGCAGGATGGAAACATTATAAGAGGCTGGGACGTTAGCCTGGCTCCGGACAAGTAAGTAACGATCGGCTGCGAATTCCGGTGGGGTTTCTAGGCGGGGTAATTGCAAAGCAAGAAAGAAGTACCACAAGCAGATATCTTGTTTCTCCTTCGACGTGTCTCAGTTTCTTGGTCTGAACTGTCAAAAAATATACACTCGCTAAAGATGCGAGTGTATGTTTGTTTTGTAGCATCTTTGGCGAGAGTATGTTTTTTGACAAGTAAGTATGAATTTCTCTCGCCAGATGGGATTACGTAGAACCCTAGACTTTAATTTTTAGGTCTATTAAGCGATGCTTTTCTACTGCCTGCTTGGGACAATTGCACTGTCGAATATTCGCATTTCATATTGGAGTTAGCTCAACTTTCTTCTCTACTACAGTGAGTTTGACATGTACTTCTTTTTTTTACGTGTTTTAGGTAAGCGTTTTTACTCCACAGGCATTTTTAATATACCATAGTGTTGTCTTCCATAGGACATTGTTAATGAATCAGAACTAATTATGCAAGCAGCATGTGTGGCTGGCTGCGCATCTAGAATATCTGCCGCATATCAAATGAGCACAGATGTCTTGCCTTGCAAGCATTGACGTTAACAGACTAGTAAACGTCGTTCTTCAAATTTTCCGCACCTCTCCAAGGTGCTCCTTGATTTGGCAGGCGACGTGCCGTTCTATCACACAACATACATTGAGACGTAGGACGTTTGTAACTTGCCGTAACAAAACGAAAATTAACTTTATATAACAAGAACACGAAGCACAGGGTACAGAAAACTTATTTACACGAGACAGAGAGGCGGCACACTTTACAAAATAGACTGAGCGAAAAACGAACTGCAAAACGAGCGCATCGCTCATTTTACGACTTCTCAGTCGGGGCCTGCCTGCTACACTGTCTTCGTTGCTGACCAGCCTCAGCACAAGAACCAGAACCGCCGATGACTGCGCGGCGCGCTCTGAAATAGCCAGAGCAGAAGCTTCTAGGCCCTGAGGAGGCGCGGAAAGCAGCTTAGCGCCGCCAAAGCTATGCCTCCCCCCCTTGGCTCGCTAGAGAGGTCTGGAATTTTCTCGAACGTGGTCAGCACGCGCGGCCTTCCCGCGCGAAGCGAGGAGGAGGGCCGGGTCCGTGTGGGGGAATGCACGCGTGACTCAGCCCATGACGACGAGGGCGAGGAGGCGCAGTGCGGTGGCCGAGATTACATAATCGGTCGCGTCGCTTTCTCGAAGCTTGTGCAAATTTCCATCGCCGCTTTCTGCGGCGCGCGCGCCGAAACCTTAGAGAATGGGCCACCGCGGCCTTACACGTCGCACCATAAGAGGATTGCTGGGATTTTTTGCCCAGCCAAACCGAACATTACAAAAGGCCGCGACTTTCCTTCCGCTATAACACAGTCTACATGCACACTTTCTGCTCACAGTCCCTGGGTGGTACAAACGACATTCGCGATAGGTCGCAGTTCCTGTCACACAAAATTCACAAGCACTTTTCTTGTGTACAGACACTACACAACATGCAAAACTTTCACGATAGGTCCCAGATCCTAGAGTTCCGCACGCATCACATGTGGCCAAGTCCGGCAAGTGTTCTTTGCACACTTCGCTTGTCACTCCATGCTCGCGAGCGCACTTTCATGCACAGGCGAGCAGGACCGCTCACGCCCGCCAGCGCTACGCTGCTCAGGCACAAGTGAAGGATTTATTTCATCTCGACACTCGTTAGAGCTAGGGAGGGGCGTCGCATCGGGTGGCTTGTATAAGTCTGCAAAAATGCAGCATGCTAACCGCTCGCCTTCGAATGGGAGACTCATCGCTTTACTGAGCGTCTCGGGTTCACGAGTGCAAACGGTGGCCAATTCAGCGACTGTTGCGGTACTGACTTTGATGTTTGCGATAGCTGCTGAGACTTCTGCTGCGGTCAACGTATGATCGCGGATCTCGACGATCGCGTCGCTCGCGACCGCTGTCACTGAATCAACTGTGGCACCCTGTTATTGGTAAGCGCACGCGCCCGGTGTCGCTGTTTCACCCGCATTTGCTGCATTTAACACGTCAGGATCAGTTTGTAAACACGCGGCAGCTTTACGCTCTTCAATTACCTCGTCTACAGCGGGTTTGAGTTCGGTCTACTGCTGCCACGCGCCTTCCGGTGCACCTGATGGGACGCTGACGCCCTCGGTAATCTGAGCGCACGCGGGCACTTCTATTGGGAATACTTTAGCCGATGTTGTGGCGTTGTTTACTTCGCTGGCCGGCAACGCGCCGCGCACGCCGACAGCATCGCTCGCTCCGGCGAAGGTCGTCTCTGTACTCGTGGCAGCGTCCGACGCAGAGGCTGCTGCGTCACCAGACACGCAGCTTGAGAGTACTGTTAGGGGCTGCTCTTTCGAAGCGTTCTTTTTAGTTTCTTCTACTTGCTTCAATTTGCAAATCACGAGGCATTCGTAATAATCTAACCTCCGCTTGAGCCTTTTCGACTTCTGCCTCCGCTATCACCTTTTGAGCATCCAATTCGCACTTTCTCAATTCCGCCTCGATCTTTGCGATTTCCAACTTAGCTGCTATCTCCATATTTCTAATTCAGTCTCTACTTTCGCCTCTGTCTCTCGACGCTTCACTAGGTCCTTACTGTTCGGCTTTGTTAAGCAATTCTTCCGTCTCAGTGCAGCTACGGGGACTCTAACGGACACGATGGTCCATCCGGAAAACACTGACTTCCTCGTGTTCATGTTGACTAATCTAACTACACGTCGACACCGCGCACCTCCCGCTCCAATTGCCTGAGCCACGCACACCAACGGACGCAAGAAATCCCGCTCACCTGGACAACGGTTGCTCCTTCCCGCGTCGCTCCTCACTGGTGGGCACTTCCTATCATTGCTGCCTCTGACCATCCCCGCTTGGGGTCCCTGGGTCCTTGCACGCGTCGATGAAGCTCCTACCCTGAACGACCGGGAGATCTCAGCACCTCAGCAACGGTTGCTCCCTCCTTGCCGCGCCGCTCCTCGCTGGTGGGCACTCCTACTCGCCGCTGCCTCTGACCGTCTCCTCTTGGGGTCCCTAGGTCCTTGCACGCAGCTAAGCTCTTCCACCTTGAACGGACGGCAGACTTCGGTGAGCGCCGATAACTTTGCGACGGCTCGAGTAACGAGCAGGGCTTACGGAGTGCTGCAGTTTGTCGAATCGTACTGCCGACTGTGCCAGTAAACGTCAGGTTCTTCGTCTTCTTCAAATCCTCCTCACCTCTGCAAGGTGCTCCTCGATTCGGCAGGCGACGTGCAGTTCACACACAAACACACATTGAGACGTAGGACGACGAACTTGCAGTAACAAAACGAAAATTAACTTTATACGCGACACAAACACAAGACACAGAAAACTTATTTACACGAGGCAGTGAGACTACAGACATTACGAAAGAGACTGGGCGAAAGACTAACTGCAAACTGAGCGCATCGCTCTTTTTACTTCCTAGTCGGGGCCTGCCTGCTATGCTGTTTTCGTCGATGACTAGCCTCAGCACAGGAACCAGAACCATCGATGGCTGCGCGGCGCGCTCATAAATAGCCAGCGCAGAAGCTTCTGGCGCGGAGGAGGAACGGAAAACAACTTAGCGCTGCCAAAGCTATGCCTCCCCCCCTCGGCCCTCTGGAGAGGTCTGGAATTTTTTTCGAAACTCGTCAGCACGCGCGGCCTTCCCGCGCGAAGCGAGAAGGAGGGCCGGGTACGTGCGGGGGAATGCACGCGTAACTCAGCCCATGACGACGAGGGCGAGGAGGCGCAGTGCGGTGGCCGAGATTACGTAATCGGTCGCGTGGCTTTCTCGAAGCTTGTGGAAATTCCCATCGCCGCTTTCTGCGGGGCGCCCGCCGAAATATTAGAGAATGAGCCACCGCGGCCTTACAAGACTGTTGACTTGCAACGGGCATTGTTGCAAAAGTGAGTCTCATGAGAGCAAGGCAGCTTGTGTCCAGAACGTGTGGCTCTCCGCACAAAGATCAGTTGTCCCTCAGCATTGAAGATAGTTGGCAACCTTAGAACAAACATTGTGATTGAAACTGTATGCGTTTAGTCACAATACTTTGCTTGCACCTATGGTTTACAGATCACGCTTGTAAAGTGCGCATAGCTTTTTGAAGCTAGTGCTTTCTGAATAGCTGTTTTTTTTTTTATACAGCTGGAGGCTAGCACAGCTCAAGCCATCCCTATTTCATCCATTGAGGAAAGATGTAAACAGCTTAACCATAACTTGTTACTATTTGAGTTTTACATAATGTGGCCGAAGGCAAGAAGGACCATTAGCCCATTTGTTTTATTTTGGCAGGATAGGTGTGTACTTAGCAATAAACACTCACATGCAATTGAAGGGCACTCATTTTCAAGTAACTATGATAAAAACATGCATTGTCATGTGAGAAGCACAAGAAGGAAAATGCAGGCACAAGACAAGGACAGATTAGCAACTGGATTTATTCTGACAAGAAAAACATGGCTAAATAAAAATTTACCACATGGTCACATGATGATGATTATCATCTTGGATCATAGGCCGGCAGAATCACCCAGAGGCGGACTCCCTTGTGCTCACTCTCGCTTAAATGAAGTTCATGATCCGAGTCATGAGTGATTACCGACTCCTGGCTCTTGTTCATGTCGTGATCAGAGACACGAGTGGTGGAACTCAAGGAAACGAGATGCTTAAAAGAAAGATAAAGGATGCTTGAGGGTGTGGTGGCTTGGCACCATCTGTCAGCAACTGCTTTTGGTCACCGAAAAACGATATTAAACTTCAATTGTTAATAATAACAAAGTTAAAAATCACAAGCAACACTTAACTTACAGTATGAAAAACGATCAGCTGTTTGAAGTACAAAAAACAAAGCCTCCTATCTTATAGGGGCGATGACAGGGTCGGTCAATGTATTGCCGTTTTATACTTCTGCGAGTAATATACACGTCTGTGATTCTACACGCAGTTTGAGTGCCTAGCGAGCGACGCATATTACAAAAAAACGCGATAAAATTAGAATCGAGAAGCTCCTCCCACCCAGAACGACCACCATTTTGAAATGCTCGTGTGACATCACAGAGTATACACAGCGGCGCATCGTCTGCAATGCAGGTTGCAATATCAAATGTCACGTCTCTCTCTTTTGTGGACGATTGCCACAGTGGTTGTTCCTCATACAGATGTGCTCGATACATAGGTCGGCAAAATCGCATGTCCTCACTCAGGCTCACTCAGAAAAATTAGGTCCATCTGCGGGCTCACTCTCTCAGACCCACAAGGCCTCGACTCACTCACGCTCATGAACTCGAACTCACGCAAACTGGCAACTCACTCGGGCTCACTCACTCGTGAATTCAAACTCACGCATGATGATTCACTCGGGCTCACTCAGACTCATAACTAATCAGGGCTCACTCACTCATCTCGACTTACTCATTTTTGACTCGCGACATCTGCACTCACTCATCTCGACTCACTAATTTTTGACTCACAACTCATCTGCGCTCACTCACTTCGACTCACGACTTTGAACTCAGACTCATCTGGACTCACTCATTTCAACTCACGACCCATTTGAGCTGACTCATTTCGACTCATCGGGACTCACTCATCATAGACTCACTCATTTCCACTCTCGACAAGCAACGAGTGACGGTCCTAAAACTTGTATAAGCAGGCGGAAGGCAGTACAGAGAAAAACACAGGAAATAAATAGAACAAAAAATGTGTAACATTACATGATTAGACTGTTCTTCAGTAATGAATGAGTATAAAGGATACAGGAAAAGGAAAAATATGGTAGGGATTATCTCTGTTAAGCCGATTGCAGTACGAAAGCTTGGTCTTTTAGCAATAGCACGGGCGAAATTTTTTATATGGCTACGGCCGATTTGGTGGTTGCCGCCTTGTCGGGCACAGTCAATAATGGTTGGATACCAATTATAAAGATGAAACTTCAAAGGCGGCCTGGGCCAAATTCTGGAAATGGTCATGCCTAAATTTATAGGTAACCATAGTGTCGAGAATAGTCAATGTAATTAGGAACTGATCGCTTTTGATGTAAATTGGCCAAAATCAAATTTCGATGGTTGGTAAACCGTGTGTGACCCAAACCAAAATTTGGAGGTCACCATCGTGTTCGCCGTAATCGAATTGTGTTGTCTGTTCACTTTGGTCTGAAATCAGTTCAGGTCAAAGTAGGTAGGTAGCAACTTTAACGATTCAAAAAAGAACCAAGTGAGGGGGGGGGGGTAAAGGGAAGTGAGGGAGCAGGACGACGATGGGCCCTCAGGCCGCTCTAGATGGCCGGGCACTTTTGAGCTTCGGCGACCCCTTGGGCCCAGCTCACTGTCAGAAGCTGTACCACCGGCAGCGAGCTGCGCAGAGCAGCCTCCCATCTCTCCTGATGTCTTGGCCCTTGCCACGGGGGCTTGGGTTTGTTCGGGCAGTTCAGGAAGACGTGAGTAAAGTCGGCTCTGGTGCTAGGACACAAGTGGCAGTGAGGAGAGGTTTCGCCACAGTTTATAATAGAGAGAAGGAAAGGGGTCATGACTGTGGCCGTCTGAAGTCTGCGCCAGAAAGCCTGGTCGCTTTTGAGAAGAGATTTATGCGGAGGAGGGTACAGACGGCGGGAATTTCTATAAAATACGGTGAGGTTGTGGTAGTTAAGAAGCCGATCTCTGGCACTGCGAGACGAAGGCACCAGGTCGCTCTCAGCCCGGTTGACGAGTGAGCGGCTTGGGAGTGAGCGGCCGTGTTGCCTGGGTGTTCGCTGTGCGCAGGAACCAAGAGGAGGGTGATGAGGTGATTCGGTGGAGGGGATGATGCCAGAATGTTTGCGGCCGGGGAGTGGATTTTGCGATGGGCATAATTACTAATTGCTGTTTTAGAGTCTGAGAAGATATACTCAGCAGAGGAGTGTGTGATTGCTAGGGCAATTGCTGCTTCTTCAGCTTGCAGGGAATCCTGCAAATTTGGAATGGACGCATTGACTATCGTGTTGTGGAATCCATCCACGATGGCTAATGCGAAAGCTGGTCGGTTTGAATATTCGGCCGCGTCTACGTAAACTGCCGGAGCGCCAGGAGGGCAGTGCTTGTGCAAAGCCTTGGCTCTAGCTTTCCGTCTCTCACAATTATGCTCCGGGTGGGTATTTTTGGGAAGAGGCGGAATGTAAAGATTGTTGCTAACAGCGGTGGAAGGATTGCGCGTGGCCGAGGTATGACCGGGTGGGTTTATCCCAATTCGGGGCAGAAGAATTTGGCCGGTTTCGGTATGTGAGAGTCTGTGGTACTGACTAATGAGGTGAGCTTCTACCAGCTCTCCCAAGGTGTTGTGAACCCCTAGTTGAAGTAGTTTTTCAGTAGGCGTTGATTTAGGGAGGAGGAGAGCGCTTTTGTAAGCTGTGCAGATAAGTCTGTTCAGTTGCTCGGTCTCCGTGGGTGTGAGGTAGAGGTAAGGGATGGAGTAGGTGATCCTGCATAGGCAAAATGCTTGAATGAGGTGACGTGTGTCTGCTTCCCTCATGCCGCAATGGCGATTGGCGATACGCTTAATTAGTGAGGCTGTATTCAAAATGGCAGCACGAATTAATTTTATGGTCTCGGCGTGGGAGCCGTTGTCAGAAATACTGAGACCTAAAATTTTGATTCTATTGACCCTCCGGATGGGGGTGTCGTTTAATGTGACTTGAATATTAGGGGGGTTCCGTTCTTTTAGGTCCATGACTATGAGCTCAGATCTAGCTGCCGAGCAGCTTAGACCAATGCTGCTTGCATGCGTAGCGACAGTGTCAGCGGCCAGCTGAAGTTTGGATTCTATTTCGCCATGGTTGCCGGTATTGACCCAGATGGTGATGTCATCCGCATACAAGGAGTGGTAGATGGAAGGAATTTTGTCAAGATCCCTCGCTAACGGGATAAGAGTAATGTTAAAAAGAAATGGCGACAAAACTGTTCCCTGGGTCGTTCTCTTACTGCCTAGCGTGAAAGGGCAAGTTTTTACTGTGCCTAATTGTAGGCAGACGGATCGGCTGCTGAGAAAGGCAGCAACATAGTCATGCGTGCGAGAGCTCACATTTAGGTCGCTCAGTGATTGTAAAGTGGAGTGGGCAACATTATCAAAGGCCTTCGTCAGGTCCAATGCAAGGATAGCTCTGGTGATGTGAGGGAAAATGGGACTGAGCACATCCTCCTTAAGTTTTAACATGACGTCTTGAGTTGACAGGCCCGCGCGGAAGCCAAGCATGGTGGTGGGGAAGAGCTGGTTTTGCTCCATGTATCGGTTAAGTCGATTTAGGATTACGGGCTCCATGACTTTACCTGTGCAGGAGGTGAGAGAGATTGGTCTCAGATTCTTAAGGTCTAAAGGTTTGTCAGGTTTTGGTATGAAAGTTACCTTGGCTGATTTCCATTCCGGGGGCAGCGTGCCCTGGTCCCAGTGTTGATTCATGTACCTAGTGAGAGAGGCTAATGATTTGGCGTCTAAATTTCGTAGCGCTTTGTTAGTTACTCCATCAAGACCTGGTGCGGACGTGGTGCGGAGCCTACCCAGGGCAGCCCATACCTCCGCCTCTGTGATGGGAGCGCCCAAGTCTGAATTGGGGGTTCCTTTGTAAGCCGGTAATGGTTCCTGCTTTAGGTCGGGGAAGTATGTGGCTTTAAGAGCTGCTTCAATGTCTTGCCCCTGTTTCTCCACCTCATGCAGTAGTTTGGTGATTTGTTTATTATTTTCTGACCGTGAGGAACATGGGTTTAGCATATAGCGGAGGAGGGACCACGAGTCATGTGTAGAGTGCCGTCTAATCGGTTATATAACTGATTCCATTGCTGTGACGAGAGCTCGGCCGCGTGTTCGGTGATAAGCTGGAGCGTTTGCGCCATTTTTTGTTTTAATTTGCGATTATGTTTTTGCCTGAGCCATCGTTTCTCTAAATTCTGATAGGCCTCCCAGAGGTGGAGTAGTCTGCTGTCAACTGGATCGCCAATATGTTCTGCCGGAGCCAATTTTTCGCTAAGGGATACGTCCCGTAGGAGCTTAGAAGCCCAGTCCATATAGTCATGAATTTCTTGTGCCTCTACTGGTGTGAGGGGACCAAATTTGAGAGTGGGCCCGGTCAATTTTGGAGGTCACCATCTTGTTCGGCATAGTCATATTAAATTGGACATATTTTTGCCCAAATCAGTCGAGGTCAAATTTCGGCGATAGCTGGGCAAAATATAAAGCGGCCCTGGAGGTCACCATCGTGGTCACTGTAGGCAAATTATGTTGGACAGGTTTTGAACCACATCGACCGAAGCAAAATTTTAGCTATACCGGAATCCGTTTAAATTACCCACGTACGTAGCCACGTATCTGTGACCTCCTCAAACAGCCTACCCAATTAGAGCAATGGCACACAAAAAGAAATATCGGACAAGATTCTTGGTCTGTGGTGGGGAGCCTGTGACTTTTCGCAATAAGAACATTAAAAATGTGGTTACACAATGGTCTCTTCGAACTTAGCCTGATAATATTAGCTATACACGACTAGCCTGGCTCGTTCGCATCGCTATGCACCAATTAGCAGCTAACCCGCGAATTCATTTGCGAGATATTCCGAAATAAATGAACAGCAAAGGAAGAACTATATATCCACCGCAATACAACACGACGAGAACAAATGTTTGACTAACCTGCATTAATCGCCACAATCAAAATAATTGCGTAACAGAAACAACGAAATTGCTCTACATCATCAGCTCGCCAAGAAGCTTATTCATTATTAGAATTACACAGGCAATTCGAGCCCGCTAGGATCTAATTAGCGACTTGTGCCCATTACTCACTCCATCACTTCAGATCATGATTTTTTGCACACGAGATCGCCCGAGCTTTCTACCACCGAGCTGATGCGGAACAGCCTGATTGCAAGTGAATGAAAGTTTGCATCATAACATATCATGAAATTGCCGAGCACTATAAGCTAAATTGAAGCTATCCGGCCCCAGATCAGTCTCTCTCAAACACTGAGGTGCGCATTTGGAGGCCTTTAAAGGCTCACAGGAAGGGAAAGGCGCAGTATCTGTCACACTTGTTTCTGCGGACACCTGAACCGTGCCGTAAGGGAAGGACCATGGGATTGAAAGCGGAAAGAGAGAAAGGGCTACGAAGTAATTTCGACCACCTGGGGATCTACAATCGAACGTGAACATCACAAGGTCGGTGAGCTTGATACACTGAATCAACATCGTTCGTGTGCATTTGTGAGCGGTAAGGAGGCTTTGAAATCTAATTAGGGAACAAACTCACCAATAAAAAAAAGCCTGGTTTCATATTCATGTTTTAAATCTTTTACTTCTAATTTATTCAGATTACTTTCATTTTCCGGGAATGCATAGTGTTTGAGATGTTTGTGGCGTACGGACACTAACCCATAGTATCTCAGAAATAAACAAACTCTGAGCAAGAATTCATTTGATTTCATAGGAACTTTCTAGGTCAGACTCGGCAAAACTCAGATCATAATCTGAATGCGAGTCAGGATTCACTCATGACTCAGATTATTATCTAACTGTGAGTCCGGACTCACGACTCGGATCATGATCTGAATGTGAGTCCAGACTGTAAGCCCGAGTGAGTCGACTCATGAGTGAGCGCCTCGACCTCGATAACGATGTGTTACCGTACGAAAGCAATGTAGAGTAAGGCATGTTTTCTTCAGCATAAGGCATGGTCACAGTGAGCTGCACGGTTAGGTTCCATAGCTTATCGACGCACGATCTGTCGCATTACACCGGAAACGACGCCAGCACGACCAACGGTCAACTATCACCGTAGTGTGGGGTTTTCGGCCCCGCGACGGCGACGAAACTGATCAGCGGACGGTCGCCCGATCTGTTTTGGTCGGACCGCGATCGGATGCCGAGTGAGAACTTGACAGCCGATGAGTTAACGGCTTGAACGGCCATGCTTTTCTGTAGCTTAACTCTAGAAAAAGGAAAACAAGCGGCTGCACTTTATATTTTCTTCTTTCTCATCAGCAATGACCTTGGTCAGAAAAGTTAGTCGATGCCGAACTACCGGCCCGTTTCGCGACGAGTAGGCCTAGCGCGAGTATGCGGGGTTCAGGCCTACAGTTCCGGCGATTACGGAGCACGCATTCACAAGCCTTAGCGGTTGCATGCGGCAAGGAGTATAGTTCTGGCAGTAGTGACCTAAAATCTATGTCTGCTTACATCACAAAGCGCGTGCACATTGAGCGGGAAGCGTCTATGTGACTGCCTGGCAAGCGCTAGCCGGTAGACATGTTGGCGCCGCTGGTGATTAAACAAACACACTGGGGGCGTAATCTGCGAATCCGTGCATTCCTGCGGGAGTTTAGGGCTCACAAATTACATACTAAATGATGTATGTTTACTGTGATTATGTTGAAGTACTCACGAGACGGAATTTGGCTCGGGAGTCGGTCGCAGACGCGTGCGTGGCTGCGGAGGAGGCGAGACGCGGAGATGGCGGCAGATGGGAAGCTCTTGTTTGATGCGGGCAATTTTTTTTAGAGCGCAGCTCTTTGGCGACCGTTCCTGGGTTTCGCGTCGGCGTCGCCGCCGGTGTTGGCGTCGGCCTCTTAACCAGTTCCGCCCCTCTTTCAGCCCCTCCAGCTCAGCCCCTTTTCCTGCCTGGCGCCGACCGCGCGTATTATCTGATTGCTGCGCGCGCTCCCCCGTTTGCCGCGGCTTATACCCCCCTTCCCCCTTTTCCTGCGTGGCGGTGAGGGGGCTCTCCGGTTACCGAAACGCCTGCTCGCTATCAGTGGATCACGGTGCGTGCATCCCAAGCCAAAACGCAGTCACGTTCTCTTCACTCGCTAGCGGCGTCAGCGGCATCAGTCAGTCGCTGCTATCTGTTCGTCGCGCAATGTTCCTATGGGCCCACGCTCTGCCTCCCGCAACTTCCCGATAACTCAGTCGCTCTTCATTTCTCTGACCACAAAGCTTCTTTCATGACAGCCAAGAACTGTTAGTGGAGTATTTCTTGAAGGAATACGTGTGAAAAATTAAAAACATTGTCTGTAATTGTACGTGTCTTGCTTGAAACCTTTGCCTCAATCTACCAAAAAGGTGAAACAGCTGATGAGCTGTGCTTAAATTTCGCATTAGAAAGTAACATAATCGTCGGCATTTTTTTTGCGCATTCGCATCGCGGTGGGTTTTGCGATGACAGGACTGAAACAGCGGTGGCGACGTATGCTGTCGTGCGCTGGCCGTGGCCACACTGCACATAGTTTTGCAAACAAAATTCTTTACCAGCCAGAAATAATTTAGTTTGACTAACACGCACATATACCAGCATGTCAATGCGTACTGCTTCGTTCGAAAGTTTTGTGTGCTTCTCTAATGTCGTAAGATATGCTCTCGCGTCAACGGATGCTTGTCTGGGGTTTCCTCTTAGTTTTGGACCGAAAGAGCGACGGTCAATAGCTCAGCAAGACAGCACTAACCCATCCCCCCATTTGCTGCACACAGCGGGAGGAAACGTTGGATATGCGCCTTTTTATATGCGGGAACGTTTTGTTGCTAAATAAGCTAACTCTCATAATGTAATAACGTAAAAATAATATGCTTCTGATTTATGGCTAAATAATAAGTCCGAGGGTCACTAAGGTCGCAGATTATAGTGAAGGTTTGTAAAAGAAAAAAGAATATGCAAATAAAATATTTTTGCTGAAGAAAAAAAAAACTCTGTGACCACCGCCCACAGCGTGCATCCAAGAGCGCAGCCTGAGATCTCGTTGTGACGTCAGTGGCTAATTGTTGCCAGACCAGAAAGCTGATTTCGATATTAATAAAAATTAATTTTAAGACTATCTACTATTTAACGTGTGTGGATTGAAATGCAATAATCAGTTTATGCTCAAATGTTAGCTGTCATGACCCCTTTAACACAAGTGCCTTGGTCAGGCCACTTGTGCCAAAGGAACTGCTAAGCGCGGTTAGTGAGCTCAAATCATTCGCGAGTCGAAACGAGCGAGTTCAAATGTGTTGTGAGCCGCGATGAGTGAGCTTGCCTAGATGAGTCATAAGTTCAGATCAATGAGTCAGCCAAGATGACTCGTGAACCAAAACGAATGAGTCCAGAGGCATTGTGAGTCAAAATGAGTGAGTCAGCCCAGATGAATCGCGAGTCGCAACGAGTGGTTGACGCCAGAAGAGTCATAAGTTGGAGTTAGTTATGAGTCTAAATGAGTTTTGGAGTTCAGTGAGCTTAAGTTGTGGGATCCCGTAGGTTAACTGAAATCTTGTGAGTTAGCCTGAGTGAGCACTCTGAGTTCTGCCAACATATGTCTTGCAGTCAGGTGCATGGAGGCTTCACATGATTTCTTTTGTAATTATGTCGGCTTCTCTTTTGCCGAGAACCCACCGAACAGCCTTGTTGAAAGGGCATTGCCTGGCAAGGCAAAAGAAGTTTAGTATGTGTCTGTAAAAGCCTTGCTTCCACATATGTTGCATAGCATTTAATGTTGCCAGCTGATCACATGGTAAACAGTCGTTCAAGAAAAAGTTCATTTACACAACACACAGAGTATGCACAGAAAAGTCCCATATTAACCTATGCAATTTACGAGGTACACAATAGCAAGAGCTTCTTGTAGCTTTTGCAATGCCATCGTCCGTGCCGGCAGAATTGTTTCGAGCTCATTTGGGAAGTGATAAGGAGCATCACTGTATGTCACAAAGCAGCTTGGTGTTCCTTGTTATAACAAAAAGGCAGGTATTACCGAGTTGTATAGCAGAAGTAGCTGCACTTGCACTTTATGGTATTTATTTTTTTTTTTTGCATTTGAGACCATTTATATTAATTCCCAGTACTAATTTTGTTGTTTCAAAACCATAATATGGATGTTTGTTTTCAGCAAGGAAACCATGTTCTTCATTATTTGTGTTTGGAGTATACGCAGTAATATTTTTGACAAAACGTTCATATCTAACAATTTTAGTTTTATAGAAGATATCTTGTGTATGTTCAGTTTTCATGCGATATGCATCTGGTCATAGGAAAGATAAGTCTTTGTCAAAGCCACTGCCTTATGATGAGAAACATGTTGCCTTTTCCTTTGCTTTAAACCTGTCATGAAATCAAGGAATCGCGCTTAGTTTGCTAGATATTCTTGCAAATTTTTATTAATAGAATTGTGACACACACATCGACTAAGCTGGTTGTCAATTTGTTGGACATTTTAATTCAGATCTATCAATGACTGTTGGCTGGCAATGGCTTGGCACAATATTTTCAGTGGCCTTTGATTTGTAATTCACCTGACTATATGCCTGGCAAGTTTTGCCTCCTGGTTAATGAGGGGGAGCGATGGCAAAGCCAACTTGAAAATACATAAAAAAATCATTTTCTAAAGGGCTCTAATGCGGAGAGAATTCCACATTCACTGGATTTGATTGTTGACACCTTTCCTATACTTGGCCTGTACGTCTAAAAGTAATGAAACTGCTCATCTGGTGCAATCGTCATTCCCAAGAGAAGCTCAATTTGTTGAGTGGAATCTCTTTGCAGTGCTCAGGTGAGGCCGATGCCATTCCGTATTTTGTCTGAAAATCATGTATTGTGATTAAGCCTCAATATTGAGCGGGTCAAACGTTCGTCACAACAATTTCCTCGTTGTGCTTTATGCGGTGCGGGCCGGGCACAATTATTTTTTCCTTCTTTTTTTATTCGCCCACCCTAATTCTTGTTGCCGCTGTGAGGGGCTTCACTGTCACGTGAGCAAGCCCTGCAATTGGTGCTGTCCTCATGTGCATTGGATTTGCGTTTCACAGGAACTCAAATAGCAAGGCGGACAAGCGGAACCGCAAATTCAAGGAAGCAGAACGTCTGTTCTCCAAATCATCCGTCACTTCCATGGCCGTAAGTGTGGCTCTGCAGGACCATTCAAACCCGCAACTCTTGGTCCTTCGCATTTTAGTCTCGTACCACCATTTGGCAAATCAGTTGGAGTCTAGTTGGGAACACCTGGCATGGGTGCTTTCAGCTTTATGCCTAATTAAGCTTAATTGTTTTCTTCTTGTCTACGAGCATATTTATTTTTAGGTGTCAAGATGTTTTTGTTCATTGATGCATTCTCTACGAGTGCACATTTGTTTTGCATTTCTTTCTTTCTTCGCTCGTGGGAAGGCCTTTCAAGGGCTTATGATGTCAATAAATGTGTTCGCTAATTAACAAAATAATGTCAAATGTGCATTAGATGGTTTAACTAGTAGATATTGCTCGCTAGCAGTGGTGTTGAAACCTATTCATTATGCGCTGCTGCTACCCCTAAACACATTGCAGAAGACCTAGATGATTCTAATTGTAACTGGTTGTACTGTTGTGCCCCTTGCATTATGAACTTCTTGACCCTTGGAGATAGACACTGTGACAGGCTTAGCCCTTTTAATGTTGGGTTTTTTCATGAGGGAGCACTGTCAGTGATCTGGAAAATAAAAATGAGATATTGCGAGAGTAACATGAAAGGGCAATAATGTAGTGGCCTTTGTTCACTTCCCACTGGTAGTTATGAGCAAGACTGCAAAGAGGCAGCAGCGCGTGCTCCATGAACTTTATGGGGCGTTGTGTGCATGTTGAGAGAATGATAAAAAAATTACTTATGCAAGTACACGTTAGGAGGAAGAACCACCGTCGTGAATGTTTGAAGTAAGTTTTAAGCGCAGGAGCGTTTGCATACAGAAAAGCTTCCACTCCTTTCGAAAGTGTTACGTGTAGAGCTAGTAACCATGTCGCTGGGAGGGAAGGGGGTGGTTGCCATGGCTCCCAGGGGCACAATTTTGTGGATCGCTCTTGGAAGGGAAAGTTGGCTAGAAAGAAGAAGTGGTGGGGAGCAGTCCCATTTGGACCACGTGTCTTTTGGACTTTGCCGGTAGTCAAAAAATGGCCATTAGTCATGGTGCTCTGTAAAATTTTGGCTTCATCAGAATCCGTGCCATCCCCCTCCTCTATTTAAATCTGCCCGTGGTGGTGCTCTATAGCATCTGCGTCCTTCAACTTACAGTCAGTGCGAAAGAATAATACACACTTTGGGAAAGAGGCTACGGATGGTGGCATCTTCCTCGGCTTGCTAACTTTCAGTACCAGCGTGCATTTTTGAACGGGAGTAGAGAATGGGCCGGTATCCCAATAACACTGAAAGGATTAAGAAACCAAACTTTGTGGGTGCCTGAGAGGTATCTGCTGTCGTATACTGTGAGCAGAGTTTGTTGAAAGCAAACCAAAGTGTAATATGAAGTCAAACTGCTCTGGCAGGCCAGCCTTGCATGATAGAAAATATATTGTTGCTTCTGAAAGAGTGCACTGGTGTCACCCGCGGAGTCCTTTAACTACTCATGGTGAGACTTTCTCCATCGGCCAAGGGTTTACCACTCTTTTGTGTTGAGCAATTTCAGTGGCACCAGGTTAGTACCGTTGAAGAATTTTTTTAAACATGCTGTGAAAGAGCTTGGCACACCAGCAAGCAACGGCACCTTAATATGCTGCCTCAGGGAATGTAGGTTTGTGCATTGCGTCCCGTGGAAATAGTGTCACGTAGTGTTTACAAGGCCGTAGACGCCAAAACAGGACCCAGGAGTGATATTACAGGAATTACCTCTTTATTGGGCTGACTTGCACTCGCAAAAGAACTAAGCAACTCGGCGGTGGCGACAGTAACAAACGTGCTTCGAACTAAGAATGCTCGTCGCACCCGTCAAGGCTCAATTTAAAGGCGCCAAAGAAACATCGAGATAAAGCTGCAAACGGTGACTAGCACAACCTGGAACGTTGCAGAAACACACGCGAGTGGTCGGAATCTTCGAGTAACATCTCGGAGCATCTTGCGCGACAAATAATACAGCATCATCTCGGGACAACAGGCATGAATAGAAAAAAACACATAATCGATACGCGAGCTAGATTCACAGTGATAGGGCCGTGCACCAGCGGCTGTCTAAAAAGAACAAAGATTCGAATGATTTGCGGCATTGCTCCCCTTCAAAAAGGCATCGCCTGTCTAAAAAGAACAGATTCTAATGATTTGCGGCATTGCTCTCCCTCAAAAAGGCATCGCATCTATGCTTACGCAACAAACATAAAAAAGTAAACAAAATACAAGAAATTAAAATAGCTAGGGCCTTTAGCGCGCGTAATAAGGCTTTAGGCGCACAACATGGACGATTTCTGGGCCCCTCCTGCGCAGCTGAGACGTGGTCCTGCCATCAGGGATGACTTCATAATTAAGCGGTCCGATGCGCCGAAGGACTTCGTGTGGACCGATGTAACGCCACAAGAGCTTTTCACTCAGTCCGCGGCGGCGTATCGGCATCCAAACCCACACCCCACACTTGGTCTCCCGGTCTGTACTCTGCGTCGCGTCGTCGGAAAAAAAAGTTGTACGGCCGGGTGTCCGTATGTTGCTGGACTTTGATGCACAGCCGGGCGAGTCGTCGGACTTCCTCTGCACGCTGCAGGTAGGCGGCGATGTCGGGGTTGTCTGCTGTCACGTGTGGCAACATCTCATCGAGCATCATTGTGGGCTCCCTGCCGTACACAAGCATGAACGGTGTCACTCTGTCACATGGATGGCCATGTTATATGCGTAAATCACGTATGGTAAGGTGGCGTCCCAGGTCTTACATTTAGCGTCGACGTACATGGCGACCATGTCCGCGATCATTTTGTTCAGGTGCTCCGTAAGTGCATTGGTCTGTTGATGGTTCGTAGTTGTTCGTCGATGGCTCGTATGGCTGTATTTCAAGATAGCTTGTGTCAACTCGGCCGTAAAGCCGTTCCGCTGTCCGTGATGAGCAATTCTGGGGCGTCGTGTCGCAAGAGAACTTGTTCGACAAAAACTTTGGCGACTTCTACCGCGGTACCATTGCGTAGTGCTTTTGCTTTGGCGTAACGGGTAAGGTAATCGGTGGCCATGATGATCCACTTGTTAACCATAGATGATGAAAAAGTGCCGAGGAGATCCATCCCAATTTGTTGAAAGGGCAGGGTTGGGGCGGAATCGGTTTCAGTAGTCCTGCTGGTCTGATCAGCGGAGTCTTGCATCGTTGGCACTCACAGCATGTCTTCACGTAGTGGGCAACATTGGCAGGCAGTCGCGGCTGGTAGTACTTCTCCTGAATTCGACGCAAGGTGCGTGCAATCCCGAGATTGCCTGCTGTGGGCTCATCGTGCAACGCCTGTAGAATTTTCTGCCGGAGGTTTTTAGGCACAACAAGAAATGCGCGGTCCTGTTGGGTGCGAAGTTCTTAACGAGGATGTCATTGCTTAACGCGAACGATGATATCGCCTGAACACAGCAGGAAAGGAAGCGGTCTTTTCTTCTAAGTAATCGGCTATCGCTTTCAGCTCAGGATCTGATCGCTGTTCTGCAGAACTGTTTTTGTCCAAATAACATATGGCACATACCCGCAGAGGGGGATCGGCCAAGAATTGGGTGGCAAAAAAAATTTTTGAAGTATACTTGCATAAAAAAAATTGCTGGCGCTTACCAGTCCCGAAAAGGCGTCTTTGTCTTCGTTCGCCGGCGCATCAACGGGGGCTCGTGCGGTTTGACTTGTAGACGACTGTGATGTCGAATTCTTGAAGACGTAGGCTCCATCGAGCAAGCCGGCCGGAGGGGTCCTTCGAATTTGCCAGCCAGCAGAGCGCGTGGTGATCGCTTACCACCTTGAATGGTCGGCCGTATATGTACGGGCAGAACTTTGAAGCGTCTTGTGTCGTTGGCACTCACGACACGTCTTCACCAAGTGGGCAACTTCTGCAGGCAGTTGCGGCAAGTAGTACTTCTCCTCGATTCGATGCAACGTGCGTGCAAACCCGAGATGACATGCTGTGGGCTCCATCGTGCAACACCTGCAGAATTTCCTGCCGGAGGCTTTTAGGCACAACAAGAAGCTGCGCGGTCCTATTGGGTGCGTAGTTCTTCACGAGGAGGCCATAGCTTAACGCGAAAGATAATAAATGACACCTGAACACATCAGGAGGGGAAGCGGTCTTTTAAGTAATCGGCTAGCGCTTTCATATCAGGGTATAATCGTTCTACGAAACTGCTGGCTCTTACCGGTCCCAAATAACCGGCGCATCAACAGGGCTCATAACAGTCGGCATCGGAGTGCTTGCAGCCTGACTTGTAGACAACTGTGATGTCAAATTCTTGAAGACGTAGGCTCCATCGGGCAAGGTGGCCGGAACGGTCTTTCAAATTTGCCAGCCAGCACAGCGTGTGGTGATCGCTTACCACCTTGGACGGTCGGCCGTATAAGTACGGGCTAATCATTGAAGTGACCCAGATGATCGCGAGACACTCCTCGGTCGCTGAGTAATTGAATTTGGCTTTCGAGAGGGACCTGCTAGCGTAGGTGATTACGTTCTCCTATCCGCCATTCTTCTGAATGAGAACGGCGCTTAGGCCTAGACTTCTCGCGTCGGTATGTATCTTTCTCGATGTTCTCATCAAAGTGGCCTAACCCAGGAGGGGACTGTAGGCAGCGCTTAAGTTCCTCGAAGACTTCTGCTTGCGGTGCTTTCCATTTAAATGGCACGTCTGCCTTTGTAAGCTGTGCAAAGGTTTGGCAAGGCACAAAAAGTTCTTGCCAAATCGTCCGTAATACGCGCACAGTCCGAACAATCGACGCACAGCTTTCTTGTCACCGGGCTGTGGAAACTGTGCGATCGGAGCTGTTTTCAGTGGGTGGGGTGAACTCCCGCCTTGCTGACGATATGACCCAGAAACAACATCTCTTCGTAGGCGAAGTGACACTTCTCTGCTCCTAACGTTAAACCCGAAGACTTTATTGCGTCAAGTACTGTTCGAAGCTTTCTCAGATGCTCTTCAAAGTTCGAAAAGAAGACGACAACGTCGTCTAATTACAGTAGACAAATTTGCCACTTCAAGCCAGCCAACACGGTATTCATTACATGCTGGGATGTCGCTGATGCAGAACAGAGGCCAAATGACATTACACTGAACTCGAAGAGGCCGTCTGGCATAATAAACGTGGTCTTCTCACGGTCCCTTTCATCGGCCTCAATCTGCCACTGCCCGCTCTTTAGGTTCATCAACGAAAAGTACTTAGCGTTACAGTGTGTCATCGATTCGGGGGAGGGGGTAGACATCCTTCTTCGTTAAGCTATTCAAGCAGCGGTAATCAACGCAGAGGCGTAGTGCGCGGTCTTCACCAAAATGCCTGGTGCCGCCCAGGGGTTGTTCGATGGCTGGATCGCGTCATCACGCAGCATTTCCTCAACTTCATGTCGTATGGCCTGGCATCCTCGTGGCGATATACGGTAGGGGCTTTGACATAGTGGTCGAGCATGTTCGTCTGTGATGATGCCATGCTTTGCCAAAGGAGTTTGCCGCACCTTCGACGCTGAAGAAAAGCACTCGCTGTAGCTTTCAAGAAGAGTGCGAATTTGGTCTCTCTGTCTCGGGGGAGCGCTGGGTTGATGTCGAAAACGGGCTGCTTGGCTCGGTTTGGTGCATCGTCTTCAAGTCGGCTGGGGACAGCGAAGACTTCTCGGGTGTCCGCTAGCTTGTCAAGGAAAGCAAACGTCATGCCCTTGTTCAGGTGCCGGTATTCTTCGGTGATGTTTGTGACGAGCACTTGAGCTTGTCCATGACGGAAACGGGCGATGCCTCTTGCGACTCCTAGTCCTCATTCCAAAAGCAACTGGGTGTTTCCTTCGACGACACCTTCAGCAGTTTCGATGTCGCTGGTAACCACGAAGACAGCGATGCTTGATTGGGGCGGAATACTCAATACTTCGTCTAGGACGTTTAGAGCGACGTGTTGCGTCGAAGTAGTCGTGGAAGGTCCGTGGAGAACTTAATGAGCTTTGAGCGGAGGTCGATGATCGCCCGATGGGCATTCAGAAAGTCCATACTCAAATCACATTACGGGAGCACTGCTGCAAGACTAAGAAGCTCGTAGGGTAAGTGCGTCCATTCACTGTCACTCTTGCGGTGCATCGCCTGTACGGCGCAATATAGTTACCACCAGCGGTGCGGATTAGCAGGCCATCCCAAATGGTTGCCACTTTCTTGAGCTGGGTGGCGAACGTTCCACTGATAACGGAATATGAGGCTCTGGTGTCAACCAAGGGGGTTACCGTACTTTCACTGACAGCAACTTCAAGGTCGCTTGTTCGTGTCCTCGCATTGCACGTGGGCCTCAGGGTTAGATCTCGGCTCCATCATTTATTCAGGTCACGGCCAGGGCTTGCCGTTGTTACTTCTGGGCGGCAGTGTCGGCTTGCACTCTGGTCGTGTTGTCGTCTATGTTGTATGGAGCGGTGGTGAAACGGCTGTGTCGTCATCAGTCGTCGTCGGCAGCGGAGGATCTTCCTTTTTTAGCCATTGAGCAACGTCACCTCCAAAGGTTCTGCCTTTAGTTTACCCTATGGGGAATAGCGGACCTTAATCGCACATTGTCATCATAGTTGCGGCCTGGCTATGCAAATCAAGTGCCGTACGGCGATGAAGAGCGGTACCGACGACTTGGTGACTCTGCTATGCGCGTGCATCTGTACGGGAAATGGAGTAGGATGTGGCCGGCCTCCCCGCAATGGAAACAGAGTGGGCAATCGTTTGCCGTCCTCCAGGTGTCACACTTCCTGGGGTTTGAAGGTCATTCGTAGGCTTGGCGGGCGGGGACCGAGGGGCGGCTTTCGAGAACAGGACGGTAGCGGCGAGAGGTTGGAAGGTCGCAACGGAGTGCAGGACGACGTAGCGCGGCAGCATATTTCATCGCTGCCGCTTGCACTGGGGCCATCGGAGCCGCTGCTTTAGGAACGCTCAGTGTCTGCCGGACTTCCTCATGATAACGTCCGTGAGCGTCGCCACCTGCGGTTGTTGGGATGATGGCAGCAATTTGCGGAGCTCCTCTCGCACGATCTCCCGGATGAGGTTCCCAAGGCTTTCTCCGCTCGCAGATGCGCTGCTCTAGGGGCTTGCTTAGACCGATTGGAGCGGTTGATCGTAGTGGCGCATTCTGGTGTCCATCATTCTCTCGATGGTCGACGTTTCAGTTTCAAATTCCGCCACGGTTTGTGGCGGATGTTTGACAAGCCCTGCAAAAAGAGACACTTTATCGCCTCGCATTATAAATTTCACTTTCAAACCTTTGGTCATGTTAGGGTCGGCGCAGCGAAAGAGGCACTTCATTTCCTCAATGTAAGCCAGGACAGGCTCATTAGGGAGTTTAGATCTTAGTTGAAAGAGGGCCAGGGCTCCCTCCTAGCGATACTTGCAAACGCAGTCAAAAACATTTTTTTTAAATCTCCCAATCCTTCAAAGAAGTCTCGTGATTTTCGAACCAAACTCGGGCATGTCCTTGAAAATCAAAGTAGACTTGCCTGAGTTTCGTAGCGTCGTTCCAGCCGTTGAATTCTGCCACACGGTCGAAAAGGTCAGTCCAGTCTTCCGCATCTTTAGTGAGCAGTCCTTGGAAAATGGGGCGCTCCCGGGGCAGCACGAAGACAACCTGTGCTGTTGATTAGGCCATTTCCAAAGTTGATGCCGTCCGGGGTCAAACGGGATCAGGCAGCAGACCGTGTTCGAGTTGGAGCCCTTGATGTCGGCGGCTGGCTCAGTGACCTGTAGGCTGGTCCCCTAGGGCGACAGGAACAAAGTTGATATCTTCACTTGAAGGATTAAGGGCAGCACCTCCACCAGATGTCACGTAGTGGTGACAAGGCTGTAGACACTACAAGAAGACACAGGAGTGATAGTGCTGAAATTAACTCTTTATTGGACTCACTTGCACCCGTAAAGAATGAAGCGACTCGGCGACGGTGGTAACAACAAACGTGCTCGTCGATCGTCGAACTAATAATGCCCATCGCACCCGTCAATGCAGAATTTAAAGGCTGCAAAGAAACCTGAAGATAAAGCCGTTCGCGGTGACTAGCACAACCTGGAACATTGCAGAAGCACACGTGAGTGGTCGGAATCTTCGAGAAACATCTTGGCGCATCTTGCACAACAAAATATTACTGCATCATCTCAAGACAACAGGCATGAATAACAAACATCACATAATCGATACGCGCGCTAGGTTGAGTGATAAGGCCGCATACCAGTGGCTGTCTAAAAAGAACAAAGATTCGAATGATTCGCGGCAATATAGTCACCTACCCGAGTGAATCATGCCATGTTGTAAAGGTGATATTTTTTTCAAAACAAACCCAGTAGCCTGGTAAAGTGGGCTGATAATACATTACCATAGCTACACTGGCTCAGGAACAGTTGGATTTCACCATTGATCCGTGTTAAGGAATTCATAATTTACATTACAATTATTGCGAATTCATTACCAAGAGATCACCCCGCCGGGGTGGCGCAGTGGTGACGGCGCCCGACTACTGTTCCCAAGTACGCGGGATTGAATCCCGGCCTCGGTGGCCGCTCTTCGATGGAGGCGAAAAGCAAGGCGCCCGTGTGCTCTGCGATTCAGTGCACGGTAAAGAACCCCAGGTGGTCGAAATTTCCGCAGTCCTCCACTACGGCGTCTCTCATAGCCTGAGTCACTTTGGGACGTTAAACATTACAAACCAAAACATTACCAAGAAATCGGCACAAGAAATATGGCACATCGGCCGCAGTGCAAGAAGCCATGGAATTTATCCGCAAGAAAACTGGATGCATATTCTGCAAAAGATGCATGAGTGCCCTCTCCGCAATGAATGGACAAGCCTGGCACAATCTGCGTAAACACTTTGCAGCATTCACAATTCTTGATTTTCTTATTCTCGTTCACAAGAACGTGGAACGGGGCTGCAGTTGTTTTTTTCCCGACGCCTTCTTTTATTTTGCGACTGGTACATACCCTCTTTATAAGTTCTTTTATCTTGCTAGCTGCCCCTTTATCAAACATATTGCACAGAAATCTTTTCGCATGATCCATGTGAGCTTTTTCCTAGCAGTCATGGTCGCCTTAGATCTGTGCATGCATGATCATGGTTTTTTGCAAAATGGTATACTTCTATACTCTATTTAGGTGCACCGCACCATTCATATGTGCCCTAGGTAATTCTTGGCAGAGAGTGGGATGGTCGTAAGCCAGGCAGATTTTTGGCTGCCTTTGTCGCGATTCACAAGACCTGGATCACCACAGGGTACTCATTTCAGAACACTAAATAATTGATTGAATTTCTTCTCTCATGCTCTTTCAGTATCAACATCCAAGTGATGACTGTGACACAAAGTTCAGTACTGGTCACGTAAGGCACGAAAAAACAGTGATGCAGTCTCTGCCTTTAAAGAGGGTAAAAATGGCTAAAAAGGTCATTGATAAACGTTTTGAATGTGTAGAACGAATGCTTCCGAGCGTTCCCCCAAAGCAACTCCTTGCAACAAAGGCAGTGATTTTGAACTATTCTGCCGTGATTACCTATGTCACAAGTTTCAAGAGTGATAGGTCACGACAGGCTGCCATTGGCTGCAGCCGCAACGACTACTACGTCCCGGACACAGTTTCGATAGCCGCGAAAGTCGTCTGCTCGAGTGCTGCATGCATATGCACTGCATGCGTGAACCCGAGCTTGGCGCTTCGGTTAGCGATGTTAACCGAAAAGGCGGTGGCGTCCAACTGAAAGTGGGCATCGGTGCAGGAGTGCAAAAAGAGCACCAGCTGGTCCGATTCAACACCGCACCGATTAAATAGCCAGCATCAACATTCATGTACCGACCGAAGGCGCAGCAGCATACTGTAGTCCCGTGTCCCGTCTCGTCTTTGCAGCATCGACCATTTGTGCGGCGTGTTGATTATTAAATGGAACGTGAGTCAAAAAAGGTTTGCCCACAGCTTCATCGCGAAAGTACACAAATTCACACCACTTAAGTGTAACACCGGATGCCGCCAGGTTGCCGTCCGCGGGCACTGCGGCCGACGCACTTCGGTCGTGCGCTGCTTCCTGCTCGTCGCTATGCCTTGTTTCTTTTGCATCGAAGCAACGGCGGACGGCATTTTGGAATCGCCTGCTTCGCTGCGTCTCTAGCGTATACCTGCTCGCATGTTCCTGTGCGCGATTCTTGCGTGAAGCTGCGGAAATTGGTGACAACCTGCGCTGCCGAACTGCATGTGGCGAGCTGCTTTGCTCATGTTTTGCGTCGTAGATTCTGGCTCGACCGATGCGTACACGATATAACACAAGCGTGCGCGTTGCACATTGACACTTCCTAAACGATGTGCGTCCAGCTGAAAGTGCGCGCTGGTCCGATTCAATGCCGTACCGATTAAATGGGTGTACCGTGTGCGTTTCGTGTACCGAATGACGACGCAGCAGCATACTGTAGTCCCGTCTCGTCTTAGAAGCATGGACCATATTTGCGGCTTGTGGATACTTAAATGGTACGTGCGTCAAAAAAGGTCTGCCCTCAGCTTCATCGTGAAAGTACACAAATTCTCACCGCTTAAGTGCAGTATCGAATGCCGCCAGGTTACCGCAGAGATGCCGTCCACGGGCGCTGAGGCCGACTGCACTCAGATCGTGCGCTGCTCCCTGGTCGTCGCTAGACCTTGTTTCTTTTGCGCCAAAGCCACGGCGAACAGCGTTTTTGGATCGCCCGCTTCGCTGTGTCTCTAGCATAGCCGCTCGCATGCTCCTGTGCGCGATTCTTGCGTGTAGCTTCGAAGATTGGTGACAACCAGCGCTGCCAACTGCGGCGACAACTGCACTTGCAGTTCGCAAGTAGGTAACGCAAAATGTCACGAACGTTATCTGAATGGCCACAAATGTCAGAAACGTTGCCCGATTGTTGCTAATGTCACTATTTTTGATCACCAGATAACGTTATGCACTAATGTTTCTACAACGTTCTGAAAACATTGACGTTATTTCAACGTTATACCAACAAAAAATGATGAAACGTTGCCTGTACATTACTTTAATGTATTCTAAACAATGCATGCGGTACCTTCCTCAAGGAGCACCTAGGCAAAAGCTACATAACCCGCACCATCTGTTCCTACTAGACAAGGTGCAGCCATAGCTGATGAATCGTGCATGAGTGCATTCTGCTTTCCTGAAGTGACTAATGTATGCTTATATGTCGACAAGGCACCGACCAAAAGGCAGTTACGCAGTAATCGTGGTCTGCTGACCAGTCACTTGAATGACACAGCCAGTGCAAAAATTACGTCAGGTGCACACGTGAGATCATTTACACAATTTATTTGGCATGATTGTACATCAGTTGAGTCAGCAATTCCATGAAGAGACGAGCAATCACATAGCTGCCAGGTCATCCATTCCATAAATTAGGCCACTAAATTAAAATAACAAAAGCACAAAAAAGATTATTATTCAGCCAAAATTCAAGACAGCACTTACAAAGTAATCAGACATCTAAAACTAAATTTGCAGGGCCAGAATTACTTGTGTGTGGAGCGTGCCAATATTTATTGGACAGATAGTACAAAAATAAAGAACACCAGGACACCCACTGAATTTCTGCTTTTAAAACCATTAAAATTACAGCTGATGCAACATTGATGGCCTTGCACTCTTTTATGTCCCATAGGTATTGCCTATGCTGTTCCATATGATATGCTGGAAAGCTAAGTGACTGTGACAAGTCCAGTTTTTGCACAGCTTGATGCACAAGTAGACTAAATGATAGTCCAGCTTCCGTACACAGCATAATAGACCTACCGTTTTTTGCAGCGTGCTGGTGAGTGGCGAAAATGGTCGCCAATGTCATGTCTCAGGTCCACTTCCTTGCCCAACAGGCAAGACTGCCGCAGGGCCACTGTGCAAACAAAACAATATCACAGACTTAGGGCAGTAAACCTAGACACTGATATTTGCTACAAATTAACAAACCCCATTACATCTGTTATGAACTGTGAACACGCTTATGCATACATTGAATTGTGCATCTCAATCTATTATACGACTCAATGAATCCACACCATTTGCATAAGGTTCTTCAGAAGCCCTGAAATGAGCAAAAGAAAAAAAAATTAAAAAATATATTGGAACGCAGCAGCAAAAATAGACTGCTGGCCAGAATTTAAAAACTAGCCAAATATATATTTGTGCCAGAATAAAACCACAAATATAGAGCTATAACGCGCACTGCACAGTAAAATGTTGCTTACAACACCCACTACAGGCACAAGGCAAGTTTTTACCTTGGATGCCGCTTTTTGCTTGTGCTGCTGGGCTCATGGTACTTGTGCTGGTCTCGGTGGAGGACGGCCAACGAATGGTAGCTGCTTGGCTTGTTATGTAGGAACTGTAGATGGTAGGCGATGATTATCGCAGCTTCCGTCGCTTTCACTTTCCTCACAAACAAAAACAGCCTTCTGTTTCCTTTTTTTTTGTTGGGACGTTGCTGCCGTCTTCATCCGACACTGCAGTTAAAAATGTTTCAATTCAGTTATTGCAATAGTGGCTTGCTAAAGTAGCATTCACAAATATAGCAGCAAAGCAAATGGAATATGCATGATTAATATAGAAAGTGCAAACATATCAGGCAAAAACATTTTAGCAGCAAAACTGGACTCATACTTCCATACAACGCCTTCTTGGTGGGCTTTCTTGGCCTTTTTGTCAGCCGTTCCTTCATCAATTGTCAAAACTGACACCTCTTCAGCTTTCTTCCCTCTTCTTTTTGCGTCAGCATATGTTGCTGCAAGCAAAGAGTTCAGTGTAGAAAGACTGAATGACACGGCTAAAGGGAAACTGAATGAAAATAGTAAGCAGGCCCATGAAAAGGCAACGTTCGCAACTGCCTAGCAACAATATTATTGAAATAAGAGCATAACTATATCACTATAACAGGAACCTTGAGCCAATGAGCAACAAACACGATTACTGATAAGAGTCATTAAATTAAGATGATGTGTGATTATTTCACCATTTTGGCTCAAAAGTTCTCCCCTCTGGCAGTGCTTAACTTATGTGCATCGTTGCCTTTGTACAGTGCCACAACCAAGAACCTAAAGCTCCAACAGTACCCTATAATCACAATACTATCTTGAGACAAAAAAAAAAGACGTACTAGCCTCGCCTAAGATTCGGCATTTGTGTGCAATCCATTCTTCTCCAGGCTCCTCGCAGTCTTTTATAGCGTTTGGGCAACGAGACGGGGTTCGGTATGGCGGCCATAATGTTTCCCCATTCTGCACCCAGAATTTTGGGGACGGCAGCAACTCCGTCCGCACTGCTGAATTCGACGATGTAGAACATCCTGCAAGAATATAGCGCAGTTAGCATAACAACACGCACTAGTGCCAAGTCAAAGGCATTATTTTCCAAGTGCCTCTGTTGAAGAGACACTACTGAGTTGCACTTCACTGAAGTTTCCAATCAATGAGGGTCAATTTATGGTCAGTGTGTATTTTGCCAGCAGCTGAGCGAGATGCATGTCATTGAAACTAGTTTTTTTTTTTTTTGCATACTTATTGCTTGGGTTTCAGGAAATTAAATCGCTGCAAACACTATCTCCTACTTGGCATGTGCTAGAAATTTTCATCAACAAAATGTTTACTGCTGATTTCTAAAGTAAAAACAGCGCAACACAGTCGTGGCGAAGAATTTCAGCATACTTAATGTCCAACTATTTTCAGTCCACGCAGATGACACACACACACACACACACACACACACACACACACACACACACACACACACACACACACACACACACACACACACACACACACACACACACACACACACACACACACACACACACACACACACACACACACACACACACACACACACACACACACACACACACACACACACACACACACACACACACACACACACACACACACACACACACACACACACACACACACACACACACACACACACACACACACACACACACACACACACACACACACACACACACACACACACACACACACACACACACACACACACACACACACAAAGCGCCAAAATGCTAAACCGGAATGGCAAAGGGCGCACACATACACTGAGCAAGTTAGTTAGCGAGATGGCTGGCTGGTGGCCCCAACCGGCGACCTGTGGGCTATCAAACTAGACGAATTTTCAGTCACACTTCGAGCAAACGATTAATGACACTAATCGGTCACACAGACCTAATGATGCGGCTCTTGTCACGGGCGTGACAACTTAGGCGTTAGCGTGACACTGTCACGGTGACTACACCGCCAAAGAGGCAAAATAATTTCAGCATTTGTCTTCTGATCAGAACACAAGCAGCTCTGCTGAACGAGTAATGCTCTATGCACTACGGAGTGCACCAACAGCGGATTTGGCTATGTGCACTACGCAGTTTGTGGCGCCATCTAGGTAACTTTATTCAAACTATGCGCATGTTTTGCGTCACGTGACCGCTCCTCGTGACCCTTTGCGCGAGGAGCATGGAGGAAGGCGAGGTGCCAGCCACCGGCAGATCGACGGAGAGAAACATCGCGGACCGCGCGACCACGTTCGCCCGCGCAGTCATGAATATTACCGTGGGTGCGAGGTTATATATATATATATATATATATATATATATATATATATATATATATATATATATATATATATATACACACACACACCGTGCAGTAGGGGCACCGCAGCAAGTAATTGCAACTATTGTCGACAATCGCGGGCGTGGATGCGATGCCAGATCGCGGGATCAAGGTACGACTGCATGCAGATACGGGCACCTGCAGTTCGTTCTTTCTCTTCAAAGCAAGTAAACACAAATAATTTTGTAACACAAATGTTAGCGCATGCAATGGTTTGACCATAGTGCGGCGCCGAGCGAGGAGGATTTACAGGTCCTGGGCGCTAAATCGCGCGACTCAAAATAGACAGCACTCCTGTGCGCCTTGTGGGTGTTTTTATTATTTTTTTCCTTTTACTAGAGGGAGTGAGGGGGTGGTTGCAAGCTGTCGAAATTTCAAGTCCATTGCGTGGGAAGGATGCTAGTAGGCGCTTGGCCGCCGGAGCGCGGCATACAGCGGCTTCGAGGTGGGGAAGGGAGAGCCGTATGTCATGTGAGCAAAAAGCTCAGCCCGCACGCTTTTTTTTTTTTTTTTTTGTTTCCTAGAGGTGCGGAAAGGAATTGAAAGGAGAAGCGGGTAGGCTAGCTAACGTAGACAGCGCGATTTCAAACCAGTGACTGCTTGGAGCCGCCTTCGACCACGGCCGGTCTCGACAAAGCACAGAGCATATGTGTACGCTTGCTTCCTTTCGTTTATTTTTTTCTTCCCCCTAGCAGTTAGGTATGGACTGCTTTGGCCTGATCGAGCGCTAAAGGTTTGACTGCTTCTGTGCGCGCGTACTTCGCTCAATGGGCCGTTTTTGCATCTTAGATTACGCCTCTTATGTGAAACAACTATAGTGCCAAAAAATTGTCTGCCCATAAGCTAAGCAACATCTTGTGTACGCTCCCTCAGAAGGTGCCCTCAGTTTGAAGATATTTCTTTTTCGCCACTGCAAAACTGGATGTGTGTGGGCGCGCGTGTATGCAAATAACTCATGCTCAGGTGGGCCCCCATACGGTCAGTACTACAAGTTTTCATACAACGAGGATCCCTGCAGCGCGCTGCGAAGAAGAGGGCTCACGACTGTGAGTCCCTGTATCGCCTTGAATACCAGCCACCCCATCAAACCAACGGAAGAAAAAGAACGAAAGCAAAAGATTGCGAACGCACAGAAGCGGCGCTCACGTACTCTACATTCCCCCGCATCGCGCGCCCAGCCGCGCCGCTCTCAAGGAAAACAAAAACAAACTAAAAAAAACAGATACGCGTACGTCACGTGATTGCGCACCGAGGAGCCTGCAAAAAAGTGCCGGTCGGCCGGAGGAACTCCGACGGTAGTCGGTCGGCTTCTATCCACGGTTTCCATGACTTGCGATCGCGCAAATACGTTGACGTCACCAGTCCCGCTTTTTATGACGTAATTGTGACGTTACAAAACGATCACGTCACTAATCTGCTTTACTAGACTCACACTAGATGGCGCCACATCGTCGTAGTGCATAAAGCCCCTCAATAGACTTTAGTAGTGCATAGAGCAACTTCCCGTAGGAGTGCACTCCGTAGTGCATGGAGCATCGTTCCTGCTGAACATCTGTGATGCGGGGCAGCGCAGCACTGTTCTGCTGCGAAAATGCATGGCCAGTCGTTAATAACAAAGAAATTCATGATTAACAAAGCAGCAAGGAATAAACAGAAAACGCGTGGCGCATCCAATGTGGTTCAAGATGCGGCAGTCTAAGATATGCCTACAAGCTAAAAGGGAGGTCACCAAAGCAGTAGCAACTCACCTGTGAGCGAAGAACAGTGCATGCAGTCGGAAGATTGAGTTCGCACGGGAAATGCGGCTGCGAAGTCTGCACGAAGGCACTCAAAGTCAAAATGCACACGAGCACAGGCAAGTAGCAAGAGAAGGCATAACGTGCGAAAAAGCTCCATAAAGCCCCACAAGAGCCATGCCATCGTGTCTCTTTTCTTTTTTTTTTTTTTTTTTTTTGTTTGTCCCGCCATATTGATTGTGGTGCCGCCTGAACGCAGCAAAATAATATAAAATAAATATTTATTAATTTATGCTAATGTTCAAGTTTAGTAATTTACTGCGTGAGTTTTTTTATTTGCAAAAAATTGTTTATTTATGGTTATTTATTACATAAACGCTTTCGTTGGCCAAGACAAGCAATGTATGGCACACAAACGAGGTGTAGTCGAGCCAAGCTCAAGCCCAGCCAGTGTGTGTTCACATCTGACGGGTAATGCTTGTGTAGCAATGCGGAAAAGTGGTTTTTTCTCCTGAACACGCCTTATCATGTTGTATCAGCTTTGCGCTGTTATAACCACGACACTTGTGCGTAGCTGAATCAAGTGCTCGTACTGCTTATTCGTCGATGACCTTCCGTGCACCATGATGCGTACCACTCGTGTTTGCAAGTAGGGCTGTGTCTACCAGCGATGGAGAGGACATAGTGGTGTATCTTTGATGTTGGAAGAAGACAGAAATTCTGGCGCAGGGCAACCAAAATAGCAGCACTTTGCCAATCTGATAGCCCTACTGTGCAGCAGTCCCTTACAAGCTGAAACTTAGCTACTGCCGAGGAACATTTTGAGAGGGTGGTGTTTCACAGCAGTGAGTCCAGTGCTAGTTATCATAGCAATGACGATGAAGAATTGGTTTCTCCATTGTGCCTCGTTGATCCACCGCCAACTGGCGAAGTTGCCGAGTCTCAAGAACAAATTCTACATCAGTATTCATGCAGCAGTGAGCTCCGCGATTTTTCGTCAAGCGAGAGTGGGGTGGATTTAGCTCCGGCTTTGCACGACCCACTTCGTTCATGGGCTGTAGATAACATTTTTGCCGCCCACATCACTAAGCTTCTGAAAATTCTGCAGCCGCACCACCCAGACCTCCCTTCTGATGCCAGAACACTGCTGCGGACGCCTCATGCCAGTAGTCACCAACATGGGAAGTGGCACTTACTGCTTTTTTGGCGTCACTGGAAACCTCATTCAGCAGCTAAAAGTGGAGCCATATCAGTGAGCGCTTCAGTGATTTCCCTGACTATGAACGTCGATGGTGTGCCCTTATCTAGGAGTTCGTCGAAACAGTTCTGTGTCGTCGAAACAATTCTGGCCTGTGGTTGTGTGGGCCGAAGAAAGCTCGCGAAATGAACCTTTCCTTGCAGCTCTCTGCATGGGGGACTCAAAACCCGAGAGTGTTCACTTTTAGAGCTTGGACTGCACCATGGTGAAGCTGTGTTCCCTAGTGATTGTTCATGCATTTGTTTGCGACATGCCTTCGCGGGCATTCCTTAAATGTACCAAGAGACATGCAGCATACTATGCATGTGAAAAGTACATGCAAAAAGGCATGTACTCTGTAGAGCATAGGAAAGTTATATTTCCTGATGTGTTGGCCCCTCCGCGTACAGGTGAAAACTTCACCAACATGACACAGCCTGATAATCACAATTGCACATCACCATTGCTCAAGCTGGGCATCGGACTGGTTCCCACTAGACTATATGCGTTTGGTTTGCTTAAGAGTTATGAAAAGACTTCTAGTGCAGTATTGGACATTAACTGCCCCATCAGCGTCAATGCTGCCTTTGAGTGCACGTAGGGCCATTTCTGAGAACTTAGCGACTTTGGCTGTCAACATTCCACAAGAGCTCCAGCGCATTCCAAGGACCCTGCGTGTTCTAGAATTTTGGAAGGCATCCGAGTATAGAAACTTCCTTGTTTACTTTGGCCCCATTGTTCTGAAGCAACACCTTGCTCATCCATTTTACACGCACTTTTTGAAGCTAGTTGTACCATTACAATACTGGCCTCACCCGATCTTTGTATGACTTTGTGTGAATATGCTGAGCAGCTGCTGCTTAGCTTCATTACAGAGGCAGGTAAGCTTTATGGCAGTGGCATCTAAAATGTTAGCGTACATAGCCTCTTGCATCTGGAAGATGATGTGCGACGGTTTCGCCACATTGCCCTATTTTCAGCCTTTCCTTTTGAAGCTTTTCTAGGAAAGCTGAAGAGACTGGCCAGAGGCCATGCCCTTCCTACGGAACAAATTTTTATAAGAGCAGCTGAACTAAAGCAGTTCAAGCAACCAGTGACTCCTAGAAGTGATGGCATCAAGCTGTCCAATATTCACATAAATGGACCAGTCCCTGAAACATTCTGGGAGCAGCGATTCAGTAAGACTACGATTGGGAAAAAAAGTGTTTTCTACAAAGCCAAAAGATAGCTGTGTGAGGATAATGGGTGGAAATTTTGTCCTAATAAGAAATTTTATAGCAGCTGAAGGTGACGTCCTTATTTGTGGGCAGCACTATGCCGATGTTAGTAACTTTCATGATGCAACGCTGTGGTCTGTTGACAGGGGTTTACAGAGCCTGAGGACTTTCACGGGGTCTGAGTACGTGGAGCATCAATGTCACCACAAATGTGAACCAGGTCTCCTTTGACATCGAAATGAGTACAAGGGGGTACACACATTTCCTGAATGTGACCCTCGGTTTGCTAGTGGCTGCAGCCAATACGAGGTCAACCTGTGGTGTCATTGTGTAACCACATTTGTACAGCCGACTGTGCTTTGGAAGTCCGTGAGGTGACGTTAGGCGAGCATCCTAAACACGAGAACAAAAAATAAGCATGCCTTAGAATGGGCGTCTCTTGATGAGATGGCGTTTGGCAGTATCGGGTGTTCTTTCTCATTCAGTTCTTCTCTAACACGGTACTTTTTGTTGCCCCCCCCCCCCCCCTTTTCATCATGCAGGCTGTGAGTGGGATCATCGAAAAGGACGACAGAGGTAAGTCATTTGCACCTGAAGCCTGCAGCTGTGTGCGGAGTTCTTAGCAAGAGACTACCATACCATTATGTGTGTGCACGCAGTTTCTCGGTCTCTCGTACACGTGGCAAGCCTTCAGTATCGTCATTGCCAGAGTCATAGTCGCTTCTCTGTAGAGAAGCAGCAGCCTCAATGGTTTCAAAAAACTTTGCGGTCATCTAAAGTTCAGCTTCAACAAAGAAGGCTTGTTTGCAGCTACTAGAAAGGACCAATGTTATTCTTGAAAACACTTGACACCTTTTGTGTTCTGTTTTTTTTTTTGTTGCAAAAGCAACACAACGCCAGCCAGCTCGGCTCGTCGCGTATGCTCATATGCCGTAGCCGCAAATGGCAGGAGCTGCCAACTTGGATCTCTCGTTTCACATGGGACGATTATGTCAGAATCAGCCTGCCAGGACCCTAGTATTTGCGTTACCCTAATAGGCCACTGAGGCGCATTCATACGAATTGGTTAGACCGGGGCTTTATATACGGGCTTGTAGCCTAAGCTATCACATCAAACTCTTAAAGGCGGAGCTTAAGTGCCCTACATATTTAGACGCAATATACGCATTTACCACCACCACCTTAAACACTGGAGAGCTTTGATGCATTCAACAGAACACTGGTTGGGTACGATGCAACGCTCGGTCACTCGAAACCAAAGCTTTTGCTTCACGCTCAGTTCAGCAGTGTTGAATCCGTGTAATATTTTCTATGGGGGCTTCCACTCTGCCGACAAACTGTTTTCTGCCTGGCTGCCGGTCTGTGTGGTCCTCCTCATGATCATGCCTCTGGCAGGTGGCAAGTGAGATGGCTCGGCACTGATTGGTTGGCAGGTTGTATGCATTACGAGACCACATGTCATTTAATGAAGCTGCTAATTGAAACAGCTCATTCCAGATTTATATCGAGTCCATTGGGATCCTTGGAGAGTCAGGCATGCTATTACTGGGCTATTGAGGCAAGCTCGTACATCTTGGTTAAAGTGAAGCTTTGTATCTCTGTCGCTGCTGCTAACTTGAGCAACATTCACCATATGTCAACTGAGTTAAGTCATTCAAAATCCACCTAAACTATAAAAGTCAATATAAACTATGCAAAACCAGAACTAACCGCACTAGTTCACAATAATTGATTACCCTCAATCTGAACGGCTTGGTACGACGACGCATCACAACGTCATCGTGCAGAGCAGAGGTCGCTGCAAGAGCATACACAGACATGGACAAGGCACAGAAAAGGAAGAAGGAAGATCGCTGTGCAAAGAGAGCGGCACGTGGTGCTACCAAGAAATTCTGATTTCCACCATTCCAGCATTCACAGGCTAGGTAAGAAGGCATCAGCAAGACCGGTTATCGTCTTTTTTCAAGATTTGAATGAAAAAGCATCACTCTTTAAAAATTGCAGCAAACTTAAAGGCTCAGCTACCTCTATTCAGGACGATTACTCGCCGTCTACTTTAAACAGACGGCAGATGTTGTGGAAGAGTACAAAAACCGAAAATTTGCAAGGCCAGAAAGTGTTTCTTGTTCACGACAAATTGCACATCGGCAGTGACGTGTTTCTCTGGGACGGGACGAAACAAGAACGCCACTTAATTTCAAAAACCCCCTAAGCAGCTTGCACATGACCCATCCCGAATAAGCATGTTAGGCTTCTAAACATAAATGCTCAGAGTATTGTAAATAAGACAAGCCTACTTTACGGAGTTCTTTTATCCTACAACCTTTTATCCTTTTATCCTACCGTCATTACCGAAACTTGGTTGCACAGTGCAGTCAGAAATGACGATCCAGTTCCGCCAGCATACAAATTTTTTCGTAAAGACAGACCAACCAGGGGCGGTGGTGTAGCTGTAATAGCCAAATCGGACATAGAATCCGTTCTTCTTCCAGATGTTACACACGTTGAGTGTTTATGCTTAAAGATGAACCTATTTGGGCATGTTCTCGTATTGTATGCAGTATATAGACCACCAGAGTCGATTCCCAACCTTCTAACAAACCTCAGAGATCATATGAGGCATTCCAGTAAATACAAAATGATATTGGTAGGTGATTTCAACTTTCCGTGCATTGACTGGAACCGCTTCCTTTCCAAGGCCCGACTCTGCAAATGGTTCCAATACTTTGTTCGATATCATGTTTGAAAATAATCTCGCTCAAATTGTGAATGAGCCTACGCGTGTAGGCAGTTCATCCAGTTCAGTCCTTGATTTGATTTTTCTTGATCGCTGTTTTGATGATTATGTTGTATCTGTCCATTCCGGCTTATCCGATCATAAAGTGGTATCTGTTTGCTTGTCACTTGTTTCTAAATGTGTAAAAAATGATCCAGTGGTTAAAACAGTGAAGGATTTTGAGCGTACCGATGATGATGCCATTTTAGCTTACTTGGATGCTCAGCTTGCTGACTTCGCTGACGATGATGCTGCTGTCCTTTGGAACAAATTTAAGAAGATATGCCACTTTTGCTTGATAAATTTTGCTCCTGATAGAACAAAGAGAACAGCCAAATATACACCATGGATGAATAGGCATATAATACATTTAAAACGGAAGGCCACACGCCTACGAAAGAAAAGAACAGCATCTCATGCTTTCAGCGAAGCTCGCGAAGCTCTTTCCGATGCCATTGTACGTGCAGACTTTTTATTTTAACACTACTCTCCCGAACTTTATTTCTGATAATCCTCAAAAGTTCTGAAACTTTATGAAAGAAAGGAAAAGGAGTGTACAACGAATATCCCGTAACGGGGCATTAATAACTAATCCTAAGATTATTCCGCAAAACTTTAAACAATATTTTCACAGCTTTTTCTCCGCGCCTGCCGGACCTATATTTTCAACGTGCGCCTCGCATTTCCTCAATGTTACCGATTTGATTTCACACGAAGGGGCATTGAACATGCTACTTAGGCTAAAAGTCTCCAGGACCTGATGGTATACCAGGCGCATTCCTTCGCCGTTTCGCTGAAACGCTATGCAAATTCCTCGTTTTAATATTTCGAGCTTCCATTAGAACTGCATCCATACCTGATGACTGGAAAACCGTGCGTGTGGTGCCCGTCCCGAAAAGAGGTGACCCACTTCTTTTGTCTAACTACCGCCCAATATCTATATTATGTTCTTCTTGTAAATTTATGGAACACATCATAGCTAACCTCATTTCAAAGTTTCTTCAAGGTAATAATATTTTGTCGCAACACCAGCACGGCTTCAGGAAAGGGTTTTCTACGGTTACACAGTTAGTCACCTTATTTCACTTTCTTGCTTCCGTAGTAGATAGAACCGGCCAAGTAGACTTAAATTTCTTAGATTACAGCAAAGTGTTCGACTTAGTGCCGCATAAAAAGCTAATCGAGAAACTTCAAATGATAGGATTGCCCGATTTTCTTGTTGCCTGGGTATCGATGTATTTAATGGAACGCAAACAGTATGTTACTATTAACGGAGAAGATTCTTATGCTCTTCCGGTCACATCTGGTGTCCCTCACGGCAGTGTGCTTGGACCGCTGCTATTTTCGGTATATTGTAACGATATTGTTGATGTGGTTAATGAACCTGTGCAGATCCGTATGTATGCAGATGACTGCATTATTTTTAGTGAGATCCGGTCAGCTGACGATCAGGCAATTCTAAACACAACCCTTAACAATGTTGTTACGGGCGAAGAAGAAGCGGGCAATGGCGTGGGCAGGCGCGCTCGTGCTAGGTCCGCCATCATTCATTAAACGTCATCTACCATCGCCATCGGTCATGTTCTGTCTTCTTTCTTCATCGGCTTGCCGTCCCGTAACATCTGGTTGGAGGCGCGGGGTATATCATCATCACTCATCCTGGCCCGGAGCTTCGGCGCCCTGTGTCATCTTGCGCCGTCGACAGCGGGTTCTTGGGACGACGCATTACCTGGCTGTTCCCCAGCCTGCTGAACCCGACGCCACATCGCCGTTCTCCATCCCCGCCCAGTCCACCGCCCTGACCAAAAGACATGAAGTAACACAAGTAGCCCAACTTTAAGATCCCACCGACCCGAGACGCCACGAACACGCGCAAGGACACATCACAAGACACAGCGCATGAAAACAACCTGACCGAAGGATCCGACCGACCCGATACAACACTACACGTGAAGACATCGCCCCGCCTGTGCCGTTTTATGCGTGCCTAGGACCCAGCCATCAAATCCTGGTGACCTGTTCAACAAAGCTTCTTGGGCCAGGCTTCATTGATCATCATGGCGGCAAGCCGTTACCTTCTTTCTCTTCTTTCTTTACCGCTCCGCACAAGATCACCGTCATGTCATAAATCTGATCAACTTTGACTTCTTCGTCCACCGATCGGGACGATCGCTCGGTGGCCCCGGGTAGTGTTACGGGCGAAGAAGCGGGCAATGGCGTGGGCAGGCGCGCTCGTGCTGGGTCCGCCATCATTCATTAAACGTCATCTGCCATCGCCATCGGTCATGTTCTGTCTCCTTCATCTGCTTGCCCCCTCCCCCCGTAACAATATTCTCACATGGTGTTGTAGATGGGGTATGAAACTTAACTCTGAAAAGACCGTCTTGCTATGTGTTACAAGAAAACTTCATCCATTAAAATGCTCTTTCTGCGTTCAGGTCCAATTGCTGAAGTTAGCGAATACAAATATCTTGGTGTGGCATTAACAAGCAACATAAGCTGGAACACTCACATCTCCAACACTTGCTCGTCAGCATTTCGAAAACTTTGCTTTTTGCGCCATAAACTAAAGGATGCACTCCTCCAAGTTAAAAGGTTAGCATACGAAACCTTTATATGGACTAAATTAGAGTATGCCTGTATTTTATGGGATCCATATACTATTACCAACATAAACGCACTAGAGTGAATCCAAAGAAAAGCTGTCCGATTCATGCTTTCGCAGTACAGTCTGTCTCTGCACTAATGCAATCGAATTCAATACCTACCCTTCAGTCCCGGCAAAAATTTCTTCGATTAAATTTAAATTTTTATTATTTAATCATAAACTTTAAATAAATCCTTCACCGTACCTAATATTATCGAACACCAGACAAACCCAACACTCCCACCCTCTTTCTCTGACCCCGTACTCTGCCAAGTCTAGCTTATTTCAACACTCTTTCTTTCCCCAGACCATTAATGATTGGAACAGCTTGCCAGCCTCCTGCCTACAGTCTCTTGACCTGACAAATGACCATGTTTAACATAATTTCATGCTCTGCTATTATCATTTTTAATTTCCTACTGTTTGTGCTCTGTTTTGTTTGTATTTTGATATTACTTATCACTGCAATAATTTGTTTTTAATCCATTCCTGCTTGGGCCTCACGGTCTGCAGTATGTAATAAATAATAAATGATGTGACCCCCGTCACCTGCCGCCTGCCAGAAGCATGTTTGTGATCTTTTGCTCACAATCGCAATAATTACATTGCTTTTCTACAGAACGCGAGCCTTCATGCTGCCGCACTAAAAAGTGTAGACTATAGCATGTCAAGAATGCGTGAAAAAATTTTTGTATTGAGATTGGTCATAGTTTTCTTGTGACTGCACTTAACAGTGATGCTATTGTTTAACTGTCCCTCCTGAGAGCTCGGTGTTTCGTCGATCATGAAGCCTAGCTAGCCTTTGACATCTGGGCAGCAAATTGTGACGGTGTGACCTCATAGCTCAGTATCAACAGGAAAATTATCTGAGGCACTGTCTTTACTTCTACATCCTATTGGCGACGTGAAGGGCTCAAAGGCTGTGCACCGTTCCCACCTATGCTATGTAGTCTGGCGGCATAGGCCTTTTTGCTGGCTGTTTTGTTGCGGAAGCAAAACTACGCTAGTCACTGATTCATTTCGCGGAGCCCCCGATGAGCGAAACTGCGCATGCGTGAGGAGCGGGTCACGTCACACGGAGCACAACTGAAGAGCCGCGTCGGAGCCGCCGCTGACTCCTCCGCTATGCGGGTGACCCAGAGGTACCGCCGCCGCACCAGCTGTGCATGCACCAGTTGAAAGTGACGTCGCACGGTGCACAGCTGGCGCACCGGGACCACCGCCGACTCCTCCGCGGCGCGGTGACTCAAAGGTGCCGCCGCATTCGCCGCAGATGTTGCTTTACGCAATTCTACTCGGGACGGCTATTGGTCAAGCCATAGCCATTTTTTCTCTTGTGATCTTGCGTCCTATTTTATCACAGGTTTCCTAGAAGCCATTCAGTGTCATGATGCACCACGCAGCAGATTAGGCGACGACACACAGGAGAGGCACACAATACACACATATACATAAACAAGGACAATGCTGTATGTGTATTGTGTGCCTTCTGTGTGTCATCGCCTAATATGCTGTGTGGTGCATCATGTCGTCTGACCAACTAGCTCGACTTTAAACGATAGTACCATTCAGTGTCAATACACCAGTTAGCTCTGTTGTTTATTCCCGCCTCAATGCTGCCTCCACTGGTGAACATTAGTGGGATGTTTACTTCATTGCTTGCAAATCGGCTAGTGCAAATACTGCAATTACGAGTACACTGATGACTGGCAAAGCCGAAAGTAAGTGGCTTGTGGAGAAAAATCAGTCGGGGAGAACATGCAAGTGTAGAAAAATACTAAATAATCATCTTCAGGGATTTCATTATTGATTTTACTCACCTAAATGCTGTCACTCCAAGCCGAGCCGTCGCATACACGGCATAATTCTTCTGGAGGGTGAAGGTGGATAGAAGTGAGTTGATAGAGGCAGTAGGTGGGTGGACAATTCCTTAGAAGGGCAGGATAGGGAGGTGGACGATAGGTGGCGGCTCTTAGGGTAGCTGGCATATACGTCCCGTCTTTTTCTTGGCGTAGGAGCTATACTTTGAGACATCATATATCCCGGGAGGGTGGTAGCAGCTTAATGCGCGCGGTAATAGTACTTTGCAGGAACACTCTAACAAGATAGAGATTATACGCATACATATGCTAAAACTCCTTCCACTATTTCAATGTGAATATACTTTTTTCGGTAATACAAAATGTATGTGAAATGTGGGGAGGTATTAACACACGTCCAGACAGTTTTAAATGTGTGTATCATAATTGCAGGTTCAATTTCTACATGGCACAGTTGCTGGTGAGCGTAAACATTGGTGTAGGTTTATGTATCTGTTTTAGAGCGCAGCTCTTTGGCGCCCGTTCCTTGGTTTCGCGTCGGTGTCGTCGGCCTTGTATCCAGCTCCGCTCCTTTTCAGGCCCCCCCAGTTCGAGCCGGCACTTCGGCAGCCGGAGCCTAGCAAGAAGAGCGGGATGTACACTCAGCAACAAACGATGGGGGCAGAAGCGTGAGCAGCAACCGGAGAACACAATGAAGGGAAGGGGGGGGGGGGGGGGGGGGGTCGCCGGAGGCAGCGTGTGGGCCCATAGGATAAGTTGCGCGGCGAAGAGATAGCAGCGACTGACTGATGCCGCTGACGCCGCTAGCGAGTTAAGACAACGTGACCGTAGAACACCGTCGGCGCCATGCAGAAAGCGGAGGAGGGGGTCCCTTTTCTTCCTGCGTTGCGGCGAGGGTACTCTCCGGTTGCCGAAACGCCGGCTCGCTATCAGCTGATCATGGTGCGTGCATCCCAAGCCGAAACGCAGTCACGTTCTCTTCACTCGTTAGCGGCGTCAGTGGCATCAGTCAGTCGCTGCTATCTGCTCATCATGCAACGTTCCTATCGGTCCACGTGCTGCCTCCCGCAACTTCCCGATAACTTAATTGCTCGCTTCATTTCTCCGATCACAAAGCTTCTTTCATGACAGCCAAAAACTGTTAGTCGAGTGTTTCTTGAAGGAATACGTATGAAAAATAAAAAAAGTCGTCTAATTGTACATACGTGTCTTGCTCTAAATATTTGCTTCAATCTATCGAAAATACGAAACAGCTGATGAGCTGCACTCAAATTGCGCATTAGAAAGTAACGTAATCGTCGGCAATTTTTTTTACTATTTACAACATGCTGGCATTGATGCCGTTCATAATAATAATAATAATTGGTTCACATTAAAAGAAAGGCCCAGTACCTGTCGCACTTGTTCTCTGGACACCTGAACCGGGCCGTAGAGAAAGGGAAGGTTGGAGTGAAAGAGGAGCCGTAGTGAAGGGCTACTGAGTAAATTCGACCACCTGGGGATCTTTAACATGCAGTTACAGAACACAAACGTCAGTTTGACATATGCGAGACATGAGAAGCAGCATGCTGTTGTTCCCATGCACTGTGGTGGTTAACCATTTACGGATGCTCAATGTTTTTACATGATCGCCTTTTTGTTCACTCTTTCCTGTCTTGTCCGTAATGTTGTTTTGTTGAGCAGAGCACACTCACCTCTGGCTACTTTCAGAGTTGCTTCCCTTTCGCTCACTGTCTACAGATTGTGTAGGACCCAGTTTGTGCCATGCATTGTCAGTGCCATGCAAGTCTGTGACCTCCCGCAGACAATTGTTCTGGACTTAAGAACTCCTTTCAGTCACTCAAACTAATTGTGCAATCAAAAGAGTCTGTTCAGGAACGTTTCTTTGTGTTCAGGTGCTTAGTTAAGCCTTATTAGTGCTTTCTGGACCCTCAGTGATTGTCTGACTCAATACAAGACTGCTTGAAGCATATTCCCAAATGGGGGATCATATTTTGGGTACCCGCGCCCCCGATGACTTGCCACCATTTTTTGTGCCACATTTCTCTTCACTTAAGTATTTAGGTAAGCGGTCCTTATTTTCTGACAGAGGCTCATGATTGTCCTAAATATGATCTGCATTTCCAGCAATGCTCAATAAAAGCTCGGATTCACTAATTTCGAAAATACTGCCGCGATCGGTTACTGTGCCGACGTTTATGAGCCGACTTTTGCTGCTTTCCGTGCAAGTATATAAAACTACAAATAAAGTGTGTGTTAATGTCTAAAGAGTTGTTGCTACGTGCCCAGCAAGAAATAAAGTACACCGTCTTGGAGCCTGAAGGGACAATCGATCAGCTCCACACAGCCCATGACCGTAATGCAGACTCTCCTCCACTCTCAAATGGGACCCAGCTAGCAGTTGTCTAGAAAGTATGCTACAAGGCTTAGCAACGAGTTTATTTGTGATGATTATGTCTGAAGGGAAACCACTGTACTTCTTGGAGCATTTTTCGTACCCTCTTTGCCAAATGCTTCTCCCTCCTCTGCTCCCAGATCGAAACAGTGACTCGTCCCAGGATTCGCACAGTGGCAGCGAGGAGAATGGGCCCGTGTCCTTGCTGTCGTCTCAAGGGGGCTCCACAGTGCCTGCACGGGGCGGTGAGTCGAGTAACAGGACCTCTGGCAGCAGTTCGACCGGTGGCACGGTCAGCGGCTGGCTCCAGCCTCCCAACCCAGGTGTGTGACCCTTCTACATGCTGTCCATGTTTTCCACATGTGGTGTTAGTGGAATGCTCTCGCTGTGACCCTTGCTCTGTTCTATTCGTATTACTAGTCAGCATTTGCTTTTTGTTGCATTTACGGTATAAATTAAAACTCCGACCTGGTTCCTGAACCATGATTTGTTTGAACAAAATTAATTTGCATTTGACAGTGAATGAGCCGCCCTGGACACTAGCATAGTAGTTGATAGAGTAAATGTGGAAATGACTGTGCAGTTGTTGGGAGGAGGGTAGAGAGAAATATTATTTTCTTTGAGGAAAGGGTGATAGGTTGGTTTTTTAACCCATAGCCTTCTAACATTATCCACGCGTGGTCATTTGATCTGGCCTCAGCCGATCAAGGACAACTTCAGTGCTTTTTGCACATTTCGAGTTCATAATCATGTCACATTTCTTGCAATCCTCTGTCTCTGGTACAAACAGCAGTTGTAGATTTTTACTGAGTAGATGTATTTAGAAGGTTCAACTAACCGTGAATCCAAAGCCGGCAGTAGTTCTCAGCAAACTTACAACATCGCGGTATGCCAGACTATGACACCACAGACACAGCCCCAAAGCCTGTCTTGTGCATGTTTTGGGACTAAGATGATGATTCAATTAATTGACAGTTGTGCTTACTACCTGTTTGAAGTGGCCAAAAACGAGCTTTGAATTTGGTCCTGCGGTGAACTCGGAGCTAATGTAGACGGCTGCACATCAATTGGTGTCACGCGTCCATGTTTGCCTGCTGAAATCTCTGCAATTAAGGGCATTGAATGCAAAATTTCACCATTCACTTATGCCGCAACAAAACTCTAATCACTGTGATATTTGGTATAGATGACCAGAAAACTAAGAATTTCATCCACAACCAAGACCTCCCAACCATCCACTCGGCTGCCTAACGCGCAGTAGAAGAGCAATGCGACAGCGCCACTATCCGTTCAGCGTTGCTGCTACCAACGGTGCCGTCCTGAGCACCCCGGGTTTCTAGCAACCGGTACTTGTCAGGGAAACCGTAAGCACGGGGAAAAACAGTTAAATGTCTGGGAAACGTTCAAAACTTTTGCCAAGTCAGGGAAATTGGGATGATATATTCGGTAGTACATTTTCATTTCCAGCTGGCGCCGAGCAAGTATGTTCATGCAGATTTGTTTTTTGCTGTCTCTCCAGCGCGTGGCGGCCGCGCTGCAAGGCAAGGCGTAATACAGTTAAACCTCCATGTAGCGAATTCTTCGATATTGCGAAGTTTTTCAATTCCCCGATGCCGACCCCATTAAAGTGCTTGTATTTAAAAAAAAACTCCCTGTAACGACCATGTTGCGGTGGTTGACCTTGATATAACCAGCTCGCGGTGCCGACTGTCTCTTAGCTAGTGCTGAATAACCGGAAATTTTAGCAGAGCCCCACAAGTTTAAAGACAATAAAACATGAACGGAAGTGAGGGGAACGTCTACTACAGCAACCAGCGATTGTAGTAGATAAATGCGCCGTATTTCAGTGCCGACGCCGCATCCACGTGGCAGAGTCAGCAGTCTCCACTGCTTTCACTTCCGGAACGTAACACTATGGTAGTTCCCGCTTAGAAGTGGAAAAACGTAACAGAACAAAAGAAAATGCTGCCCTGTGCCTTTTCGCGGGCCCCTGCGCATCGGTAGCGGGAAGAGCGGAGTGCACCTGTGAACTTGAGTTTCTTTTGTGAGGGGGGGGGGGGGGGGATTAGGGGATGGAAAAAACTGAGGGGCACAGCCCTATATTTGTCTCCTAGAATCAGTTAGGGGATGAAAGAGATGAGTAGAAGTGGATGGAAAAGAGGGAGGAGTGGCAAGGGGCAGACAGGGAGGGGGTAGTTGGCACGAAACCGGAAGGACGCGCCCGCTGTGTTTAGAGGCGGAGACAAAGGTGGGTCGCTTCCAGGTAAATGAGGAGCAACCTGAGGGCGGTAGTTTGGCTGGCGCACAGTTCGGGAACAGCACATCACAGAAGGATGCAGAGTGAAGTCCCAGGTGACGGTAGCCGAGGTTAAGGGCGGCTCGATGTTGGTGTAGAGCGGAGCACTCACACAGCAAGTGTTCGAGTTTCTCGAGAGGCACCGCACAGGACACACGCCGCACTGGTTGCACGACGGAGGCGGTATATCCTGTCAGCAGTCCACACACAACCGACGCGGAGTCGTAGGAGGCAAGCAGTGTCGCAGTGGTGAAATGCACGCGCGTCGAGGAGGCAGATGCGCTGGTTGGCGGTCACATGTCTGTCTGGGTGGTGGCGGTGAGCATAGCGAGCTATGATGAGCCTCGCTGAGTCGTAGTGCGACTCTGATGGTGAGAGGGACAAGGAGAGGTGGTGCGCCTGCTTGGCTAGCTGGTCGGCTGTTTCATTGCCATGGACGCCAACATGTGAAGGATTCCTTTAGATAACGACGTGAGATCCGCGTAGATCTAACTTTTCGAGCTTCGCGATGATGACGAGGGGGAGGTTGTAGCCTCTCTTGTGGTGGATGAGGGCCTGCGACGCTGAGCAGGAATCAGACATGACTGCAGCATTGATGGGATGCGGAATTTCGAGGACGAGGTCCAGTGCAAGATCAAGAGCGGCGAGCTCTGGGACGGTAGAGCAGGTGGGCATGGGGAGCCTGCATTGCCTTTGCAAGCCCAGGGAATCATCATCATCATCAGCCTGATTATACCCACTGCAGGGCGAAGGCCTCTCCCATATTTCTCCACTTAACCCGGTTCTGTGCTAGCTGCATCCACTTGACCCCTGCGAACTTCTTAATCTCATCTGCCCACCTAACTTTCTGCCACCCCCTGCTACGCTTTCCTTCCCTTGGAATCCAGTTTGTTACCCTCAGCGACCATCGGTTATCCTCTCTTCGCACTACATATCCTGCCCATGTCCATTTCTTCTTCTTAATTTTACACTAGAATGTCGGTAACTTGAGTTATTTCTCTGACCCACTCTGCACGCTTTCTATCTCTTAATGTTACCCCTACCATTTTTCGTTCCATAGCCCTCTGGGTTGTCCTCAACTTAAGTAGAACTCTCTTGGTTAGCCTCCACGTTTCAGCCCCATAGGTGAGTACAGGCAAGATGCAACTGTTGTATACTTTCCTCTTGAGCGATACCGGTAAGCTGCTAGTCATAATCTGCGAGTGCTTGCCAAATGCGCTCCATCCCAATCTTATTCTTCTTATTTCCTTTTCATGGTCCGGATCTGCGGTTACTACCTGCCCTAAGTAGACATATTCGCCTACTACTTCCAGTAATTCGCTACCTAATGTAAACTGCGCTGTTCCTTCCCGAGGCTGTTGAACATTACCTTAGTCTTCTGCATATTGATTTTCAAGCCTACCTTTCTACTTTTTCTGTCTAGATCATCAATCATTATTTGCAGTTCATCCCCCGAGTTGCTTAGCAAGGCAATGTCATCAGCAAATCGCAGATTACTGAGGTATTCTCCATCTACCCTTATCCCTAACTGCTCCCATTCCAAGTCTCTGAATACTTCCTCTAAACAAGCTGTGAATAGTACTGGGGAGATTGTGTCTCCTTGACTAACACCTTTCTTTATGGGAATTTTGTTGCTTTCTTTATGCAGAACTATGGTTGCTGTGCAGCCACTATATATATCTTCCAGCACTTTCACGTACGGCTCGTCTACCCCCTGATTTTGCAATGCCTGCATCACCGCCGAGGTTTCAACTGAGTCAAATGCTTTTTCGTAATCAATGAATGCTATGAAGCCCAGGGAAGGGGCAACACAAGCTGCTATTGCTGAGTTCCCTTCATTGGTAACGGAGCTATAACTAAAAATGAACGTGAAGCTGGCGTATAGTTCATGCTGAACAATAGCTACTTCTTGCTGGAGAGCACAATGAGGGTGCAATGTTTGGTTGTTACACCTGGAAGGTTTGGGGAGACTTGAGACAGTTCATAAGCATGGGGAGGCCTGGAGAAGTGAGCTGACTTGGGAGTTTGGGAGATGATCCCAGGAGCTCGTTGAGGAGAAGGACGGCTCTTCCTACTCGTGAGCGAATGTAGATAGCCACTCGCGGTTTCCCAGGTAAGTGGGAGGCGTTGAGACGCGGCACAGCGGTCCACACAGATGAGGCACACTCAGTCACACCACTTTATCCCGTGTAGCCAGGAAGCGGGACATCTTCCGCGCGCGTGTAAGTATCCTGCAGGGCTAAGACATCATAAGCGCGGCGGGGAAGGTGCTCAGCCAGCTCAGCTTGACGGTGGCGCAGGTACTTACAGTTCCACTGTAGGATGCGCGGCCGAAAAACAGCTTATCTAGCCATGATGGGAAAACGCTCATTAGACAGCTAGGGCCGCTGCATAGAGTTGACGTGCAGGGGAGTTCAAAGGAAGGTGATCGATGAGAGCCTCCACAGCGGCGGAGAGAGCTGCGATGACTGCATCTCGCTGATAGCCTTTGGTTGCTGATTTGGAGCATGTGTTGCAGTTGCGGGGGGCTGTTCCCACTGATGGCATCACCGAAGAAGTGGCCTTGTTGGACGGGAATCAAGGGTTTCCTCAGTGGTAACCAGAGCTAGAGTCGCTTGGAACTTGCTCCGGTGGCTTTTGCGCCAGAACAGAGCGAAGGGCATCTGGGCGCGTCATGGATTGCGTCGAGGACGAGAGAATGGCAGCGACTTCGCGCTCCGCCTGCCAGCGAGGGCAGCGAGGCTCAGTGGTTGCATGTTTCCCACTGCAGTTAAGGCACTTGGGATGGGTGGCTTCACAGTCAGCTCTGTTGTGAAGACCGCCGCAGCGAAGGCAGCGGGCCGAAGCTTTACAGGCCGCAGTGATGTGGCTGAAGGTGCCACAGATGGTGCACTGCACTGGACGGGGAAGCAGGCTCGCATATGTCGACAAAGTTTGAAGAGGGCGACTTCGTCAGATGGGGCAGCACTAGCAAAGTGTACTAGGACGTTTCCACCGGTTCGGGAGTATCCGACAATGGGCGACTTGCTTTCGTGGTTTTCAGCAATGTCCTCGATGAGGAGGAAGGGGTCGACTCCAAAGATGATGCCCGTGCTTGTTTGATACGGGCCTCCTTGGCACGAACAGAGATGCCACTCACAGATGTGACAGCGAGGAGTGGCGCGATGTCGGCTGAGTGCGGAACATCGACTGCAGCAACATTGTGGTGAAAGTTGATGCAGACTTGCTTCATAGCGGGGAGCTTGGAGAGTTCCGCTGCAATTGCATTACGAGAGGCAGTGAGGAATTTGGACTTCCTACCTACGGGACGAAAAAGCACAGTTTGTGTGCTTTTGGAGTGTGCAGGTGGGTCGATTGGAGCGGCACTGAATCGTGCAGCTGATGGCATAGCAAGGTATTGAGCACTTTTCTGCAAGTAGCTGGGGTGAGCGTGGTGCCGACAGTTGGTTCCGACGCGGGTGCGGAGCCAGCAGAAGAAGTTGCGGAGGGCAGGGCCTCCTTGAAGGGGCGGAAGGCAAGGCGACGCTTCCTGCGGGTATCGCGCTTGGCAGGGGGTCTTGCTTCTTGGGAGCGGCGACGCCATCCTTTGGGTGTAAACGGACATCGGAGTTGGCAGTTTTCTTTGGAGCGAGTACAGTAGCTCCATCCTTTTGAGGGGGCCGTAGCTGTGTCGTCTGACGACTGGGAGGGATCTCCTTTGTTTTGGAGAGTGTAATCGGCGCTCGAGAAAGCATCGATAATACGAAGGGTTGGAATTGCTGGGGGGGGGGGGGGGGGTGCCACCCTGAACGGGGAGCAGAAGGGAAAAGCCGCATCTTGAATGGTTGGGGCTTGAGCAGGTACAGCTGACACTGAGTCGTCACTCCACTATAGTTCGTGTAGCAAGGCTCTTTATTTTCTTGCTGGCACATATTTCGAACGCAAAAGGCATTATATACCGAAGAAAGAGCACCCTAATAATCGCGCTGCCCCGTGTGTTTCGACAGCAGTGCCAGTAGAGAACATGCAAGATTCCAAGAACCTATCAGTGTACATAGCGCAAATCGGACAGCTGAGCTGCACAAACGGATTTTGATTTGGATAATTACGAGCTCGTCGCAGTACCAGCAATTCGAAGGAAATATTTGTCCTTTCGCGACGAGGAAATAGACGAGCCATGAGGGTGAGGAATTTTGCTTGTTGAGAATACTTTTGTCATTAAGCGGTATAGTCATGGCAATGATATGTTGCGCATATAGTTCTCATATCATGTGAATTGAGCGTTGATTATAGCTCTTCTGAAGCATGTCAATGAAGCGAAATTGTGCACGGGGCTTCCAACTCTGAGCTAATGTGAAGAGAGGAAACATCTAAAAACTGCAGAGAAATTCAAAAAGCAAGATGATCACAAAAATTAAAACATCTTCAAAATAACTGAGTATGCGGCATAGCAAACGCAGCAAGCTGCAGCAGCTGACAAGAAAATGAAAAAAAAAGATAATGAATGAATTAACTTTATTTGATTGAAGAGATTAATTTCGGCCGCTGTTGCGGTGATTAGGGAGTTAGGAGGGATGGGAGTGTAGCTTATCGCTTCTTCAGGGTTCTTCAAGCTGTTTCTCGTTGTTGAAAGGTAAGCATCTAAAAAGCTCTGAAGATGATCTATATCTGCATCTAAAAGCTAGGCCTTCCAGACTTGCACTGGCTGGTATGTCAAGCTCCTGCCTGAGCTAAGGTATGATATGTCGAACGGCTTCGTAACTGCATTTTTATGAGGCGGGCAAACACAAAAGCTTTTAAGCTTCTGAATGAGCTCAAGATATGCTGCCAACCAAGCATATGATCTCATTAATGCATGCATTGAAGTGAATTTGCTGCAAATATGGTGTTTGTTGAATACAAAATCACGTGCTAAAAAAAAAAAAAAGTCAGGGGAAGTTAGGAACGCTAACGCTCATTTCCCACTACACACACACACACACACAAAAAAAGGATTATGCTGCCCACTCAAATATTTCCCAAAAGAGGTATAATGTTCTCCTCTTAATTGTGTGTAACCTTGCAAACTCTCTGTCTATGTTGATGAAGTCAAGTTCTGGTTGTTTGCTGCATTTCATTAGCATTCGACATAAGTGTTGTTAACAATATTGCATTTCTTCTCATTTTTTTCTTGTTGCGCTAATAACTTAGGTTCATACAATTCACTTATAATGCCCTTTCCGGCGCTGTAGATACCTTGAATATTGTACGTGTCTTAAACTGCAGTCCAGTGATAGTTTAAAATTGCATTAACTTCCCCTACAAGCAGTAAAATTACGTTTTCTTTTCTCTCTGTGTGTGTGTGTAAAGGAGGAGGGGAATCTATCAAGGGCGCGACTTGATCACTCGCAATATAAGTTTTTTTAATAGACTCATGCGCTTGTTCAGTCATTTCCTTTTGCAGAGCACATGCCCATTCTCACTGATTTCTCTTTTCGTGAACTCATTAAATAACTCTCCGCATCTGACGTTGTTTTAGACGACAAAAGAATATTTTTTTTACATATTGCTATATAAGGAAGTGCGAGAGTGCCGATCCGGAGCTATGTTTCACGCCATACCTCAAAAGTGAGACATTAAGAAAAGCGCTTCTGATTAGGCGACGACGGAGGCCGTTTATGCGTAATCTGTGTTCACTACATCTTTTGACGCGAGTAGCCAGACTTCATGCACTGCATGAACAGGCTGCCCAGGCTAGCAGATATCTGCGTGTAATTGAGGCAATCTGCACAGCGCAGTAGTAAACATGACACCCACTGCGTTACCTTCTAAGGTTAGAGTGCTCCTATGCACTGAAAAGTTGGCTAATTTGTTTGCATGACAGGATCTATGCCATGAAAGAACATACTACAAAACACAGGCCAGGGAGTAACGCAAGAAACTGTGCTCGTGAGCAAGCCGACGGCGCTCACACGTTTCATAGCATTAACAAATGATTTTCGCATAACACAAACGCGTTCTCCAAGGTAATGCGTTGCTTCGAAGCCAAAGCTGTCGTAATGTAGTTATATTCATACTGCAGCCATGTACAGTGCAACGGCAGCACGCAAAAGCTACGTGTGTGCTGGCCACTCCATACTTTCGCGCTGCGTGTAGCAGACGACGCGCTCGGCAAGGAGCAAGAGTTGGCTGCAGCGCCGCTAGTTCTCGCGACCGCCACTTGGGACACTCTCCTCCGCTTGGCGGTATGGGGAGCTGTGAAACTGAGTTACCATCCCCAACGCTTTCCTTGGCCTCGCCGACTGTTGTCTTCTTTCCTTCATGAGTTTGTTTTAGTAACGTTGGCTGCAGCGAGTGCCGTCGCGCGTGTGTCCGCGCATGTCAGCGCTGGTGCCGCCATCCATCAATCGGCGGCAGCACAAGTCGCGCGTCATTTCCTTGGGCCAGTTTTCACCGAGCGCTCTTTACCAATCTCTTTCTCTATGATAGTGGTAGTGACTCTAGATAGTGTCAGCTAGCAGTGCCATCCTGCGATCAGCGTGCGAAGTGTGCCACCTCGCAAGTTTCCATTGTTGGGCAGCCAGTCCGACGGGCATTCAAAAATAGAGGAAGCACTGTAACGACTCAATACCTGATGATAATGATATACCCAAGCAGGCTATTGCCACCTGGTAGCGCGCACACAACTAGGCTAGCTAGTTTCAGTAGAGCTCCAAAGATGCCGCTTGCTACTACTAGCAGGTAAGGCTCCTCTATAGAGGAGCCTTACTAGCAGGCATCTTATACTGAACACCTTATACAGAATTGTGGCAGTATCCATCCAGATGTCGACGCAGACATAGTACGCCTGGCTGAGGCCCTGATGTTTAGAGGTAACAAAGGAAGCGTGAATGAACCGGCGGTAGAGGTTAGCAACAAGTTACTAAAACAAACTCAGTTTCACAGCTCCGCCCAGAGCGGTGTTTGTCCCCGGTGGCCGTCGCGAGAACTAACGAAGCTGCAGTCGACTCTTGCTCCTTTCCGGGCACGTCGTCTGCTACACGCGGCGTGGAAGTGTGGAGCGGCCGGCACACACTTAGGTGTTCGTGTTGCCGTTGCACTCTACACGGCTGCAATGCAATTATAACTACATTATGACAGCTTTGGTATCGAAATCATGCATTACGCTGGAAACCCGTTTGAGTGATGCGAAAAAATGCCATGAAACAATTGTGACAGCACTGTCGACTTGTTCACCACTGCCAACATTCTAGTAACGTTGTCTGCTCTTCGGTTTCATTTCTTTTTATTCCACGATATTGTATGTAGCTCGTCCAGGCAAAAGGCATCACCATCGTCGTAACCTAAAAATGAGAACAATGCATCCGCAAAATATGCATGTCGCTTCGTATTAAATTGTGGTGTAGCCGTTAACTGCGCAGCGTTCAGTGTGGTTCCATGCAATTTCGCTTCCTATTTAGCATCCACCTTCTTGTCCAATTTGAATCTAGTTTTTGATGGGAATTTACGCCGTGACACATGTGCCTCCAATTCTATGCCGTTTACTATAAACGTAGCTAGGTGTGCGCCCGGAAGATGCTGCATATTTGCCCTAAAATCAAACCACATTGACGTTTAACGCTTTGCCTTCTAGGTTCCAGCCTCTCGATACCTAAAATTGGCGCAATGAAGAGACGGCGGTAAAGCCGCTACCGCGTCCTCTCTTAAGATAAAGCTTAAGCGTTCTGCTATATTTTCTTAACATGTCATGCAGGCCTCTTCATGCCGGCCTGCATGCTTTACACCGGGGGCTACGAAACCAATTAAAACGATTACTTGGAAGTCCGTCATTTGTTTGTATCACTGACAGACGCCCTCGTGATTAATGGGTGGGCGCAAGCTCTGCACAGAAGAGTGAAAATCTCCATTAAGAAGAGGAACTATATTGAAGTACTCTCGGGATGTAGTCCGTGTAGCAAGGCTCTTTATTTCCCTGCTAGCACATATATTTTGAACTCAAAAAGCATTAGACCAAAGAGAAAGCACCCTAATAATCGCGCTGCCACGTGTGTTGTGATAGCATTGCCGGATGAGAACTTGCAAGACTCCGAACGCCAATCAGTGTATATAGCTCAAGTCGGACAGCTGAGCTACACAAATGGATTTTGATCGACAGTTTTCAGTTCGTCCTACTACCGGCAATTCGAAGAACATTTGAGTATTTTCGCGACATGGAAGTAGACGAGCCATGAGGGCGTAGAAATTTGCTTGTTGAGAAGACCTTTGTCATTGGTGAGTGGTTGTCATGGCATTGATTATAAGTTGCGCCTAAAGTACTCATATCATGCGAATTGAGCGTTGGTTATGGAAAAGCTCTTCTGTAGAAGGTCAGTTTCACGAAATTCGGCACGGGGCTTGCAATTCATAGCTAATGCGAAGAAAGGAGAGATCATAGGAACTGCAGAGAAATTCGACAAGCAAGATGAACACATAATAAAGCACCTTCAAAATAACTGAGCAAGCGGCATAGAAACTGCATGCAGCGAGCTGCGGCAGCTGACAATAAAAAAAAAGATATCGCAGTAAAAGATAAGCACCTAAAAAGGTCAGAAGAGGATCTAGATCAGCATCTACAAGGCCTTCCAAACTTGTAACTGCTGGAACGTCAAGCGCATGCCTGGACCGAGGTTTATGATGTCGAATGGTTTCTTAACTGCATTTTTCACTTGAGGCGGGAAAGTACAAAAGTGTATAAGCTTCTGAATGAGCTAAGATATGCTGCGAACCAGGCATATGACCTCCGTAATTCACGCATTGAAGCGCATCCGCTGCGATTGTGGTTTTTGCTGCTGAAGAATCAAAATCCCATACAACAAAAGATGGTCAAGGGAAGTTAGGAAAGCTAATGCTCGTTTCCCACTAGACTCAAAAAACAATTGTGCTGCCCACTCAAATATTTCCCAAAAGAAGTACAATATGTTCTCCTCTGCGCTGCTTGTAACCTTGCAATGTTTGTCTATGTTGATGAAATCAATTTCTGATTTTCTTCATTTCATTCGCATATGACAGTGTTGTTGAATGATAATAATAAGGGGTCCACAGGAAGAGAAAGGCACAGTATCTGTCACACTTGTAGCTGTGGACACCTGAACCGCGTCATAAGGGAAGGGAGGAAGGTGGGAGTGAAAGTGGACAGAGAGAAAGAGGAGCCGTAGTGGAGGGCTACGGAGTAATTTAATATATTGCATCTTTGCTGATTTTTTTGTTGCGTTAGTACACATAAATACCTTACGTTCATGCAATCAACTTCTAACACCCTTTCCAGCGCTGTATACAGCTTGAATATCGTGTTTTAAAACTGCAGTCAAGTGCTAGTTTGAAATTACAATAACTTTTCCTACAAGCAGTAATATTATGTCGTTTCTTTTCTCTCTCTGTCTGTGTGTGTGTGTCTGTGCGTGTGCGTATGTATGTGTGTGTGTAAAGGGGAAGGGGAATCTCTCAAGTGTGTGACAAAGCCTAGAATCACAACTTCCTGTGATTACTCGCCATAAATTTTTAAATAGACTTACGCTTGTTCAGTCATTTCATTTCACAGTGCGCACGCCCATTATCACTGATTCCTCTTTCAGTGAACTCGTTAATTAACTTTTCAGATCTTATGTTGTTTTAGACGATATAGCAACAAAACTTTTTTTTTTACATTGCTATATACGGGACTGCCAGAGTGCTGATCTTGAGCTATGTTTCGCGACATACCTCAGAAGTAAGACATTAAGAAAAGAGCTTCTGATTTAGGCGATGACGGAGACCGTTTATTCGTAATCTTGTCCACTGCATCGTTTGATGCGAGTAGCGAGCTTCATTCACTACATGAACAGGCTGTCCATCTGGGCAGCCTGACTGGCAGATTTCTGCATGTAATGGAGGCAATCTGCACCGCGCAACAGTAAACGTGACACCCGCTGCATTACCTTCTAAGGTTAGAGGGCTTCTGTGCACTAAAATTTAACTAGTTTGCTTGCATGACAGTATATATGCCCCGAAAGAACACACTACAAAACATAGGCCAGGGAGTGAAGGAAGAAACAGTGCTTGTGAGCAAGCCGACAGCACTGTCACACTTGTTTCACAGCATTAACAAGTGAATTTCACATAACATAAACACGTTCTCGATGGTAATGCATGGCGTTGAAGCCAATGCTATCATATTGTACTCATAATTATACTGTAGTCATGTACAGTGCAATGGCAGCACGCAAAAATTACGTGTGCCGGCCACTGCACACTTCCATGCCGTGTGTAGCAGACGACGCACCTGGCAAGGAGTAAGAGTTGACTGCAGCGCCACTAGTTCTCGCGACGGCCACCGAGGACACACTCCTCTGCTGAGCGATATGGGGAGCTGTGGCAATAATTTTGGTGGTACCATGATTATGCAAGGAAAAAAATTCAATTTTTGACAGCCAATGCGAGCGGGGGGGTGCGAACATCGTGCAAGTAAATAGGGTATAACCGATTTTTGCCAACACTGTCTTTAATATAAAGGGGGAAAATGTAGAGTCATGTCTGGTAGGGAAGATGAACTGGGACTTCAGTTTCACTTTACTATATCCAAGTTTGCTATAGCGGGGTTCTAATGTATATACAGTCGAACCCGGATAATTCGAACTCTGGTTATATCGAACTTACGGTATATTCCCTTGAAAGTCCCATGCTAAGTATAGGAAAGCTGCGTCATATATCGAACTCTAATTTCACCGATAATTCGATATATCGAACTCCGCTCCCCGCAATAGAAGGTGTACCTTCTCCAATGACAATCGCATCACCCTCCGCCGTTTGCTGCGTGACCTTTTCAAGCCACGCGGGGAAGGAATGCGAGAGTACGATGGCTGGTCTTGAGCAGCACAGCGCCCTTTCCCCAAAGGCATGCGCATCTGCGGTGATTGTTTGCCACATGCCAGCACGTGACGTTTGCAAGCTACGCAAGGAACGCAAGGGAACTAGTTTGGCAAAGGCCAGTACGGAGCAGACGTAGCCAATGCAGCCGTGGTGTCCGGGAGAGGGGAAACGCGATAGGGCGAAGGGTGTGCCCACTTTTCTGCTGAACTTTCTCTCCCCCCCCCTTCCTCTCCCTTTCCCAGTCTTTGTTCGCAGCAGTGCGCACTACGCATGCACCGCATGGTGACAAAGTCGGACGCTTTCTCCAGTATGTGTTGCGAACCCTCTGTGAGCGGTGGCTGACGTGCAATGTGCGTCTTGTGTTGCCGTGCTGAACGTCTGGCATAGCTTTAGTTATGGCGGCTGCGAATGTTAAGAAGCGGCAGATTTTTGGGGGGAGGAGTGCAGGTGTTAAGAAAGGGCAGATCTGTTTTTTTTAGGTTTCTTTTTCTTTTCCGAGAGTTGGTTCATCCTTAATGTCGCGCTGAACATCAGCATAGCTTAAGCTTTTGCGGTTGCGGACGTTAAGAAGTGGCATGTTTTTTATGTGTGTGGGAGTCGTCCATCCTTGCATCTGTGAATGAACAAAAGCCCTAGGTGAGCTAGTGCAATCATGACATTGTCTTTTAGCATTGTTTGCTTCAAACGGCATTTGCAGCTATCACGCTCTCCAATGATTTTGTAGCAGTGCACGGCTAGCACAACCAAGCCATCACGGCACTCTGTCAAGTTCGCTCCTCGCCACCGCAGGAGTTATAACATCAAAAGTACAGTCAAAATATAAACATGCGACGTTATTGTTGCACGGCATCTTGCCGCGCTGTCAGTAAATGGGCTGTTGATGCGACGGCCGAAACAAAGAGAGGTGCCACCAACTAACGCTTTTTTTTTTTCAAACTTCGCGACGGCAAAAGTTGAAGGTGGGTTCATTATCCAAGTGGGTTGATTATGCGACACATACGATATCATTTCACGATCGGATGCGGCGTCTCAAGCCGATTTCTGTTTAACGAATTATTGATATAACTATTTCGCGATCCCTTTCGGGTTCGATATATCCGGGATCGACTTAAAAGAAAATAGGGCCACCGTTCGGCTGAGGCACTCACTCGCTTCCGGCTTGCTTTTCTTCGTGGATTTCTCGGTCTCGCTCTCCTTGTACGGACATCAGCGGCACCTCTCAAAGGTCTCGGCAAAAACCACAAAAAATATGTTCCATAAAGCAATGCATGCATGACCATTTGTTTGCGCTGCTGCTACTCTCACCTCACTGGCAAGAAGGCAGTTAGCCTTACTAGCACTTTGATTTCGGGTCAGGCTTTGTCCCAAAGGTTTGCCACACGTTAGGCTGCCGTTGTGGCGGTATGAGAGGGCAGTCTTCCTCCCCGGTTCCATTCCATAGGTGCCTTCACTAGCAACCTTAGAACTTTGAACAAAACAGCGCGAAACCATGGGATGACAGGAAAGAAGCACAGACATTAGCAACCTGCGGAGGGAATAGAGAAACAAGGATCAAGATGACACGGCGCTAAAACTGGAATTCTATTTATCGAAACGCAGCCGCCGTGGTCGGGATCGAACCCGGGAACTCCGGCACAGTAATTGGGCGTCTTACCACTGCACCACCACGGCGAGGCCAAACGAAGTGGCGTCCGTGTGCTGTGCGATGTCAGCGCACGTTAAAGATCTCCAGGTGGTCGAAACTCTCCGAAGTCCTCCACTACGGCTCTCCTTTCTCTCTTTCCAGTTTCACTCCCACCTTCCTCCCTTCCCTTACTGCGCGGTTCAGGTGTCCACGTACAGAGCAAGTGTGTCAGATACTGCGCTTTACCCTTCCTATGAACTAATTATTGTTATTTTTTAATTCTATTTATTGCACTTGCAAATAATACAGAGCTTACCAGCTAATTACACAGCATCAACAAGGTTTTTCTAGGGAGGACAAGGCTACGTAAGAAGGGCGTCTGATTCACCGTCTCTGGAATGGGGGTGGGACTGTAGCGGCGAACGCTTGCACGCCGAACTTGCGTGCCGCAAAATCACTTTTCTACGAAAAATAAGCTTTACAGATTATGAACTTCATCGCTCCCCTTGTTTCACCTATATGTCGATAAAATAGAGTTATAGCATAGCGCGATCTGCTACTTTGATCAAGTTCTACGTGCCGCCCATGCACACGTGCTAGCATGATCCGGTATGGCAGTCGCCAGTGCACGCACGCGCTGATTCGTACCGACGTGGCAGGCATGCGCGCCGCCGGATAATCAACTCGCACTAGAAGCTGTCACCGCACGCGCAGTGGTACCCAGCACAAGTGGATCGTGCCAAAGTGTTAAGCTGTAAGCTGGAGCAGTTATAACACTCCAGTTAGAATATATTGGCCAGTCATTATTTTGTAACGCCATTTCACAACGTACTGTGCCGCAGCCTCAGGTCAAGCGCATGCGGTGAATGCATGCATGCGCTGTGCAAATATCATTCAGTTTCCATAGCTAACGAGGGCATCGAATGCCACGAGATGAAGCTCACGGGAAAAAAGCGAGCATAACAAGAGCCTTCCTTTGTGAATGCAGCCCTCCCCCCGAATAAGCAAATAAGCGCGACTCCTCATCATTAAAAATGGTTTATATTTGTTGTTTTTATTTTTTTAACATGCTTGCGAGAGAGTCATAGCATCGGCTGGCATTGTGTCAGCCCATTTTGGCAGAAAGCAAAGCACTGCGTCAATTGCTGAATTTTATAAATGCGCTCGAGGAAAACCTGAAAAACTTCAGCAATTTGGAAACATCACAGTTGGTAGACACCCTGTAGATGTGGGTACATGTTGTGTGTGTAGAAAAATGCAAAGCAAGCACGCTCCAGGTGACAAAAAGGCGGCGTTGGGTATTTGTATTGAGACCAGACAGCAAAGGTGGCATCAATGCTGAACAGTGTGACATGAGCTATCAGGAATTAACCGTGGAGGAGGATTGGGTTAGTTCGTGAGTCGTGGCAAATAAGAGAATAACCAAGGAACGAGAACGAGGAAAGGCAATTTGTTCACTTCACGTGCAAGGGGGACACACGAAAGGGAAGACTGAGAATTCTGGGAATTGAATGAAAATGGAACCCACAGAAGACAAGAAAACGGAAAGACACGAAAAAGAAAGGGGCAGGTCTGCCGCAGCATACGCGTTTGTTAACATATGGTCGATTCCCAAAGAGCACCAACTGCACTGGGTCAGCATCATCAGCCTGACTGCACCCACTGTCCTGTCTCGGTCACTCAGTGCCTAGGCTGCTCGATGTGTGAACCCAAAGACAAGGGTTCAGTTCCGGCGATGACAGCTGGAGGCAAAAAGCAAGAAACCCATGTACAGCATGCTGTCAGTGCACATGAAAGAATCCCAGGTAGTCTAAATCTCCAGAGCTCTTCCCTATGGCATCTTTTATAGCTCGAGTCGCTTTGGGATGTTAAACCCATATAAACTAAGCCAGCCTTCCATATAAATTGCTCCAATTAGCCCATTGCTGTGCCAGCTGCAGCCACCTAAACTTCACAGACTTCCTAATTCCATATGTCCCCCATTATACCTGCCTTGTGTGGGAATCCAGTCAGTTGCCCTTAGCAACCAACGTTATCTTGCGTTCACATTACATGCCCTGCCCATGCTCATTTCTAGGGGTGAACAGGAAGGCACTTACCCACCAAACAGGTGGCACAGAGAAACAAAGCTACGGCCATGGTAAATTGAAAAATAAAAAAAAAATTATTTCCAGTAATATACAGGAAATGGGCCTCGGGCGAAAAGCTACAACAATAGCTTGAGAGATGCCCGAGGCCCAGTAATGGCAGAGCAACAAGACGTGTGACATTAAGGCGAAGATATACATATATAACATGAAAATTATGAAGCACAGAAAGAGCACATATATACAAATGAAACAGCAAGTTAAAAACCAGCACAGTAAATTAACAGCCCACAATAATGTAACAGTATGCACAAAGCATGGCAAAACGTAATGAAAATGAAGTGACTATTCTTATAATAATGTTTAAGGCAAGGAACGGAAAGTCCAGAGAGACAGTGCGGAATTGATAAAATATAGCTTAAAGTCCTTAATTGAGGCGGTAAAGATGTTTGGGTTGTGTATGTTATAATGATTTATTAAGCATTGAAAAGTAAAACGAAGGCTCTGGTTACCTTATAACGTCCTCGTTCGAGGAACGTCCCATATTTGTTTACTTCTGGTGTGAAAGGGTTTTTCGTAAGGCCTAAGTCCAGATATATTCTTCAAAAAGTCAGTTAAGCATTGAGGTGACAATTTAAGGCTGTGAAGTAGACGATACTCAAATAGTATGCACACAATGAATCCTATATTGCGGAAATAATGTTTCAACGTGGGAAGTGTAGCATGCATCAGCGATCAGTCTAATTGCCTTCTTTTGGAGATAAAGTATGATATGTTTAGATTTCTTTTTGGATGTTGTACCCCAATTAGGTGACAGTAGTTTATGTGCGATTGAATTATAGCGTGACAAATAAGGAGCTTATGCTTTGGGGAACATTCGTTACACAGTCTCGAGAGGAAACCAACAGATCTAGTAAGCTTGCTTTCAATATACATTATATGGACTAGGCTTTTGTGCTGTCTTTTTATTTATTTTGAGATACTATCGGCTCGTTCTGGACTAACATAGGAGCAGTATAAAGGTAACACAGACAACAAAGGATGAGCACAATAAACAAAACACAAGCACCATCAAGTTGGTCAAAATTTCAAACGCTTCAAAAATGGAACTCATCTGTTGTCATTGAATCTCCTGCCATCTTCCTGCAGTTTTATAGGCTGCGATAGCGTCAATTAGTAGTTAGTCCTAGCACTGCATTAACCACTGTCATTCGTCATCTCACCTCTACTGTGTGCCTTTTCGAGGCATAAAAAAAAGAAAATGGGCTGGGATGGCAAAAGGAGACGAAGGGTAAGAATTGAAGGGGGCAGGCAAGAAGCTGCTTCCAGCCAGAACAATTGACGTTTTGGTAGTAGTGAAAAGAAAAAGGAAAGTAAGGAGAAAAATAAATAGGAGAGAAAAAAACGTCATGAGGATTGCTGGATTCTTAAACCAGGAAGAAATGAAACCAGCTGACATGCCTGTCATTTGACATGCTGTAGATTGTCAGATGCAACATTGTATTCTTTATTACCATGAAGAAAAGATTCTGTCTCTATTTAATGCTGTCCAGTTAATATGATCATCACAGCTTTTGTTGTGTCACCATGCTGTGACTTACGAGAAGATAAAAACTTCGAAACTAAGCAACATGGAAATGCAGACATTAGAAACTGATGCAGAATATGGTGCAAGGACAAAAACTTTGTGAAAGGTCTGCAGTCGTTAATATTAAAAATGTTTCACAACCTCTGAAAAAAAAAAAAGCCTGGGAAAGGCGTGACTGTGGATGGTAATTATTTTCAGACTCCAACACGTTATGTAACCTTCGTAATCGCATAAACTTGTTCTAAAACATGAGAACTGAGGAGTTGTCTTGTCTATTTTATTTGAATGGTCTGTTGCTAGCTTTATCTTGACAAAAAAATTGTCGCATAAATGACTGCATGAGAATGAATATAATGTGCACAGATTTTGATTGGCCATTTCACAATTGGTTGCCAGGTTTTCTGTTGTCAACTCACCTTTGAGAGTGGTTATGATTCTTTTATAACAGGTAAATAAACAATAAATAGATCTGTGCCAATGTGCCTCAACTTATTCTCACCAGCACGATATGGCTGTTTCTCCCCTCAAAGTTGGCCTAATATGGCAGAGAACTTCCTGGTCACTGATAGTGTTTCTACCATTCCAGTAGATCCCAGATATATTGGAGCTGAATATTTCCAATATATTGGCTTTATTTTCTCCCTGAAAATTGCCTGTAAATCGCAGAAAATTTGTACAGTAGAGAAAACTCATTTTTCTTGTTCAGTATACTACTGAACTGTGCACCAAGCCCCTCTAAGCAAAGCTTGTCTTAAACTGCGTGTTATACAGCAGAAAAAGTGGTACATCTTTTACTTCCATCAACCATTCTTTTATTTTTTCTGTATCTCTCATCCTTTTCTTCTTGTCACTTCATTATTTTCTTTGCATGCAGCCAGGAGGAGGCCTAAAATACTTGTAGGCAAACGAAACAACCGAGAAAAATTTCTGGTGAAAGGTCAGTGTTGCAAGCAAAATATGTGCTGCTAGTAATGGCGATGTGGGTGTGTGACAGTGCACGCCTGTCTCACAGGTAAGGCCCGGTCTCACAAGCGTTCCCTGCCTGCGTCTGCCCTGGGGCTGCAAAAGCATCACCACCCCAAGAGGGCAACACCCTCAGCCGCTTCCTCGGCAAGTGGCATGAAGAAGTCGGCAAAGAAGCTCTGCCGGTGAGCAAATGATACCTGTCAAGTTCCTGCTTTTCACGCATTCCAGCTCTCCTGCTCGCATGTTTCAGTATGAAAGCAAGGTTGAAGCATAGTATAGCACGTGGTGGAAGAAAAATTTTCCGACGGCGTGGCCGCGCTGCAGCGAGCGCACGGCCGCTTAGTGTGACCGGAAGAGAGGACCGCCGCCAAGGGCAGCACATGATCTGGGGCCATCCTCTCCGCTGGTTCTGCTGGCATGCTTACAGAGCACCGCCGCGCGCGCTGATAATTTTCACTTAAATCAGCAATAAAAGGCCCCAACCTTTAGATATTTCTTTTTCAATATTTACACCCGCACTTCTGAGCAGGTAGAAACTTTCATAACGCTGACTAGCCAAATAACTCAATTTCCGAGCAGAGACGCGTCGTCTGCTCTAGCAGACGACACGCTGCGCTCGCCGCTCCGGAGCGCGCATCGGGTACGCTTCTAGTGGATTGTTGCCTCATCTGGCCGCTTCATGACATCATGCCACCCGAGAAATGCCTGATGGGTGATGGGAAGCTCTGTTGAGGAGTGTAAGATGGCGTGCAAAACCGTCTTGAGCATTCCCTCTGACTGCGATTACAGAGACGTACGTGCTCTTACCCGATGTCTATCTCTCGTGCATTTTGCTGCTGCATGAAGCTCACACCTTTGCGCTAATATTGTCACGTCTCGATAGACCGTCAAGGAGGGCCGAAAGATAAGACGGTTTGATTATTAGACTAGAACGAGTCTTGCGCTCAAGCTTCCTCCTTCTTCCAGCTCGCGCTTGTGTTCCCAGTCATCATCTTTTGCGTCGTCTTCTATGCGGCATTTTCCCCCCTCCTTAGGAAGCATCGTCCCAATGAGAACAAAAGGAAGTAGGAGGTTAAGGTCATCCCGAGTGGTACGGCTTCATACGCACGACGTGGACGACGTCAGCTTGGTGCTGGCGTCACTTTGATGTCGACACCCCGTCTGGCATCACCTCATAAGTGACGTCTGTTAAACGTCGCTGAACAACATAGGGTCCAAAGTATCGCCGCAATAGTTTTTCGGAGAGTCCACGGCGGCGAATAGGTGTCCAGACTCACACTTTGTCATCAGGTTCGTACATTACATGTCGATGTCTCTGATTGTAGCGTCCAAGGAAAAGGTTAGGAAATATTACGACTTCTGCAGTGGGTATCCATCTTCACCTCTCAATGCTATGCCATCTCTGTTGCTGTAGAGGAAATAGTGAGAGTATTACAAACAGTATTTACTTGTACAGACTCCCTTAACGTACTCACAGCCCTTCACACCGGTAATGCAGTCACACCGCTGCTTGGAGACATCCTACACAACATAGCAACTGCCACTGTGCAGGGACTAAACATCAAATTCTGTTGGGTCCCAAGTCATGTTGGAATCAAAGGAAATGAGAGAGCAGATGTATGTGTGGCTCAAGCTAGAGAGAGACAGATAAAGAAAGTAAATGTACCATTTAAAGATTGCATGATGAATTAACTTGGCACATTGTAAACAGAGAGGCAAATGGCAGTCGACATGGGATAATGCAGTAAATAACACTTACTTGATAAAGACTGCATTTGGAGAATGGAAATCAAGTACTCATCAGGAACATTGTAAGAAAATGATTATATGCTGCCTTCCTATAAGACACGCACATCTCACGCACAATTTCCTACTCGCAAAACATAACACATTTATGTGATGCATGTGATGCTCACTGTAGACCACGTCTTATATTCATGTAAAATATTTAAAACACCGAGGAACATGTCACAAAGTTCTACAGCGAACACATTCCTCTACACCCAGCATTGTTTTTAAGTGAAGAGGCCCTTTTTGACTTACCCTGCATTCTTAGTTTTTTTAAGGAAGCAAAAATCATACACAAACTATAGCTCAGAACAGCTGCTGTAGAAGAAGGAAGACACACCAGCCGATTCTATCCAATCTTTACTGAGGTCCCAACATGGCGCTGACACTGCTGCTCAAACCCCATGCTCTCGCACTTCTCCCTTTTCATCTTTCTGAAGCTTCAGGCACCAATCTTCAATAGTTGAAATCTATAAATGCACCAAACTGGTATTTAACTTTGCTCTTGGCACATGAAAGCCTCGTTGCTTATGTACCATTAAACTAAGCACAGCAACTTCCGCTGCGAAGCACAACTCGAATGGCTGCCTTCTGCCAGACTCCCCCATTCACTATATTTCAGAATGGTTTGATGGGCAACACTGCCCGCTGTGGTTTCTCCACTCTTGTCTCTCTTGCTCTCGGTCTTTTTTTTTCTTAGCTGCAGAAACGGCACGGTTGGTAGCAGAGAGAAAGGGAACCCGCCTCTGTGCTGCCGGGTGCAGCCAATTAAAGCCTCCTCACCACTTTACTTCCAGTTGGCACGGTTTGCTCATTCATGTCACCCGTACCAGCATGCATGGACCTTTAAAACACCCAAAATGTGGTTCATTGTAAGCAGGGCACTTTGTCCGGGGAATCATATGAATTCATTTCATCATGAAATTCGTACCAGCCATGTTCGTATCACCCGGGTCTTACTGTATCTGGTTTGCTTTCATGTAGAGGCATCGTAAAGCCATCCGCAAGACAGAACAGAGAGAGAGTCTTGTGCTCTTATCTTCTGTGTTCTGTTTTCTGGGTGGTTTTAAACTGGACCAGTACCAACTCACCCAGTCAGCAGCCTTGTTGAAATACATAGGGGCAGCAGAAGATTGTTAAAAGCAATATAACAGTTTTATCTGGTGGCCTTGTATTTGGATTACACTTTGTGGGTTAAACAGTTTTCTTTCGGCCGAATAATTTTCTTTTTTCAAGTTACTGGTCGCCGAATTAGGATGCAGCCTTTAGGCCTTTTCAGAATGTGCAGTAATACCTCACTGATACATTTTTAAAAAAAAATGCGGGGAAAAAACATGTCATCCTGGAAAACATATGACCCGAACTTCCTGATTTTGGAAAATTTAACTGCTAAATAAAGTACAAAGGCATTTAGAATTGAGATCGTCACTGCTTAAAATTGTAGATTTGCATTTATAGATGTTAAGTATGTACGTACAACTCTTTATTTAGCTCTCACAAAATTCAGTCCATATTTGCATTGCCCTATCTGCGGAGGAGATTAGCAACAAACCCGGTTCACAGAAGGCAGTAACGAGCCTAGATTGCTTCCTTGCTTGATTCCGGATGTTTCGCCCGCTTACACCAATAACAAAAAGAGAAACCATCGCGGTGGATTGCATTTGCCGAGTTTTTTTGGCAATGCTGTGACCCCTCAGATCCAGTGCCTTTCTTATTCAAAAGAATAGTAGTTCCCAAATGGTTCACCCCTATGCTCCTAAGGCAGCGCAAAAGAAGCCATCGAGTTCCTCGAAATTTTGTCGAAATTTTGAACATAGTAACTGGGAAATCATGTTTCCGGGAAAGCATTAACAGGGATGAAATTAGTGTACAGTCACCAACCGGTTTTGCGGACTCGGTGGGACCCCGAAAATAATCCGAATAATCGAAGCCTGAAAAATCTATAAATTTGAAACAAAAAAATATAACCTTTGTGCGAAAAATCAACTTTAGACATCACGAAGATTGCCGCTCTCCATTTCTGTTTATAGCTAAATAATAGGGAGTCATAGCATAGCGTGATCAGCTACTGTGATCTACTTATGCACGCCCCCCCGTGTGCATGCGTAGCTTGATTCGGTATGGCAGGTGTGGGCGCCAATGCACACATGCTTATTGGTGCCGACGCGGCAGGCGTGCGTGCCGTCAGGAAGCATGCAACTCGTTCAAGGCGGCTGTAATCACTATAATCTTCCAATTAGGATATCTCGGCCACTCGTGTCATGTCGTGTCATGCCACTTCGCGACGTACATACTGTGGTGCAGCTGTAGGTCATGCGAATGCCACGAACAAATGCACGTGCAGCGCGAAGCAATACAATTTAGTCTCCATGGTTAATGACGGAGTGAAGACCATGCGATGAAACTCACGGGGAATGGAAAAAGAGCCTCCGTGTTGCACCCCCCCCCCCCCCCCCCTTTCGGTCTGTTTTTTTATACGGATGGCAGTGGCGGCATCGAAAGCCGCGGCGAATGGCGGTCACGTTCCATTTTTAGTGTGCTTGCACACTCTTTGTTGGTCACCACAATGGCAACGAAGAGCATACCATTATTGCCAGTGCCCTAAATGGCAACAATGAACTTAGAGCCACCATGCTGGTCTGTCCTACTTAAATTCATGAGGCCGCCCTTCGTGGCCACAAAAAATCAGGTGTCAGCAACCACGGTGGACGCTTGAATCTATGTCATGCCAAAAAAACGAGCCTTCAGCCAGAAAATGATCTGTACAGTATTGCTGGTGCCAAATTTAGTCCGAAAAATGGAACTTTTGGACTCCAGAGAGTCAGAAATATTGGTCGTGAAATTGTACGCGTTCCTGCGGGGTGCGTGACGGCTCTTGAATGAAGTCCTAAATATTGTACAAGTCCAAATTATTGTGATCCAAAAATTAATCGGCTACTGTAATTCTACAGGAGACATTTTACTGCCCTCGATTTTGAGTGTATGAACTGAGAAATCTTATGATACCGGGTCGTGTATGAATGAGGCTCTGCTGTATATGGTGCAGCTCGATATACCTGGTACTGAGCAGCATGAAGTCGTGGCACGCCCCACAATATTGGCTCCTAGTTTTTAACACCAGAGATGTGAAAGATGGTGGGTTGTGTTAATAAGGATACAGATTTTATTGCAGCTAATAACAGTGGCATGAATTTTGTGAGGTAATAAAATATGGTATGCAGAAGCACGGGCAATGCATTTACACTTCTCTGTGTGGCTGTGTGCAACCAATGAGGCTGACCAAATGGGTCCTGCATTAGACTGCTCATCTTATTCAAAAATTTGTCATTACCATTTAACACAACGCATAACTCCCAAAAATGCATATAAATATAAAAGCAAATGCTGTTTTGACTGTGGCTATTCCTTAGTGCATGCATGTCGCAACAAAGCCAGATTCCCTGTTGGGAACGATTTCTAGTCTGCCTGATCTGCTTTAAGAAGCAGCTCTTTTTTTGAGGCATTGTCGTCACCGGTATTCTTTACATGTGCTGCCATTTTGAAATAGCTGTTGTCAGGTTAAAAGCACATTCTAAAGGCCCAAAATGCCTTTTTGATGAACCACTGCTTTTCAATTGTAACCAGACCAATTGCCGATGTTTCAATATAAGTTGAAATTTTTGTAGAACAGTTAATGAATGACGACCCCACTGGAGTAGATCGAGTAGGTATTAGGCGTACAGTGTATGGAGCCAACATGGGAACAAAATTTATAACTGAATTGCCATATGGGGCAATTTAGCTCCCCAATTTAATATTTTACTTAGCGATACTGCCAAGTATGGCCAATGTTATTTCTGAGAAATTAGGGGGTATTTAACTCTTTCTTACAGCAGAAAAATGACTGTTTTTCATAGGTTTCTGACAATATGTTTTGCTACACAATTTACGAGAAATAGAATGAACATTCAGAAAACTTTTCTTTTAATGCAAATACTCAGTGCAAAAATTGGAACAAATTGTGAAGCATAAAATCAGTTGGACTGGAATAAAAAAGTGTGAATTTACAAGATAATAACCTTTGAAGAAAACTAGTAAAAATGAAGTCTAGAACATACAATATGTCCTAAATTTTTCTTGAAACTTCCCAGCAAAATCATAAAATTATAACACAAATGCATTTTTAAGTAGAAATTGTTTCCTCATACTACCTGAAACAGGCTAATTTCAGCCTTCGATTTGAATTAAATTTTGACAAAAGAGACCGACTAATTGAGCATATCTGAAAAATGGGCAATCAAAATTTTGGTTCGATGACTGTCAGTGCATGCTGATTGGTGTTCAGGCATGTGGCATTTATATCTCCTGAGGAGAAATGCAGTTTAAAGAAGTCGGCTGTTTTGGCAAACCTTTTAATGACTCTCCGTAGCAGCCAGGTCTGCTATGGAGTGTAAATGCAAGGTCAATGCCCGAAGTTAAACTCAGCTAAAACAAAATCCTTCTTTGCAATGGCTGAATGACATGTTCCCATTTGTTGCCGAGGAACTACACATGACAGAAATGTCAATCACGCCATGTGTTCGTCAAGTGAAAAACCTTCTCGGAAGAACGAACAAATCATAGGCAGAAACCGAAATGCACGCACGTGCAGCCGACAACAATGCAGGCTATAGTTCGTGAGGTTTACTATTGCAATCAACCTCTTCTGAGTCGCTGCTGCTAATAGCACCCAACAACTCTGCTCCAGATGCAACCAATTTGCCCAAAACAATTTTCTTGCGAGCGAGCGCTGTTCCCGAGGTTGATGCCATGCTAGAAACATTTTACGCCGCAACCTGAACTTCAAAGGTGTTTGAATAATAGCTGCCACGCAAAACGAAAAATACAAAACATGCAGGAAACAAAAATATGGTGTCTCAAGTACAAACTACAAGGCACAGTAAGTCCGTTAGAGCACGGGGGTGTGAATTTTTAGCTTCAAGTTTTTCTATCATCAGCAATCTAATCAGAGTGGCATCGTAACGAAAGAGCTAACTTAGTTTGGTATGCAGCTCAGACACAAATGCATCCAAATCAATAAGTGGTATTTATAGGGTTGATATTTTGTGCCACAGAATTGGAGGAGGTCAGTTTACATCCCCATTCCAAAGAAAGGCAGTGCCAAAGATTGTTCCAACTACTGCACGATCGCGCTTATTTCGCATGCTAGCAAGGTGATGTTGAAAATCCTCCAAGGTAGGCTGTAGCTGTATGTGGATCGGGAGCTTCCGGACGTGCAAGCTGGGTTTCGCAAGGGCAGAGGAACTAGAGACCAAATTGCCAACCTTCGCTGGATCATGGAAAAAGCAAGAGAGTTCCAGAAACCCATTTACTTCTGCTTTATTGATTATGCGAAAGCGTTTGACTGCATAGATCCCAGGAGATTGTGGCCAACTCTCCAAGAGATGGGAGTTCCAATTCAACTCATCGGTCTCCTCAGAAACCTGTATGAAGGGCAAGAGGCCGCAGTCAGAACTGGGCATGGTCCTACTGATTGGTTTCCGATTGAGAAAGGAGTGAGATAAGGCTGCATACTGTCGCCATGCCCATTTAACCTATATGCTGAGTGCATCATGTGGAAGGCCGGTCTGGACGAGTCTTCAGCTGGAGTGAAGATTGCTGGGAAATGTATCAACAACCTTAGATATGCGGATGATACCACTTTAATGGCAGAAAGTAAAGTGGAACTCAAGAGACTTCTGATGCGCATACAAGAAGAGAGTGAGAAGTTTGGGCCTAAACTGAACATTAAAAAGACAAAGATCATGGCGTCTTGCCCTATCAAGTCCTGGAGCATCAATGGACAAGAAGTGGAAGCTGTGACAGATTTTCTCTTCTTGGGCTCCAAGATTACCTCGGAAGGAGACTGCAGCCATGAAATTAGGAGACGCCTGCTTCTGGGAAAGAGAGCAGTGGTTAGCCTTGACCGCCTAGTAAAGAGCAGAGACATTAGTCTGCCAACCAAGATCCGTATAACTCGTGCTATGGTCTTTCCAGTTGTGATGTATGGATGCGAGAGTTGGACTGTGAAAAAGGCTGACCGCCGAAGAATTGATGCGTTTGAAGTGTGGTGCTGGCGAAGACTCTTGAGAGTTCCTTGGACTGCCAGAAGATAAATCAGTCGATATTGTCGACCATAAATCCTGACTGCTCATTGGGGGGTCAAATTCTAAAGTTAAAGCTCAGCTACTTTGGTCATCTGATGAGAAGAGAGGAGTCGCTGGAGAAAGATTTGATGTTGGGAAAGGTTGAGGGTCACCGGAGAAGGGGTAGGCAGCGAACGCGATGGCTAGATGGCATCCTCGAGGCACTGCAGATGAAGTTATGTGATGTTAGGAAGATAGTGAGAGACCGGAAGGCGTGGCGTGACATGGTCCATAGGGTCACGAAGAGTCGGACACGACTGAACGACTGAACTGAACTGATTTTGTGCAGGCTCATAAAATTTTCAGATGAAATGCTGGCACAGAAGAAGAAACTGTTGCTTCTTTCATCATGACCTCATCATTCCTTTTATTAACTCTGTCAGACTGATAACAAGATATCACTCAATTCAGGATGGGAAATCCATTATCAGGGATAGCTGTTTGCTGCCATGCTTCGCTCAGTGCTAAGATGTCACAGTTACTGCTTGCTGAATATGAGCAGTGTTCATTATGGCTTGGATAGTAGGAAATGAAGCTGATAGCTGAAGTGCAGAGCATGGTCTTCCAGTGACAAGTATAAACATATTTACATCTTTGCCATTTGATAGAAGTTGCTAGAGCATACGAATCAGCATCTTGCAAGCATTCTAGGTTGTTTGCGTATGGTACATCAACACAAAGCTTCAACGCCACTTCCTCATGCCTGCGTTACAAAGTAGTTTCAACTAATTTTTAGTTCAACAGTGGTTCAGCTTCCCAACCAACACTGAACAAAACAGTAGTTTTAGTGAGACCCAGTTTAATCTCTGAATCATGTGATCTGGTCATGCATGCAAAATGTATGAATGGAAAAAGTGCAGTTATATTGTTACTAATCTTACATATTGTTTTCATTCATTGTATCATTAAATTACAATTTCTGTGCACATTTTCTGTTTTTGAGAATGTTACAACAGAGTATCACACAGGCGCAAGGCAATTTATTTGAGGTGTGTTTGGCTTTACCACTTAGTCCTAATTTTTTCCGTGCTGCTTTGCGGGCTTTAGCATTGACACTCAGCCAAATCAAACTCATTTGATTAGCAAAATTCAATATACTAAAAGAAAAACATGCATATTGTTTGCCTGTTCCCAAGAAAGGGAAATGAGAAGTGCAGCCGAAGCTTGTTTGATCCACTTCCGTAATAAACCGCACAACGACATGACTTTGGGAATGCTCGTCGAAGCTGCTCATAATTCACCAGAGGCCCGTTTTTGTGTTCGTGATGGCCTAATTTACAAGTAGAATTTCACCCCCGGAGATGCGCGTTTACTTCTTCTCGTTCCCGAAAATTTCCGAATTCCTGTTCTTGAAACGATGCATGACGACGCCACTTCTGGTCACTTCGGTTTTGTCCAGACCGATACTCTGAGACAGATGCAGTACAGTCAGCAACTGCTTCCAAATTTTTTCTGCGGTTTCTCGTCCTTCGACACGGTTTGCGCCTCGAGTTTTAATCAGTCACCATTGACGACAGTTTACTGCTGATGTCATTGAAGACCTTCTTCACGTCTGTGCATGCGATTTCCATCATTTAGCGCCGTGCCACCCCTAAGTGAACGGCCTCGTTTAATGCACCAACCATACTCTCACCACTGTACTGGCAATGTACATCAATTTCCACCAAAGAACTGGGATGACATCCTCCCTTTTATCGCGTAGGCATACAACTCAGTGCAACATGACTCTTGGAACATGAACCTTAGACTCTCGGTTCCTGTAACTGAAAAACGCCCTGCTACATACTCCGTCACATACATACTTGGAGGGTCAAATTTTAAAGTTAAAGCTCAGCTACTTTGGTCATCTGATGATAAGAGAGGAGTCGCTGGAGAAAGATTTGATGTTGGGAAAGGTTGAGGGTCGCCGGAGAAGGGGTAGGCAGTGAACACGATGGTTAGATGGCATCCTCGAGGCACTGCAGATGAAGTTATGTGATGTTAGGAAGATAGTGAGAGACCGGAAAGCGTGGTGTGACATGGCCCATAGGGTCACGAAGAGTCGGACACGACTGAACGACTGAACTGAACTGACATACTCCGTACATAGCAATATGAAGGCTAAAGCCTCCTGTGTGGCATTTCTGCAAGAGACTATACCGTATCGTGAAGAGGCAATATGCCACAAGGACTACAGTTGTACGTCACCAAGAGAAAGTACCTTAGCCTGACTAGGTTGCATGACCTTCAGTGGTTTAGGGGCAGACCTTTATTTTGCATTGTCACCCGTTGCACTATAGGGAGAGGTTTATTTTGTGCACTAAAGAGCATTGCACAAAAGCAGTTTTACACAGTGATGCTTTGAAAATAATTGAACTGCTTGATTTTGTCTTGGCCTGTGAAAGCAATTTTTTCACGGGTCCTTTTCAACCATTTGAAAGTCTGGCCTTCCCTTTCATAGTACCCTGCAAACTGAAGTTCTCATTGTGATGATATTAGAAGCCTCATCAGAAGTTTGGTCGTTAACTAGAGTGAAGTGCAGTCATCAGATCTGAAGTGACAACCATACATTTCAGTGTAATATCTCCATTGTGCTCATGTTGCCACCTCTGGGCACCTTACGGTGCAAGAATGATGCACAACTCGATGTAAAGGCATTCGCAGGGTCTAATGCTTTCTCAATGCCAATGCATAATTAGGTGCCTGCATCTGTGAATTTCCTTTACATTGGTATGTTAGTAATGTTTTGTAAAGTGTGTCTACAAACCTCAAATGATAGACCTTCTTCCTTTGCTTTAGAAAAAAATCTCTGAAATTTGTGCGTGTGTCGACAGTGAGGCCACATTTTATTTCTGAAAATATTGTGGACGATAGTTGATAAAACTCAGAGTGGCATTTTGTGCCTGACCAGCAATAAAACAGACACCGTGACATCAATGCACTGCATTTATGAAGATCTGACACGAGTTTTTTGCCTCACTTCACTGGTTTCAGAGCGTACCTCGTATTATGTTTGGAACCGAGCATTTTTTTCTCCTCGCTGCTGAAGGTGCCTGCGGTGAACTTCACCACAAGACTACTTTGATGACCTTTGGAGGTGTTAGGCATGCTCAGGGAATGTAGATGGTGGCCATAAACATGGAAGAAATAGTGCCATCCATTAAAGCACTGAAAAGTTAGTTGAAGTACAGAAAAGGACAGAAAGGAAAACAGGTACAGGACTGAAGATTTGAAGCACTGGTGGCCACTGCTACAATGCCTTTGCAATGCTTTTCTATGCTGGACAATGTTGTCGGCATTTCTACAGTGCTGCCTATGAAGTAATGCCTATACAGCCATTGTTCCCATATTTTTACTTGCCATTCTTCTGTGCTGTGTTGTTCTTTCCGTGGTCTGCTTGAACCAGCTGAAATGTCATTATAATCTGGTTTTTATTTTCTTTTTCATGCAGTCTCAAAATTCCTCCCATCATTCATTGCATTTGTTCTCACATTACATAGATTTAAATGTGGTAAAGTAAGTATGCTGGCTGCTTTCTTGTTCTTGCAGATGGTTAAAGTGATGCAATTTCAGTTTCTAGGTTTCGTGCTACATGTAGGCTGTGACAACCAAATGCCTATCGTAATGTGTGTGGTGAGGGGGGGGGGGGGGAAGGGGGCTTATCCTGTGGAGAACTGGCTAAAGATGAAAGGGGGGCTAAACTTTTATAGCAGAATTTTGCACAACTGATTTTCCACCCAAAACAGTGCCATTGACTCTGTATTTGTGGTGAAAAGTTTGTACAAGTGTAATGCTTAATCCTTTTTTGGTCTGTTTTTTGGCAGGGCTGCCGACAAGTAAAGACAAGCCATCCAGTTACCCCAGGAACACCATCGTGGAGACATCATTCTTTTTTACTTCTCTTTTGTAGCCACTGTTTGCGACATGCTAGCAAGATGGCATGCTGCTACAATTCACATTACGCATTCTGATGATCATGTTCAGTGTAGTCGTTACTGCATTAAAATTATCACCCCATCTCAACTCATTGTGGCATTTCAGTATTAACATCTGTTACTATGAAGTGCTAGGTGTATAATTGAAAGAGGTGAATGCATACTTGTTATAGCCGCTTTCTATGGCTAGCCTTTCAGTGTGTCTGGTGCTCCTAGCTGTGTAGATGCATTGAGAAACAAATTTTATTGCACTTCTCTGTGAACACGTACTTAGCCCTTGGCATGCTGTTTGACGAAATGGCAGTTAATGGGTCTAAGCAACACTGAGTATGGGCCCAGACCTAATTAGGCCTACGTACCCTCCCTGCCAGGCCTTGGCTTTCAGGTAGGTCCAGACCAAGCAAAGCGTGCGAGCTTGACAGTGCAAAATTGTTTCAAGCCTGAGTGGGTTTTCTGGGTGCAAGGTTGGGTGTTCAGGGCCTCTGCGAACGTCCAAGTGAAAAACAACTGATACAGCATTGGGTTTAGTTCACTAATCCAGTTTCGGATCCAATTTTCTTGCATCAGGGTTGAAAATTTTAAATATCTACTTTTCCTTTTTAGTGTGGTTTTCTAACTGGACCTAAATAAATATTTCCAGTTAACTTTTTTTCTCTATTCCTTGATGCAAATCACGTTTTACAGCTATTCATGTGATGCTTGTAGTGCCCATTTCAGAGCAGGCTCATAGTGTGCATGACAAGAGATATTGAGCTCATTAGCTTGCCTTATCACTGGGTGTTATGAGCAGGTACACCTGCAGAAAGCTTATTTCACATCTTTGCGGCTTGTAAAGAACAATCAATGGATAAACTACCGTGAACTTGTTTTCTATTTATTATGCGGCAAATATATTTGTAAACATTTTAAATTCTTTGACCGACTGCAGAAGGAGCCACTTCATAATGTTGTGGTGTCTCCCATATAGCTGCATCTGCAGGCTTGTGTATTGGTCGCTTCTCAAGCAGACGTTGCAGGTACTAAAACACCTTTATGAAATTTCAACAGTTTAATTTGTTTCCATGCAGTACCATGAAATGCCCGTTCAGAGAATTTGGCATTAGCATTGTGAGCGGGAAAGCATGGGTGTCGCTCTGGAAAGTGACAGCCGGTTACTGATTGGTCAGCGGGCTGCGTGGCATTGCAAACCACATGATATGGCAGATGAGGCCAACTAGGGCTCCTAGTTTGAGAGGGGAATCAAACCATCCAGGACTCTTAGCCAAGGGGGTATCCCTAGGCTACATAAGCATATCTGTATGGCTTCAGAAAAGTGGGGGTCTTATTTTTTAGCAAGAGCTATATTGGCCACAGTCTCGACATGTCGCCGTGCCTGCTCGTGCCTGTCCAAAGAGCAAGTGCCTGTCTGAAGAAGAAAAAGAAGACAGATAACTTGGTAGTTGGTAGAGGTGAATGACAACAGTGAGTTGCTAGGACAGAAGGTTTGTTCAAACATTGTGATGGCAGTGTGCCCTGGAGTTCGACGTAGAGATGATGTCATACCCCTAGAAGCCTTCTACACCCGAATGAGAGAACTTTGTGCAAAAGCCATGTCTTTACTTTCAAGCCAAACCTAACGTAGCCATGGAGATAACTCTCACGTAATTCCAGGTTTAACCACGAGCTAAACCACAGCTAACGTTTTCACATAACCCAGTATCCTAATGACTTCACAAAATTAATCCAAAGCCCTCCATTATGGCACCCCTTTCTTTCCGCTTTCACTCCCACCTTCCTTCCTTCCCTTATGATGTGGTTCAGATGTCCACAGAACACGTGTGACAGATACTGTGCCTTTCCTTTCCTGTGAATGAATTTTTAATATTATATTATTATTATTATTATTATGCTAATTAATATGTGCTGAAATTAAGGTTCTAATGATGAAGTGAGCAGATGAGTACATTATGTGAATGAGGATCCGTAAGTGGAGCCGCAGATGGAAGCCGTTAACAATGTCGCATCGTACGCTTAGAGTGAAGCTTTAGTGCCCCCTCAAATTTTTAATGCGAAAGCATTAAAGGTCCCATTCACCGAAAAGATCCGATTCACTGAAAATCTGCTGTTGCCGTTGTGAGCAAGAAATCATGTGCATGGCGGTAGCTGGCAGCTGACATGGCCGCGTACAAACTGGACGTAGGGTTGCCTAACGTTATGGTTGGCAGGAGCTGCCAGCACGGGCCCCTCTCATATTTTAGGTATGGTAGGGTGATATCAGTCAGTCATCCAGGACCCTTGCATTCATGTGCATATGGCTTGTTTAAAACGGTGGTTTATGTGTGTCTGGTAGCCTACGCTATTGCAGCTCTAAAAGGGGTTCTGCAACATAATTTGAGTGCATTATTTTGCTTGTTTGTTGCAGTTGAGTTATGGTGATGCTATTACCATCAGTCGTAACACGCTTATTTTGGTATGTAATATTTTAACTTGCTCGAGAACCAAAACCATAGTAATTTAGTCATTAGCACAGAGTGATAGTTTTTTTGCAGTGGATATGACGTCAGTCGGTGAGCGTTTGACGATTGAATAAGTAGCAACACTCTGCTATTATGTCCATTAGGAAAAATATGTTATGTCACACTGTTGTATTTTAAATTGAGTCAATGAATCCAGCATGTTTGCTTTGCACAAAGGCACTGCAAAGCAAGTGGCACAAAAAGTACAAGAGACGCGTTGGTTATTACTTTACATCAAAGACTTTCATGACCTATACAAGTGGATAGCTACCTGTGGCACCTTGGGCTATGCAGCCATAGTTAGGCAGGGAAGAATTGAACGATCTCGTCAGCTGTTGCTTGTTGTTGCAGGATGCTTGTAGATAGAGAGAAAAGGGCTGTCAAGGAGTGGGCTCGCAAGAAAAACGCAACATTAGGGTTGCATGGTGACAAAGGAACGTCTCCTTCCACTGCCTGCTCCTGTTCTCTTTGTTCCTCCTTCTACTTCTTTCGAGGTGCCCACGTGATCTTTGCCATAGTAGGGAGCTCGTCAACTTTAGCAAAAACGTTTTACAGGGACCAGAAAATCATGAATAGCCACACTCTGTAACATTGTTTCAATGGTCCCGTAGCGTGTTGTCATTGGGTGAGAAATGGGAAAGTGAAAGACCGGAAAAAATGAGCTGAGAAAAATTTGTGGCTTGACCGTATTCTGAAAAATCTTTTCCTTAACCCCATTCCAGTGCAACAATAATCTGTAATTCTTTTTGATTCGCTATCTGTGCAACACAAACAATACACCTAAAGCACAGGCCTTCCTCATATAATATTTTACTATGAGCTTCCCGTACTTCGAAAGGTGCCTAGCCCATATCTGCCTGTACCGCCTCTTTCGTGGTTTTGCCGTGGGCACCCAGTGCTAATCGTCCGACGACTCTCTGATTGATTTCTAATCTCGACTGTATCTCTGTTTTTGGGCACAAAACCGCATTTCCAAAAGTAAGCCCGGGCACCTAATTCCTTTCCAAATACCCCTCCACACCTGATACCTGTTGCATCCCCACAATGCCCTATGCTTCATTATCACAGCATTTTTTCGTCCTTACGTCCTAAGTGACTGCTCATTCTTTTAAATATATGTCAATGCTTCGTTTACCCATACCCCGAGATATTTATATTCTGCCACTCTGGGTATTTCATGGCCTTATATTTTAAGACTCTGATCAGTTGAGGCGTTGAAAATTATCAGACCTGACTTAATTAAGCTAAAACTAAAGCCTATAGCATCCCCTTCGTCTCCGCAATACTTACCTAGAGTTTGCAAGTATTCCTGGCTATCTGCTAACAGCACAATATCGTCTGCATACATTAAACTGGGGAGGCGCTGCTCTACCACCTTTCTGCCTAATCTATATGACAGGTTAAAACCTTTTCATTCTGAGAATTTCGACACTTTCAACCCCCTTTTTTTTCATTTCTTCCATGAAATTAATAAGTTTCAATAACTTCGTTAACTCGTCGTTGCCTATCATACGTCAGTCAATGATTAAACGCTACAACCATAGATAATATTTTGCAGCAACCGATTGTTTTCTGCAGGCAGTGCCGACTACGACATCGACTGCCACGACGACGAATTTTGGACTTCAGAAAGAGCTAGCTACACGATGCTTGGCATGTTGGTGGTTTGCCGGGCGGCGTATTTGCCTACCCTGGCCAATACAAGCAAGCCTCGTACCCACGTCTTTAAGCGTTGTCAAGTGACTTCCGGTACAAGTTCATTGAAATGCAAATGTGAATTCAATACGATGCTTAATTATTAAATGCAATGATTAATTACACACATTATTTAAACAGCCAAAAGCTTCAAGCAAATTGTCATGTTGTCTGTGACGATACTCGCGCATGAACGCTGCAGGATCCAAAATGGTGGCGTTCATACTGTAGAAGACCGCTCTGCTAAAGTGTTCTCTGCAGCTGTGCCTACAGGTAGTTTACAAGCTGCATTCGCACGAGTTACCTATAATACCGACAACAGTACAAGTGCGGAAAGGTGAAAGAAACTGACAGTATGATAATTGGACTTACAGCGGCAAAGGAAATCCTAGTTGCGGGCCGTAAGCTGCTGCAAGTCTCAAGACAGCTTGCAGTGCATGAAATGTGCTCTATATCTATTTTCACCTTCCTGAGTGCACACATTTATGTCTGTTCCTCCACCTTGAAGGAATGACTGCTCACCTGGATATCAACAAACAGCGCGAATGCACTCTGATCTCGTTTTAGGAGTGCCCTTTCGCTCGAAATGGGTGCATCCGCTTTCGCCTGCATTGCATTTACCTTCATATCTCAAAAGGTAAATTGAGCCAGACAGCCGTGGCAACGAATGCCCCTAACGCGCACACTGACCACCCAAGCGTATGTGCCAAAGTTGTTGCATGCGTACATGGTTAATCGACACCAGCAGAACATATACGACAGCAAGCATGTATTTCTCGCTACAGGCTGCTCTAGACATAGCATTATTTAGCCTGGTAGTTTTGTTCATCTCTATCACTATTTTCTAATTTGGCTTTTCCTTAATTACCAAATACGCCAAAATATCTAACTTACAAAAGTAAACATCTTCAACTTCAAAGTGAAAATACTGCTTGTATATATGTTAGGCCCCCTATTATGGGGGTCCATCAGAAGAGCTTGACATTATTCAGTGTTCTCTTGTTGACATTTATACAAAGCTCCTGCATGGTACTCTTATGCCACATTCACTTAAACAGTATTTCTCTTAGCTTTCAGATGTTGCATCTTCATTATGATCAAAACACGCCACTGACTTCTCATTTCAGCATGCATTGCACTTACCTGCTCTGGATTTAATACTACTCGGGGAAGCTAAAGGCTCGGGAAACGCGAAAACTTGCTTCCTTGTCTTCTGGCGTACACAAAGAGAAAAGGCGGACAGCTCAAGGAAAATGTAAAATGTGGACCCTGATTTGCTTTTGCTGTTGTTTCCATACCTGAAGCTATGCATTTTCAGAGAAGTGCCCTTCGGAAGGGCTGTGAGTTGTTTGGAATATGTGCTGAACTTTCTCAAGGCAGGTTTGTGAAGCAGATATGTATAAATCTTGACACAGAGCAAGGAAAATATCCTCTGGGCTATTTCATACCGATTTCATTGCTGCTTTCACCACGCTAGTTCAAGGTGCACAGAGCAGTCTAGCGAACAATATGGCAACATCCAGTGAATACTAGTTAGACAAGTAGTTGGACAAGTAGACTTGCCTAATTGCTGTTTTCATGCCTGGTTTTAAATGTCTTTAAGTGGTCATTCTGATGTATCTGACCTAGTGTGTGCTCCTTTAGGCCACTTACTTGGCTGTTGAGGCACACTCAAACATTATCTGTCTGTCTGTCTCTATCTGCCTGTCTGTCTGTCTGTCTGTTTATCTGCCTGCCTGCCCTGCCCTGTCTGTCTGTCTGTGTCTGTCTGTCTGTCTGTGTCTGTCTGTCTGTCTGTCTGTCTGTCTGTCTGTCTGTCTGTCTGTCTGTCTGTCTGTCTGTCTGTCTGTCTGTCTGTCTGATATATATATACTGCACATAATTAAAGTACCTATATGGATCAGCCTCATATTCATTATCAGTGTTGATAAATCGTTCAGCATCTCACAGAATTTGGAAATGCCAGTTTGTACAGTCTGTAGACTTGGCATTTTGCTGAAACTTTTGCCATTAAACATTGCTCAGCCTCAACTTTATGCTCCAAAACCAAAGTGCAGTCAAAATCACTGCACAGTAGGATAAACCATAGTAGAATAAAGGGCCAGTCTGCGCATATATAGTCATGTTTGGTTTGGTTTGTGGAGTTTAACTTCCCAAAGCGACTCAGGCTATGGCATACGCTGTAGTGAAAGACTCCGGAAATTTTGAGTACCTGGGCTTCTTTAATGTCCACTGACATCACACAGCACATGGGTGCCTTGCTTTTCGCCTCCATATATACACTCTTTATAAAGAGCTACATTAAGAATAAAATACAGACGATATTTAACTCCGTTAATCACGGAATATTGTGCAGCAGAAGGGCCTTTTGACAGCATTGTGTTTGCTGTGTCTCAATTATTAAAGATTATTTTGCTGTATTAATCAGGCCACCATGCTTTCAGACCACACACTCCATGTGCTTCACAGATACGTTCTTAAAGTAATGCTTTTATTAGTGATGGCACTGGATACCAATCACACTTGCACGAAAGTCTGAGCGTTGCTGCTGCACATAGTACATCATGTACCCCTTGTTGAACACAATAAGTTCTGTTGAATGCCTTAAAGTTCACCGGCAGCGACTCATGATCATTTTGGGCTCTTGGTTCCTTGGTTGCTGCATCTCCCCGTATTTATCTTGGAACTATTTAAAGTTGTGACTGAGCTCACAGTTTGGACGTCAATTACATGCTCTATGTGTGTGCGTCTCCGCACTGTGTATCCGCACTCCGCTGTATTCAGCCATATTGTTTGTTTACATTTATCGAATTTGTGGGTGACTCAATACTTGGCTTGGATTTTTATGGCTAAAGTACTACAGCACAGCCAAAAGTAATGTTTTTCGCTTGAATTATCATATAGAAATGTTTTGATCAGCTTTAAAATGTTACGCAGTGATTTCGAATGCCTTTTATGCGCACTGCTGTTCCTTAAGTGCAGTATTTTTTTATAGCTGATCGTAATTTTCACCATTTGCGAATGACATAGAAACCGAATGACATTCGATGCATCGAATGGCATTTGATTCGAATGACATTAAATCTGCTCATGTGACAGAGGTATTACTCCTCATCCAAGAGTTCTGTAAGGTTCGATTCCCATCTCACATGAGAAGCTTACGGTGGCAGCACCCGTGATTTCATGTGGTCGCATGACGTCACACAACCTGAACCAATGAGTACTTGGCCATGCACCTGCCAACTACTACCTGCCAGAACCACGCCTGTAATTCCTCACTCACAACACCAACAACAGCAGATTTTCTGCACAAGTGGGCCGTTAACAATATTGCATTAAAATGTGCCCTAGTAGCAGACGCTACACTCAAGGCGTCTGGAATATGAGGCTTTTTTTAAATGAGAGCCTATCCAACGACTCTATTTAAGGTGTTCCACAAGCATTGTACTGTGCATACAGGCTTTGCTTCCAAATAGCAGTTATGGCTTCATCATCAGATTAGAAGCCTCCAACGAAATGTGTTAAGGTTCTGGAAAGATATATTTGGGTATGATAGAAACAGGATTGATTCATGAAAAAAGCACAGAGAGAAAAACAGTGTAAACAAATAGAACTGATTTACATGTGACTGTCTATATATATATATACCACAGTTAGGATGCAATAATAACCATGACATTACAAAAGTAACGAAAGCAACAAAGTAACACCAAACAGCTGTCGACATTGTAGATGAGAGCTATATGCATAATTATAGTACCCAACTTTTTTCACACTCCAGGCCTTCTTAAGGAGGTAGGAATTGTTGGCTCTAAATCCCTGCATAGTTTTTCAGTTTTGTCCAAACTAAGGTGATATTAAAAAAAATGCAACACACTCATCAATCTTACTTTGTTGGATAAAATTTATGGACATACTCTACTTGGGAAACAGTGAGGTACAGTGATGAGACATTGCATGTTGACACAAATGAAGGATAAGGAACATACACTTGGCCGTGTGTCTTTCTTCCACCTTGCACTTAACCATTCAAAAAATCCATAAACAATTAGGCATTTTCTAACAACATTTAGTGATCTTTCATTCAACACTATTCTTATACGTGCTAATTTAAAACACCGTTCTAGATAAAGAAGGCACGGAAAACACATTTCATTGCAAAAAAATGTCATCTCAGAATCCAAACAACCTGGCTTTTTATATGCAAGACACTTAAATCAGTGCTGGATGAAAGTGAGGGCAATATATGTGCAACCCTTAACACTGCAACTTGTTAAACCACATCAAAAGATATGCAGCTAGTTTTCCTCCAAAACAGAAGATAGCACACAAAAACCAGAAAGCTATGGACACAGCAGAACATTGAATTCACAACTGAAGGGTCTCAATAGAGCCAGCAGACACTACAAGTTTTCCCCATCAGCCGTTAACAAGACCTGGCACACAGCATGACTTGTAAAATAAAAGTTTGTGAAGACACCCTTCTCTCTGTCACCCCCTCCCCAAGCAGCATATTTGTGACAGTCCTGTTTCCAAAGTTGACAGCCACAATTCATCATGTTCAGATACATTATAAACTTGAAAACTGACTTTGTTCTTATGTCTTCCACTGGCATGACATAATTAACATCTCATTTTAAGTCTGTCAATTTCGTCTAGACGCCAGCCTTTTTTGCAGCTTGCACACTAGCATTCAGGAACCCCACAAACTCGCACAGGTCGCATGTCGCACATGTGCATATAGCGGTCGACTAAGGAGTTGCAACAGATGGGTCCTGGGCTCACCCGTGCCTTTTCGTAGTTATTCTACAGATAGCTTCAGAGTGCATATCTGCACCGCTGAGATTTTTACCTTTCCAGTTCCCGAGAGAAATATGCCTCTCACCCTCATCAGACAAAAAAAAAAATGGGCAAGGCGATGGCAAATAAACAGAACAAAAAGAATGCTTGCTTACAGGCTAAACTATTTGGTGCAGTGCCACATATATGGAGGTCACTTTCCTTCCACTTCTTTTCCTGGCTTTGTCTGGAGTACAGTAAAACATGCTCAAGTATAGGAAATCTACAAGAAAGGCCTTGGCTGGCATCTGTACATGCAACTTGGGCACAAAACAGAAGACGTGCTCATTTGAGTGAGCCCACACTAGCCATGAGTCAAAATGAGCGAATGAATATATAAAAGAGAGAAAATAGGGGCAAACATTTTGTACCTCTAGTCGCAAGAAGACCTTAGATACTGTACATATCCTTATCTCAATCTTTTCGGCAGTAAGTAAACACACTCAAACTGAAACTATGTCATGCAGCAGGAGCTGAAAAGCTTTTCATTTTCTTTTTTCGTGCCAAAATGGGCACTGTGGTAGAACTGCTTCATTGTAAAACCACGCTTCATTGTAAAACCACGCAGAACATCATGGATGTTCATTATTGAGGTAAATATATGGTGAATTATTTCCCAATTGGGTAGTACTCAGAATAAAAAGATATGTACACAGATGAACTGACACTTAAAGCAAGTGTAACAACATGTGTCCTGCTGTTCTACAAAAGATTCATGTCGAGTGAACAAGGAGATGGGATTATCCAGGCTCTGTATTCCGAGTTTGCGTCATTTTCAGTATGTCGCTATCTCACGTGACCTCGAGTCATCTGATTGGTCAAAACGCCGGAACCAGGTGTTGCCACTACGGAACGGGAAGAGGTGGCAGCATCATGTTCCGGCATTTCCACCAATTAAATGACTCGAGGTCGGGAGATAGCGACACTTTCGATAACGACGCAAACTCTGAATACAGGCCCAGAACACAAATGAAATGAACAAGTGTCGAGGGGAAGCCTGGGCATGCTAGCCAGCATTTCAACAAGAGACAAGTACTTTTGTCTAAATGTTGGCCAGCGGACTGAGGCTTCTCTTTAACCCCTGTTAACTTTGTCCCACAAAAGGTTGTTCAGCTATTCTTCATACAAGATTTTACTCTGCACTTCCCACATTTCAAATGAGGCACGGCCTCATTTGTCGCATAATGCTCATATTCTTCCAGCTCATTACCCTACTGTAGCCCAAATTTTGCTAACGCTGTATTCCCAAACAAGTTCTGGCAACACTCTAAATGCCCCCGGAATCTTATATGCAAAGTATCCCGATGAAATGCTCATTACTGTTGCATTTCTCTTACCTTTCAACTAAACAGAAATGCAGCCCATGGGTGCTGCCACTACACTGTTCCCAAAACGGCATATTTTATTACCTGTCCAGCAGCGAGAGCTATCCGTACACAAACAATTGCTTCGAGTGAGCTTCTGTAGTGTTCAAAGCTGTTATAGCTCACCGGTGCTTTTTTTCTGTACCCAATTCGCAAAGCAATTTGCACAAACTGCGCTGCATCAGTTGTGCTAGCAAATGCAGTTTCAGTTATGTTTCCATATGCTTGGGTACATTTTATGAACATTCACTGCGCTTTTTTTTTAATTGCAAACAGAACTAACAGTTAGCCGAAGAAATGGTCATAGATCTGCCCCAAGTTTACATGAATGTTTGCAGACATTAACCATAGCATCAACTTGGTTACGCTCTGGTAGTTACCACAGACACCGCAATATGCGTAAAATGATATCACTAATGAAACAAGAAAAAAAATGGCCGTTGAGATTACTGTGTTAAGTGTGAGTGAGCCGAAACTTTATCCTTATTTTTATTACACTTTTAGACACCACATAGTTACTGGTCAGTGTGCGACGATAACTCTTCAGCGATTTTGCTTTAAATATTGTGAGTAGCCCAAAAATAAACGTATGAACAACTATCTGCAGCAACACCAATTGTTTAACTTCAAAATTAAAAGCCAAGCATCACAATACACAAGAGCGAGAGGACTACCAATATACAAGTGTAAGATATGCAAGTACACATGTCGGAGAAAATGTCGAACGAAGCCGGTACCTCACATTAGGTTATCGTTCAGGAATCGTACTAGGTATTACCTTTACATGTTATCAGACAGTGAGGTATGTACAGGAGAGAAAGGTGCACGCTTTCAGAGACAAAACGGTTCACGCAGACATTTGTCATTGGCTGCTAATCGTGCCATCAGATAACACTAGTGCACTTCTTCGATATAGGTGCAGTTTAAACTGATCTTTATTGACTTGTGAACTACAATCGGTGCAGCTGCAGAGGGTGCATCGCATACAAGGAATCTTTTCCATCAGCTTTTTGCTAAACTCACCTCATCAGTGCGATGCATTCTGCTTTCCAACCTCACAGATCGTATTCCGCATCAGTGGCAAACTTCACGGTTATATCTGTGGCATATTTTGAATACTCGCACTTCTAAAGGTTGACAAATCTCTATTGTAAGAGCTTCAAATTCACATTCGTCCATCGTACACACACACACACACACAAAACCCAGTGCTACTATGCAAGTCCCTACTCACTCCTGATAAGTCGAAAATGTGCTTACTTCTGCAGAGCATGCCTTCTGTTCGCAAGGCAAAAAATAAAGGACTTCCACGACTTTGAAAAGTAGCCACTTTGCATTACACAGCATCACCAGCAGCTCCTAGAGCCTTGCACATACAGACAGCAGCCTTCCGCAACGCAGCAGCCACAAGCGAAACACGCATTCCACAATTGCTGTTGATGGCGCTACAAAATACATGGATAGATTTCATAACCATTCCCCTTGAACAAAAAGTTACGGCTAGCACCATTTTGACTAAGAGTGGTGATCTCCAAACTAATAGAGGAGTATCATAGTCTATTCATCTTGCTAAGCTTATCATGTTTTGATACTGAAGACGGTCTGTACAAATTTTTCATGGCCACCCTCTAGGCTACTGATCTGTATCTCTCTAGCGTTTCTTGCTTGTTTCATGATAATGATGATGACTTGAGTGCGAAATCATGCACTAGGCGTCCCTATTTGGCACCACTTTCAAAGAAGCAGTGATGCGGACATGTGCGGACATAAGTAAACGGAGCATACTTTTCCATTCAAATCAAAATCACGCCTTCTACACTGAAGATAAGAAAACAATATTTGCCCTAGTGAAAAGGCACTGGCGTCTAGTACCGAATCGCATATACCACGGCTGCCAATTTCAATTATGCAACGCATGACAAATAATAGAAGAAAAAAGCGTGCTCCGTTTATTCACAAGGTGACCTGCATATGAAATCATGGGAAATAATAATTTTTAATAGTGTGGGTACAAAAGGCTGCAAGCTACAGGGATGGCTTGACAGGTGCTGCAGTAAGGTATCACAACTTTCAATTTCAGCTACTCTGTTAGCTGACGTAGTGAGCCATTCTAAAAGCATCATCTTAGACATGTATGTGCAATCCTGAAACTCACGTTTCAATTCTGAAAACTAAAGCTTCATGTGTGAAATCGACAGCAAGAACAAATCAGGGTCCACATTTCACATTTCCCTTGAGCTGTCTGCCTTTTCTCTGTATGCAGGAGGCAAGGAAACAATTTTTTGTGTTTCTCGAGCCTTTAGCTTCCTCGAGTAGTATTAAACCCAGAGCAGGAGAGTGCAATGTATACTGAACTGAGAAGTCAATGGGGTGCTTTTATCGTAACGGAGATGCAATATCTGAAGGCTAAGAGAAGTACTGTTTAAGTGAATGTGGCATAAGAGTACCATGCAGGAGCTTTGTATAAATGTCAACAAGAAAAAACTGAGTAATCTCGAGCTCTTCTGGTTGACCCCCATCATAGGTGGCCTAACATACATACGAGCAGTAATTTGCACTTTGAAGTTGAAGATCTTTACTTGTATAAGTTAGATATTTTGGTGTACTTTGTAATTAGGTGAAGGCCAATTTAGGAAATAGCAATAGAGATACACAAATACCAGGCTAAATAATGCTACGTCCATAGTAGCCTGTAGCGAGAAATGCGTGCTTGCTGTCTTTTGTTATGCTGACGCGCATATGCCTATAAGCACTATATTTTTCAGCCGACGTCAATTAACCATGTAGGCATGCAACGACTTCGGCACACACGCATGGGTGGTAGAACTGCGTTCTCCTTTGCGCGAGTTAGTGGCATTCGTCACCGCGGCTGTTCGGCTCAATATACCTTTTGAGATATGAGGGTAAACACAATGCAGACGAAAGCAGATGCACCCATTTCGAGCGAAAGGGCACTCCTAAAACGAGATCAGCATACGAAGTACATTCGCGCTGCTTATTGATATCCAAGTGAGCAGTCATTCCACTCAGACGGAGGGACGGACATAAATGTGTGCAACCAGAAAGGTGAAAATACAGATATAGAACATATTTCATGCACTGCAAGTTTTCTTGAGACTTGTGGCAGCGTACGGCCCACGACAGGGATTTCGTTTGCCACTGTAAGTCCAATTATCATACTGTCAGTTTCTTTAAGCGCTCACCTTTCTGCACTCGTACTGTAGTCGGTATATAGGCAACTAGCGCGAATGAAACTTGTAAACTACCTGTAAGCAAAGCCTTCGTCTACTGTATGGGCACCGCCATTCTGGCTTCTGCAGCGTTCATGCCCGCATAGTATCGTCATAGACAACATGAGAATTGGCTTGAAGCTTTTGGCCGTTTAGATAATGTGTGCAATTAATAATTGCATTTAACGTTTAAGCATTGTATTGAATTCACATTTGCATTTAAATGAGCTTGTATGGGAAGTTACTTGACAATGCTTAAGACCTGGGTATGAGGCTTGCTTGTATTGGCCCGAGTAGACAAATACGTTTCCAGACCTTGGAATACTGCAGCAAGTACGAACCGTCAGTGCAGTGCGTATTGTCATAGCCTCCTCTATTTTTTTCTGCCTGCCGGATACACCCTCCACGGACGTCGACACAACTCGGTTGGTTACGCTACTTAACGCCGAGTGGTGGTGGTAGTCACGTTGAGGTTCGTCTCCCTGAAAGCACCTCTACAGGAACAGGTGAAATTCTGATGAAGCTGATTAATGAACTTGGTCCAAGAAGTAAAGAAACATTGTTAAAAATCTTTGTAAACAGTCATAACGAATAAGCTAATTCTGGACAGCTGGCGGCAGAGTAAACTGAATTTGATTTATAAAGAGAAAGGAAATAGGATGCACATAAAATCCTACAGGCCGATTACAATAACATCTGTTATACACAGATTGGCCATACAGGCAGTGAAATTAACGATGCAAGCATGGGTAGAAAGTAAGAAGATACTCGGAGAACTTCAGAGCGGCTTTAGAAAAGGTAGGCGCACAAATTATAGCCTGTTCGTGTTTACCCAATGCATCGAAAGATCTAGAGTGAAAAATAGACCTTTGTATTTGGCTTCCTGGACATAAATGGTGCGTACGAGAACGTAAACAGGGAACTCCTGAGGAACATATCAAAAGAAGGTATAGGCTATGAGATAACAGATTTCCTACATGAAATATACCGGGATAACAAAGTGGAAATTACATAGGAAGGGATAAGAAGTATGGAAGCTCTCAAGGTATGCAATGGAATAAGACAAGGTTGTCCTCTATCCCCGCTACTGTTCAGGCTTTATATAATAAATATGGAGTGGAGGATACAAGAAAGTAACCTAGGTTTTAACCTGTCATATATATTAGGCAGAAAAGTGGTAGAGCAGTGTCTCACCGGTTTAAGGTATGCAGATGATATTGTGCTGTTAGGAGATAGCCAGGAAGACTTGCAAACTAGTTAAGTATTGCGGAGATGAAGGGGATGCTCTAGGCTTCTGTTTTGGAATAGTTAAGTCGGGTCTGATAATTTTCAGTGGCTCAACTGATCAGGGTCTTCAAATGCAAGGCCATGAAATACCAAGAGTAGCAGAATATAAATATCTCAGGGTATGGGTAAACGAATGATTGGCATACATTGAAAAGCAGGAGCAATCACTTAGGGCAAAAGGGCAAAGAAATGGCAGGATAATGAAGCATAGAATATTGTGGGGATATAACAGGTATCAGATGTTGAAGGGTATTTGGAAAGGAATTACGGTGACTGGGCTTACTTTCGGAAATATGGTTTTGTGCCTTAAAGCAGAGATACAGTCGACATTAGAAATAAATTAGAGAGCCGTCGGACGATTAGCACTGGTTGCCCACGGCAAAAGCACAAATGAGGTGGTACAGGAGGTGCGAAGAACAGGAAGCTCAGAGTAAAATATATGAGGAACTGCTGAGGAAATTGGACACTAACAGGTGGGCAGCAAAGGTATTTAAATACCTATATCTCGCAGCGGTGGTGTAGCGGTAGAACATACCCCTCGCATGCAAGAGGACCGGGGTTCAAATTCTGGTGCCGCGCAATTATCCACTGGATAAAAAAAATAAAACTGCGTGTCGATGGAATTGCATAAACAGGTTTGGGGTGCGACCTGATGCCAGTGAACACCTCTGGCAACGCACTCCCTTACCAGAAAAGGAGCTGGCCACCCTGATGCAGTAATTGGCCGCAACCTCTCATGATTAGTTCCATAAAACGCCGGCCTTCAGTCACCAGCGGCTGCGGAACAACTGACCATGGCGGCGGTCAGACCTGTGACGCAGCAGGGGGTGCTAAGAATTCCTGGCTCCACTGGACAGGCCGCCATTGGAACATTTCACGCTAGAACCCTAGCTAGTGAAGCTAGTTTAGCAGTGCTGTTAGAGGAACTAGATGGTATGAAATGAGATGTCATAGGGCTTAGTGAGGTTAGGAGGCCAAATGAGGCATATATGTACTGAAGGATGCGCATGTACTGTGTTATCGAGGTTTACCGGAGAGGCGAGAACTAGGAGTAGGTTTTCTTATCAATAAGTATATAGCGGGTAATATAGATAAATTCTATAGTATTAATGAGAGGGTGGCAGGCATCGTAATTAGGCTTAATAAGCGGTATAAACTGAAGGTTGTACAGGTCTATGGACCTACATGTAGTTATGATGACCAGGCAGTTGAAAGCTTCTACAAAAATGTAGAATCGGCAATGCAAAAAGTAAAGACGGAGTATACTGTACTAACGGGCGACTTCAATGCCAAGGTAGGGAAAAAGCAGGCAGGAGACCAGGCAGTAGGCAACTTGGTTCTACTTGGTAGGCATTGGTTCTAGTAATAGCAGGGGGGAGTTACTAGTTGAGTTTGCAGAGCGTAACAAGTTAAGAATCATGAATACCTTCTTCAGCAAACGAAAGAATTGGAAATGGACATGGAAAAGTCCTAACGTGGAGAATAAAAATGAAATTGACTTCATATTGTGTTCAACCCCTGCCATTATGCAAAATGTGGAGGTAATCGGGAAAGTGCAATGCAGTGACCACAGGATGGTAAGGTCCCGAATTAGCCTAAATATGAAGAAGGAACGCAACAGACTAGTAAGAAAGAAACCCATCAACGAATTAGCGGTGAGGGGGAGGGCAGAAGAGTGCAGGATCTCGCTACAGAATAGATATTCAGCTTTAACCAAGGATGGCGACATTACCCTAGAAGCAATGAACAATAATTTCAGAGATATCATTACTGAGTGCACTGTAGAAGTAGGCGGTAGGATAGTTAGAGAGGATACCGGTAAGCTGTCTAAGGAGACGAAAGATTTGATTAAGAAACGCCAGAAAATGAAAGCTTCCAATTCAACAGACCGGATCGAATTGGCCGAGATATCAAAGCTAATCAATAAGCGCAAGGTGGCCGATATAAGGAAGTATAACATGGAGAAAACTGAGCATGCTGTAAAAAACGGGGGAAGCCTTAAAGCGGTAAAGAAATTGGGCATAGGCAAAAATCAGATGTATGCGATAAGGGACAAGGCAGACAACGTCATCACGAATATGGACAAGATAGTCAAAGTAGCCGAGGAGTTCTATACAGATCTCTACAGTAGCGAAAGTAGTCAGGAACGTAATGAGATTGGCGGTAGGGAAAAACAGTCAGACGTTCCACCAGTGACGAAGGACGAGGTCACGAAAGAATTAGAAATTATGAAAAGGGGGAAATCAGCTGGAGAGGATCAGATAACTACGGATTTGCTGAAGGACGGGGGGGATATCGTGTTAGAAAAACTGGCCACCTTGTATACGCAGTGCCTGGTGTCATCGACGGTACCGGAACCATGGAAGAATGCAAACATTATCCTCATTCATAAGAAAGGGGACTCTAAGGACCTTAAAAATTACAGACCAATAAGCTTACTGTCTGTTACGTATAAGGTATTTACTAAGATAATCGCTAATAGAATCAGGACAACCTTAGACTTCAATCAAGCAAAGGATCAAGCAGGGTTTCGGAAACGGTACTCTACTATCGATCATATCCATACCATCGATCAGGTGATAGAAAAATGCTCGGAATATAACCAGCCCTTATACATAGCATTCATTGATTACGAAAAAGCATTTGACTCAGTTGAAACCTCGGCGATGATGCAGGCATTGCGAAATCAGGGGGTAGACGAGCCGTTCGTGAAAGTGCTGGAAGATATATATATAGTGGCTGCACAGCAACTATTGTTCTGCATAAAGAAAGTAACAAAATTCCCATAAAGAAAGGTGTGAGGCAAGGAGACATGATCTCCCCAGTACTATTCACAGCTTGCTTAGAGGAAATATTCAGAGACTTGGAATGGTAGCAGTTATGGATAAGGGTAGATGGAGAATACCTCAGTAATCTGCGATTTGCAGATGACGTTGTCTTGCTGATGAACTCGGGGGATGAACTGCAAATAATGATTGATGACCTAGACAGGAAAAGTAAAAAGGTAGGCTTGAAAATCAACATGCAGAAGACTAAGGTAATGTTCAACAGCCTTGGGAAGGAACAGCAGTTTACATTAGGTAACGAAGCACTGGAAGTAGTAGGCGAATATGTCTGCTTAGGACAGGTAGTAACCGCAGATCCGGACCATGAAAAAGAAATAACAAGAAGAATAAGATTAGGATGGAGCGCATTTGGCAAGCACTCGCAGATTATGACTAGCAGCTTACTGGTGTCGCTCAAGAGGAAAGTGTACAACAGTTGCATCTTACCTGTACTCACCTATGGGGCTGAAACATAGAGGCCAACAAAGAGGGTTCTACTTAAGTTGAGGACAACGCGTTCTACTTAAGCTGAGGACAACGCAGAGGGCTATGGAACGAAAAATAGTAGGGGTAACATTAAAAGATAGGAAGCGTGCAGATTGGGTCAGAGAAATAACTCGTTACTGACATTCTAGTGTAAATCAAGAGAAAGAAATGGACATGGGCAGGACATGTAGTGCGAAGAGAGGATAACCGATGGTCGCTTAGGGTAACAAACTGGATTCCAAGGAAAGGAAAGCGTAGCAGGGAGCGGCGAAAGTTAGGTGGGCGGATGAGGTTAAGAAGTTCAGGGAGGTCAATTGGGTGCAGCTAGCACAGAACCGGTTTAATTGGAGAAATATGGGCGAGGCCTTCGCCATGCAGTGGGTATATTCAGGCTGATGATGATGATCTAAAAAGCGTTGACTCACAATGGAGGAAAAGAACTAGGAAACTAGCCAGTAAGTATGCTGGTCACAAGGACGAAGAAATAAAGAGCGTTAAGCAGCAGGTGAGAAACAGAGAAGGTAAAAATTGGATAAATTCTATGGAAAAGAAACAAAGTGCGGAACTATATATAGGTTGTATGCACTGAAACTCGGCCACTATGTGATGCTGCGGTGCCTTGGTCATTTTGCTTTTTTTTTGGTGCCTCCACCATTTTTGTAGTTGGGCAGCAGCATTCGACGAGCGTTGTTTTTGGTAACGTTCTGCCTTGTGGCACTGAGTACGTGCAGCATGACTTAGGATTGCTTCGCCGTTGTCTTCATCGACCGTACTGTGCGATAACAACTAGAATGGCCAACTGCGCTTGAGTTATCAACTGGCCTCTGAACCGGATCGCTTGGGTGAACATGGTGAACTGCGTTATCTACGGCTGTTCAAATAGATCGAAGAATGAGCCCGGCAATGAAAAGTTTCAGCGAGTCGGCTTTTATGTGGTGCCGAAAATCATACATGGTCAGTGCTCGAAGACAGCGGAACTGCATGCAAGACGCAAAGCCCTTGGTTTAGGCTGATACCCCGCAAAGATTTAGACGAGTCGGCAACGAATTATCGGGTTTGTGGCACTCATTTGATTGCAGGTGAGTAAAAGGGAAAGCTTGCTCTTCTAGGCAGCCGTACTGTTGGTAGTAAGGTGGTCGGTTTTTGTTTTCAGGTCGTCTGGCTTACATGATGGATGAAACAAATTCTGATTTGGCGCCATGTCTCAATTTGGGCTACGAGTCCTCTACACTCGGCAGACAGCACTCAGGTGAGAGGTACTGAAGATTAGTTCTGTGTTAGCAAAGCTATAATTACGATCATTTTTGCAGGCACAAGCGTTTCAAGACTAGACAGCGAATGAAAACTGCGCCCACACCCTGTGACTGAAGCAGTTGGAGACCGGGGATTTGGGTGGGAACGCGGTGCTTACCTCTACAGGAGAAACGAATAAGTCTGCTTTCGGTACGGTTTCAGCTGCAAAAAGGCACATGCAGTTCATTATCTTTGATCTTGCATTTGAATAATTTTGGCTGTGCTATGTTGTACTTTGACCAAACCGCCATGTCCTGTTAACTGCAGGAGTCGATTTAAAAATTGCATTAGCTGTCCAGAAAAGATGCTGCCGCAAAAAGCCACATGGCTGTGGACTGTTTTCTGTGTCGCTAATATTTCATTAATGCTGCAAATGACCGATTCATAAAATTAGCACATATTTGCCAATGCACTGTGGCTGGTACAGAATCTGGCTTTTTGCAAATGCTGGCAGTGCAAGGCCACATACTTCAAAGAAATCAACACAAGTCGAATGTGGGCATTTCGGTCAAGGTGCCCAGTCCTTTTCATGTGAACAGTGTATCATTTAATTTCTGCCTTCCATGTTTTAGCAGAGATTAAGATTAAGAGATAGGAAACGGGCAGAGTGGGTCAGAGAAATAACTCAAGTTACCAACATTCTAGTGGAAATTAAGAAGAAGAAATGGGCATGGGCAGGACATGCAGTGCGAAGAGAGGATAACCGATGGTCGCTTAGGGTAACAAACTGGATTCCAAGGAAAGGAAAGCGTAGCAGGGGGCGGCAGAAAGTTAGGTGGGCGGATGAGATTAGGAAGTTCGCAGGGGTCAAGTGGATGCAGCTAGCACAGAACCGGGTTAAGTGGAGAAATATGGGAGAGGCCTTCGCCCTGCAGTGGGTATAGTCAGGCTGATGATGATGATGATGTTTTAGCAGTGTCTGTGCAATAACTGTTCTACTAGCCCTACAAGCCAAGTATGTCTATAAATTTCATCCAACCCAGTCAGATTGATCAACATATCCCATTTCATTATAGCACCTTAGTTTTGGACTAAAGTGAGAAACTATGCAGGGATTTTGTGCCAACAATTCTAAGCTCCTTAAAAGGCCTGCAGAGTTGCTTCGGTTCTCATATCAAAAATAGTGCCAAAGTTTGCACATCCTGTTAATGTGACCTTGACATGTGGCATCATAACGGCACAGACAGACGTCAGCATAGCTGCTTCGCTTCATATATAGGCCGGGTTTTGCTACGAGCAATATAATGCTGCTTCGCTAAAAATGGTTGCCTGCTTTGGAATCCTGCAGTTGCTACATCTGAGAGTGATGCAGCAAAATTTTCTTCCTTCAGAGAACCTTGATAGAGATTTACCAGTCCTGTCTCTAGGCATTCGCTATTACTGGTCAAAAATGAGAGTGAAATACAATAAATGATATTGGTTCTAAAATTGTGAAAAGACCTGGCACATAAGGTTAACACACACAAAAGAAAGACAAGGGGACAACACACAGGCACCTGTCCATTGTCCCCTAATCTCTCTCTTTTGTGTGTGTTAATCTTTTGCACCAGGGTCTTTTTGCAATTTTTGTAAGGTGTTAAATCAACTAGCCCAGCAACATGGTTTATTGTGCACTTTGGTTTTGCAGCATAAAGTTGAGGCTGAGCAATGTTTCATGGCACATGTTTCAGAAACCTGAAAAGTCTACACACTGTACAAACAGGCATTTCCAATTTCTCTGAGAAGCACATTGATTCAGCAACACTATAACTTTGAACCTGCTGCTAAACCATCTATTAAAATTGGTAATGAAGATGAGGCTAACCCATGTAGATTCTTTCATTTTGTGCAATATACGCCTATCCAACTAGTGTTCACTGAATGCCGCCATATTTTTCGCCAACTGATTTGTGCACCTGGAGTTAGCATGACGGAAGCAGCAATGGAACTGGTATGAAGCAGTTCAGAGAGGAGGTGTTAAGACATTTTCCTTGCTCTTTGTGTAGAAGGTTTAATTTACACGTCGAGGAAGCAGGGCGATCAAGACCAGCACGATCTGCGCAATGGCAATTTTTGTTTTTGCTGGCCTCTTGAAAAATGGCACGTACCCACCATGGGGGATTGGCCAAGGTGTGGTGTTGTCCACAAACTCAATTACAAGCACAAGCTTGTCGCAAAGCGAGATTGTAAAGAAAGAATGCAGCTATTAGAATTGTGAACAACAAAAAAACAACAATCACAATAATTTTGATGAAAAAAAAAACCCTGAAAGAACTTCAAAAAGGATTAACAGGTTACCTACCAGCTGCTATAATATAGTCGTGTATATGATTCCACAAATTGCGCCCAACGCAACTCCATTCGTACTCGCACCGAACGACAGTAAAACGGGTAGGGACAAGGGGAGTCCTAACCTAGAGAGGGGGATCTCCAGGTATGTCCTTCTCTTAGATGTGAACCACCAGCACGAGAGGAAAAAATGTTCTATTGATTTCACTTTTCCGCATGATGCACAAAGGTTTGTTGGTGTCCACCCACATCTACATAGATACAAATTCAAGCCTGGAATTCTGCACCGCAACAGCGTCATTGATACCTCGCACTGCCTGGTTTTACATAAACCGACATTCCAATTATGTGACAAATGCTGACAATCCGTTGTATTCAGTAAGGGGTCCCCTGCAGCCTGGTTGATATATGCTGGAACCGTTTGAACCTGGAAATTGCCAATATACTAAAATTAGGGCCTGGATATACTACAAACAAATTAAGGGCCGATCTCGCTAAGTAATCAGCCACCTCATTTGAATGAACAGCTGCATGACCAGGGACCCAGACAAAACGGACTTCTTTTAAAGTGCGTGGTACAAAAAAACGAAGGAATTGAATCAAAAGATATTTTTTTGAGGTTTCAAGTGAGATTAACACAGATAAACAATCCGCAAGAATGATTATTTGTGATACATGGCATGGAATTTTGTGCAAAGCCAATCCAATAGCTAAAAATTCCGCAAAAAAATAAGAATATAATCTGGGATACAGACAGAATAACCCCATGTCAAATCCTTTGAAAATATGCCAACTGCAGCTTTTTCTTGGCTGACTGATGCATATGCAGAAGTAACAATGTGATGGAGATATTTTTTTAAACGATCAGAAAGAAGACCGTTTAAAATGTTTGAAGGCATATATTTCGCATGGGAGGGGGAAATGCCGTCATAATTAAAGTCCACTGCGGCCTGCATGTCATCAACCCATTGCAAAGAACTCAAGTTAACACTGATTGGTGCTAAAAGTTTTTGTGCTACAGTAACTTGAGGCTGTCTATAGCGCGGCCCATGATCAGATAAGAATAAGGTCGGTTGGGATGCAAAAATGGGAGGAATGACTTCAGAGGCCGGATCTAGCGACCTAATGAAAGTTTGTACTGTGAGCTGTTGGAAGTGGGAGGTTAAGTCAGGGATACGGGCTTCAAGGCAAAGCAGAGCATTTGAAACAAATTTCGGAAGACCAAGACAGAGACGTAGAGCACGCCTCTCTAATAACAGTAGAGGATGAAGTTTGTAATTTGCGCTGCCAGAGAACAGCATGCAACCAAATTCAAGTATTAGGCTTACTTAAGCTTTAGAGAAACAAAGTATAGCAACGCATTCCAAACTTTTTATTGCTAATTCGTATAAGCTGCCCAAAAGCACGTTCTCCTTTAACCACATTGTTTTTTATATGGAATCTCCAGCGCAATGTTGGATCCCCATACGGTAACACCTAAATATTTGACCGAATCTAGCTGTGGAATCTGGTTGGAGCGATGAGCTAAAGAAATATGTAAAGGTATATTCGGAGGAAATACAAGTACACCACATTTATTGACATTTAGAAATAAATTAATATGGTCCAGCCAAACTTCAATCTCATCCAAATATCCTTGCAGAGCGTGGTATAGGCCGTGAATATCTAGAGCCGATGAGAAAAAATCTATATCGTCGGCATAAACATAAATTGTTATATCTGGCCGGATGGAGATGTCATTTACCAATATGTTAAAAAACAGCAGTAAAAGAACTGACCCTTGTGGCACACCCCTTGATTGCTATACTTGTTAGAGCAGAGGGTTTCATCTGTACAGTAAAAATGCCTATCCTTCAAAAATTCACATATCCGCTCATAAATATATGATGGAGGATGTAACAGGGCAAGCTTGTTAAGCAGGATCGCATGTTCAAACTATCGTAAGCCTTAGCAACCTCAAGTGTCACCAGAGCGGAGACTTCCCTCCTGCGTAGCGAGAGTTGGATTTGGCTTTCTAGATCTACGTGCGTGGACTAAGTATATGGAGCAGCCTTGTCGAAATCCAATCTGTATTGGGCTGAGACCATTAACTTCATGAACGTGCTTTGTTAGACAACTGTGCACTGTTTGTTCTATTAGTTTGACTAAATTTGAAGTTAATGCGATTGGCCGAACCCCTTATGTAATGCCCCTCAAAAGGGGTCTTTAAGGAAATAAAAATGAAATGAAATGAAATAGTTCAAGACATATCCCTTCCCTGCATCTTTCAACAACAAAATTTTTGCCACCTTCCATATGTACGGAATCTAAGATTTGCCAATGAAGAGCTCACAATATCTAAAAGGTCACTTGTGAAATCTTGGGCTAAGATTTTAATCATTCCAACAGTGACACCATCATGTCCGGGAACTGCAGATTGCATCGCTGCCAAGACTGATAGCAGCTCAGACGAAGAAACCTCGGTAAAGTTTAAGCAAGGAGCGAGTGTACGCAAAGGGACCTGTCGCTGTTTCTGGTATTGTAACTCCAATCCCTGAGCTATGCATTCCAGTGTTTCCTTAGCCTTCTGTGGCGCAAGCACTATAGTGAGGTTGGAGACTATTGGAACACTTGTTATGCTCCATGAACCTATATAGAGCCTTCCGATTACCTGGATTTGAGAGGTAAGTGTTTAAATTCATGTTATACTCCTCCTGTGCTTTTTAAATTGATCTTTTGAAAGATGCAGAGAGGAATTTATAACTTAACCAATTATCTGGGCTCTGGTTGAAAGATAGGCCCTTCCCAGCAGCTTTTCTATGACGATAGGCTTTCTTGCATTCTTGCGTCCACCAGGGAGACGGCTGTTTGGTTGAGGTTGCCGCACATACAGTAAATACCGATTGCTGTACAGCATTTTGCAAAAAGGAAACTCAACTGTCTGAAACTACCGGCTTGTACCAACTACCGAAGCAATAGATGCGGATATCAAATTTTTTTAAGTTATGTGGTTAACAAATTTGTGGGTTTTAGCAATATTTCTAAGTGGAGATAAACATATTTTGAAGGTTATTGGAAAATGATCACCGGATGTGCCAGAATCCTCTGTGGACCAATTAGTGACCACTAGCCCACCCATTGATAAGGTTAAATCAATGACTGAGCGGGAAACTCTTCGCATGAATGTAATACCTCCGGAATTGCAGTATCGAACTTTTTTGTAGACATTCACGACCAGAGAAGCTGGCTGCAGGTATCTGCCTGACTGCCCCATTCACTATGATGAGAATTAAAATCCCCTGCAATTACAACACTACTTGCGCCGGTCAATAACCCATCCAGTCAGTCAGTCCCAAGCACGCCTAAAGGGAAGCAGACATAACTATTTTTATTGTGGCAAAATCTGGAAGCGAAATACTGATTGCTAAAAGCTCACAGTCAGGGCGTATAATTTTATTAGATATAGATGCCTGATGACAAATTTTTGATATCATTGTTGCCAATCCTCCTCTGCCGATAGTGCGATCGGCTGTGAAAGTTCTGAAATTTCTCATAGAAAATGGTTTACAGGGAGATAGCAACGTTTCTTGTAGAAGTATGATATCAGGGTTGCGCTTAGTAATTCTAAACCGGGAAGGGAAGACAGAAAGAAGCGGCAATTCAATTGTAAAATTTTAAGACCTGCCATGATTATTTGTAAAGAGGCAGTATTAGCCTTTTTGAGGACATCAGTCTGAGGGAGGACTTTTAGTGATCCTTTTTTTGGTTTTACCTGAGATAGACTAGATTTTGACAGTGGCGAAGCACGGCTCTTCTGGGATGGGCACCTCATCTCAACATCTGTGACGCAGATGTCAGTGTGATGTGTATTACTAGAAAGAGTGATGCAAGCTTGCGCCTAAGTATCGTCAGGAGGGGCCGTTGAATGGGTAGCAATCTTTGTACAATCTGGCAGAGATGCAGATGGTGATGTCTGATTCAATTATGCTGATGATGACTCCGACTGTGCTGCTACAATCTGAGCCAACGCCCCAGAAAGTGTGGTCATCATACTGTCACAGTATTGGCGACTAGGGCTAGGTTATCAGAGCCGGTGCAGGTGGAATTACACGGTCCAAGCTTTTGGTACGTCCTGCGAGTCCGGAGCCGATTCACTTCGTCCTTTTTCTCCGAGCGCCACTTCAACGTCTTTCGCTCCGAAGCGCCCCCTGGCATTCCTCCCTCCTTAAGCGTGATGCACACGGCACAATACGCTCAACTGCAGCATTGAGGGATTTTTCCACAGTAGATTAAATTCATGATTAAATTCCACAGTAGATTAAACAGAAATGCAGCCTGCAGGTTCTGCCACTGCACTGTTTCCAAAAAGGCATATTTTCTCATCTATCCAGTGGCGAGAGCTATGTGTGCACATACAACTGCTTCGAGTAAGCATCAGTAGTGTTCAGAGTTTTCTTCTACCGTTTTTTTTTCTCTGCACCCAATTCTTATACTTTGCACAAACTGCTGTGTCATCAGTTGTGCTACCAAATGCAGTTTCAGTTAAGCTTCCATATTCTTGTGTATACGAGGTGTGACACAAAAAAAAAAGAGAGACTAAGTGGGTAGCTTCAATAAAAGAGTGGAATTGTAATGATCGAGTGGGTTCGCAGTGGTCAGACTATTAATCAACACTACTACATTGAAGTACTAAAAAGACTTCCTGAAAAAAATTTGAAAAAGAAAAAAAAAAAGGTCACAGTTGTGCAGTAATGGATGGCTTTTGCACCACGATAGCGCACCCGCTCACACGGTCCTATCTGTCGAGCAGTTTCTTAGCAGCAAAAACAGTACTGATGGTGCATCCTCTTTATTCACCTGATTTCACTCCACGAGACTTTTTTTTTACTTCCTAAAGTCAAATCTTGCTTAAAGCGAACCCATTTTACCTCATTTGAAGAGGTTCAGGCAAAAATGGAGAATCTCCTGAAGGGCCTTCCAAAAATCTCGTTCCAAAACTTATCAACAGTGGCAGTACCGAATGCAGAAGTGTGTGAATGCTGAAGGCGACTTACTTTGAAGGTGATAATGTCACAGAGAACAGACTCTGTAAGTGCAATGATTTATTGGAACAGTCTCGTTCTTTTTTGTGTCACACTTCGTATTTTATGAATATTCACTGCTCTTTTTGTCCCCAATTACCAATAGAAATAACTGGCAGCAGGTGGCCATGGATCTGCTACATGTTTACATGAACGTGAGCAGACCATAGCATCAATCTGGTGATACTCTGGTAATGATACCACAGACACCGCGATATCACGAAATGATGTCTATAATGAAACAAGAAAAAAAAAGGCCATTAAGATTACTGCAATTAAGCATAAGTCAAAACTTTATAGTTCATTTCATTATGCTTTTAGACACTGCATAGTCGCAGAATAGTGTGGGACGACTCGGCGACCTCTCATATCACAAGTGGCCCAAGAATAAGTTCTTCGACCACAACCTGCAACAATGCCAATAGCTTAATTTCAAAATTAAAACCCAACGACACAGTACACAACACAGCAAGAGCATACAAGTGTAAGGTATAATGAGTTGCACCTGCTTGGGAGGGGTCCGTTGCGTTTTGTTTCAGCAACAATAACGCGCTCGTATCACTGACTGTACAAATTTTCGGAGAACAGACAGTCCAAGACGACAGCCAGTTCTCGCAGTGCATGGCGCCAAGAAGCATGGGGAGGATGCGTCGAAACGACCCCATCAAATTAGCATTGACAAATGTGGTGTTGAAGTGACTGGATGCATGGTGTCAACGCGTAGGCGACATGGGGTGAAAGGAGGCAGCATGCTAGGAGGCCGCACACCGTTTAGCTTGCAGTGCCGCGATTTTTCCCGCGCAAAACAATGTGCTCGTGTAGTACTTGAGAGCTTTCAAATGCTGATGCAAGGTACGTAGCATCATGTAACCATGCATGCATCCAGTTGTTAGAGGCATTTCTGTTTGCCTTCAGTCGATTTTTCATTTTTGTTCGTTCAGGGGCACTTCATAGAAAATTTCTGGTATGTTCTACTTGCTGTCATTTTAAAGTCAGACATTGCATAGCTGCATTTTTTCATAAGTGACAGGCAGAGGGCAAGTTTCATGCAACATCGTCAAGACTGCTCAAATAGGAATTATCCACGGCCAGGACTATGGGATAACAAACCCATCAGTTTTTAACACGTCATAGTAGCAGACGGCTACTTTTGAAAGCATGTAGACTCAAAAGAGGTGGTTTTTTTTTTTCTTATTGCAGAAGGAGACAATCCAGGTCAACCAATCAAGCTGCCAGGAAAGACATTGTTCGCACAAGCTAAAAAAGTTCCGCAGTTTCTTGTTGGCATTTCCAAAAATGTTTCCCTAGTATCGGGTTCTAGAGCAGCTCTACGGACTGTGCAACTTCTGTTTTCATTACTGACTAAATGGTATAGACTGCATTTTTTTACCAAAAATAATACACAGTGCGAGGAACAAAATCACGCACGGCCGACTGCAGGAGAGCTATCTAAATCATTTAAATGAGTGGGGACAAAATTGTTCCCAGTGTAATGTTTCCTTATAAATGTACGTACAACATCAGTAAACATGTATCACCACACTAAATTCACCAGCATTCAATAAATAATTTTTATTGAATTTTGCATGCGTGTGCGTTCATGCGATGCACACAAAATCTGCAATATATTCACTGCTTTGCAGTTTTAATTCCTGCAAACATTTGCATTAAGCTGTCCCTGAAGCTGGAATGACAGTGATTGGACAGAGACCCGTTATAATGTCCTAATGTGGGCCTTGCATGATCTCATACAACCATTGTTCGGCAACCTGAAAACAAGACCAAACTGCGCAACACAAGAAATTCAATAAATTATTCATTGAGGTAGGAGAATTTTGCATGGTGTGTAAAGAAGATGAAGAAACAACGCTGTGGCATTGCCATCACCATCGCTGGTCTCCGGCGCCTATCTCTGTCGCGCTGAAGCTGTGCCCTGCGGCTGGTATTCCGATCCTGCTGTGCCCGAATTACTGCCAGCGCTAGACATTCCAATCAACTATTAAATCCACATTTCACTTGGTGGAGGTCAAGCTGAGGTTCCCTGTACCCATCTCGCCCTGGAACTTCGCAGCAGAACGTTAACTTCCCCAATGACGGAGCCTACTTCATCGCACCTACCTCCGCCAGTCACCTGCACAGGTGCCCTTCGTCAACGGGACCCCGCTACCTTCAGTGGAAGCAGCGATGACGACGTCGACGATTGGCTGTCCACTTACGAACGGGTCAGCCGTCACAATAACTGGGACGACAACCATAAGCTCAACAATGTCATCTTTTACTTGAGCGATGTCGCTAATCTGTGGTTTCGAAACCACGAGTCGGACTTTACCACCTGGGCGAATTTCAAGACCAAATTTTCCGATGTCTTTGGCCGCCCCACCGTCCGAAAACTCCGCGCGGAACAGCGTCTTTGATCGCGACTACAGCTGCCCGGTGAAACGTTCACCAGTTATATTGAGGACATTGTTGATTTGTGTTGCCGCGTTGACCCGACCATGACCGAGGCCGTTAAGATACGTCATGTCCTCACAGGAATTGATGGCGGCGCTTTCAACATGCTCATCGCCAAAGGTCCCACTACAGTCAAGGAAATCTACGACCTCTGTCAAAGCTACGACGAACTCCGCAAGGAGTGTGCTTTGATTCGCCAGCCTCATGCATCACTCGCTGGACTAGCCACGGAGAGGGAGTCATCTAGCCTCTCTGAAGACATCAAGGCTTTTGTACGTCAGGAGGTCGCGCGACAACTGTCCCTGCAGCCATATGTTAAGGAGTCGTCACCAACTGGCCTTGTTCCGGAGCTTCGCCGTGTAATCCAGCAACATGTATCTGAAGTCGTCCCTAATACTGCTCCTCAATCAGCTCCGGTCGCACCCTCAATGCCGTTCCCCACGCCCACAATTTCATCATCCAGCGTTGCGCCACTGAGCTACGCTCCAGCATTCGCGCCGGCTCCTCCTCAGGTATTGCGTCGCACGTATGCCGAAGTTACTTCAAGTACACCTCCTGAGCCAGCATATGCCTATGCTACGCCCCCTATGCGCTCGGCACCAACAGCTTTTGCTCCCCCCTTGCGTCAGACACCATCTCCATGGCGTACTGCAGACAACAGGCCTATTTGCTACCACTGCGGCATCCCTGGACACACTACACGCTACTGCCGGCGCCGAATAAATATGGCCTTTGCTGCACGGCCTGCGCCACCTTATTTGGCCCCCCAGTTCCCCGTCCCATCGGGTCCTCCAACAGCACCCCCCGATCCTCCGGACTTCCTGCCTCGTCGTTCGCCATCACCACGTTGCTGCTCCATTTCGCCAATGCGCCGACGACCCGCTACTCAGCCGGAAAACTAACCGCCACAGTTCGCGAGGCACGAACTGCGTATTCGACAGAACTTCAAAGTCCTCGTCTTAATCCCGCGAATGTTACTGTTGTCATCGTTGAAGGTGTTTATACTCTTGTGCTCGTCGACACCGATGCCGCTGTATCAGTTATCAGCCAAAAACTCTGCCGCTCCCTCCGAAAGGTGACTACGCCTCTCGAGGGACTATCGCTTCGTACCGCATCCGCTCACAGTATACAGCCGACAGCTGTCTGCACTGCTCAAGTCGTCATTGCTTCAGCCTTGTACATCATCGAATTCGTCGTTCTTCCCACATGTTCTCATGACGTCATTCTCGGCTGGGATTTCCTGTCCCAGCATCATGCTATCATTGACTGCGCCAATCCTCAAGTAGAGCTCATTGAACCAAGTGATGCACTCTGATGCCCTGCTCCATGAGTCGTGTCCTCGTTTTGTGGCCAAACTCCTCGTAGCTCATGACACAACCATCCCACCCGTTAGCGCTGTTCTGGTTCCCCTCACTGCCCCTTTTACCACCGCCGCAACAGTCATCTTTATGCCCTCTAACGTTGTCTGCAGCCGCCGCCACTTACCGCTGCCGTTTGCCGTCCTTGACATGAACAACGGCGCTTGCACACTTCTGGTCGCCAATCCTCTTGCGTCTCCCGTTATGTTGATCGAAGGGGAGTGCCTCGGCCACTTCGAGCCCGTGGGCCTTCTGTTCACCTTTGATGATTTGTCATTCCCCGTTTGCCAAGTTGACGCCTTGACTCCAACTCGTGTAGCTTCAGATCCGCTACAGCGGGATCTTTTTGACCATTCTGTGGACAGCGCTCTAGAGCCGCGCCACCGCGAGCAACTTCTTGACCTTCTGCACCAATTCCGCTCTTCCTTCAACATCCAGCAATCTTCCTTGGGCCGCACGACGACCGTTTCTCACCTCATTGACACTGGCGCTCATCCACCTCTCCATCAGCGGCCGTATCGGGTGTCCCCGACTGAGCGCCGTGTTATTGCCCAACAAGTCGATGACATGCTGCAACGCGGAGTAATTAGAGAATCCTGTAGTCCATGGTCGTCTCCTGTGGTCCTAGTTAAGAAGAAGGATGGCTCCATACGATTTTGTGTTGATTATCGCCGCCTAAACAAAATTACTCGTCGTGATGTGTATCCCCTCCCAAGAATCGACGATGCTCTAGACTGCTTGCAAAGTGCAGAATTCTTTTCCTCACTCGATTTGCGCTCTGGATATTGGCAGGTGCCCATGGCAGAGGAGCATCGCGCTAAGACCGCCTTTATTACTCCAGACGGACTATACGAATTTAATGTTATGCCGTTCGGACTCTGTAACGCCCCAGCCACATTTGAAAGAATGATGGACACTGTACTGCGTGGCCTGAAATGGAACATCTGTTTATGCTACCTCGATGATATCGTAGTCTTTTCAACAGACTTCCCGACCCACCTGACTCGACTTCGCCAGGTCTTCACCTGCCTAACCCGCGCCGGTCTTCAACTGAACCTCAAAAAGTGCCGCTTTGGTGCCCGCCAGCTCACAATACTCTGACATGTTGTGTGCAAAGATGGAGTTCTGCCTGATCCTGAGAAGCTCCGCGCCGTTGCTGACTTTCCGAAACCGACCACTTTGAAACAACTGCGAAGCTTCGTGGGCCTCTGCTCGTACTTTCGTCGTTTTGTTCGCAATTTCGTGACCATCATAGCCCCCCTTAAACAGCTCTTGAAAGGCGCCCCTAACCTCCCCTCTTGGTCGCCAGCCTGCGATGATGCATTCGCGGCGCTGCGCAATGTTCCATGGTCACCGCCAATCCTTCGCCATTACGACCCTACTGCACCTACAGAACTTCACATCGATGCCAGTGGTGTCGGCCTCGGCGCCGTCCTCGCCCAGCGCAAGTCTGGCTTCTCCGAATACGTTGTCGCCTACGCAAGCCGTGCTCTTACCAAAGCCGAGACCAACTACTCCGTTACCGAAAAGGAGTGCTTAGCAATTGTGTGGGCTATAACGAAGCTCCGCCCTTACTTATATGGCCACTCCTTCGATGTAGTTACAGATCATCATGCTCTCTGCTGGCTCGCGTCTCTCAAGGATCCATCTGGCCGTCTCGGGCGCTGGGCTCTCAGGCTTCAGGAATACAACATCCGTGTAGTGTACCGCTCTGGCCGCAAGCACTCTGACGCCGATGCTCTTTCTCGGTCACCGGTGCATTCGGCTAACTCATCATCCCCTCCTCAAGCCTCTTTGTCAGCACTCACCATTGAGGATATGCCTTTCGAGCAACGACAAGATCCTTGGGTTTCTAACCTGCTAGATGTCCTTGGCACTACGTCCGCGGCTATGCATCCTCGTGCACTCCACCGACAGGCCTCCCATTTTACCATTCGGGATGGCCTGCTCTACCGAAAGAACTACAACTCAGATGGCAGAAAATGGCTTCTTGTCATTCCGCGTCACCTCCGCTCCGAGGTTTGTGCCCACCATCACACTGACCCGCAAAGCGCTCATGCCGGCGTCCTGAAAACCTATGATCGAATTCATCAGAGGTATTACTGGCGGGGAATGTACAATTTCGTACGTCGTTACATTCGCTCTTGTACTGCCTGTCAACAATGCAAGATTTCTCACCACCCCGCTGGCCCTCTCCAGCCTTTACCGTGTCCAGCTCACCCGTTTGATCGCGTAGGAATCGACCTCTATGGCCCGCTACCGTGCAGTGCCGCCGGTAATCGATGGGTCATCGCCGCCGTCGACCACCTGACCCGTTATGCGGAGACTGCTGCACTTCCCGCGGCGACAGCCCGAGAGGTAGCCCATTTTCTCCTGCATCACTTCATTCTTCGACACGGCGCCCCTCGCGAACTACTGAGCGATAGAGGTCGTGTCTTTCTTTCCGAAGTAGTACAAGAGCTCCTGTCGTCTTGCAAATCGATACATCGGGCTACAACCGCGTACCACCCGCAAACCAACGGCCTCACGGAGCGTTTCAACCGTACGCTTGGGGACATGCTCGCAATGTATGTTACATCTGAACCTGGGAGCTCCAACTGGGACCAGGTACTGCCATTCGTAACACTTCTTTCTCTTATACGGCCGTGAACCATCTTGTACTCTGGACACAATTTTGCCATACCATTCAGATGCCTCTGAGTACAGTGCTTTGTCCGATATTGTACAGAAGGCTGAGGAATGCCGTCAGCTAGCTCGCACGTTTACCTCCAACACTCAAGGCTATCGCAAAGATCAGCATGATAGCGATACCCCTGCTCTGGCGTTCCTGGCAGACAGCTTCGTTTGGCTATGCGTTTCTGCCACCAGCAAACTAGAAACGAAATACCACGGACCTTATCGCGTCTTGGAACGCACATCCCCTGTTAACTACATCATCGAGCCAGTCACCCCTTCTTCCGACCACCGCCGCCGCGGCCGTGAGGTTGTCCATGTTAGCCGCCTCAAGCCGTATTACAACCCTCTGGTTGTCTCGTCTCCGTGAGTCGCCAGGATGGAGACTTCTTCACGCGGGGGAAATGTAAAGAAGATGAAGAAGAAACAACGCTGCGGCATTGCCATCACCATCGCTGGTCTCCGGCGCCTATCTCTCTCGCGCTGAAGCTGTGCCCTGCGGCTGGTATTCCGATCCTGCTGTGCCCGAATTACTGCCAGCGCTAGACATTCCAATCAACTATTAAATCCACATTTCAGGTGATCCACGTTTACTAATGTATTACACACAATGCCCAAGCATAAATTCACCAATAAAAATTTGGTGTCCTTACCTTTTAAATACCATGCGAGAATTTACACCTCCGGGTATTTAAAAATAATGTATGTCAGATTTGTTCCCCTTTTTTGTTTACACACTCAATTGAAAACAAGGTAAAGTGTATAAAACAAATTCATATCCCAACAATCTGGTTAGTTACCCCACAAAACTTTCCCTATTTGGAGCACTTTTGTAGCACAGCGTCCCTGGCTTCCATTTCAGATCATTTTGCTGGTGTGTTGTTTCTTCTGAAAAAGAGTCAACATTACTGTACCTAGTCTTGTCAAGAACAGCTACGAAGTGGACAAGGAAGATAAGATCCGCAGAAAACAATTCATGGAAAACACAAGCTTGAAGCAAATCATGTAATGTCCCCTGAGGGAGCGTCATAGTAATAGGTACAAACAAAGCCACTGTAAGAGCAATCACCCTCCAACTGGTGTTATACAAGTATCTAAACCTGGGTTTGTTGTCAGTAGGCAACTGTTTTGGTGGCTCCACCCCAAAACATTATTGAAGATTGCCACTTACAATGCTTACTACAAAATAAAAAAGAAGCAAGAAATACTATTGTGAAAATACTTCGCATCACATTGGCGGCATCCCATTAAACCTCTCCCAATAAGCTTGATAAGGAACATCTTAACAGGCACAGTTCCACAGAAAGAAGGAAAACATTAATAAATGTTCTGGGCAGCATGCCAAAGAAGTAGAAAATGTGTGCATTCTCCTAGTGCCTTTTGAACCATTGTAGCAACCGTAGTAAGAAAAATGCCTTTTTCACAGTGACATTTTTTACATTTCTGAAAACTTCATGTACTTTTTCTCAGAACCTATAAACCCAATTATGTTATGTAGGGGCGAGTGAATACTGAAGTTTTCGAACACGAATCGAATATGGGAAAAAAATGCTTTTGAATATATCAGATCAGTGAAAGAAATGAATAATTGAAAAAAAAAAAAGCAAACACTGTTTACCTTCTTTATTTCAGAATTTATATGAGATTTGCAAATAATATTACACTAGAATTGTACAGAAGTGTGTACCCAACTGAAAAATCTAGCATAGCTTTTATACAGGATTACGTACACCAGCTTTTTGTACAGGAAGGACCTGCATGAAACCAGGTGAAGCTGTCATATCACTGCTGAATACAGGAAACTCTCGTTAATTCAGGATTGAAGCGACTAGAATAATTGTCCAAAAGCTCGAACTATTGAATGGGCCTGAAAAAACTGCTGAAATGTTTGTATCACAGTAATTAAATTTGACAACAAAACTCTGATACACTCTCCACCAAAAGGAAGGTTTATCTTCAAAAAAACGGCCCCATCACATTTTGAGGATGCCTCACTGCACAGCCCATATGGTTGCGCTGAAGCGCACAGTGCGAGGAAACTGCGGTGAATTTGAACATTTTTTTGATGTATTTGGCAATGTTCAGATACAGTTAAACCTGGTTATAACGAAATTGTAAAATGTCCGAGATTTTTCGTTACATCCAGGTTTTCGTTATATGCAGTTTTCACATGAAGACCCAAAAGGGCAATGCAGAATTAAAAACAAATTAAGAATTAATTACAAGGAAAACCATCTTTAAAATAAACAAGTATTTGAGATTATAGAATCAGTGAAGCGTTTCGCGATCACTTCTATAATCTCACACAGCAGCGTTTCGCGCGTTCGCGCCGCTGCTGAGTGAGGAGCTGCCTGAGTCTTCACGCATGCTCCCACTCGCCCACCAACAAACCAACTCGGCCTCGCATTGCCGGCACACTCTGCTGTTCCCGCTACCAACGCGCGGGGGCCTGCGAGCAAGCACAGGGCAGCGATAGACGCACACTGCTTGCCCCATGTCTTTTTTCTTTTGTTCTGTTACTTTTTGCAACTTCTAAGCGTGAACAGCCATAGTGTAACGTTCCAAAAGTGAAAGCAGTGGAGACTGCTGATTCTGCCACGTGGATGCGGCGTCGGCACTGAAACACTGCGCATTTATCGACAGCAATTCCTGATTGCTGTAGTAGACATTCCTCTCACTTCAATTCAGGTTTTATTGCCTTTAAACTTGCGGGGTTCAGCCAAATTTCCAGTAATTCAGCACTAGCTAAGAGACAGTCGGTGCCGCGAGTTCGTTATATCAAGGTCTACTACCGCAACATGCTCGTTACATGGAGTTTTTAAATACAAGCGCTTTAACGGGGTCGGCGTCGGGGAATTGAAAAACTTCATAATATCGAGGAATTTGCTACATGAAGGTTCGTTACATAAAGGTTTAACTGTATTCGGAAATTCCAAACATCAGTTTTTCAAACGCAAATATCAATCAAATAACAAACATATTCGATTTGTATTCGAAATTTCAAATATTCGCACACCCCAACAAAAACAATAAATTTCTTTTTTTGAATATATTTCAATGTCTCGGCAGTATTCAAAACCTGAATTTCCTCAAAGTTATGCGTTAATTTTAAGAAATAAACTTCAGATTTGAAAGCTCAGTTACAGTTCATGACAAGTGAGTAACCTTTCTACCCAATTAAAATAGCAACACCTTTTCTTTCGGTTTAGTTCAAATCCACTATTATGCGCAATTTGCACACAAACTTTATTTGGCATACTATTTTTCGTTACTGAGACACCCAGCCCAAATTTTGACACTTACGTACTAAAATAGTAAAAAAGATACACTAAAAATTATATGGTGTTAATCAACATTCAAAATCCCACAATAAAATAAGCAACAGTTGTCGAGATATAAGCTCAAACCAAGGAGCCCCATTCACAATTCTTTAAAATGTTCATTAAATTTAGTAACAGATCAAAATACCCAAGTTTTTACTGCAGGTGTTGCTTTACTGCACAACCCAGAGCAAGCATGCTGCTGAGATGCTAGCACCTTCGAAAACCCATGCACTACTCATTTTGAAAAAATAGTCACACAGCCTTGCACAACGCAGTAGTTCCTTCATTGCTGACAAACCACAGCTCAAAAGCACAATACAGCATCTGTCACAGTGTTTCGCTGTCAGTATAACCCTCCCTATTTCACAGTCTTCATCCCTGCAGGTTCTTGACAAGGCAAGCAATGTAGCCCTTGCTTTGAAGGAAGCCCCGGCACTTGACCAGCACAGAGTAGCGAGCCACCCATGGCGATGACCAGTGGCTGGTGTCGTCGTCGGCAACGTAGCCTTGGAGCAGGCGGGCCATGCCAGCATGGTCAAGCAAGACTGCGCAAGGAGATGGACAACATGCTATAAAAAAAAAAGACCCCTCCCCCCCCCCCCCCCTGCAAACCTGTAAGAGGCCTTGCAGTCATTCGCCCTTTTAGGTACCAGGTACCCCCACTCTAGCATTTTCCATGCAACAGAACAAAAACTACCAGACGGGAAACATAATTGGAAACAGTAACATCCTTGACAATGCTACACAACAGCCAGGATGTCAGCATTCACTTCAGAGTAGCATCAAGCACATGGCCACTACAGTAAAATCTCGATGATACGATTACGGTTGATATGAATTTCGGGATACAAATTTTAAGAATGCTTTGAACGGACTACATTGTATAGAATATGTTAAGATTCGGAGTGATACAAAGAGTTTCTGAACCCACCGCGGTTGATACCGTGCAAACCAGTGGCGCATGCGAACGGGCCGGCGCGGCTGACCTCAAGAGGGGAACATAACGGACATGGCCGCCACTAACTCCTCTTCACCCCCCGCCGCGAATGATAGGAATGAACATTGTACAAACGCACAAAGCCACCGAGCAGCTCAGCGCAAGAGCTCACAGGGGGAGAGGGTACCCACCGCGGCCACTGCCTCTCCACCCCCCCCCCCCCCCCCCACCCCGCTAGCCACCCTACCCCCACCTCCCTTTCGTAGCAAACCGACGAGCACTAGACAAGGACGACCAAGGCGAGGCACGTGCCCAGTCGTGTACGTCACTCATTTGCTGGCAGCTCATTGGTCTATCAAAATGTTGTCTCGCCGGCTGTTCCCAGGAGGCCTGTGACGCTGGCTGCCGCTGCAGTAGTTCTCCGTTCGCCGCTTCTTTCTGTCCTTTGCTGTGACGTGAACTGCCCAAACGTTACAAAGACGCAAGCGTTCGCTGCTGCCGAAGTGTCGCGAAAGCGTAAAGCCCTTCCTTTTAAGGAAAAGCTTGATGCGCTGAAGATGGTTGATGAAAACCCTAAGAAGAAGCCTGTCAACTTAGCAAAAAAGCTAGGGTTGGCATCGTCGATGCTCTGCACCATTATTGGGCACCAAGATGTTATCTTGAAGAATGTGCAGCATTTCGGTGCGAACGTGAAGCAGGCTAAAACAGCGACCCATGTCAAGCTGGAAGAGGTTCTGCTGACTTGGTTCCGCGAAGTGACAGCGGCTGGCATCAACGTGGATAGCAAGGTACTGCGTGAAAAAGCCGACAACGTCGCGCTTTCGCTTGGAATTGAAAATTTCCAAGCGTCTGGGGGATGGCTGCACCAGTTTAAGGAGCGGCACGGACTTGTCTACCGGGTCGTCTCAGGTGAAGGCAAGAAAGTGGACCAGTCAGCTGTAGATGAGTGGCTGAACACGCTGCCAGCGCTGATTTCGGAGTATGTGCCACGCGACATATTTAATGCCGACGAGGCGGGCCCCTTTTTCAACCTTTAATCGGAAAGAAGTTTGTGCGTAAAAGGCCAGGCATGCCAAGGCGGCCAGAAAAGCAAGGAGAGAGTAACAGTACTCTTTTGCTGCAACTCGGATGGATCTGAGAAACTCCAGCTTACCGTTATCGGTAAGTTGAATAAACCGAGGTGTTTCCGATTGGCGGAGCGTTTGCCTGTCTTTTACAAAGGTAACCGAAAGGCGTGGATGACTGGAGATTTTTTCCGCCGCGAGTTCCTGGCAAGCCTTGATCGGAAAATGGCGTCAAGAAACCAGAAAATTTTGCCTTTTGTGAACCAGTGCTCTGCCCACCTAAAGGAAATGGCATTCAATAACGTGAAAGTCAGGTTCCTGCCGGCGAATACTACCAGCCATCTTCAGCCACTGGACGCTGGGATAATTAGAAATGTAAAACATCATTTCAAAGGACTTCTAGTGAGGCGTCTGCTGGTGAAAATTGACCGTAAAGAAGCAAACTTGCGGATCAGTCTCTTAGATGCTTTGCACTTTCTAGCCATGTCATGGGATAGTGTAACTTCAGACACAATCTCGAACTGTTTTAGAAAGTGCGGATTTGTCAACGGACTTGATGCAGCTTCGGCAGGAGATTGTCAAGAGCCAGATGAAGACTTCACGATTGATGGCTGGGACAATCTGGAAACTGAAGCTATGCTCCCTCCATAAAAGGCTGACGCAGCTGAGATTCAATCCTGCAAACTCGGGCACAGCCGCTGAGTGCCATAGCCTCTAAATCATAGGGGTATGTCTCCAGCAGATTACAATAAAGGCTGTGCCAAAAGTACTGCCTGATGTTACTGAGCACCAGTTTCTACAATCTAGAGTGCAAATTCACCTCATAACTTTGCAACTACAGTTAAATCTTGTTACAAGAGATACTCTGTTATAACAGACATTTGAAAATGGTTTGGTTGGCTTTCCTACGTTCACCATGTTAACATCGCATACAAGAGACATGGTTACTAAAGACACTGTTACTAAGGACAACTTTTTAGGTCCCTAGAGTGAATTTTTCACTATTCAGAAGAGACATAACCCAAAACGTTCATGCAGCGCGACTGACGTCGCATCAATTCATGTGTGCTGCTCTTTTTATCCCTTTGGCTCCATTCTGTTACGTTCCGCAACTGAATGTCACACCTCGCACGGTAGCCACTATTGTCTCACTGTACCGAAATTTCAGCCATTCTGCTTCTATCATTGCAGCCACGCTCCTGCAAAGCTAAATTTACATTGGGTTGGATTTCCGTCTCAGCTTCCGCGGCGCCTGTCACTTTGTGTGGCGGTAGTCGCAGGGGTCGGGCTCCGGAGCTGCCGCCATGTTTACAGTTTTCGACGATTCATCTGCTGTAGTTTCGCATCAGACACAAACTCAAATTTGTTCAAATGTCTACAAGTCACGCTGCAGTGAGCGAAAAATTTAGTTATAATGCTAAAACAAAAAAAAAAAAAAAAAAACGGGCGCAATAGTTATTACGTATATGTCGGATATGAAACTGAATAATATGCATGCGCCACGTTCGCTCGTCGCTATCACCCTCATCGCCAAAACACTCCCGTCCCCTTGGCCGACCCTGCGTCCGTGTCGTGGGTACGACTAGTATGACGTAGTACGTACGGTTGCCGTTTCGCGACAACATTCTTCGAACCTGGCGAGCCATGTCAACGAAACGAAAGCAGATTTCTCTTGTGGGTAAGCTTCAAATCATCAGTCATGTGGACTCTAGACAGAAGCAAACGACAGTTGCAGACAAGTTTGGACTTACCCAAAAGACTGTCAATACCATCGTGAAAAACCATGACGCAATCATTAAACAACAGCTAGACGGCGGGCTTACGGTGAAGCGAATTAGACTTCGGGGGGGGGGGGGACCTATCCAAAGGTGAGGGAAGCCGTAATGTGGTTGCGAGACGCACTTGCAAAGAACATTCCAGTGAACGGAGTGTTGCTCTGCAAACATGCTGAACAGCTAGCACTGCTTCTCGATTGTGCTGGCTTCAAGTGCAGTAAAGGGTGGTTAGATCGCTTTAAAGCGCGGAACGACATCTCATTCAAGCGCACCTCGGGAGAAGTGGTGCAGTTGACACAGACTGCGTGTCCTCATGGAAAGATCGTCAACTCCCTCAGTTACTATGAAGGACTACTTCATAGTAACTTACTTACTTCATATTGAACTACAGTCGAACCCAGATAATTCTAATTTTGGTTATATCAAACTCACAGAATATCCCCTTGAAAATCCCATGTAAAAGTATAGGAAAGCTGCATCATATATCGAACTCAATTTCACCGGCCGTTAGATATACAGTCAAACCCGGTTATATCGAACCCGGATATATCGAATTTTGGTTATATCGAACTCACGAAATATCCCCTTGAAAATCCCATGTAAAAGTATAGGAAAGCCGCGTCATATATCGAACTCAATTTCACCGGTCGTTCGATATATCGAACTCCGCACCACGCACTGGAAAGTGTGCCTTCCCCAAAGACGGTCGCATCACCCTTGGCCGTTTGCCGCGTGACGTTTTCAAGCCACGCGCGGAAGGAATGAGAGGGGACAGTCCGAACAGCGCCTTTCAGAACAGCGCCTTTCAGAACAGCGCCTTTCAGAACAGCGCCTTTCCCCAAAGGCGCGCGCATCTGCAGTTATCGTTTCCCACGCGCCAACGTGCCAACACATGACGTTTGCAAGCCATGTGCGTGGGTGTGCCCATTCTTTTGCCGAGCTATATCTCTCCTTCAGCACCTCCTTCAGCACGCGGTACGCATGCGCCAAGCCAGCTCAGCCCGTTTTAAGACAGACGTCGGACGCTTTCTCCAGCGTGTGTTGCGAACCCTCTGCGCGCGGCGGCGTGGCTATGGCGCCTGCGGACGTTAAGAAGCGGCAGCTCTCTGTTTTTCTTCTTCTTTTTTTTTTTTCGAGTCATTCTTTCTTACCGTTGTGCTATACGCGCGACGTAGCGTAGCGTAAGATATGGCGGCTGTGGACGTTAAGAAGCGGCAGGCTTTTGTTTTTTTTTTTTTGCGGGAGCCGTTTATCTTTACATGTATGAATCAACGGAAGCACGCAGTCTGCTGCTGCGATCATGACGCCTGCCCCAAGCGCGGCGTGATAAATCGAACCAGGCTTGTGCAATCAAGCCATCACGGGCACTCTGCCAAGTTTGCTCCCCGCCACCGGAGGAGCTATAAAAAAATAAACACGCCCTGACGTTATCGCTGCGCAGCATCTTGGCACGCTGCCAAGAAATGAGCTGTGGATGCGGCGACCCAGACGGAGTGACGCGCCCCATCGACATGCGACACAGAAACCTTTTATTGAGCTGTCGCGGTGGCTCGAGCGGCAAGAGGGACCCAGTTCCAACAAGTTTGAAATTTTTCGCTCTGTCGCTGCCGCTCGTCGCTGAGATCGCTCAATCGCTTGCATGCGAGCGAGCCGGTCTTAACGCATTTTTTATTTTTCAAATTCTCGGATGCAAAAGTGGAGGGTGTGTTCATTATGCGAGTGGGTTGATTAGGCGACAAATACGGTATCGTGTTTTCACATCGTAAGTGCCGTCACGAGCCAATTTTTGTATATCGAATTATCGATATATCGAACTATTTCGCGATCCCCTTCGAGTTCGAGATATCCAAGTTCGACTGTATTGAACTCCGCACCACGCACTGGAAGGTGCACCTTCCCCGAAGACGATCGCATTAGCCTCGGCTGTCAATTGCCGCGTGACGTTTTCAAGTGCCGCGCTCTTCCCCATCAGCAGTGATCGTTTGCCGTGCGCCAGCACGTGACGTTTCCAAGCCATGTGCGTGAAGGAATGAGGGGGACCGGTGCAGAACGAGAGGGAGCGAATGCAGCCGTGGTGTTTGGGAGAGGGGAAAAACGCAATAGAGCGAAGCACAAGGTAAGGGTGTGCCCATTCATGTGCCAAGCTTTCCCTCTCCCTTTCCCCTATCTTTCCCGGTCTTTATTCGCAACAGGATGCACTACGCATGCGCGGACAAGCCAGCTCAGCCCGTGGCAGACCTCCATGCAGGGCAGACAGAACATCGGACAATTTCTCCCATATGCGATGTGCTGTAGTGAGCCCTCTGCGCGCAGCGGCTGATGTGCGATGCACGTCTCATGTCGTCGTACTGCATGTGCGTAAGTTATGGCGGCCGCGGACATTAAAAAGCGGCAGATCATATTTTTTTTTGCGAGAGTCGTCCATCCCTGTAGTCGTTCAGAATGCGCGGTGTAGCGTATGCTTCAGTCGCCATAGCATACGCTACGTCCCACATTCAGCATGACGACAAGGATGAACAACTAGCAAAAAAAAAATCTGTCACTTCTTAACGTCCGTGGCCGCCACAGTTCACGCACGTTCAGCATGACATGAGATGCGCATCGCACGTCAGCTGCCGCGTGCAGAGGCCGCCCTGCTGGCAACATCGAGGCACCCCAACACAACGCACACTGGAGAAAGCGTCCGACGTTCTTCTGCCACGGGCTGAGCTGGCTTGTCTGCACGTCTTTTCTTTTTTCGTTTTGCACGAGTCGTCCATCCTCGTTGTCGTGCTGTACGTGCGGCGTAGCATAAGCTGTGGCGACTGCGGACGTTAAGAAGCAACAGGTCTTTGTTTTTTTTTTTTGTTTTTTTGCGAGAGCCATCCATCCTTGCATCCATGAATCAACGAAAGCACGTGGTCCGCTGCGATCATGACACCAGCTTTTAGCATTGTTCGCTTCAAACGGCACTTACAGCTATCACGCTTTCCAATGGTTTTGTGGCAGTGGACTACGCCCGCCCCAAGCGCGGCGTTATAATCGAACCAGGCTTGTGCAATCAAGCCATCACGGGCACTCTGCCAAGTTCGCTCCCCTCCACCGCAGGAGCTAACATCAAAAGTATAGTCAAAAGAAAAACACACTGTAACATTATCGCTGCTCAGGATCTTGGCGCACTGCCAATAAATGAGCTGTGGATGCGACAGCTGAAGCAAAGGGAAGCGCTTTTTTTTTTCTGAATTCTCGGGAGCAAATGGAGGGTGGGCTCATTATGCGAGTGGGTTGATTACGCAACAAATACGATATCATTTTTTACGATCACAAGCAGAGTCTCAAGCCAATTTCTGTATATCGAATTATCGATATATCAAACTATTTTGCGATCCCCTTCGAGTTCGATATATCCGGGTTCGACTGTACTATGAAGGACTACTTAAAACTATCATGAACAATTTCCTATTAAGGTATGTTAGAATGATGATGTGTAATAAAATGATCTAGTCCCATTCCTCGATGTTTTTAGAATTTTTGGTTACAAGAGACAACTTTCTCAGGTCCCTTCAGTGTCTCTTATAACGAGGTTTTGCTGTAATGATTTTCGCTCAATATGATCGCAGTACCTACCCTAACAGACAGCAAGAGAGTAATTCATTTGCATGTTGTTAACTATGACTGTAAGATACGCATCCAAAAATGGTGCAAATATTTTCTCTAGTTGTATTCTCTCTTCTCACTACTCACCTGTTTCACTAGGAGCCAATCAATAAAGGAAGGAGGCAGCATGGTCACCCATGAAGTGGCCTCCACTCGTAGTAGTCTCGTTTTGAGACAGTTTTTCAACTGGTACAACGATCCAAAAGCTCCGAATTCCTCACTAGCTGAAGCACCCAGTGATAATACCACGCAACCTTTTGCTGTACTCCACAAATAACAAAATGGTAGCCACTGCGATGCTGGTAAATACCTCCCTGATGCTCACACCAAATAGTAGTTTGCCATACGTTCAAATTATACATGTGCATTTTTTGTCGCACTTGACTAAGTGCACCCATAGCATAGTTTCGTCAATGTTGCATGTTAAGTGGCCCTCATAGGGCACCAACCGAACGCAGGAGAGCCCAGCCGATTCGCATGGTGTGACTCCCTGCCCTAACGTTAGCACAGAAGCTAAACCTGCGTTGTAACAGGATTACCATGCACCAAGCAAGCAAGGGGGTACGATTCATCATACAGACAACGCTTGCAAGCAAAAGATGCGTCAAATGTCGCGTCAGTAAAGCAATGAAAAAAAAAATAAAAAATCTTGCACAACACTCATGAGGCAACTTCAGCATTCAGATGATACAACCCCTGGTTCCTGCTAAGAAGTTCAGATTTTTCAATTCCATTAGCAAGTATACTTTTGTTTCAGATTTTAATTTTAAATGCAGTTCAAAGCAGATTCTGATTACCTTAACTAAGTTAAGCCCGCTTATAACGAACTTGAGCGTCGCGCGGAATTCGTTCGTTGTATCCAGAAGTTTGTGATATCTGGGACGCTCACAAAAAAAAAAAAGTCGACATCAATGAAAAAAAAAATTTATTCAGAAAAAACGTCGGTGATCTTTGTCTGCCTCTTAAGGGGGACACGCGACCTCTGAAAACCGAAAAATCGCGATAGTTGATTTCTGGAAGATATATATTCCGGTAGTATGTCTTATACACGAGTTTACAAAGGGGTGAAGGGTGCTGCCATATTGGGGAGCTGGGCTACTATCGTAGCACAGGAAAGTCAAACCCCCAGTCAAACCAGTTTCTCCAAGGGTTGTAAAATGGTATATAAACTACCCTTTCTGTAATTATCAATGCCCAACTCACCGTACAAATACTCAAAATTAATTATATAACAAGCGCTGGCAGCCGCGAAGCAGCAAGCAAGCGCCAAAAATTCCCAAACTTCGCGCGCGCGTGCCATTTTTCTCCTGTTGAACTGAGCGCCACCATCTTGGTTTTGTTTTGTTTGTGAAGTCTTGCGCTTTCTTCTGCCACCCTTGGTGGTGGCGACGGCGGCGCGGTCGAGGTGTGGCTTGCTTCAGATTGGAAGCCTAGCGGCGGCTTCCGAGTTTCCCGCGCTCGAATTCAAGGCTGTGATTGGGCAAAGCGCGTGCTCCACGAGAACGCGGAGGATCAAGCGACTGCTATTGGCTGCTGCGCCCGCTGATGCGCTGGTCTCCGCCGGCTACCCCCCCGCGTCGTCTGCTCTAGCTCTTTGCTGTCATTGGCTGTTTTTGTACTTCGTGAACCGTGCGTTTTGTTCCTCTGAACGGTTTCGAGCAACGTGTTAAACTTGCGTGGTCGCTCACAATGCCTCGAGATGCGACACGCATTCAGTGCAAGCTTGGCTAGGTTTTTTTTTTTTGGCACTTTATTTGCCGTGTCACCGTTCCTCCGTTCCTCTGCGCCTCCGCCGATGCCGCGAAAGATAACTCAGGAAGTCGGTTGCCGCGTTTGGGCCACTCCTCGTTCCTCCGGCGAGATGCCGCGAGAGATAAACCGGGAAGCAGTCTGCTGTGTCTGCGCCACCTCTCATGCCTCGGGCGAAATGCCGCGGGGGAATCGGGAATGCCGACTGCCGCGGCTTGCAGAGCAAGCACAGGATCGACGGATCTCAGCATGTGGAAAGTGGTCCGCGGCACCAAGGCGTTCGCTGTAGCCGATCGGCTAGTTGCAGATATTCGTTGTAGCCGAGACAGAGCGCCATAGTCCTAATGTATATCTTGACAGTAGCACCGGACTTATTCGTTATAAGCGAGCGTTCGTCTTAAGTGGGGCAGTTATAAGTGGGCTCGACTTATAACAAGCCAGCATTCCATACTATATCAAGCATAGACAGCATGCAAGCACCAGCATATTGAATGGTGCTTCCAGAGTTTCCCTATGCTACGCCCTCCATTTTCACTCCAGACGAGTGTCATAACATATGAGTGTTCACCATTCAGTTATTGCTCGCATGACCATACTAAAAAACCAGACCAATATGAAAATTCTGTTATGCACATAGCTACTGAGATACAATCAGCATGCCGATAAACTTGGGAACAGAATTCCTTCAGGCTTTTTTTTTGCCTTTTGAAGCTGATCTGCAATAAATAACTGCAATGATTTCCCTTTCTTCGTCACAAAAGAATCCAGTGACTACACATTTATCTGCCAGTTGCAAATGTGACTATGACAGCCACATTTCAATCAAGACGAAACACAAAATATGGTTGAGTTTAGTGTGTTTAGCGTCCCAAAGCGACTCAGGCTAAGACAGACGCCATAGGAGGACTCCAGAAATTTCGACCACCTGGGATGTCAGCGTATTAGGAACCCCAGGTGGTCGAAATTTCCGGAGTCCTCTACTAACACATCTCTCATAACCCGAGTTGCTTTGGGACGTTAAACCCCTAAACCAAACCAAACCAAACCACACCTTAGTGACAGTGCCATGTTTTAGTTTCGATTGTAAGTCGACCTCCCCACTTCGGAGTTCAAGTTTGGTTGGTCTACAGCTCTAAGCAGAACTCAGCTATTGTGCGTACTTCTCAGGAAATATTTTTCTTTTTTTTTTTTTTACTCTCACTCTCACTGCGCCTATGAAAGTGTCGATAGTTCCAATCACAGAGAGACGCACTTTTTGCATGTGAGGTGCACAGAGTCATCATGTGACACAGCAGCATTCCAGGGAGTATCAATGGTTGATGGAAGAACCAACACTGATCATTCATTTTTAGGGGTCGTTGTTTAGTACTGCATGGAGTTGACACACTTGGATTGATAGCCGGTCACATACTTCGTCACGAGCTCGCCCCATCAGAAGAGCATGTGGCACTCATTCACTGCAGCATTCAAGAGGGTGGCCATCATCTATGCCAGAGAAACAACTTCGCAGTGGGCCGCAAGTTAAAAGCTTCTAAACAGATTATGCGGGAGTGGTGGCGGCAGCGACGCAAAATTTTTAACTGTGATGTCAAGCGAAGAGGCTTCTATGACCCCAATCGGGACACTTTCCAGAGCTGGAGGCCAAGCTTGCAGCGTTTTCATTGAAATACATGACTGGAAGTGAGGACGCTACGCAATAAATTTTTACTGTGGGGAAGAGTCTACTGGCATGCTTCTTTTTCTCTCAACGTTATCTGTGTGTGGGGGGAGGGGGGGGGGGTCGACTTGGATACAGTGTTGGTCAAAAGTCCTTAGCCAAAGGATTTTAATCTCAGTTGCAAAATGGAGCCATTCTGCCATAATTAAAGGCCAAATGGCATTTAAAAATTCAAAGAAATCATTTAACTTCAAAGCAAGGAACTTATCTCACAGCATTTCACGGCCTTTTAGTTTTTAATGGGGCCATGATGACTTCACTTGCGGCTAAGACAAAAATGTTTTGGCCTCGGGTATTTTGACCAAGCCTGTACGTTCGAGTTGACTTACAATCACGTAAATATAGTACGTCATGGATAAAGCGAGGCTTTATATCTACGTCGCATGGTGGTTCACGTGATATGGCAGAACACGACTACAATATGCTAATGGGTATGTGCAGCCTGAAACCGAAGTCAAAACCGCAGTAATAGCGCACTTCATTTGCACTCGGCCCAATCGCCCTAAATCACCCATCACTTTTTCCCCCCGAGTAGGCAAAGCTTCTTGATGCTCCTTCTCAATTGCGCACGTAGCTAAAGGAAAACAAAAGTCAGCGGAGTGGGGATCAAAGCATCTACTGCAAGAGTACCACATAACCATTGTTCCAAAAGGAGCTTTAAACTAAACTCTCCAAGGAAACTTTCTTTGCAATCTTCTAATGCTGCACCTAGCATATAGACTGCTCGTACACTAAGCCTCTCTATGGTAAGGTCACTTGGACCGGCAAAAATCTACTTTACCAGCGTCTTAACTACAGCAAAACCTCAATATTTGAGCTCACAATTCGAAATCCTGGATAATTAGACGAATTTCCATGGTCCCGTAATTTCTAATGTAAATTTAACCGTACAATTCGAGGTCACTGCCTGCATCAGCCCAGTTAATTTGAAGGTTTTTGGTGCTTTGCTGGAATACTTGATCCCAATTTCGCAACAAACCAATAAAGGGGTAGCACCTCTGAGCCGCTAAGTGGCGCTGCAAAGCGATGCTTATTAAGGCTCTTCTATTTTTTAAAGGTAGCGACAGGTCTTGATCCAACTGCCCCTCCCTCCGATAGGCCGGTTGGCTGCACGTGACCTCTTCACCGCCAAGCTCCGCCCAAAGGGTCCAGCAGTGCTCGCTGCGCCGCTGAAATGCACGGCGATCCGCGCTTGCGAGCATTGATATTGGCCGATTAGTTAAGCAAAAAGTACTTCCCCCGCCTCTATTGCATTTTCAGGAGTGTATATGCAGTACTTAATGCTTAAGCGGACGCAAGAATTACATCTCCGGACTCAAATTTTGAAGCGTACACGTGACATGTGGCTGCGCCGGGCTGCTGTGCTTTCGGCTTCTGGGACCGTGCCGAAGACAGGAAAAGTTATTTTCAATTCCTCGCGGTGATGATAATTAGCAACAGAAGGCAGCTAGGGCCTCATGAGATCGTGCGCAGAATTTTCATGGCCACGAAAAATACCTGACTATGCGAAGTGATTTCTGTCTGCTTAAGGGGGGACACTGGTCTTAAAACTATTTTTCTTATTTACCAATCAAAATTGATGCAACTTGGTGGGTTTGTGTAGATTCCAAAACTGCAATTATTTCTTTTGAGATCCAATTATTTCATGAGATAATTAGACCAATTAGTCTAATTCTTACAAGAAAAATTACAAAATGACCACTGAAGAAAAGCTTGAACACATTGCTGGGCACTAGAAAGAATGAGGAACACAATGTTGCAAGCAGTATTTCGATTGTTATGCAATAAAACAAGAAATAATTGCTCAAAGTTCAAAGGTCAAAATATAGCACAATAACGATCACAAAAAAAAAACCATTTTAAAACTTTTGAACAAGAAATTAAAAAATCTACTTGCAACATCGTGTGCTCCACATATTTGGCTTCATGCTGAAAAATATATTATTACTCTATCTGCAATAGGTGCCGAGATATTAAGGCAGCGAAACTGCAAGTGGTTGACAATGCATGTTTTGAGAAAAGAGCAAAAAAGAAACAGGGGATTATTTAACGGACATTCACTGGTGCAATGCACACTTTTACAATTTAAGATGGCTACAAACCTCCAGGAATGTAGTCCCTTTGCTTTCCAACGTCCAAGTGTCGCCTCTTTCATTTTGATTTGCAGTTGCAGCACAATCAGTTGTCACTTTATCGGCTGCACAAGTCACATGCAGGCAGAAACATTTTTTTTTTTTACGTACCTCGTTTCGCCACGTCCTCGCATCAAGACCGCCGTGAGGAACATTTATTGCGGAAAAGAAAATTAATTTGGAGTTGTTTGCTGCTTCCCAGTGCTCTGCATTTCACGGGAAGCAAGTTCACTCACTAAGGACTATGAACGAGGTCTGATCAGCGCAAACGCGCAGCAAGCTCTACGAAAACGTGTCCCGCAGTTTACGCATTGGAGAATAAGTTTGACGGCAATTTCTTATCCACATTTACTTTTTTAAATGCAAATATCGCCGCCATATGTTTTACACTTCGCCAATTTTGGCAAACTGTTTAGATCTGACGATTGTGAACTCCGCCTCGCCAAGCGGACTGACTGCCGCGCCTGGCCGTGCTGCCGTCATCGTCACGAAAATGATCCGACTACCGCTTCGTTGCTGGAGATGGCGCGAGTTCAAGCTTTTTCTGTTTTGAGCTTATCTTTCTGCTCATCTGTGACCTGCGATATCACTATCGCAGCGGGTGCGACCGCTGGCAGTAGCAGTCTCCCGTGCTGGGGAACACGCTAGGCCTACTTCAGGCTCGTACACACGATCGTTCGGAGCATGACTTTCGTCGGCCTGAGCACGCATAGCCGGGGCAGGGCATCACTTCGAGGTGATTACTCAACTATTTTTTTCACTTTTTTCACAAATTCTTGGCGTGAATGCACCTCGCGGTTCGGAACCAAGCGCCACCGGCGTCACGTCTCTGCCGTCTCCCCGCAGCTCGGGCGCGCCGAGCAGACGCCGTCAGCCGGCTCCACCAATGCGGTGACGCCTTATCGTCACGTGCACCCCGAAAGCCAATGGGATTGCAAATGCCACGTTTTCTTTTTTGCTATTTCTTATGCGACCAATGCGACAAGCGATTCCTAGTAGCTCCAGGACGAATGAAGCGGCTGGGCTAAAGCCAAAAGGACGCTCAGTTGTGAATGTGCCGGGAAGCGACCGGAAAGTCCTATGTTGCAGGGAGATATATCACATAGCAACATGGAATGTAAGATCTATGACGCAAGGTAAACTGGATGTCGTCAAGCGAGAAATGGACAGTTTGAACATTGATATCTTGGGTATCAGCGAGCTCAAGTGGACCGGAATGGGAGAATTTAACTCCGGCGACCATTATGTCTTTTATTGTGGGCACGAATCCAAGAGAAGGAATGGGGTCGCTCTCATAGTAAACAGAAGAATAGGCAAAGCAGTGCTAGGGTACAACCCCAAAAACAACCGAATGATTTCACTTCAGATCCAAGATCACCCTTTCAACATAACAGTTATCCAAGTCTATGCACCGACCACTACTGCTGAAGAAGCTGACGTTGAGAGATTTTATGCGGACCTACAATGCCTTTTAGACCACACCCCATCATCAGACGTAGTTTTTCTCATAGGAGACTGGAATGCTAAGGTCGGGAGTGAAGAAATAATCGGAATTATAGGCAAGTTCGGTCTTGGCGAGCCAAATGAAGCTGGGCAGAGGCTAGTAGAGTTTTGTCAAGAAAACAACCTGACCATAGTGAATACTCATTTTCAACAGCACTAGAGGCGCCTGTACACATGGACTTCACCGGACGGTCTGTAAAGGAATCAGATCGATTATATTCTTTGCCGGCAGAGATGGAGAAGCGCTATACAAGCAGTAAAAACAAGGCCTGGGGCCGATTGTGGCACCGATCATCAGCTTCTTGTTGCCAAAATTAAGCTTCGATTGAGGAAAACGCAGAAAACTAGAAGGCCTTTCAGGTATGATCTGGATCAAGTTCCATTAGAATATGCTGTGGGAGTGAGGAATCGATTTCAAGAATTAGATCTAGAAGACAGAGAGCCCGAAGGGATGTGGACAATACAAAAAGTTGCTACTAAGGTAGTTCCAAAGCAAAAGAAATGCAAGAAAGCAAACTGGTTATCTGAAGAGGCTTTGCAAATAGCTGAGGAAAGGAGGATGGCAAAAGTTATGGGGGAAAGAGAAAGATACAAGGTTCTCAATGCGGATTTTCAGAAAATAGCAAGGAGAGATAAGAATGCCTTCCTGAACATACAGTGCCAAGCAGTTGAGGACAACAGCCAATTAAGGAACACAAGAGCTCTGTATAAGACAATCAAAGATATCAAAAGAAGCTTCTGTGCTAAGCTGGGCGTGATAAAGGACAAACGAGGCAAGGGCCTCACTGAAGCCTCGGAGATAAAGAAGAGGTGGCAGGAATACACAAAAGAACTGTACAAGAAGGACCCGAATGTGCAAACCCAACATAAGACTGTTGTGATTACTGATCTCGAGCCGGGCATCCTGAAGAGTGAAGATGAATGGGCCTTAGCCAGCCTTGCTAAGAACAAAGCTAGCGGAATTGATGGCATTCCAGCTGAGTTGCTTCAAAACCTCAACCATGACGCTGTTAACATTCTGCATACATTATGTCAGAAGATTTGAACAACCCTGCTGTGGCCACAGGACTGGAGGAGGTCAGTTTACATCCCCATTCCAAAGAAAGGCAGTGCCAAAGATTGTTCCAACTACCGCACGATCGCGCTTATTTCACATGCTAGCAAGGTGATGTTGAAAATCTTCCAAGGTAGGCTGCAGCAGTATGTGGATCGGGAGCTTCCGGACGTGCAAGCTGGGTTTCGCAAGGGCAAAGGAACTAGAGACCAAATTGCCAACCTTCGCTGGATCATCGAAAAAGCAAGAAAGTTCCAGAAACACATCTACTTCTGCTTTATTGATTATGCGAAAGCGTTTGACTGCGTAGATCACAGCAGATTGTGGTAAGCTCTCCAAGAGATGGGAGTTCCAATTCACCTCATCTGTCTCCACAGGGACCTGTATGAAGGGCAAGAGGCCACAGTCAGAACTGGGCATGGTCTTACTGATTGGTTTAGGATTGAGAAAGGAGTGAGGCAAGGCTGCATACTGTCGCCCTGCCTATTTAACCCATATGCAGAGTGCATCATGAGGAAGGCCGGCCTGGACGAGTCTTCGGCTGGAGTGAAGATTGCTGGAAAACGTATCAACAACCTTAGATATGCGGATGATACCACTTTAATGGCAGAAAGTGAAGTGGAACTCGAGACTTCTGATGCGTGTACAAGAAGAGAGTGAGAAGTTTGGGCTTAAACTGAACATTAAAAAGACAAAGATCATGGTGTCTTGCCCTATCAAGTCCTGGAGCATCAATGGACAAGAAGTGGAAACTGTGACAGATTTTCTCTTCTTGGGCTCCAAGATTACCTCGGAAGGAGACTGCAGCCATGAAATTAGGAGACGCCTGCTTCTGGGAAAGAGAGCAATGGTTAGCCTTGACCACCTAGTAAAGAGCAGAGACATTAGTCTGCAAACCAAGATCCGTATAACTCGTGCTATGGTCTTTCCAGTTGTGATGTATGGATGCAAGAGTTGGACTGTGAAAAAGGCTGACCGCCGAAGAATTGACGCGTTTGAATTGTGGTGCTGGCGAAGACTCTTGAGAGTTCCTTGGACTGCCAGAAGATCAAATCAGTCGATATTGGTGACCATAAACCCTGACTGCTCATTGGAGGGTAAAATTCTGAAGTTAAAGCTCAGCTACTTTGGTCATCTGATGGGAAGAGAGGAGTCGCTGGAGAAAGATTTGATGTTGGGAAAGGTTGAGGGTCGGCGGAGAAGGGGGTAGGCAGTGAACGCGATGGTTAGATGGCATCCTTGAGGCACTGCAGATGAAGTTATGTGATGTTAGAAAGATAGAGACCGGAAAGCGTGGTGTGACATGGTCCATAGGGTCACGAAGAGTCGGACACGACTGAACGACTGAACTGAACTGATGCGACTAATGGGCGAATGTAAACAGCAGAGGTGGCAATTTGAAGATGAAAGGCAGTTCTTTTGAATGAGACCAAGATGGCTACGGTGTCGTGCACAAAATGGGAACTACGCCTCGCGGAAAATGGTTGTTTCGGAGGCTGTTTTCGGCCCAAATTCGGGCGACATCGATTATATAAATTGGTATTGTGACTAAAATACCGATCCTAGAAATGAAAAACTTAGCAGCTAGGTAGATAAAGAGCTACTGATATCGCAAATCACATTTTCTAAAAAGTGATTTTTTCGCGATTTTTTGGCCTGAAAGACCCGTGTCCCCCCTTTCACTTGCCCGGGATTGGCCTTTGCTTGGACATATGCTATTTCATGAGAAAGATATCAAGAACGCTATGACTATGTAGCCATTCCTTCTACTATGGATGTCTAGTGAAAAAGTTACTTCCGTTTCCCGCCCCCTTACTTTCCCTCGAACAGATCAGGACTGCAATATAACACGTGGAATCAATGGTGTCAAAATGCTCAGAATGAAGAAGCAATGCTTGATAATGCTTATTATAAAAATTTTGTCTGTGCAATTGATCAGTTAACTGATGTAAGGGAAAAATGAAACACTGGAAAAAGAGGAGGGTGCAAATGTGTCAAAATGATGGAAATGGAAAGTCAATATTTGCCTATGCTAAATATCGGTGTATAAAAATTAAAAAACAAAAACTAAAATTTGTACCCTAAAAAAAAAAAAGTAAAAACAACCGTGCGTGTGAAATGCTACCGAGCCTTTCTTTTAACAGAGGAGTCTTGCGGCGTTGCATTGAATGCAAATACGATCCGCTGATGTTGATTCTGAGGATGGTGCGAAAAGGATGAAGACAAAAGAACACGAAAACAACAGGTGTTCCGTCTTTGTCTTCGTCCCTTTCGCGCCGTTTTCAGAATCAACATCAGCTATGAACAAACTAGCCCAAACCAAAGTACTTCTTGAAGTTCCGCTCAACGCACACAGGGACTCGTCAAGTTTCAAGAGGCGGTATCCAAGCTTACTGGTGACATTATTGCCCGGAAGGTTATAAGAAAAACAATATAAATCAAATAAAGAATAAAAAAGTGAGAAAAAATCTGTGAACTGAAATTGCATCATAGCCGATTTTTTTTTTTGTAGCTGTTGGGAGATATACATGCGCAGATAATGCACAGTTGCAGGGAAACTGACATTTTCTCCAAGATAAAGCTACTGGAATGCTGTGTAAACAAAATAAACTCGAACCAAAGAAGTGTGTAAAACGGAGTACGTCCGAACAGTTACACACGCAATCATTAGAGCTCTGTGCACAATGACGTTCGCAAAAATTGCAGAAAGCTTGCAGTCTACTTATTTTTTAGTAAGGACTTCAAGTTCACTACTAACTTCAAAGCATAATTAATGAACAGTTTCCTAGCCGCTGTACTGAGGTGAATAGTTCATAAGAGTTTAACGCAAGTTTTTTTTTACGTTCATGAGCACATGCATGATTAGGTTATTATTCTTGTCGTTTGAAGCCTCTTGAGCCAGATAGGACACAAATCTGTTAAATTAACTGGCTTATGTGTGCATCGGGCGCGGTTTCATGAGTACACGGTATGCACAAAAGAGTGCGGCGCGTCGTCTGCTAGCGCTGCCCTTTGGACCCCTCGAGAGGGCGCTCGTGTAGTTGTCGCTACCTTTAAAAGATAGAGGAGCCTTAATGCTCATGCTTGATATGCCGTAACACCCCAACCCTAGAGCTCCCAGCACAAGAAAGTCGCTCTGTGGTACAGCTTGCCCCTGCAGAGATGGACAATTGCTTCACTGCAACGAAGCCATGGATACTCTCGGCACTTTGTGAAGGCATCACCGGACTCGAGGCAGCAGTATGCGCATTTTTCACTCATACCCTCTCCAGCCCGGTCCTGGACAAGGCAGCATATAGTGGAATGCATGCCCTTCCTGCAACTACTCTTGCTCTGTGCCCTTGACAGAGTGACAGAGCGTAATATCGACTTACGGCATTTATTTTACTGGTGTGCCATTGTTTAGAGGGTTAACAGGCACCTCGATTGCCATAACCTCGATTGCCATATTTACTCGTGTAATGGACCCACTCACATAATGAACCCACAAACTTATGCCGCTGAGATTACGAAAAAAAAAAAAGGTTCACTGCTAGCGCATCCCTCTGTTTCGAGCCATCGTAGCCGCTAAGCTCCACGGTGAATTCATTGTAGCACACCAAGATGCTGCGCAGCAATAACATCCCGTTGTTTATCTTTTGATGTTAGCTCCTTCTGTAGGGGGAGTGGGAGGCAAATGTGGCAGAGTGCCAGCAATGGCTTGCTTAGCCCGTCTGGTTGCGCAAGCCTGGTTTTTGGTAAGTTCGCTTTACCACACCGTGATTGGTGCGGCACTGTCCACTGCCACAAAATCACTGAAAATGACAGCAGCAAGCGCCTTTTTGAGCAAACAATGCTAAAAAGCCGGCGTCATGGTCGTGCCTCACCGCATAATTTCATTGATGACTTATGGATAAAAAAAAAAGGGTACGCCCAGTGTGTTGTCGCAATGAAGTGTTTTGTTTGAACCAAATTTTTTGCAGTGTTCCGTTAATTTGAAAACAAAGTTAATTCGAGTTAATTCAAACATTTTTCCCGGTCCCAATGACTTCAAATTCACAAGGTTCCACTGTACGGCAGTTGTTGGTGATGACATGGCTCTGCTGCCAGGTAATTAAATGGCTACTTACTAAACACATCTTGTTGGTTTATAAAAGAAACACTCTTCCATCCCTCTGTTATCTCTCTATGCAATTTGTTTCTTTTATGTTTACATCTTGTGGAAATGCAAGGCTAGGAAATCACACTTGCAGGGATAAACCAACCTTTGGGATCACTGTGAGTGAGAAGCTGAATGTTGTTGGCCTTGGCAAACTCCTGCATCTCTTGGGGGATGACACAGCATGAATCCAGGTTCACCTGGTTCACACTTGGCTTCACCTGCACAGAGCATTCCCAATGCTGTCAAACTTAACCACAAGGTCGTCCACTCTTGCTGCAAGTAGGTGGTCGCTGCATTCAAAATGCAGCCACATATCACAGCACTTGGAAAATTTATAATCTAATTAAGAGTTATTTTTCAAAAGAGAAACTATATGTTGTTGCAAACAGTTTAACCTTACCACCGCAAAGCATTAATCTAGGTGTACTGCAGAGATAAGTGCTTGGGCCACTGTTTTTTTTCCCTCTATATTCATGACCTTTCATCAACGTTGAAATATTCAAAAGCTATAATATATGCCGATGACACTATAATCTAGAGAAACTACAATGTAAAATTATTAAAGACCTTAGCGAAGTTTCACAATGGTTTAAATGTAATCGGATAACCGTCAATACAGAGAAAATAAAGTAGACCACGTTTCACTCACAAAAAATGAACATAAACTATAAACACACAGCACTAATTACAAACAGCACAATATCTGCTGAGGGTTACTGCTCAATGCAAGTAACTTGGTGTCATTCTGTACTTCGCCTTTACCTATTGCCTGGAAAAATGGGGCAGTACATGTAAAACATATCTAGATCCCATTTTCCACCTACAAAAACATGCTATTCACATAACTTATGCAAACAGTACCTACCGCAGTAGGCCACTTTTTCAGCAGCTTCGCATCCTACCAATACCAATGGCATATAGACTGAATATAGCTGAAATAGCAACACTATACCGATCTAACAACCCCCTGGCCCTTAATTTATTAGATTAACAATGAAACAAACAACAGCTGCAATTAACAATCTATTTAATTTACCACCCTGTTATAATATGTACAGCAAGAGACTCCTAGAATATATGAAGACCATGTGTGGAATGACATCCTAAATAAAGCAAAAGGAAAAAGAAACCTTTCAGAATCTTCAAAACATGTTCTACTAATTTTCGTGGAAATGTATAAATAAAGAAGTTTGTGAGAGTTTAGTAGCTTTCCTTTTTTTTTGTGATTGAGTGTTGTGACCAAACCGAACAAAGCACATAGATTTGTAGTCCAGGTTTCCAACTTTTTTTGCACATTGATAAAGAGTGCTGTGATCATGCCCTGTCATGATATATGAAGGGAAAAACAGTGCAGAGATGGGGGACAAGGAAGGAAGATAACACAGCCGCTGAACACAAGCTTTTTTCCTTGTCCCTCATCTCCGCGCCGTTGTTCCCTTCAGATATGTACCAACTAGTTCACCTCTCCATTTAATTGTATCATGATATAGTCTGCCAGTATTATTGCGCTTGTTTAGCATTTAAACCTATCTTTAGCCGTAAAGGCTATGGGTCCAACCGTGTGTGTACAGTCGACGACCGATTTTTCGGACTCTCAACGAACCACGAAAATGTCCGAAAAATCGGGCAGTCCGAAAAACAAATGTGCACCAAAAAAGCTCAATTTATTGCCTATTATTCCCTTTGAGGCCGGAAAAAGTCATGAATGCTTTTCTGCACCACGCTCCGCTTCCGTACACCTGAATTTCGCTTGCAACAGCTCAGCTTGCGTTGGCTGCGCTGCTGCAGGTGAGTCGTCGTCGTCGCTCTCAGACTCCACAAGCACTTGGCGAATAATTCCTACACCTGTGAGCCCAGCGCACAGTTCCAACTCGTGGTCCACGTCTGTGAACTCTGAAAACGAGACGGCCAATGGAATTTCGACACCAGCAGTGCGAAGGCTGTGAATGAGTTGCTCACTGCCTCGACAACGCTCTCCTCATCCAAGGCAGCTGACTTGTCATTCAGCACAAATCCCGCATGGTGGAAGCAATTGCGCAGCGTTGTGGGTGCTACAGACTTCCACGCATCGGCGAGCATACTAAGTGCTCTAAGTGCTCCAAGCAAATCGACAGAGTAGGTTTTCCCACTGTCGAGGCACACCACAACCACCAACCACTGGATCACAACACCGACTCCATTGAGTGCCTTCTCACTGGCGCATTGCACACACAAAAAAAAAACTCCTTATAAAATCTGGAAACAGCTTCTTGAAGAACTGAAGCCGATTCAATTAAATGTGAGCCACAGTAATGACAGGACATAGTTTTCGCATCAGCACGACCATGGCTAGACCTACTCGTTACGCTCGGCAACACACGTGAAACGCACGGCAAATAGAGGAACAGGCAGTCGAAGCGATCACGCTAAAAGAAAAAAAGAGCCCTCTGGCAACGAGCAGCAACGGCAGTGACGTTGTCCCGGAAACGGAAGCTGCTAGGCAAATAATACAGCCTCGATCCAGTGTCAGTTTAGCTGAGGAGCGGCACGCAAGGCCGGCACCGGTTTCAAGGCTATCGAAGGAAAAAGTAAACAAACAAGAAGGCGGCGACATCGCTCAAACCATGGCCAAAATGGTGGATAGGATTGTGACAACAGTCACAGAGTGCATATCCAACGTTCTGGTAGCTCACATTTTTCAGGCTGTGCAAACTGCTACGGTTTCTCCTACGGCACGTGGGCATTCATTATCAGTGCAGCACTCCTTAGCTACAATGTCTTGCTCGCAAAATGAATCTCTTTCCGCATCACCTATGCAAAATTCCAAAAAGTCAGACTAGGCTCATGATGCAGATATGGGGGAGACAGATACACGAATCCTAAAACGCAGTGGATCCCCGATGTCAAACCAGTCAACACCTCGTCCACAGGCAAAATCAAAAAAGCAACAGCTAAGCTTAAACCAAAGGAAACCATTTTAGGGCAGGCTGTTGCTGCTGCCCGGATTACATAACCATAGGAACGTTAAAAGTTCTTTAGTGGAACTGTAGATCTCTTCTTTCAGCTTCTACAGATTTAGTTTATCTTTCTTTAAAACAGAATCCAGTCATAATTGTTTTGCAAGAAACTTGGCTTACAACTGAAAAACATTTTCATTTACAAAATTATCGATCAATCCAACAAGATAGGCAGTCAAGAGGTGGTGGGTTACTAATTCTAGTTTCTTCAAAATTTTGTCATAGGGCTAAGATTTCTTTTCAATATTCTACTTTAGATTCTGAATTATTAGCTTTAGATTTTGAAATTCCAGGGTTCAGTTCGTTAACATTAGCGAATGCTTATTTCCCTCATGGTGTTCTGGACACCACATCGCCAGACCACTTACTAGTTAATTGTCAAAATTCGGTTATTTTGGCTGGAGATTTTAATTCACACCATGTTTTGTGGGGTTACAAGACGAATCCCTGTGGCAAGCGTCTGTGGGATTGGCTTTCAAATAATAACCTTAATTGCATGATTCTGGTTTACCTACTTTTGTACGTGCTCATAGTCAATCTGTGATATAACTTTTTCCAGCACTAGTGTTTCTATACTCAATTGGTCGACAGTTGATGGTGGCACCTCTAGCGACCATATACCTATTGTTTTTGAGCTTAACTGCCGCTTAACTCCGCCGACCTCTCAGTTGAGATCATACGTTAATTATAACCATTTTCACTCATTTTTGATTTCGTCTCCTGAGTCAGTAGTTAAGGCTACGGGACAGTTAAAATCGCAAACATTATGCCAGGCTATTGCATCCTGTCGTAAGAAGTGTGAATTCTTAGTGCGTGCATCAAAAGGCAATACGTCAACAAGATGGTGGAATGCAGACTGTTCATGTGATTATAGAAGAAGAAAGGCTGCATGGAAGAGGCTCCTTCACAACCAGTGTCCCAAAAATTGGCATGATTATAAATTTTTTGCAGCTACATTTAAACACACAGTCGCACAAGCGAAAGATAATTATGATATTGAGCATTTCTATTATCTTTCACAATCTAATAACCGACGTGCACTTTTCAGGTTTTTAAAATCACGGAAAAAGATTCCTGTCTCAGAAAATTTACCCTCATGTGTTTTGACTCCTAAAGAAGCTCTCAAAACAGTAGAAAACATTGCTAAAGGTTTAAAAAAGCGTTTTTTGTCAACACTTCCCAAATCCCCTATGTTTGTAGGTCCAGTAGATACGGCTAAGGATGTCCCTAAAATTACATTTTCTCAGGTTTCTTCGATTGTAATGACATTGCCAGCTGCTGCACCTGGCCCTGATGGAGTAACGTCAATAATGTTAAAGATCCTCTTTTAGGTGTCTCCAAATTTTTTGTTAGAGTTGGTAAATTACTCAATTATTCATTCTTGGATACCGGATACCTGGTGACTGGACACTAGCCAAAGTGATTCCGTTACTGAAACATAATGGTGGTGGCTATACCTTGGACAATATCAGACCAATATCATTAACATCAAACTTGGTAAAATTAATTGAAAGGGTTGTACTCCAACAGGTTACCGAATTTGTGGAACAAGACCATATTCTTAGTCCCTGTCAAATCAAATTTCGCTCAAAATGTTCAATATGGAATGCGCATACCGACCTTGAGAGTCAAATTCTTCTTGCGCGGCGCAAGAAAATGCATGCCGCATTGGTGACTTTCGATATAGAGAAGGCTTATGATAATGTAGAGCCCCGAATTTTATTGCAAAGATTGGAAACTCTACGTTTTTCCCAATATTTAATTGAGTGGATATTTACATTCCTAAAAAACATAATTTTACTGTTCATTGAATGGTGTGCATTCTGGCAGATATCAACAAACCAGAGGTGTTCCTCAAGGGGCAGTTCTCTCGCCCGTGCTCTTTAACATTTTAATGAGTTCTATTCCCATTCATCAAGTCGTTTGCACGTATGTCTATGCGGATGACATTGCGTTCTTTACGGCTGCACCTGACATTCAATCACTCAATAGGTGCCTGCAATCGTACCTAAGCTCCCTTCAGAATTGGTTATGTGACTCAAGATTTACATTAAATGTAAAAAAGTGCGCTTTCCTTGTTTTTCAAATTAAGGATACGGTAAATCTTTCTCTAACATTTAAGCAGGAAATGATTCCTCAAGTTAAGTCTTTAAAGTATCTAGGGGTGATTTATGATGACCATCTGGCATGGAGGGATCACACTGAACATGTTGGAGCGAAAGGGGCTCGTGCTGAAGTATGTTGCGCAGGTTAAGCAATCTAAGGTTTGGGATGCGATGAGACGCTCTTTTAATGATTTATGTTATGTATGTCCGACCAATTATAGAATTTGGATCTGTGTTGTTTTCTGGTTCACCTGCTAACAAAATTCGTCCGCTCGTTCTTTTAGAGCGGGAAGTGCTTAGATTATGCCTTGGGCTCCTCAAATTTGTGGCTAACAATGTATTATACCTTGAAGCCAGAATACCACCGTTGTTAGCTAGATTACAATTCTTGACTGTCCAGATGTATCTAAAAATATGATTCACAATTCCATCACTCCCTATCAATTTTTTGTTGAGAGGCAGCCTCCTTTTTTGGAGTCAGATGGCCTCTGTTTCATACCCCGCAGGTAATACTAGTGCAAAATCTGTTACAACCTTTGCACGTATTCCTTTCTAACATCCTTCCAACAAAAGTAAGTGGATCTTCAGTTCAAATTATCTATGATGACATTTTCCCAAATAATGCAAAACACTTACCTCGAATTTTAAATGGATTATTAGAAGATCATTTACAAAGTCTTCCCGTTAGCATAATGATAGCAACTGATGCTTCTCAATTTCATGAAAAGGCCGGCATTGGAATATACTGTCCGCTTTTAGACTGGGCTTTTTCAGTCAGTCTTCCGGATTTTACCCCAATTTTCCAGGCGGAGTTGCTGGCGGTGGTGCTTGCTCTGCACAAACTAGACCCACCATACTCAACAGTGGCTGTAATTACAGACTCTTATTTTTTGTGCTTGTCGCTTTCTTCAAATATGAATTCGCCAATATTACACACCTTCCTTTCATTGTTCCCCTCACATTTGAGCCTCATACATATAGTGTGGATACCAAGCCACAGTAATGTGACAGCCAATGAGGTTGCTGATAGACTAGCTAAAGAATCTCTGAATGGCCCTGTGTTGCCTATCCTCCCGGCAACAACGTACATAACAGCAGCACGATTTCATAGGCGTTCCTTATTAAGCATGCAGACTGGATCTGTTTTATCATCGGATGACTACCTGCATCTCAAGTATTCCTGGAATAGGAAATCATGTCAATCAAGGCAGACTGAGGTCTTTCTAACCAGGCTACGCTGTCGTATTCCGCCCCTAAATTTCTATATGCACAGGTCTGGTTTGGCGCTTTCTCCCGTCTGCGCATTCTGTGGGGAACCGGAAACAATAGATCATTTCTTGCTATTTTGTCGCCGTTTTACCATGATGAGAAAACGGTATTTGGAGAAGCCGTTACAACAGCTGGGTCTTAATTTGAGCAGCCAGATTTTATTATTGTTCGGTGCCACCATGCTTGGATTCAGCCACAGGTCTTTTTTTAACGCCATTCAAAACTTCTTAATAGAAACAAAACGTCTGTCTTGCTAATATGCTTTGATTTTTTAATCTGTACATATAAATCTCAGTATTCTCCTACTGCATGCATTAGTAATTACCGTTTTTTATTTAGGTTTTTCCTATTTACATTTTCTTCTCTATTCCCTAGCAATTATTTCTATTTATTTATTTTTTTTTGAGATGCAATTATACATCTCAAAATCTAATATCTCTGCACCCCAATTCTTGGCCGATCCCCCTGTGTGGGTATGTGCCATCAAATTAGAGGAGAAAAACAACAACATGTGTGGCAGTTAGCCCGGCTGACGCTTGGAATGTCCAAAAAATTGAATAGCTCTCCTTAGAGTGTCCGAAATTTTAAGTAGCGTAATACACTGACTTTATAAGGTATGTCCTGGGGCCGGAAAAAAGTCCGAATAATCAAGCATGTCCAAAAAATTGGGTGTCCGAAAAATCGGTTGTCGACCGTACTTTTTTTAAAATCAATATTTTGGGATGCTTCACATGACCTACCATTTCACTTCAGTCGGATGCAATGGCACTTTTTTTGAAGAAATAATTAGTTATATGCAGTTTTAGAGCGCAGAAGCAACTGTGGCTATCATGCGCCAAACAGAAGGTTAGACAGTCTGGTGTGTTAGTAAATGCTTCAATACCTAAGTTAACACCAGCCTTCCTTCATGAACATAAAACGTGCAAGGAATCGATAAGTGCTTGCTCAGAACAACATCAGACGTAATGGGATGTTTTGACAGTAAAACAAGTTAAAGTATTTTCTCTTACGTCTTCAAATATTGTGCGTGAGATTAAAATGTGATTTACTCTGAGCTCAAGTCTACTTACTGGTATACGGTTGCTTTATAGGTCTTAAAGTCTCAAAGCGACCCAGGCTATGAGAGACGGCGTGGTGAAGAACTCTGAAAATTTTGAACACCTGGGGTTCTTTAATGTGCATTGACATCGCACAGCCCACAGGAAGTTTTTCTTGTTTTCATAGTAAGAAACTTAGAGTAACGTGTGTGCCCTATGAGTATACGACATAAAATTACTAAATTTTCACTAAATTTCATCCCCATTCTCCTAACATGGTCTTTACAGAATAAAGTTGGTTGTTTGGTTCATTTTTTTACACAACATGACTTTCAGTCTGTGCTGCAGTAACTTCATGCAATCCCTGTGTGGCATGTTCACTTGTTTTACTTGGATGGTTCTGGCTTGTGCAGCCCACACATATCTTCCTCTTTCAATACCCCTGACCCCAATGAGGCATCATCGTAAACATAAACTTCGACTAACAGCTCCAACATGAGAAAGAGGACTATTCACGCAAACTTCCCACACCAAAGTCACGTCGCATATAAGTCCTGCTGGGGTGGCACTGTGGTTACGGTGGTCAACTACTGTGCCCAAGGATGCGGAATCGAATCCCGGCTTCAGTAGCCACTTTTTGGTAGAGGAGAAAAGCTAGGTGCCTTAGTGCTGTGCGATGTCGGTGCACGTTAAAGAACCCCAGGCGGTTGAAATTTCTGGAGCCCTCCATTACGGCGTCCCTCACAGCCAGAGTCGCTTTTGGACGTCAAAACCCACAAGCCAAACCAAACCAAACATCTCACATAAACCTGCAGCGCATGATCCACGCCTTTAAGCAAAGTGACACCAATTTCATCACTACCTTAAAGAACACATACACCAATAGAGCCGACGACATTCCTCTCCCCACCAGGTATAAGGGCATCACAAATCCGAACATGGACAAGGACATCACGACAACCGAAAGACAGGCAAGCCTCAACCACATCAAAACCACGGCAGCCACTGGTAAGGATCACATCACAAACAAGATGCTCCGCGACCTGGACAATCACTTCTCAGCACATGCGGACCTTCTCAACAAACACTGGCACGAAGGCAGCATTCCAGACAGCTGGAAGCATGTCTTGAGCATCTCACTTACATGTAGCCTGAGGAAGATAATGGAATATGTGATACAAAATTGACTCCAATCTCACATTAGCACCAAGGACCGCCTACCTCACACACTGACTGCTTTCAGAGAAAGCCTCTGCACTCATGACATTACATAGCAAATCCAACACAGCACACTCGACCCTGGACCTATCAGGGCCACACGCACTATATACGTCTGGACATGAGCAAGGCATATGATAATATGTCACATGCTGCTCTACTCTTAAGCCTCTCACAAATGAGCGTACGAATCCACACTTACAACTACCGTAACATCCCCAGTCAATGCCCATCCCCAAATCCTCACCCACTCCTGCCCACCCTTAGAAAACGTAAACCAGGGACCTTGCAATTTGTGAAAAATACCTTCCCGAATGCAACTAGTGGGGGCCTCACAATTTGCGAAAAAATTTTGTGACCCTAAGGTACAAGGAAGGTCTTGCAGAAGAAAAATGATCCAATCACGTAAGTAAGTATTCATTTGTTCACGAGCACAAGGAAGCCTGCGCCCGATACAAAAGAAGAGGTTGCTACCATATTGTACCATGACATACAGATGCTGTCACAATTCGATTGCCAGATGACTCCTGCATAATGGCGCTGGATCTAGTTATGGTTGTGTGCCACAGGTGGCGCTTTCTTTTGGAAAGGCTCTGTTTTGCGGAGCATATTCCCATGTCATTTCAACGTGCGGTTGTGAGCAGTGGATTTCACGGACAATAAAACAGTGTTTTATAAGCCATGCAAGCATGCATGATTAAAGTTGAGTACTAGTCGAGTGTATCTTTTCTGACACCACATTAGGTGCAATAAAAAAATGCATATTTTAAGCTTTCTTATGGGGAGACGCGGGTCTTAGAACGGCCGAAAATGGTCAAAAAATCGATTTTGAGAAACACCATTTTCTGAAGGTTTAACCTTTCGAGCACTTGCACTCAAATTATTAACGCTGAAGTCTGTCTGGAAATGTGATAAAATCGGTTTTCAAAACATCACGGCAGCTGTGAGTTTCACCGCGGCCTCAGCGCGGAACGCGATGCCAGTACAGAGTTCACGATTGAGGACATGAAAGCGTTAACAACTTTATTGCGCACACGAAGCGCGGAACCTGCGGCGAGATCGCGAAGATGCGAGTGGTCAATCGCACGAGCGTCACAACGGAGCTTTTCAGGGCCACCCAACTGTTTACCACAGGCCCCCTTGGCACGGGACCACTAGCTTCCTCAAGAAACCGTTTGCAGGGCTCAAGATATTAACCTTAGAGCTGGACATCCTAGCCCCGTGCTCTCATCGGCTTAAAAAAAAAAAAAAAAAAAAAAGTAAACTCATAACTTCATGATTTTTTTTTTTATTGCAATTTCGTCATGTACACATCTTCAAAATTTTTAGGAAATGTTTCGTTGGATGGAATAAGACACTTTTTGTTTTGTTTTGCAGGGGGACAGATGGGGAACACTGAAATAAAATCTGCACTTGAAGATTCCTCCAAAAATTTTCTGTAGTCAAAGTCAAAACTTCAAATGTGATTTTCTCAACTTCATATTTTTTGCTAACATGACTAGCCTTACGGAACTTTTCATTACGTTCTAGAGGTACTAGAGGTACAATTTTAATAAGTCTTACACCATTGCATTCAGGAAGAACTGAACTGTGGAGCTGTGCTATTTTTATGTTGCTAGGTTGAACGAATCAAATTTGGGGGAGAGTAATGTCAGCTAATTATATTTAAAAAGTATGGGGCATCGGCATAATTGGACATTTTTGTATGGTAACGCACCTCAGGGATAATATAAATAGCATAGCTCCACATGGCAGGTCTTTGGCTACAGCTGCATTTCAATCAGAGCCAAATAATATTGAGGGAAAGTGTCTCAATCACCTGTAATAAATGACTTAATTAGGCATCAGTTATTTTTCCATAGTATGAGAACTAATTGAGATATAGTACAACAAATTATATTTTTGAAAACAGCAGGAAGAAATACATATACACACCGAATTTCATTGTAATATCTCTAATCATAGAAAAAAAAATTGTTTTAAGACCAGTGTCTCCCCTTAAGTATCATTTCTGTTTGCCAACAAGACATGCCCCCCCCCCCCCCTTCTCTTTGCAATGCATTTCAGGTGGCGGGGCAGGTGGGCGATCCTCGTGTCCCCAAAATAGTTTTTTTTTTTCCTTTTTGCAGCTCCTGCAAAACGCATGCCGGTTACCTATAGCATCACTCGGGCCACTCCATTCTACAGTTAACTCCCATTGAAGAAAGCTCAGTTCAGATAATTTACATAAGATCAACAATACGAGACCATTGGCTGGTTTCCCATAGGACCTAATGTAAAAAAATCTGCTTAACCCTCTACAGCCGACGACCGATTTTTCGGATTCTCAACAAACCACGAAAATGTCCGAAAAAACAGTGTGCACCAAAAAAGCTCCATTTATTGCCTATTCTTCATTTTCAGGCCAGAAAAAGTCACGAATGCTTTTCTGCACCACGCTCCGCTTCCGTGCTAACAGGTCCGCCTGAATTACGCTTGCATCAGCTCAGCTTGCGTCGGCTGCGCTGCTGCAGGTGAGTCTTCGTCGTCGTCGCTCTCAGACTCCACAAGCACTTGGCGAATACCTTATACACGCATGTAATGGCCGCACTTTGTTTTTCCGAGATTGGGGTGAAAATCAGGGGGTGCGGCGATTACATGAGCAAAAAAGACAGCGAAAAATATTATTTGCGGTGGTACCTGCCTTTATTATTGTCAAAAAATCCTAACAACAAAATATATGTCCGCCCTTCAGTATACAGTGGAATCTCGTTTACATGTTTTTCACAAGACCATGAAAAAAAACGAAACAGTGAGGAAAGTTCCGAAAATGAAAACAGTGCAGCTTTGACTTGAAACTACAGTCGCAGACCAATATTTCGGATGCCCAATTTCCCAGACCTGCCTGAAAATCCGAGCCTTTACCATGGCACCGTCACGCACTCCATAGAGTCAATGTATAACACCGACCGATATTTCAGACATTTGAAATCCTTCTCGTTCGATTTTCCGGAATTTTTCTTTCGATTTGTGCCATTTTGCTTTTCTGGCTGCTGCCATTTTAGTTTTCTGCAACCTCGAACCCATATATCGTCCGCTTATCCTGCCATCGGAACCTCGCATACCCGGTATAGCCTCGATAGCAGGCACCGCATGTTGCACCGTCCCGCCAGCTTTGCCGTGCTGCTGTGGTGCACAGTCGTTAGTTGCCGCAGTCGCCATTCACGTGTGGTGTGCTGTGCTGTGCGACGTTCCTACTACAGCCCATGGACCAAGCTGTTATCCGGACATTCAAGCACCTCTATCGGTCACGCGTGCTCAGTCGCATGGTGTTATGCGTGGACAGTGACAAAACTTACAGTGTCGACTTGTTGTCTGCACTCGGCATGCTTTTCGATGCATGGAAGGCGGTGACCGAGGAGACACCAAGGAACCACTTCCGCCATGCGGGTTTCGCGATCAGATATGAAGTGCAGTCTTCATCCGATGATAGCGTCAGTGAATCCCATCAGCAGTCTTCATGTGCTGACCTCATTGAGCACTTGTACGCTGCAGGAGCCGTTCCCATGGAAGTGACGCTGGAGCAGTTTGCTAACGCTGACAGCGAGCTCTGCGCTGAACTCACAGACGACGAAAATGTTCGCCAGGTGCTTGAAAGTGATGACTCCGACAGTGAAGAGCCAAAGGCTGTGCTGCCAACTAGCAGAGAACTAACCCAAGCTCTGATGGTGCTTTCGGCTGTGTACAGTGAGAACATCACCCTTGCCGACGTGCAAGCAGACTTACTTGCACGGCAACATAGCGCCCCGCAGAAGCATATTGGCCACTTTTTCAAGCCGCTCGCTAAATAAGGTGACTTTTTTTGAGTGAATTCGCTTTTTCGGACTGCCTGATTTTCCGGACGTTATCTCGGCCACTTCAGGGTGCGAAAAATCAGTCGGCGACTGTATTTATTCAGCTTAAAAATGAAAAAAAAAAAAAAAAAAAATCGAGAATGGTGGATTGCTGTTTCTTTCGCTCGCTGGAAAGCACCACGCATTTCTCAATAGCCTGGAAGGCCGCATTGGTGTCACTGTCACTCTGAGGTGCGACGTACCTGTGGAGGAGGCCCAGAGCCACAACGGCTTCTCCAAAGCTCGGTTCTGTCAACTCCTCGGAATCGTACAGCTCATGCTCCTCGTCATCGCAGTCAGCGCCTTCACTCGTGACCGAATTCGCAATGATCTCGGCAATGCTCAGGCGCTCTGATGTCACGACGGCAGCATCCACATAGTCGCCATATGAGACTCCAGTGGCACCCAGCTCATTCATAGCCTCCGCTAGCTCTTGATCACAAGATACAGTCAAACCCGAATATAACGAACTCGGATAGAGCGAATTATGTTTTATATCGAACACTCGAATTTCCGCTAGCATTATGCATATATAATGTATTTTTTATAACGAACTACACATCGGATATAGCGAACTCAGCGCGCGCGATCGGTCGCCAAACGCCCGCCAACGGGCGGGCCTTTGTGCCGGCTCCGAGTTCTCTCCAGGCAGCCCACGCTGCCGGGCCGCAATACTTCTAGCGCATGCCGTTGTCAGATGGGAGGGGGATTGGCGACGACTCCGTTCCCCAAGGTCTCACACAGCGCATACGTCATCACGCGCCCACTAGGGTGCTTCTGCTGCTTCTGCGCCGATGCCACGCTTCCGTAAAACGCAGGAGGAGCTCTTTACAGCAGCTTCCACGAGGGACCCTCCTGTACGCATGCGCGGCCGTCGCCCGGAGTAGCGTGAGTAGCCTTTAAAATCCGCGCCATCGGCCAGCCTCTCTTTGCAGCGCTCCTATTCGGCAGCTACCTACCATGTGATCAAAGACGTTCGAGCAGCTCCGGACCTATTGCGCTTCGAGAAAGAAGCAACACCGGCCAGAACTGGTTTCAAGTTTGGGCGAAGGGAAGGCAGCCTCCGAACAACGAACGCGTCAGTGGCGAACTTTCCCGCATCCTCGGAGCTTTCTTTGTTCGCGTTTGCAAGTCGTGCTGCTGCTATCCTCACGATTCCGGACGTGCCTACGTTGCTGCTGGCTTGCATTCCGGCGCTACATCCTGCAAGATGACGACGAAGCAGCGGCGTGCCCTACTGCTTTCCGACAAGCTGGAGATAATTCGCCACGTTGGCCGCGGCGAAAAAAAGTCTGACGTTGCCGCGCATTTCAAGATCCCGCGGAGCACGTTAAGCACCATTTTGAAAAACCAGTCGGCCATCAGAGGCAATGCACAGGAACGACCAAATGGTGACGGCTTTCGCCACCACAAGCCGGCTTACGACCAAGTAGAGAAAGCGCTGTACCAATGGTTCTTGGACGTTCGCGCGCGAAATCTGCCGGTCTCTGGCTCCATGCTACAACAGAAGGCAAAAGATTTTGCCTTCGTCCTGGACGTCGAGGGGTTTACAGCGGGCAGTGGTTGGCTCCAACGATTTAAGGACCGCTACTCCATCACCGGGAAGGTGGTTGCAAGTGAAAGCCAAGCAGTGGACGCTGAGAGTGCTGAAAAGTGGGTGTAAGACGTGTGGCGTGCTGTCACGGAGAGATACGAACCGTGCAATATTTTTAACACCGACGAGACTGCCTTGTTTTGGCAACTGCTGCCGAGCAGAACCTTGGCGCTAAAGAATGAGAAGTGCCATGGCGGCAAATTGAATAAGGCCCGAGTCACCGTTCTTCTCACGACAAACATGGACGGTTCATCAAAGCTGCGGCCGCTTGTCATAGGCAAGTTCAAGTCTCCTATGTGCCTGCGAGGATGCACTTCACTCCCAGCCACATACAACTCAAATTCTAAGGCCTGGATGACCAGAACGTTGTTCAAAGCGTGGCTGCGTGGCTGGGACGAGGAACTTGCAGCGAGCGGGCGAAAGATTTGCCTCCTCCTCGATAACTGTTCTGCGCACCACTGCGGCGCCACGCTCAAGAATATCGAGCTTTGTTTCCTGCCACCGAACGCAACAGCGGTTTTGCAGCCCCTCGATCAGGGGATCATCCGCGCTTTCAAGCTGGGCTACAGGAAACGCGTCGTTGAGCGGCTGTTGGTGAAATTGCGGGTTAACGACGAGCTCAAGATTAATTTGCTGGCCGCAATAGAAATGATTAACCGTGCCTGGCAAGACGTGACGCAATCCACAATCCGCAACTGCTTCCACCATGCTGGACTATGTCGAGAGGATGCAGAAGCTGCTAGTGAAGCGCGCACTGTGCAAGATGACAGCGATGTTGCCACGCTGTGGGAAGAACTCGCTGATGTTCCGGACGCTGTGCCCGAAGAAGTTGCCCTGGAGGATTTTCTCACTGTTGACGACAACGTAGCCGTGACAGCGAGCCCGTTGGACTCGGAAATTGTTGCCGACATGCTGGCATCTGGTGCGAACGAGGAGACCGAGGAGCCGCCGCCGGAGGACGATCGCCCTCGCCCGACGTTGCACGAAGCCCTCGCTGCTACCTATCTGCTGCGCCGATACTGCTCCGGAATACAGGGAAGCGGACTGGAGTTTGTGGAAATGATGTCGCGTGTGGAAAGTGCGATTCTCGCTGATGGAGTTAAATGCAGTATTCAGGCGAAGATCACTGCCTACTGCAAATAAGTGAGCATTTATCTGCAATAAATTTCTTTTGTAGATTCATGGTGAGCGGCACGGTTTTTCTTTAGTTAGTGCGTTTTCGCTGCGCTGTCTGGACATCGTGTATAACGAATTTGGTACTGAAGTTCGTTATAAACGGGTTTGGTTATAGCGAAATACTTTATATAGCGAACAAATTGCGTTGAATTACGCAGTTCGTTATAACCGGGTTTGACTGTACTTCTGACTCTTCAGCCTCCGTGCCCGTTTCCATTTCCCCGTCTATGCGGAAGCCACACAGAGCGAAGCTGGGCTGTGCAGTTGACGTGCTCACTGCAAACCATGCTGAAGCAATGTAGTGCATAATGTCAAGTACTGAAATAGCCGTAGGTTGCTGTCCACAATCAATATGCATGAGACAGTGCTTCACAGTGCATTTCCTGTAGGCACGCTTTAGGTTCTTTATGATGACGGCATCCAAAGGCTGCAAATGACCTGTAGTGTTAGATGGGAAGAACACAAGCTTCACGTTCCGAAGAAATGGTGGATCTCTCGGGTGGGCAGAAAAAGAACAGAAAAAGAACATTTCTGCATTGGAAACCCATCTTGTTGTCAAAGTACAGATTAAATTCTTCGAACAAAGAACGCGTCATCCATGCATGAGTGTTGCTTTTGTAGTGACATGGTAAGAAGCGAGTGTTCTTCAAGCACCGTGGGTTCTGACACTTTCCAATTACGCATAGCTTTAGCTTGTCCGAGCGATCCATGATACAACAAAGGAGCACCGTCGATTGGTCTTTGCTGCATTTGCCTCCATGGTATGCTTCGCCTTTCAGGCTTAATGACTTTGATGGCTGCACCCAGAAAAAAAGGCCGTTCCGTCAGCGTTATGTCACGAGGCTCGTAGCCCTCAATTGTAGCAGATAGTGTGACCTTCCAATCGTTGACTGTTTCTAAGTTGACACTTGCTGCCTCTCCGCTTACCGTCTTGTAAGCGATGCGTGCCTCTTTTGAAAACAGTTGATCCAGCCGATCGACGCCGTGAAGTCTGTGATGCCCAATCTGTTGGCTATGTCTATCGCCTTATCACACAGAATGCTCCAGTCGAAATTGACACCAGCAGCGTGAGCTTGCTTGAACGAGGTGAGAAGAACCTCGTCGAGGTTTGTATACTTGGCACCACAAGCCTGCTTAGCCTTCGGGCCGCAAAGCACGGCATTCCCTTCTATTTTGGCACGCTTCGAGATGATACAGTACAACCTCGTTAATTCGAAGTCATCGGGACCGCGAGAAATCTTCGAATTAAGCGGGTTTTCGAATTAACCGAACACACCAAGAAATAAGACTTAGGCAAAAAAATTCGTTGCAGGAACGTGTTACCTTTATTCGGCATATTTTGAATTACTACTGAAAGTAATCAGAGATGCTGGTTTGCCGCGTCCGGTAGTTTGCGGCTTTTAAGGTCATGCTCTCGAGTTGGTAAAATAGACGAAACATCTCTGAACTTCCACCGCGGCACTCAACAAAACTGCGGATAACGTTCAGCGATCCGATAACTTCACCAAGAGCAGGTGCTCGGGGAGGCTCGTCGGTGTCGTCGTCGCTATCGTCGCTGTCATCGCGCATGTTCGTACCAGCAGTGATCTCACTCTCCAAGTCAGAGTAGCCAGTCTGCTCTTCGCTCTCAATGTTGATATACTCGGCGAAGCCGACTGCGTTGGACTCATCCTCTGCGCAGAGCGCACTGATGCGGTCGCTATACTCTGCTCCTTCTTCGTCAAGAGTAGTAGTACATGGGTGGTCTGCATCGGCATCAACAGTGCTTTCACTGGAAAAACCAGCGTGTTCAAAACACCGCCTGATCAATGTGGGCTCCACTTGTTTCCAAGCGTACACCATGAGGCATATGGCTCCGAGAAGGTCGATGGAGTACTCCTTGCCATTGTCGTAGCAAAGGAGCATGCGCTTGAGCAGGTGGTACCGATAAATCTTCCTAGTGTGGTGAATGACGCCTTGGTCCATCGGCTGTGAGATCGAAGTGGTGTTCGGAGGTAAAAATACCATCCTGATGGCCTGGAGATGTGGGATGTCGCCGTGTGCCGGGCAGTTGTCGACGACAAATAGGACATTCCTGCCCGTGGCCGCGAACTTGCGGTCAAGTTGCCGCACGTACTCTTCAAATATTGCACCTGTCATCCAGGCTTTCTTATTGTGCCTGTAGACGAGTTCATCCTTTGGCGGCAGCCGCGCATTTTTGAAGCAGCGAGGCTTCCCCGTCTTCCCGACGACCAGTAGCGGCAGCTTGTGTTTACCGCACATGTTTGCGCCGAACAGCACAGTAATCCTGTCCTTGGCCTGTTTCCTACCCTTGATGGCGGTGTTCTTCACTGCGAATGTTTTTGTTGGCAGCATCTTATAAAAAAGTGCAGCCTCGTCAAGGTTGTAAACGTCGTCTGCACCGTACTCGCTAAGCAGCGGTGCCAATGTGTGGTTTCTCCAATCCTCGACAACGCTCTCGTTAGTGCTGCCGCTCTCACCACAGACGGTGAGAAAGGTTAAATTATTGCGTTCTTTAAAACGGCAAAAGCATCCATTGCTGCACTTAAATTCCTCGTGCCCAAGTTGTAGAGCTAGGTCGTTGGCCTTCTCCCGCAGTAGCGTTCCATTGACGGGAAGGTGGGCAGCGTTTGCTTTCTGCAGCCAGCGAAGCAGAGCAGCTTCCACATCTTGATACGTGGGAGCCCGCACTCGTGACCGCTTCGAAGAATAGGTCTTGCCGTAAGCCTCTAGTATTTTTGACTTGTTGCTCAATATTGTGGACGACGTCGAGAGGGGCACGCCATGTCTTTTGGCCAACTCGGTCTTCGAACAAGCGCTCTTGCCTGCTTCCTGGATCAAGCAGAACTTCTGCTGCAGCGTTAAAGTCTTGTACTTTGGCATTTCTGCACTGCTACGGTCACAAAGCTAGCACTTCTGCACAGTCCCGCCCAAAAAAACGGCACAGTAGCCGACCCCTAACCACAGCGCACAACACAAAGAAATGGCGCAGGCGAGACCGGCGCGGCGGTGGTGGTGGCGTACTTGCAGCGTCGGAGGCACGGGGGAAGAGTGGGCGAAGCACACCAAGGGATGGAGTGGGGGCAAGGTCACGTGATAAAAACCGGTATGCCCGCCGTGTTGCAGTGAAGCATGTCTTCTCCTCTGCAGGCGCGTGTTTCGGCGGTGCGCGAGGCGCACTGTGGACCGATTTTTGTGCAGAGAGTGCTCCGGCTGGGGCGCTTCGCCTGTAAATCATCACCATTACTATGTGGCTTTGCCTCGCGGCTCCGTAGGGCCGTCGTTTCGCCGGGTTTGCGGCGAAACATGGATCAGGCATTGCCGCATAGCAGTCCAAATTTTCTAATTAACCGGGCTGGCGCAGGCCGCCTGTTCGAATTATCCGGCCAAATTTACATTGGAAAATACGGGACCGCAGAAAACCTTCGAATTATCCGGGATTTCGAATTAACCGAGTTCGAATTATCGAGGTTGTACTTTACTGTTAAGCGTAGAGGGTTGCACACCAAGGTGTTTTGCAATATCCACTCTCTTCCACGCGGGCTGCCTGTCGACTGCGTTCAGTATGGCTGGCTTTTCCTCAAGGGAAAGCGTTCTTCCGCTGACGATATTGACACCATCGAAGCATGACAAAGTGGTTACGAGGTTACTCTGACGACGTTACATTCGACTCGACTGTGGAGGGAAAAAAAAAAAAATGTGGGTTCGAGGCTATGGTGGCATAACAAGTTGATGGTATGGCCATCTAGTGCCAGCCTCTCCAGCTCGCGTGCAGCTCGGCCAAGACTTGTCAAAAGCCAAAATGGTGTTGGCTGGTGCGCATTGCCGGGCGGATTCGAGGAGCCAAGTTGCGACGTATCATGCGGAAACATTTTCACTACTACAAAGTAATAGTGGGGTTCCTAATATATTGCATTCTATGGGAGCTCTGCCAGGACCGGTTGAAAACGCCGTAACAGCCAAGAAAACGAAGCAGTGAGGAACATAGCAGCGGGGTTCTACTATAGTACAGTCGAACCCGGATATATCGAACTCGAAGGGGATCGCGAAATAGTTCGATATATCGATAATTCGATATACAAAAATCGGCTTGTGACGGCACTTACGATGCGAAAAAACGATACCGTATTTGTCGCGTAATCAACCCAGTCACATAATGAACCCACCCTCCACTTTTGCACCCGAGAATTTGAAAAATAAAAATGCGTTAAGACCAGCTCACTCACATGCAAGCGATTGAGCGATCTCAGCGACGAGCGGCAGCGACAGAGCGAAAAATTTCAAACTTGTTGGAACTGCGTCCCTCTTGCCGCTCGAGCCACCGCGACAGCTCAATACAAGGTTTCTGTGTCGCTGCGGCAGAAATCGCGAGCGTTTTCGCTTGCATGTCGATGGCGCGCGTCACTCCGTTTCGGTCGTCGCATCCACAGCTAATTTCTTGACAGCGCGCCAAGATGCTGCGCAGCGATAACGTCAGGGCGCGTTTATCTTTTTATAGCTCCTCCGGTGGCGGGGAGCGAACTTGGCAGAGTGCCTGTGATAGCTTGATTGCACAAGCCTGGTTCGATTCATAACGTCCGCAGCCACCATATCTTACGCTACGTCGCGCGTACAGCACAACGGTAAGAAAGAATGACTCTCGAAAAAAAAAAAACGAAGAAAAACAGAGAGCTGCCGCTTCTTAACGTCCGCAGGCGCCATAGCCATGTCAGCCGCCGTGCGCAGAGGGTTCGCAACACACGCTGGAGAAAGCGTTCGACGTCTGTCTTAAAACGGGCTGAGCTGGCTAGGCGCATGCGTAGCGCGTGCTGAAGGAGAGAGATAGCTCGGCAAAAGAATGGGCACACCCACGCGCATGGCTTGCAAACGTCATGTTTTGGCGCGCGGGAAACGATGACTGCAGATGCGCGCGCCTTTGGGGAATGGGCGCGGCGCTGTCCAGAACTGTCCCCTCTCATTCCTTCCGCGCGTGGCTTGAAAACGTCACGCGGCAAACGGCCAAGGGTGATGCGATTGTCTTTGGGGAAGGCACACTTTCCAGTGCGTGGTGCGGAGTTCGATATATCGAACGACCGGTGAAATTGAGTTCGATATATGACGCGGCTTTCCTATACTTTTACATGGGATTTTCAGGGGGATATTCGGTGAGTTCGATATAACCAAAATTCGATATATCCGGGTTCGATATAACCGGGTTCGACTGTGTATGTGTCATTTGGCCTCCTAACCTCACTAAGCTCTATCACATCCCCTTTCATCCCCTCTAATTCCTTTAACAGTACTGCTAAACTAACCTCACTAGCTAGGGTTCTAGCGTTAAACGTTGCCAGGCTCCATTTCCAGGGGCGGCCTGTCCGGAGCCAGAGATTCTTATCACCCTTTGCTGCTTTGAGGTCTGACCGCCACCGTGGTCAGTTGCTTCGCAGCCACTAGGGACTGAGGGTTTGTTAAGAGTATTCATAGAAGCTTGTGGCCAATTACTACACCGGGTGGCCAAGTCCTATTCTGGTGAGAGAGTGCGTTTTCGGAGGTGTTCACCGGATAGGTCGCACCCCAAACATGTTTATGCAATTCCATCGCCACGCGGGTTTTTTTTTTTTTTTTTTTTTTTTGAGTGGGGAATTGTGCGGCACCGGGATTCGAACCACGGACATTTTACATGCGGACACCTCGAAACCACTGCTGCATATATGTCAAAGTGTGATGCTACAATTCTACTCAGTCGTTATGCATAGTAGTTCTGGAGTACCTTGCAAGTCTGCAGAGAAAGCTGGGGACACTCACACTGGCCCACGAGTAAAGGTCGTGCAGCTGCACTGTGTCCAGGTCGCTGACGCCAACCGAGAGGGCCAAGCCCCGGCGATAGAGCTGCTCGGCGGCCGCCCACAAGGGGCGCATCTGCTCAATGCTGGACTTGGCACACGCAGACGGAAAGGCCACAATCAGGGAGTCCAGCTCAGACACACCCAGCTCTTCAAGCACTGCAAGAAAGGCCACATTTACCAGTGGGCTTGTACAGCCATCATGTATGCCAACTGAGACAAAGGAATTGTCATCCACACCATACTGGCCAGAAAGGAAATGTCTTATTACGATACATATATTAAACTGCTTGGGACTCAACAAAGGCTACGAAACAGTCTTGGGATACAACGCTCACCTAGTAGGACATCTACAAACCGTACAGAATGAAGAAATTAGTGATTTAGTGTTTAGTCAAAGCAACACTGGCACTATTTTATTATTTCCTTAGAACCCTATACAGCAAAGAAGCTAAGCCTTCTCTTGGTATGCTGACATTCAAAGCAATGAACAACCAACCCAGAGTTCTCATTATTCCCAAGTCTTTCTGCAAAAATACCAGAAAGACTACGTTTATTAAACGGAAATGCCACTCTACTAAACTTCACGCCAACTAGTTATTACATGGCAGTTTCATTCTGAAACCCTATTAAGATGCTCCTAAACAAAATGACGTCATTTAGTTGACTAAGCAAAGTCCCTGTGACCATGCTTCTTTTGCACATTACTACAGTCGAACCCGGTTATATCGAACCCGGATATATCGAATTTTGGTTATATCGAACTCACGAAATATCCCCTTGAAAATCCCATGTAAAAGTATAGGAAAGCCACGTCATATATCGAACTCAATTTCACTGGTCGTTCGATATATCGAACTCCGCACCACGCACTAGAAAGTGTGCCTTCCCCAAAGACGATAGCATCACCCTTGGCCGTTTGCCGCGTGACGTTTTCAAGTCACGCGCGGAAGGAATGAGAGGGGACAGTTCGGCGACGGCTGGTCTGGGCAGCGCCGCGCCCATTCCCCAAAGGCACGCGCATCTGCAGTTGTCGTTTCCCGCGCGCCAACATATGACGTTTGCAAGCCATGTGCACGGGTGTGCCCATTCTTTTGCTGAGCTATCTCTCTCCTTCAGCACGCGCAACGCATGCGCCAAGCCAGCTTAGCCCGTTTTCAGACAAACGTCGGACGCTTTCTCCAGCGTGCGTTGCGAACCCTCTGCGGCGGCGCGGCAGCGGACGTGGCTATGGCGCCTGCGGATGTTAACAAGCGGCAGCATTGTTTTTTTTCTTCTTTTTTCTTTCTTTTTGTATTTGCGACAGTCATCCTTTATTGTGCTGTACGCGCGGCGTAGCGTAAGATATAGAGGCTGCGGACGTTAAGAAGGTTTTTTTTTTTTTGCGGGGATGTTTATTTTATTTATTTTTTTAATCGTTTATCCTTGCATGTATGAATCAGCGAAAGCATGCGGTCAGCTGCTGCGATCATGACGCCCGCCCCAAGCGCGGCGTGATAAATCGAACCAGGCTTGTGCAATCAAGCCATCACGAGCACTCTGCCAAGTTCGCTCCCCGCCACCGCAGGAGCTACCAAAAGATAAACGTGCCCTGACGTTATCGCTGCGCAGCATCTTGGCATGCTGCCAATGAGCTGTGGATGAGACGACCAAAACGGACTGACGCGCGCCATCGACATGCAAGCGAAAATGCTCGCGCTTTCTGCCGCCACGGCGACACAGAAACCTTGTTTTGAGCTGCCGCGGTGGCTCGAGCGGCGAGAGGGACGCAGTTCCAACAAGTCTGAAAATTTTCGCTCTGTTGCTGCCGCTCGTCGCTGAGATCGCTGAGATCACTTGCATGTTTGCGAGCTGGTCTTAACGCATTTTTTATTTTTTTTTTCAAATTCTCGGGTGCAAAAGTGGAGGGTGGGTTCATTATGCGAGTGGGTTGATTACGCGACAAATACGGTATCGTTTTTTTCGCATCGTAAGTGCCATCACAAACAGATTTCTGTATATAGAATTATCAATATATCGAACTATTTCGCAATCCCCTTCGAGTTCGATATATCCGGGTTTGACTGTATTAATGTCTACCTTTAATGCGTGAGTGTTAGTTGCCCTCCTGTCAGAAAAAATATCCTTCTGGCATTCCCGGTGTCAACCGTTTAAAGTCCCACAGTATCAGAAAAACACTAGCATGCCTCTTGCAGGCGACGGGTGACATGGGCGGGCCCAATCGGTCGACATCGTGAGACCACATGGCATGGTTGGGTTGGAAAGAGCTGGCAACTCAGGGACCCTTGGATCTCAAGTTAGACATGCTACTCGTACAACACGTAGGCATGTTCATACAGCTAATTAAAAGGGGACTTAAAGTCAACCAGAGCTCTTACTACCTGTTGTGAAACTTCCCATAGGGCCTACGTATAAAAAAACAACGGTTTTGACTGGGTGAAATATTCGGGTGTTCACGAATAGTGGCGGCGCCCACAGCCATTAACCCTTTCCCTGTCACGAACGTACCAGTACGTTTTCGCGCTTCCCCCCCACAGTGTCACCGATGTACCGGTACATTGTCTATCGTGAGTTAAAAACTTCGCGCCTGACCGCGAAGCGAAGCTGGCGCGCTTGGACTGGATACGCCATCTGTCAAATCTTTCCACAAGTTCGTATTTTCATCCCGCACTGTGTTGATATTGAAGAGTATGGAGCGACCCCGCCGACCCCCGCCTCCTTCTTTGTTGGGGGGTGCAGTCGCTACGCGAGAGCTACTCTATCGCGCCAAACGATCATGTGCGTGCGCGTTTCGCGACGCACGTGTGCGGTTACGGGTTCAAGGGCTGTTCTGCTATCTGCCGCAGGTTTGCAGGTTTTTATTTTTATTCTGCTGGCGTGTCTGCTATAATGCGTCAAATTCAGGGGGCGCGCGCCAACACATGACTCGATCGCTGCTTTCGCTCTCTCTCTCGTCGCGCCCTTTCTTGCGGCTAGCAGAAGCAAAGAAGGTTGTTTTAGCCTCTTTCCATCTCCCTCTGTCCTCTTGATTTCACAACGTGCTATTTATCTCCGTTGTGCAGGCCACCGAATGTGCACCCAGCGTGCGTGCGGTTACTTTCGGATGGCTGACTGCACGGAACCTTCGGCTACTGATCGAAGCGATGGCTCTTCTGATTATGAATGCGAGCAGAGCTCAGATCCGACCCTCAAGAACTACCGAGCAGTGTTTTTTTTTCTTATATTATCCTCATTTATCTCAATTATTGTCAGGCTGGTGATGATGCTAATTAACAACACTTGCAGAATACTGAGATGTGCATATTCCGTTGACTATGTCATTTGTATAGCAGTCGTAATCAAAAATAAATCGCTATTCTCGTTCCCAAGCCGACACTGGGGTGCCCCACGGCCAGAAACACCCGACAGCGAAACGGTTAAAGAAAACTGTGTCTAAGTTGCAAACTTTCAGATTGATGATAAATGCACAACAGCCAGGAAAATAAAGTCAGCTGAAAAGTTGCAGTAGCAAAAATTCTTAGACATAACAGCTGTAGAGGTAATTAAGGTGGAAAGAAAGAAAAAAAAAAGATTTCTGGAAGGCAATGACGGCAGTAGCAGAAAGCTTCTATTGACCACTTCTAGATGATGCGGCAATCCAAAGGCACCCGAAAAGTGCGTATTAAAATTAGCAGATTTGGAAGTGGAATTTCTCAATTGGTATTATCCAAAAGCTCTAAAGTCAATGTCTCGTGAATGTAGTAGGAGCCCCCATATTGGTGCACCAATGCAGCGATTGTGCCATGGAACCATAAATTATACAAGAAGAAACATTGAGAGATATTTATAACACTGTACGATGCACTACTGAGATCTATTTCTTCAGAGTGACACTGCACGTGCAATTTATGGGTACCCAATTGAGCCTCATGCTGACCAATGTGCACCCCTGCTGCAATGAGGCCTATTTGTGCAATGTGCGGTAGCAGATCATGGTGGTGGACTGCACTATGGGTATGGCACTCTACTGTCTGTCATTCCTTTGCACAGACAATGAGCATTACCAACCATGTGACCTCCAACTGCATTTCAGGTTTCTGTAAATGCACAATGTTGATTCCGAATCCTACACGCTTCATTTGATGCTCCTCACAAGCAAAACTGGAGATTTTTCCATGAAGCACACTTTACAATTGGCCACGAGGTGTACCTTTGTTTGTAGCCTTCTCCAAAGCTGTCTCATCAAAGCCACCCAGGAAGACCTTCACTGGAAAATAAAAGTCAAGGTGTCATCTCAATTGCAGTAAAGCCCTCTCCATCAGACATAGTGTAGACTAGACAGAAGATAATGACCCAGTTGGCCAAAACTTTTTATTTCTAAATTTTTTTTTTCGTGACCCCTGGGTCTTATTGTGTGTCACAACGAAATATTAAAGCAAAATATTCTATAAACATTATATAAAAGAAAGGACATTTTTTTCTGCGCAGTCATTCAAAATCGTGAGTAAATTCTGCTTCTTATGGCCCCTGTGTACCGCGAATTTTGTAGACTTCGACCCCAAAACAATCCATGATTGAGTAGAGACCTGAAAATCCCAACTTGAGACTGGGTGCAATGCTGCACTTCTCCAAACGAAAGCAAAATCATACGAGGCGATAAACATGACAAACGTAAAAATAAATTTCCTCAGCTGTCACTTTTTGTGCGCTTCTTGTGCGCTTCTTTTTGTGCCCATGTAACCAATGATAGTAGAATTATTGCTTGCTGCACATGAACCTTAAGACAATGAAGGGTGCACTAAAGCTCTTAAGTCCTCTAAATGTGCTACACAGTATTTGAAATTTTTGCGAACAGTAATTTATAGCAATTACTTTCAAAAAGAACTAATAGGTTTTTTTTTTGTACACAAGAGACCATTAGAAACATGCTGACATCTAAATCTGCACGTTCTTCGTAATTATGCGACACCTCTGTAAAGACTTCACAAGGGTGTTAATTGTAATCATTCAGCACTTCAGCAAAAGCAGTTTTGAAATCAGCATTAAAAGTTATATAACTAGAATTTGATTACATTTCATGCTTAAGTAACAAAAATATCTTTGGCTGTATGCCCCCTAAAGTGAACTTGAAGGGACTAATATGTACAATTTGTTCACTAAAGAGGAGACGCGGGTCTTAGAACGGTCAAAAATAGCCAAAAAATCGATTTTGAGAAAAACTCATTTTCGGATTGTTTGTACCTTCAAGCACCTGCCATTAAATCATTAATACTGCATTTGATCGGGAAATGCACTAAAGTCTGTTTTCAAAACACTAAGGGAGCCCCGAAATGACCGAGAAAGGACAAAATTTGTTTGAACTTCTCACGCGCGCCACGAGCAAAGCTGCTGGCCGATCGGCGCCATCTTGGGCTTGTTTCGAAGCTGGTTTCTTTGTGCACATTTTGTGGCCTTTCAAAATGGCGCCGCTCAAACAGAACGGTCGCCCTAGCCGGTTTTCTGAGAGAAACTTCCGGGCCGCTGATTGGCTCATGGGGCGCGCGCGTTTCAAGTGTCCCGTTCCGCGCCTCCCATTGGCTGGCGCAACCGGCACGACATGCCTTTTTCTTTTTTTTTTTTTCTGTTTGCCGTCGTGACTGCCACTTTGCGCGTCTGGGTTTCCGATCGTGTTTCTCGACACATCACATTTCTGTTTTGTGCCAGAATGGCTGGAGACGCTCGCCTAAAGAAGAAGGCGCGTCAAGCGTACGGTAAAAAACGAAACCGTCCATGGAACGCGTGGCCGAAGGACGACGGCGTTGCCTTGGCGCCAGCTGCCCCAGACAACGGCGCGCTACCACGATCGCCTGTTGCATCCGAACCGGCCTGTTCTCTGCTTAGCCAGCCCAGCTGCAGTACATTTAGAGTTACCGAACTGCCAACAGATGCTTCTGGAGGCATCAAAGACCGCATCGACACAGTATTCTATTCTGTTGGTGAGTCTGCCGAGTGCGCAAGAAATGCTGTGGACGTGAAAGAGCATCTGGCGTCGTAGAGCGCAACAGAACGCAAGTTCAAGCTTCTAGACGTCGGGCAAAGAGTATGGGCTGTGTGCAAAGCTCGTGCTGTCCTGTAGCACCTGCGACTTGCGCGAGGAGCGTTTCTCATCTCCAAGGGTGGCCGGTGCAACTGATGCTAAGATAACTGCTTTTGAGGTGAATGTGCGCGCAGTGAAAGCTATTCACAGCATCAGCAAGGGAGCGACAGCCCTGTCCGACTTTTTCGCCGTGATGAATATATTGATACGTGGCAAGGTTAGTGCACGAAGGTTAGTCCAGGATGACGCAGCACACAAAGCACAGAATCACAGCAGCGTTAACCTTCTTCTAGCACTAAACATTGCTACCACTGTCGTCTTCTGTGTCACTGTTTCTGATCGTTGTCTTCTTTAACGTCCAGCGATGCAGGGCATATATGTCACATTACCCCCCCCACGAAAAGCACAGTCCCGGTGCGCACTAGGACGAACTACTGCAGGGGTAGTACGGCTTCATTCTGGCGACATGAACAATCTCGGTGGGTGGCACAGAGGACTGTCGCGGCGGATGTACAGGGGCGATCTCATATGTCACAGGAGTGACTGGCCATAAAACACGGTGAGGTCCTGCGTAGCGTGGCAAAAGCTTCTCACACAGCCCAACTTTACGAGCGGGAGTCCAGAGCAAGACGAGAGAGCCCGGAGAGTAGTGGACATCCCGGTGGCGAGAATCATGGCGCCGTTTTTGAGAATTTGGGGAGGAGGCCAGTCGTCGGCGAGCAATAACACGGGCGGCGTCAGTTTGGGAGATGGCGTCACCAACGTAGCAACTGGCGTTAGCGGTGGGAGGCAATACGCTGTCAAAAGGAAGGGGAGGGTCACGGCCGTATAGAAGATAAAACGGTGAGTAGCCCATTGTGTCGTGACAAGAGGAATTGTATGCGAACGTTACAAACGACAAATTAATATCCCAGTCACGGTGATCATCCGAGACATACATAGACAGCATATCCGTGAGCGTGTGGTTGAGGCATTCGGTGAGGCTGTTCGTTTGTGGATGGTAAGCGGTGGTAAAATAGTGCTTAATGGAGCAGTGCCGAAGAATTTCGTCGACTAGTCGAGCAAGAAAGCAACGGCCACGGTCAGTGAGATGCTGGCGTGGAGCACCATGGAGCAGGATGATGTCGAGAAGAAATGCAGCCACATCAGTTGCACAGCTGGTGGGTATCGCTCAGGTGACCGTAGCGCGTAGTATATTCCGTGGCCACTGCAATCCATTTATTCCCCGACGCAGAAAGTGGGAAAGGCCCGAGGAGGTCAAGGCCAACTCGGGAAAACGGGTCTACTGGGATGTCGATCGGCTGCAGGGATCCAGCAGGCATAGCCGAGGGCATCTTCCGTCGCTGACACCGGTCACAAGAAGCAACGTAACTACGAACAGAGCGATAGAGGCCTGGCCAAAAGAAGCGGCAGCGGACGCTATCGTACGTACGAGATACGCCAAGATGACCCGCTGTGGGTGCGTCATGCAGCTGTTGAATGGTGGTACGCAGGTGTTCGGGGACTACGAGCAGAAGCTCGGCGCCATCTGGTCGCATATTCAGTCGGTATAAGGTGCCGTTGTGGAGCACAAACAGAGCAAGGGTAGCATCAAGGTGATCAGTGCTGAGGCGATTGATTATGCTGCAAAGCTTGGGATCTAAGCGCTGCTCATGGCGAATGTTTGGAAGGTCAGAGATGGCCAACACATATGTGTCATCGTCGCACTCGCTCGCAGGTGGGGGATCTACCGGGTTGCGGGACAGGCAATCGGCGTCAACGTGCAGCCGGCCAGACTTGTGGACAACAGAAAAAGTGTATTCCTGAAGGCGGAGGGCCCAACGACCTAGACGACCAGTAGGGTCCTTCAGCGTAGAAAGCCAGCATAAGGCATGGTGGTCGGTGATGACGGAGAACGGGCAGCCAAACAAGTAAGCGCGAAACTTTGTAATGGCCCACACGAGGGCTAAGTACTCACGTTCTGTGATCGAGTAATTTCGTTTAGCCGCAGAAAGGAGGCGACTGGCATAAGCAATGACACGAGTGCGACCTATCTGCTGCTGGGCAAGTATGGCACCAATACTGTGACCACTGGCGTTGGTGCGTACCTCCGTTGGTGCCAAAGGATTGAAGTGTGCCAGGACGGGCGGGTTGGTGAGGGCTGCAATGAGCGCAGAAAAGGCTTGGGATTGTTCTTGGTCCCAGCAAAATGGAGCGTCGTTCTTCAAAAGATTGGTGAGTGGACGAGCCGTCTCCGCAAAGTTAGGTACAAACCACCGAAAATAGGAGCGAAGCCCAAGAAAACTACGCACGTCACTGGTACAACGGGGTGTAGGAAATGCACTTATTTTGTCTGGATCAGGTTGAACGCCACGGGCGTCGACCACGTGACCGAGCGCCTTGAGTTCACGTCGGCTGAAGCTACATTTCTTCAGAGTTCAGCTGAAGGCCAGCTCTTCAGAAGACGCAAAGGATGGCATCAAGGCAATGGAGATGGCTCTCGAATGTAGAAGAAAATACAATGACGTCATCGAGATAGCACAAGCACGTCGTCCATTTCAAGCCGCACAGGAGAGAGTCCATCATGCGCTCGAATGTTGCGGGCGCATTGCACAAGCCGAAAGGCTTGAGTTGATACAGGCCACCGGGAGTGACGAAGGTGGTCTTCTCCCGGTCCCGTTCGTCGACTGCGATCTGCCAATAACCGGAACGAAGATCGATAGAAGAGAAATAGCTGGCACCGTGCAAGCAGTCGAGGGCATCATCTATCCAGGGGAGCGGGTAAACATCTTTCTTTGTAATTTTGTTGAGGTGTCGGTAGTCAACGCAGAATCTCCAGGTATTGTCCTTCTTTTTAACAAGCACGACAGGCGACGCCCAGGGACTGCTCGAAAGCTCTATAATGTTTTTTTCTAACATCTTGTTCACTTCACCTTGTATGACGCGACGTTCAGAAATGGCGACTCGATAAGGTCTTCTGTGAATTGGGCGGGCGTCTCCGGTGTCGATACGATGTGTAACGAGCGACGTTTGTCCTAAGGGGCGGTCACCAAAATCGAAAATATCGCTGTACGAATTGAGAAGACTCGCAAGTGCTGTAGCACGGCCAGGGCGCAAATTAAGTGCAACCATTCCTGATATGCGGGCCTCCGGCGATGGGGACGGTGCAGGTCGTGTAGACAATTTAGCAGTAGGGTCAGGCAAAAGAGCGGCAACTGTGACGTCAGACAATGGGTCAATTCGGCGAGAGTAATGCCCTCAGGAAGAATGTGCACAAAATGGCTGAAGTTCAAGACTGGAATATAAGCGTTGTTATTTTCTACGTGCACAATGTTATGAGGGAGAGCGATTCTACGCTGCAGTGTCACGTCGGTTATGGGGCAAACAACGTCGTCGCCATCAGGAACGGAGGGGAAAGGCGACATGAGCACATACACTGCAGCTTCTGGTGGCAGACGAGTAAATGTAGAGGAGCGGAGACGGAGCATTGAAGTATCAGAGGCCTGTTTGTCAGGACAGAGTGGCAGGTCCAGATGAAGCAGTCCAGAAGAACAGTCAATGAGCGCGGAATGTGCAGTTAACGAGTCCTAGTATAACGTCGTGAAGGCAACTGGTGAGGACTGTAAATAGGACAGGGATATGGCGGTCGGCAATGGTAATTCTCGCAGTACACATACCAATCACAGTAGCTGTATTGCCATCAGCAACACGAACGGTAGATGACGAAGCGGGTGTGAGGACTTTGCTGAGGCGTTGACGGAGCGAGGAACTGAGGACGGAAATGTGGGCGCCAGTGTCAATGGGGGCAGAAACAGACTCCATCCACAAAAATGTCAATGAGGTTACGTCTGGGTGCGAGGGTCAGTTCCAAGTCTGGGTCGGTAATGCAGCGTCACTCCTGGGCGTTGCACTTACTAGTTTCCAGAGTGGGCGCCGGCGTATGATGGGGAGGAGTTGCGACGAGGCAGCGGCAGCGGCGAACGAGATCGACAAGACCGTGGAGATGAAGATCGGCTGGAGTGACGGACACTTGAGACGGCTTCAGTGTGAGGTTCATCTGGGTGAGCAGGGAAGTGTCCAGGTCCATCATATGCGGGGCGGAGTTGTTCAGGTTGGGCAGGGAAGCGTCGAGGTCCGTAGTAGTACCGACGGTCAGCGTTGTAATAGGAACGAGGTGTGGGGAAGGTGCGACTGCGGCAATAACGGGAAGTGTGGCCGGCTCGACAGCAAATAGAACAAATTGGCCTGTCATCTGAGGTGCGCCACTCTGCAGGATTGCGATTAACGTAGCGACGTGGGGGAGCTTGGCTAGTGGTTGCAGCAGCCACTACAGGAACAGGATGCGATGGTGACGAGGGCGGTACGGGGTTGAAGGAAAGACTGACGTTGGCAAGTTCCTGTCGGACAACAGCCTGTATCATGGCCACAGTGTCAGGCACTGGAAATGGGAATGGTGCAGGAGCTAATGCCTCGAGTCCTCGCCTGACGATCCGAGTCATTGTTGCGGACTGAGAAGGCTGTTGCAGAGGAGCCAGATCATCGCAGGATGATGTGGCTGCCGTGTTCGGAAGGCGCTCAAAGCGATGTACCAGGCGTCATTGTTTAGCCTGCTCGAATCTTCGGCAAACTTGAAGCACCGACTCGAGGGTAGAGCAATCCATGCAGAAGAGGATGTTGAACACGCCACCTGCGATGCCCTTGAAGATGTGCCCTACCTTTTCACTTTTCAGCATGAAGCTGTTTGCCTTGCGACACAACGCGAGCACGTCTTGAATGTAGGCCAGGTAGGACTCCGTGGTGGATTGGGCGCGAGACGAAAGTTCGGTTTTGGCAGCGACAGCCCGTCCAATGGGCTTCCCGAACAAGTCGTGAAACTTTTGCTTGCAAATTTCCCAGGTCACCAGCTCGTGCTCGTGATTTTGAAACCATGTGCGAGCGGTTCCTGCCAAATAGAATATCAGATTGGCCAGCATGATGGTCGCATCCCAATGATTGTTCCGGCTGCATCGCTCGTATTCATCCAGCCAGTCGTCAACATCTGTCTTGTCTTCGCCATTGAAGATGGGAGGGTGGCGGATTTTTGTGAGGACGAGTGGTTGCGCCGATGTTGTTGCGGTGGTAGGAGCTGCCTCAGAAGTCATAGTGGCCGTTGTTGATGTTGCGATCCCAGGTAGGTGGCGGCCACTGCGCAAATCCAGCTTTCGGCTGCTTAAATGGATTTATGTGTGCACACGGGGATCTTTAGTCACCTCCACCAAGATGATACGTGGCAAGGTTAGTGCACGAAGGTTAGTCCAGGATGACGCAGCACACAAAGCACAGAATCACAGCAGCGTTAACCTTCTTATAGCACTAAACGTTGCTACCACTTTGTCGTCTTTTGTGTCACTGTTTCTGATCGTTGTCTTCTTTAACGTCCAGCGATGCAGGGCATATATGTCACAATATCACACCGCGGCTTGCATCACAAAACTTATCAAGGCCATATGAAGATGATGCAAGAAGCCTGCACTGCGACCGCTACCGAGTGCGAGGCCGCTAGCGTTGCTCACATCAAGAAATTTTAAACGGAGTTCGGCAACGCGCCAGGAAACATCGACATAGTGTATGACGGCACCTGGCTGACTCGTGGACACAGTTCCCACATCTGTGTGGGGTGCATCGTTGAGATGTATACTGGTCTTGTAATAGACCATGTTGTTTTATCAAACTTTTGCCTCGGCTAAACAAAAGGCCCTAAAGAAATGAAGAAGAACATGCAGCCTGGTCGGTCCAGCATGCCCCACTTTGCCAAAAAAACGTTGACTGCAAGGCTGGCCAGATGGAAGTTCAAGCAGCCCTGTGCTTGTTTCGGTGGTCGCTTGTAAAACACAAGCTGCGATACACAACAATGCTGTCTGATGAGGATAGCCGGACGTACCATGCCCTGACTGAAGATGAAGTATATGGGTACATAAAAGTGGAAAAAAAGGACTGTATAAACCATGTTCACAAACGCATGGGAGCTGCCCTGCGCACCCTTGTCGACAGAAAAAAAGCCCAAGGTCAGCCACTTGGTGGGAAAGGAAGGCTCACTCAAGAAAAGATTTTAAAAATCCCCAGTTATTATGGCTATGCCTTACGGGGCCACAGAAACGATGTGCCAGGCATGCAAAAAGCAGTCCAGGCTACATTGCACCACATGTCATCGATGGATGAGGCACCAAGACACGAATTCTGCCCTGAAGGCCCGAAGTCTTGGTGTAGATATAACAGGGCCATGGCTATGAATGAGGAGCCGCCACCACATAAAAACAGCCTGCCTGGCTTCGTTTGCGAGGCATTGGAGCCTGTGTTTAGGAGGCTGAGTGATGATACCCTGTTGAAGCGGTGCAGTGATGAAATCACACAGAACTCGAATGAAAGTCTGCATGCCATGATCTGGGATCAGGTCCCAAAAAGTCAGCATGCATCCCTGCGTAGCACTGAAAGAGCAGTGGCTGAGGCTATCAGCCGCTTCAACTAGGGACTCGTCAAAAGCAGCAAGCAAATTGCCAAGAAGCTCAGTTACAGTGCCAGAAATTGCTTGGTGCGCTGCAGCCATGAGAAGGATAGAGGCAGGCTACAGAAGTCTCGGAAGGAACACCAGGAGAACAGTGCTGCCAAGGCAAGGCTTGATAAGCGACACAAGCCAGCAAGGGATCCTGCATAAAGCCCTGGTCGGCTGTAGAACAGTTATTCTGGGACGGTGACCAGCCATTTGAATAAACATGCCACCATGTTTCAATCTAAACTTCGAGTAAGTTTGTCTGTCTATGGCAGGGCTGTTTTCTTACACAATTTGAGCATTTATTTATCTTGGAGGGCACTGAAACGGGCACATCAAGTGCTAAATTCAGTTTTTCATGCTGGTCTAGGGGTACGTACATGGCTTTATGGCTGAGTTTTGCCAATTTTATGAGATGCTTCAGTTACATATTTAGTATGGCCTTCTTTCTGAAAAGCAGAGCTACACGATGATGCTATTCAAATTGTTGTACCTGCATTTTAGCAAAAGTTACAGTTGTCTAAAACTTCAAATGCGTTTTTCTCAGTTCGATGTTTTTGGACACCACACTCAATCTTACGGGCCTTTTTTCTATGTTGTCATTGAGTGACAATAATAAATATGGTATCATGAGGAAAAATGCTAGGGGGTGATGCTATTTATATCATTTTAGCATTACTCTGCTAATTACAAATTAGGATAGTAATGAGAGGAAATCTGAGCGAAATTATTCACTGTAAATGTTGGTCCAGTTTTCTGCCTATAAAGTGCATTAAAATGAATAAAAATAGCATCACCCCCTAGAGCATGTCTTTGGCATTGCAGCCACAAACTTGCTTTTTGCATTTTAAAAGACGAAATTGTCAAAAAGTCCCTAAGAAATGACCATTAATGTTTCCTTATAAACCTCGAAATGTCTTGAACCAGTGCAGCTATCAAAAATCTAATTACAGATTTGAAACCAGTGTGAAAAACTGATCAAGGCTGTGAAGTTTTATTCATATTGGACCAAGAATAAAAAATAAAATTTTAAGACCCACATCCCCCCTTAATCAGAAGTTTGCCTTACCAGACGTGCCCTTAAAGAAGATATGTGAGCAAACTAGCCATTTCCATGTCCCGTCTGCATATGTTACATAGAAATTATGAATATTACAGCATTTAAAAGAAAGAAGAATTGCAAATATTTTACTGATTTAATTTTAACCCTTTGACTGTTTTCGCCGTACAGGTACTGCGGCTGCATTTTTTGGGGGAAATTTTTTCGGTATACTAAACAGTCAAAGGGCTAAATAGTGTCATGGCCCAGCAGGCATTACTGAAGAGAGTGTAGCAAGTGCGCTAAAAAAAATATGTGAACTAGGAATAAAGCAATGCGCCGTATCTGCTCACTGCCATAGCCTCCTTTATACTCTCTCGTGCCTGGCAACTCCGTGCTCCATGGCCGTCGTCCCCTCTCCTCCTCAGTTGAGAAGTTACGCCGCTGGCTGCCGAGAGATGGCGACAGTGACGTAGGGTCACCCTCGCAGGCGAGTGCCGGGTATGTGCCGGGTGCGCAGTGTTGCAAAGCATTCCGGATAGCCACGTGCTGTCGCCCTGTCGCTCTCTCACTGTTTCGTGGACAGTTTTGCAGTGTGCAAGGTCATGCTACTACTTTTCTCTGCCTTCGGGTGCTGCAGGAACACAGCATTGCACCAACTGTTAAGTGCCAGCTTTGCTTTATCCTTCCGTCTATCGCCGCATAATGTTCAGCTGCTTTGAGGCTTGTGAAAAATAGTGACAGCACCGAAAACTGTGTTTATTAAGCATCAATACTGCAATAGTAACGTTAGATGTGCATGTGTGCTTTCTGGACTGAAATGCTAATTGCTTTCCTGCTTAGCTCGTCTGCATAGTGTGTTGGATGTGCTCCTGCAGTCTTTTTTTTTCTTGCAGTATACTCTAACTACGAAATTTCGTGATGAAATAGAAACACAAGCTTTACCTATTTTGAAGATGACTACTTTAAATTGAGTTAAACCGAATCGTGCAAATCGTGCAGTGTCCCTCTCTAGCATCAGAAAACGCAAAACTCGTACTCAACCGCATTGAGGCATGTACAAAAAATAATGACAGCACCAGAAATAGTGTTAATTATGCGTGCCCCCAATAAGATAATAATAGTAAATGCGCACGTGTATTTTCTGGACTGCGGTGCTAACTTCCTCCCTGGTTAGCTCGTCTGTGTGGTATGTTACCAGTGCTCCAGCGCAGTATTTTTTGTTTCGCTAACTGCGCAATTCTATGATAAAATAAAAACACAAGCTTTGCCTATTGTGACGATTACTTTGGAGTGAGCGAAACAGAAAGATGCAATGCGTATATTTGTTTTCCTTGCTTTTCAAGTTAAAAAATAAAACGTTTGTACGACGCGCTGAATCATTGAAAGTAATAGCAGATACCGAAATTGTTCTCCTTAAAGATCTCAATGGCATACTGCGATGCAGTTGTTCCAATCATCTGTAAATCAAGCTGGCTTCGGAAGTGCCCTATTAGTGACAGCAGTCACAGTGAAAATATTTCCCTACTTGTGGCAACTATTCGTCACACCACTTCTGGTACTCTTGTAGCCCAACTGCTGTAGTGAAATGTGTAAATAAATGCTGGTGCCTTTCTTCTTAAATTTTGTTTTACCGAAGTGTAGACTAGCATTGTAATTTTTCTATTACCATCGGCGCTAGCGGAGCAGTCAAGCAGTTTTTCGAGCCATGCGCAATTTCTTGAAACTGCCTCACATAAAATGTCATAGCGTTGGTGTCACTGCCTAACAAGTATCATGATCACTTGTTATGCTTAGACGATGTCAGCCTCACAAGTAAATATGCTGAATATGCATGGTTCATGCTTAGGAACAGTTATCCCGCGAGCGAAAAACAGCGCTCCCGCCCTCGCGCCGACGTTCGTACCTGTGCGCCTCAACACCTACGTCAGTGGCGCCCTCAGCGACGGGAGCGGCAGCGCCGCGCAACTTTACCCGACAGCGCCGCTGTATTGTTCGCGCGGCGCGTTCACAGGCACAGAGTATAAAGAAGGCTATGTCACTGCGCATCTATATGCTTTGCAAAACGAAGAAAAAGAACAGAACCAAAAGAGAGGTCTCAAATAGCCCTAAAGACCAAAGGCACACAGGTCACAGGCACAAAAAGTAGACAACTTTTTCTTAAAACACTCGAAATTGTTGCCAAGTGCAATATCTGCTGGCAAATTATTCAATCGGAATGATGTAGCACTTGGAATGAAAGAGTTTAGATGAGCGGTAGTGAGAGAATACAGAACGCTCATTTTGTGTGGGTGATCTAGAGGTGTGCATGAGCCAAAATTTTGAGCCTGAGCCTCGCCTGGGCTTGACGCTGCAGACCCAGCGCTCAGATTTGAGGCCCAGGCCTGGCCAGTCATGCTATAATTGCAGTCGAAAAGATGAAAAAGAAGAAAAAAAATTCAGGATGATAAGTTTAACTAAGATCTTGAAATGTTGAGTTCTCACGTTTTAAAAGACAAATTTGCTTAATATATAAAGGCACAGCACATATGTAGAATTAAGTTATTGTGCAAAAACAAGTTATGCACTGAATTGAGGCACTGGCGGCGCTGCTGGATAATGAACCTGGTAGCGACGAAGTTTCGGTGCTACAACTAGTGGCTGGAATGACTAAGAGTGCGCTAGCTCTAAATCAAAGCAAAGTGTTGGTTTTGTGGCCAAATACTTGGTGAGCTCACCTTGCTCACCTTTCACTTTGACATCAGTGCCAGTGTTACCAAAGCGGCCCCTCTGCTCGGTCACTGACAGCTACCAAAGATCCATTCGCGGCGAGGGGACAGGGAGGAAAGGCGGGTCGACGCCGAGAAAGAACTCTGAAGCTCTCGCGTGGAGAAGACGTGGGAAATTACTGTGGATTCTAGATGCTTATCGCACTATGGCCATATTAGCGCTTTAACAAAAGTTACATGTGTTCTTGATCAGAATGTCTGGCCCGGCCCACCCGAGACAAATATACATTAACCCAGGCCCGCCTTAGCCAGAGATAGAGGGCTTCCGAACGGCCTGAGCCTGGCCCGCAGGCCGGGACCGGGCTTTCAGGCGGGCCCGAACCCGTGCATAGCTCTAGGGTGATCAGTGCACTATGAAACATGGGTGCGCAATGAGCAATAAGCTTTTCAAGACAGGGTTGAGATTGGGGACCTTAAAAAGACAAAAACAATGAATTATTCAGCAGAATGGAAGTGCGGTTGGTGACCATATTACTTTTCTTTTTTTTTTTCATTGTTGTGATACTTGAGATAACAGCTGCGAAGAATACAGTGTGAGCTGCATGGTTTTGAACAGCTTCCAAAGCAGACATGAGTGATTTGGTTTGTGGCCCCATACAAATGCACCATATTCAAGCTTTGAGTGAATCAACGAGGAGTCTGTAAGCTTTTCAAGACAGGGTTGAGATTGGGGACCTTAAAAAGACAAAAACAATGAATTATTCAGCAGAATGGAAGTGCGGTTGGTGACCATATTACTTTTCTTTTTTTTTCATTGTTGTGACACTTGAGATAACAGCTGCGAAGAATACAGTGCGAGCTGCATGGTTTTGAACAGCTTCCAAAGCAGACATGAGTGATTTGGATTGTGGCCTCATACAAATGCACCATATTCAAGCTTTGAGTGAATCAACGAGGAGTCTGACTGATGTGGGCACACCAGAAACGTTTTGCTTTAGGTAACTGAGCATGCTGTCAGCTTTTCCAGTAATGTAGGTGATAAGAGGGAGCAAAAATGCAAATAACGATCAAGTCCTTGAGCTGTGAGCGACTCAAGAGCTTAATGAACCAAATGTTCAAGGCAGTCCATTAAGAGCACACATGGAGACTGGTGCAGAGTCAAGACCTTCCTGCATGCAACTCAGGGCATTAAAATAAGCCATGATGCCTTTTTAAAAGGACGCATCCAACAGCATTCCAGCACATGCAGTGTAGCCCATGATGAAACGAGGTCCACCCAATTGAGAGGGTAAGTTTTCTACCTCAAACAAAACAAGCAACAAAGCTTCGCTCAATGTCAATCCCAGTAGATCGCTTATCAATGCACAACATAGTGCTTACATCTATAATGGCTGCATACTGACTAGAGTCTTTCATGGCAAAAAAAATTACAAAATCCCTGCTAGTAGTCATGATGTGGACTGGGAAGAGTCGAGGATGAAAATTTAAGGAGATCAATATCTTGATAATTTCCAAGTCTCTGAACACACTGCACTGGTAAGCAACTGAAGAGAACAGTTAAAATATGACTAAGGACTAAGAAATCTAAAGTAACGTTCGACAGTCCCGGGGCAAGCAATTATGATAGGCACCGAAGCATTGCAAGTGGTAAAGAAATGCATCTACTGAAGACAGGCAGTGATTGCATATCCAGACCACAAGAGTGGAATAACTAGAACAATAGGAGAGTATGCACAGATCACTAGCAGCTTACCAGTATCTGGCAAGAGGAGAGTATACAACAGTTGTATCTTATCAGTATTTAACTATGAGGCAGCAACGTGGATGCTAACAAAAAAGGTTCAGCCTAAATTAAGGACACACAGAGAGATGAAACAGAAAATGGTAATTGTATAATGCTAAAAGAGACAGGAAGCAAGCAGAGGTGGTCAGAGAAAAAACATGAGCTACTGACATTGTAGTGAAAATCAAGAAGAAATGGCCATGGGCAGGACATGTAATGTGAAGGCAAGATTACTGATGGTCACTAAGGGTGACAGATTGGATTGCAAGGAAAGGCAAACATAGCTGGAAGCAGCAGAAAGTTAGGTGGGCAGATGAGATTATAAGTGTCTGCATGGACACACCTCGCATAGGCCAGGGTTAATTGGAGGGATACAGCCTTCTGCCTTCAGTAGGCGTAGTAAGTTAGCCTGATGATAGTGATATGCTGTTTATAAACAAAGGCTTCTGTAACCCTTTTGCAGTCGGGTGTTGCTAGCCATGACGCACCCCCAGTGTTGGCCTGGCTTTAAGAATATCAAGGAATGAACACAACTATTTATTTTTCTTTATTTGAAAATACTGCGGACTATACATATACATATCCAAGAAGGAAGGGAATTTGACAACGGGCACAGCCAGGGGGTGCTTTAGTGTCGCCCCCACCCCCCCTACCTCCCGACACCTTTTGGCCATTTCTGGAATTCGAGCTGGGCTCGTATTGGGAATCAGAAGCGCCACTGCTAAAGTTCGCAGTTGAAGGTCCCATGCAATTAGTCATCCGAAAGCAATCGCGAACACGGAAGGAGCATTTACAGGGGCCTATGCAACACATAGAAGCGACAGGTTGTGATAAAAAAAAGATAACAGAGATAGAGAATACAACGACCTCGCTTGCTGCTGATAGCAACAATTGAGGCCGCGACAAGAGAGCAAAAGAGTCATGTTTCTAGAGGTAACGCCATGTGCCCCAGAACATGACGCGACGCAGCAGATCCGGCAACAGAATACAAAAAACCTGCTAACCTGTAGCAAATGCAAGCGTGCATCTAGCACACGCATGTGACACAGACGTGAGACACAGTAGCACACGCAGAGCAACCATTGCCCCCTCAAAAGGGTGGGTGCATTCGCTCCACACTCTTCAATATGCATACTCTAACAGCGCAGGGAGAAAATACACGCTTCAAAAACGATTCGACACATGGCATGACAAGTCTGAGTATGCCAGCTTTGCACCCTAGTGTGAATTTTAAAACACACGGTAGAGAATGTACAGGTACATCAACGACACTGTGTGGGTGGGTGTGGGGGGGAATGTGAATTCGTACCGTATGTCAGCGACAGCCAAAGGGTTAAGAGGCCTTTCTTTGGAAATAAAAGCATTCAGCATGCTCACCATGGCATTTAGGAGCGCTTTCAAGCAGTAGAATATTCAGTACAATCAGATATATGTCATTCTTGTTTCTAAACACATGAAAACTAGAAGCCATAGAATTGATGCTGTACACACAGACAAAGCAAAGTGCAACAAACTGTCACCGCTACTGCCGCTAACTGTTACTGCCGTACATGACGCCCATTCTGAGTAACTATCTTGAAAAACACTTCACCACTGCGATACTGTACTCACTACAATGGCTCAGTGTTAACGCCATTGACCTGCTGAGCCCAAGGATCAAATCCCAGCCATGCTTCGATGGAAGCAGAAGACACTAATGTGGGAGATGTCCGTGCATGTTGCCAGGTGGTTCAACTTAATCTGGAGCCTCGTTCACTCCGTCTTTTGCTTTATCAGTCTGGCAGGTGCATGGGATACATAAGGGATACATACATGGGATACGACCTTTCCTCTACCACAAGCTAAGATGGTTCTTACTGTGCATGTTGGCCCCAGGTTTGCCTTTGGCACTTGTTCTTAGTGCATTCTGCATGCATGATAAGGCCTTTGTTAGCAGCATGTCTTCTTACAATAAACTAGCTGCAAGTGCAGAGTTCATTCTTGTGTTCACTCCCCAACTTGGGAGCATACTCACTCATGGGCACACTCATATTGCATCACTCACTCTCATGTCTGAGAATGCGAGTGAGGATGTGAGTTGACATGACTGAGTGAATGAATGCAAGTTGATATGATCGCAAGTACTGAGTGGACGTGAGTGACTTAGTGGACCTAACAGTGAAGTCTGCCTCAAGAGTTCCGCTGATTAGAAGCATTTTCACAATTGAAACTTCGAGGCTTTTTCTGAGTTTTCATATGTGCAAGACAAGACTCTTTTTCAGTTTCGAACCCCGTAAAACATGGCAACTCGAACCACCTTTGCAGGTTGAATGTTCGAAACTATTTTGCCCCCGAAGGAGCGCGGCGGGGTACAGGAGCCAACCTCTCTGCCTTTCCTTTCAATAAACCCATCTATCTATCTTATCTTCACAGCCATGCTATCCACTCAGCTTTCTTTAAAGTTGTTGACAGCTGAGAGCGGAGAGCATACTGGTGAATACCTGCCAGGCTCACAGAAAAGGCATTAGGGAGATCCGATCAGACAAGGGAATTTATAGTTACTATGAGTTGTTTTTATTTGATTTGAAAGAATCGGGTTGTTTTTCTGTGCAAACCTCCGACATGCCACGTCACTGCTCACTATTGGGGAATCTTCGATGTGGCAGATGCTTCCCTTTTACAGAAATTCCTTTGAGTACTGCCGAGCGTAACAACGCTTGCCTTTGTGACATTTTGTCAAAGGAATGTGACTGAGGGTTGTGTTGGACATGGACGATCGGAAGTGGGTGCAATTTCTTTTTTTACACTACTTAACTGCCTCTCACAATTCCGAGCATTACTGCTGAGATACGGCTAAATTTATTTTGCCCACGTGCGCCTTTCGGCTGGGACATAGCGCTCCAACTGTTTGTCAGCACGTCCTCTTACAGCACATCTTGAGGAATGTCAAAAGCCTAAAGTTTGACAAATTCCATTTCGAGAGAAATCAAAGCTTGGTGTTTCGACTCTTATTACTTTAGTGCCAGTAAGGCCGGAAATCGCTCCACAAAGACATTCTGAAATGACATAGTGTTGATCGACTTCAGATCTGCAGCTCTAGAATTAATTACTGCTTTGTCAGCCAAAGGGAATTTGAGGCGAATATAATCGCAGGCAATGACCACGTAGTATTTCCGAACAGTCTCATAAAATTGTGTTTGCTCACTTGGCTTGAGTTTCTGAACAATGCGTTTGGCTTCCAGTCTAACCACTATGTCTTCATTCTTCTGTCCATCTCTGCCCTGGAAATCAACTGTAAGTAGGTCCTCGTGCTCTTTTAGGACACGTGGCCGCACGAATCTTGAAAGGAGATCTTCAAAAAGCCGAAAAAGTAAAGATTGCAGCATGTGTATTTGAGGAGCTTGCGACTGCAGCTGGCAGTTCAATGCCTCAAAGGCAGCAATGATGTTATTCAAAAAAAGAGCATGCTTTGTTGAGATCTGTGGGACCCTGCGCCACATATCTTTAGGGCCCGTGGTGCGCCGCGCATTCAAAGGCCGCGCCACTTCCCAATACTTCCTGCGCGCTGCCTGTTTCCCTCTCCCCGCTCGTTCAGAGATAACCGGTCCCGCGAGAGGGGGCTATAAAGAAAGGCACGCGCCGCCGTCTCGCCCTCTTTGCTCCTGGTTGATTGCTCTTCACTGCCGAGACGACCCGCGGATCGCTGCCTGCCCGTCCAGACGACGACCCCGATGACCTCCCGCTCCACCATGGACTTCCAGATGTGAGATTAAAGATGTTTATTACACGGACCGCTGTGTATTTGTCTTGCGCATCCCTTGGGCAGAGGAATCGCCCACAGATCAGAGCTAAAAAACCCAAACAGCCTCCCTTCACGTGTTATGCATGGTGGCCTTGTCCGGTCTACGACATCAGTGGCCTTAGCCCATTTCACTGTCACTGGTCGCTCTCTTCAGTTTGCATCGCATGTGCTCCAGTTGTGCACTTTGTGCAGACGCCACTGGAGTCTTTGGAATTTGGTAGTATGACAGAAATTGCACACTTGTGGCTTCTTTTTTTTCATCTCATAAAAGAAAAAACTCAACAGATGTCCCCATTGACTTATTAACCTTTGCAGGCATTTACCAAGCAACAACCATCGGGTTGGCGCGTACTTCAGAATTTTTCGATACTCAACATTGTGCATTTCTTGAACATACTTAGGGGCAGCTTTTCTCTTCGCACTTTTTTCAAAAAAAAAAAAAAAAAATCTACGGACTTCGTCCACCTTCGCTGAGAGACAAGATGTCACTTTTTCTGCTACAATGTTGAATAAATGGCATGGACAGCCAATTATAACGTTTTCACAGACTTCCGTCAGCGCTGCCACTACGTCATTTTCCTTTCCCAGCATCATGTTGGTGCTGTAAAAGCCAAGAGCCATGCAATTAGACAATGGTATTTTCGAAGAACTGAGAGTACCTATCAGCAATCTGGCGATATTCGCATGTTTCATGGCCTATAGAGGTTACCACCAGGTGCACAATATGGCGGACAACTGGATGATCTTGGCTCCCTCACCGCTCCTCCCACGCATCCATTTTTAAAAGGTTTTCAGGCTCGATGTGAAATGCTTGCACGCTTCATTTTTTCACTTCGCGGGGCCAATCGAGCTTGCTGACAATAAAAATGTGCCCCGCTTCTCGATGAAAGTGAAAGTGCATGCAGAAAGTAAATTTAATGCCAAAGGAAGACAAGACGACACGAGGTGATGTCAGTCTCGTGTAGTCCTGCCTCCCTTGTGCGTTTTTTTCCTGTTAGGCTATAGTTCAACATTAATGCCAAAGCCAGATACACGGCATATCGCAGCGTGGGTATGATAGTCGAGTGGTTCAAAAACCTTGGTCCCACCTTGATATTGTATTTATTGAATACTGCAATTGCCCACAGTGCTAATCTGTTTTTATAAATGTTGCACAGCTCAAAATGGGGCAGCATAGTTTTTTTTGTTTTTTCAGCTGTGTTGACCGCATTTAAATAAGGGCGAATATGTAAGAGTAGTGTGTGGTATTAGCGTCAACTGATGGCCGAAATTCGCAGAGCCCCCCCTCCCTTTTATTGAGAAATCCCAACCGCACCTTTAGGCCATAAAGTGCAATCTACAGCAAGTCATGTGATTACCACAACGAAACTGAGGCCGGCATCCGCAGCACTGACTCCGGTCTAAGGTCAGTTTCAGAAGTCAGTTTTGTTTTAAAACGAAATCATCACTTACTTGCACATCTAGCTACAAACCTTATGACCGAAATCTAAAGTAGCAAATTAGAAAATGCAGTATATAACTTTTAAACACACCAACATGCTGTTTTCGTCAACGCTAAAACTAAGAATACACAAGTATCCACTGTTAGAGTCTCCACACCGTTAATGTTCAATCCCTATGTAATCGGCTTTATTTATCACTGCTAACCACTCCAAGTAATATTTGGGAAAGTTGAATGCGCACAACCATCATCTTGTCGAGTTAGAGCCTCCCAATTATCGGAACAAAACTAGTGAAAATGCTGCTATACCTGAAGGTCCAATGTTCCTTACCAGATAATATCTCTACACACAAGGCAGTGACTTCAGTGGGCCGAATTACGCTGTGATCACATCGCAAAAACTGTCACAAACCTGTCAATCAGCTCCCTGTGCAGCTCCCACACAACTGATCCTAGCTATATTTGCAGTACGAGTGTGAATATGTTTGACTGATGGGTAAACCACTTTTTCATTATGTGAAATACCGAGTAAGGCGTGTTATATTCAGACAAACATACTGTTCCCAAATAGTAATATTATGTATGATCCGAGAACGAAATTCAACAAAATAGCAGCTGTTATTCTACATTTATAGCCGCGCTTTCCCACTGCACGAAATTGAGGAACCACAACAACATCAAGCATGCAATCCCTCTATGGACTTATTTAATAAACACAATAAAACTTCGCAAAGTCCTCAACTTAAAATGGGCAGAAATCACTGAAAAGATGACAAAGCAGCACGAAGGCTAACTACACCCCTTTTGTACCCCGTTTGAGAGGCTGCGGCTGCCTCAAAGATTAACGGCACGTAAAAGGCATTTAAGACTCTAAAGAGCTTAGGAATTTACTGTATGCCGATGGACAATAATCAAAGGGGACAAGAGAGCTAAACGTGCTGCACAAAATTTTCTTAGCTACCTCCCATCACCCGCTTCTGCAATCTTTTTTGGAAATATGTTTTTTATTCTGCAAAAACAAAAAATCTGGGGCTGTGGTGTTTTACGCATGCCCCCACAATTCATGCAAAGAAACACCGAGTAGCGAAGCAGACAGGACCGCTTATTGCACGTACGAACACGCCACACCGATGCGGGTATCTGCCAGAGTATCAAAACTCGCAGGGTGCACTGCGGCGATGGCAGTTCAGTGGAACTGCCAGTGAAATCAGCCTCTACTGGGAGCTCCCCTTTTGACAGGATTGGCATCCAGTTTGATGTAATTCTTTTATACCAGGGACATGGATTCAAGATATGCCTCTTAGTATCATGCACCTTGTTCTAGAGAAGGGAAGCTATGAAAGAAAATCAGTACAAGCAAATGCAAGCTGATAAGAATCAAGCTAGGAGCATGTTTTAAAGCTATCCCGGACAGAAGTGCTGCTGTACTAACTGACGAAAGTGAACAGGAAGCGAAGAAGACAACCAGATAACAGACAAAACACCTGAATGTTTAACGAGGGAAGAACAGGAGACTGAGGTGAAGGGATGGGATGGGGAGCAATGGCAGCTTTGCAATGCACAAAAGCATGATGGATGAAAAGCTGGCACAAGAGAGTGCCTCTATTGTGGTTCTGCCTTTCCGTCGTACATCCTTGTCTGCGACATGTACACAGAACGACGTTGGTAATTAGCATGGCAGGCAGCCCTCGCGGGGAAAGGACTACATGCGAGCTTCCACAGAGCATGATTCAGATTGGTTGTATCCAATTCTTGGCACTGGGTGAGTGAAATGGACATCCGAGATGCCATTTCATCCGATCTTTGTACAGTGAATATTTCAAGTTGAACAAATCTTCGCACACTCAGATTTTAGCAATCCTTTCTGCGCTGATATTTGAACAGCATCAGGAATTCCTTTAAAACTTCTGGAATGGACCTTCCTCTATTTCAAAAAAGAACAGCGAGACTTTCATGGAAACAAAAGAAAGACGCACATGAATGGGAGCTGACTTGCAACTGAAGTTTCATAGCTTGAAAAGTGGAACTAAATAGAACAGGCTCCAAACAACAAAAAGAAAAACAATGATGAATCACACGCATTCATGCAAATAAACAACCAATCAAAAATAAGAAAACAGCACTATAACTTCCCTGCAGCAAAGAAATTCTAATTGTTTTTGCTGACAATAACGCTAAGGACGGACTGCTGACACATGCATCCTTGGACCAGGCGATTCAATAATTTCTCGAGTTTCTATCTTTGTGCCTGCATAACGCTTTTGTTTGATAAAAGTGTGGCTAGCAAGTTCTACTTTCTGTCTCTGCAGCAACACCCTGCCCATCCAGGAACACCCTGCCACTGCTCTTTGTATTTCGTTTTTGCTGAGCAAATCTTTACTAGAGACTGGCATTCGACATTTAACCTTCCATGAAGGATAGTCTCCATATACATCCAATATGTTCATGCAGAATCGCAGACAGACACGCCACTTTTCATCAACTATTGGCACTCAGAAACTGTCCAGGATTAGACTGTCTAGCACAGTAGCCATTCAGTGCCTCTGCGCACACCTCTGCAAACAACACCAGAGTACCATTAGCAAAAATTTGGAGGACGTTTAAGCTTCGCCGTTAAGAATGGAACACGATAGCGTTATCGCGCCCCGTTCACATCGTCTACTCATTTGCTTGTCATGCTTTTGAGTGACACAAAGACGTAATTCACATGATACAACACTCGTTAACTTGTCCAAAGTTACTCATTTTTATTTATTAATCCTTCCGGGACGTAGAAGCGCTGCGAGCCACCTTGCCGAAAGGCGCGGGCCTCAAGTTGCAGTCGTAGTTCGTCGGCAACACTGTTGCCAATCCGAGCCGGCGCGATGAAGATCTCGGAGGCCATACCCTGTCTATCTTATTCCGTGCGCCACACGCATGATGGCGCTACGTGCACGCCAAGCGAAGAGGAAGTACAGCGGAAAGTAATTTGCCACTCGCTTAACTGCATGTTCTGTAATTCTGTAATTTACATGCTCATAATTATTATTATATGCCACAATACACTTCTCTAGGGGACATTTCTGAGACAACACCGCAATCAATAGAAACGCCTTTGTCCATTTCAAACCATCTAGCTGGCGTGGCGGAGTGGTTAGCGTGCTCGTCTTGCACCCCGGAGGCCCACGTTCGATTCCTCAGGTCGGCGATTTTTCCTACTTGTTTTTATTTATTAATGCTTCAAGGATTTTTCGCTCATGGCCAACGCCGGACGACGCGGGACGGCAGCCGCTGACGACACAGACTTTTCTGTGACACGGGGCCCTTAACGCTATCGCTTTAAAATTAACTATCTTAACAGACACTAAACAAGCACTCACTGTCTCTGAGCAGGACCACACATGCCTGTCTATCATTGGTTCAGGCCAAGATGAGTCATAAGCGACCACTTCCTTTCAGCAATCAAACTGTAAAAAAAAATTTAAAAAAAAAAAAAAAGGCCAAGGCCCAACAAAACTCCGCGCAGTTCACCACTGCATTTCTGCGAACCAGACTATGCTAGGGAAGCCACAGGAGCTGTCGACCACAATATCCTATAGCCTCGTCAGCAAACAAGGAAAAAAAAAAAAAAAGACTGTGGGAGGATGCCATCTATGCACAGCCTATTTCAAATGAGTGCGCATGATCGTAAGTGAGTGAATGTAATTGCGAGTGAGTGATTGCAAGTGAATGTGGGTGTGAATGAGCCACCTCTGGAGCCCTCATCTATAGCGACGGTGCTTTGAATCTAGCCACCCATTCACCATGAAATGTCTAACCTCGTTACCATTTTTCCACCACACAATAGCATCCCAACAGAATGAACTGATTTCCGCCAGGCCTTGAGCATCACAAAGTGACAGAAAAGCAAGCCAGGTTAAGGCCACGTCATATTAAGTGCCGCTGGCCGCATGCATGAAACACCGTTCTGGACATACCTCAGAACGTCACTAGAGTCTGACGACTGCCCGATCTTAGCATTAATACCACAGTGCGATGTGACATTAGCCAGTAAAATTTTTCAGCAGCCTGTTTTACTGGCAGCAATGCAATGAAAAAAAAATGCCATTCTCGCTCTAGGGCCACACCCCAACAATATTATTAGAAAAATATGGCCCTTACACAGATGCATAAGGCACCACCAATACTGCAGTTCTGTGCTCTACTCACCGTATTAAATGTAAGTGGACAAGATTTCCCTGGTGAAAGGATAAGACAGTACCACAAGGCATCTAATTCTGTACCATCCAAACTAAACAATATAACAAGCCTGAAGGAAGAATGCAAAAAAAAGGTTGTGCTTTTTCCACTGAAAATGTACTTATGCTGTGTGATTACTGCAAATGTTGCTCATATAGTAACCTCTGCGTAGTACTGACGACACTTTTTTTGCCATCCAAAACTTGTACCTGTTCACTGGCGATGTTTATGAAGCGTTCTTGTCTATCTGTTCCTCTTAACTATTTTCCTTTGTCTGCATGTATACCAAATTACAAGCTCGGACTGCATCCAGCCTGTAGAGGTGCTTGGATTCATAGCAAAAAACACTTTGCCCCCAATGAGAGGAGCAATAGTGGTCATATTTGCAAATTCTGAAAAACACAGCATCTTAGCTCCACACATGAGGTGTACGAAGCAGGTAAATGATTATTGCATAAACAACTTAAAAGATGGCAGGCACCTGTGATTTTGAAGGTTGACCTTTCGTTGACAGCCACTTGACAAGGCAGGTCCTTGTTGACATACTGGAGCCTTTTCTCATCCTGAAATGAAGTTAAATGTCGCCTTAGGCAAGAATGCACCTAGGAAAAACTATTTTCAATTAATGAAACCCATATACCAACATTCACACAGGCCCACATCTTTTTATTAGATGCTTGGGGCACATGGCTTCAACTCAATTCACTACAAAACAAAGGGGAAAAGTTTTATCTTGGCTGAGCTAGGGCACAAAGTAATTTTGACTGCTCAGACCGCCTGTAAACGAACGTCAACCTCTGGCCCATAAACCACTGCACTAGCACAACAGTGGCAAGCAACCAGACAAAAAAACAATGGCTGCCTTCAGAGGAAGTGGAGACGCACAAAAGTTGAACACTGTATTTTACCAACTTCATGCAAAGCCTTGGGCCTCCATGGGTTGACAAATCACAAAACATTTAGAAATAAGTTCCCAGACAAAAAAACTACCAGGGAAGAGAATCAGCTCGGAACAGCACGCAGTAGCATCATAACACAAGTGCTCACCTCACGTGACCATAACAAGCAGTAGAAAAAGGGATTAGACAGCAGAATACAAAGCATATTTAGGAGAGAGTGTGTGTGTGTGCATGCAAAAGGATAAGGAGTGAACTACTCAACAACATGGGTATAAACGCATTGCCTTCACATCTAACAACTCTAACCTTTTTGTTGTGGAAGTATTTGGTCGCATGCGCACCTCTAGGTTGAACATGATTTCCTGCTCATCTCCGTTTGATCACTGAAGAGCAAAAAAAAAAATTCATCCCATTGCAGCACCAACGTATTTCGATATTTTAGAAAGTTAGCAGACTGCGAAACATGGGTGCGAGTGTACACAGGCTGTAGCTGTCATAAATGAGCATCTCGGATTTGTGCTCAGGATTTCCTAGTTGTACTACGTTCGTTCACGTAAAAAGCTTTTACGAGTGTTCTAATATCTGTCTAATGCATGTTTTGTACGCTAACATTTTTACTCTGGCCAAGGTCTATCATAGGATTTTTCAGAGGCAACCAAGCTTCCACACTGCCGCTTTACCTTTAACGTAACTTACAGAGGCTTTCATATCTGGGGGGCTAGACATCAAAAGATTCCTGTGCACAAACTACTGGCCCAGTGGAGTGCACACGTCGTTCACAAGATAGTGTGTTATGGTCTACATTATTTCAGATGCGATTTAACAGGAGTACTTGCCTGCATTGCCCAGAATTGAAGAGAAACTGCTGTTGACTGCAAGTACGGCTGTCGCAGGCACAAGCCAAGCGGCTGATCCGACAGGCTGCTCCACCTGCCGGATGAAGAAGCAACCGAAAGCCTCGGTGGATGGGCGAGTTGGCTGTTTGTTTCAAAAATTAGTCCTATTTTTATGGTGATTTAGTTAGAAGAGCAATAGCTCTTCCTCTTGGCTTGAATTTTATGAAGCAGTCGAAACGAAACCTTCAAGAAACTGCACAACTTGCGCACCCGCTGAGCCAAGCTGTTGGTCGCGTCTCTGACCGGCAAGAGGCGCAGCCCACTGTTCAGGCTGCACGGCTAGCCTTTCTGAAAACTGCACTGATGGGTGACATTGGCTCTTCGCTAACTGCAAAAATTCTAAGTGAGCGCCGCCAAAGTTAAATTACTTCTCAAAGAATGCAGACCATATTATGCTACATTGTAAGTGACGTTTGCTTTCAATTAGGCCAACAGTTTGCACACAAAAATTTTTTTAAACTCTGGCCCCCCAAATACAGAAATCCCTGTATATTCCAACTAAGGTAAAGAACAATTACGAGTCTGATGTATGTAAAGCTTGACACAAACCCTAGATCTAATTACAAATGCAATAACTGGTAGTTACCCCATGATTTTCTAATGACATTCAACACGCCTGCATCAATGACGTCAGGGCCCCACATGCATTGCCAGCCAAATTATAAAAGTGATGTATGCATGCAGTTGTGTAAAACGACAACCAACTTTTTGTACAGACATAATCCCACAACCATCTAAACTTTGCTGATCTCAGGTAATACAAGACATCTGTCATTCAAAATCTTGGGCAATGAACACACACAAAAAGACATCTAAAAGTCTTTGGCTCACTCTCTACTCAATCCCAAGAAGGAAAGGCACCAGGTCACAGGCAATGATCCCATCATTTTTCCTAGAAGAGGGGCACTGACAGATGCTTTACTGGCCTGTTTTTTTTTGTTTTGTTTTTTTTTGACAGCACGAAACAAAAACAGACTGCATCGTCTTTGTAGGCTTCGTACAGGTTTGGGCAAGTTGGCCATAAAAGCTGAGTGAAGGCAAGGCCAAAAAGACAAGGATGACAGGAAACACACAGACAAGTGCCATTCCCTGGTGGTTCACTCCAGAAGTGGCTTGTATGAAGGCCATTGCTGAAGAACCTAGCTTGCGCCCTCTATTCAGAACGCATCTTTCAGATTTGCATGCCATGGCCTATCGCAAAAGGGAACCATCGAAAATAACTGGCAGGCAGAATCTTGGAGCAGATGCAGAATCCGACATTCAGCATCAACAGTCATTGAAATGAGGACGCACGAATTTAAAAATCCAAGAGCAAAAGAGCCGGATGTACTAGAGTTGTGAACAAAAATGGCAGAAATTTGGACGAGTTGTTTACACATGCCGAGCGAATGAAGACTCTGCCAAGAAAATGAGGACAGGGAGAAACACACAGAAGGCACTTGTGTCTGTGTGCTCCTGCTTGTCTTTATATTTTTGGCTGCACCTTCATTCGCTCAGCGTCTTTGTACATTTGCTTAAAACCAAGCCTGAAGCATGGCTTGCAAGCCTCACTACCACATCAAGGACAAAAAAAACAATTAACTAAAACTCCTGAAGAATAGCCACATAATACTGAAGTAGCAAAGAGAGCAAAAGCATTTTTAAAGCTTTACTGTGAAAGCCAAGTTACCTCGGCGCACCTTAAATATTCCAAGACTGTTATAAGCAAAAAAAAGGAAAGAAAACAGTACACAATGCAGCAGACATAAAAGTGGCAGAGTAAGGGAACCCACCACAGAATCGAGCTATAAGCACGGTAGATCAGAGGACCGTTTTCAGCCAATACTTTTAATAACCCTGCTTGATATACCAGAAAAGAACTGCTAGGCTATTTTGTAAAATTGTGACTGAATGTGTGTTGTTTTGTTTTGTGCTCCTATGCATATTATTTCTGACTGTATTGTGTCATCTTTGCGCAAATGGCTGTACTGTTCTTTATTTACTTGATTTGCAGTGTTATAGCTATCTTCTATTTTCTTTTATTTACATTACTTTCAGTGCTGTTACATTTGTATGAAAACTGACTTCTATGCATTGTTTTCTCTCACTTATGCTTTTTCTTTGATGCATATTAAAAGCTTTTGCACCTATTCATCACTGCATTTTGTTGTCGCGCTTGCTTTATACGGCGTGCCTTGTAACAGCTTCCTGGACATAGTCAAGCTGCTCTGGCAGCTTTTATCCAGGCAAATGTGGAAAAATGAAACTGAACTGAATATACTCTGACAACCAACACTCATGCCTAACCCAAATTTATAACATCTAACTGCGACCAAAATACAGCAACCCGCTGAATTCACACACTTCCCTGCCCTGCCCATGCAGTCATTATTAGCTGGCTTGCAGTGAACAATCACAAACATGAAAACCCCAAGTAAGAGAAATTCTACAAAGTGCTTGTCCTGCATAGCACACTATCTGAATACTATTACTACAACTATCCCTCCTGCTTGATGTTCAAAATCAAGGTCTGGAATATCCCAATGAAGGAAAGCCATTCAAGAGCAGGCAAGTTCTAACTTCAATCAAATGTGTATATAATTGTGCCAAAAAAAGTTTCATCAGCCATTTTATCTCCAGCCTACACAAATACTTAGGGAAGGCCTCAGCTGATACTTACCACACAATTGACATGGTTGCTTGATGACTTCCATTTGACCAGTGCCAGAGTAAGGCTTTGTATCAGCTGCAAAGTAAAACACAAAATGGGGGTTTTAATGTGTGCAAAAATCCCTGACCAAGAGTCCCCGTCACAGCATCTTTTCTGTAAATGAAAGTAGAATAACTCTGAAGCATGTTTACCAAGTGCTAATTCAGTGGAAAATAATGAACATTTGATTAAAACAATCACCAAGTATATAAAAAGTGACTAACTGTTGGCTCAATGATTAGCAATTTTAGGAGCCCACAGATGACACCAGTGTGGAGAGTCAAAGTATGACTGCAGTTAAGCACAGTAAAGAGATCCCTACAGACTGAAGGCTACTACAGTCTATAGAGGAGGACTAGCTCCTGACTGATCAACAATACTAACCTATCAAGCTGCCATAAAACTGTATACCAGTCCTATGACAGAAAAAAGGCTGCCTCATACTTTATTTGAAAAGCATTACACAGGTTGTTTAGAGTGATGAATCAACTATGTGTGGGGAGAGCTTTCTGTGGCTCTGCATTGGGAACTAGGCTGAAAAAGGAACAGTCCTTTGTCCCAATTGCACGGTGTGTACTGTTCAGAACAGAGCCTACTCCTTTGCCTACTCCTCGCTTCAGAGGCACAGAAGGTTGTCCACAAGTACAGTGACATTTAATGCGGTGTAGTTTGTCTTGCCACAAGAATTTGTTTGTGTAAACACTTTGATGCTGAAAGTGTGGCTCACTGCAAGCAATATATACGTTTTGCATCTCCAATGTAAAGTACAGAGCACGCAGTTCAACCTTTTAACCGTCAATTTAACTCCAGAGAAACATACCAAAATTGCCAATTTTTGTAACTGCTCAATTTTTTCTATTCAATTATGATTGAGAAAATATATTACAGCAGCCCTGATTTCTGGTTAGGATTTGCCCAAACATTTCAAAAGAAAAACCTGCCATTCCGGGTGGCTTTTCCTAAATGCATACCGTGAGAATGAGTCAAAACGTGCTGAAATTTGAGGTTTCCTTTCTTTGATGCAAGACACTACAACACACTAAAAAGTACATACAGGTTGCTTCGTTCTAGCACAAACAAGTTTTTATGATCAGTTGTTAAGCACTGCATGAAAGATCTTGAAGCAGGGTGTTGCACAAAGCCCAACTTGGCAGTCCTTGCACCACATTGCCGCCATCGCACCTGTAAACTGAAGCAATATCCAGCTTGAACAAGAAGTCAGAGTCACTGCCAACACTAATTCGAGATAGTCAGCAATGCTGCTCTAAGAACTGCTCCAAGAAGCACCATTTTCTCAGAACATCACAGCCTCCGGCATCTTCATACGCAGCGCCAATATAAAATGTCTGTTGCCAAGCAGAAAACACACACAAATAGCACAAAATGCATTTTTTTTACAGACAGATACTACCCTCTAGGGCTTCAAAATTGAAACCAATATAATTAACGACTAACTCATTTTTGGCGGCTGAAGCAGTGGAACGACGAGTTGGACGAGAACCAATTCATGGGAGGAGAGGAAAGGAGGAGCCAAGCATTGGTCCTAAAGAATACACTACACCTCATGCCAACAATGAAAGCTATTTGATTGCAATAAAATTTGTCACTCCTTCGTCAGTCCTACGATTGATGAAGGAGTGGCTGTTTCCCTTCATGGTGTAGAAATGCATGTAGAGTGCACCATACAAACAGCCAAAATGCCTGAATAGAATGTCAGACACGGGGTTTTTCATTTTGTCGCATTTCACATAACGTTAGCCAAAGGTTGCATAGAATACCAACCAACACATAAATCAAATCTTGGAAACAACTTTTTTCTGATACAAGACCAGCGAAGTTTCATAGCACATACTAAACACCACTCCACAATTTATTACAAACCACGTAAATCTCCCGGAAGTTCTCCCAATACCACATGATGACTGGAACATGAGAACATCTTCATGATACACTACTTTTTGAGAAGGGAATGCATGTCAAACCATTCACTGACAGTTCTATGTCTGACACATAAGTTATGCATCTCGAAGCTGACACATCAGAATAATCGACTCATGGATTGCTCTCAAGTTGCGTCATGCACTCGGCTCAGGCACTCAAGTATCTGTTGGATCAGCAGCTCTACCGGCTGCACAGAGAATCACCTTGCCCAAAATCTCCCAGCATCCACCTCAGATTGGCTACGCACAAAACCGAGAACACTTTGCAACAAAAATTGGTTTTCGATACGTTCAGGGAAGAATGCGCTCTAAATATTTCGTACCGCACCCCTGCTATCATTTTCGACAAAAACTGCTTCTTAGCTCGCTAAAGCCTGCAAGTAGCTTATTTGCGGTATCTCTTCATGAGGACCCACCATCGCAGCGTGCAATTTTAATGCACTGAACATCGAGTAAGTGCATGCATAATCACGGCAAGAAATGTTAACGAAAAGCGATGAGGTCATACGAAGAAGGAAAAACTAGCATCATTAGAGGAGTCAATTAGCAAGCTCGAGACTTGAGCGCTCGGCTTAGCTGGACATTTTGTCGCACTTTGCACAAACCTTACATAAGTTCCTTTTAGGCTACGCACCAGCCAAAAATTGCCGAAAGAAAAAAAAAATAAAAAAAAAACTACGCGAGCTACAGCTAGTGAGTACGTACTGCAGCTGATAACCGACAAGAGCCGGGTGCGTGAGTACTACTCCCCGGCAACGGCGAAAACTACAGGCGAGTGCCGGTATGTAACCACAGCGTCAATCGCCCACCGCGTCATGTAATACAGGCGAGAAACGAAGATACATGACCACGAGAAGTGAGGCGGACAACGAATGACTGCTTAGTCGAGGTAAGCTTACAAACAAAAATAACTAGACAACGAGAATGTCGTGTGAACTCGCCTCTTCTCCGAGTGACTGGAACACTTTCTTGGTGAGGTCCTTGCATCCCAAGATGTTGCCCGTATTCAGTATAACGTGCTGTACGGACGTAGGCAAAACAGCCGAGCTGTCGTTGCTCATCTTCGCTGCAGCAAAAGTGCTCTTGCGTGTGTCTAGTCTCACGTAGAGATCTCAGTACGAACCCAGCTGAAGACCCACTCGCGACGGCTACGTCACACACTACGACTGCTACGACATCGAAAGCCAAGGGTGTTGCCTCATATCACGTGAATTGTGCATTGTGCTGTCGATACACTTTCTACCCTCGCGTTCGCTGCGCGCAACACGCCAGTGTGTGCTCAAAGCAAAACTAAATCTCAGAAAGACAAATGCCCCAGTTACGTTCAGCACAATTACCACAGCACTCAAGGAAGCTCACACATCACAGTCACGAGCATACGCAACTGTACTCGGGCACATCCACACTGTCCACATGCCCCTGGCAGTGATAGAGCATAGTTGGCATAGTGGGCACACCTCGCCGACCTCGCCGCGAGCAACGTTTGCGGCGGGAGGTTCTTCTACCATGGTAGCAACGTTACTATGTGGTAAACGTTGTGTGGTAGCGCTACCGTGTCCAAGTTGCATGGAGGCATGGAGGAAGTTGTTTCCTTCCTCCATGCATGGAGGTTACGTTACACGTGTGTTAAGCGTGTTAGGTCAAGTGTTAAGCGCCCTAGAAACAGCTAGCGCGGACCAATGGACCAATTAGCTCTGGGACCAACGTTCTGCGGATGGCGCAGGCTGGGCTGAAAGGTTATTGCCAGAGCTCTGCTTTTGGCTTGCCAAAAATGTTTAAAGTACCATTTGCAAAACTTTCTATCGGGCCTATGTGCCGAAAAACGATGATCCGAGTTTGTAAACATTCTGCCTAGGGTGCCTCGATACCAGCGCCGCCGGCGGCGCGCAACATCGAGGCACCCTAATGCTGATATGGTGACTAGAAGCTGGGAGGTGAGAGCTTCGGCGCGCGCGAGGCGAAGCAGGCGTTCAGGATGCAGCGGCGGCGCTGATGTCGGCAGTTAGATCGCTTCGCAAGCAGCGCACAGCAGCGCGCGCTTCTCAGGCAGTCAGACGCGCGCTATAACGGCCAGACCTCATCGCGGCATTTTCTGCGCCCGAATTGATTCTTCCTCAGTTATTGTTTTCACGTGCATTATAAGCTTTTTTGCATATTTTTTTTTTGTACAAACCAAACTGGGAAATAAAATTATGGGCGCACCACGCGCAGAACGGAAACAACCTGGCAAGCTAAGGTATAAGGAGGTCGCTTGTGAACTTAAAAGCTTGCGTGCATGTTTTTTGTTCCCCATAATTTTTTTTTTTTTTTTTTTTTTTTTTTTACTGTTCAAGGATCACTGTCCCAATGGATGGAGTCTTCTATTTATCAAGACACTTGTAGCTCACTGAAAATAGATGCATAGCGCCGCGGGAGACTGCAGTGATACAAGCAATGGTTAGAAAAAAAAAATTTTTATTTACATTGAGATATTTGCAGCTCACAAAGATTGAACACTATATGTACAGGCAACAAATCAAATCATGTAACACGTCGTAGTTTTAGCAGCCGCGCCTTCTCTCTTTTTCCTTGTCTTTTTTTGTTTTCAGCCTGAACAAGGAAATGCAATCTTGTAAGTGCATAAAACTTAATGACACAATTTGTCACCTCCTTGTTGTGTTGAACACAACCAACAAGGTTCAATTCATTTTTTGCCAAGCATGATATCAGTTCCATAATGCTGTTTGCGTTGAGCTTGTTGAAGCTGAAACAATAAGTGAATGAATCTTCCATCTTCAAGATGAGGCTTTCAAGCTCTTTGGAAGGATACAGCAACCCTCCTCTGTCCACCTCCTTAGTTAAAGAGGCTTCACTGGGAAGGTCAGGCCTAGTGGCTGAGCAAAGCAATGATTTCGCACAATCCTCACACTTGGTCTTTTTCAGCATCTTGCGTGCGACATATCCTGCCACATAATATGTGATGCGGGCATCACTCTTCACTGAAACAAGACAAGTGTGGTCCGGCAAATTGTCGGTACTTTTAAGCACATCATGTACTTCATTGAGGCATCCAATGTCCATGAGTTCATCGAGCTTGTTATGCATGTTTTTTGCCGCACCAGGGTCGGCAGTCAGCAAGCTCTTGATCACACCTGAAGACACATTTCCGCCTGCAGGTGCCTTTGCCAAGCTGCAAAATGCAAGGCAGTTTACAGAAAGCAGAAACTGTGTCGGCGTCGGATGGTCGTTGCATCCAGACATTTGCCGCAGGATTCCAAATATGTTTTCTAGGGGGTCCTGGCTTAAACGAGCAGTCGTAAGATATTTGTAACCAAGTTTGCCAGTAACATAGTCAAGGAGGGATATAGTACTGGCAAGCGTTACTCGAAGACCCTCTGCAGTTGGACCACTAAGGAAGCCCAGTTTCCCGACTTTTGCCTCCCAAGTATCTATGTACACCAGGAATTCTTTCAAAGTTGACAATTTTTCAGAATTTGGACGCATACCATCCTTGCTGCACCTGGATGTCATCGCAGCAACGAGATAGCGCATTCTTCTTGTAAAAGCTACAGTAGCACTAGTTGACCCTGTGCCCCACACGCTTTCCACTTGTTCTTTGTATGCATAAAGGCCTCTGAGAACTTCATCACTGAAAAGAGCACAGGCAAAATTGACCTTCATTTTTTCAAAGCCATTTGGCTCGATCACTGCCCGTGTAACGTGTGGCATTGCTCTGAGCCTCACAATGTCTCTGTTGTCGCATTTCCATGCCTCCTTGATAACATCCACTCTCACCCTTCCTTCCGGTGTTTCAAGGCCTGTTGAAACAACAGAGTTGCGGATGCACTTCAATAAATGGGGAAAATCGGAGAGAAAGTGCAAACTTCTCCCAGCGTCTGCAGGGTGCTGCACTTTGCATACAGTCTGCTTTGCAGAGCCTTTCACGCCAAAAGCACGCCACATGCTTCTATTCCATGACGCACCGTCTGTAGTTACAAAGTCCACGAAAAGGCCGGACCTCTCTGCAGCTAGCGTGGCGTCAACAACAATCCTTGAAAGCAGGTCTGCTTTTACGTTACTATGCGAGCCAAATACTCCAAGAATTTGCTGAAAATCCCCAGAAAATGGCTGAAAAAGCACAACCAAGCCATGATCACAGGTCTCTGTGCTCTGGGCTTGTGAAGAGTATGCACCTAGATCGACAAATCCTTCAATATTTCCAGTGCTGGTTACCTTGAGATTTTCAGACAGTTTCATTTCGTCAATTAAGATCCCTCCATGCCGGCAATACTCATCCATGCCTTTCGTCTTCTCTGCAACTGCGGCGAGTATTTTCTCGTTAAAACCAAAGCTGCTTTTGTAATGCTTGATGTATTTTAGGAGGCAGCTTTTACTTGGCAGGACCATTACTTTATGTTTTCGGATATGCTCATACAACTTGGGGCTTTTCATTCTCATCACAATACATTCAAGAAGCCACTCTTGATTGTATTTCATTCCCTGAGTTCCCTTCCTCCTGGAAGCATCAAAGCATAGCCTTACCTGCTGCTGTTGCTTTAAGGGTAAAGCAGAAATGCTTTGCAGCAGGTTTGAATTTGATATAGACGCATTCTCTTCTTTCATTGTTTCCAAGGAGGATCTCAGCTTTTGCACCTTCTTCCTTTCGCGACGAAGCTGCATATTACGTGTCACCAGCTTTTTGGACGCGGTCAGATTATTTTTTGCCCTCATCCTTCGATAGGAGGCTTGATTTAGCAGAAGTTTACGGAAGTATCTGCACTGAAGACATGGTCCTTCACTCTGTGATACACCGAAGCATTTCGCACTGTGCAGCTTGCCTCCATGAATTCTGTACTTGACCTGTCCAGTCTTGGGAAATTTTTCTTCAATCAGGTCCTTCTCCAATCCCGCGCACGAATTCATCTCGTTAACAGAGCGAAGGAGGCCTTCCAAACTTTCAGTAGGGAGTTTTAGAATAGGGGGACCCTATCGGTTAGGGGGATAGGGTAATAGCGGGGCGCGAGTGCGCATGCGCAGAACCCAAGCGGGCCTTGGGTTTTTGGGTCAGCGGACGACGGCGACCCTATCTCGGCGAAATAGCGTGGACCCTATTGCCGGATAGGGTCGGGCAATATGGCGGCGTCCGGTCAAGCGGCCGCCGCTCGCCTCGGCACACATTCGTCGTTACCGCTGCATGGTGTCACGCGTTCACGGCAAACGAAAGGCCAACGAAGCTTGTGCTATGTCTCATGATGCCCGCACCACCAAATTTAAGCGATAAAACGCCCCATATTGCCTGATTGCTTCCGGATTTACCGAGCTGCTAGGCTTAGCGAGTTCGCATCGTGTGGTTGCCATGGGGACCAGGCGTCGGAAAGCGCGGAAGGTTCAAATGAGGTTTCCCGGCTCAGCCTGGATTGATTAAGATTGGTCGATTTCGTCTTGTCTGAAGAAAACAGATTATATAACTGGTATTTTTAGGATATTTTTGTACAATGACAGCATTTTCTGTTTAATAAGATAGCGTTGTTTTGGCTTTTATATATTTAATTGCTTTCACGGTTTACCGTCAGGGCGCTGCGATCGACGAACGCAAGCCCCGCTCCGCTGCGTCGGCAAACCCCTATTCTAAAACTCTCCGGTTGGCTCGAACGTTACGCCACGGCACGGTATTTTCTTGGGGGCCCCAATCCTTGGGTTCCCCTATTCTAAAACTCCCTAGTGTCAAAAACGTCCACTTTCTTTAGCGATACACCTTGAACAAACACTGAACAGTGGTAGTGGTCTCCATGCGCGGAACACAACACGAGTTTTCTGAAGCACAAGCTATCGTTGTCTGGCGCGCAAACGCTAAATGCGACTGTTTCCGGCACTCCAGCGATAAGGCTTCTCGACCAGTACTTGGTGGGTAGCTTGTCAGGACTAAGATGTTCCAGCTCCCGTAGGTTACATGTGTCATGAGCCGTTGTTGCGCCAGTACTCGCATCGTCAAACGTAGTTGTCTCGTGTCGCGAACCGTCACTTACTTTTCTTTTCTTTCCCATGATTTCTCCACTGGATGTCTTCGACTTTCTCTTCGGGGGTAGTCGTTTGGACAGATAAGTTGGTGTGTTTGGAAACAGCGTTGGTAGAGCATCGTCGCTGAGGCAAGGCCGGCCACGAGGGATCTTCACCACGTTTCCATTCACTACATGAATGTAATCACGTATGATGAATCGTTCATCAAAATGCAGTTCGCACAGTACCGAAGTCTTTTCCAAGGGCTTGTCCGCGCGAGGAATCGCTCTCTGCCACGCTCGAAACCTCTCCTCGTCATCCGGCACAGAAAAAACAGAGGCTTTGTTGTCTTTCTTTCTTGAGGAAACATACCCCGTCGTGCACCCGGGGGCAAAACAGTGAGTCTGGCGCTTTGATTTCGCTGCCATCTGTTATCACTACAGCACACGAACGATTCATAAGACAGACGAGCGAAATGAACACATTTTGCAGTCCGACGAACGAGGTGAGAAGCAGGAAAACGACAGATATCACCGACTGGGCTACTTGCCTTCGCCGCGTTCTCAAACTACGCTAGCCATGCCGGAGAGATCATGCATCTAAGTGTAAAACCCCTCAATAAACTAAAAGTAGCGCCATCTCCTCTCTCCTCCTCCGGCGGCGCCGCTCCTCCTCTCGCATTTCGACCGTGGCTCCACCTACGCGGGGCGCGACCAGCGCGCGCGCTCTCCGAAGCATTCGATGAAGCCTTCATCGATGAAGCCTCCGGCCTATTCGATGAAGCCAGACCTTCCTCCCAGCAGCATTGCGATTCCCGGATGGTATTCTAAATAACCTCTTGCCATCCCGCTCAGTTGTGCTGCACCCGAATGCGCAGCAAGTCGGCATTTGAAACAAAAGACTTCAAAGGCCAGCGAAAAAGAGGTGCGAACCGCAGCAAAATACAGCAAAATACACGGCGATATGTGCCGCGCGCGCGCCGCCCGCCCCGCTGGAAAGGAGGAAGCCGCACGCCCAGCAAAAAAAAAAAAGCGCGCGCGAGCACGTGACGGCGCTCGGCCAATGAGAGGGTCAAACGACGAAGGAGAGCGCCGGAGAGGAGGCGGGCGGCAAACTTCACATGTTGGCGCTACTTTTAGTCTATTGAGGGGTTTTATCTAAGTGACAACTTGCGCGCCACCTGGCGCCGTCATGAACTACTGCTGCCCTAAAGTCCCTTGATAATTTGAAAGTAGCGACACTCTCCTTCGCGCCGCGCTTTCCTCCTCGATTCTCCTCGCGCGGCGGCGGCGAGCGCTGCGCACGACACGCTTTTTCCCCCTGACGCCCGCCGGCCGGCCGCAGCAGTGAGTGAAGCGCGAGCTTTTGGGCCAGGTCTGCGCTCCAGGAGTGCACAAAATTTTTGAAAAATTGCGAGAAAAGCATTGAGAATGCCTATAGTAAAGTTCATGAATTGATTGGTTTCTTCTTAGAACTGTTTGAATGGGGAATACTGATAAACAAAGCTTTCAGGCGAGTTCTGTGCTACAGACACTTTTTAAGTCTCATGATAAGGTTTTACTTTGTGCACTTAATCTAGTACTGCCTCTGACTTTGTGTTTGTTTTTTTTAGAGCGTGAAATCTGTCACCGCGGTACAGAAAACGATCCAGGCTGGTGCTTTGAGCTTCAAGATTAGAGAAGGTTAAAGCAGGACTTAGTCTATTTCGCTACTGCCAAGCTATCTCTCTAAGCATAGTATATGTCACGTGATCAACCATGAGATTGGATTATTGGTTAATTGTACATGTATTTCAATCAATTACTGGGCCAAATTAATTGATAGTTAGTAAATTGCAATGAAAATCTAAATTTTAGCTGCAACACCGAACCGTATACCGTTGGAAAGCTTAGGCCAAGTGTAATGGCACTGTGCTAGTTAGCGATCCGCGATAATCTGCGTTCATTAGTTAATTTTGTATAAAATCAAATTTTGAGCTGTTCCTTGCTGCTTCGAGGCAAGGAACAGGTTTGCCACGGCAGTCTTGATATGATGCTGATGGAGGAATTAAATAATTTTATGAGTACGTGGCCCCTCACTGACTTCGCGTGTGGTTAAAAGACAGCAGGGTACACTGGGAGAAGTGGTGGGCCCTATTGCCGATACACTGAAGTTCTGGGGCAAGCATGCTGTGGTCTCATGCGCTGTGTAAAAGAGCTTGATTTCATTGAACGCAACAATCAAATAAAAAAATTACAAGGTGCACATAGGTCTTCAACGTGCGGAAATGAGAAAGCATATAACTGCCAATTCATTAACTATCGCTATCCTATCTATCACTATATCTACTAATGCCAGAGACCTATCGTAACTGTCACTATCCGCAACGAACACTATCACCTCACTATCCGGGCCTATTACTATCATTTACTATTATTATCCGTAACAGTCACCATCATTACCTATCACTATTCATAACCATCACTATTTAATCTGATGCCGTCCCATGACCCATTGATATACTTCAATTTTCATTGACTTACGTTGTCAGTCATATCTCTATTATCTCATAATATCTGATGAGACAACTATACATTGACTTTTAATTCTTATACTTTCTTGTTTTCTCATAAATGGAGGTGGGAAAAGAGCAAGCCACAGAAATAACTGACTACTATCAGCGCGAGGTTCATGTCTCTGTCGAGGAGGCTTCCTTTACTTCAAGACAGGTCGGTGAGAGAAAATTGATGGAACTGCGTTTGGTCTGTTTTTTTTTCGAGTTCGTGTAATATTGGCGGCTCAAACTGGTCTTCAGTGAAATGTAGCTAGAACATAGAGCGATGAGATAATTACTCAGGCTAGGTGAAAAAAAAATCTTGCATACAATTGAAATGAGTAATATGTTACAGTGTTAAGAATTGTTGCTCGCAAAATGTTCCCCTATTTTTACATAATAACTATAATCATCATTGATTGTTTAAGTTTCGTAAATACAGAAAATTGATGCAATGATTCCGGCTGATTTGACATCGATGGGATAACTTTTCTCGCAATAAATGAATACGCGGAATCGCGCTTTTAGAGCTCCAGCTTTCAAAGCGAAGGTAACCTGCCAACGCCTTGTAGTCATGGTCAAAGTGAAGCGTGTGTGATCATATGAACACCTCCTGCACATTGGCCGTATCCCTGATAAAACGAACGCGTATTTTTTAACCCACGCGTGCGTCGAAGCATGGCAAGACACATTCAAGAATTGAAAAAAAAAAGATGCCATACGACCTAACTAGTGCAGATTACCCGCAATACCTCGGGTTTACTTGCCAGAGTTTTTCAGGGCCAGCATTCAATGCTCCCGAGTAACCGACGCACACTACAAGTAAAAGCTGGAAAGGCTAGCTCCTCTACAAGCCCGAATTTTGATTTTTAGTGAAGGAGGCCAGGGATCCTAGCATAATCGCGACAAATGCAATCGAGAGACTGTAATTTTCCAGTTATTTCTGACAGCAAAAAGCAGATTATAGCGCCCTGTTTCTCACTGTACAGAAGTCGAAGCGTGTTAAATGATGGAGCCTTGGAGCCTCGCAGAATATTCAGCATGCTGCAGAGGACAACCTTATTTTGCCGCCGCAAAAATATTGAGCAGCAAGCAGGAATAAAAAACGCAGCGTCAGGTGACGCGCTATTACGGGGAGTGAGAAAGGCACTCGACGTCGCAAACAACTCTGTTGCTTCTAGGAATAAACGTCTTTCGACTAATCTTGTGAATCCATTCACTCGTGCGCAAGCCGTCACGCTTGCCTTGAGATATCATGAATACCGCATAACCATCTTCAGATCGCTTGCTGCAGTTGTACGCGCTACAGCACGGCATAGAGCTTGCACGCTGCAATAAAAGCACAGCGCGCAATATTCGCTCGCCGAAAATAGGGGAAAAATGGCGCGAAGGAAAAAGAAAACAAGGAAAACGCCGGACGCGCGTTGGTTTCCAAGGGCAACGGCAAGGAGACCAATCGTCGCTCAGGAAATCGGGCGGAGAGCCGGCCTTCAGCGAAGGGGCGCGCAGGGGGCGAGGAGGAGGCGAGGAGGTAGCGCGGCGGCGGCAAAGTTCAATCGTTGGCGTAACTTTCAAAGTATCAAGGGGTTTTAGGTACGCTGCCACTAGTATCGCCACCTCTTGCCATCTTGGCGAACACCTTTATCAGGGTGTACTAGCCACCTGGCTCACAGATGGCACCACATAACCCCGACAATCAGGGACGAAAATACTGGCCAACCAGTCAACGACATTTCACAACACCTCACACGACACATGTCGCAGACATATGAATCCCCCCTGCCTTTGGACCCTATGACACGCCACGAATGCTCAACCCAGCCAGCCCCCAACCAGCCCAAAGGAGGATCTGAGCCTGGCTGGAAGGTCACGCGAGCGGCCTTAGACCGCGCTATATCACGCATTGGAGCGCACACCGCGCAGGGACTCGACGGCATCCCGGCAGGTGTGGTTAAGAGTCTCGGCGATGCTGCGCGGGATATCCTGGCATCCATATTCACCGGAATAATAAATGGCTACCCGATCTCGTCGGGCTGGCAGTGTGGCAGGGTTAGCCTCGTACCAAAGAAAGGAGGCGATGCGGGGCTCTTGCGAGACTACCGGCCGCTCACCGTAACGAGCGTACTCTACCGGCTGTTCGCCCACATTTTGAAAGGGTGGATGAGTGGATGGGCAGAGAATGCGAGTGTGCTCACTGAACTTCAGAATGGATTCCGCCCAGGACGACGCCTAGAGGACAACCTCTTTGTGCTTAGCCAGACGATGGAAATTGCTCGAAAAGAAGCTCGGGGCCTGGTGGGCTGCTTCCTGGACGTCGCCAAGGCGTACGATAGCGTCCCCCTTGAGCCATTGTTCCATGGTCTGGGAGAGCTGGAAATGCCACCGGTGTGGATAAACCTACTGCGCCGGCTGTACTCCGAGAACACGGTTGTGGCCTGCTTTGGTGGCGCCCGCTCGGAGCACGTGCCCGTTACGAGGAGCCTCAAACAGGGCTGCCCACTCTCACCGCTCCTATATGCTCTATATGCTGCAAGCCTTGAGCAAACCCTACTTGAATCAGGGCTGAGCTTCCTGTTTCCCCATATGTATGAGGGAATGCCGGAAGTGTGGGTTCTGCCAGGCCTTGCATACGCCGACGACCTGGTGCTGCTGGCAGAGAACGTGGACACCCTCCAGCAACTGGTCACCCTGGCCGCCACCTGCGTGCACCGACTGGGCCTGCAATTCAACGCCAGGAAGTCCGCAGTGCTGCAATTCTCGAGCCCGCCCAGTGGGGCTGAGGTGACCCTGCCCTACGGTGACACCGCAACGGGGCCGAGTGAAGGGGAGGGGGTATGAAAGAGGGGAAAGGAAGGGGGATCGTCAGCAGGGGCACGGCCGGGTGGCCGGTCTCGGGGGAGAGCGCGTGCTCTTTCTTACGGCCTTCTCAATCGCCGCGGGAACAATGGGAACGTTTCTTCTTGAGTTGCGCTCTCCGCCACCGCAAGGGGCGCGACCTGCTCACTGTTCGCTCCGCGTCTGCTTCAGCGGCGGCGGGTGGCTTTTGCCTGGTTTCGCACTGTCGCTCGCGAGTTTCGGGGTGAGTGCAGCCCCGAAATTAAAGAACACAGAAGGTAGATGCTGCAGCGGCATGTCGTCAACGTACTACACACGTGAACGGATATAAAAAACACTGTCGTTCAGCAAACGTTCGACAAGCATGGCATACATTGCGGCATGGTAGCTACTTTTGTCCATTTTAATCCGATTTTTTCCCAAGCCTGTACAAGAATAGGAACAAAAAAAACTTAATGAGAAGTGATCACATCGAAGCTTCTTCAAGGCTAACATGACAGCAACTCGTCTGCTACAGCAAAACCGTCTTTAGCGCTAGATGCGAAACCATACATGTAACACCGAAGATGAAAATAATTTCATAAAAATGTAATGTAAATTGCAAAATGCTTGCATGATATAAAGTATTAGTATAACAGTCAAAGTAAACGTTGAAGGGTTGAGTTTTAAATGTTTTTACAATTCATATATTAGCCAATGTGTGGTATTATAAAGATTATTTTAATTTTGCAAATAAACATTGTTATAAGGAAATTTTTACTTGATATTAAGGTTGTTATGAAAGCAATAAAAAATGGTTCGATATTGATCATGACACCACTTGTGCTCGAATTGGTAAAAAGAGGCCAATAAATGATGAAGGTGATACTCGATGCAGTGACTTACAAATGAGTTCACCTGCTATATCGAAAGTATGCAAGAAACTTCTAAAGCGTTAAAGAAGGACACTCTCACTGAAGACTCATTTCAAGCCCTATATAGCGACCCATTCAGGCTCTCTACGGGAAAGTAAGGTTAGTGTGCGGAAGGGAATGACATATGCTAGATGCGAGGGCCGTAACAGCTAGCGGCACATGACTACATTGTCAAGACGGACGTTTCATCTGAGAGCAAAATCAAGGCACTGAAGGAAGTGATGGCATCTCCTACCATCCCATTTCCCACTGTCACATATTCCGGTTTACCTTACGCCGCTGGATATATCATTTAGTTAATCAACTTCGGGTGTGACGCTTGCGCTATTCTTGAAACTAGCGAAAGAAGCAGCCCCAATGTAGTACGCTCTTCTACAAGGACAATATTCTAGTGGACTGCATTATCCGAAACCAGAGCTTGTTGCCCTATTGGACAAGCTTTTTTTTTTCGAAAAAGCTGCCGTGCACCTACTATACACACAAATGTTCTCGAAGTACCTAAGATCCTGATTCAGTCAGCATTTCAGAATTCAACACTGAGTTGCCCGAAAGGAATTGACAACAGCTATGTTATTAGGTCAGCTTTTTTGATATTTGAAACATTTCTCAGAATTCTCTCAATTAATTGTACAAGGAAAGTGACAGAGAAGACCGAGAGGCCAACTCCTTATGTGCAAAAGCCGTGCAGGAAGATTTTGAGACTGAATTTTCTAGACGCAGGTCGCATTTTGATGAATTGATAAACATATAGTGCAATGTGTAACTTTGAAGGACAATTTTTTTATTGTTTGCCGCTCTCCGACTCTGCTTAACTGTTTATGCCCATTTCCTTGATTAAAAGTAGTCGCGACAATACATATACATCTTCGGTCTTTCAACCGACTGATATGTTTTGAACGAAGCTAGAACAGCCCACTCCACTAGACAAGTGAAATTTTTACTATATGAGCAAATTTTTGTTGTTTACTCAGAATCTGACATGCGCCATGAATTTTTGCCGGTGCCTTTTTTGATCTAAACGAAAATGGTAGCGGTTGATAGAATCTCCACCCAACAGTTCACCATGCACTCATGTCAGGCCGCGCTACACCTGCTTAAAACATTCAAAGGCACATTGCATAGCCTGGTAAATTTATTTTTGTACAAAACTTAGGGGTAAAAAATGTTGAAGTATACCCGAAGCTTCATTCGACCGTGCACGGCCGCACTGACGAAGGAGCGCGCGCGTGAGCGGATTGTTGACTGTATTTTATTCATCGTACACGATAAATGTTCGATGTTGATTGCGGATTTGTATAAACCATAAGGGGCGAAATGTCAGGACCTGCCGGTTGCAACTGACGCGGGCGAAGGTAAAAGCGAGCGCGCGTTTCCCTCGCGCGTGAACGGCTGTAGCGGAGGAGCAGCAGTGGGGCGGTGGCGACCCCACCGAGGCGCGGCGGGCGGTGCAAACAGACCCCATTGGAGAGGCCGTAAGAGAAAGAAGCGCTCTCTCCCTCGAGACCGGCCGTGGCAGGGGAAAGCGAGGAAAAGTTTTCTCCTAAAGGGAAGCTGTGCCGCCCTCTATGGGAGTTTGCATGAAGTTTCCCGACGACGAGTTCAGCTACCGTAGTTCAGCCACTATGGGCGCCCAAAGCATCATGGGCCGGAGAACTATCGAGTGCAGAACTACAACTTTTGGCAAAAAAATAATGCAAAGATAAACGCTGCTGTTCAGCAAAAAAAATGTCTTAACATTCAAAATTGTGACTATAAATTGCAAAAAGACAGCGAAACAGCATGTCATTGTGAAATTTATCCAATATAAGCGATGGCTCTTTCTCCTTTGAGAGCCCCACCGGGGTGGCGCAGCTGTTACGGCGCTCAACTACTGTTCCCAAGGGCGCGGGATCGAATCCCGGCCTCGGCGGCGGCCCCTTCGTTGGCAGCGAAAAGCAAGGTTCCCGTGTGCTGTGCGATGTCAGTGCACGTTAAAGAATCCCAGGTGGTCGAAATTTCTGGAGTCCACTACGGCGTCTCTCATTGCCCGAGTCGCTTTGGGACGTTAACACTACAAACGAAAGCAAACCTTTCTCCTTTGAGCAGCACAGCTAACAATATTCCGCACTTAATAGACATACTTTGAGAGGAAAGAGACGTTTTGGAAATATTTATGGTTGCTCAATTACTTTAGGAAGTTTTTTAGTGGCATTTGAAAAACAGAAACCTTTTATTGCCGAAGACTGCTTTTGCGCTTTCGCTACTATGACTTTTGCGGTCTACATTCGCACCTCGAGATCATGATAATGATGAAATTGAGAGATCATAGTAACACCATTCCGTGCACCCAAGAAAAGCCGACTGCCCCGCACCAAGTAGGACACCGGCCTATGATTCTTAGCATGCCCATGGTGCCCACGGAGGACAGTCTAGCCATGGCATACAACATAAAAACACATTTGCTCATGTTTTATGCCACGGTTAGACTGTCCTCCGTTATGCGACAGGCAGCTCCCAAAAAGAGCCTTCAGCCTGGTCGCTTTATGGCTAAGGACATTGTTTAGAACACAATGCCGCGAGGATATGCATCTCTGCCAAGGAGCCCAGAGTGACCCTACTCGCTCGCTGCCATCCTAGCGCAACTTCTGAGCGAACGGCGCCCACCGCGTCCAGCGCCCGGTGCTTTCCAGCCATCATGGCTGTAATACCAGTCAGCAGATTGCGGCACCCGGCTCCCAGAGCCAAAGAAACAGAAGAGAAAATACTTACAACGATATAGAAGAAAAGTAGGGCCACCGTCCGGGCTGATCGAGGCAATCACTCAGCTTCCGGTTTGCTGTTCTCGTGGACGGCTCGGTCTCGCACTCCATGTTCGGACCTCGTGGCTACACCTTTGAAATGTCTCGGAACACACGCACACATACATGAAAATTAAAGAAAACATGCACAACCATTTGTTCTCGCTACTACCCCTCTCACCTCGTCGCCAAGAAAGCAGAACTTGGTATTTTTGGGGCTGAGAAGGCGAATGGGAAGTTTCGCGGAACCAGATTATTATGCCTGCAAACGAACCGCGGATGCCCGTGCTTGGTGTGGATTAACGGAACGCAGTGCGGTGCCGGATAAAATTGTTTGGCTCTCGCACTGGTCCGCATTTTGCCAATTGGTTAATTACTCATTTTGCGCAATTTTTTCGACCTTTTCGGAGATCCGGAGGGTTGTGCAGAGATCAAGTTACGGTGATCAAGTAAAGCTGAATGGACTTGCTGCCATTTTCCACATTCCTGCCTGCGGCCCTGTGGCCATGAGTCACCGTGCTGCGGAGTCTCATGGAAACAGTCCGGCTCAACAGGAGGCCAACCCCTGCCTGCCAACAAAGGCGTGTTAGCGGGAACAATACCCTTCCGTCAGGCTAACTTCTGGGACCTGCCGACGGATAGTGGGGCCCCTTCACCTTGCTGCTCGTCGGATGGCACCAACATTTGGATCGTACTGGTTGGTGCCTTGCCTGTGCGAGCTGCCCTGCGGTAGTCCTGCAAGGCTCGTGTGTACCCCACGGATGGCATCCAAGGAGCAGCTCTCAACAACCATAGGTAGAAAAAAACAGTTGCCTCCCCCTTCGCCGCGGCCGATCACCCCCACCCCAGCGAGTGCTGTTGTTGAAAACTTTTGCCAATAAAGGAAATGAGAAAAAAAGGAAAGAGAGAAAAAGAGCTAAATGAGATTAAACATTTCGGGTGGAATCCTTATTTCAGGATCCCAATGCCACCGCTGTGGCTCTGGCCTGTTCAATCATTTTTCTCTGGGTCTCCAAATATGATCTCAGCAGGGAGGTCTTCCGCTGTTCCTCGGAATTTCGTGTGTCCAAGCCACGTGGTTGGTCGCCGAAGCATCCCCAAGTGACGTGGTATATAGTTGGGGTCTCGCCACACCAAGGGCAGATATCGTTATATTGACCAGGAAAAACGATGTTAAGCTTATGCAGGCTGGGGAAAGTGTTTGTAGCTAGCGCCAATCTCTAGCCTCTCCCGCGGTAAGTTGGCAATGCGGAGGGGAAATACTTGTATCTGTATTCTGAGAGGAAGAAGTTTTTCTCCATAGGAGGGGGACAGGGGATGAGGTCAGGGAGGTTGCCTGCTCGGTTTGTGTATACTCAAGCTAGGCCATCCTTAGCCTCGTTACCCTCAAGACCCTCGTGACCGAGAGTCCAAGTGATTTGGTGCTTACTGGTAGATTTTTGGGTGTACTCAGTGTTGAGTATACGTGCGATGAGTTTCGGGATTCTGCCGGAGAGAAAGAGCCAATAGGCCGACTTTGAGTCTGTAGCTGTATTGAGATTCTGTACCGAGGCGTCTCCATGCTGTATGGCCAGCGCTATTGCGGCTTTTCCGGCTGCAGTTGGGTTACGTGTTGTGGGGTAGAGGCGCTTGTGATTTCCTTGAAGTTGGTGTCTAGCACTGCCGCCACGGTATAAGCTGAGTTTGGGTATGTGGCAGCGTCAAAGTAGACTGCGTTTCTTGTCTGTCCGTGAGTTCGGCGCAAGTAGTCTACTCGAGCCTTTCTTCGGCCGTCGTGATTTTCTTTCTGCACGTTATTTGGCAGTGAGGACGCACAAATGTGAGATCAAATAGTGGGAGCGATGTCTTGTGTGTCCTGGACTCTCTGGAGGTCCATTGGTGTGCTAATCTTTTCTAAGATAGTCTTTCCGGCCCTGGTGGTAAAAAGCCTTTCCTTCTGTGAGGCAAGAACCGCTTCTCGTACTTCGGCAAAGGTGTTGGTCAGCCTGAGGTCTTCAAGGCTGTCATTTGACATGTACTTGGGCAGGCCTAATGCGTGTTTGTAAGCCATGCGGGTGATTACATTTGCTTTGCTCATATCTGCTTTGAGCAGGGTGAGGTGTGGTAGCCCGTAGGAGAGGCGGGTCATCACCAGGGCCTGTACCAGGCGGGTGGTGTCCTCCTCCCGCATGCCTTTGCGGCTTCAAGTAAGCCAACTGATCACGCGAGCAACCTGATGAGATGTGGTTTGAAAGCTTTGCACGGTGTGCGTTGTCTTCCTGTCACTTTTGATCCATAATCCTAATATACATATGAGTGGAACCTCGTTGATTGTTATGCCCTCGAGTAGAGCCTCGATGGTTCCCGGAGTCTTGTAGGCATATCCCTGTAGCGGATTATTTGTGACTTCTTTGGCTCGTAGCGGAGACCGCATTTGGCGGCTTGAGATTCTACGCACGTGGCGGCTGCATACAGGGTTCCCTCTTTAGTGGCAAGGGAGCCTCGAGTCGTCCAGATGGTGATATCGTCTGCGTAGATCGTGTATCCAATATTTGGGATTTTCTCGATAGTTCTGGCCGTACCGATCATGGCGGTGTTGAAGATTAGTGGGGAATAATTGAGCCTTGGGGGTTGCCTTTGTCCCGGAGCGCACCTCGCCTGTACCAATTGTTGCTGTTCGGCCAGTAAGAAAGGCCTTTATGTAGTTCAAAGTCTTTGTACCGCATCCCATAGCGCTTAGCTCCCTAAGGATGGCGTCGTGGGAGACATTGTCGAAGGCGCCTTTTAAATCTAGAGCCACGATGCAGTGTTCCCCGCCTCGTGGAATGTTCTGGTGGACTTCTTTGAGGAGAAGAAAGGCGTTTTGCGTGGAGAGGCCCTTCGGAAACATGTCATTGGGGGGGGGGGGAGGATATGTTATTATCTTCTATGAAGTTTTAGAGGGGCGTTTGTATGATGTGTTCGTACAGTTTTCCCAGACAGGAGGTGAGAGAGATGGGTCTAGAGGCCTCCAGGCTAGGTGGTTTGCCTGGTTTGGGAATGATTATTATCTCAGAGTGTTTCCACTGTGCTGGTATTTCACCTTTTTCCACAGGGTGTCATTTACGTATGCCGCGAATGCTCGAATCTGGGCCTTGTTCAGGTTACGAATCATTCCGTTGGTAATTTTGTCTGTTCCAGCTGCTGTATTGCGTGTGGTTGATGTTGCAGCGGCGTAGACTTCGGCGGTGGTGATGGGTGCGTCTAGTATTTCATTTGGTGCGCCTGTGTACTGTAGCGTGCTCGGCGGGACATAGGAGCCGATGTATTTGGCTTTGAAGGCGTATTGCAGGGTTTCATCTCCGGGGAAAAGATGTGTTATCTTTTTGAGTGTTCGGCTTGAGACGGATTTGGAGGTTGTGGGAGGCTGCGGAGAATAGCCCAAGTGTGGGAGGTTCCCAATGTGCCCCTTAAGGATTCACAGAAGTCCTGCCAGTTCTATTGGGAGAGCTGGTTGGCATACTCTTGGACTTCTGCCGTTATTGCGGCGATTTGTAGTCTCAAAACGCGGTTTAGACGCTGTCTTTTCTATCTGCGGACTAACATTTGCCTGGTTTCCCAGAGTTTGAGGAGGTGTCTGTTCACGGCTGGCACCTCTGGGATGCATTGTACTACCGACGTGGCTTTCTTGTGGGCTTGCCATACGGCGTCACACCAGTCACTGATGGAGTGAATGGGCGCTTCTAATTTGGTTTGCTGTCGGTATTCGGGCAGTCCTTGATACGGGCTGTTCAGAGTTTGCGTCTGACTTTGGCGGTTGAAATAGATGTGCTCAGTATTGAATGATCACTGCCCAGATGTTCGCCAAGTTATTGTCGTGTGGCAGTGTGAATGTTCTTGACAATCGTGAGGTCTGGGCAGGAGTCTCGATTTACACTGTTGCCCTGTATGCTGGATACAGTGTGTCTATAATGATTTGTAATCCGAAAGTGTCTCTTTCCCGAGCCACTGCAGCTCCCCGTGGTGAGCTTCTGATATAGCCCCAGTGCCGGTGTAGAGCCTTGAAGTCTCCTAAGATGACCATTTGGTGTGGGTGGGCGAAAGTGTCTGTGTCTTGGAGAATCTTAAAAAAGTCTGTTGTAGACTTGCGCAGCGGATGATACACGTTTAAAACGAAGATGCTTTTCTGGTTGTTTTGTTCGGAGTGATATCTATGAAATTATAAGTAAATGTTTACTTCTTCCAGGCAGTGTTCCACTACCGTAATATATTTGGATACGAAAGTAGCAACCTTCGGAGCAGTAATACTGTGGATGATGTAATACCCTGCAACAGTCGGGGCCGTGCCAGCTCCTATTTCTTGCAGGCAGATATCGGGTCTAATGGGGGTTACTTGGATGAGTTGTTTCAGGAGGCCTTGTTTCCTCCGCAAACTTCGGCAATTCCATTGCCAGATCTCTAATCAGTCGGGGTTGCTTAATTTAGAGCACGGAGCCATCTTGAGTGCTGTTTAGGCTTCTGATTGACTCATTGTCACTATTAATGGCGACGGCTGCAGGCATTAGTCGGGATGCCGTAGGTCGAGAGTTATCAGTATTATTAAGGCGTTTCCTGCTGTCGGCCTTTGTGTCAATTAGTGCCCGTAATGTGACGAGTTTGGTGTCATAGGCATCCATCCGGATGCTTATTGTGCGATCTGAGATGAGATGTTGGAAGTGAGTCTGTCGAAAATGAGGCGGAAGGTGGTCAAGAGACGCTCTTCAACGCGTGTTTCCATTTCTGTGGCTGTACTGGGGGCTGCGGCGGCAGGTGGCTGGCGTGCTGTGGGGGTGAGTGCCACTGGCTTTGGTAGAGGTTTAGGGGGGGTCGCTGCTTTCGGGGGCGCAGGTGGCGTTTGCTCTGTTTGACAGGGGGTACGGTGAGGGAGGCAATTTTTTTAACCATTCTTTTATCTGAGCCTGTCGTTTTGCCACATCGTTTGCCATTTGTGCGCATTCTAGGCATTTGCGTGATGTGGGTGTGTTCCGGGGAACAGTGGGAGGACTCGAAAAGTTCACCTGCTTATTCGTGGTCTTGGTCTGCCCCTGGAGTGCCCGGGGCTTCTGCTGCTGCGGCGGCGGTGGCGACTGCTGCTGCTGCGGCTGCTTCTGCTGCGCAGGTGGCCGGAAGGCGGAGTCCGAGCTGGACCGCTCCCCGTTGCTGCTGCGGCTCTGGCTTCGGTTGGGCGATTCGTCGTCCTTGCTGAACCAGCGTCGCGTCCGAGTTTTGGGTTGTCATCTATCCTGGACTAATGTTGTGGTTTCCGGATGGTATGTAGAGCGGGTGGCAGTGCTTCTTTGGCCGGTTTGAAATGGTTGGGGCCCGCTCTATCTCCGGTTTAGTGTTCGCCGCACAGGGTACACTTCGGTCGGCACGGATGTCTGTCGGCGGGATTCTGGGTACCGCATGTTCTGCAGGCCGCTTGTTCTAACGTTGGGCACACATCGGAGCGGTGACCCGGCGGCATGCGTACATAACAGAACTGCCTTGCTGGTTGGTACAGTTGGCAGCGAAATTCAGCGCCCTCAAAGTATACGAATTTGGGGGTGGTAGGTCCGCCGAAGGTAACCAACATCGACGATGTTTTTGCCATGCGTCTCACATCGAGTACCTCGACTCCGCGTGTACGGATGAATAATCCGGTCTGTAGTGCTGCCAGGCTGACGTCGTCCAGTATGCCATGAATGACACCTCGTTTGTCTTCTTCCGTGAAAGGCATGTAGGTATTGACCTCCTGGGTAAATCCTCCCAGGGCCAACTTACTGATCTGGCAAAGCTTGTTTGCGGTCTCAGCATGAGGGATGCTGAGTGTATGTTAGATCCGCAGTGAGGCTGGAGGGTAAATTTTCTGACGGGCGTTGTTTAAGGCTCTAGCGAATTCAAGGTTCATGAATTTCTTCCAGGCGATTCCACGGTGAGGGCGAATCACTGCCTTGACATCGGAAATCGACCGGACGCTGCAACGTCTCTCCTCCTCCTTTACCCTCCGCATTCTCCAAGGAAAACCTTGTTGATGTATAGCTAGCCGGCATGCTATGTATTATTTGAAAATGCAATAAATAGCATTGGGAATAACGCAGTGTCCTACCCGTCCTTGTCCCTTTGTTTCATCCGCGGGTCGCTAGCGAGGACGCTGCATCTGCGGAGTGTGAGTGGGGTGGAAGGCCGCGCCCCTCTCATATCCCCACAATAACTAGCAGATGTATGCTAAATGAGAATTGAAATGAGTGTAGCCGAAGTAGACAATGTGCTAGCGTTCGGTGAAGCAAGAAGATGCTGACGCGGGCGATCGTTTCGGTGTTCCGGGGATCCCCGCCGTCGCGCTGGTTCCTGCTGGTGCCCTGCGGACCTGCGGTCGCTGCCATCGTCCCGTCCTTTGGCTAGGACGTGACATTTGGTGGAGTCGCTAGGTACGAATCCTATGCAGCGTAGATCTACACGTAATTCGAGCCCGGTCTTAAGTCCAGGCCGCTGAATTTTTTAGACTCTGCTACAGCCGCTGAAAGCCGCGCCAGTCGACATCAACAAGGCCAAGCTCTGGAATTCAGACTCTTCCTCGGGGGGGGGGGGGGGGGGGGGGAAGACCGCCAGGGCTAACGTCACCATGGACTTCCAGCCACAGCAAACCGACAGTGCGGCTGCTGCACGGATCATCTACGTGCCGGTGACCCCAAGGATTGTCATCCCATTTCGTGGCGATGGCCTCGACGATGTTAAAGACTGGGTTCAACATTACGAGCGGGTTGGGCGCCACAACGGATGGACCCCCGATCAGTGCCTTCAGAATATTTACTTCTCTCTGGAGGCAACGGCACGGTACTCATTCGAGAACCACTATGCATCGTTGACCTCTTGGGAGCTCTGCAAGAACGAATTAGTGCACACGTTTGCGAATCAGCACCGGCGACAGCATGCCGAAGGTCTCCTCCAAGCTCGAATTAGGGCACTGCCGAAAGTGTGAAAAGCTTTGCAGAGGACGTGCTGGGCCTAAGTGCTCGCGCGAACCCACAGGCTATGGAGGAAAAAAAAGTGCGCGCCTTGATGCGGGGCGTCCGAAACGAGATCTTTGGCGAACTTATACGCAATCCGCCGGTTACAGTAGCCAGTTTTGTAGCCGAAGCGATTAACATTGAGCGCGCATTGGCCACGCGAACAAACCACTATCAGCGACTGGGAGCCTACACTAACGTCTAGAGTCTTGCCTCGTCTGGACCTAGTGGTGCTGGCCTCACCGACAACCGAGAAATCATTCGCGAAGTCGTGCGCAAAGAGCTCCGGAGGTTTTTTTCAGCTCCTGAGCAGCCTTCCCCAGTATCCATCGCTACGGCCGTTCGTGAGGAAGTGCGACAGGCGCTCACACCGGAAGCCATCTCTACTGGGCAAAAGGTTTCTGCTGCAGAACAGCCGGCTGAAAGTTATGCTGCCGTTCTCCATCGGCCTCCGCCAGTACCTCACCAGTACCAACGGGATATGGATTGTGGGCCTCGACGCCGTGAATTCCTGGCGCAGCATGACACATACTCGGAGCCGCGGAGACGACGAAAAGCCGACATCTGGAGAACTGCGGACAGCCGACCGTTGTGTTTCCACTGCCCGTTATACCTAGTGGCACGAGCAGAGGCACATTATTTTATGTTTTTTTTGGGGGGTAGCCTCACCATAATATATTACCATAATATATGTGGTGAACCTGACTACATGTACCGCCACTGCCCACACCGAGATCTTGGCCTGCAAGGATTCAGCCTGAGCGACCGGCTACCTCGTTACGGTGAACAACCCCGAGATATCCAGGAGCACGGCCGCTCGATGGAAGCGCACTAGGTGCGGCCTGCTGCGTCGCGCCGCCGCCAATGGGCAAGCGCGTCCTTGGGGAGTTTACAGTTGCGCCCGCTATTTCTCCTGAGGGCGCCACTGTTCGGGGACACGTCGCTGCCGGGGTCGCCGGCTCTGAGCGCGCAGTTTGCTTCCTTTCTGGACGCGTTCGCCTCGTGTCGGAGTGGTAAACTCAAACTTTTTTGTGTACGCGTGTGCAAGCTCGTTAACGTTGAGACGGGATGCGTTTGTTTTTTAAGGCGAAAGCCGTTCTAGGCTCATGGAGCGAAAATCTGTGCGCAGAAGCTGTGGCTGTAATCTGTGTGTCGCATATCTGTGCACTGGTGTGTCAGTCGCAAAAGCGGACGTGCAAGGACGGAGATTAAGAATGAAAATTATTGATGGTGATAGGTAAGCAATAAAAGTTATAAATAGACATTGATAGAGGTAATGACTAATGCTAATGACTAATAATGGTTAATAATGACTAAAATGATTTGCAATGACCAGTATATCAAACTATGACATGTAATGACCGCAATTGATTAGAAATGAGTACAAGTGCTTAGCGATGTGTGGTAATGACTATAATATCTAGGCCTGACTCATCATTACTGCTAATGACTACAAAATGACCAATATGTGAAAGGATGACATGAAGTGACCACTGCTGATTCTAAATGAGTAACCTGCTTAGTTATGAGTGGTAAGGGCTACAATGACTACGCAGGCAGACTCATCATGACTGGGAAACGACCAATATACCAAACGACGACTTGAAATGAACTGTGGCAAACGATGAGAGGCAAATGATAGGACAAGGGTAGGCTTTCGCCGTCCTCCGCTTAAGAGACATCTAAGAGACCCTCAAATTTTATCTCCTGAGCTCGCTTCAGACAAAGGCAGTAGCGAGGAGTGGAAATGCACTCGCTTCCTCTGAAATGAAACTGGCGCTGAGGTTAAAAAGTCCAGATGCTGAAGCATAATGCCCTATCAGCTGCCATTGAATTTGCTCTAATGGACAGCAGAGTGGACTTGTTGGTGATTATTTATAGGTTAACAGTGCAAACAACGTGACAGGAACAAAGGAGAAGAGGACGGCACAACCGCGCTAGTTGTGTCGGCCTCTTTTCCTGTGTTCCCGTCACGTTGTTTACCCTATTTAGTTACCAAGGAGCTGGCCAGTGAACTAGGATTTTTAACGATGTGTTATGAAGCAGATGAGCACGATGAGGTAGCACCAGAAGCTTTTCTCACAGGTTATGTTGCGGGGACATATCAGAAAACGGTACGAACCGTTTTTTTATATAAGCATACAATTTCTTCTAAATTTTGCCGCGCTAGTCTGAGTGGCCTTGCAAGCAAAGGAGCCTGTGCATACAACAATTGTTTATACTCTTGAAACTGTTTGAGTCGATGCGATAAACTGAAAAGCCACGTTCCACAGAAAATCCGGCGCCCGCTCTGTCGGCGGAAAGTCGGAAAAATACCTCTCTGGTAAGAAGCACGTTCGTTGGTGATATGGCCAGACACCTTTGGCGCAATGAGAACACATGACATGTTCAATGTGGCAGGAGCTGCCAAATTAGAGAGAGTCAATAAGATGTAAGGGTGAAATGGGAATTATTGAAAGTGGGACCCTTAGATCCCAAGTCAGGCACACTATACTCCTATAGGGCACGTTCGTACGGCTTCAGTAAAGAGGGGCTTTATATAGCTATGTGTAGGGTGCTATTTCATATAATGCGGAGGCTTAGGGCTGCATTTTAATGTTATGCGACAGAGGCAGCAATTACGGGATATGGTGAATAAGCAGGTAGCAAAAAGCGGGTACTCTAACGAGGCTCTGCAAGGAGCTTTACGAACCCCAAGTTTTGTTTATCACTACCAGGTTGTTGCGTAATTTATGCGATATTTGGTAATGATTTTGAGGCGACATGTCAGTCGTGCAAAAGCCTGCTGCAGGAAATATGAGTCAACAGGACCAGTTACAGGTTGATGAAAACCAAGGATAATGGAGGGTTGATGTACCCCGCAAAGGAAATAATCAAGCTTTGTCACCTTACGAGCATCGTCATTAACCGGATGATGAAGTCTGAAGAGGTCCGGCGAAGTAGCAAGCTGTGTAAACTTTTGATTTCATCATTGTTTTCTCACTGTACACAGTACCTGCAGCTAATCTATGAAAACAATGATCGTGCCCATGCTGAGGCGCTATGCAAGATATTGTTAATTAAGTTGCGGCACCCACTGATAGCGAGCTGAGCTGGAAATGTCAACTCAGCAGTGGAGCGACATTTATGGCTATGGGATAAACCTCTCTCATGAAAGGTTTGCAATCTGCGATTGGTAATTTTCTTCCTTTTTTTGTGTGTGGCCATTTAATAAGCGTACTCGGCTGCTCGCTGAATCTCGGCTGCAGTTGCGCGCTGAAGCGTGAACATTGTTGTGATCGCAGCTAAGAGTTTCACAACAGGAACACTCGATGCGCGCTCTTCCATTGAAAATTACAAACCAGCAAAAATTGTACGGGTTTGCGAGCAGCCAATAAAAATAGTAATAAAAACTTTCGGCGTATATACGTAGCACCTTGAGGCAGACCGGCTCTATGAAGCGCGCTTAGTTCGGTCATGCAAAATGCGGGAAGCCATGACGGATAGCCTCCTGGCGTAAAAAGTTTAAGGTCTCCAACTGAGTCGAAGAACCCAGGTTATCATGTAGGTTTAACCTAATAAACATCTTCATATTTCCAACGTAACATTTGTCAAAATGAGATAGAAAGGTTGGTTACATGTCGCATTTTCACAGAGGTTGTTCACAGTAGGACAATATATTTTTATTGGATAGCGCTGTCAGCTTAGAACAGGTTAACATCAATTTGTGTATAAAAGCTGTATGCAGGAATGAGTAAATGGTATGAAAATGACACATGGAATTCGCCATAGTTAAGTGGTTATGCATTAGGCTACCATGGCAGCTGAACAGCTTCGAATTGTTCACAGCCGGGTGACATTTTCGTGTGACAAACAACTTGATCCGAATGTAACATCACGGTAATGCGAGCTCTCCAATCGAGTGGCCTTGACCCACCGTCACATTAAGTTTTTCGGGGTACACTCCAGTATACATCGTTGCCGAGCAAGCGCTAAGTGCTGACATGGTCACACTAGACATGACAGTATATACTAATTCGTGTTGCCAAATTGTGTGAAGCAGAGCTCTTATATCCTTAAAATAAAAGGCTTCTACCACGCTGACGCCTCCCTTAAAGCGCAGCCAGGCGCAGCTCTCCGCGCGGCTGTCCCCGAACGGTGGCACCGCGGCGGCGGCGACGGGAAGTAGGCGCCTCCCGCCGGTTTCGGGCGACGTAGCAAGCCACCCCTAGTGCGCTTCCATCAAGCGGCCGTGCCAGGAGTATCTTCGACGCACTTCATCCCCGATGCGAACAGATGACCGTGAATATCTTCGACGCTCTTCATCGCCGATGCAAACCGATGACCATGTATACCGCTAGCACTCGCCACGCTGCCCTCCCACGGCTCCTCACAGGTCTCACCGTGAGAGCTTGTCTCCTCTTGTCGGGAAAACTGAGTGCGGCGACGCCTAGAGGTGGCGTTGCCGAATTCGGCCGAAAGAAAGAGCCTTCACATACGTTTGACATCACAAACAACGGCACCCGCGGAAACGAAAATGCTGTTGCGGCCACTAGTAATGTAGGCGTTATTATTGGCGGTCACGCAGTCACTACACTCGTTGACACTGGCGCCGATTACTCAGTATTCAACGGAAAGTTATGTCGCCGACTTCGCAAGGTGACCACCCAGTGGGATGGACCTTCGATACGAACCGCAAGAGGTCACCTCGTCGTTCCAGTTAGAAAATGCACCGCCCGCATCGAAATTCACGGTGAGGCATGTCCCGCCAAATTTTCATCTTAGAGAATTGCTCCAAGGAACTTATTCTCGGAATAGACTTTCTTCGTGAATATGGCGCAGTCATCGATGTAGGGCAGAATAAATTGACCTCCGAGAACGTTCTTTATCGCTGAGGATTCGTAGAGCCACCCCAGTTGCGCTTAAAGTTGATGCCGAACATGTTAATTGCCACCGCTCTCGACAGTATTTCTACCTGTTCGAGCCTAGACCTCCGCATGTGGCGAAGGCCTCCTGGAAGGAAGTGTACAAATGTTGCTTTCGAAGGGAATTGGTGTTGCGAGGGGAATAGCCGATGTTCAGGGAGGGCGTGCCAACATCTTGTTGACGAACTTTAGGAACGAGCCGCAGCACGTGACAAAAGGGGCAGTTATAGCCCATATAGAAGAGATAAGCTACGCTTGTGAGGCTGTTGGGTTGCCTGAGAGGGATATTCCGCCCGAACTGCACGGGGAAGAAAACCCCTTGCAACTGAACATCGAGGAAACACTTGAGTTGTCCCAGAAACGCGAATTACTCGAACTTTTGCATCGTTACCGCGATTGTTTTTCAACGACATCCAGGGTTCGCCAGACACCCGTCGCGAAACATAAAATTATTGTCGATGGCGAGGCCCACCCGATTCGCCAAACGCCGTACAGAGTTTCCCTGAAGGAAAGAGAAGCAATACAGGAACAAGTGCAGGAAATGCTACATGACGATGTCATCCAGCCTTCAAACAGTCCGTGGGCCGCACCTGTTGGGCTGTTAAAGAAAAAAGACGGGAGGCTTCGGTTCTGTGTGGAATACAAGCGACTCAACAAGGTACAAAGAATAATGTATATCCACTGCCGCGAATCGACGACACCTTCGATTGGCTTCGTCACGCCCGCTATTCTTCGTCTATCGATTTGAAAAGGGGATACTGGCAGATCGAAGTGGACGAGCGAGACCGAGAGAAGACTGCGTTTATAACACCGGATGGCCTTTATGAGTTGAACGTGATGCCGTTTGGCTTATATATAGCGCCCGCCACATTTCAACGCGTCATGGACACTGTGCTCGCCGGACTGAAGTGACAGACGTGTCTAGTTTATCTGGATGACGTTATCTTTTCAAGCACCTTCGCTGACCATCTTGTGAGCCTCGAAGCTGTTCTTCGTGCCATACGGAACGCCGGACTCACGCTCAAGCTTTCAAAATGTCGATTCGCGTATGGTGGGCTGAAGTTTCTTGGGCATATAGTCAGCCACAGAGGTGTAAAACCAGATCCCGAGAAAACAGCGGCCGTGGCGTCCTTCCCACCCCCGTCGGACAAGAAAACTGTCAGAAGCTTTCTTGGTCTTTATGCTTACTTCAGGCGTTTCGTTCGCAACTTCACCCAGATCGCATCGTTACTTATCCACCATACGAAAGACAGCGCCGACTTTGTGTGGAACGAAGAACGGCTTGCTTAGAGGAAGTATTCAGAGACTTGGAATGGGAGCAGTTAGGGATAAAGGTAGATAGAGAATACCTCAGGAATCTGCGATTTGCTGATGACATTGCCTTGCTAAGCAACTCGGGGGATGAACTGCAAATAATGATTGATGACCTAGACAGAAAAAGTAGAAAGGTAGGCTTGAAAATCAATATGCAGAAGACTAAGGTAATGTTCAACAGCCTCGGGAAGGAACAGCAGTTTACATTAGGTACCGAAATACTGGAAGTAGTAGGCGAATATGTCTACTTAGGACAGGTAGTAACCGCAGATCCAGACCATGAAAAGGAAATAAGAATAAGATTGGGATTGAGCGCATTTGGCTAGCACTCGCAGATTATGACTAGCAGCTTACCGGTATCGCTCAAGAGGAAAGTATACAACTGTTTCATGTTACCTGTACTCACCTATGGGGTTGAAACGTGGAGGCTAACCAAGAGTTCTACTTAAGTTGAGGACAACCCAGAGGGCTATGGCACGAAAAATGGTAGGGGTAACATTAAGAGATAGGAAGCGTGCAGAGTGGGTCAGAGAAATAACTCAAGTTACCGACATTCTAGTGGAAATTAAAAAGAAGAAATGGACATGGGCAGGACATGTAGTGCGAAGAAAGGATAACCGATGGTCGCTTAGGGTAACAAACTGGATTCCAAGGGAAGGAAAGCGTAGCAGGGGGCGGCAGAAAGTTAGGTGGGCGGATGAGATTAAGAAGTTCGCAGGGGTCTAGTGGATGCAACTAGCACAGAACCGGGTTAAGTGGAGAAATATGAGAGAGGCCTTCGCCCTGCAATTTGTATAGTCAGGCTGATGCTGATGATGATGATGATGATGAAGAACAAGAGTTAGCATTCAGGAAAGTAAAACAAGCCCTTTTGTCACCATCTACATTAGCCCATTTCGATCAAAATACCGACACTGAACTGCACACGGATTCCAGAAACAAAGGAATAGGGGCAGTGCTCGTACAATTCCAGGATGGAGCTGAGCGGGTTACTGCGTACGCAAGCCGAACTCTTTCCAAGGCGGAAGGCAATTACTCAACAACAGAAAAACTGTGCCTCGTCGTCATCTGGGCCATAACCAAGTTTCGACCCTATCTGTATGGTCGCCCGTTTCGTGCGGTCACCGACCACCATTCGCTGTGCTGACTAGCCAATCTTAAGGATCTTGCAGGCCGGTTTGTGAGGTGAAGCCTTCGGCTACAGGAGTACGAAGTCACGATCGTACATAACTTCGGAAGAATGCATTATGATGCTGACTGCTTGTTTCAAACACCCATGTGACCGTCGTCAGGAGGCGCAGAGGATGAGGAAGAAAGCTTTCTTGGGGCCTTGAATACTGACGATATGGCAAATCGGCAACGACATGATCCACGGCTTCGTCAACTGATACGTATCTTGCAGGAGACGAAGGTGGGGCAACTCGGGTTTTCCTGCGTATTCTTTGTGCATTTAAGATCCGGAACGGTGTCTTGTACAAGAAGAATTTCGACAGCAGCCAGAGATCGTGGCTTCTTATCGTGCCGGAAGACCTGCGCAGCAAGGTCACTGAAGCGTGCCACGACGATCCATCCTACCACTGGTCATCTAGGATACAGCCGAATGCTTTCGCGTATTCGAGAAAAATATTACTGGCCGAAACTCGCAAAGTACGTGCGTCAATATACAAGAACCTGTCGCCAGTGTCAAAGGCGAAAAACACCTCCTACTCGACCGGCGGGTCTTCTTCAGCCAATGGAGCCACCGAGTGCTCCGTTTCATACCATTGGAATGGATTTTTGGGTCCATTTCCGACGTCGCAATCAGGCAACAAGTACATTATAATAGCGAAGGACTATCTAACGCGCTACGCGGAGTCCCGCGCACTTCCGTCGGGAACGGCTGCTGAGGCAGCCAAATTTTTCATCGAGAGCATTGTCCTCCGGAACGGTGCCCCACCAGTACTGATTACTCACCGTGGCGCCTGCGTTTGTGGCGCAACTCACTCAGGAGATCTTGCGGCTGAGCTACACCAGCCACCGCCGAACTACAGTGTATCATCCGCAAACTAATGGAGTAACGGAGAGGCTCAACAGAACTATAGCCGATATGATCGCCATGTATGTGGACGTCGACCATCGGAACTGGGACGAGGTACTGCCCTATGTCACGTTCGCTTATAATACCGCAGTCCAGGAGGCCACCCGTATGTCCCTCTTCCAGCTGGTGCACGGAAGGTAAGTCACCGCCATGATTGACGCTATGCTGCCTCAAGTAACGCCAGACGACGTAGCTGATATGATGCTCGGCTAGTATGCGAACGTGCGGAGGAAGCTCAGCAACTCACCAGACACCACATACGCCAGCAACAGCGTACCGATGCTCGTCACTACAATCTCCGGAGACGTGACGTCAATTTCCGGCCTGGAGACAAGGTCTGGGGGTGGATACCGGTTCGCCGTCGAGGGCTTTCAGAAAAACTCATGAAGCGGTATTTCGGGCCACACACACACGAAAAAACGTCGGTGAACTTAATTACGAGGTACTGCCCTGTGTAACGCAACTGTCGTCACGCCGTTCCTCGCGTCCTGACATTGTTCACGTAGTGCGGCTTGAAACAGACGCTTGGGAAAGTTGCCAATCCATTGAGGGTAGACAGCGCAAAAAAAGGCGAGGACGCTCGTTGTCCTCGTATTTTTTGCGCTGTCTACCCTCAGTGCGGCTTAAGCCGTATTACCATGTGATCACCGAGAACCTTTCCTTCTACTAGCAAACGTTCCGAGACCGTGTGTACTTCTGGTGGTGGCGGTGGTGGTGAAAACGTTTATTGAATTTTGAGCTTTATTGATTGTTTTGATGGGTCGGATCGGGATGATGCTTCTTTTCGAAGGGAGGCAGTGTAGCCAAAGAAGACAAAGTGCGAGCGTTCGGTGAAGAAAGAAGACGCTGATGCGGGCGATCCTTTCAGTGTTCTGGGTATCGTGCTGGTTCCTGCTGCCGCCCTGTTGACCTGCGGTCGCTGTCATCGTCCTGTCCTTTGGCTAGGACAATATGACACCGTTCGGAACGATGCACAAGGATCGATTGCATCAGTCACGGACGGTGCGTGTAAGCGATTTCTCCGGGGGTTTGCTAGACTATTCCTTTGCTCCCTGCTGCATTTAGCGTCACAACGCCGACGCTGGCTTTTCTACGACACAGAGTCATGGCATAATGGCCTTCACGTGAATTCGGCCGGTGTTGCGAAAAAGAAGCGCAAACTTCACGAAAACAACGCAATCAACCCTCTTTTGTATTTGCTGACGTCGTTTGCACGCGTTTCGTATTTCACCGCGCTCACGGGCCTCATATTTTCCTTGCGTCACACTTGCCTGATGATAGTGTTCTCCTTTTCACCAGTGCGCGCGTGCCTGATAGCTTTGCAGGCGTCAGACAGGCAAATTTAGTGCCACGTCGAGCGAGTGCATATAAAGTGTCAGCGTGGTAACCCGGTGCTACGCCGGGATGAAAATTGCCATCCGGTATTTACTTATTACAAGGGTACCAAAGGACTCAAGTCCAGATTGTTTCTGCAGGAAAATTAGCCTCAGATAACCCCATGAACAAGCTAGAAATAATGTGCCACGGCCACAACGAATGTATTATCTTTTTCGCCGAGAAGCAGTGCCCCCAGAAATATAAAGCTGATACACCGCTATGAAAGTCAGTTGAGCCCACTAGTAAATTTAGTCCGGTGGAGTTGGGTTCAGAGATCCTGAAACCTGGATGCACTGCTTGCAGGCCGGGTTGATGAAATTTTTTGCTGGGAGAGAAATTTCTAAAGAACGGGAGAACTTCGTATAGGCTATAAGTACACACAAGCCGAGGCGACAACTTTGGGCCTATAACCGTTTTTAAAACACAGCAACAAGGGTGTCGCTACAATCGAACTGGCGTGCCTTAGCCGCTACTACCCGGCCAGACCGAGCGCTACGGAGCAGATATAAAGACACACACTCAGGCGCAGATCCGGCGCTGGAAAGATTGAGCCAAGAGCGTGCTTCTTACCGGACGTGAAAATAAAAATACAGCATCTGTACCTTCTCTCCTAACCTCAGTTTTAACCAATAGGAAAGCTTGAGACTCGTAATTGTTTCCCCTTCACACCGAAATCCTCGACAAAGTCCACCAAATGCGCGCTACATGTCGGAGGCTACATCCGATCATATCTTCTTACATGGTTGACCAATAATCTCCTTCGCGTTATTCAGCGCGACGAAAACCAGACCCCTTTGACCGGTTTTATGGCCGTCGGTCGCTCCCTAAGGGAGACCGGGGTCCGGGACCAAGGCCAGCTGAGAGCTCCTCTCGTCTCTAGCGGCAAGTGGAAAGCAAGCGCAGCGGGGGACCAAGCGAACAGCATGAGTTTTTAAGGTAATGTTAAGGTAACGTGACGCGCACTTGACACCACGGCACCCCTCTGAGGAATGTTCTCAAAGCACAAGTACACGCAAAACAAACGGCAACGCGCCGGATGCTCTTGTACTGGCCCCAAATAAAGTTACGTCGCTTCTTTCTTTCATTATCACTGGACATCATGCAATGCCCTACAAGGGGCCGACAGCAAGACCATGAAGAGGTCAGAAACAAACATTGACATTGGTCTCAAATGATTTTTTTTCTTTCGCTACTTCAGCCTTTAGTGCAAAATCGTGTAGCATGGTGACAAACTTTTACTCTGGTGAGTTAATTCCCTCCTTGGGTTGTTTGCAGCGCACGGAGCTTTCATATTGCGGTAGTAACACATTATGCCTGCAATCCCGGAATATGGGTCGAGGAAAGCCACCAATGCTGGCGTACGATTCCGGGCTCGCACCATAAGCAGCCAGGTAGTTACTGCTGTCTCGGTTACTATGAGCCAAAAGTTGGGAAAGGTAGAACGAGAGGAAGGAGATGGAGACTACCCTCGTTCAGTGCTCCTTCGTAAAAGTTAGGAAAAAGCGAGACGAAATGCAAGCTCCGCCGCAGTTCTGAAGGGCACCTGTCTTTGAGGCAGGAGGAATTTCTAAAGCCGCTGCGATAAAGATGCAAGACAATGATGCTCGCATCCATGATTTTTATGCCTTACACACCTTAGTTTGCCTAGCACTATGTTGAGTCTCGTGAATATTACTTACCAGCGCATGTTGTCGCCTTGATGCGGCCGGCTTCCCTCAGGCATTTTGCAAGCTGTGAACTCTATAAGCACATTTCTCCGATCATCCATTTCGATATTTGATTTTATATCATTACTCCACGAAGCACTTTAACACGTATTTAATGGCCGGGTTTTATCTCCCCCTTCAATTCTATTATTTCCCTCACCATTCTTTTTTCAATCTTTCCCTCCCAAATTCCCACACAGCATGCCAGCGAAATCTAAACGGAGACAAAATTCTCTGTCCTTCTATTAAAGAGTCTCTCTCCGAAAATTGCTGCATGCGGTGCGGCACGTAGGCCTAAGATACAGTGGCACTGCAGTCGCGATCCTATGACTTATAAGCGAACTTGGAACTTCGTTATTTGTTTCATGGAAATGGGAACGGGCACCCTATACTGCAAAAAGCGCGCGACAGCCACCAAAAACGCCGCTCTAGACGGGAACTGCAAAACAAGGGTATTTGAAGCAACAATTTCATATACAACAGATCCGAAATTTACTGTTGTATTACCTGCAAGATAATATTGCTACTTATTTGGAATAAGTTCTAGTTTGTAATAGATGCATGGCGTACACAGGGAGCTGACAAGTCGCCATTCAAAAACGTTATACGTAGATACGATGCGCAGAGGAAAAGAGTTAAAAATTTCAAGAAAAAGTCTACAACTTTTAGAATGCGATGTCTGTACAGCGCGAAAATATGTGTTATTTCTTACGGAGGGTAACCGCAACACTACCTGCCAAGTGATAACAAGCGAAGCACTGGAGGTGTTTCAGGGCATGACGTCTTCGGTGAACCACCCAGCGTGTCCGTTGGGTGTTTTCATTGGCATTTGGCAGCAGCGGCAGCTCGTGTGACGCACCTCGCCTAACGCTCTTCTGTGATTTGCCAGTTCGTGTTGCTGCCGTTTTCCTGGCCTCTGCATCTGTGTGCCCCTTGGACGTGCGCTGTCCTGGAGGCTGCTACTTTGGGACTGCCGTTTTGAAGTTGGCGCCTTTCTTCACGCAACAAGAAGCTTCTCTACCATTCGTGGCATTCCTGGGCGAGAGCGGCGACACATCTGTGCCTTATTCACTTCGTCTACTGTGGGCGTTTTTTGCTCGCATTTGGCAGCAGCTGCAGCTCGTGTGACGGGGACTCCGCCTTTGCCATTCGGTCAGAGAGTGACCTTGTTCTGCTAGCCCAGTAACTCGCCGTAAAATGAAAACTAAATATGGGGTATCACGGATTACTAATTCCCCATAAAGTAAACGGTTGCCTCGACCTAAATAATTTCTCTGCCTTACATATTAATGTACGGTCTCTGCGTAACAAGTTTGATGACTTCTCATATTTTTTTGACAGTCTGCAGCACAATTTTGATACAATTCTGCTAACTGAAACGTGGGCCGTATGCGATGCTGACTTGGTGAAACTGCCCGGCTACGATCCTTGTTTCCTGAATCGCCCCTCTCGTGGAGGGGGTGTTGCCATTTACGTAAAGAACAGTGGCCTTCATAGCGAAGTATTACCTGAGTTCTCTATAATGACTCCTGACTGTGAAATGCTCGCGCTGAAGACTGCGGACAAAATGGTTTCGGTCGTTTACAGGCCGCCGTCAGGTGACCCAGATAAGTTCTTAACACATCTCGACAAATTTCTTGATTTTGCCGCTGAAGTCCAATACTCTACTATTATTGGTGGTGACCTCAACATTAATACACTTGAACCTTCTAGCATAACTCACCATTTGAATCACACAACTGCTTCCAATGGTTTTACAAATCTTATCACTAAACCCACAAGGATAACGCCGACGTCAATCAGTACAATTGACCTATTTATAGTAGACATTGTCTCCCCCGTCATTTCTGCTGGTGCTATTGCTTGTAACCTTAGTGACCTCTGTGCCGTTTTTGTATCCGTGCCACATGGCTGCTCACCAAGTTACGCACAACCAAATAGTTTTGCTTATCAATGTATAACTGATGTGACACTTGCCCGATTTCGCGAATCTGTACGCGATGCAGATTGGAACTGTGTTTTTGCCTGTTCTTCCGTTGATGAATCTTATGAGCGCTTTTTAAGTACTTTGAAAGACAATTACAATAAGTGTTTTCCCTGGAAAACAAAGAAATCAAACACAAAACTCCGTAAACCTTGGGTGACTCCAACACACGTCAAAATAATGAATCATAAGTATAGGCTCTTCAAACGCTTTATGTCCACTCGGAACCCTGATCACCTTACAGCTTTCAAAAAATACCGCAACAAGTTAACTAACGAACTGCGAACATCTAAATCTGCCTATCAATCGCGTATCCACACTAGCAGGGAAGGTCCGAAAACATTTTGGAAACTTTTAAATGAATCGTTTCTAAACAAGAATAAAAATACGCATTTAGGTCAGCTTGTGATCGATGGCTTGCCCTATTCCCGCTCTTTGCTGGCAGAAAAATTCACTGACTTCTTCACAAGCTTTAGACCGAGTGGTTCCGCGGTCGAAGCACTTCGGTGTCTCCTAAATACAGGTTTAGAGACTTTTGCTTTTCATTTAACGACCAGCGAGGAAGTTTTTAGCGTTATAATGAACCTAAAAGCTACAAGTTGCACCGATTTCGATGGCTTACAAATTACACTGGTTAAATTTGTTGCGGATCTCTTAGCATCATGCTTAAGCTACATCTTTAACTTGTTGCTCACATCAGGAATATTTCCTGCACGAATGAAATATGAAAACGTAACTGTTATTTTCAAAGGAGGCGATAGAAACAAGATGATCAACTATAGGCCAATTTCTATTCTCTCTGTTTTTTCAAAGGCTCTTGAAAAAGTAATGCTCAAGAGAATCGATGGGTTCTTTTCTAAACATGCCTTAATAAATGCCAGTCAGTTTGGATTTCGAAAGGGCAAGTCCACGGAATCTGCTTTACTCTTGCAAAACGAAATTATTTTAAATAATATCGAAGCTAAAAGTTTGACCCTTGGTATTTTCATCGACTTTACCAAAGCTTTCAACCTTCTTAATCATGAAATACTACTCTGCAAACTTGAAACCTATGGTGTCCGTGGTCTTTCCCTCCAACTCTTTCGTTCTTATTTAAACATGCGCCAGCAGGTCGTTTCGGTCGATAATCACAAGTCTAGCTCCCTTTTCATTGAATGTGGTGTCCCGCAAGGTAGCCTTCTTGGCCCGTTCCTCTTTAATGTCTATGCTAACGACCTTGCGAGCATAGCCTATCATACAAGTTGTATTCAGTACGCTAACGACACAAGTTTTTTTCTTAGGGGATCTTTACCGATGAACTAATCAATGGTGCAAATCTGGTTCTTTGTGCTCTCCACAAATGGTCCACAGCTAATGGTTTGGTAGTTAACTCTAACAAGACCAAAGCAGTCTTTTTTCGTCCCCTTAGCCTGGATATTACAGTAAACAATACTCTGCATCTAGAAAATAACATTATTGAAATTGTTGACAAGTTCAAATCACTCGGTGTTGTATTCGACTCTCGCATGAAGTGGTCTGACCATAGAATGTATATTGAAAGCAAGCTTACTAGATCTGTTGGTTTCCTCTCGAGACTGCGTAACGAATTTTTCCCAAAGCATAAGCTCTTTATTTATCATGCTATAATTCAATCACACATAAACTACTATCACCTCGTTTGGGGTACAACATCCAAAACAAATCTAAACATCATACTCGGTCTCCAAAAGAAGGCAATTAGACTGATCGCTGGTGCATGCTACACTGCCCACACAGAAACATCATTTCCGAAATATAGGATTCATCGTGTGCATACCATGTTTAAGTATCGTCTATTTCACTGCCTTAAATTGGCATCTCAATGCTTAACTGACTTCTTGAAGATTATATCTGGACTTAAGCCTTACGAAAAACCCTTTCACACCAGAAGTAAACAAATAAGGGACGTTCCTCGAACGAGGACGTTATACGGTAACCAGAGCCTTCGTTTTACTTTACCGTGCATATTAAATCATTATAGCATACACAGCCCAAACATCTTTACCGCCTCAATTAGGGACTTTAAGCTATATTTTATCAATTCCGCACTGTCTCTTTGTACTTTCCGTTCCTTGCCTTAAACATTATTACAAGAATAGTCACTTCATTTTCATTACGTTTTACCATGTTTCGTGCATACTGTTACATTATTGTCGGCCGTTAATTTACTGTGCTGATTTTTAACTTGCTGTTTCATTTGTATATATGTGCTCTTTCTGTGCTTCATAATTTTCATGTTATATATGTAGATCTTCGCCTTAATGTCAGACGTCCTGTCGCTCTGCCATTACTGGGCCTCGGGCATCTCTCAAGCTATCGTTGTAGCTTTTCGCCCGAGGCCCATTTCCTGTATATTACTGGAAACAATTTTTTTTTATTTTCAATTTTCAATTCTCTTTACTTTATTGGAGCCGCTTGTGTCGCAAATATGTGCATTCAACAAGGCGGAAGCGTTGCTCAATAAATGTCTCAGAGAAGTTATGCGGCGGCCGCGAGCTCTGGGTGGGCGCACAGTTGAGGTTGGAACAGGAGTCGAGAGTGATTATGCTCGCTCAATGATCACGACAGACAATCAAACATATGCACTTTATGTATAGCAAATGCTACTAACATGCATGCCACGTAAAAGCACTGAGAAGAGAGGCGATAATTTTGAAATTATTTTTATTATTATCTTTTTTTTTTTTTAAGTTGACGTTCACGCTCCTCCCTACCATTACCGGAGCCGGCATTTCTCTCGAATTTCGTCGCTGACCATCCCGCGTGACACCGGCAGGGAGGGGCTCTCATAGGCTTGCCGAATACTGCAGAGCATGCCGGTCAGGAGACAGCTGTGGGCCTAGCTCCCCTCACTCCTCTCGTATCAAGCCGCGGCGGGGGAGCAAGTCGGAAAAAAAAAAAAAGAAAAAACCCACCCAACCGTGCCGAATTGGCTCGGCGATGCATTCATGGGCGCTAGTACTTACCGGTCTGTTCACCTTTTGTTTTTCTCGCTCGGGCCGCGGTTGATGAGTTGAGAACGAGAACGTGGAGTCACTTTTTGATCGCCGATATCTTTGGGGCTAGATAAGCTAGACATATTTTTTTTTATTTTTTTTTTCGGGGGCATGATAGGCGATTTCAATCATCATCACCACCATCATCATCATCCTCCTGACTATACATTCAGTGCAGGGCAAATGTCACTCTTATATCCCTGTAATCAACGAGGTCCTGTGAGCTGTATCTTCCTGATTCCAGCTATCTTGCTAACTTATCCGCCCGCGCCTTTCTGCCACTTTATGCTGTACTTGCCTTCCCTTGGAATCCAGTGCGTCACCCTTAGATATCATCGGTTATATTGCCTTCGCATTACCCATGCCTATATAGCTCCTCTTGATTTATACTAGAATACCATTAACTATAGTGTTTGCTCCCTGGAGCATTAGGAATGCTTCCTGTCTCTTAACGTTACATCTACCATTTTTCGTACCATAGCTCTCTGCGTTGCCCCAAATTTAAGTTGAATGCTTTTCGTATGTTAGCCTCCACGTTTCTGATCCATAGCTGTTAGATACAGCTGTAATAAATACTTCAATATTTTTCAGTATAATCAAATTTTCTTCCTCTCAGCGGACGCCCTTTGTTGCTATCAGTCGGCTTCTTAGAAACTGATGTCATCTGTTTAGCTGAACTTTATTTTCCCGTCCCCGTAATAAAATCAATTAATTAATTCAGCTTCTCAGATTACCTCGGCCCAAACAGAGATGTTTATTTGGTGGAGTAGATATACGGGACACATTCACAAACAGCAAAGAACCAACAGCTGAGAAGGAAAATACATATTAATTGTACACTGTGGTACTTTTAAAGATTTTTCTTTTCGGGAAATGTCCAAATTCTATGTATATCTCAGAGTTTCATTTAGATTGAGTGGAGATTCGAGTAGGTTTGAGAAGTTTAGCGGTTTTGTAGCTAGAATTGACAAGACGTATTCACCTAAATTGATGTTGTGGGTGAGTAAGGGGAAAATTCACAGGGCCGCGGTCAACGTTCAAAGGCCGAAGGATCGAGGTGAAAGGTCAAGTGACCGACACTGATATTAACATGGATTCACTCTGCCACAGTAGGAATATCAATTGTGGTTGACCTTGTGGGTAAGGTAAATGTCCTATAGACGCAGTGCAAGTGCGCTCGACTTTTCCATTCACTGGAGATATCGCTCTAAAACCTTGGCCTTGGCAGCCTTACTGTTAAGCTGTTTATGCAACACCCATTTCCACGCTTTACGCGTGAGCCTGAGAGTCCTGTGCCGCAGCAAAATCGGTGCCGGCAGCGTTGGATGTGTGCGAAAATCCCTGATTGGTTAAGCGGTCATGGTGCCAGCGCCGCGTGATTTCGTGTGAGAATTTTCAAACATCCCTCAACGCTACGTTAGAGGTGATGTGACTCTTAAAATGAATGTTTTTATGTCACGTAACGAGAATCAAAGGTCACCGCACGTATCAAAATGTCTTTATAAATTAACTTATTTCGCTGCAAGAAATATATTCAAGAATTTCAAGTGGGATTAGGGCCCTTGACCCATGTGCAGCGAGCCAGACACGTTGCCGACTAGTGCACGCAGGCCACGCCTTGGGAACAAGCGGGGCGTTACATGTATGTGACGGGCTCTTTTGCGCAACGCACTTTCTGAAGACTTTAGGCTTATGAATATCTGGTAATCAGAGAAGACCACAGGACGCTATCGCGTTCCCGTATTTTTTTTTCTTTTTTTGCAGTAACTTTATGCCCGACCAGATGTTGTTGATTTCGCTTTAAAAATATGCCAACGTAGTAGGAGTTGGTTGGTAGAATTATTTATTAACATACACGAGGAACAGGAGTGTGCAACAAGAAACATGAAACACTATGTAAGACAAACTGTGCAACAATAACACTATAACGGGCAAAATCTTTTTTATCTCCGTACGGACAGAGTTGATGGGAGACAGTCGTAGCTATGAAAGCATAGATTTAGATGTTGACCAAGCGTCACAAAGCTTTTCTGCAGCGCTATAGTGGAAACAAGTGCAACAGCTAAGTGTCGTGGTACTTTCAAGATTGCAGCTGCAACACATTTAACAGTAGGACTGCAGCACTTTTGCGAAACGAGTGATGTATGTGCGTAAATCTTTTTTCACCGTTAATTCATCGCTGTCTAATTATTACAGTTGCTTTCTTAAACATCACATATCAGGTTTGTTTGGTCATCGCTTATTGACACTTTCCTGCAATGTGCACTGAGCTCTTCGTTGCTTGGGTCTGTATTGTTAAAATCTATGTTAAAAAATCGGACAGTATATTCCTAACAGGAAAATAGAAATGGGTTTTTCAAGAAACATCGGGAGTTTTCAAGTTTTTGACTTTATTTTAACTAGCGAAATGGGTAAATAACAAAGATCAATAAATCTTTTACGAAGTGCACAATACTTCACTTAAAGAAAAGGAACCATTAGGATGGTTTGCAGTACGAACGTTTACCAGCTTGCGTCTCTCTCTTTCGTTTCTTTTCAATATGTTATTATTGTTGCTATCGATACCTAAAAAATGATGTCCTTTACCAGGCTTTCCAGAACTTTGCACTTTGTATTTTCTGGGTACTTTCAATGCTCCATCTGCCAGTACAGTGCAACGTCAGAGCAGTGCTCATTGGTTCGGAGTAGCGTAGCATGGAACCATGGTAACAATAAGCCAAAACAGACTGTCCTGTTCTTTAGTTTAACAATTGCTATTTCAACAGCACCTGAAGTGAAGCCACGGTTCAGACCTTGAAGGTTTAAAGAGCTTTATAAGTGGCACGATAAATTGGTCCGAAGACTGGGGCTTTCATATTGCAGCAACGGCGCTTATTTTTTCGTGACCGGATAAGAGAGCTGAAGAGATAGAACGTTCTATCTCTTCAGCTCTGGCATTGCATTGACCAGTTGCTTTCTCTGTTCAAAGATTTTCTCCTTGCAGCGCAATCAACATTCCTACTCTGAATGACATTACAGTTGAATTAGTTGCCGTGCTTTGAACTTCCCCGCTCAACGCGCACAACTCTGCAATTAATGCTCTTCAGGCCGTGATCTAATCCCGAGTTCCGGCAAGTGCTTCTCGAAATGTTCCGGAAACTCTTGTGGGAACCTGTGATTTCACTTAGGGCGCATATATATTTGATTGTGAAGAGTAGAGTGAAAGAAGAAGGTGGTGTAATGAATCCTACGGGAATCATTAATCTCTACTGCAAGCTTAACTGTCGGGGAAAATAGTCGATGATTTTTACCGTTCAGTTGCTTCACGAGTTGAAAGCAGAGACTGTAATTCTGTAATTACCAATCGAAATTTGTCTATGTATCTTTCATTTTACTTTTTTGCGGAAACCACCGACCATGGCATATTTTGCCATTCTTGGAGGGGCTAATTAAGTTTGTCAAGACGGTCCTATGCATCATATTTGTGGATACGTTGAAGGTGTGATTTAATTTCTAACAAAGCGAAAATACTGTACTTCCTGCATTACTGAATGCTACGTATTCATAAAGCTTTTTTTTTTTTTCCTCCTCCATCTAAAAGGAGTCGCGGCCGGAATTTGATCCCACGACCTTGGTGTCGAGCACTCTAAACGCTGAGCTCCCGTGGCGAGGGCCATTTTACACTGTCAAACATTAGAAACTATAGCAATAGTTGGCTTAGCTGTAATAAAGTCATTTATTTGGTAGATTCAACAATGATGGTGATAGTTTAGCGATGAAAAGTTTGTGTTAGTAACACTATTATTAATACAGGATCAGGTGACAACATTAACATCGTTTTCAAGTGCCACTTGCGATGTAGCACTCACTTAGCTTCCTGGAGGAAGCTTTTTCAACTCGGCATCGCCTGTCACCGGCGTAACAGAAATCAAAACAACCAGGAATCAAATTATGACTAACGAGCGTTTGATCGGCAGGCAGAATATTTCTGCCTTTGTTGTAGCGGCTACACTAAGGCCTGAAACAAATCATTATGTTTTGTTTCACCACAATGATGCAAATGGATTGAAAGGAGGAAGCGGTTCTAGCGTTGTGTCAGCAGCTGCTGCTCCGTCTGCGTCGTCCACACGTGCGTGCGCGAGGGAAGCGAGTGAGTGCGCCCAACAAAGCTGGAGGGGTTGTCGCTGCACCCGGACCGAATACCCGACCCAGAGAAGTGTCACATGCCAGCGGCGATCACGAGGTATCGCAGCATCGCCGTCGGCCCACCAGAGTGCGGCAACAGGCGAGGAAGGAAGCTGTCCCTATAGAGCTCTGGACCTGCGCTGTCCCCGACATCAGCTCCGGCGGCGACTCTGGCCCCCGGCCTGCTAAAGGCGGCGCTGCGTGGAGAGAGAGTTATGATTGTATTTTATTGGCATGAAATGTGCACTTGACACACACAATTTGACACACACAAACAGTTTACTTTATAAGTCGTACGTAAATGTGCTAACTTCTCCAGAAGCGGCTTGGATAGCCATCTTTCAAATTGAATAATTTCAATTTTAACAGCAAATCCCTGACGTATTTTCACGTGCCGGTGACAATGCTGTAGGCAACAAGTAAGAAGGTAGGCGTAGCACTGAAACTCTTTATTGGTCTGATTAGTGGCCCCAAAAGAATTGAGCAACTCGGCGGAGGTGATGGCATCAAGCGTGCTCGCTAGTAGTCGAATTACGAGTACCCGCAGCATTCGGCAACAGTCTATTAAAGTCGGCAAGCAAACATCAAGATAGAACCGCCAAAGGCAACTAGAATAATCTGGAACAATTTGGAAGCATTTGCGAGTGGTTACAATCATTCGGAATAAACCTCGGTGCATCTTGCGCTTAAGTTACAAAGCCCGATAGTTTTGAGGATGCACAAACAAACAGTGCAAGTGTTTATTACCTATAGCGTTCAGTGTTACAGGTAAAGTAGTATGGCCGCACGAATGCGGCTGTCGATAGCAGCAAGTAAAGTTCTGGGAAACAGTTGCCCGCGTCCGCGGAGGTATTTTCGCAATGACAGAAGCGGTTCCTTCTAAGCAAAACGAAGGAACTGCTGTGTCATGGGCTGCTGGAATAGTGCGTGGAACACTGAAAGGACGAGACCCACCTGTGAGACTATATGATTACTCCGTCAGTTTCTCCGCAATCATGGTTTGCAACAAAAAAAAAAAAAAAAAGGTCTCGCATTCTTTGTGGAAGGCAAAAGAGCCAAGTTCCCTCTTCTGCGTTAACTCAATGTCGCCAGTCTACCGTGATGGCTTGGAGAGAGGTGCCGAAAGGACACAATGGCTTCATTCCATGCTTTAAAGTGAAGAAACGGAGGAGTTGTCCCGCGCTCTTCGGGTGTGGCTGATTTTGGCCGATTTCCTACTTTTTCCCACTGCTTATTTAGTATACTCACAAACAAGCCGAATCGACTAAAGTCGGCGCGCGACGTTCGTCCGTGACAAGAAAGTGTGAGAGCTGCCTTTTCATTTCTACCATGACAGGGAACGAGGCGTTCTGGTAAAAAAAGAAAAAAAAAAAGCCTTTCTGAGGTGCTGATTTACAGATTTGCACAAATTGATCAGTTCGAAAAAAGCGTCACGGGGCGCACGATACGACGGCGTGGCTGGAACACGCCATTCGTGACGAGCGCAAACCTAATCGCATATATGAAGCGCGAGGGTTGCATAAGAAAGATCGGGCGAGGAGGATGTGGGAACACCTAAAGAGAAACAGCTGTTGCAAACCGGTTCCGCCACCGCTTCCACAGTCCTAGCCCCACGTGCGCACAATAGCCAAGCGAACAGTGTGGCGAAGGACAGGGAGTCCTCGTTTCGCTTTCACCGGAGTTTTTCTTTCTTCGATGCAGAACCAGATGACGGTACCTACAGCAGCAGAAATAGTGGGTATGCCCTCGCAATGCTTTCTCGCATTCGTCATCGGGCGCCGCAGAATTAGATATCAGGTAGGACCTGTCGTTGCTGCACTGGTTGCCAATAGTTTTTCTTCCATCTGTGTTCATTTAAATAAACGTCTGCAGTCTCGAGAGTAAAAAACCAAATTACCCTCTTTCAGGTTGTAATTGTGCTCCAGCAGTACTTCCTCAATTCATCGCCCGGTCTCTACAATGCATATCTGCCATAAGAAACAGGAATACAGTAAACAATAAAGAGTCGCGCTGCCCTACGGTCTTCATTCATTTCACTAGATCTTGCCTGCAAAGGGCCTCATACCGAGCGTGTTATTACACACCTGGTAGGGCGGAGAGTGTACTCTTTTTATAGTTGCTTATATATCCGCCGAATTCTGCACACTTTCGTGCTTAACATTTATTGGGGCTACCGCATAATTTTGTAGGCTGTATTTGTTGGTTTACTTAAAGCTTGCTTTCGCCAAGTTCTCGCCCCTTTTATGCATTTTTTCGAACGGTCTCCCGGCCTTGTCCTGGGCTTTTTACAAATTTGCGATGATGTCAAATAAATTCTGGCTTTTCTCTCCGTCATTATTACAGCTGATTGTTAGCACTTGTAGCATGTGGATGTTGCGGTTGTTATTTCTGATGCTTTTGCCCTATCTTCAGCCGGGTCTTGCATATTATTTTTATCCGGAGATCTCAAATGACGTATTGTCGACTTGAATAACTATGCGCCGGCCCGTCGCTTATTTCTCTCGCTAATTCTTTGGAATAGCAAAATAGGCACCTGCGGATCGTTTGGCTGCAGATACGTGTGCACTTCGCTTGTGAGCGCAGAGCATGCGACAAGGACTCGAATATATTTTCGTTTGACCAAAACAAACAGCAGTGCTACCTGCAGTGCGGTGGCGTGGCCGGAGGCGCTGTGGCAGCGGGTGTCAGGGCTTGCGCTTCTCCCCGCAGGCCGGGTTCCGGCGACAGCAGTAGGTGCACTGCTCCCTGAGCATTCCGAAGCCCTTCTCGAAGCAATTCGGGGAGCATTTGTCGGCACACCGCCGCGAGTACGTCACCAGCACGCCGTTCAGCCGGGTCACCTCCACCTGCGACCATGCGTAGAGCGTCCAGACGGTGCGATCTGGAAAACTCTCGGTAACACCGAAATCTCATTCCAGGAAATAACTTTAATAGGATAGATGCCTGAACGGCCGAAAACCCAGCGTTGTCTTGAAATTGCACATTAGTCGGCCGGATCGTGCGGCCTCATTACCTGACGCCATGCGGAAGCTAAAGCAGCTTCCACAGGCAGGAGTGCGATGTCATCCACTAGTCCATAAAGTTAGCAGAACACAATTTCCACTTCCCCGTGAATAAAGAAAAGCAGTTCTATGAAAAGATAGTCCTCGAACGGGGAATCTAACCTACCTATACACCGTTGGGCGAGACCATGGCTCACGGACCCATCTCCTATAGAAGGTTTTAACTGGATTCCCTACCTGCCTCCCCCAGCAGACATCGTTTACCGCTTGTGGAAAGAGAATAGCAAAAACGAAACCTATGTTGGAAACCACCAATTTGGGCAGGTATTCACAAGAGTAGGAAAATAGAGTTCCTCATTGTTGATTTGCATCCGGGGTGCAAGATACAAAGCTGTACCACCGACACACAGAATCTATATTTCAACGCCGCGAGCATCTTGCTTTCGACCCGCGTAGTCCATTTACATATAGCGTACCAAAAGATACGTCACACCAGTGACAGCAAATTCAAATAAAGGCTTCAAGTGCCGCGAGAACCTATATATATGCAATTAAATTTGAAGATAACGCGATTACACAGCGCAGCCAACGACTGATCCTTTTACGCCAAACGCAGCTACAGCCGGTCGCCCACGCCAGCACGACTTGCGTGATTAAAACAGGCGTTGGATTGCGCAACATCTCTAATATTGCAGCACATACGAGAACATAGCTGTTGTTTCACTGCTGCCTTCCAGAGAACAAGAGGGGCGCAGTCAGTCATTGCTTTGCAAGAGAACGATTTCTAACGGTAGCAAATAGTGCGCAGCTCGAAACACTTCCGTGAAAGTGGTAAAAATATCACGCCCACTTGGTTTAATTTTAAATACCTTTAGATTAGCGGAGACGTATTAGCGTAAACGTACGCCGGATTGCTTGGCTCTGGTTGCGCAGCACAGAGGTATAGGGGCGCAAGCATCCCGCATGCGGCAATCCGACCTACCTTTCCGTTATATATAAACTATAGTCACCTTCCATAGCCTACGCTGTGGAGACACAGAAAGTTGCCTTCGAGTATACTTCGTCACTTTCCAGAAACCCTATAGCCGCTTGCAAGAAGGCAGCCGTCGTGGAATTGCAAACAAATGCAAACGCTGATGGACAACAAGCACAATAGTAAATCGTAACCCGATATGACACGAGGACGAAAGCCATGAATGCAAAGGAAACACCGGCGCGCATTATAGTGGCCATGCGCTGACAACAAATCCTGCACTTCCTTGAGCTTGCTCATTCGTTTTAACAGCGACTAAGCGGTGCTACCGCTCCGACTGCTAGAATTGGTCTTGTACGCTCATTTTATCGTGGCGGAACTTTGTATAGACAAAAGTGTACCGAATGGCGCCTATCGCCGTGAATTCACTGCCCAGATGAGAGTAGCGTCAGTTTTTCTTTCTTTTTTTTATCGATATTTATTGCCTCAGGGCATCAGTAGGATATGAGATGAAGGATGACTAAATGATTAAATCAATGGAAAAAGGTTGGGTGAATTTATGAAGTCCAGAAGTGAGCGATGATGAGGTCCCTGCGTCCAAGTGACCTATGAGGCAGGATTGGTTGCTGAAAGGCCAGCTATGCTCAGGTGCCACAGTTGTTTGTCCGTACTTCCATTACGGAGCAAAACTAGTCAGTCTGGGCGGAAATTGGTCAAGACCGGTGTGTTACGAGGAAAGCACTCCATATTTATTTATTTATTTATTTATTTATTTATTTATTCGTGGGACTAGCCTGCACAGTTGTCCGCGAAGCAGTTGTAAAGGGTGTGTGAGTGTTTGTCGCAGAGGCTAAACAGTAAACAGGGCAGTGAACTCGATCCGTAGCAGTCTTAGCATACTGAATCGAGCTGTACAACCTGCTGAGAGAAAAACAGCGGATTAGAAGGCAACGACACAGACGAAAGACAACGTGCACTGCGCCTGGCCATTAATTATCTACTCTACCCAGGCAGTTGCAGTTAATTACAGTTGCAACCAGCCGCTCAGAATAGATATGAACAAGAGAGAGGGGAATCCTGCGAAGGCGGGGTGACCGCACGATTTATCGCTAGCTCTGCCTGTTTCCTTTGATAACATCATTTAAAATTAGGCGTGAGTAAAAGTTATTCCCTTTTTTGGATCTACTACACAGCTTGCGTTTCTCAGTGGCCCTTTTTCGTTGGCCTTAAATCTGTTGATGCTTTTATGCAGCCTCTCCTGCGAGTTCGCTAGAAAAGCGCTGTGCATACTCGAGTTAAAAGTGACGGTGACGTAGGCGAGTACCGACTGCTGTAAAAGGAAAAAAAGCTGCAATGTAACGATCAGAGCATGCTTGCAATAAATACTATGTTGACCGCGCACCTTGCAGAAGTTTGAGTTGACGCTACAGTAGGCCACGTCCCTTTCTCGCTGGCCGACCAGGCAGGGGTGGTCCACCGAGAACTTCTCGATGGTGAAGTCTGCGTCGCACGTGTGGCACCGCACCCGGGTACCGAAGTAGAAGTCTGTGTCTCCTGCGGCACCGAGCATTAGAGCGAATAAAGGATGAGGCCAGCGGCAGAGGCAAGAAGGGCCTGGTTGAGCAACCCTCCCCAAAGCTGCCCCACCCTCTTTTTGGACCTTGATGAGGGCTTGTATACGGGGCTCAGGCAAACTGCGTTTTCAGTCTGCCTATAGTAGGATACAAATTAAAAAAAGAAAAGAAATCAGGAGTTGCATGCTATGTCCATTGGTAAGCAGTTCATGGCTCACTACTCCGCTGAACAGTAAACAGAATCAGTGTTTGATATTTGACTGTAACAACTGGGCGCCGAAATTCTTGAGCTTGTAATTTGTTGTGATGATTGGCGTTTTGTATAGCCAACCAGAAAAATCTTAACAGGAACTACTTCCTGTCAGGGAGTAATTGTTTTTGGCTGTTATTGCAAACTTAAGTTGCATGCGACTAAAGATGGTTGTGGTTCACTCCGTGTTCCTCCACGAGCTTCCCATTCCGTGCTTTCCCCAAACTCGGTGCTTTGTATTTCTTTCTCCTCGACCCTTTACAGTTATCCTCGTCTGTCTTCTCTCTCCAGGCTCTTTCGCACGCGGGCGTATGCGCCACTGATTAGACTCACTAGTGTTAATGTGGAAGCCGTATCAATGTTACATGGCCTATATGACCATCAAAAACACTTTTTTTCGAAAGGAGAAATCTATGTACAAGTTAGAAAAACACCAGTGAGAGCCTCCATCTCTGTCGCTATGAGAATCTAATATGCAACAGATCGAAGAACGAGGTCTCAGCTCTTTCCATCAATCGCCTAATAAGACTTTTCTGAGATACATCGATGACAGTTTCTCAATCATAAAGAAATTCGAAATCCAGAATTTTTCCTCTCATCTAAATTTCATAAAGCCGGATATTCAGTTCCTACTATAAGCGGAGAAGGGAGACGCCCTGTCGTTTTTAGATGTTCTGGTGACCAGAAAAAGAAACTGCCTATAATTCTCCGTCCACCGCAAACCCATCCACAGAGGCCGATGTTAGCACGAGCTTCACTTCAGACCACCCAACAAGTCATAAGAGGTCAGGTGTGAAGACCTTGTTACGCAGAGCCCAGGCAGACTGTAGCACAGAACCAGACAAAGGGAAAGAAAAAAAAACATGAAATTCAAGGAATTAGCCAAGAACGGCTACCCTAAATATTTTATTCGGAAAGTCATACGTGTCCAAAAAGGCAAAGACAGTCTCCGAAAAAAAAAAAAAAAAAAACGCAAGGAACTCCGGCTCAAAAATGCGCCACTCTTCTCTACGTCCGAGACGCCAGCGAAACTGTTGCCCGTATACAGAAAAAAGAAGGCACCCGAGTCGCACACCAGCGCTCGGACACTTTGGGGGAACGCGCTACCTACTCCCAAAGACCAACCATTTAAAGAAAGAGCTCGAGACGTTGTTTGCCAAATTCCCTGCGCCGACTGCGACTCCGAAACAAAGAACCCAAACGAAAGAATGATCTACGGAACTTCTTAAGAGAACACGACCCTATAGCCGGACATTCCCAAGGTTCTGACTACAAAATAAACTTCCTAGAAGCATCAGTCCTGGAGATGAATTATCGAAAAAGGCGCCTCTTTGAACCATAGCATACGTCGAGCTAACCGGCCGTCGAGTCGCGGTCTGAGTCAACCCGACTCCAGGGGCTATATATGTCGGCTCGAGCCGACCCGCTGGACGAGACGCGTCGGGCCAGTGTTTTCTCTCCAGTTGCTGGAGACCATGAGCTGCTCGTGAACGAGAAATTTTCTGCGGGAATTCGCCTGGTCGGATTCTTGAATCAAAAGTTGAGAACACGCTAATACCAACAACAACAACGATACAACATTTATTATAACCCAACGTCTCGGGACCAAATCGGTCCCTTCCTCAAGGGCCGAGCTAGTGTATCTTACACCTGCTTTTGGTTCGCTTGCTCGGCGAAAGGTCTGGTGGCGATCTCGACCTGATCAAAGTCAGTGGAACTCTCACTGGAGCTCTAGGCTTGACTAGGTCGCCACGGGGAGTGCGCGCATCGAGGCACCATAAGCCCAATAGGGTTGGGTTGGGTTGTGGAGTTGAACGTCCCAAAGCGACTCAGGCTATGAGAGGCGCCGTAGTTGAGGGCTCCGGAAATTTAGACCACCTGGGGTTCTTTAACGTGCACGGACGTGAATAGAAACGGTTGCATGTAAACCCGAAGTGGTCGGGCTGCCTCAGCCCTGCATGCATCCCGCTCGACCCGACTCGATCCGCTAGCGTTGGGCTCAAGCATGCAAGACTCTAGGGTCCTCGACCTTCGCTGGCCACTTCCTCCCCCACCGAAAAAAAAAAAAAAACATTGGAGAGCACTGTGGCACCTGGCACCCTGACTCGACCTAGATTTTAAGGCGCCCCACCCCAATTATCCGGCCCCCTTTCAGCACGCACTCCTTATTTTTTGCACCCTCCTCGAACCTTGTTTCGATTACTTTTTGGCCTCGGATGGATGGATGGAATATAGGAGCGTCCCCTTTGAAACGGCGTGGTAGCAGTAGCTATTATGCTCATTTTCCCACCTATATCTTAATTATTGATTTAGATTGGTTAACTAAACCATCATTAAATTTATTAAATTTTTGTTTCTACATTAGTAACATTCTGTCACTTCTCTGCTTTTAAGCCACCAATCTTCCAGTCGTTTTTTGCTAGTTTCCACCGCCGGTTTATTCACCCGGCCACTGGGATCTCTAAACCCCAGAGCTTCAGGAACAGTGACTGCGCCTGCATCAACTTTAGAATGGATACCATTACATTCAAGTATAATATGATCAATCGTTTCACTGGAGTTACCACATACAGCACATGCGTCATCTCCATTGTTAAATTTCTTTTTGTAGCTGCGTGTTCTAAGGCACCCTGATCTAGCTTCAAAAAGTAGGGCACTGCCTCTTGAGTTATCAAAGAAATCTTCCTTCCTGATCTGCATTTTCCACTTTCGCTATAATTCCAAACTCTGTTTCTTTTCCATCGAATTTGTCCAATTTTTACCTACTGTATTTTTCACCTGTTGCTTTATACATTTTATTTCTCCGTCCTTGTTACTAGCATACTTACTAGTCAGTTTCCTAGTTCTTTTCCTCCATTGTGAGTCAACGCTTTTTAAGTACAGGTATTTAAATACTTTACCTGCCCATCTGTTACTGTCTAATTTACTCAGGCGTTCCTCATATAATATTTTACTCTGAGCTTCCCGTACTTCGAAAGATGCCCAGCCCATATCTCCTGTACCGCCTCATTTGTGGTTTTGACGTGGGCAACTAGTGCTAATCGTCCAACGGATCTCTGATTTATTTCTAATGTCGACTGCACCTCTGAAGTTAGGCACAAAACCGCAACTCCGAAAGTAAGCCTGGGCACCATAACTCCTTTCCAAATACCCCTCAAAACCTCATACCTGTTCATCATCATTATCATCATCAGCCTGATTATACCCACTGCAAGGCGAAGGCCTCTCCCATATTTCTCCACTTAACCCGGTTCTGTGCTAGCTGCATCCACTTGACCCCTGCGAACTTCTTAATCTCATCCGCCCACCTAACTTTCTGCCGCCCCCTGCTACGCTTTCCTTCCCTTGGAATCCAGTTTGTTACCCTCAGCGACCATCGGTTATCCTCTCTTCGCACTACATGTCCTGCCCGTGTCCATTTCTTCTTCTTAATTTCCACTAGAATGTCGGTAACTTGAGTTATTTCTCTGACCCACTCTGCACGCTTTCTATCTCTTAATGTTACCCCTATCATTTTTCGTTCTATAGCCCTCTGCATACCTGTTGTGTCCTGCATACCTGCATACCTGTTCCATACCTGTTGTATCCCCTCAATTCCCTATGCTTCATAATCCCGGCATTCCTTCGCCCTTTGCCCTTAAGTGATTGCTCATGCTTTATAATGTATGCCAATCCTTCGTTTACCCGTACCCCCAGATATTCATATCCTGCTACTCTGGGTATTTCATGGCCTTGTATTTTAAGACCCTGATCAGTTGAGCCGTTGAAAATCATCAGACCCAACTTAACTGCGCTAAAACTGAAGCCTAGAGCGTCTCCTTCGTCTCCGCAATACTTAACCAGAGTTTGCAATTCTTCCAGACTCAGCTAGCAGCACAATATCGTCTGCATACATCAAACCGGGGAGGCGCTGCTCTACCGCCTTTCCACCTAATCTATACGACAGGTTAAAACCTAGGTTACTGTTTTGTATCCTCCGTTCCAGGTTTAGCATATAAAGCATGAACAGCAGCGGTGATAGACAACAGCCTTGTCTTAATCCTTTGCATACTTTGACATCTTCCGTACTTCTTATCCCTTCCCATGTAATTTCTACTTTGTTATCCCGGTATATCTCCTGTAGGAACTCTATTATCTCATAACCGATACCTTCTTTTAATATGTTCCACAGGAGTTCCCTGCTTACGTTGTCGTACGCCCCGTTTATGTCCAGGAAGGCCAAATACAAAGGTCTATTTTCCCCTCTAGATATTTTGATGCATTGGGTAAGCACGAACAGGCTATCATCTAAGCGCCTACCATTTCTAAAGCCATTCTGAAGTTCTCCGAGTATCTTGTTACTTTCTACCCATGCTTGCACCTTTAATTTCACCGCCTGCATGGCTAACCTGTACATAACAGATGTTATGGTAATCGGCCTGTAGGATTTTATGTGCATCCTTTCTCATTTCCCTTTATAAATCAAATTCATTTTACTCTGCCGGCAGCTGTCCGGAATTTGCTTATTCGTTATGACTGTTTCCAGAGCTTTTAACAACGTTTCCTTACTTTTTGGACCGAGTTCATTAATCAGCTTGATCGGAATTCCATCTATTCATGTAGATGTGTTTTTAGGAATATTTTTTCTGCCTTTTTCCAGTTTAGATTGGTCAGTTCTAAGCTGCTTTGTATTCTGCTACCTTGTGTTGCTTCCTGATTTGCGGAGATTACCCTATTGTCGCCCTTAAATGAATCGGCTATTACTGATGTAATGTAGTTCACTACGTTGTCTCCCTTTAAACAATTTCCCTCGTTATCTTGAATCATATCCTTCTTTCTTTGATTCTTCTTCCCTAGCCAGCTTATAAGGTTTCAGAATTTTCTTGCTCCGCCTCTAGAGGCGTCGTGTATGTCAGCCATCCAGCGATCGGTGTACTGCGTTATTTTACTTTGGACGAGGGCCTGCACATCAAGTTTCTTTTGTCGATATGGTTCCCATTTTCGGTCGATTTCCTCCTGAGATACCTGTGCTTTCTTTGCCACTCGGTGTTCCCTTGAAGCAGCCCGTCGTTGTTCAATAGCTTCCCTGATTTCCTTATTCCACCAGCTCCGTGGCTTCCTCTTTCCATTCCAGCGGTTTGCCACTTTAACCTCCTGAATTTTCCTCCTTATGCGTAGTTCTACATGTTCATAATCCCAGTCTTCCATGGGGCTTTTCTCTATTGCTTCCTCTATGTCTGCTGCTGTCTGCGCTATTTGATTGTCGTTTAATGTTGCGTTTACGTTTTTTCTAAGTTCCATTTCTCTTTCCATCAAGGGCCCCATCTGCAGACTAACACGTTTATGATCACTTCCCAGACTACACTCCCCTTCTTCGTCTATTACCATTTTTGTGACCTTGCTATAAATTTCCTGCGACATTAGACAGTAGTCAATGGTCGTCTGCCTGTTGCGGAATTCCCACGTGATTTGGCCTTCACATTTTGTTTCTCTATTTACTATAACTAGATCGTGTCGCTAACCGAAATCTAGCATTAGCTTCCCGTTACAATCCGTGTATCCATCCAGATCGTCGATGTGGCCGTTCATGTCTACCAGCAGAATAATATTGGCCCCATTTCCAAACTGGCTTATATCGTCACTGAGACGTTCAACAAGATCATTGTTTTCTTGCCTGCGTCGATGTCCTGTTCCTAAATAAACTACCCGTGCCCTTATGCCGGCAATTGTTCCTGATACCCAGATATGTTATTTGCAAGATGATTTTATTCTTTGGCACTTTGTTCTTTGGTGTATCGATATACCTACCCCTCCCCCTTTTTTCCGTTTTCGTTCTGTTGCACCTTTCCCAGACGTAGCCTTCTATAAACGGCGGATCTTCTAGATCCCTGAGATGAATCTCGCATAGAGCCTACACACCTATTTTGTCATCATTCAATGCTGTTCTATCTCTAGCCATTTCGCTCTTTTCCTACCTACTTGCATGTTTATGTAGCGGATCGTAATGTTAAATCTCTTTTTTATACTTTTCCTTCTGGACCACCTTTGCCATTTTGTTCGGCTCAGCCTCCGTTATTACGCTTTCTTCTGCTTCACTTCTAACTACGTCTGTGCACGGAGTCCTCGCGGACCCCCTAAAAAAGCTACAGCCCTGCCTGCCAGGCGCCAGCCGATCTCTGCTCCCACCCTTCTGTTAAAATGGATGCCATCTCGCTGAAAAGCCCTACCAAAACCTGCTTTATGTACCTCCCTGTTTACCTCAACCACTTCGAAACGCTTCTCCAGGCTTAACTTTCTTATGTCCTGATTAATTGTCACCACGTCCTTCTCAAGCTTTCCGTTCGATCCTAGCCCCTCCGGTATAGTGCATACAACTATCCGCGCTTCATCTATTCCCTTAGCTAAACGTTCCACCACTTCTGCTGCGTCGCCATTTAGGACATTGTTCAGCCCCGCGGCTACTGTCACCATATTGCGCTCTGCGGAATATTTCAACCGCCTATTTTTACTCTTTCTTCACTGCGCTCATTGTCATCCCTGGGAAGGTTCCAACTCAAACTCGCTTATCATCCTTTACACGTTGCATGATATCTCGCTTGCACCTGCTCATGTTGGAACTCCGGCGATAAGCACCTGGGCATTCTCTCTCTCCCTCCTGCTTTCGGTTATCTGTGTCTTCTAACGGAGCGACGTGGCGCCACCTCGCAGCGAATAGCTACATACAAAAAAGCCTACTTCACCCCTGTAGAAGGAACGTTGTGCTTCTCTAAAATAAAGTTTGCTTTGGTTTTATGGGATCTAAAGCTACTCAGGCTATAAAGGACGCCGTAGTAGAGGGCTCGGGAAATTTCGACCTCTTTGGGTTCTTTAACGAGCACTGACTTCACACATTGCTTTGCCCCTCATTGACAAGCGGCCGCGCGTCCGGGACTCAATCCCGCGTCCTTGGGTTTAGCACTCGAGCCAGTGTGCCACCACGGCGGGTCTGAAATATAAAAGTAATGGTTGGAGAATATCCAAGTCTCGCTTACATGGAGAATTCGCACACTAATGAGAAAATATGAAATTAAATATTGTTTTCAAACAAGGAGAGAGATCCCCTTCGAGCAAGTTTAATGTCACCGAATTTAGAATGAAATTCTGTGGCTGGCTTAAAGTGTGGCACATCAGCATCTTTGATTTACTTAATAGTTTTTTTTACTAATTTCGTGGTGATCTAGATGACCATATATGAAATGTGAATCCCGAAAAAGTTTCTGAGCGAATCTGAAATTTCTAAATTTAAAATCTGTGAAAATGGGTAACGTCCTTTAACTTACCTTTAATGTCCCGAAATCACAAAAACAGTTTTAATGTTGAAGTTTTATTGTAGGTTCAGTGCAAGCGTATATAGATCAACCTAAATATTAGTGTGATATCTTTTGCCGCCAACGAAACACTGAACGATGCTATAACTGAAAAAAAGACACAGGCATTAGAGCAGCATCTTTAGATGGCGAATGAAAGAAAATTTCGCATCTTGTTCTCTTTGTATAAATATTCACAAGCCCTAAAAACGCATGTCGCATAATAAAGCGGAGCTCCACTTAAGCCACGTTTTCTCAATTGCATTTTTGAAGGACAGTAAGTAAGAATAAAAATTAGCGGATGTCTAGAATATGACTTACCTAATTTTCCACAACACCAGGGGATCATTGGTGCATTAAAAGGGAGTATGACGGTACTTCCGGTTTCGTGACTTCATTTCCGGCTTACATGAACTCACAGCTAGGTATCAGCTGACATCACTTTCAGTTCAGGGATGCCAACGACGCCCTCCCCCTCCCAAAATGAGCCCCTGAACCCGCCCCCGCCTTAGTCACGAAAAGGCCATAAAAGATAAATGCCTCCTTGATGAAAATTGAACAAAAAAAAAAAAAAAAACGCACCATCCTGGAACCGCATTCGCAAGCGACGTCAAGGTGGGTGTCATTTGCAGTTGAAAATAATGGTGAACATTTCCCTCCGCGCCAGAAAAATAACAGACGGAATGATGGGAAGGAATATACATGAGCAATATTCTTTCGCGGTTATAACTGTGTCCAAGATAGTGAACGAGTGTATCAATTACAACAAACGTATTTTTTTTGCATTAAGACTTACTGACAGAACCTCTCTATGGGATTGCAAATCAAAATGCACACAATTCAATCCACAGCTATCCCAAGCAAGCGCGCCGAAAATGCGAAAGATCCAATAATTACAAATCGAATACAACGGCTTTAAAAAAAGGAGAACGAGAGCACGCACAGGGTAAGACAGGCGCTTGCATATTAATGGCTTCTCACATGCTACTGATTGCGGGCCCTAGCAAAGTCCGGTTTCATGTGCGTATAGTAACGATAATATATATGGTTACGTCTTACGGCGCATTGACAACTACAGCCATTATTCACCAAACGCACAGCTAATGTATGCGCCTATTGGGAACTAACCGAACTGATTTAGCAGTTAACAACTGATTCAGGAGCTTTGCTCCCTTTAAAACCTAAGAACATAGAAATACGTATGGTCCGCGAAAGCTTCTTCTCCCAGGAGCAGCATTGTTTGTTGAGGCGCTTATCATAGCTGCAGGACAGATAGCGCAGAACAGCAATTTCTCGTCAGTGACGGCAGAATGATTAGGCATAAGGCTGCAAAGCATGCAAAGAGCAACTGCTGGCAAAAAAATACACGCAAATAGAAGGAAAGGCCGAGTGCTTTTTCGGTGCTTCCTTGACATCCTTTCAGAAATCGATTCTGAGGACATGAATGATGTTCTGATCACGAACGAAGTCACTCCAATGCTTCTTTTGAGTCGAGAAGCAGAAAATCAAGCTTGTCTCTGACTGGGTCAGTGACCCGTGAGCACTTATAAAGGAAGCGATATTTCCAAGAGTCATATGTTTGAAAGTTTGAAGTATTGTACTTTATCTCAACGAGCAGGTCGCGACTATAGCTAGTTTTCTCGGGGCATGCAACGCATCGTTCAGACATTCAGAAGCAATGAATGATGAAATAATTCATGTTGCCTTTTTGATATTTCACTATGTACCTCAATGTGTTTCGGTTTTTGCTTACAACAAAGGAGCAGTCGGCTGGCGCTCCCTTTCCTTTTTTTCTTTCGTGAGAGCGACCATGTGTTGAAATTGCAGAAACCGTAGAAAAAAAAAAGAAACTTTATTCGGCTATGCTTTCAGCTGTCTTTTTGTTTTCAGCACCCACAACTTGCGAAGCTCTGCTGAACACGTAAGGGACATATGGTTTAACCATGTGTGTTTGTTGCTCAACGCGACACCCAGATACTTATTTTTCAACCTCGGACATTATATATCTACAAAGAGCGCAGAGTGTTCTCTCTGTGTCCGTGTTTCTGCAGACTTGCCCAGATATATGCAAAAGATATTATTGCGTCATTAAAATCATCAGAAAATAAACATAGGTTTCTTTTTTTGGGGAACTACTGCCCGCAAAACTCTTTTCTGTACAGTGATTTACATGCCACGAATCGCAATAACTGATTTCTATAAACAGTCGGGATCGTTTAGTCAAAATATTCTCCTGAAAATTACGGAGTCCTTCACAAATAAATTATATCATCAGTAATTTCCTGTCTTACATACTTAACGTAGATGACAAAAAATGGGGGTTATAATATGCTTAAAATGCCTGTAGTGAGTAGAAGAATGTATGGTGCCAGACCCTGAAATTTGGGCACTTTCTTGGTAGGAGTTTATGGGCGCAATTTTTTTTACTCATTTTTACGTATTGTAAATGTTCACGATAATGAACAATAAGGCCTTCCTTCGTGAAGCTTATAGGCGTTTTCTATTATTTTCAATAACGCCGCCCACTGCATGGTTTTTCCTGGCAGTCTGACTTATCTTTGTAAGCGTAGGATAAACTTCAGGAGCAAAAGTTTACAAAGCATTGGAAGCTTAGATTACTTCTACCAAATAGGTTCCTAAACAGCAGCTTGTAATATTACACAGTTAATCGAGAATTCTTTTCGAAAGAGTATCCCTTTAGTACCCTATGGCGGTTAGAACTATTCGCCGTAGGAAAAACATTAAGGGCTACTTTCTACCATGCATTGCAACCTATACCATTTTTATCAACGTGAGCATAAACGCAACCTACAAATTCCGCAATTCTCTCACAAAAAGAAATATATATATGTGTGTGTGTGTGTGTGTGTGTGTGTGTGTGTGTGTGTGTGTGTGTGTGTGTGTGTGTGTGTGTGTGTGTGTGTGTGTGTGTGTGTGTGTGTGTGTGTGTGTGTGTGTGTGTGTGTGTGTGTGTGTGTGTGTGCGCGTGCGTGCGTGCGTGCGTGCGTGTGCGCTCCAAAATCGTGGACTTGCTTCAGAAAACCTCACCCGGCAGCCTCGAAACCTTGCGCTCTTTACATGCCTATTGTCTTCTCAAGCTTTCATACAGATATGGAAGTTCTGTCAATACATGCGGTATAATGTGCAGGTCTTCCAAATCTGAAACGTCAAAAACAATGCTAAAAAAATCCAAGGACGATTACGATACCCCCTAACGCGAAGTTTTAGCGCAGATATTCAAGCGTTTTCGTAATATATTGAGGCAAATAAGTCTACAGATGCGTGTATATTCAGTTAAAAGGCACATTTCTTACGAGCTACAGATAATGTCTCGGAAGAAGCGACAGAAGAGCCACGAGCGAGCGACCACATAACTAAATTATTTCCCTTCTGAGAAATTTTCTTTGGCTTCTGGCTCTCTTTCACTCGGTTACAACGCCGAATGGGCGCATAAGACCTCTAAAACACAGAGCATCATTGAGATGTAATAGTAAGCAAATGACTTTTTTGTGGGAGTGAAGAGGATCTACTCTGCAAGGAAATGGCCTTTGGACCTTTTTCAATGTACCGCGCTTTCGCACTTTGCCTTGCTTTGTATTGAAGCGTAATAGTTTACACCACATCATTTTACGCGCAACGGTTTGGAGACTGCTGACCTAGGACAACTGCTAGTTCGACCAGTCTACTCAGTTTTGATTGCTCAATCTCCCACGTACGTGAACTGTTATTCACTTCAAACCGCAAACTTTATTGTTTTCTTGCCGGATTTGTAAGCCAGTAATTGATTTTCTACTCCGAGTTGGAAGGTTTCATGGCAAAAAGGAGGGTGAAGATGAGCTCAGGAGTTGCTTCCTCCAGGCGACTGCCCGCTAACTATGTGAAAATATTGTGAGAATTGTGAACCCTAGTTGACCACGTTAGACAAATTGAATTTTGTTCCAGCCATGAAGCAGAGTTAAATTAGAGGAATGATTGGAGTGCTCAACGTAAACGAATTAAGGTTTGATAGAATTTAACGGCGGCGCAACACGGAAGCGGACACAGACGAGAAATTGACACCACCATGCGCACACTACCAACTATTTATTAAACGGAAAGGTGGCATATTTATACGTCCAGCTCAAGCATGAGACTCATAGCCAAAATCCGTTACAAACCCAACACGTGAACGCCAGGCGGCACCATCAGGATATCAGACAAGATATTTCTAACCCCAGCAGATAAAATATTAAAAACAGGAAAAACATTTCTAAAAAAAGCGGAAGGCGGGCCATCTCTTAGCAAATGCAGTGTGGACAGAACATAGCAAACAGCAGAGTATAAGACACGAGAAGCAAACTAGCCCGAACCCTAAAAAATAAAAATAAAACGAGAAAACAATTGTAGCAAAAGCAGAGTCAAAAACAATTAAGCAAAAGCAGTCAGAAACCTAAGCCAACAGCAACAAAAAACAAAAGACGATCATAGCAAAAGCAGAGTCAAACAAAAGAAGTCAAAAACCTAAACCAACACCAACACTCGTAGCTCAAGCAGAGTCAAAGAAATAAAGCAAAAGCAGTAAAAAAAAAGACAAAAAAACAACAACAAAAAAAAATTTTATACCAAAGGCATTGTCAAAAAGGGAGCAAAAACCACCAAAAACCTAAAATCAACAACTAAAAACAATCGTAGCAAAAGCAGAGTCAAAACAAAAGAAACAACAGCGGTAAAACCTAAAACAACAGCAACAAAAAGCACTAGTAGCAAAGGCAGAATCAAACGAACGACGAAATTGACAACCCGCCTAACCAATCAACACAAGGCCGCTAAAAAATTCCGGGCTTAAAGTCGCACAGTGCATACCGTCACAAAAAAATTATCAAGAAATGAAACTTCATTCCTACGGAGGGATAAAGAAGATTCGCTAAAACGACTGCTACCCTTCTTTTGATCATAAAGGCTTCAAAAATTTCCCGTGCCACCTGATCGCGACTCCTGCCCAGAACCCTTATACCGTTAAGCATTGACTCACAATTGCATTCTTTGTAATGGGTAGACAAATTTAACCCGCCTCCGTTTTCTAACGATTTCTCATGCTCCCGTGCTCTGTCGTTAATACAGCGACCCGTCTGGCCTAATAGACACCTCCACACGTCAGTGGGATTTCGTAGACACTCCGAAGGCAGAACAGTAATGCTTGCCGTGCCTCTTTTCACACAGGGCAAAGCCTTGTGCTATCAAGAGGCGGGTCAAATTTGTCTACCTATTGCAAAGAATGCAATTGTGAGCCAATGCTCAACGGTATAAGGGTTCTGGGCAGGAGTCGCGATCAGGTATCACGGAAAATTCTTGAAGCCTTTATGATCAAAAGAAGGGTCGCACTTGTGTTAGAGACTTCTGTATCCATCCGTAGAAATGAAGTTTCATTTCTTGATAATTTTTTGCGAAGGTATGCATTGTGCGACTTTAAGCCCGGAATTTTTTAGCGGCCTTGTGTTGCTTGGTTAGGCGGGTTGTTAATTTCGCCGTTCGTTTGATTCTGCCTTTGCTACTAGTGCTTTTTGTTGGCGTTGTTTTAGGTTTGACCGCTGTTGTTTCTTTTGTTTCGACTCTGATTTCGCTACGATCATTTTAGTTGTTGCTTTTAGGTTTCTGACTGTTTTGGCTTCCTTTTGACAATGCCTTTGGTATACAACTGTTTTTGTTGTTTTTTTCTGTTTTTTGGCTGCTTTTAATTCATTTCTTTGACTCTGCTTGAGCTACGAGTGTTGGTGTTGGTTTAGGTTTTTGACTTCTTTTGTTTGACTCTGCTTTTGATATGATCGTCTCTTGCTTTTTGTTGTTGTTGGCTTAGGTTTCCGACTGCGTTTGCTTGATTTGTTTTGACCCTGCTTTTGCTACGATCGTCTTTTGTTGTTGGTTTAGGGTTTTTATTATGTTTCTGACTGCTTTCGCTTAATTGTTTTTGACTCTGCTTTTGCTACGGTTGTTTTCTCGTTTTATTTTTATGTTTTAGGGTTCGGGCTAGTTTGCTTCTCATGACTGTTTGCTATTTTCGGTCCACACTGCATTTGCTAAGAGATGGCCCACCTTCCGCTTTTTTTAGAAATGTTTTTCCTGTTTTTTGATATTTTATCTGCTGGGGTTAGAAATATCTTGTCTGATATCCTGGTGGTGCCGCCTGGCGTCCACGTGTTGGGTTTGTAGCGGATTTTGGCGATGAGTCTCATGCTTGAGCTGGACGTATAAATATGCCACCTTTCCGTTCAATAAATAGTTGTTAGTGTGCGCATGTGGTGTCCCTTTCTTGTTTGTGTCTGTTTCCGTGTTGCGCCGCCGTTCAATTCCATCATGCACCAACTCGCCCCCCAAGGCCGTTATTCTGAATTGAGGTTTCTGGGATACATTTAGATTGTGAGGGAGGTGTAGGATATGATAAAGTGCGGTAGTGTGCGTAGAAAAATTTTGCTTTTGAAATCTCCCAGCGCTCAGAGTGAGTACTTAAAACTTGCATAGAAAACGAATGCGCTGCGCTTTTGGAAGTAATTGTGGATTCGACTGGGAAATAGTAGGACAGTTCTATGACTGCATTGATATAAACGGTCCACCGATAGGCTTCCGATGCGTATCAAAATTGTGCCTCATAAGTTTATCATGCACTCACAGCGAGTAATTGTTAGTGTATGCCATAGAAAGCTTGGGGTGCGTTTTTACATAACTGTGACGTAACTGCCGAAAATCGGAATATTTTCATTAACGCGTATTGGTAGAAATGGTCTAGTTTTGATACGTACCAAAACGTTACTTCTGAAGTTTGCGCTGCGTCTATTAAGGGCGATGCGCTTTTTAAAAGAGGTAACAGAAAGGTCAAGTTTGCCAAGGGAGGTTACCCGCATATATCACTTATGGTGCAGGCATACAATATTCCTAAAATTTACGTTGAAGAACTCTCTCCCACAATTTCACCAATTTTCTTGGTACGGAGCTCACGAAAGTTGCCAATATCAGAACAAATTCTTGTAAACTTATGAATGTCACTTAGTTGTCAAATACTTTATTTTAACTGATCGTAGCCTAAAATAGAAAAAAAAATAGACGTGCTGTAACGCATAGGGTAAGGTAATTACTGCGGCAGTGCATTTACAGGCAATGGTATGACTAGTAAAGGTGAAGGATCCAAGTTTTAATATTTTACTCAAAATAGAGGGTAAGTGATTTGGTTCTTCGCAGTCGTATAAGCCAGGCTTCAAGCGCGAGACTTCAGTTTCTTCAAAAGAAAGAAAAAAATAATGCCCTGAATGTTTCGTTTCAGCCATGAAGTATAAACATTACTGCACAGCTCTCTGGCATGCTGATTCCTACGCCTGCTTTCACAAGTGTTGAGGAAGCGCGGTTACTGCGGAAACGACAGAGCATGTTGTGTACCTTTCATAGGAAGCGGAAGCCTCGGACATGAAACGAAAATGCGATGACCGTGCACCAACTCACTTTGCGTCCGGACTGGCGTAGCGGCGGTGACCAGGAGACAGGCGGAAACCAAGAGACTGACCCGTCCCATGTCCTGACGAGGAATGATGGGTGGCCAGAGGCATAGGGGATGCCTGCCTCGTGTTTTGCCCGTTCCGTCCAAAGGTCGCCGCGCCTTAATTATAGCGCTACCAATCACGCCGTACGTGAGCAGAAGACACCGAAGAAGGCTGCCTGCTAGAAAAGACAAAACAACCGCACTGCAAACGGAATTCTCGAGAGACCCAGGGGCAGAACAGGGTGGAGTTCTTGGACGTGACCGATTCGCGACGTCGCGTTGTGTCACACTTGCCACGAGACCAGCAGGAGAGAGCGAACCTTCCTGACCAATCGCAGGGCTGCCTTCAGCATGACGTCACGCGGGCGAGCGCGAAGGCAGTGCGGTGGCTTACTCCGTTCATTCAATGTTGGTTGTCATTATAGACGTGGTGGCAGTGTACCCGCGATATCAGAACGAGCAAAACAAAAATGTATTTTGCCTCACAACAACATATGGACGCATTGCAAAACTGAGCGTGCAATACGACAGGCACTGCGGCTCGAATAATTATCAGGCCCTTCGCTTGGTGTGGTTTACGCAGCTGAGAATGTGACACACCGGTCGTCCCGCGCTGGACGTGGCGGATCAATACAGCCCGGCTGCGGATTCCAAACAAGGGCCGCCCCCCACGTGGCAACCGCACGCTCGGCCGCCGAATGAAATCGCCCACTCGAAGCAACCTCAGCATCAGGACACAGTTATTCGTCATCTAAGTACGGCGCGCCCGATACATAGAAGAAACTCACTGTGAAATATCTACCGTCTATGTGCTGAGCATGCATATACTATAAAGGACTGCCTGAAAGCCTGGACCTGTACAGGAACAGCAGACTTTTGAGGGGCAGGGCTCGGTCGTAGGTCCCAGGACCGGGCCCCGGGTCAAGTTTATTTTGTACTGAACAGGTACTTTTATCCAAAGCCAGTTTCTTATCGGCCGGTCAAACCTATATTAGCACCAGTTTTCAAGGGTTTTCAGAATGCGAACATTTAAATTGATAGTAATATGGGACATGCTGAACGCGCGAGATAATAATAGTACGAAAAAAGCAAAACAATTCAGAAAAAGAAACACATGTCATTCCGTATTCCCGAAGTTCACTTGCTTTGCCTGCGAGCTTCTCAGGTTCTCAAGAGCAGAAAATTTTGCAGCAACCGTTTTCTTGTTCGACAAAAGTGTTGCCACTTAATTAGCTCTGTGAGAAACGTTGACGTGGCAATAGAAGAGACGGCACACAAGGTGAAGAAACAATTGGCTCCAGTAAGTCGAGCCTGGGATCAGCGTGAAAAGCGTATTTAATTGGGGAGACGGTGGAATGCTCCCTTTGTGGCATTACAGAACTGTGAAGCGTTCCCAGTATATATATGCGCGCGACAGTGTAATGCTACTTCCTTGAAGCACTTGGACCTCTCTCTAAGGGCTCACTACTAGGTGCTTGGCCGGACAAATGAAAAGTTCTGCCGGCAGTGCGGGTGTTTTGCTGTTTCTTGAGCGATACGGGACTGGACTCGCGCTTGTGAGACAAATTACTGTGTTTGTATATTTATTTCATTCCTCTTCTCATCACATCGTCACCCATCTCGACCTTCTTTCTTCTCCCTTTCCCTGGCGCAGAGTAAGGCCAGATACTCAACTTTCCAGCCGATCTCTCTGTCTTTCCTTTCAGTAAACACATCTATCCTCAGCTGCTAATGCATTTCGCGTTTACGTAGTGCACAGCGCGTGCATTTCCTCTGTAGTGCTCCGCGCTCATATATCTTTTATTTATTTATTTTTGCGTGTGTCTTGCTCGTGGTATCGAGGAGGCTGAGCATGCGGGGTTTTCACCTGAATACAACCTGGCCCTGACGAGGGCATCCAAAAAATGCAGAATTCAAGGCCGGTCCCCTTCTGTGTAGTTTTGTCCTTTCGTTGCGTGTGATTGTTGTGAGCACACGTTGTATGGCACCTCCCTATTCTGCCTGTCAAGTGCTGCCCTTCGTTTTTTATGGCAGTTAAATAACTCTATTTGATACAGCAGCGCAAACACTTGTAATTTCAGGAAAGCATTGATACCTGGTGAATTGTCCATGATGTAATATCCAACCCGATACGATGTTCCTGCAGTTGCTGGAGAGAGCAACGGTGAGAGAAGCAGGCCTATGCTAAGACGTAACAGCGCAATAAAGGAAGCGTCAGGAAAAGAAAAGACAGAAGTTGCGCTGTTACGTGCCTTTTCGAAATACAGTAGCAATTCGCCCACTACGCTGTGCAGGTTCTTGATGTCTGAACAGAAGCTGGCGCACACTTTGTTGCTTAGGTTGTGCGACATTCCGTGTCAGGTTCCCTAGCCGATAAATCGCGCGCACGAAATAAGCAAGACCGGGATGAGACAGAAAAGGAAGAATTGAATAAGACTGCAACCCAGACTGTCTTATCTAAATTTTAACGTCAGTTCAACATGCTTGGTCTGCCTCGAAATGCCCGCTGAACACTTGCATGTGTTCCGTGACAGGACGACTGCTCTTGATACGTTCAGCGAGGAGCAGCTGCAGCGGCGTTTCCGCTTCGTGCGGGGCCAGCGGGGCGGCATATATCCTTTGTCGACGATATCACCCTGAAATCGATCGAAAACCCGACGCGTCGGAGCGGCGCTTCTTTAAGCGTGCACATGACGGAAAATATTACGTTCGGACGAGGACCTCGCTTCAGGCCCTGTCACACCGCTTCAACACAAACCGTCTGGAAACACATCGTCCAGCAACACGGATCAGAAACGTCTGCGCGAACAAACTGGCGAACTCCTTATCACAGCGGAAAAACAATTTCGGCAATGATCCCTCCTCGCGTGCTCTCTTCCGTGCGCGATTCCTGTGTAATGTAAACAACCGCTTAAATCGTTTGACAGTGAGGTGTGGGACGATAAACGCACTGCATTAATTCAGGGCGCCGCTGCTGCAGCAGTAGCTTTGCTGTTGTTTTGTGCCGTAGATTCTGGCTCGGACGGCGCATACACATGAAATAAACGTGTGTGCATGTGACGTCTTCCCATTTCCGAAACGATGAATGCAAAATAATTTCAAAAGAATCGACGCGACAATATTATTTGTTAAACTCTAGACGACAAACTCGTGCTCATCTGTGAAAGACAATTCCAACTTTTTTTCGATCTCCGTGCACCAGAAGGATGACCTGTCACCGATCATCATGACAGCGGGCGTTCTTGGCTAAAAATGACAACGGTACTCCTCTGTCGGCATCTGCTAAGTGTATACGCTGTCTGTCGCGCTCAGCTAGCTCACCTAGGAGACCTCGGCCGCCGTTGGAGAAACCACAAAAGGCTCACGGGAGATAGCTAGATGGGTAATGGCAGACCCGTCTGCCGGCATCCGCGATGTCTGTTGTCGCCCACAATTCCGAGAGGTCAAGAAACCTGCAGAAACCTGCAAGAAACAGCTCGGGAATTCGCTCATAACTGTATGCCCCCTTGGCAAAGTTGCTAAGGCAGTCATCTCCATTAGGCAGACGACCAGGAAAATGGGGTTTCAGCAGCTCTCTCACGCCATCGCTGAGACAGCAACTTTGAAGCTATCTGACCTCAACAGCCCCTGTGATATCGGAGTGGGAGCAGTACTTCGTCAGATAGAGGGGAACTGGCTGCGCATTGTGGCATTCCCGAGGTGCGCCTTGACGCCGGCAGAGTGCAATTACTCAGCGACGGAAAAGGAATGCTTCGTCTACGCACTCTAGAGATTCAAGATGTACGTAAAGGGAGCGAAGTTCACGGACGAAATTGGCCACATTTCCTTAACCTGGCTTAAACGCCTACATGAGCCAAGCGGGAGGCTTGCGCGGCGGGCACTTCAACGTATAGAATTCAATGTGCACTTTTGCAAGGGGGCTGAAAGCGTAGTCATAGACGCGCTGTCACGAGCGCTGCTGACATCCAATCGGCAGGCCCACATGAGTAGCAAACAGACGGACAACTTGTTTCCGCCTCAGCGGATCGAAGGAGCTCGCGCGGGAACGCCCTGTTGCCTCCAAGAGCACGTGCTTCTCGTAAGAGCGGGGATCCCATCCGAGGCGGCGTTCAGCAGAAAAGAGCTTATCAAGGCTCTGCAGGGAGACTCATTTCGTCAGTAGGCTTTCTGAAGAGGTGGATGCTCCGACAAGTCAGCAAAATAGCACCGTGAAGCCACTGATATTGTGGTTGGCGCTAACTCTGGTGTAGCTACAATTGCTACGAGTCAGTTGCAGAACTTCCTGTTGGGTCATCATGGAGCTTTCCTAAAGTACGTGCCAAGACAGGAAGTCTCAGATAATTGCTTCAAAGCCGTTATTCCCCGAAAACTAGGGCGCGCCGCTCTGCGGCACTATCATGACGCCGACGGTCACTGGAGGGGCCCGAAGACACGGCAGAAGCTTTGTCGGTTTGCTACCTGGCCGGGAATGAACGCCGACGTATGTAGATATGCACGAACATGGCATCGCTGTTAGGAGAGAAAGCCTAGAGGTGGAAAGCCGCCTGGTTTACTTCAGTCTACCTAAGCACCAACCCCTGCGAAACCTGTGTCTGTCGGTCGGGCATGCAAAAGTGAGTACGTGCACGTTGCGTTAGCTCTAACTTTCTCCTTGCTCGATCGGGGATGTACGTGCTTCTTGTTTTGTGAGTGAGTAATAACTTTATTTGGTGTTGGTTTATCGCTACAAGGCCTAGGTCTCCCACGTGGGAACATCGAGATCGTCTTTCTTCGTTGCCTCAAGGGCCTGTTGGACGGCCCAGAGTTGGTCGTTGAGTCTGGAGATGCGCAAAGCGGCGGACCACTTCGACGATAGGGTTTAGGAACTAACACTAATCAGTTGTGCCTTATACTCCCAGAGTTATGTATTTAAGTGTGACTATGTCTTGCAGACCTTGAACGTGTTAGTGTTATGTTGAACGTGTTAATGTTAGCGTGAGTGGGCATGGAAGCAGCACGGTAGAGCACATGGCTAACGATCGTCGTCTTCACGTTATCCAGGTTTTGGCTTGGCTTCTACCATGCCTGGCCACAAGTGCACCGGACCCGTACGTCGCTACCTGCCTGCAGCCATGCCGTGTTCAGGTGTGCGACCTTTCTTCGAACCCAGGCGCTGCCTTCGTTGGATCGGAATCCTTGTTCATCGGTTCAGCCGCATCGGCAGGAACATCATTCACGCCTGCCTTAAAAGCCAATTAACAGCCAGCCGCGACACGTCAGTGGGCATGGAAGCAGCACGGTAGAGCACATGGCTAACGATCGTCGTCTTCACGTTATCCAGGTTGGTCAATCGTGTTCTCTACATGCTAGGAAAACATCAAATCGTTTTTTACTGCTGCTTCCGTACCCACAAGTGCTCTATGACGTGTGTTGTGACTGCAAGGAGGTGTTGCGTATGTTGTTGCTGTGTTCGGGTGACGTTGAGCTAAACCCCGGGCCTAATCGCAAGCAGACTACAGAGCGGCAGACTCAAGTAGCTGATGAAGACGGCACGTCGTGCGCCCATCGTCATAATGAAGTCATGGCTGCGTTGTCCTTTATTAGAACCGCCTGTGAGGCGTCAGCGGAGGCCCAAGCCATGTTGACGCAGGCTGTTAATGACGTAAAAGCCAATCAGGAATGTTTAGCAAAGCGACTGTCTAATATTGATACTCGGCTCGCTTCTGTTGAAACAAAAGTCAGCATTGTTAGTAGTCTCGAAGGAGAACTTCTGTTAACAAACGACACCATTAATGACTTGACGCAACAGAACAATGCGCTTCTTTCCCGCATCAGTGATCTGGAAGACAGATCTCGCAGAAATAATTTAATATTTTATGGCGTCCCCGATAGCAATGAAACGTGGAATGGCACAGAAAAAAGCGTTATTAGTTTGCTTTCATCCAGTTTTGGGTGAGAATTTAAACCAGACAAAATAGAACGAGCCCACCGCCTTGGTGGCCCTTTTGTTCAAGAAAAATGCCGACCAGTGATAATAAAATTTTCGCACTTTAAAGCGAAAGAAGTGATGTCACATCGTGATGAGCTGAAAACAAATGACATTTCAGTTTCTGAAGACTACTGTGCAGCAACTAGGCTCACTCGCAAAAGTTTAACTGCTTTCGCAAAATCTTTGCCTGGTTCACCATCCTTTAGGCTTCGCTACGACAAACTAACTGTAAATAAAAGGCAATATATTTATGACCCTAGAACAGACAGTGTCATTGAGCTGCCCCGGCTGCGCTATCATTCTCCTTCTCGCGTAGTAGCCCATCCGATGATTCATCTGCACGCGCTCGACCCACTTCATCCAATGCTGCTCGCGCATGCGCGATGGGAGACATTTCGAGTTCAAGTCCCACGCGTAATGTTTCATAACACTTAGCCAGAGGTAGTGGTTATCTGCGCCCTATATCGGTCCTTTGTACTAATATCCGGAGCATTTTAGGCAAAAGAGATGATATCAGCGCAGCTATCAATTCGTGCGATGCCGACCTGGTGGCGCTCACTGAAACTTGGTTAAGTGTTCGTGTAATCGACAGCGAAATTTTTACTCACACCAAGCCTTTCAATGTCTATCGTTGTGACAGAGATGGAAGACAAGGAGGTGGAACCCTGCTCGCAGTTTCTACTAACCTAACATCGTTCAGAATTAATGTTTCATGCAACATAGAATCTGTCTGGTGCGGCGTCATTTTAAACAATAGAGTACACATCATTGGCGTCTGTTATCGTCCACCTAATGCAGACATCACGTTTGTGAATGAATTGCATGACGCGGTTAACACCGTCGTCCTTCGTTATCCAGCATCCCCGGTATTTCATCTAGGCGACTTCAATTATCCATCAATAAACTGGAGATCGACACCGCCTACCTGTGCACAATATTCTTCGAATTGTCAAGCTTTTCTCGATATGTGCTCCCTTTTCAATTTTGATCAGGTTGTTGATGGCCCAACGCGTGTTATCGCAGTTCTGCTAACATTCTTGATCTGATCCTCACCACTAACCTTGATATGATAGGCCCAATAATTTTCATGCCGGGACTCAGTGATCATTCTTTATTTCATTTCGACCTAAACTTTACCGTGTCTTCAGCTACGAAAAAACGCAAGATTATATTTGATTACAAAAAGGCAAACTTTGAAGAGATAAATCGAGAACTTTCGCTCTTCCTTGACAGCTATCTTAGTGGTTTTGAACATCGTTCTGTCCAAGAGAACTGGGACCTGTTCGTCAATAAAATTTCATATCTAACTGAGGCTTACATTCACAAGAAAATACTAACAGTACATAGACAATCGCCATGGTATAACCCGTACTTAAATCGACTTTCGAACAGAAAAAAACGCTTATTTCGGGCAGCAAAACTGCAGCAGACTGCGGCACGCTGGCAAGCATACACTAATGCATCTCGCACCTACTCTCAAGCTGTCGCTTCTGCAAAATCTCCTTTTTTGAAATACACTCTACCATCCTTGCTCACAAATAACCCTAGCAAATTTTGGAACATCGTAACTAACTCCCAGAGCAACTCAGAGATTTCTTTACTTGACCAGAATGACTTACCTGTGCCTAGCAAAGAGTGCGCATCGATTTTAAACAATATGTTCACACTGAACTTTCTTCAACTGCCTACACATTCGTTTTCGGGCTATACGGTTATGCATCCAATATCAATAGATGCCGACGGGATTGCAAAGCTCACTGAAACACTAAAACATTCATGTTCCTCTGGTGTTGACAATATAAATGCAAGATTCCTTAAAGAAACAAGCATGTACTCCTCTGTCCTTTTGGCAAAAATATTTCAACAATCTTTAGATACTGGTGCCCTTCCTGTACATTGGAAGCAAGCGAAGGTGATTCCACTTCATATATCCGGTAACAAGCAATCTCGCCCCATATCTCTTACTAGCATACCATGTAAAATTCTTGAACATGTCATTTGCTCACACCTAGCTAGTTTTCTTGACTCGAACCTTTTTTTCAATCCAGCGCAACATGGCTTCAGGAAATCATACTCATGCGAGACACAGCTACTTTGTTTCACAAACTCCATGCTAACCCTTATTGACAACCGTTCCTTGGCTGATTGTATCTTCTTGGATTTTTCTAAGGCATTTGACAAAATAAACCATCGTCTTTTACTACTTAAACTCAAGTGCCTTAATATTGACAGACATCTTCTTACTTGGGTCGAATTTTTCCTCATCGGTCAATCACAGCATGTCTTTGCTAACAACAATAATTCACCGTCAGCACCTGTTACGTCAGGTGTACCACAAGGGTCCGTTTTGGGCCCCCTTCTTTTTTTAGTTTATATTAATGACCTTCCTAACTGTGTGACTTCCCCTATTCACTTATTTGCCGATGACTGTGTTATTTATCGCGAGATTGCTGAACCCGCCGATGTTTCTGCTTTACAATCTGACCTCAATAATATAACTAAATGGTGCAGCACATGGTGTATGGACCTAAATATTAAAAAAATGCAAAGCTATGCGAGTGTCGCGTAGTAATTTCCCCCCTGCTTGCTATGTATTGAATAGCACTCCTTTAGATACTGTTACTTCGTACAAATATTTGGGTGTGCATATTACTAATGACCTCAGCTGGAAGCAACATATTGATTACATTTTTAACAACAATAACCGCATGCTTGGGTATATGCGCCTTAACTTTTCGAAGGCACCTGTTTCGACTAAAATGACTATGTACAATGCATTGGTACGTTCAAAGATTGAATATGCTTCCGCAATCTGGGATCCCGGTTTCACGAACTTGAAATTCTCACTCGAAATGGTTCAAAATAATTCGGCGCGTTTCATTCTTTCCAATTACAGTCGCACTAGCAGCATAACTTCAATGAAACTAACGCTATCTTTGCCATCTCTCGAGCTTAGAAGGAAAATTTCACGTCCTAGCCTTTTTCACAAAATTTATCGTCATAACGAATTGAGGCATACTTTCATTTCGCAGCCATCGTATCGCTCCTCCCGCGTCGATCATGCTTACAAAGTAAATGTCATAACTTGCAATACTAATGCCCTTTTTCATTCCTTTTTACCTCGTACGTCAGTAGAGTGGAATCGCCTTCCGCCCGATATCGCATTAATCCAAGATCACGATTCATTTCGCTCATCACCGATGCAATATCTTGAAGCTGATCCGTGACACTTTTTTCCCCCCTTGACTATTATCTTATTTCCGTTTTTAGTTTTTCATGCTTGTTAGCTCCCAGTGCTGTTGTTCTTTTCGCTGTATAATGCTGTTCTCTCACCGCTTATGATTGTTTTCAATTTATTCCGCTTGTATAACTTTCTTTATTGTAAGATTGTTTTCGTTGTTCTGTATTCCCTTGTTCGTTTAGCCTTTGTTATGTTTTGTTCATTTAGTGTTCTATGCTTTCTATCATATATGATGTACCACTGCCCTCTGTAATGCGTATGCGCTTGAGGGTAATAAAATGAAAAATGAAAAAATGAAAAATATAATTCGAGGTAAACACTGTTATACAGCAGTGGTTCGGGTACATGTTCATTTGTATATTGCCTCCAGGCGACTGCCTGAGCACTACATAGTTTGCAGCTAGGCGGAGGGGAGGTCTGGCGGGCCAGGTAGAAGGCTTTGGTTAAGGCACCGAAGCTCGTCAGCCTCTCTCCCTTTCTTCACCATGGCTCTCTCCGGCACGGTTTGCGAGACCGTGCGATGGAGTGAGCGACCTCGTTGAGGTTGGTGAGATGAGAAGTCCCCTGTGTGTGCGGAGAACCAGACTAGCTCGACCTTGTCTGGTGAGCTTTTTGGGTTCTTGATCAATCGGCAGGCTTCCACGAATATTCCACCCTTGGCATAATTCTTAATGGCCATTCGCGAGTCGCTGACGACACCGCAATCATGATCAGGTGTGGCAAGTGCAATGACTAATTCTTCGGCCACCTCGGCGTGTCGGGACTTCATGCTGGCGGAGTGGACAAACGTTTTGGCAATGTCGACAAACGCAACGGCGTATCGTCGATCGTCTTGACTCTTAGCAGCGTCCACGAAGCGCGCTTCCCTCGCTTTTCCGTAGTCCCGCAGCAGGGCCGCGACTATGGCTTGTCTTCTGCCTTGATTATACGTCGGGTGTACGTTTCTCAGGACTTGTGCGACTCGGATGCCTTCCCTGACGTTACGCGGTATTATTGCTTTGTCGCCGTGTTGACGGTGTAGCCGATGAAAAGTTTCTAGAGCATGTGTCGTCCCGCTACGGTGGTCGTCAGTCTTTCTACTGCGATATGTTGGCGCTTCGGCAAGTTCGTCCATCGCGTTGTGGATTCTTAATTTTAGCTCTGTGCTAGTCGAGTATACGAGCTCCGTCTTGTACACCCTGCTCGTCTATTTTGTTCTTCTCCGCCAATTGTGAAAGGCGGCCACGTAGGTTATGCGGCATACGACGAAAGAGTGCAAAAGTCGTTTTAACGGGCTCTCTTCCCTCATGCCACTGCTCCTACTGGTGACTCTTCAGTAATCTCATTGCATTGGCAGTATTGTGTGCGAACTTATAGATCCTCGCCGTTGACGTATTCGATTATCATGCCTAGGGCTGTTTTGTTTTTTTCTTTTTTGGTTTTTCACGATGGGGATGGTTCCGCCGTCACTCGTATTTAACCTGTTTCCCTCATATTCTGTCTTCTGCTTGGATCTATTGGGTGGGCGTCCCTTCTGCGTAGCCCAGTAGAGCCGGAGCTCCGTTTTCTTGGGCGAGCAACGCAGCCTCGTATTTCTCAGGTGTTGTGTCACAACATATATCGCTTCCTGCAGCAAATATTCGAGCTGACCGTCACTGCCACGGCTGAGCCAGATTGAGATATTGTCGGCGTAACGTTTCTCACGCACGTTCGCTTTGTGACGACCTCCGCATCTGAGCGGGTCCCAAGGAGGTTATATATCAAAAATAAAAAAAAAAACCTGCTGAAGTGTAAGTGGCGTCCAAAACGTAAAGCCGGCGTCAGCCATCTTGGGTGGGGCAGAAACGGCGCAGTGCCAAAGGTCTGCTCAGTTTCAAACGTCGCATATGACACGCTCGATTGTTTCACATTTGCCTGAAAATTTTCACGCTTTTCTCTAAAAACAAAAATCAGTTTGCCGCAAATTTTCTTCAAAGTGACATTTTTGGTCACTTTAACCATATTTAGAGTTTGCACCTAGCGGCTAAGCAATTAATACTTTGGGAAACAAAAACATTAAAAATCGAATATTTCGTGAACCGCTTTGCCTGGTTGTTTTTCTCATTTAAACAAGCCTGGAAATAATATGTAATGAACTGCGTAAATTTTATTTTATTTTTCTCTATTTGAAATTTATATATTCACTTGAAATATTGTGATGATATCGGGCGCTACTGTGAAAAACCGGAAAAATATATTCGGGATTAATAAACTAAAAGACATATATCTTTTTATATTCATTATTAAAAATTCGAACGTTCACGGTTCATTCATCTATAATTTAGGATTATTTTGGCCAAGTGTTATTGTAAGCGCACCAACGGATGAACAAATTTTCACTGAAATTCTATACGATCGAAAACAAATTGAAAATTTTATTAAAATCGCCTGAAATTGATTTAATTCATTCCTAGAAATCGTACAGATAAAATAGGTTGTCAATTTTATATTTATCAAATTACTTCTGTTAGGAGAGCAGTTTGTCGAAAGGTGGTATCCTGATTATTAACAAGGAAAAAGAATTAACGCAAGCCAAAAACAACTTGGCTAAAAGAAAACCGCAGTAATTAGCCACAAATGCCATCAAAACCATTCCATCCAATCCCGTGCCGTCTGTGCCACCAACCGCTAACTGAAATAATCAAAATCAGCTGCGCATAACTACACAGTTATATGAGAGTTTTATGAAATCATACTGACATCAAAACTTTGAATTTAGTAGGACAATTAGCAGTTGTATTTATACACGATGACTACCAGTATAGCTCGGTGCACTAAGGTATTAAAAAGATCAACTGCATTCACTTTACGACATTTTTGTGCAAATTGTGAATTAAATTGCAACAATATGCCTGCAGTCGATGGTAACGCAGACAACAAAAGTCGCTCGTTTCCTGCTTAGAATTGCACACTATCCGGGAATCACGGAGTGAAATGAGGACATATATATTCATCGTAATAAAACGCAAATTAATTATGTGTTCAGTGCATGATTGAAGAATATTTTACAGCTGTATTATGCGCGTTGTGCAAGCTTTTAAGCTTAATAAAGGCCTGTTTCAGTGTGATCGCCTGGTGTATTATTTAGAGCAATGTGTGTTTGTTTTATGAAGCATCGGAAGCTATGCTTTTCCTCTTTCTTCTTTTTTCCTTCAGAATGCTGAATGCAGTAATTACTCAGGTTTTTTGCGTGCCTTGTTATTTCTCATTCTTTGAGTTACTTTTAATTTTAAAACTTGCATGCCTGTTCGCTTCTACATCTCAAGAGAGCGCATTAAGGAACCCGAAGAAACGCAAATTGATGTGAATTTTAAGAATATTAAACTTCGGAGGGAGCGTGTAAACCCAGCCGCAGTCTGCCGTAGCAAAGGCATGAAGCTGCTGAGGTCATGGACCTGATTCTTGTCAAGGAAGCTGTATATTGGTGCCGCTAAAATGGAAAAGGAATGGCCATATAACTCGTTTGAACCGAGTTAGACTGTTTTACATGGCTTTTGCGTTGCTTAGCGCTTGATTTTGAATTCTATTCGTCGATATAAGACTTGAATGTATCACAAAGTTCAATTTTAATCATAATTACAAATAATCAGAAGTTAGGACCTTAATGCAGTGAAATAACATTATTTAGTGCAACCGTAATCGATATAAGCTACGCAACGATATTTTACTTGAAATTATAGCATATATTTGATGGCCTGGTTTGCTTTGCGGGGTTTAACGTCCCCAAGTGACTCAGGCTATGAGAGACACCGTAGTGGAGGACTCCGGAAATTTCGACCACCTGGGGTTCTTTAACGTGCACTGACATCGCACAGCACACGAGCACCTTGCTTTTCGCCTCCATCGAAGAGCGGCCGCCGAGGGAACAGTAGTCGAGCGCCGTAACCACTGCGCCATCCTGGCGGGGGCATATATTTGAATTTTAGTCAGAAAATTGATTATGACGTGAAGTTAGTCCAGTGCAGTTATACTTGGCATAAGCTATCAAGGATATACGACTTGAAGCTAAAGCAAAATTTTAGATTTATTCAGAATTAACTATTTAGCAATAATTCATTAGGGCCTAGAATTGGCCCAGTGTAATTTTACTTGAATTTAGCTATCTAACGATATCTAACTAATTATAACGATACATAGCTATCTAACTCAATGATGTCGCATACAGTACAAATTTGAATGATATCTAATAAAGTAACTGTTTATTTGAGACCTAGCTAGAGTTAATTTAGAGCTAATTGACGGAATATGGTAGAGGCCTTCGCCCTGCAATAGGTATAGTCTGGCTGATGATTTTGATGATGATGATGATGACAACGACGATTAATCCAGTGCTATTATGCTCGACATAAGACGCACACTATGAAACACTTGCGTTGCTAGGGCTTGACTCAAAGGTTTGACATCGAGGTTGAGCTACGACTTTTGCATTGACTAGAGCTAAAAACGCCCCAGTAATCGGATATCGTCGAGATCTTTTAATATCCAAGTGGTACAGAACGATTCGCAGACGTCCAGTATGGCTCGTCTGATAGCCCACAGTATATTCGATCATTGCATCAGAACTTGAAAATATTTATACGTTAGAAACACACAGGCAACGCCGGCAAACAGCGCTTCCAACCGCTTGGCAAGGCGCTTCTTGCCCCTTCAAGATGCTGCCGCGGGCTTCACTTAAGCCCATTGACCGGTATAGGCAACTTCCAATTCAGCAGTTCTTTTATAACCTACTTGGTGCGTCTACACTATCCACACTGGACCGAGAGGCAATAACACCGAACAACTTGGCTTCCACAAAATTTACATATATTTTCCGATTATTATTACAATTGCCAATAGAACACAGAGGCTGGATTGCTGAAGCTGACATGTCTTTAGGTGCGCTATGCCATCGCCCATTAGTCTTCCACATTTCTCCCTCCGCGTTCATACCTCGTGTCAGGGAACCGAACTTTAGCGACGCCCCTCCGAGAATGGCTCTTGGAGTCAGCCTCATGCGCGCTGTTGCACTCTTTTTCGCGCGGGCTTTTCTTTCTCTCCCCTAGTCTTCGTGACCGAACTCGAGCGGAAGCGGCCACCGGCTCAGTTCAGCGACGGCCCAGTTGCGCGTGCCTTCTTTCACGGAGTCCCGCTCACCAAGGGGTGCTCGCTCGCAGGCTTCTTAGCAGCGTCAAATGTCGAGCTGGCCAGCAGCGCATTCATACGGCGGCAGAATCTTGGAATGCGCACTCCGAAACTCGCCACGTGCGCTGCGTCGAGTGACCGGTCCTACGCGACCAGAACCTGTGCTGTGTATGGGATGGCAGCCACGCAGGGCTCTCTCGCCGTTTCTTCCTCCTCGCCCCGTGCCGAATGGGGAGAGAGGGGGGGAGGGGGATGAGCGTGTTGACACTGCGGACAACATCAAGATGTTGCTGCCAGAAAAGGCCCAGCGCAGAGAGGGCATCTCATGCGAGCTGAAGGAAACGTCCACACAGCGCGTGTTGCGTTCATCGCAACAGTTCTCGTGCGAAAAAGAACGAAAAAGCAAGCACTCGTAATGAAAACTAAATCTTCTTTTGGGTCATTCGGCGTGCGCTCGCTACCGACTTTCACTACGCAAGAAGCAGCTAGGCTGGCTATCACATATCGTGTACCTTCCCTGCTAGAGTAACACAAATGACGTCTGATGCTCTGCCATAGCGTGTGATCTGATAGGCTTGCAAATGCACGTCGAGCAAATAGACTTGCATTGAGATGTAATGTGTACAAAATATTCACTTTACTATCGCTGTTTCTTCCCTCCTTGGGAAGAAATTGGACGACACCAAGGACGATGGGAAGCAGGGTCATTGCTTTACGCGATGAAATGGTCAGTTTCTTCCGCTAAAGTCGACTGAGGACGATCTGCAAATACTGTAGCATAGCACTGCCTAGCCTGCATTCATTTCAGCGACTGATGCCGGTTATTGTTTGGGACCATATAAATGGAGAAAAAAAAACAAGATAAAGTAATCTCGCAGCGTATTTTATGGCTAATAAGTTTCAGAAGGAATCGGCTGTTCCAGTTCTGTATATACAGCGTTAGGGATAGCGGAAAAGTGTTTAAGGGTTCCGCTAGGAAATCAGGGTTTCTGTTGGTTTAAGTGATGCATAAGAGGAAAACTAGGAGGATGTTCATTCGCAATTTGAGTAGACGCGATAGGGCTTTTAACACTGCCTTTGGTTCTGATACATTTAGTATTGTTTAAGTCGGTTTTTGGCAATGTGACAATTACTCCAAGCAGTTTCCCATGTGTTTCCCGTTACCATGAGCGTCTTCTCTACAGCCGCCGGAACGGTCTGCGTGGAGAAGAAGCGGGAAAAGAAAGAGTGGAATAAACGCTATCCCCTAATACAGCAGTCGACCAGTACCAATGTGTCTCCCGATAGCGATGTGTGCGTTTTGCTTTCTGGGCTCCTCTACCCGCACCCTTCTCAGGGCACGTAGGTGGCCTGCATAGGTGTATTTAGGGCTCGGTTTGGGGGAAAGGAGGCACAGTATTAGGGCGAAAGCTTTAATGGCTCATACTGTTGTGAAGAACATGTGTGTGAGGAGAGGGGAATTGGAGAAAAGACGAAGAAAACCACGTTTTGGAGAAAGAAGAGAAAAACGTGGAGGTTGGCTCGAGGAGCGCGAGGCACGAGCAGGGGAGAACAGGCGAGCAGCGGAGCCGATCGGCTGTCCAAAGAGCTCGGATCGGTGCGTCTTCTGCCAGGCCTGACCCGGGGATCCAGACCTGGGGCCTGCCGGCCGTATCCTGTCCTGTTCTCCTGTCGTCCACGAAACTCGGAATGGTGGTCGGGCCCGGGAGTGCCACAGCGCCAGCTCTTCACTGGCACGAACGTTCGGCGCCGTGCTGAGCCCAGGCACGTCGGGGAGGCCTGACGCATCGGCCGTGGAAAGGCAACTCGAGGCCTCTTGCCTCTACTGGGCCCCGTCCGGTGGCCTAGCCTTCCGCTGGGCTTACTGAGGCCCTACTGCACCGACCCTTCAAAACTGACTACCCGGAGCGTCTGCACCGGCTTCTCCATCCAACAACTTGGTGACTTTTTTACAATTTGTGTTTTGCCATCGTCCCACTTGCTCGTTCTACTCTCGTCCCGTCCATGTCTGTACATAAAAGTATTCATTGTTAGCTTGGTCAGTCTGGTCGTCTATTTAGATTGCTGTTTCTGAATAAGCCACAGAATAAGGTGGCCAGAAGATTTAAAGAAAGGAACCTCACAACTGTCGACAAAAGCTGTCCGCGCGAATGGTGTACCTGATTGGTCGACAGAGAAGTGACATCACCAGCCGCCAGATTTGAAGCGATCAACCAGAAGTCTCACCTTATCTAGCGTGTAGTCCCTCCACTACCTAAGAACATGCACCCGGAGTTTCACCTGCAGCGTCGGGTAGCAAGAGCCCAATCATTAGAGAAATACTATTCCAGTCTACCAAATACGACATATGTGGACGCAGCAGAATACGGGAATAAGAGAGCCTATGCCCTGGCACTAGTCGATCACAAGTATCGCTTACAAAATTCAGCGACGATAAACGAAGTACGAACGCCAGAGGAGACAGAAGAGGCGGCTGTAGCTCTGGCGATTATCACGACGGACTCCAAATACATTTTTAGCGACTCAAAAACAGCCATTAGAAATTTCGCAAAAGGTAGAATTCATCAACCAGCAGCCAAAATTTTGAAATTTTTTTATTACTCTAAAAACGCACGTTCGATCAAAATTTTGTGGGTCCCCGCACACGCGGGTCATCCTGGAAACGAGGCGGCGCACCAGTCTGCCCGAGGATTCGGCGTAGGCCAGGAGGTGCGTTACCCCGAACTAAGATCGGCTCGCGAGAGAGACCCTACGTAAAGAGGAATTACGAATTGGTATAAAAACAACAGACTGAAATATCCGGAGCCCCACTATACACTCAGCAAATCACAACAAACACTACTTAGAAAACTTCAAACAAATACGTGCTTTAATCCGTATAAGCTGGCACAATGATATCCAGGCGAATACAGCCCCTCAAGTTCACTTTGCGGTGACCAGAGGGCAGATCTCGAACACATCATGTTTAAATGTGAAAGCATGCGTCCGCCGGAGGGCCTGCAGATTACCAATTCGGAACAGTGGGAGGCCGCATTGCTTAGCTCTGTTCCAAGCCGGCAACACGCCATCACGGCTTGGGCCAAGGAGGTCGTCGAGCGCCATCGAGCGATGACCACCCCTGGGGCGGCTTGAGGAGAAGCGAACTCCCACGAAGAAAGAACTTTCCAAATTCTCCTCAATAAAGTTTCCTCCTCCCCCTCCTCCTCCTTGTCTAGTGTTCCTGCCATCTGCAATTCCACACTTGAACGCGCGCCAAGGAACGCCACGCGACAGGAGCGATGGTGTACCGTCCAAACGCACACTTTTCGGAGGTGTGACAGATACTGCGCCTTTCCGTTCCTGTAAACCAATTTTAATTATATGTAGCGCTGCAATGAACGCCGATAAAATTGGCTGGGGCTTCGCTAAGGTTACGCCTGGATATCTCGAAGCGAAAAGCTTGGGGGATGCTTATGGTTTAGCTTATGGCTATTCTTTATGATTTAGCCTATAGATATATGCTTACGGCTTAGCTTATGGTTATGCTTTAGGCGTTTGAGACCCGGCTTTGCTGCGTCGTTTAGCGAGACGTTCTTCTTGCTGTTCGGGTGTCTCGGACGCTTGTTGAGCTTTCAGCCTTTCATTTCTTCGCTCCTGTTCAGCCAACTCCCGTGGTAGCACTTCTGTATCGGTAGTATGCATCGGCGGCATGTAAAAGACGCTTCGTATCTACTCTTATTTCAATGGCATGTTTACGGCTAGCACGGCGCTATGCTTTCGTGCCTAAAAACTGTGGATGCTTGGGAGTGAAAGTGGAAAGAGAGAAAGAGGAGTCATAGTGGAGGGCTACGGAGTAATTTAAACCACCTGGGGATCTTTAACGTGTGCTGTACGATGTCAACGCACGTTAAAGATACCCAGGTGGTCTAAATTACTCCGTAGCCCTCCACTACGGCTCCTATTTCTCTTTCCACTGTAACTCCCACATTCCTCCCTTCCCCTACGGCGCGGTTCAGGTGTCCACAGATCAAGTGTGACAGATGCCGCGCTTTTCCCTTCTTGTGACGGAGTCGGCGGCGGCCACCTGTGCCGTGCGTGACGTCACGCGTGCTCCGACATACGCCGGCTCACGCGAAGCGCGTTGTTGACTAGCGTAGTGAAGCTTTTTGCTTCAAAAGGCAAACAATGAGAGGCAAATGATAGGAAAGGAAGGGTAGGCTTTCATCATTCTCCTCTTAAGAGATTTCTCAGAGACCCTCTAATTTTTTAATTTTTTTATTGGTTTACATAAAAGAAAAGGCACAGTACCAGTCACACCTCCGTGTACAACTGCCGCGCCGTAAGCGAAAGGAGGAAGGTGGGAGTGAAAGGGGAAAGAAAATGAGGTAGCGTAGTGGAGAGATACGGAGTCAGTTCGATCACCTGGGGATCTTTAACATCGTTCAGCAACCGCGCAGTTTTGGGGGTACAAGAGCGTTCTAGTCCGGACTGAGCAGTTGCGTGACGCTCGTGCGCCATAAGCTTCGGCCGCTCCCTTCCCGTCAGTCACACCTCAGTTTTCTCGGACCGCGCTTTATCGGATGCTCACCTTCAAGCGTATTTCTTTGCTGTTCGACAAAGTGTAAAAATGAATATAAAAGCATAGTAGGGGAAAGCAGTGCTAGCGCACCTACATCATCCGCCGTAGCCCCCAGAACTAAGATAAATCTAAAGCCACCTGTTCGGCGCGATCCCAGTACGCTCTCGTGTAAAAGTATTCACTAAATTAGCTGGCGCTCTGTACTTACGAGGGAGAAAAAGAGAGTACCAAAATGCGCCCTGGCAACATTGAGGTGGCGTTGCCAGAAATGGTTCACTGCAGTGAGCACATCTTCCGCTAGGCGAAAAAAACGCCCACGGCGCCTATTCTAAGCAGCGGCGCAACATATATATATAGGCTCTCTACGTGTAGTGTTTACCGCAACCGGCGTATTGTTCATTCTGTTACGTAAATTAACGGACGAAAGTATTCACTGCATTCACTTGGCCCTTGCAGAGTACCTAATCGAATCCGCCCACTGAACTTGCTTGCGCCTCGTGCTACGCTTGCCTTCTCTTGGAATGCAACTTGTTATCCACAGCGACAATCGCTATCTTGCCTTCGCATTGCATCTCCACCCCATGCCAATTTCTTCTTCTTGACTTCGACTAAAATGTCACTAACTGGTGTTTGTTTCTTGGCCAACTCTAGATGTTGCCTGTCATACACCTACCCTATATACCTACCATTTTCCGTTTTATGTAGTGCTCAATTTGAGTGGAATTTTCTATAACTGGTATATAAGATAAAAATGTGTATTCATTCAAATAACAACACAGAGCATAGTTTTCAGTGTAGCGCCAATAATATTGCTACAGACCAGATGGATGAAGAAGACGAGTTGAGTGTAGGGGAACGAAGAAGTGTGTGGGCTTTCGGGTGCCATCTGGCTCGGGTGCACTTGTTTTGTGTGAGTAACGTTGGTTTACGCAGTAACATCAACAGTGTTAGATTTGGTGGAGAGTGCGTCCCTGGAGCCTCGTCGTAGCCGCCGCCTTGCTGCACTTGCGCCACTGCTCGCTACCATGCCGCCACCAACTGAGTCTAGCTCTGTGCTTTTCATCACTTCAAGTCAGGCGACTTCTGGGACTTTTCCACAATACCGGGAGCCCCGACCTTTCTCTGGCGCGGCGGAAGAAGTCGTCGACGGCTGGCTCCGACACTACCAACGGGTGAGCCGTTACAACCGTTGGGACTCCACCCCTCAACTTGACAACGTAGTGTTTTTCCTGACCGACACTGCCCTTATCTGGTTAGAAAATCACGAGGACACGCTAACAACATGGGAGCGTTTTGTCACTGAACTTAAACAGTGTTTCGGCGACTCGTCAGCGTGCAAGAAATGGGCCGAGCAAACCCTCGCTCATCGTGCCCAACTACCCGGCGAGACGTGTACTACCTACACCGAAGATGTCCCCAAATTGTGCAAGACCATCGACTCTCGTATGTCGGATGAGGACAAAGTGGGACATCTTTTGAAGGGCATTGCACAGGAAGTTTACAACTTGCTCATTACCAAAGATATCTCGACTGTCTCTATTGTCCTTCGTCACATCCGCACATTTGAAACGCTGAAGACCCGTCGAATAACGCCCAAGTTTGGAAGACCGGCCAATGTGACAATTGTCGCCAGCGTTGACGACCATGTCTCCACGGACCTATCTTCGACTATTCGTGAAGAACTACTTCGGCCTGATTTCCACGACCGGCACAACTCACCAGTGTCCTGCCGCTCATCTTTTCCGAGCGTACCTGCCTACACGCTCCAATCGCAGCCCGAATACTCTTCTGTCCGAAGAGCACATTCTGATTCTTCCAACGAAAGCTCGCGCCAACATTTCGTCAACCCTGTGTCTTCCAGGCGTCCTGATCAGCGTAATGACCTTCGCTCACGAAGACCTAGGCGACCACTCAGGCTTGCAGATCAGCGAGACCCTGGCTTTATCTCCATCTTGACATTGAGGCCTTTCAGGACCAAAACCTTCTCCACCCTGCTCCTATCTGTTACCGGTGCGGCATCCCAGGCCAGATCTCAAGACAATTGCGCCGTCGTCCACCATCGTGGTATGACCGACCCACGTGCACAGGCACGACGAATGATTACCCAGTTTACTCCCCTAGGTACTGGCCACCTCCTCCACAGAGCCAGTTTCATCACGGTGGCGTGCGCAACCACTCTCCGGCTTCCGACCGCAGTATGACTCCACCACCCTCGTTTCGTGCCCGCCGTTCGCCGTCCCCGCGGCGTCGTTCCCAGTCACCACCGCCGGAAAATTAGGCGCCGCGGCCGATGGAGGTGAGGCCGCAGGAGAACGACTGCTACTCGCTGAAATACCTCATTTTGTGACTATGCTCAAAAATAAGATTCGTGTGTCTGTTGACGGTATTTCCACAATGACATTAGTGGACACGGGTGCAACTATTTCGATTATAAGCTTATCGTTTAAAAACTAGTTGGGCCCAAAGTAATGTTTTCATGGGATGGAAATGCAAATTTTCATGGCGTTAGCGGCGATTTGTTGCACCCTATTGGAGTGTGTAGAGCCAAGGTGTGTCTTGGACGAAACGTGTTTTCAGCAGAATTCGTAGTACTGCCCCATTCTACACATGATGCAGTTCTAGGTATGGATTTTCTGCGCATGTGTGGCACTGTCGCACAGGAAAGATCAGTGTTGAAGGCTGCCTTCCGCCTGAGTTCTTTGAGGACCCTCTTGTTTGTGGTGACGCGCTTTGCGTGTGCGACGATGCTGTTGTGCCCCCGATGTATGTGCAGTGTATTCCAGTTTCGTGTTCTCGCCAGGCAACCGAAGCTTTTGATGCGATCGTACGCCTAATTATTCGAACTGCGTGAAGACATCTCTCCTGGTCCCTCATTGCTTGGTGTCGGTAAGCCAAGGCTGCACGCGATTGTGGACCGTTAATTGAATTCTTTTAGCAGCTGGCATGAAGCTTGCCTCTTGTAGAGAAGACGTGCCAATGTCAGTGGCCTTGGTTACGGATGTACCAGAGAGGCATGTCGCAGCATCCCCAGTGAATGTTCAACTGCGTGGTATGATTAGTAATTTCCTTAATGCCACAGAGCGTGACGCTTTGGAAGATCTTTTATCGAAGTATTCATCCGTTTTTGACTTCTCGAAAGCCACAAACTCGCTCTTTTCCTGAGTCACGCACCAATAATCGCATTAACACCGGACATGCGCACTCAATTCGCCAAAAGCCGTACCGTGTGGCGCCTTCCGAGCGCAAGGTAATCAATGAGTAAGTTCGTGAAATGTTGATGCAGGGTGTCATTCAAGAGTCGTGCAGTCCTTGGTCGGCTCCAGTAATTCTTGTGCGAAAGAAAGATGGTACATGGCGGTTTTGAGTAGATTACCACCGCCTGAATTCAGTCACCAAAAAAGACGTCCACCCGCTTCCTCGCATTGATGACGCCATTGACTGCTTGTACTCTGCCTCATACTTTTCGGCCGTAGACTTTCGGTCTGGATACTAGCAGATTCCATGCACCCAGCAGATAAGGAGAAGACCGCCTTCATCACTCCCGATGGACTGTTCGAATTTAACGTTATGCCCTTCGGTTTATGCAATGCACCTGGGAAATTTGAAAGATGCATGGATTCTATACTACGCGGACTGAAATGGGAGGCCTGTATGTGCTATCTGGACGACGTAGTCATCTTTGGCCGGACATTCAAAGAGCACAACGACCGCCTAGTGTTCGTGCTGAACTGCTTGCGCCAAGCTGGCCTCTTGCTGAATTAAAAGAAGTGCCGTTTTGGTGAGCGACAGGCGTTGGTGCTTGGTCACCTCGTCGATGGTGATGGCGTCCGGCCTGATCCTCAGAAGACCGTAGCCGTTGCCGGGTTTCAACAACCGCGTAATGTGAAGGAGCTCTGCAGGTTTTTGGGGCTTTGCTCCTATTTCCGACGCTTTATCCCTCGTTTTGTAGACGTCGCCTACCCGCTCACGTGTTTACTACATAAAGACGCTCCATTCGAGTGGACATCTGAGTGTGAATCGTCTTTCCGGCAACTGAAGTTCCTCTTAACATCGCATCTTATTTTACGGCACTTCAACCCTTCGGCTCCAACGAAAGTGCATACGGACGCAAGTGGTATAGGCATCGATGCTGTCCTCATTCAGCGCTATGAAGACCGCGAACATGCCATTGCTTATGCCACTCGGACTCTAAGTAAGACTGAGCGCAACTACACCATCCCCGAGCACGAGTGTCTCGCGATTGTTTTCGCCGTGCAGCGGTTTCGCCGCTATCTGTACGGACGGCCTTTCGTAGTGGTAACATATCACCATTCCCTATGTTGGTTACTCAATCTCCGCGATCCGTCTGGTCGCCTGGCCCTCTGGGCTCTTCGATTACAAGAATACGACTATACTATTTCATACAAGAGTGGCCGACGGCATGCAGATGCGGATTGCCTCTCGCGGTTGCCACTTGCCACAGCAGAATGTGACGCGGAAAACTTCGAGCATTACATCGCTGCTTTACCTACGAGCTTTCCCGATATTCGCACCTTCCGAACAGAGCAACACAGCGACCAGCACCTGAAGCCGTTCTTGAATGCTGCGCAGGACCCAACCTCGAAACGCCAGTTTTGTGTCCGTGATGGCCTGCTATACAAGAAGGCTTACTCAGACAACGGCCGTCGGTTCCTGCTGGTAGTACCTGAAAGCCTCCGTCTGTCTATTTCACGCGCCATGCATGACGATCCAGCTTCCGGACACCTGGGATCGGCGAGTACTTTGCACTGCACTCAGGAGCGATTCTACTGGCCCCGGATGCGCCACACGACTGACCAGTATGTGGCCAGCTGTCCTGAGTGTCAAAGTCACAAAAGTCCTACTGTGTAGCTCCCGGAATGCTTCACCCTGTAGTGCCATCCAAGGCTCCTTTTGAGAAAGTCGGAGTTGACCTTTTGGGTTCTTTCCCAAGGTCGCAAAAAGGCAATCGTTAGATTGTTGTATGCGTGGATCATTTTACTCGCTACTGTGAGACGGCTGCTCTTACCGCCGCTACAGCCTACCAAGTGTCGCTTTTTATGCTGCATTCAGCCATCTTGCGACATGGTCCACCGAGAGTTGTGATGTGACAGAGGCCGTCAGTTTACTGTCGATGTAATAGAACAACTTCTCTGTTTATGCGCATCTGATTTCAGGCATTCGACCCCTTGCCACCCTAAGACAAATGGTTTAACAGAACGCACCAACAGAACTCTAACCAATACGCTTGCAATGTACGTCGCTTCAGACCATAAAAACTAGGACTGTGTTCTCCTATTCATCACATACGCATTCAACACTGCCAGTCATGAGACCACAGGATAGTCCGTTCTTTTTCCTGTACGCCCGCTTCCCACGACACACCCTCGATACTATCCTCCCATCTTCCTCTGACGACGACCCATGCTTAGCGGAAACTCTCTGCCTGGCTGTAGAAGCACGGCGGATAGCCCGATTGCGGACTTTGGCGTCACAAGACAGATCAAAAGCTCGCTATGACGACCACCATCGCCAAATCACCTATCACCCCGGCGACCTAGTCTGGCTTTGGAAACCTATGAGGAAGCGCGGCTTGCACCAGAAAATGCTGGCCCGCTACACCGGCCCGTATGTAATTTTAGAGCGACTCGGCGAACTGAACTACCAGATAGCACGCCTTACAGCCAGTGGGCGACGTTCAGCGAACACCGAGATTACGCATGTCTCCCGCCTGAAGAAGTGTCATAGTCGTGACAACACCTGACTCGCCCGGAGGGCTTCGTTTTCGAAAGGGGGGTAAATGTTACAGACCAGATGGAGGAAGAAGACGAGTTGAGTGTAGGGGGACGAAGAAGTGTGTGGGCGTATGGGTGTCATCTGGCTCGGGTAGTTTTGTTTTGTGTGAGTAGCGTTGGTTTACAGAGTAACATAAATAGTGTTACAATATCTCCAAATATTATTTCTTACAACTTGGCGTTATACATTTCAAATTTGACATGAATACCAACAAAGAAAATCCTAGAAATGTACTGCATTACAAATGACAATAATTGCCTTTACAAGTTCCTTTTGGCATTTTTCCTCAAAAATAAAAAAATAAAAACTTAAAAAAAACGCAAGAAATGAGAAAAAACCTGGAAGAAATCAGCACTAATGCGATAGTTCTAATGGCTTCCCCTTCAGATCTTCATTACTTTACAACTTAGTTTACAACTCCCTGAATCACCAATCCCTGAATTGGTGTATTAGCTCATACTCGTGGGCTACCACATTACGGGAAACACCAACAGGCATAGCTAAAAAGACCTGCTTCAAGAACGTGCCTGCATGGCATAGGAGTAATGTGCTTGACTCCTTATCTGTTTCATGCCTGTTTAGTACCGATGAATTACTCGAGGAGTTTTTAAATGGGCATAACAGGTTCAATTAGTCTAGGCTACACAGGTGTGGTTACGAGGAATACAGATATGGGCCTGCTGTGCTGCAGCTAGAGCGGAGATTCCAAGTAACGTCAGTTAGTTGTCTGCTCCGTGTGAAGAGGGGGGCAATGGCTGCCAACCACGCCACTCGGCGCACGGCACTCGGCCGCGGCTCCCAGCTGGCTGCTCCGATCGATGAGGATACGATGCATCGCTGTTGTAGGTAGCGCCATCAATGGGAGCTTCTTGTTACTGTATAGAAGGCTTCCAGTGGGTCCGATTCTCATTTCCCTCTCCCCCTCAAAGGAGCTGCTGGAGTCAGGAGTTCCTACTGTGGGCCTCAGCCCTCGATCAGGGGGGTTCGTGAGCTGCCACCCATGCGACAAACGACTGGCAACAAGTTGAAGAAAAAAAGGCGCTTTAATTTAAGCAGTCAAAAATAAACACTAGGTGAAAAAAAATCTTGCGAGTTGCTGCACAACACTGTACAAGGGAGCGAGCACGGATAACACGCCACACAATCTGAGACTAGTGCAACCGTGGAAACACAAAGGCCAAGCCGCGTGTGGCGAGGCCGGAAAGGGCTTGCGCTGCCGGGCAAAAATACGACGCTTCGAAAACGCACACACTCATGTAGAGCTCCTGGCAAACGCCGCTGCCCGGGCCCTCCAGCGGAAAAAGCTCCCCGCGCCTGTTTGCTCGTCGCTTATCTATGCGCTCGGCGACTCATGTTACTCGTCAGTCTAGGCTGCCTGGCATGCGCAGTAGCGTCGGCGCCGGCCGAGTGCCGCCGGCTGCTTTATTGCATGGTTATGCTCCAAAACGGAGGGGCCAAGGCCCCTACACTACCACGCCGGCCATGTCTTGTGGCTTTGTGTCGACAGACAACCTGCCGACCAGTCAGTGCACGGCCTTCTCACTTACCAACTGCTACCTGTCGGAGGCATGCCCATGATTTTACGCTTGCAACATGAATATTGCCTCTCCGAACCTGGGAGGACTGGGAGACCTCACTTCGGTCAGCGGACCCGGTTAGGCAGAAGATCGTCGTCAGCCGGGCCGCATACGTCATAGATCAACATCACATGAACGTTTAGATCGGAAGTGGGGTCGTGCGGAGACCCAGGAGGCCTGCGTGCCTCGAATGCTTCGCAGAATAAAGTTTTTCGTCCTCCTCCTCCTCCTCCTCCTCCTCCTCAATATTGCCGCTGTTGCTGGATTTTCTGGAAAACGAAGTCTTTAAGCTATCATATCAAAACAATGTCTCAGAAGCTAAAAGCTACTTGGCCTCGAGGCAAGGCTGGCATTATGCAAAAAGGAACAGGGGCCGAATACATTGTAGGCTGAACAACTCAGGAGCGAAGGACGAGACAGCTGATAAGGATCTAGGCCAGAACAGACCAGTCAACTCTGGCTTCACTTGCCACTGCCAACCGGCGTCTTCTTTTCTTTTTACAGCGGCCATGCTTGGCCGCAGTCTTTGCGCAGCCAGAGCAAGGCGCTACACCACTAAACTGTTTGATTTGGAACTGGCTCGCTTTGCCGCAATGTCATTTTGACATTGGCATGGGTGAGCAAACATTTTGGTAGGACGAAAAGGCAACAGCAGCCAATCGGCCATCGAGCGAGTTTTATTCTGCACTCACGAGAAGGTACCACTCAACTGAATTTGCGCGGGAAGCCTGTATAACTTTTAGCACAACAAAAGTTTTGCAGTGTTTTGCAGAAAATCTGCTGTCAGCGTTATGAAAGTGTATCGGCATTGTGAGCAAAAAATCACAGGCATGCCTTAGCCATAAAAAAATATGCATCTCGGTGCAAAAAACACAAAGCGAAGAAAGGAGACAGACGCAGGGCAAATGCTTCAAAAGACACAGGACGAAGCGTTCATCATGCGTCTGTCTCCTTCCTTTATCCTGTGTTTTTTGTAGTGAAATATGCAGTCGTCTTACCAATATAAACGAGCCCGTCTTTCCTGTTTAACTTTGTCAGAAAGTAGTTGGTTGTCTGACGGCAGAAGACTACATGGCATGGCCACTTTGGCAAGTGCTGCAAACTCAGACTTTGCCTTTGAGATAAGAGGGTGAGATCGGAATCCAGCCCTCCAAGACCCTTGGATCTTGAGTAGGACACACTGCTCCTAGGCCCAGGTAGGACAAAGGTCTCTCCCATATTCTCAAGTTAACCAGGTCCTGCACTAGTTGAATCCACTTGATCCCTGCAAATGTATTGGCCTCATCAGTCCACTTAAGGGCAATGCTTGGCATCCGTTGGAAAAAAATTGTTGCCCTTGCAAGCGGAAAGGACTATTCCAGTTAATGCAAGAAGGAAATGACCCCGAACTTGACACTGTCTCTGCTATGTCATGACGGCCTTAATGTTAATACTGTGTGGAAGTGGTGCTGTTGAACACAGAAACAAGTGTGATGTGAGTGGTGCCCTAGGAGACCTAGCATATCATTGAATGTGCATCAGTGCTTGAGAAAGTAGGTTTTGACATATGGCAAATGCAACGACGATCAGGAAAATTTGAACACAGCCCAGAAAGACATTTTCGTGGGTCCTTTATGGCTATCATTCAGCAGGAAAGAATTAGTGTTCATTGCGGGCACAGGCAAGCAAAAGAATGAAGCAGATGTACATGATCACAGATATCGTCGCACCTCTCACAAAGCTTCAAGAATTGCTTGATTAAGGTAGTTCAGTCACAGTCCATAAAGTTGTCCTACCTGCTTGAAGCTGATAAACATGCTGAGCTGATGAGTACTTCAATGGTCTCTGAAATGGTACCTATGGTAATATTCTAATGCAAGTCCACGAAGGTAGTCTTTGTGAGCATGCAAGTCAAATTTTAAAGCTTTGCAGATAATGTTTAAAAAGTGCTGCTGGCAACTGCTCGCAATCAATTAAGATGACACCTCTCGTGCGCTCACTCTTCAATTATGTTAATGGGGCCTGCTGGGTGCACACAATCACTGGACACTCCCAGGAGATGCGGGCAGACAGGCGCGACAGGGCGTGGTGTCATGCGCTGAATTAATGGGGACAAGAGCCATTTTTTGCACTGATACGATCGGTGCTAATGCAGTAGCTTGAAAATGTTTGCATTGCAGAGGTACTGATTGCTTGCACGGGTTTTCTAGTTTTAATAAATAGCTTTTCGTGTGCACTTTCGATAACAGTTCCACAGTAATTATGTGTGAGACGAGGCACTTATTTAACAAACACAGTTCCACTGTAAAGATATAAGAATGTGGCCTATACCATGTTCTGTCATAACTCGCTAGGCCCGTCAAGATGTTGAATTGTTTGCATGAAATGGCAACCACGATATTGAACATGAAAGAACTGAACAACTGACTGCTAAAAACTTGGCTTGACACTGCATTCATACTTTGATTCATCAAAATTTGTTATAACAGGAAACTTTTTATGAGGCAGTTTGAGTTAAAATCAATGTGTACCTGTTAGCAAGGTATGACTAATTGTACTGGTGTTATAAAATGCTCTTGAAGCCGGGCACACAATGAGTGCTCATAACTGGGAGGTGAAAGAAGGTTGCTTAATTGTAGGAACTTTATGCAAAAACTGTGCAAAATATGAGCGCTCGTTGCATTTGTGCAGTTGTAGAAGATGGTGGCATAATTATTTCTTCTTTTTCCCTACATTTCAAGCAATTACCTTTGAATCAAGATTACTGAATAATTGTGCCATAGTTCAGTTTGCAGCATGAAGTTCATTCTTACTTAGAGAACATGTACCATGGTTGCATTATCTAGTTCTCTTATTTCGCGCATTTTGAAATGCAGCTTTTGAAAGTTTGCACAAAGCCATGGCAGCACTCGCGCATCGTCAAAGTATCACCAACGAAACAGCCGCAGGCGTCTGAAAAAAGCTGCAGTACCCTACTATTTTTAGGACAGCAGGCCCCGTGTCAAATATTAGGTTGTTTACAGCCTTGCCAGAGACGTGTGCTTCGGAATTCTAGCTACAACACCCGTATGGAGTCCTAAACGAAGGGTCGTCATCTTTCGGTTCTCACTGCGTGGAACACATCGCGCCTACGCTGCCCGTCGCCCTCGGGTCTCCGTGCGCTGGTCCGAACCATGATCCACTGCCGAAGTTTACAACGTGCATGATGATGGATGCGCTCCACTTTGATGATATCCGAATTCAAAACCACCGGGGACACGTTTTTTTTTTTTCGTGCTGCGCCACAATGCACCTTGCTGTTAATGTCGCTGTGGCTGCGTTGTGTTGCTACGCTGCTACGCTGCTACCCTTGACACCCCTTGACTACCTTGGCTACTGCTACTGTTCACAATCACGTGCCTTTAGAAATATTACAAATTATTTTGTTTACTCGTTATAACACCAAAATACAATATAATTCACTACTTTGCGTGCATGTTATGGAACAGTTAAATGTTGCTATATTTGACAGATTTTGTTTTTTCTCCTAGTGTCATTGGTGCTATTTTGCAAGATGGCTGCGCCCAGTATAGCGAGCTCGCTATCTCCTCAGAATATCTCAGAGTATTGTTTTGCTCCTCCCGGTTTAGAAAGCATTTCATTTGACATTAACCTCAAACGAGCGTGGAAACAATTGCGCTGCAAGTTCACATTTTTTCTCAGCAATAGTGCTGAAGCGATGTTGGTTTTCTTGCGCCCACTTCAGGCACCGTCTGCTTCCACATTAAGCCATATTTTAAACTATTGGCCTTCGCGAATTGTCTTGTGCTTACGGTAATGCGCTACAGATATTTATGTTCTAAATGTATGCGGTTTTCACGGACGCGGTCCGCTGTTACCATAGGGTGTCTACGGCTGTTGTCGCATGTGTTGCCCGCAAGTACTTGGCTCTGGCTTGTAGCGTAATGTGTATCCGAGTTTTAAAACGTCTGCCTGTGTGGGACTGCGCTAGCGCTAGATCCATATAGTTCTTTGGTGGTGCCACGAAATGTGCGTGATTAATTGAAGTTTCTACTGTTATGCTTGTACTACTGATTCGAGATTTGAGCGCTGATGCTTCAAACTCTTCGATTGAGGCTTGTGCTGTTGGGCAAGTTGGTTCGACTTCGACATGGTTCAGGCAACCAGCGCCCAAGTATAGCAACCGAGTCAAGGCCAAACTGGACAACACACACGACTCAATTTCTTCGTTGCCTTGGCACTGGTTGCCTAAATCATTATTTTCTATACTTTACTCTGTAAGCGGTCACACATCAATGATAAGTATTTTTGTGGGAGTTTGGTATGTCTTTGCTATTTTTATTTGTGGCTGTGGGGCCAAAAACCAGTTGTGAATTCCATCAGTGCAACTTACTGCCTCCCCCATTAGATATTCACTGGAAGGTAGTACAAACTAAAATCTAAACATGCAAATTCTAGATTTGTATCCACAGCAAGGCAGTACAAACTACAATCGAAACATGCAAATTCTAGCTTTGTAAAACATATGCACACTGGCTAGCAAGTCTGGCTTTCTGCTTGATGGTAATAGAGTGTTTGTACAACTTAAAATAGATGAAGAACCACAAAGTGGTTCGCTGGCCCTAGTCCAAGGAAGCCACATTTTGGTCAAACTGTTTTTTTTTTCCTTAGAAACAGCTACGCAGTTTACCCTACATATATAAGCCTGAGCAAATGCATGCAACTTTTTTTGTTTTTTACTTTTTTTATTTTTTAACCAGATGATAACAGGTCGTGCCTGTTGTTCAGATATCATTGCCATGCAGTAAACAAATTAAAGGAAATTGCCTGTCTTTGTTGGAATTGTGTGTTCTTGTGTTTTTCACCGGTACATTAGCAAATCAATAGTGCTTCAATCAGTTTGACTTCTGCTTAGTAACTAAAGACGTCATAAAATGCTTGTTAAATTTAATACTGCTCATGCTAGTAGCCATCCTAAATATCGTAGGTTATCCCAATCCTTTCATACCACTACAAAAAAGGAAACATACCAAATGTGTTTCAGTATGAATGAAGACGAGAGTTCGGTTGCTAAGAAAGGGGACAGCTGGACAACTGCTATACTGTGGGTACAGACCTCTTCATGACTTGAGTTGTAGGTAGGATATGGCTTACAAAGCATAGTTCAACGAAGAATGCCACCAATGTTTGTTCATTGCTGCTAGGTTAAATGTACCTTTTGGCCCAGAAACCGTAGTCCCCAGAGTTCATACCATTTTCTCAACCCACAACCAATTCAAGCTCATTGGTTCCATCAAAACCTATGCTACCCACCAGGCAGTTTGATAACACATATCCACAAGCTTTTGTCTGTAGAAGATGCTAGGAAGCTGCTAACAGATATGGCTTACAAAGCACAGTTCAAGGAAAGATGCTGACAATTGTTCATTGCTGCTAGGTTAAATGCACCTTTTTGGTCCAGAAACTGTAGTCGCCCGAGTTTAAAGTGCATGAATGCATATTCATGTGACATCCTTAGAGGCCCTCTTGTCTAGAAAATCCTTCCGCGTTGTGAGCAAAAAATTACAACCTGATGGTAGTTGGCAGGTGACATGGCGAGGCACTGATTGGGCAACTGGTTGTGTGACATCACGAGGCCATTTGGCATGGTCGATTTAGCTGGAGCTGCCAACTTTGGCAGCTCCTTTAAAGTTAAGGGCAATTAATCTAACCCACTGGAATCCTTGAATAGCAAATCACACATGTGAGAAAAAGTAGACGCCCAAACTTCACATTAAGAGTTAATGTGATAGTGCCTTTAGTACCGCCTTTCCATTCCCTGAATTTTTTTTTATTTTTTTTATTACGTCTTTATTTCTGCTTACGGTAGGCGTTTAGCTTGCGGCAGAACTAAGTAGCTTCATGGATGTAGAGGTGGGGGAGCGGTTAAGGGTGGGGGTGAAGGTTGGGATAGATATGAGGGACCGGTGTCCACTTCTTCCTCGAGGTAGGGTCGTCCCGAGGCCCTGAAATTTTTCATGTATGAGCGTTGCCGTAGTGGAGGGCCCTAATTCATTTTGAGAACGTGGGACTCTGACCTGCAATGATATCCGAAATTACATGGGCGCCTTGCTTCTTGCACCATTGAAACGCAGCCGCTGCGACCACGATCAAACCTACGTCCCCCAACTCGGTACATGAATACCTGACCACCGAGCCACTGCTGCAGAGTTGTCATTGCATGTTGAAGACAGCATTTCTCAGACTTTAGTGCTGCAAGGATGTGGGTCGAAGACAGGTCACATGGATGTGCCAGGCTGAGCACAAGTAAAATTTAATGCTTTTATTCATGGTGCAAGTCATTGGTCCCTCTCTGCGGCTGTCAGTGCTAGACTGAACAAACTTGCTGGACATGCTGCTGTACAATGCACACAACACGACAAAAAATACAAGCCTGGGCGGTCAAGATTGGTTCTTTCTGGGAATGTTCTCTTCAGCAGGCTATACAGTAATGCTGTGCAAGATGGAAACCGCGTCTCACCGTCTGTTTCTAACTCTCCAGACAGATACTTCCAGATGACGAGGCACAGCCTCTACAAGGCCGGGTACATTGCTCGGGTGGGAGTTCGGCGCGCCTCAGCGAGGCACGGCCTGCGATGCCACAACACAAACAGAACCGCAGTGAACACAAGGTGTTCAAATGGGTTGCGGCGGCCCCTAACGCCGGGGTTCATGCGGACGTTGAACATTCTATAAGCGAGTCGCCACATTCTTCTCGCAACTAGACACTCGAAAAAAACATGCGCGACGATCTCGGGAGCACCATAGTTCGCAAACTGGTCATTTGGTACAATGCCCCATTTTCAAGGCGCTGTCTCGTGGGGAGGACGGCCCAGCGCCTAAGCCAGTCAAAATCTTACACTTCATTTGGCAGCCGACAAGCTGCCCACGCTCGCCTTTCGAGTACAGCGGTCTCTCGTTGCTCATCAGCTGAAAGCCTGCGAACGGCTACTAATTCGCTGATGCGTATGGGTGGTAGGTCGCCTACATTAACATCTGACAGGTCTGCATCGAGAGTCGAATTTATCTCGGCAACCTCGCGATAAAAGAGGCAGAGGTCTGTCCGCCTGTGGACCGAGGTATTGTTCGGGTGTAAGCACACGACGTGCCGTGCTCATCCAGTACAGGATGAGCGAGCGGCCAGGGTAAGACTCGTCAGCTAATAGCCTCTCCACCAGCATTACGCGAGTACTCGAGACACTGTCGGGATGCACGGCAGGCCAAGACCTCCCCTGCTCTTCGGAAGGTGTAGGATGTGACGGGCGACTAGCGCTGTCCTGCCATATCCCAATCAAACATCCCTATAAGGGACGCGAGTCTGTTCACCACATGGCGTGGGATTGTCGCGATACGCGCCACATAAAGGGCAGTGGTGGAAGCGCTGCTCCAATCGCACCATTCCGCTCCAAACTGCTTTCTCAGCTCCAAAATGCAATATTGCTCCAAAACTGCTCCAAACTTACTGCCTTCATGTTCTGCCACCAAATTTAGCAGAACATCGGAACGATGTCACAGCGCCAGGGGCAAAGATACAACGCATCTTCAGTTCAGTTCAGTCGTTCAGTCGTGTCCGACTCTTCGTGACCCTAAGGACCATATCACGCCACGCTTTCCGGTCTCTCACTATCTTCCTAACATCGCATAACTTCATCTGCAGCGCCTCGAGGATGCGATCTAACCATTGCGTTCGCTGCCTACCCCTACACCGGTGACCCTCAGCCTTTCCCAACATCAAAGCTTTCTCCAGCGACTCCTCTCTTCTCATCAGATGACCAAAGTAGCTGAGCTTTAACTTTACAATTTGACCCTCCAATGAGCAGTCAGGGTTTATGGTCGACAATATCGACTGATTTGATCTTCTGGCAGTCCAAGAAACTCTCACGAGTCTCCGCCAGCACCAAAATTCAAACGGGTCAATTCTTCTGCGGTCAGCCTTCTTCACAGTCCAACTCTCGCATCCATACATCACAACAGGAAAGACCATAACAGGAATTATACGGATCTTGGTTGGCAGTCTAATGTATCTGCTCTTTACTAGGCGGTCAAGGCTAGCCATGGCTCTCACTCCCAGAAGCAGGTGTCTCCTAATTTCATGGCTGCAGTCTCCTTCCGGGATAATCTTGTATCCCAAGAAGATAAAATCTGTCACAGATAACGCATCTTGCACTGGGCTTAACACAGATAAAATTTTTGTAAGGGAAGGAAGCATGGAGCATAATAAATATTTGTTCACAAGCAAATTTTAGTATGAGAGACAGGTGATTGGAATTTTTAATTGCGAAAAAGATGCACTATGTCTGTGACGTAGCACCTCCTTCTAGCCTCTTGAATCGCCAATGGAGAGAGTAGCAAACGAAGCAGATAGCGTAAACTACCGCAAGCCATTAGGAAACTTGGCCGGCTGTTTTGTAGTACTTTGTTTCTTCAACATTGAGATCCTTTGTTCCTGAGAAGCACTTCAGGCCTATGTCAGACAAAATCATACTTGAAGCTTTATGGGTTGGAACACCGAAGCTATCAATCACTAGGAAACTTTTCAAGAATGTTGGAAAGGCATATGGCCTACTGCTAAGATATTAAAAATGAGCACGAGGATTGCTCAAGCAAAGAATGAACTATTGGCAGGAGGAGTAAAACTGAATGATGATATACCCTTCAATGCTGTCTATGTTCCAAAGCTACTCCAAAATGCTCGAGCCGCTTCCACCCCTGCTGACCTCCTCCTTGTTTACAAACAAACAAGGCGAGCGAGGCGGCGCGGCAGTCGTCTGCGATGCCACGAAGGAGCCTCTTTGGCATACAACATAACCAATTCTCAAGAATTTATCAGATAAGCCCAGGCACAGGATCAAAGAGGATCATGTAATATTTCATATTCGGAGGCTTTCAGCTGTGTTGTAAATAAATAAATAGGTAGATATGCGCAAGATAGGAGGCGCAAATGTCATTCCCGTTCATCTGGACTCTATATTAGTATCTCTGCTCAAGCACGCCAGGCTCCGAGGGCGACTTGGCAGCAGCTGCATAAGAGTGCTGTAGAAGACAATCCACCGTTGGATGTTCGCCGCCACTGGCCACAGCGCTTGCACGCGGAGCGGCAACTCGCACTATCATGACCGTAAGCGCTGCAGCGACCACAGCGCACCACCGAACAAGCAGCGCCAATGTGGCCTTCAATGGCGCACCTGGAACACACGCGTTTCATCCCTCGATACTCCAGCATCACGCGGGTCCCAGTTACCATCACGAAGTTGGGGAGTGACCGCGTCATTTCCAACTTGACCAGCCGCATCCCGTCACGGACGTGGCTCTTTAGACTGGCACGCTACTTCTGAGACGGATCGGACTTTCCATACGGGGAAAGCGCCGCAGCGAGCGTCTCACCGCTGACGCACGCGGGAAGACGGTAAACCGTCACATAAACCACCGGAGCTCCCATCTGCTCCAGCGGCACTTCTTTTCCGGCGAGACGCAAGACACCTCTCGACACCATTTTGGTCGCTTGAGCCATGGAGGACACGGCGGCCAGGAAACGAAGACCTCCAAGGTGCTGCAAGTACCTCAGCCCCCCTGCTCCGACAACCTCCTCGATAGTGTCGATGAGGCTGTCCGCCGGAACAGGTTCCGGCACCGTGAATGTAAAGCACTGCGCCTTGGATGGGCGCAGTGCCAGGAGGTCGTTCCATGACTCAATCCACGGCAAGAGCAGCCGCGACAAGAACGCGACGCCGGACAGGCGATTCCTCCGAGGAGAGAGCAGGAACAATTTGGTGCTCAGCAGCCTCCTCAGCAAACGATAGAGTCGCTACTGTTAGAACAGTCAAAGGCTCAAAAGAAACAAAATGACTTCGGCCCAATTAAACGAATCAAGAAAGTGCCTTTAAAACAGCCGAGTAATGCAGTTTAGTTCGTAATGCCATAGTACATAACGCGTGACGATCCATGAAACAAGTTGGTATACCATAGCCTGTATAGCGTCAGCATATGTAAGAAATCATGTTTGCAGATATTATTGGCGCTACCCTGGAAACTAAGCTCTGCGTTGTTTTTTGAATAATACGCATTTTTATCTTGTGTACAGTTATGGAAATTAATAATAATAATAATAATAATTGGTTCACAGCAAAGGAAAGGCGCGGTAACTGTCACACTTGCTTGTGTAGACACCTGAACCGCGCCGTAGGGGAAGGGAGGAATGTGGGAGTTAAAGTGGAAAGAGAGAAATAGGAGCCGTAGTGGAGGGCTACGGAGTAATTTCGACCACCTGGGGATCTTTAACGTACGCTACGGTGGTTGATCCTGGCCCTACGGGGCTGGGACTGGAAGGTCACAGCCGGTTGCTACGGGGGCTAGTCTGTCATCATATTTGTATCTGTTGTAGGTCGTCATTGCACCCTCCACCGCTTAGGTGGCGGATGACGGCTGTTGCGGCGCGTCTTTCTCTCTCTCTTCTTTTTCTTCTCTACTTTCTCTCTTCTGTTCGCACAAAGCAGCGCAGGTGGCTCCGCTACAGAGCCAGTAGCAGGCCCGTGCATTTTCTTTCTTTCTTCCTAAGGCCACAACACATGAATGGAAAGGCGCAGTATCTGTCACACTTGTTTCTAGGACACTTGCTTGCGACGAGGACTAATAATAATAATAATAATTGGTTCACGGGAAGAGAAAGGCGCAGTATCTGTCACACGTGTTTCTGTGGACACCTGAACCGCGCTGTAAGGGATGGGGGAGGTGAGAGGTGGGAGTAAAAGTGGATAGAGAGAAAGAAGAGCCGTAGTGGAGGGCTTCGGAGTAGTTTTGACCACATGGGATCTTTAACGTGCGCTTACATCGCAAAGCACACGGACGCCATTTCGTTTCGCCTCCATATCGAAACGCTGCCGCTGCGGTAGGGATCAAACCCGGGTACTCCGGCACAGTAGTCGGGCCTGCACCACCGCGGCGGGGCATGGCGAGGGCTAGCCTGCCACCGAATCCACCGAATTTTTATCTGTTGTAGGCCGTCCTTGCACCCGCCGCTGCTTAGGAGGTGTAGAACGGCTCTTGCAGCGCACGTCTTTCTCTCTCTCTTTTTTTCTTGTCTACTTTCTCTCTTCTTTCTGTACGAGAAAGCGGATGTGCCTTAGCTATAGAGCCAGTAGCACGCCCGCGCATTTTCTTTTCTTCCTTCCTACAGCTGACACACGTGGATGGAAAGGCGCAGCATCTGTCACACTTTTATCTGTGGGAGTGAAAGTGGAAATAGGGTAAGGGGTGCCGTTGCGGAGGGTTCTGGAGTAATTTCGGCCACCTGGAGATGTTCAACATGCACTAACATCGCACGGCACACGGACGCCACCTCGTTTCGCCTCCATCGAAACGCAGCCGCCGGCGGTCGGGATCAAAGCCGGGTGCGTATATCTGATCCCAGCAAAGGGATGCGGCGCGAGCGGGAAATGGAAGATGGAGAGGGAGAAGAGGCCGTCGGCTGGATGGCACCCCCATTCCCAGCTAGCGAGGGTAGCGCCCGCAAGGGCCTCGGAGCCCGTACTGTTGTGTGCCTAGACAGCGTGCGATGGGCGTTGTTGTGGGCGCTCTTGTGCTATACTTGTGCCGCGAGTCTTCTCCAAAGACCGCATGAGGCTAGTCGTCTTGTCTTGCTCCGGATGAACTAAATGCGATTTGTGCATTGATTCAATCGCTGGTGCACGGCCGCTTCACGAAGCCCTGATCGTGGCTCACACACAGGTTTGTTACATACCGCTTACATGCAAATCGACCCCGAAATGCGATCTATTTTATGAGGGAAGGCAAGCCTTGTATTTCGGCAAGATCCCCATGTGCTGGCTTCTAGAGTTTGTTCTATAGTAACGTTGCTGCTAGCCGTTGATGTGCGTGCGTGCTGTCGTGCCGTGAGACTTCCCCAAAGACTGCATGAGGCTAGTGCTCTAGTGGCTAGTCTTGCCACGAATCAATTAAATGAGGTTTATTTATGCAGGTATTTAATCGCTGGCGCACGGCCGCGCCATGAAACCCGTCGTGGCTCTCAGACGCAGGTTTGTGTTACATATCGTTAACATGCAAATCGGTTCCAGCCGAATTGCTATTTTTGCCAGTTATTAGGGAACGCGCGCCTTGTATTTCGGGGAGATCCCCACTTAAACCGTCCGGTGAAGCAAAGGCCTGCATCAAAAAAAAAAAATGCGAACCGTCCGCAGCGGTGCTTCAACCCCAAAAGCTGATACATTACGTTTCTGAGTACCTCTACTGCGTGCAGACACCTTCCGCCGTGCATGTAGTGAAAAGGGTTTGTGCATTTTCCAAGTGGCTTTAAACAGCTCTTGCAGCTGTTGTTTAGGTATTGCAGCAATGTGGCACTTTTCAAACTTATGTTGTTTACTTCTTAGTTTTGCAGGGTAGTAGATATTAGTGAAAAGGTGCTCACAATGGCCACAAATGGCATTATAGCATCAACAAAACCTGCAGATGTCCCGCAATTATCTCTGGGCCCTTCATGAACAATTTTCCTTCTAGAGATATGCTAATTCAGAATAAAACAAGCATTCATTGAATATCCATGCCTGGATGGAGATTTCTATCACCAGCTGCTGCCTCTGAATACTATTTCTTTCCTTCAACGTCACTATTAAAGGCCAGGGCAATCACGAGTTTCGTTTCTTTTTCGTTTATTTGGTCAGTAAATAAAGTTTTGTTCCTCTTTCAGTGTGGTATATGGTGTTTAACTTCCAAAAGCAATATATACTGCCTATAGGAGACGTCATAGCTTACAGCTCTGAATTATTGCCATTGATTTGAGGTTCTTTGTGTGCACTGACATTGCAAGTGTGTCTTGCATTTCACCTTCATTGATATGCCACGATCACTATGGCTGGAACTGAACCCAGGTCCTCGGCCTAGCATGTCTTAATATGAGTGCTATTTTCTTTTGCAAATACAATCCTTATAAATGTAGTTTGTTGAATGCAGACAGAAGCAGAAACAAAGCCCCCCCCCCCCCCCCCCCCCCAGCACAAACACAGACTAGAAATAACTTTTTTTCACTGGTACTCACTATCTTACTTTATCTGTGTCAGTGTGATGTGGGCATCAACAAAATCAGCCTTGCATGTTACACACATTTGCAAAAATGTTTTTTTCTTGCAAACAAACTAAGTGGTAAAGGTTTATTAATAATTTATTGGTACAATATATTGTTAAGGTTTATTTACAGAGTGATTCTGTACCTTAGCCTGATGCGCTAACCAACAGATGGCGAGCTTCCTCTTCTTCAACCTCTATCCTGGAGAGTCTCGTTTTGCACTTCCTTGTTCTCTTCTGTGCGCATGCCTGACATTTCCCCATTCGCAGACGAAGTCCCTGGGCTGTCAGTCAGAGTCCCGAGAGTGGCAGTGCTTCATTCTTGCGACATGAACTACTTGTGTTTTCTGAGAGGGGCGACCTTGGGAACATTGTCGAGACACGACGTAATTCAACTCATTGATGCGTTTGGGCACAATAAATGGGCCTGTGTAGTGCGACAACAGCTTCTGGGACAAACCACGCTTGCGGAGAGGTGTCCAGAGCCACACTAAGTCGCCGGGAAGGTAGGAGACATCCTGATACTGACGATCGTAGCGCTGCTTAGAGCGGTCCTGCGAGGCCAGAGTGCGTAATCGGGCGACCCGACGAGCCTCTTCAGCGCGGCAGAGGGTGCTCGAAACAGAAGGCTCGCTGTCGGGAGAGAACGGCAAAATGGTGTCGAGAGAACATCGAGGCGGACGGCCGTAGAGGAGGAAAAATGGACTATAAGAAGTTGTCTCATGCTTCGAGTTGTTATAGGCGTAAGTAATGAATGGAAGCACGTCATTCCAGTTCTTGTGCTGCGAATCAACATACATCGCACGCATGTTCGTCAGTGTCCGGTTTGTACGTTCAACGAGGTCATTTGTCTGGGGATGGTACGGCGTAGAGTGACGCAACTGGCAAGTACAATAGCGCAGAAGCTGTTCCACAACATCTGCCGTAAACTGGCGGCCTCGGTCACTGATAATTACACGAGGAGGCCCATGACGGAGGACAACAGCGTGAAGAAGAAAGAAAGAGACGTCAGCGACGGTGGCGGAAGGGATGGCGGCAGTTTCACAGTAACGCGTGAGATGATCAACGCACACGATGACCCAGCGATTGCCTTTGGACGAGCGGGGAAATGGGCCTATGAGGTCAACACCCACTTGCTCATATGATGTGGTCGGTGGTGTCACCGGATGTAAGTGGCCCGGCGGAGAAGTCATGGGGAGCTTGAACCGCTGGCACTGCACGCAGGAGTTCACGTAACGCTGAGTCGTTCGACGCATATTTGGCCAGTTGAAATGTTTCTTAATGCGGGTAAGAGTCCTGGCAAACCCCAAGTGCCCAGCTGTAACGTCACCGTGCATAGAGTGTAGAACAGAGGAGTAGAGGCTAGCCGGAACGACTAGCAGAAAGCGTGCACCACCAGACGAGTAATTTTTCGATACAGCAAACCATCGCGAATGCAGAAAGGGTTCGCAGATGCCGGATCACGAGCTTTTTCAAAAAGTGATACCAAGTCTTGATCCTTTCGTTGTTCTTGCTGGAAAGTGGCAAGATCCGGAAATTGTACGGAAATGGCGGCAAGATAGTCGTTAAAGTTGTCATCGCAGAGGGTAGTTGCGAGAAGCAGCCGCGAGAGGCAGTCAGCGTCAGCGTGTTGGCGGCCACTTTTGTACGACACTGTAAAGTTGAACTCCTGAAGGCGTAATGCCCAGCGGGCCAACCGACCGCAGGGGTCGCGTAGATTCACCAGCCAGCAAAGCGAATGATGATCGGTGATGACTGTAAAGGCACGTCCATAAAGGTAAAAGCGAAACCGCTGTACGCCAAAAACGACGACAAGGCCCTCTTGCTCAGTCACGGTATAGTTGCGTTCAGACTTGCTAAGGGTGCTACTTGCGTAAGCGACCATGTGTTGGTTTCCGTCCTGCCGCTGTATGAGCACAGCACCCACGCTGATGCCACTTGCGTCAGTGTGGAGTTCAGTGGGAGCTGTCGGGCTGAAATGACGCAGTATGGGCCGCGAGGTAAGAAGAAACTTGAGCTGGCAAAACGCATAATCACATTCAGGAGTCCATTTGAAAGGAATATCTTCCTGCAAGAGGGTTGTGAGGGCGTAGGCTACGTCAGCAAACGTAGGGATGAAGCGTCGAAAGTAAGATCAAAGTCCCAGGAAGCTCCTGAGTTCTTTCACTGACTTGGGCTCTTTGACGCAGCTGACAGATTCAATCTTCTGTGGGTCAGGCCTAACACCATCTTTGTCAACCAAATGCCCAAGCACAACGGTCTGGCGTTCACCGAAGCGGCACTTCTTAGAGTTCAGCACGAGACCCGCTTTCTCCAGGCAGTTAAGGACCACAGCTAAACGGCTGTTATGCTCGGCGAAGGTCCTCCCGAAAATCGCTACGTCATCTAGGTAACACATGCAAATTTTCCACTTCAGTCCACGCAAAAGAGTGTCCATAAATCTTTCAAAGGTAGCCGGAGCGTTGCATAAGCCGAAAGGCATCACGTTAAATTCATATAACCCATCGGGAGTCACGAATGCCGTCTTCTTGTCTTTCGGATGCGTCAGTATCTGCCAGTATCCGGACAGTAAATCAACAGATGAAAAGTAGGAAGCTGCATGGAGGCAGTCAATGGCATCATCAACAAGCGGGAGCGGGTAAACATCCTTCTTGGTGACAGTATTGAGACGGCGATAGTCGACATAAAATCGCCAGGTGCCATCTTTCTTTTTCACGAGAATCACAGGGGCGGCCCATGGGCTAGATGACTCCTGAATAATTCCTCTTTGCATCATACCACGGACCTGTTCGTCAATTATCTTATGTTCTGAAGGTGAAACACGGTATGGTGTCTGTCTAATCGGGTGTGCAGATCCAGTGCAGATCAAGTGTCGATCATGTGATGGGTGCAGGAAGTCGGAATCGGTGGTGGCTGATCTCGAGCAAAGTCGAACACGTCCGCATGTTTCATAAGAACCTCCATCAATATTCGGCGGCCATTGGTGGGTAGCGATTCATTTATCATATACTGAAACTGGGAATCGGCATGATCGGGACGCCTAGTTGAACGAGCAACGCCGTCACTGAACGCGGCGATGTGCATAGAAAGGCGTTCTTCTTCAGTCGGCGAGTTTCAAACCACGCGGCAATAAGACAGGTTCGTTGGTATGGTTGACAGTCCAAAGCGTGGCACGGTCCTCGTTCACCCGAACAACGCTGCGGGGCACCAACACACTCTTTTTGGCACCGGAAAGGGAAGCGGGTTCCACCAGAGCATCGAAGGCATTGGGAACCGCGCCCGAGGACGCAACTAGGACGAAGATGGCGGACATCGCCGGAACGACGGTATCCTCGAAGACAGAAAACACTTAGACAGCCCGCGGCGATTCTTCTATGAGGGCCGATCGAAGACTGGGGCTTATTGATATCTCGCCACTGTTGAAGTCGAGAGTTGCGCCACACTGCTGTAAAAAGTCAACTCCTAGAATAACGTCGTGCGTAGAGCGAGGGAGCACCGTAAATTCAGTTCTAAACTCGTGTCCAGCGATCGCTACATTTACATAACAAATACCAAGTGGAACCAACGATTCTCCTCCTACACCTCGAAATATGACAGCTCTATCCCAACCAAACATAACTTTGCGGCCGAGATAAAATCTAAGCTCATCACGAAAACTGTAGCACCCATATCCACAAAGGTCATAACACAAACACCATCCACTAACACTTCCAAGCGGTTCTTCAGCATAACGACCGGTAGAGGAATTGGAAATATCAATGACCTGGCGACCGCACCTCCATCGGCCGCACACGCTAGTTTCCCGGAGGCGGAGAAGGGCGGGGAGAAGGCGAACGTCGGGAGCGGCGGGCAGGAGGAGTCAGGCTGCGGTCAGAAACTGGTGAGTCGTTGCGTGCTGGTGCGTAGCGGTAGGAGCCGAAAGGAGGGGGATAGGTCGGGTCATGGACTTCTGGACTCACGGTAGAACGGCGATTTGACCATTGGCACTGGTAGCGTGGGGCCGGGTTCCGGCGGCGGCAGAATCTGGATATGTGGCCAAGCATACCACAGCGGTAACAGACTGGTGGCTCACGAGCATGGTCCAAATAATAGCCCTCGGTAACAGGATCGAAGCGATCAGTACAACCGCTGGGTTTGTTGCTGAGGAGGTGGCACCCTGTAGTGGGAACGAGCTAGGGGAGCAGATATGAGTCGTTTCAGTGCTCACGGACGGGAGGAGGAGCGGTAGAACCCCAAGAAGAAGAACGCTGGATGGGAGCTGCCTGCAGGGAGCAGCTATCACAGGAGATTGCACTGCGGTTCAAATCTTGATGGCAGGAGAGCTCATCACGGACAATTTGGCGAATCATGTCGCCCAAATGCGGAGGCTCATGTGAATGCTCGTGAGAATCCACGCTTGCAACCGTGGTCACGTTAGGCAGACGGCCGAATTTCGGGGTTATGCGACGCAGCTTTAAAGTTTCGAACGTCCAACAGTGTTTGATCACGGCCGCGGGAAAATCTAAGTTTTCTTTTGTAATAAAAAGTTATATACGTCCAACGCGAGGCCCTTTAAGAGGTGGCCAACTCTGTCTTCGTCAGACGTGCTCGGATTCACCGCTTTGCAGAGTTTTAGGACCTCTTCTATGTACATTGTGCATGTTTCACCAGGCCGTTGGGCTCGCTGGAATAGTCTGCTCAGCGCATTTTTGTTTTGCCGTGGTATCCCCGAAACAATTTCGAATCTCCTCTTCAAAACAATCCCAGCTCGTTAGGGATGCTTCATGGTTCTCAAACCATGTCAGGGCTGTGGAGTCCAAGAAAAAAACGACATTTGCCAGCATTACAGTGGCATCCCAGCGATTGCACTTGCTCACCCGCTGGTAATTGGTGAGCCACTCGTCCACGTCTTCGCCAGCCTTGCCAGAAAACGTCCGCGGCTCACGGTAATGCTGCCATACGGGTGCCGCTGGACCTGGATGTCATGCGTCGCCGTCTTGGATCATTGTGGGTGTAAAAGGGGGGAGCCCAGCGGGTCGTCGGCTCGAACGAGGAAGAGAGCAATCCGTGTTGATCGTTGCAGCACCTCCCACCACACTGTTAAGGTTTATTTACAGAGTGATTCTTCTTCTTCTTCTTCCTTGATATTTGGCACATACCCACGAAGGGGGATTGGCCAGGGTTCAGTGTGGACTGCCAAATGTCCTACACAAACTGAATTAGTGTAATAAAGTAATTGGCAACTAAACAAAAACAAAAGATTTAAGATCACAAAAGTTATTGAATGAAAAAATATGAAGCAAAAATTTGGAGTTTTGTAAATTTAGAATGCAATTAGCAAGGGAATCTGTCCGTAGCTGTGATGTAGTTATGTAAGTACTGACAAATTTGAGGCAACGCAAATCCTTTCGCACTCGCACCGAAGGAGAGTAGAAGCGGGACCGATAACGTAAATCCCAAGCGTGCAATTGGAGTTTCTAAATGCCCCCTCCTCTGATGTGAAAACCTTCGGCAAGCGAGAAGGAAGTGATCAATATTTTCAATTTCACCGCAAGCCTCACAAAGGTTTGTGGGGCTGATCCCGCATCTACATAAATAAAGCGAGGAAGCCTGCATCTCAGGAGAGTCATCGTAACCTCACACTGCCGTGATTTACATGCTCGAACTTTCCATGAGTATATGAGATGCTGGTATTCGGCTGTAGATAGCAAAGAATCATTGCATGTAGCGGCTAGGTATTGATATCGCTGGTAACGGGACATTCCAAGAATGGTGATATTAGGAATGGTACATGAAACAGATGCATCAAGAGCTTATTTAGCCAGGAAATCTGCCGTTTCGTTAGGGAAAATACCGCTATGTCCGGGGACCCAGATGAAGCGTATTTCTTTCACCCACCCCGGTACGAAATACTTTAGTGAGCGGCTCAACAGAGCATCCCGTGCTGACTCCAGCGACAACAAAACAGAAAGAGAGTCTGATAGAAAAGTTATTTTTGATTGACTGCAGGGAACTTTTAGTAGCGCTCGCCCAATTGCCATAAACTCTGCTAGAAATATTGGTGTGTAATCCGGGACACGCACCGAAAAACTCCAGGAAAGAGACTCCGAAAAAATTCAAATCGCAGCTTTGTGCGCAATCACAGACGCACCAGTGGCAATTACAGCGTGATCAGGGAACTTTTCAAGGTGTTCACATAGGAGACTGGATATTAGACTTGAGGGCAAGTGCTTCACATTAGATGGAAATATAGAATCATAATTTTTATCCACAAAGGACGTTGAGCAACCAATAGGACATATAGAAGCAAGGTCCACACCAATGTTTGTTAAAATGCTCTGCGTATAAACAACCTGGGGCTTGCAGACCCTTGGCCACTGGTGAGAGAGAAAGAGCGCGGGGTTTGACACAAAAATAGGTATAGCCACACCGGGAGTAGTCTCAAATGATCGCAAGAATGATCTGACAGTTAGAAGGTGGAAACGGGAGTTAAGGTCCGGAATGCGGGCCTCCAAGTACAGAACAGTGGTAGAGACTGACTGTGGAAGCCCTAGGCAGAGGCGCAGCGCCCGTCTTTCTAAAAGCAGCAAAGGATGCAGCTTATATTTTGGACACCCAGAAAAAAGAATGCAGCCAAATTCCAGAATCGGTCTCACATAGGCTTTGTACAAAAGTAGAAGAGTATCTCGACGCATACCAAATTTCCTATTACTTATCCGTATGAGCCTACCAAGGGCACGTTCACCTTTCCGAACATTAGACCTGATGTGAAGCCTCCAATCCATACTAGCATCATACGTAATGCCTAAATACCGCACAGATTCCACTTGAGGTATGACATCTGAGCGGTAGTTTAACGAAACATATAAGGGGGTTACGGTTTTAAAAACTAGCATACTGCTTTTGGACACATTTAAAACCAATTTAATTTTGTCCAACCAGACCTCAAGTGCATTTAGGTAAGCCTGTAGTGAACGATATAGGTCATGAATATCTTTTGCCGAGGCGAAGAATGCTATGTCATCTGCATATACATATACAGGGACATCAGGATGAACCGGAATATCGCACATTAATATATTAAAAAGGAGTGGGGAGAGCACAGAGCCCTGAGGCACCCCTCTTGTCTGTGCATAGGTGTCTGAGGTTAATGTGCCATCAGTGCAAAAGAATTCTCGTCCTTTCAAAAATTCCCTGATCCACGCATAAATGTAGAACTGAGGACGTAATAATGACAACTTGTTTAGTAGAATGGAATGTTCAATGCTGTCATAGGCCTTAGCAATATCGAGCGTCACTAACGCTGATACCTCCTTGTTGTACATTGCAAGGCGAATCCTGCTTTCTAAATCTACATGTGCAGATCATATTGAGCATCCATTGCGGAAGCCAATCTGGGAAGAACTCAAAGCATTAACCTCTGAGATATGCTTTGAGAGGCGGCCATGTACAATTCTTTCTATTAATTTTACTAGATTCGAAGTCAAAGCTATCGGCCGAATGTTTTCATCATGAAATCCTTTACCAGGGTCTTTCAAGAGCAATACAATTTTCGCCACTTTCCAGACGTGAGGCAGCCATGCAGATTCTAATGATTCATTAACCAGATCCAGGAGATCCTGAGTGAAATCATTTGCTAAAATTTTGACCATACCTACCGTAACGCCGTCCCAACCGGGAGCCGAGTTTCTCATGGAAGAAATCACAGATAGTAGTTCTGACCTATCAACCTCAACATACTCTGAGCAGGAAATGGGAGCGTGCAAGGGAACTCTGCACTGCTCCTGGAAACGTAATGCTAGTCCTTGCGCAATTTGTTCCAACTCATCATTTGCCTCCTGTGGGGACAACACTACTGAACTTCATCATCATCATCATCATCAGCCTGATTATACCCACTGCAGGGCGAAGGCCTCTCCCATATTTCTCCACTTAACCCGGTCCTGAGCTAGCTGCATCCACTTGACCCCTGCGAACTTCTTAATCTCATCCGCCCACCTAACTTTCTGCCGCCCCCTGCTACGCTTTCCTTCCCTTGGAATCCAGTTTGTTACCCTCAGCGACCATCGGTTATCCTCTCTTCACACTACATGTCCTGCCCATGTCCATTTCTTCTTCTTAATTTCTACTAGAATGTCGGTAACTTGAGTTATTTCTCTGACCCACTCTGCACGCTTTCTATCTCTTAATGTTACCCCTACCATTTTTCGTTCCATAGCCCTCTGGGTTGTCCTCAACTTAAGTAGAACTCTCTTGGTTAGCCTCCACGTTTCAGCCCCATAGGTGAGTACAGGCAAGATGCAACTGTTGTATACTTTCCTCTTGAGCGATACCGGTAAGCTGCTAGTCATAATCTGCGAGTGGTTGCCAAATGCGCTCCATCCCAATCGTATTCTTCTTGTAATTTCCTTTTCGTGGTCCGGGTCTACGGTTACTACCTGTCCTAAGTAGACATATTCGCCTACTACTTCCAGTATTTCGCTACCTAATGTAAACTGCTGTTCCTTCCCGAGGCTGTTGAACATTACCTTAGTCTTCTGCATATTGATTTTCAAGCCTACCTTTCTACTTTTCCTGTCTTGGTCATCAATCATTATTTGCAGTTCATCCCCCGAGTTGCTTAGCAAGGCAATGTCATCAGCAAATCGCAGATTACTGAGGTATTCTCCATCTACCCTTATCCCTAACTGCTCCCATTCCAAGTCTCTGAATACTTCCTCTAAACAAGCTGTGAATAGTACTGGGGAGATTGTGTCTCCTTGCCTAACACCTCTCTTTATGGGAATTTTGTTACTTTCTTTATGTAGAACTATGGTTGCTGTGCAGCCACATATCTTCCAGCACTTTCACGTACGGCTCGTCTACTCCCTGATTTCGCAATGCCTGCATCACTGCCGAGGTTTCAACTGAGTCAAATGCTTTTTCGTAATCAATGAATGCTATGTATAAGGGCTGGTTATATTCCGAGCATTTTTCTATCACCTGATTGATGGTATGGATATGATCGATAGTAGAGTACCGTTTCCGAAACCCTGCTTGATCCTTTGCTTGATTGCAGTCTAAGGTTGTCCTGATTCTATTAGCGATTACCTTAGTAAATACCTTATACGTAACAGACAGTAAGCAGATTGGTCTGTAATTTTTAAGGTCCTTAGAGTCCCCTTTCTTGTGAATGAGGATAATGTTTGCATTCTTCCATGGTTCCGGTACCGTCGATGACACCAGGCACTGCGTATACAGGGTGGCCAGGTTTTCTAGCACGATATCCCCCCCCGTCCTTCAGCAAATCTGTAGTTATCTGATCCTCTCCAGCTGATTTCCCCCTTTTCATAGTTTCTAGTGCTTTCTTGACCTCGTCCTTCGTCACTGGTGGAACGTCTGACTGTTTTTCCCTACCGCCAATCTCATTACGGTCCTGACTACTTTGGCTACTGTAGAGATCTGTATAGAACTCCTCGGCTACTTTGACTATCTTTTCCATATTAGTGATGACGTTGCCCGCCTTGTCCCTTATCGCATACATCTGGTTTTTGCCTATGCCCAATTTCTTCTTTACCGCTTTAAGGCTTCCCCCGTTCTTTACAGCATGCTCAATTTTCTCCATGTTATACTTCCTAATATCGGCCACCTTGCGCTTATTGATTAGCTTTGATATCTCGGCCAATTCGATCTGGTCTGTTGGATTGGAAGCTTTCATACTCTGGCGTTTCTTAATCAAATCTTTCGTCTCCTTAGACAGCTTACCGGTATCCTCTCTAACTATCCTACCGCCTACTTCTACCGCGCACTCAGTAATGATATCTCTGAAATTATTGTTCCTTGCCTCTAGGGTGATGTCGCCATCCTCAGTTAGAGCTGAAAACCTATTCTGTAGCGAGATACTGAACTCTTCTGCCCTCCCCCTCACCGCTAATTCGTTGATGGGTTTCTTTCTTACTAATCTGTTGCGTTCCTTCCTCAGATTTAGGCTAATTCGGGACTTCACCATCCTGTGGTCACTGCATCGCACTTTCCCGATTACCTCTACATCTTGCATAATGGCGGGGGTTGAACACATTATGAAGTCGATTTCATTTTTAGTCTCTCCGTTAGGACTTTTCCATGTCCATTTCCGGTTCTTCCGTTTGCTGAAGAAGGTATTCATGATTCGGAAGTTATTGCGCTCTGCAAACTCAACTAGTAACTCCCCCCTGCTATTCCTAGAACCAATGCCATAGTCACCTACTACCTTGTCTCCTGCCTGTTTTTCCCTACCTTGGCATTGAAATCGCCCATTAGTACAGTATACTGCGTCTTTACTTTTCGCATTGCCGATTCTACATCTTCGTAGAAGCTTTCAACTGCCTGGTCATCGTAACTACATGTAGGTGCATAGGCCTGTACAACCTTCAGTTTATACCGCTTATTAAGCTGAATTATGATGCCTGCAACCCTCTCATTAATACTATAGAATTCATCTATATTACCCGCTATATACTTATTGACAAGGAAACCTACTCCTAGTTGTCGCCTCTCTGGTAAACCTCGATAACACAGTACATGCCCATCTTTCAGTACAGTATATGCCTCATTCGGCCTCCTAACCTCACTAAGCCCTATGACATCCCATTTCATGCCCTCTAGTTCCTCTACTGAACTTAATGACTGTGAAAGGTGCGAGTTTCTATTGCGTTCCATGAAACGATACAAAGCCTTCCTGTGCTTAGGGTTTGACAAATAAGTATTTAAATTTTCGTTGTACTCGTCCTTTGCCTGCGCTATGCTCTTTTGAATGACACCTAACAAAATTTGTAGTTTATCCAGTTTACTGGGCTCTGGTTATAAGAGAGGCTTTTCCATGCTGCTTTTCTACGGCGGAAGGCTTTCTCACACGCGTCATTCCACCATGGGGATGGCGACTTATTGTTTACTGTAGACCGCACAGTGAACTGGGAATCTACAGTAGCATTTGCAATTGAGGAAAATACCTTTTGTGCTTTGTCGGTCCTACATGGACAAAGGTTTGATTTGAGGGAGGAGCTTAGCGAAGCTGCATATTTGGCGTTGTTTACTAGTTTACGGTCCAAAGTTCTATCTCGTGTTGTGCTCATCATCATGGTAAATGTTATTGGAAAGTGGTCGCTAGACGTACCACTATCTACTGTGGACCATCCTCCTATACCTATCCCACCTGCCGCCAGGGATAAATCGATGACAGATTGTGAATTTCCGCGCATGAAGGTTATAGCCCGAGAATTGCAGCAGCGCACAGCATTTGCCGACATCCACGTCCATAACAGCTGTCCACATGCGTCGGAGTAGTTATCCCAAATAGTATGGTGCGAGTTAAAATCACCTGCAATAATTACCCTATTAGAATTTGTAAGTAATCTGTCAAAATAGTCTGTGCTACGTACACCTGTGGGGCAGTAGACGTTAGCGACTGTGACAGGGCCACAATGCGGCAATGTGATATCTACAGCCAAAATCTCACACTCAGGATTCATTATTGTTTTGCTTATTTTTGCCCGGTGACATAATTTTGACGATATCAAAGTTAATAAACCACCGCCCCTACCGTTTACACGATCGACGCGGAAAACATGATATTTCTTTAAGGTAAATGACTTTGCGGGGAAGAGCCAAGTTTCTTGCAAAAGCACTATGTCTGGCTTATGTGTTGAAAGGAGAAGATATAAATCTGGAAGTGAAGATACAATAGAGCGACAATTCCACTGCAGAACTTGTACACCTGCCATGATTACTTATCTAAAATTGAGGCCGCAACAGCCTCTTTTAACACATCGGTTTGATGTAAAACTTTGGAAGGCCCTTTTTTAGTTTTGGTCTGGGAAATGGAGGACTTAGAGGGTGAGCTAGAAGCACGGCGCTTTTGAGTAGGGCATGCCATTTCAACATCATTAGAGCAAATACCTTTGCGAGAAATGCCTACAGGGACACTGTCGATTGGGTGCACTTGAGCCAGCACTAGAGGGGAATCTGCATTTGAACTTTCAGTACAGGTTTGAGATGAAATAGATACTGGAGTCAGCACAGGTTGAGGTGGGCAAAGTGACTGGCTACCAACAATACTAGACAAAGCTTCAGTAAAGCTGGTAAGCATACGGTCAACCACGACAGAAAGGGCTTTTTCAACCGTTTTCACAATTGCGGTAGACAACGTGGTCTCAAAGTCTGGAGTAGAAGGGCGCACACAGTTGGCATAAGTGTACCTTTTCCGATCAAGAAGGGCATAAGCATCTGCTCGAGAGCAACGATTCTCTTGAAATAATTCTAGTAACGCTTGCTCCTGAGATCGTTTCTCACAACTGGGGTCATCAGCCGAGTGTTCGTTACTACACAGACAACAGCTAGGTCTTGCAGCGGTACAGCTATTAGAAGAGTGTCCTTCCCCACACACCCTGCATCTTGTCGCAGACTTACACGCTCGTGCGCTGTGTCCAAATCGCCAACAGTTGGTACATTGAAGGGGGCGAGGACGTAGCGGGTCAATGCGATAAATAATTGGCCAAATTTTTAACTCAGATGGACACATGAGACCGGCAAAGGTTGTTATAACTGACTCTGTAGCAACACGCACCCCGGCCACTATGCGAGAGCAGCGATACACTGAAAGAACACCAGCTCCTGCGTCCTGAAATTCCTCCAAAATTTCTTGAGCAGTAGATGCAGGATCCACTCCACGCACAATACCCTTAGTGCAAGCCAGCTGTTCGGGAATAAAGGCTTCGACAGGAATCGATGTAAAAGAACTGCAGCGTAGCAGATCTGACACACAATTAATGTTTGCAAATTTGCAAACTATACCTCTTCTTCCGAAAGGTCGCACCTCAGAGATATCAAGGTAGTGATCCGTCAGACTTTTGAGTTGCTGCTGAATAGTTTTCGGATTTTTCATTTTCAGCATTCCATCGCCTATCGGTATGAGGGCGACAGGAATCACATCGACACCATCTTTTGCAAATGATTCCAGAGGCAAGCTTTCATTCGGCGAACCAATCTGCCGAGCCCCCTCCCGGGGAGGGGAAAGACATGCCTGTGCGCAAGGTAATGACACCTTTACATTACCAAATTCTATAAAGCTAGCCTGAACCCTGATCAAAACCCCCCTGAGCGTGGAAAGGCCTCACCACGAAGAAGCACCAGGCACCGAACACCTTGAGGACTCCCAGGACAGCTTTTGAGTAGCCTTCTTCTGGCTGTCAAGCAGAGTGAGACGTTCGTCAGAAGTTCGTCAAGCAGAGTGAGACGTGGCCATTCGAGGGTCCCCCGGGCTCCAAAGCTGTTGTTGTTGTTGTTGTTGTCCAAATAACTTATGGCACATACCCACAGAGGGGGCTCCAAAGCTGTTCGCGCTGAGGCGCCTAGTGCCAACCTCTTCTTTGTTGCCAGCGATTGACTTCTGCTTCTGCACCTTAGCCTGGTGCGCGAACCAACAGATGGCGAGCTTCCTCTTCTTCAAACTCTATCCTAGACAGCCTCTTTTTGCATTTCCTTGTCCTCTTCTGTGCGCATGCCTGACAATAATAATCCATTTATTTCTGCCAGCAGCCCGAAGTGCAATGTCTGGTGAAGGTATGTGTCAAATACTGATCAGTTAAGCGAGGCAAAATGCAAGAAACAAAGTCGATTACTGTTTTCACATAGAGAAGTAATTCATTTGTGGCCAGTGTTCACAAAGCAAGAAAGGTATTAATTTTACCATGTTTTAACCTTGATAACGTATTCCCTTGCAGAATACTTGCGCTCTTGCTGCCCATGCCGCCATGAGGGAGCTGCACTAGTTGCTACTGTTACCATATGGACAAACTGTCCCGATGAACTAGAATGCTGGCAGGGGTTGTCTTTGGGAGGAGAGCCCCTGAATGTCGCTGTAGGTCACTGTATGTGAGCAATCCTTCCATTTCAATTTCCTCGGCATTAGGTCTCACCACTCGGCCAACAAAACCTCGAGCGTGTTGAAGAGCAGCCTCATTGCCTCGGTTCCGTGAGTGGGCAGGTGTCCATACGAGTTCTATCTCTCTGTCGAGTCTGATATCCACGAGGATGTTTCTGGCAGAATTTGACATTCTGCTACGTGAAGTTACGTATGGCAGATTTGAATCAGTGACAATTATGTCCGCATCTGTTGTAGCGATGGCTAAAGCGATTTTGGCTTCTTCCGCCTGGTCCGAGTAGCGGACTTTGACCGAAGCGGCTGATACGCATTTACTGACGTTACTGTACTGCTTAATTACACAGATGGCAAAGGCAGCTTCAGCCATATTGTAGTCCGAGGCGTCGGTATACATCACCCCATCATGATTTCGGTATTTTCTGTTTAGGGCCCTAGCTCTAGCTTTCCTCCTGCCTTAATGGAAGGAAGGATGCATGTTTATGGGCAAAGGTTTGGAGATCATTTTGTCGCACACTCCTCTTGGTAATGGTCCTGGGTGGTTGGCTAGTGGTTCGGCATTAATTCCCATGCGGTTGAGAATTTGTCTGCCTGCTTTAGAGTTTGTTAGTCTTTGTAGCTTTGCTGTCTTATGTGCTGTGATCAGCTCCTCTACAGTATTATGTATCCCAAGTGAGGGAAGTTTTTCGGTTGAGGTGTTTCTGGGTAGACTTAGCGCAGCCTTGTAAGTGCTTCTAATGAGTCTGTCTAATTTCTCCTTGTCAGATTGAATGAGGCGGAGATAAGGGACAGAGTATGTAAATCGACTTAGTAGAAAGGCATGGATAAGACGACAAATGTCAGCCTCTTTCTTGCCGTTACTCTGTGTATCAGTCGTGATTTGTTGCACAGTTATTTCCAGCCTGATGATAGTAATATCGCTCTTCCTATTACTCTGGATGTAGAGCCCGAGTACTCTAATAGTATCGACTGTAGGTATGGGTAGTCCGTGCAGGCCAACTTTTATCTCTACTTTGTTTTGCGTTTTCCTTCTGACTGCTAAAAGTTCAGACTTAGGTTGTGAGCATTTCAGCCCAATCTGGTTAGCGCATGACTGGACTACATTCACTGCTTTTTGAAGGGTTTCCTCTATGTGAGCATCCGAACCTTTTGTTACCCACAAGGTGACATCATCTATAGACCTTATGCAAAATTGCTGCCATCTATCGGCCGCCGCGCGCGTTTCCGCCATGTTCTGAGGTAGCTGCATTAAGGAGCGGCATAGGGGGTTGCCGGCTGCGTTAATGCTCGTTGTTGCCGATAATATCGACATACTGTTGTGCCCCTTGTTGTATGCAAAAAGGCTGTAGAAGGAAAGAAGCAGCAAGTTACATCCCTTGAGCTTTTTTTTTTTTGAGGCTTGTGTTAATCTGCTGTCGCGTGGTTGTCGCGCTAGGCGCACTTTCGATCAATGGCGCGACTGAATTGTAAAATATCTTATTTAGCATGCATTGGAAGATTGCGAATCAGTATCCGGTGCTAAAGCAGACGAAATATATCGCCCACGGTGTGTTAAATTTGCCTGTAGATGGACTGCCCATCACCTTTTCGCATAAAAGATGTGCAAGAGTGTTGTTCCTGATTTCCTTGTTGCGCCAATTCATCTCAGCTATTAAGCTTTCATGCATACAAGCTGTGAACAGATTTCGCCCGTATGTATATGTCCAGGTATCCAGATAGAACAGGTTTCGGCACTTCAAAGGCGCCAGACTGGTCTCTTAAATTCCAGCGCGATATTCTAACGTCTTTACACATTAGATTCATCGATGAATTGAATATAGTCGACTACGTCCAGGCTTCAGTTGCTGAGATGCGTCTCCAGAACACGACTTGCAAAAGAAATGACTCAGAGTATATACGTGGCAGTAGCTGCCCCTACCGTTTAGCTGCTCTCGTCTACCGCGAGTTCGCATGATTGTTGTTGCTATAGTGATGGCGATCACCGCGCTGCTTGCCTTTTTTTTTATTAGTGCGAGATTTTTTTCTGCAAGTTGTGTGAGGTGCATTGAAAAGGAGTTACGCTTTAATTTAGATGACTCCAGTTTTCTTTTCTCCCAGCCATATCACTGAATAATGCCGTTTCTTCGTTTAACCTTCAAGGCGCACAATGAAATCAGTGTAATGAGGTAGGGATTGAAACTGCCAAACATTTGGCACTATCCACAGAGCAATACCGTTCGTAGCGAGCCTTACCACGCCTACCAGTGAGGTTTGCTATTGCGGCTATCGCAGTAGAAGCAAGAATGAGCGCACACGTCTTCCAGTTTTATTTTGTCTAAAAGCACCCAGCCCTATACATGTGTGCATCACATTTTCTGTATGCCCATTGCTTGGTACATTCTACTACTTCCCTGAATTGCTGTTGTTTTGCAATATGGCAAAAAAACAAAAAATCCCATGCATCACAGCTCCACACTGAAAACATTTGTATTCTTTCAGGTGTCAACTGACTGGACGCCCCATAAATTCGAACTTTGCAAAATATGTTCAGCAGCTATAGAAAGAAAACCGTTATTTAACATTAGACAGCCCGTATACGTTCTTCTACTTTTTTGCAAAATGATTTCTTGACGAATGCCACCACTGTCGAATATTGCATGAGAATGCAGTCCGAATAGTTTTTTCTTTCAATATCTTCACAAGCAAAGACAGCATTTCAACCTCACCCCCCCCCCCCCCTATCTCACTACTGAGCTCATCCCGGACACGGACAATGAAGAACAATCGCAATATTTCAATTCCGTCAAGAGTTACGCAAAGAAAAAGAAAAAAATGCGGTATTGCAGAGGAGAAAGACTTTGCTGCAAAAACTGCGCATTGCACAAAGCACTGCTTGAATACGCGCCCACGAAGGAGCTTGATATTGCGTCTGGGTATAAGGCAGACCTCTGCTATGTGACTTCGCAGGCAGCAGTATCTGCTATATATTGATTTTCACGAAATAGAACCACGATGTGACGGGAACAGGAGCTACATATCTGAGGAGGATCAACACGCCCACGGAATCACGTCGTTGACCTGTCGCGCTTCGCCAGCAAATTCACGTGGTTGGGGGTTTTAGCCAGTAACATATAGAATATGGGATCTGCTATATGGTTGATTACTAGCTAACGAGATACATCAGCTGCTAAACGTTCAGACAGAGGATGGGAACAGTAGTTCGCGCGCTTCACTGGGAACTGTGAAAGACCATCAGAGCGCAGTTTTTATTAGGCATCAGTCCTATATTAAAAAAAAAAGAAAAAACATTAAGCTCCTTCGTGTACGCGTAATAATATCGCAGACATGTTTTACACCCAGAATCAATATCAATATATTTTGCACTTTCATGGACGCGTATTTAAGTAGCGTATCAAGGAATGGCCCGGAGCAGCAACGAAGGTTTTGCCATTTTCAGCTACGCTCTTAGCACCATTCGCAAGACGTTTTAGCAGTGTAGTATCGCTTCACAAAGTAAAATTGGAATGTAGCCAGCGTGGACAAGTCAATCATCTATTATTCTGTCATTTTTTGCTTTGAATGCGAACAAATACACGGAAATCACAGCACAAAGCAGATGCAGCTAACACGACGGTAGCAGCCGCAGCCGACACACTCAAACCTTGAACATGGCTTCGCGTAGCGCGGTTCGCTGAAGGTCCGATAGATGGCAGCAATTTTGCATAAGGTCTAGTGTTCCTGTATATGCTCCCTAGGGAGCATATACAGGAACACTAATAATGTCTATTGGCAGTGTTGAAGATCTTGGATGTCTTCAATTTTGGGAGGCAGACCTATCGTTGCTAGGTTGAATAAGAAGGGAGAGAGCGCTGATCCTTGCGGGGTTGCTCTGTCTCCTATTGCTATTTTGTCCGATCTAAGTCCTGCGATACTTAGCTCCGCAGTCCATCCCGAGAGTTTTTAAAGCGGAAAGTTGGGCTAGTTGGTGATCTTTAGATTCAGTGCACATGGTAACTAGCGCTAAAGACAGGTGTGTTCGTGGTGTCCGCTTCTCCTCTGTCCCTGTCTTTAGCGCTAGTTAACATGTGCCTCCCGAGAAAAAGGAACGAATGTAATTAAAGGTTTTGTTCTCCGCGTTTATGTTGGGCAGGGTTTGGAGAATGCCTTCATGAGAGACATTATCGAAGGCTTTTTCCAGATCTAAGGCAAGAATCACTCTGGTTCCGGTTCTGTTAGGGGGATCTATCTCTTCTGCATGCAACTGAAGCATTACGTCCCGAGTAGAGAGTTGACTTCTGAAGCCAATCATTGAGCTGGGCAGAAGGTCATTCTCTTCTGAGTAGTTCTGACGCCTATTTAGAATAACATGTTCCTAACGACGTAAGAGAGATGGGCCTTAAGTTCTCTATGCTTAGTTTCTTTTTGAGTTTAGGAATAAAGACAACCTTCACGTGTTTCCACATCTGCGGAAGTTCACCTTTGTTCTAATATTCATTCGTAAAGTCCTTAATTGCTGAGAGTGACTTGAGGTCTAAGTTTCCTAACCTTTTATTGGTTACGCCATCTGGCCCTGGCGCCGAGGTAGTACGTAAATGGTCAATCGCAGCCCAAATGTCCGCTTCTGCGATCTGTCTAAGTCGAACCCCTGTGTACTCGTAGGTGGCATTGGGGTTGCTACCGGTATTGAGATAGCTGCTTCGGCGTTCGCTTAGAAGATCTGTATCTGTACCTGTGTATTCGTGTATGATTTGATAAATAATAGCATAATAATAACATAATAGCAGAAAAACAGCTGAACACAACCATTATAATATTTGGCTTCTGCTCTGCCTTGGTTGTATAGTCCTTCCCCCATAGCAGCACACTTTCACCGCTAGTGCAGTCGTCGGCACACGTCTACAATACTGTAGAGGTGTGCTGCGGTGCAAACATAGTGAAATTTTGTCTGGGCTGCTCTATTAGTGGTAAAGTGTAGTTGTCAGTGCAAATAGTACGCCTATGCACCTTCATTATAGCGCCATCATTGTTCCTAGAATTGGGCCCCTTCTCAAAAATTTAATTTCCTTTGTGCGACAGGTCGGTGTTCGAGCACTCCGGGCAGACTTGCCGACATCTGTACATCAAAAGTCGCTGGTTTGCCGCATGCACACCGCAGTACCAACTTTGTGCCATTGAACTTTTAGCTGCTTCCTAGAATAAATTAAATCATCAACTGCAGTTCACTGATAGTTAAGTCAACAGATGCACCAGTCACAGTTTGCTTGCTGCCATCAGTGAAGACTGAATAAAAATGTGTGAAGTAGGACTGAGCTCATTTCTAAGCTTTATTTTAAATGTAAATTCTTTCAGTTCCATCATGTAATGAGTTACAAGACAAGAAGCAAAACATTTCTTAATGCACACTGTATTATGAACAAAGGTGTTCCTTTGACACAAACAGCCAGTGGTTAATAAAGTCATTGGGAGCTGCCTAGCTTTGTCATCGTGCGGAAGAGCTAGACTTTCTTCTATGGCTACGGAGGAGATTATGATGGGCTTTCCTCCTCGGCTAATTTTATCTCTCATTTCTTTCGTTTACACCCAACTTATTGAATTTACGTCCTACAAGAACTGCAGATTGCAAACTTTTTATGGCTGCAACGTGAAAAAATAATGGCTTTGCAGAATGAGTACATTTCTCACGCCTTACAAAAGTTTAATCACCTAATCTTTTCGGCACAACGAAAAACATATTTCTAAGGTAATCATTCCATGAAATTTTTGTTAGAAATGCTGTAGAAAAGTTTTTACCAAGAATATTTTCATCAGTAGATGTTACTGTTATTCTTTTTTTGTATGAAGAAGCCGGAGACCATGATAAATGAGCATAATGTCAATCACAGGCCAGCAAAAATTATGTATTGAGAGCTAATATAAAAAGAAAGCTCTGCTGCTAGACAATTTTTTTTACAGAATAGAATAATATATATATGAGTTCCCGCACCCAACCATTATGGCCCTTTGACAAACGCCTAAGTCAATGCAAGCATTAAGTGACCGTGGTCGCCATTTCAGCCAAGAAATGCAAAACATTGCAGTTCCACAGAGTGACAGAAGCTAGACGCACTTCACTGGCGAAGTGAAGGAAGCATTCATAATCAGCAGAGTGCTGGCCAGAGAGTGCATAAACTAAAATAGAACATGAACACTCGTGAAAGAAAAAGAAAAAATCATGTGCACTCTAATATTGCACTGAGATGTGGTCATATGCTGGGATGCACCGGTAACGGCAAGGTTTCACAGCAATGTAACACTCTAGCTCATTTGATGAGATTTTCGGTGATAAATAAATCATTTTGCTTTATATACTGCTGTCCTCAATTACAAGGCAAGAGCTTGCCATTTCCATCATAATTTATGACACATTTTGGTCTGTTGGTCCCTTGAATGTGAATGTGAAGAAACCACCTATACATATTTCAGCCACTTTGTCATTCTGCCAAAAACAAATTCCGATAAGTGAAGTTTACAATCAGTTCGCAACTGCGTTTACGATAGTTAGTGTATAGCGAAAACTCAGTATTTTCCTGTATTTCTACCCAAGCTTGCTTTGTGAATGTGCGGACAAACCCAATCATTATCCGAAAATTCTCTGCATCAACTCAGCTGCTTTTTCAACTGTTGAGGATGGTATAAAAAAAAAGTCTGAGTGAAAAAACCACAACAGAGAGATTGCTGCCAGCACTCCCAGGCTTTCCATATTAGGTGTGCAGTAGATACAAGATGTGTAGTGCTGCATAGCCCTATAATTCGTCTCTTGTGCATGATGGTACAAGTGCAAAACTAAAGGAAGTGCGAGTTCTTTAAGGTCACTCATAAGGCAAAACCACTTGCCTATGTCGCAAGGAACCCATCACAGAAACAGCACTATACAAGAGCCGCGGAAGCAGAACATATACTGACACGTGACCGAAAGAAGATGTTTTGTCTTCATCGTGTTAGTACAGTTCTTTACACCTATTGGTTAACAAACATTTTCAGAGTTGTATATAATTAATCAATATAAACTACCTAGCACTAGTTCCAAAGAAAGTTCACACTTTTACAGCCATCTTCTACAAAATATAACTTGCCAGTACAATAACCTCAAAGCAGTGCACAAAAGCAGCTTTTGATAACTGCATTTCCCGAATGCAATTTCAACGATTTCAGAGAAAGTTGCAAATTCCCTGCAGTATACCTTTAACAGTGGCTCTGGCTAGAGCCCTATGATGCTCCTAGAGGAGCACTGAAGGGTTCTGGTACAGCTGCTGCTCTCACCACTCAATCGCATTCCAAGTGGCACTTGCGGTATTAGACCTATTGCCACTTTGGTTGGGAGTGACCCTTGTAAGCAATCTCAATATTCGGCTATGCACAACCTAATTATACTCGGAAGAACAAGGTTTAACAGCCACTGCTGTAGCTTTGGATCTCTGTTAACATATAGTTGCCGTCTCTCCTACTTCCACCGTAATCGTTCAGGTTAAAAACAATTATGTAATAAATTTCCACTGAATACCCTGTGAAACACAACAATAATAAAGATTTCCATATGCTTTACTTGATTTCAATCACTTTTGGTTTTTTTTTCATATGCATGTCGTCACGAGCCATTCATTTTCCTACCCTTGTCTGTGCACGAAAGGAATGAAGTTGTTATAAAACTGCTGCAGGGAAACCACAACAAAGAAGAAACAAATAGATGAGGACAAAGCTGCATACATTTTTGTGATAATGAACGAACTAGTTCAGCTATCTCACGCAATTAAAGGAACAATGAAAAGGTATTTGCTGTGGCTAGAAAAGGTGCACTAACAATTAATATTTCACCACTCATTTCCACAACACAAATTTTTAAGCTGGTTTCACTAACACAGATGGAGGTAAAAAATAATGCCCCTCCTTTCCCTTCAACTCGACACACGCCGATGAGAAAAATAAAGAAAATGACACAACCGTTCCCCACTGTGGCCCATTTCGCTTGCATCATTTGGTCCCAGATGGCCAAGTTTATATCAGTAGGGGGCACCTAAGAGTAGGCCGTGAGATGATGTCCAAATAGACTGCGAAAAGCAATTTTGAGAAATTTGTAAATTAAAGGGTATATGCAGAGGCATTTCAAATTTGACTTGAATACCAACAAAGAACATCCTAAAAATGTACTGCATTACAAATGACAACAATTACCTTTACAGGTTCCTTTTAGCATATTTCCTCAAAAATAAAAAAAAATCAAATCTTAAAAAAAATGCAAGAAATGAGAAAAAACCTGGAAGACATCATCCCAAATGTGATAGTTCTAATCGCTTCCCCTGCATATCCTCATTACTTTACAACTTACTTTACAACTCGCTGAATCACCAATCCCTGAATTTGTGACACTATCATCTCACACCTACTCATTAGCTTACACTCGTGAGCTACCACATTACGTGAAACACCAACAGGCATAGCTAAAAAGACCTGCTTCAAGAATGTGCCTGCATGGCATAGGAGTAATGTGCTTGACTCATTATCTGTTTCATACCTGTTTAGTGCGGATGAATTACTCGGAGTTTTTAAATGGGCATAACAGGTTCAATTAGTCTAGGCTACACAGGTGTGGTTACGAGGAATACAGATATGGGCCTGCTGTGTTGCAGCTAGAGAGGAGATGTCATGTAATGTCAGTTGTCTGCTCTGTGTGAGGAGGGAGACAATGGCTGCCAACCACTCCACTCGGCGCACGGCACTTGGTCGGGGCTCCCAGCTGGCTACTCCGATTGATGAGGATACGATGCATCGCTGTTGTAGCTAGCGCCATCAATGGGAGCTACCTGGGAACTGTATAGAAGGCTTCCAGTGGGTCCGATTCTCATTTCCCTCTCCACCTCAAAGAAGCTGCTGGAGTCAGGAGTTCCTACTGTGGGCCTCAGCCCTCGCTCAGGGGGGTTCGTGAGCTGCCACCGATGCGACAAACGACCGGCAACAAGGTGAACAAAAAATACGCTTTAATTTAAGCAGTCAAAATTAAACACTAGGTGAGAAAATCTTGCGAGTTGCTGCACAACACTGTACAAGGGAGCTAGCACCGATAACACGCCACACAATCTGAGACCAGTGCAACCGTGGAAACACAAAGGCCAAGCCGCGTGTGGCGAGGCCGGAAAGGGCCTGCGCTACTGGGCAAAAACATGACGCTTCAAAAACGCACACACTCACGTAGAGCTCCTGGCAAACGTCGCTGCCCGTCGGCAGCGTCGACGCCGGCCGAGTGCCACCGGCTGCTTTATTGCATGGTTATGCTCCAATATGGAGGGGCCAAGGGCACTACACTACCAAGCCGGCCATGTCTTGTGGTTTTGTGGCGACAGACAACCTGCCGACCAGTCAGTGCACGGCCTTCTCACTTACTGCTGCCTGTCGGAGGCATGCCAATGATTTTACGCTCGCAACATCAATATTGCCGCTGTTGCTGGATTTTCTGGAAAACGAAGTCTTTAAGCTATCATATCAAAACAATGTCTCAGAAGCTAAATGCTACTTGGGCTCGAGACAAGGCTGGCATTATGCAAAAAGAACAGGGGCTGAATACATTGTAGGCTGAAGACCTCAGGAGCGAAGGACGAGACAGCTGATAAGGATCTAGGCCAGAACAGACCAGCCAAATGTGGTTTCACGTGCCACTGCCAGCCGGCGTCCTTTTTTATTTTTCCAGCGGCCATGCTTTGGACGCAGTCTTTGCGTAGCCAGAGGAAGGCGCTACACCACGAAACTGTTTGATTTGGAACTGGCTCGCTTTGCCGCAATGTCATTTTGACATTGGCATGGGTGAGCAAACATTTTGGTAGGACGAAAAGGCAACAGCAGCCAATCGGCCATCGATCGAGTTTTATTCTGCACTCACGAGAAGGTGCCACTCAACTGAATTTGCGCAGGAAGCCTGTAGAACTTTTAGCACAACAAAATTTTTGCAGTGCTTTTCAGAAAATCTGCTGTCAGCGTTATGAAAGTGTATTGGCATTGTGAGCGAAAAATCACAGGCATGCCTTTGCCAGAAAAAAATATGCATCTCAGTGCAAAAAACACTGGGTGAGAAAGGAGACAGACGCAGGGCAATTGCTTCAAAAGACACAGGACGAAGCGTTCATCATGCGTCTGTCTCCTTCCTTCATCCTGTGTTTTTTGTACTGAAATATGCAGTCGTCATACCAATACCCGTCTATCCGAGCCCGTCTATCCAGTTTAACTTTGTCAGAAAGTAGTTGGCAGCTGACATGGCCGGGCACTTACTGGGCATCAGATTGTCTGATGGCAGAAGACTATATGGCATGGCCACCTTGGCAAGTGCTGCAAACTCGGACTTTGCCTTTGAGATAAGAGGGTGAGATCGAAATCCAGCCCTCCAAGACCCTTGGATCTTAAGTAGGACATAGGTAGGATAAAGGTCTCCCCCATATTTCTCAAATTAACCAGGTCCTGCACTAGTTGAATCCCCTTGATCCCTGCAAATGTCTCGGCCTCATCAGTCCACTTAAGGGCAACGCTTGGCATCCGTTGGAAAGAAAATTGTTACCTTTGCAAGCGGAAAGGACTATTCCAGTTAATGAGCAAGAAGGAAATGACCCCGAACTTAACATTGTCTCTACTATGTCAGGGCCGCCTTAATGTTAATACTGTGTGGAAGTGGTGCTGTTGAACACAGAAACAAATGTGATGTGAGTGGTGCCCTAGGAGACCTAGCATATCATTGAATGTGCATCAGTGCTTGAGAAAGTAGGTTTTGACATATGGCAAATGCAACGACGATCAGGAAAATTTGTGAAGCATTTAACACAGCCCAAAAAGACATTTTCGTGAGTCCTTTATGGCTATCATTCAGCAGGAAAGAATTCATGTTCATTGCGGGCACAGGCAAGCAAAAGAATGAAGCAGGTGTAGATGCTCACAGATATCGTCGCACCCCTCACAAAGCTTCAAGAATTGCTTGATTAAGCTAGTGCCGTCCGTTGTGTAGAGGGCGCTATTTCATCACGAGCACAAGCTGATTAATGAACTCGGTCCAAAAAGTAGGAAACGTTGTTAAAAGCTTTGGAAACAGTCATTGCGAATAAGCAAATTCCGGACAGCTGGCGGCAGAGTAAAATGAATTTGATTTATAAAGGGAAAGGAGAAAGGATGCACATAAAATCCTACAGTCCGATTACCATAACATCTGTAATATACAGGTTAGCCATGCAGGCGGTGAAATTAAAGGTGCAAGCATAGGTTGAAAGTAACAAGATACTCGGAGAACTTCCGAACGGCTTTAGAAATGGTAGGCGCTTAGATGATAGTCTGTTCGTGCTTACCCAATGCATCGAAATATCTAGAGTGGAAAATAGACCTTTGTTTTTGGCCTTCCTGGACATAAACGGGGCGTACGACAACGTAAGCAGGGAACTCCTGTGGAACATATTAAAAGAAGAAGGTATCGGTTATGAGATAATAGAGTTCCTACAGGAAATATACCGGCATAACAAAGTAGAAATTACGTGGGAAGGGATAAGAAGTACGGAGGATGTCAAAGTATGCAAAGGATTAAGACAAGGCTGTCCTCTATCACCGGTGCTGTTCATGCTTTATATGATAAACCTGGAACAGAGGATACAAGACAGTAACCTAGGTTTTAACCTGTCATACAGTTTAGGTGGAAAGGCGGTAGAGCAGCGCCTCCCCGGTTTGATGTATGCAGACGATATTGTGCTGCTAGCTGAGAGTCTGGAAGAATTGCAAACTCTAGTTAAGTATTGCGGAGACGAAGGGGACGCTCTAGGCTTGAGTTTCAGCGCAGTTAAGTCGGGTCTAATGATTTTCAACGGCTCAACTGATCAGGGTCTTAAAATTCAAGGCCTTGAAATACCTAGAATAGCAGAATATAAATATTTGGGGGTATGGGTAAACGAAGGATTGGCATACATTGGAAAGCATGAGTAATCACTTAAGGCCAAAGGGCGAAGGAATGCCGGGATAATGAAGCATAAGGCATTGTGGGGATACAATAGGTATGAGGTATTGAGGGGTATTTGGAAAGGAATTATGGCGCCCGGACTTACTTTCGGAAATGCGGTTTTGTGCCTAAAATCAGAGGTACAGTCGACATTAGAAACAAATCAGAGATCCGTTGGACGATTAGCACTAGGTGCCAACGGCAAAACTACAAATGAGGCGGTACAGGGAGATATGGGCTGGGCATCTTTCGAAGTACGGGAAGCTCAGAGTAAAATATTATATGAGGAACGCCTGAGGAAATTGGACAGTAACAGATGGGCAGCTAAGGTATTTAAATACCTGTACCTAAAAAGTGTTGACTCACAATGGAGGAAAAGAACTAGGAAACTAACTAGTAAGTATGCTAGTAACAAGGACGGAGAAATAAAGAGCATTAAGCAACAGGTGAAAAACACAGAAGGTAAAAATTGGATAAATTCGATGGAAAAGAAACAGAGTGTGGAATTATACCGTAAGTGGAAAATGCAGATCGGGAAGGAAGATTTCTTTGATAACTCAAGAGGCAGTGCCCTACTTTTTGAAGCTAGATCAGGGTGCCTTAGAACACGCAGCTACAAAAAGAAGTTTAACAATGGAGATGACGCATGTGCTGTATGTGGAAACTCCAGTGAAACAATTGACCATATTATATTCGAATGCAATGGTATCCATCCGGAAGTTGATGCAGGCGCAATCACTGTTCCTGAAGCTCTGGGGTTTAGAGATAACAGTGGCCGGGTGAATAAACCGGCGGTGGAAACTAGCAAAAAACGGCTGGAAGATTGGTGGCTTAAAAGCAGAGAAGTGACATAATGTTAGTTATGTAGGAGCAAAATTTAATAAATAGAATGATGGTTTAGTTAACCATTCTAAATCAATAATTAAGATATATGGAGAAAAATGAGCATGATAGCTACTGCTACCACCCCGTTTCAAAGGGGACGCTCCTATATTCCATCCATCCATCCATCCACAACCTACTGTCATCTGTATATAAACATCGTCATCAGAATAAACGGGGGTCATTTGGTGGCACGCGCCGCCCCGGAATCTTATCCCTCCTGGGCACCGACGCGCGGCGTCACCACATACTTGCGCAGTCGACAGACCTTCGGCTTGACATTTGGCCATCTCGACAACAGGATTGCGGCTAGTCACGCGCGGGAGGCGTGTCAGGCGATGGATTCGTTTGCGCTACCGCCAGTGGGCCTTTTCCTGGAAGTACCTGGACAACCGCCTGTACCATGGCACCAATGGAAGGAGGACTTCGAAAATTTTCTACAAGCAACCGGACTCGACGAGAAATCGCAGGTACGGAAGAGGGCCATTCTATTGCAATGCCTAGGCGTTGAAGGCCGTCGGGTTTTCCGCACGCTTACTTCGGGACCGGTCACGAGCAAAGCTTCTGCGGACGTTTACCAAGAAGCGCTCGCCTTGCTGGAACGCCATTTCACAAGCGCTGTGAATGTTCTTGTTGAGCGTCGCCGATTCACGCTGCGGCGACAACTTCCGGACGAACCGATACGGGACTGTCACTGCTCTCCGGCAACTGGCGAAGAATTGCGACTTTGGTGATTTTCTTGAGACAGCTTTGCGTGATAAGGTTGTGGATGGCATTCGAAGTGTAGTACTGCGACAGAAGCTGTTACTGAAAGGGTCGACGCTTACGTTGGATCAGGCCGTTGACATCCTGCGGGCGTATGAAGAGGCGGTAAACGGTGCTCGACTGTATGAAGATGGTTACGACGCTTACCCGGTCCAGCGAGTGACGGAGGCAAGAGGTCAGCCGCTGAGGGGCGGTTCTTCGTCGGCCTCGGTGTGCAAGTGCTACCGATGCGGCTCAGCAGGACACTTAGCCAACTCGCGGGAATGCAAGGCGCGAGAGAAGCGTTGTGCAAGGTGCCACAAGATTGGGCATTTCCGAGTAGTGTGTGAAAGTCGCGGAGAAGCATAAGTGCGCGCTATTCGAGATGAAGACTGCACGGAGGTGTTGGGCGTGCTGACAGTGACGCAGGTGAAACGAGGGATTTTGGCCGTTGATGTGTGCATCGAGGACTAATTAGTCCAGCTAATGGTAGACACGGGCTCAGCTGTGTCCATTTTACCTCACCATCTATACCAAGAAAAGTTCGCCTGCCGGTTTGACTTGGGTCCTGCCGTGGCGACGCTGCGGGACTTCTCTGGCCAAACAATTCCGGTCACAGGGGTGCCGCGTAGATCTCAGCGACAACGGACAGCGCCCACGTGGTACCGGGATTACGTAACCTAAATATACTAGTTAGTGTTCTGGTTTGTTTCGTTTTTGCCTGCCTGCAGCAATCTTGAGTTTTAGCAAGCATTTTTGTTGTTTATCTAAGGGAGGAAAGATGTTGTGTATAGAGGGCGCTATTTCATCACGAGCACAACCTACTGTCATCTGTATATAAACATCGTCATCAGAATAAACGGGGGTCATTTCGTGGCACGCGCCGCCCCGGAATCTTATCCCTCCTGGGCACCGACGCGCGGCGTCACCACACCGTCACAGTCCATAAAGTTGTCCTACCTACTTGAAGCTGATAAACATGCTGAGCTGATGAGTACTTCAATGGTCTCTGAAATGGTACCTATGGTAATATTCTAATGCAAGAAGTCCACGAGGTGGTCTTTGTGAGCATTTAAGTCAAATTTAAAAGCTTTGCAGATTTTAAAAAGTGCTCCTTGCAACTGCTCGCAATCAATTAAGGTGACGCCTCCCGTGTGCTCACTCTTTAATGATGTTAATGGGGCCTGCTGGGTGCACACAATCCCTGGACACTCCCAGGTGATGCAGGCAGGCAGGCGCGACAGGGCGTGGTGGCTTGCGCTGAGTTGATGGGGACAAGAGTCATTTTTTGCACTGATACAATCGGTGCTAATGCAGGTAGCTTGAAAATGTTTGCATTGCAGAGCTACTGATTGCTTGCACGCATTTTCTAGTTTTAATAAATAGCTTTTCGTGGGCCCTTTCGGTAACAATTCCAGGGCAATTATGTGTGGGACGAGACACTTATTTAACAAACACAGTTCCACTGTAAAGATATAAGTATAGTGTTCTAGAATTGAGAAGTGTGCCGTGTGCCGCCGGCGAGCTGGTCGTTTCAGCGATGACAGGAGAGAGGGCGCTGTGTGCAGGAGGAGCACAGTGAGCGCGGAGCAGACAGCTGAGTGAACCACCTTCGTCACCGCTAGTTCAATCGGACTCCGAAGGCACGTAGCAATAACTTGTGTCGCTTTAGCTCCCACACGCTTGTCTAAATGTATTAAAACGGTTATGTTCATGAACAAAACAACTAGTTCTCTATAAAATAAGCGGCCGTCGTCACGGAACGGCAATACACATAACAGGCAATGTAAGATACAGATTGCCGACGAACTGACAAGCAACGGCAAGATATATTTCCTGAACGTATTGGGTACTTTATTTCTCGAACACTAGCAGGAGGTTCAATGACGAATGTCTAACGTATTTCTATGATCATGTAAATTTTTAATATTGGACGCACCGGTTTATGCGGGCTAGACTGAAGTCTTCCACATACTGAAAACGCAGTGAATGGTGTTTTAGGCTAGGCTAGCGTACTTTTTGCGCCACATGTAAATAGAGATATGCGAAGATTACTTGAAGACAGAAATTATGCCAGCGTTTACTGATGACTTAATTTAAATGTGGGCGAATACATATGAACTGGCAGTTCTACTCAAAACGAAATGAATGAATGAGAGCACATAGTAATGAACGAAACCATACAATGGACGACGTAAAAAAAAAATCGCGACTTAGTGCAAGAATATGGTACAAATGTATAAAACTGCACAGAACTATATGAGAATATTAATGAACTGTACTAGGCCGTGAATAAATTAAGCTGCTAAATTTGTAAACACACAAGACAAAGGCAGAATGATTAAATAAATTCCTCAAACACGATTACTTGCACCTCCTCAGCATTAGGTGCTTTACCTGCTCTGCTTTAGAGGTCTGCTCTTGGTTTAGCAACTTGACATAAAAACGCAATCGCATGAGGACGTAGAACTTCACTATGTTAAGTGTCATTTCTTTGTCATGAATAGGGCAACCAAGCTTGGAAACCTCTGCGCTTTGCAAAAACAACGCAAATTCACGCATGCTATTTGCGTTAATCTTTCTTGAACAGAAAAAAAAAAAAAAAAAAAAAAAAACCGTGAAAGACTCTTCCAGTGTGTGCACGAGCTTTGCAAGCTCCGAGGACGGATAAAGAAGACCTCCGTGGTCGAAGTTTGAGATAAATTGATTTTCTTCTTTTTGTGCCGCGCACGATTTGCTTGAAATGAGATAAGCGGTGCAAGCACTGCATTTTGACTTCTGCATGAACTTTCTAGCGACATATCCTGCAATATATAAGCTATGAGACGGCTAGAACTGTGCCTAGTGACGTATCTGTGGTCATCTGAAGGAAGGGAATTCAAAGTAGCTTCGACGTCCTCGAGCCTTCCCTCGTCAACCAAACGGTCAAGCTGATAAATAGGATTTGAAAGAAGCTGGGTAAGTTTCTCGCTTGTACGGCTAATTCCAAGTAAGGCATTTACAAATTCAGCATTACAATTTCCTGTCTTTGGGGGCTTTGCTAAGTTGTAAAATGCCAGTTGTAAAAATTGAGCCGGCGTGGGATGATCGTTGCAGCCATTAAATTGCCTCACAATGTCGAAGAGGTTTTCTAGTTTGTCTTGGCTTAGTCTCGATGTGATAATGTATGTAAAACCGCATTTTGCAGATAAGTAGTCGACGAGGTCGACTGTGGACTGCAAAGTTACCCGAAGGTCTTCCGCGGTGCTGTTGCTTAGGAAACCATGCTTTGAGTTAACCGCATGTTTTGCCATTCAGTGATGAAAGAAACTCTTTCAAAAAAGCAATGTCACCAGAGTCCTGTCTCAGGGCTGATGTGGGAACATGTGACATCATGATTTTCACTAGCTTTGACATTCTTAGAATGAACGCTTCCGTTTCATTTGCCGATCTCCCAAATATCCTTTCGATTTCTTTTCGATAAAAAAAACAAACACTTCAAGACTTCTTCGCTGAAAATCGCTGCTGCTACCCTCATTTTTTCAAAATTATTTGGGTATAGATGGATTCGACTAATATGAGGCATGACTTTCAAGGTAACATTGTCTCTGTCCAATTTCCATGCTTCTCGGATGAAATCAGCGTGGACGCGGCCTTTCGGCGTCTCGAACCCAGTCTGCAGAAATGCATTTCGGACGTTTTTGAGCAGATGAGGAAAGTCAGAGAAGAAGTGAAGAGCCCGCTTGTCGTTCACCGGATGAGGGCAATTCGCTGTGATGCTTGTCGCAGAACCTGCATACCAGGTAAAGAGCATACCGGTACATGACACAATGTGAATACGTGTTTAAATTATTAATTTATGCATGGAGCAGCTGTGCTTACCTTTTATACCGAACATTTTCCACATGCTTCGGTTCCAGCTAGCACCGTCGCATGTGACTCCGTCCACTTGTAGACCTGCCCGTTCGCACAAAAGGGTTGCTTCAATGACTATCTTCGTCAGCACATCCGCCTTCACATTGCTTTTGTAAACAAAGACCCCCAAGATCTGCAGCCACTTTCCTGAAACGACAGACGATCGAAAATGATTTAGTGCTATATATAACATTTAATCCATGTAGAATTAAGCATTTCTAAGAAGAGTAAATTAAAGTTGAATGCACGAAGCGGCCATTCCACTTGCCGTACCAGTGAAAGGTTGGAACACAACCGCGAGGCCATGGTCAGCAAGTTCTTTACCACAGCCTTTTGCCTCGAACTGTCCTAAATCGACAAATCCTTCAATGCAGCCTGCATGAGTAAAAGTGCATAAAAAAAAATTACTCTTCTCATCTTAACATCATTTGCAACCGGAGAAATGTCAGGTACATACCGGAACTTGTTACATCCATGTGCTCTGAAAGTTTTATTTCATCGAAGACGATTATTCCGTGCCGGCAGAACTCGTCCATTTCCTTTACCTTTTCTTGCAGTGCCGTGAAGACGTTGGGGATTGAATCCAAAGCCGCTTTTAAAATGCTGCATTGCCTTCTTTAAGCAAGTGCGTCCTGGCAAAGCCAAAATGTCATGCTGCCTCAAATGTTCGTATAGTTTCTGACTACGCATACGCATCAATATGCATTCGAGGATCCATTCATCTTCGTACCCCCTCCCTTTTTTCGATTTTCGGTGCGCTGCTTCGAAACAGGCGCGTACGGCAGTTTGCTGCTTTTCTGGAAGGCCGTTAATTTTTTGTGAAAAAATTTCTTCGGAGATTTGTTCATTCATGGTCTTCATGCGGCTCAGGCTCATCTTTGTTTTACTTAACGTCTTCTTCATTCCTCGCAGAGTGCGCCGTACGTTAGTGGTTTTTGCCATAACCACTTTTCGAGACCTTCTTCTGGAGAGCTGATTAAGGATGAGTTTCCACTGGTATTTAACAGTGAATGCATGCGGCATCGCTTTCTTTCACTATGAGTGAGCACTTGGAAAAAAAATTTCCGTTGTACGACGGGCAATCAGAACGTAAAGGTTCTAGGCCTGCGCTTGTACACAAAGTCAGCTTGCTTATGTCGCTGATTAAATTTTCCGCATCTTCTCGTGATCCAACTTCCTCCTGCTTCCACTTTCTGCCTTGCAAATCTCACCTGAGCGGCAGCTGTCTTTCCGTACCCTTGCACTTGAATTCTCAACACCTTTTTCATCGCTACCCTGCTGTCACGATCTGTTGCGTCTTCTTCGCACTCAGCGTACAGGATTATATCTTCACAATTTGGCAACAAAATTTCTGACCAGCTCTTGGGAATTTTAAGACTCGAAAATGACAGCGTTAAGAAGCGCACTTCAAGAGCCTCAGTACTCGTGCCTTCTTCATCCACGTGCATTTCCGACGCGCCGTTTTTATTATTTCCCTCTTCTCGTCGTCGTTTCGGCACAGGAAGCGGCTGATCAGATATTTCGCTCTTTTTTCTTTTTCGGAAGCGATTTGGAAAAATATTTCGGTGCTCCAGGAAAGATGGTAGGTACGGCATCCTTTGTCAGTTGTGGTCGATCACGAGGGATTTCAATGACCTCTCCATTTATGGTTGTCTTAAATGTCCTCTCAATAAATCGTGGCTCAAAGTGACGCTCACACACGACGCAAGTTTCATCAAGGACTCAGTCCCCTCTTTTTATGTTCCGTAACCACGCTTCGCGACGATCAGACTCCACGGAAACGCGAAATAAAGACTGCGGTTCTTTCTTTCAGTCTTCTTTCCCTCATCCTCTTCGTATTACTATTTGAAGTACATCACCGCACAAGCTCAGCAAACTCCGCACAGTCTAAAAAGCGCGGGAAAAAGACAGAGCAGTGCCTGCGAACAGCAGCGGGCGAGTGATTCTCCCGCCGAGCGGAGACAGTGTAGAAACAGTGTATTTCGAGAAGGGAAGGGTTCGAATAGGAAAGGCAGCAGAAAGAGCGCGCAATGAGCAAGAAGAAAGAACGAAAGGAAAAGAGCGTTCAGTAAAAGAAGGGGGGGGGGGGGGGGGAAGTCATACGAGACGGACGGAACTGTTACTGTGCTCTCTGCAAACATGTGTTTTCCTGCTTGACCAATCATCGCTCTTCGCTCAACAACGCTCCATAGTACAACAGCCAGAGAAGCAACGCGATGCAACTAAATTCACGCAGGAAACGAGCCGCAGAAGCAGACGCCCCAAGCGTTTCCTCTGCGGCGCTACGGCTGACAGCGCCACCTACGCTTTTTATCGCTCCGGCGACCACGTCGCTCCCATTGCCGCGCGCCGAAGACGGCACACTTCCCAATTCTAGAACACTATAATATAAATGGGGCCTATACCACGTTCTGTCATAACTCACTAGGCACGTCAAGGTGTTAAATTGTTTGCATGAAATGTCAACCACGATATTGCACATGAAAGAACTGAACAATTGACTGCTACGAACTTGGCTTGACACTGCATTTAATCTTTGTTTCATCAAAATTTGTTATAACAGGAAACTTTTTGGCAGAAACTAGTGACACGCACCATGCTGCAGCTGCCACGCAAAAAAAATACGTCACGCTACGTCATCATAAACTAAGCAAAAGAAAAAATGTGCGCAACAGCAAGTGAAATATTTAAAATACTAATTTATAATTTAAAATTTTGGCTGAAAAGAGGTTACTGTTTATTTTCTTAGTAATTTTAACTTGTGTAGATATCGGCGGTGTCGGCGTTTGGCGCGTTGGTCGCGCGCTTTTCAGTCGAAGCATTTCGCGTACTCCTATCAAGTCGTCCTTGCTAATCTCTGGATTAGTAAGGAGGATTTGAGGAATCCGCGCTTGATTGCTAGCGTGGAGTTTGGACGTGCTTGATTGTGACGTACAGTTGCAGAGGAAGCTTTTCTCGTGTAGTGCAATTTCTAGCTTCGGGTTCGGCTGTGCATTGTGCGCTTCACTCGACGCAAGAAAATTTGGCTCCCCGTGGGCTGCTTATCTCGTTGTTTTGCCGAAGGTATTCCGCCTTCAAATACGAAAGACCTGCAGTTGCTGCAGTGTTCTATTCCATAGCTCACACAACCTACACAGAGCGTCGTCGCCGTTTCGTTCGGTTCGCGCTGTCGCGTGCATGCATCTTCCCCAGCAGGATGCAGCAGGCGCGCCGGCCTTGTCGCGTCGCTCTTTTTCGCTCACATGTAACACGCGCTTTAACCATTGCCGGGAATGCAAAAACAAACAAACCCAAAACAAAAACGTTATTGTCGCACTGTCCTAGGTAGCTATAGGTGACCATTGTCTATTCTTTTTCGAAATAAATTTGCTGTAATGCAAGCAGTCCGTGTCACATATTCAGGAGGGGGGCGAATAAAACTTTGGTATGTCGGCTCGTAGCCCAGCTGGCTTACAAGTTAACCTCGATTTTTCACAATGCGCACAGTCTTCACCGCGTCGCTCCTCTAGCGCTTTAAATGTGCTTCACGCAACAATAGCAAATCAAACACCGTATATCGGCCCTATTAGCCCCGAGAGCGAACACTGGCGCCGCTGCGATCGCCGCAGTCTGACGTCACGGCAAGGACTCCGCCAGCCGGGCTGCTGCTCCTCCCGGCCGATGCCGGCTCCTTTCGTTCGTTTTCGCTCACGAATAATCATGATGGTAACTTATTGCTCAGTGCGCAATGGAAATCACTGAAGAAAGCCGGTGTAAGCTTCCACTTTACCCAAAGTTGTTCAAAATGAAGGAGATTAGATTGATAAAGTTAAGAATGGGGAAGCAACCGTCGGCATTGCCACTAGTGTGCAGTAAGCACTTCAGAAAGAAAGACTGTGTAGCCGGTGTACAAGATACTAGGTGAGCCGCACGTGTAGCGACGCTTTTACGGGCTGTTTGTCAACTAGTCTTTTTTTTTTAATTATTAGTGTACAAGAACAAAACTTGCCAGACGCTGTTCCATCCGTCAACATTCCCGTGCGTCCTAGCGATGCAAGGCGATCGCTCCCGGGATCGACGAAGCGGCGGCGTAAGTAAATCAGCCATTGCTCAAACTTTCGTTTCCTCGATCTTTGTGTCACTGAGTGCTCAGACATTTTGCTCAGTAGCGGAATGTCCAAGCTGAATCAACTGTGACCCTGCTTAAGTTTTTGTTTAAAATGTGTCTCACGGCAGTGGTGTTCTCGTGTTCATTCATGCCGCGAAATTTGACACAGTCCGCACAGCTGTGCTGGTCTTTTTGTTTGAATGCTGATATTTTCAAAATTTTCCAAGACATGGGGTGCAGATTCAATGCAACGCGTCCCTAAAAACAGCACTTCAGTAACGGTTGTGATAAAAAATGTTTCTTTTTTTTTTTTTTTCTCTTTTCCGGGCTCCGTGAAGCCCTGCCTTAGCTACGTCTCAGACTTGTGCGCTATGCAACAAGCGTGGCTTTAAAGTGCACGTGATGTGCAGCTAGCTGCTCTGCGCTTTTCTGAGGTAATGCCCAAACTTCGTTAAGGCCTTGTTTCAGTGTTTTTTGAGGTTGTAGCCTGAATCACTCTATCTGATTCCAGGTGAAAGAGGCGTTCCCGCAAAGTCGTACCAGTTCTGCGCACACGCAGAGGCTTTGACAACACACAAGAATGGGGACAGTAGTGAAAATTCGAGCGCCGTTCCAATGGACGATGCTGCACAACTAGAAGAGGAGGTGGAAGTTATAGATTGAGACGGTATGTCTACCTATGGATACGCTATGCGGCCACTATTCCTTTGTGATGATTCACATTGACGTGAATGATTTTTATCAAGCATTCAGGAAAAAGAAAAACATTTATATATCCCGCATTGTCTTTAGTTCTGACCATGAAACTGAAATACATGAGTAAGCTAGAATCGTGATAAATTATCGGCTTTTGCTTCCTCAGCACTACTGTTGATCAAAACAAACAATTAATACCTTAAACAATCTCTATATTACTGCAGTAAATTCGAGTGGAGAGCTTGTTACAACATAAAAATGAAGTAATAAAACCACAAGTCATCCGTAGATACACGAGGAATTTTCTTTTATCTAGCCACGTCACCAAATGTACAGGAAAATACTGCATTTCAACCTTATTACTCTAAGCATAATGTTACCCTAAGAACAGAGAAGGACTGGCGTGTTGAACAAGACCCATTTTTCATCCTCTTCACATATGGATTCAATGAGCTGTTTGTAGTATTTAACAAAACGAAAAGTTTTCAATGCGTGACGGAAATTTAGTGATATCTCTGTACCTGTAAAGAGTGGTTTAGATGGCATAATAATTCTGTCGTTTTTTGTTTAGTTTTTTTCTCAAGGACCAACACACAGCGCTAACCAAAGCACAGGAAGTTCTGAAGGTATGTAATACAGTTTTATACACTGTTTGCCTGTTTCACCTGCAGCTTTTTTTTTTTTTTTTTTTTCTTGACAGAGTTTGCGCTTTTCTCTTTTCAGGAGTTACCGTGAAGGTTCAGAAGCTTTTCAAGGACGCTGGGATAAAGCTTAGCGCGAATGACATCTTCAAGCAAAAACAGCTAATAACGGTTGCAAAAATCATTGATGAAAGTATTTTTCTGCTTCATTAAGGCAGCGACTTGTTTCGCACGCTTTGTCCACATAGGAATTTATGCTCCTCAGTGAAAGGGAGACTGGAAAGAAATTTGCAAATTAGCAGTGCCCCCAAGACATCCCATGCGCGCACGGCTGCGGCGCAATAGGCAGAGGCGAACGGAATGATGGAAATGTTTACGACGACACGGTTAATAACTCATATTTCTGGCCATCAAAATGCACGTTGCTCTTGGCAAATCATGCGTAATTGCTTCTCAAAAATGCTCGACAAGTAAGATGATTCTAATCAAGTTTTAATCAGCAGCCTCTTTTAAATAAATATCCGTGCACAAATTTCACAGCGCGCAGTCCATAATGCGCGCTCTAAGCAACGTCCACAGCAAAACGGTACAAATTTATCGCGTCGCAGACATATAGACCTATCTTCATGGTCGTATTACATTCGTAATACAATCATGAAGATAGTAACTCCACGCACATCATCAGTTTCAAGGGACGACGCACGAAAGGCTTCTGCCGCGGCGATGGCACCAGCTGCGCCCGTCGCGGCGAGCGCTCGGGCAGTCGCGAGACTTGCGCTCACCGCGACGAGCCCATGTTTCGTGTTTTGAAAGCAAGAGGAATCATTATTAAATACTTTTTTTTCCTGACACTCGATCGGTGCTGTCTGCGTTGTTCATAACGCTTTGTTATGAGAACAACCGAGGCCGCAGACTCGAAGCTACGCGGCAACCCGGAGAAGCCAGAGCGATCGGCGCAGGCAGTCCTTGCCGTGACGTCACGTCGGGCTGACCGCCAGAGGGCGCCACTCAAACTTCTCGGGGCTAATAGGCTCCGTACAGTGAACAGGGGGCGCTGCGGAGGAGTGCCGCACTCAGCGCCGCCGTGGCGAATTCCGCGTTACTGAGCAGGCCGAGGCACGGTCGATTTCTAGGGGAGCGCGCTCCCCCTCGGTGGTGGTGGCGGTGAAAACATTTATTATAATACATATAGGTATATACACTAAGTGGGATGCCTAGACAAGCACTCCATTGGCGTTTGCCGCAGCCCGGGCGCGCTGCGTTAAGACCTTTTGGGCCTCTAGGGTGCAGCAGCCGGACAGGGTTGCCTCCCAGTTCTCTCGGGTGGGGTTGGGGATAGGGGGCAAAGATGGGTTTTTCTGGCAGGCCCACACCATGTGGTAGGTGTCACACACCTCCCCACAGTGCGAGCACAGCCCGTCGAATTGCAGATCAAAATGTTTTAGAATAGCCGGGCACAACATTGTATTGGTGAGCAGGCGCAGGAGCACCCGCTCGTTAGCCTTCCCCAGCCCTTTGCACGGGGTGGGAAGAGTTTGGTGCGTAGATCTGTAATATTCACATATTTCTTTAAATTTGTAAACTGGGCTGAAATCAAAATCCTGGTCCGCGTCGGGTCCCGTGGAAAATGCCCGGAGAGAAAGCGTGCGGGCGGCGGCGTCGGCTGCCTCATTCCCTTGGAGACCTTGGTGACCTGGAGCCCAAACGAGAGATCGGTACGCGGGATCCGAATCTCGACTGCAATTTTAGTATATGCGGTAAGCTAGGGGAGCAGTCCACCCTTGCTGGACGTTCCGACAAGCCCCTCGCGAGTCGGTTATGATGTATTTGGAGGAGGAGTCAGAGGCTGCGAGGGCGATGGCAACCTCTTCTGCGTGTGTTGGTGACTGGACCTTGAACATAAGTCCATCTACTGTTTTGCCCTTGTGGATGACCGCAGCTGTGTACCAACCCCTAGGGCTTGGGCCGGAGACGTCCACATAGAAAACTCCTGGTTTGCTTCCATAATGGCGGTCCAAGGCTTCCGCCCGCACCAGGCGCCGACCATTATGGTCCTCTTTGGACATGTTGGCGGGGAGAGGCCGTACATGGAGGGCGCGTCTCCATTTTTCGGGAATGCGACATCTCTCCTCTGTGAGTTGGGTGTGTTGGATGTGAAGTCGGGCAAAAAGACGGCGACCCGACTCTGTCTTTGTTAGACGCGTGTACTGATTGGTGAGGTGGGCCTCCCGAAGCTCCTTGAAAGTATTCACCACACCCAGCGCCATGAGACGGCTGGTAGAGGTGGAGACCGGGAGGTCCAGTGCTCGTTTCATGATTTTACGGTGGATAACTTCGACAGTATCCTCCTCCTGTTTCCGCAGGTGGAGGTAGGGAGTCGAATACAAGATTCGACTGGTCACGAATGCGTTCGCCAGCAGCAAGGCGTCCTTGCATCGTAACCCACCGCGCTTGTTGGAAACCCGGCGGACTATGCGGCCCACCTGGTCCGCCACCTGCCGGAGCTTGGCGAGTATTGTGTCGCATCGTCTCTGGTTGTGTATAAAGAGCCCAAGAACTCTGATTTTCTTAGATTCTTGAATAGGACCGCTCTGCAAGGTGAGATTGATTTGAGTCGAGCATGAGCGCGAGGGGCGCAGATGCACGAATTCAGATTTCTGCGGTGAGCATTGGAGACCACAGCCGCGGGCATAGCGGTCCACTATGCTAGCAGCAGTATTTCGCGGTCGATTTGGAGCAGGACATCCTGTGCGGATCTGTGTGGGCGAAATCCGAACATGGTGTCCGCGAAAGTGTTGTGTTGTTCAAGGTACTCAGACAGCCGATCCCGCAACATCGTCTCCATCAATTTGCCCACACATGAGGTGAGAGAGATGGGTCGGAGGTTGTCCGTGTCGACTGGTTTCCCAGCTTTGGGAATAAAGGTGACGAGAGCCGTCTTCCATTCAATGGGAAGGGGGGTTTCCCCTGTCCAGATTGCATTGATATAGTCAAGAAGGCACTGGTGCGCCGTGTCAGGGAGGTTCGCCAGAAGTTTAACGGTGACCTTGTCCCTGCCTGGCGCAGTGCCCTTCTTCATTTTGGCCAGACTGGCCCGCAGATCGTGGAGCCGGAATGGGTTATCCAACTCCGAGTTTTCTTTGCCTGCATAGGAATAGGCCGATCCGCGGGGGTCCTGAATTGTGCACAGGTAGCGGTCGCGTAGTTCCACTGCCAGCTGCATTGTGTTTCCTTGGAATGAGTGCATGGCTTTGTGTAGGTGTTTTTGCGTTTCCGTGCGTGTCTGTGTTGGATTGATGAGGGCTCGGAAGAGCCGCCACGTGTTGCGGCTCGACATTTGCCTCACCGCCATGTTGCAACGGTACACCCAGTTACAGTCAGCGAGTTGGGCCGCGTACTCTGCTGCCTGCCTGGTGAGATCCGCAATGCGAGCTTTCAGCTTCTTGTTGTGTTTCTGACGCTTCCAGCGGCGCGTGAGGCCACGGCGTGCTTTCCAGAGATGCAGGAGGTTGTTGTCCACGTCCGTAACTACCTCTGTGAGCTGTATTTGTTTCTCATGGGAGTGAAGGTGCGCCATGACTGACTGGGACCAGGTCGTGTAGCCCTGCTCTGTGATGTTCGTGTTAGTTTCTGTTGGGAAATTTTGGCGAAAGGTAGTCCAATCGGGGATGCGGGCTTTCGTTGTGGGGCGCTTCAGGGGGCGTGTGTAAACGGTTGTGTTGGGGATATAGTGGTCGCTATCCGAGGGTCTCCTCGGTGTTGATCCAGTCTGCGTGTGTTATGTTGCGAGTGAAGGTGAGGTCCGGGCATGTGTCTCGGGTCACCGAGTTGCCTGCGCGGGTGGGAAATGCTGGGTCGGTGTGGAGGGTGAGGCCCAATGTGGACGCCAGTTCTGCCAGCATGCGTCCACGCACTTCCTCCTTACGATAGCCCCATAGCTGGCGTTGAAGTCACCCACAATCAGCAGGGGATCACGACCCGCCTCTTTAAGCGCACGGCTAAAGAGGCCCGCGAAGGTCACTCGCTTCATTTTTGGGGAGCAGTATACGTTAAGCACGTGCAGGGCAGGATCCGATCACCTAAGAGGGAGGATCCTCACCATCATGTATGAATAGGGTATGTTGAGATCGAGGTCAATTTCGGTGGCTGTGTATGATTTGTGCACGAGGAGACACGACAAAGGGTCATGCTGGAACGTCGCGTAATTAGTCAACTTGGCTGCCGCTCCCGGCTCTTGGAGGGCGACCACGGCGGGCAAAGCCTCGAATGTTTCAAGCTAGAGACGCAGGTTCGCGCGTTTCTGCCGAGCCTTAAAGCCTCTACAGTTCCACTGCGCTACGGTTATGGAATTGTGAGCTTTGGGAGGAGAGGAACACGTGTTAAGCCGTCCTGCCATGATTAGGAACGGAAATGAGAGATGGGGTGTTATGAGACTCCGACCCAGAGCCAGCACCGGGTGGGGGTGCGGGTTTAATTGGAGTCCTTTGATTTCGCGTCTGTGGGATTGACGACAATTTTCTTGTGCCTGTTGAAGGCTTGGATCCCTTCGAGCCGATGGCTCGTTAGGGTGGTTGATTTCATGCAGCGGGTGATGGCTGCAGGGACCGATGCCCTACATTTGGTCTCCAAGCAGCCCATGGCCGCTTCTACCATTTTCTGGAAATGGGAGGTGAGGCGCGCCTCCATCGCGGCCATTGCAGACGCGAACGCGGGCGGCAATTCGGGCTCACTCTCCATGGCGTTGGGACACGAGACACCCGTCACAGCGGATAGTTTTTCCTCTAAATTTCGAATTTTGGCGAGCAGTTGCCCGATCTGCACTTTAAGCTGCTCATTTTGCCTGCGGCTTTCGACATCAACGCCGTGTATCGAGGAGGGGGAAGCGAGTGAGGATGAGGGAACGCAGGAGGCGGCCCGCGCCCAGCTGCTCACCTGAGTGTTTTGTTGCTGCGCCGGGGCCCGGTAGAGTTACTGTATATGCTACCAAAGGTTTGGTAGCATATACAGTAACTCTAGGGCCCGGGATCCGGCAGCGCCATCTGGTTTGAGGGCGGGGAGTGCTTGGCATCGTCTCCGTTGGGGGGCGGTGGCGGCGTCTGCTTCTTTTTCTTGTTTTTCTTCTTTCTCTTCCCCTTCTTCCCAGTTAACGGCTGTAAGGGAGAGGAGGAGTCTGTGTTCACGTCACTCTGGTGTGAGCCGGTGGTAGGATCGCACCGTGGCGCTCCGCCATTGGCTCTGCCGGTGGAGTGACCTTGCTTGCTTTCAGACGCTGGCGTCTCAGGTCCTTCAGGTTGTGAAGGTCTGGCTCCGGCAAGATGGAGTCGGCGAAATTTGGCCGTGCAGTCTCTCGATCCCGTGGGGTGGGCTAATCCACATATTGCATAGGTCGGGTTGCATTCGTGTGGCGCAGGACCATCCTGCGTCACAGTCACAGTTTGGCCGCAAAGGCCGCACCTTGGCGAGTTCGGCGTGGGCAAATGTCCGAGCGGTGTCCCACAGCACCACACTTTACACATGCCGGCACAGTTCGCTTATATTCTCGGACGGGTGTAAGTTCCCCGTTGTAGTGGACGTATCGCGGGACCACCTTTCCCACAAATGTGATGAGCGCGATGGTTGATTTTCCGAGCCGGCGGATGCTGGCGATCTGGCCTCCTCGCCAGACAATTTGGGCAGTGAGCGTCGCGCTTGTTTCATCGTCGGCGATGCCCCCGATGATACCGCGGCACACGTCTCCGGTAAGCTTTAAATTCCCGTGCACTGGTAGGGGGCCTTTACCAGTTGGCAAATTAAATTCGCCAATGAGGCGATCGGCGAGGTCTGGATTTCGTGTCCCTACAACAAGCAGATTCTGCTCCCATGCGGGTAAAATGTCGAGAACATTGTCGGCAGCAGAAATGCCTAGGTGCGAGTTCAGTGCCTTGCCTAGCTCACCGCGTCGGAAGGTGTTCCTCAGGTCCGCGGTGACCCTGGGCTTGATGATGACAACATAGTCTTGAGGGTGCATCCGTGGCATAGGATGGGGCTTCCACAGACACGGCTTAGCTTGGTTTCGAAGCGATGAGGCAGATTCGTGCGCTGGCGCTTGCTGCTTAGTTTGGGACGCCGCCGATGTGGCAGCCGCTGTGTCAGCTGGCTCTGGAACGCCGGCTGACAAGTTGAAAGAGCTCCTCGTGCTTGAAACGGGCAGGTTCCGTCACAGCTTCAGGTTGGACAGTCGAAACAGTTTTAAAGACCATTTCGGAAGGGTCGTATCCCCTCAGAGAAGCTTGAGAAGCCATCTTGATATGTGACGAGGGTGAGTCACTGCCTCCGGGAGCGACGCAGCCGTTAGGCCGAGCGCCAACTCCTCGTGGCAGAGTGAAAATCTCCCCTCGCTAAATGAAAATTGGGCCACCTGGCTATATTTGGCGTTCACGGTATCCTGATGATGTTAGGAATACAGTAGCACAAATTTCAAGAGGGCCCGAGTTGATACGCCGCAATAATCAGCGAAACTTGACGGAGCCGATGTGGCATGCGTCCGCTCGCAGTCACAGCAGCAAGGAGCGCTTCCTCCCCCTCGAGGAAGGCCGTGGCCGATGATACAGGGAAGGCGATAGGCAGCCAGTGTCGACCCAACGTCGTTTGCTCTCAACCAGACGGTGCGATTGTGTGTTAATGACATGCACTAGCTTTTTTATTGCGGCTAGTGACAATCTGTAAGCTTCGAGCCATTAAGGGAATACAACAGGGGTCTAAAACTCGCGTTGAGGTGCCGGCTAGTTGGTAATACATTTTGGAATAACAGCGCGAAGGACGAGGACGAAGATAGAAGATAGATAGAAGCAGCGCTGTGTTTGTGTCCTTCTATCTTCGTCCTCGTCCTTCGCGCTGTTATTCCAAAAAGTCTAAAACTCGTATTTACTGTGCGGGCCGCATTGAAAAAGTTTTGTCCGTCGCAGGCCAGGAGACGGAAAATAACAAGAAAATAAGAAAAGAACAACGAAAAAAACAACAGGAAACAGTACAATAAATAACAATAAAATGAAAAAAAAAAGAAAAAAACCGACGTTGCCATAACACGCCTTAATGGAAAAGAAAAGCGACGCGATTCTCCGGTTTGCTTCCGCATCTCTCGGTGAAAGGTATTAAAGGTCCACGAAAACGGCCCCCAAGAAACCACTGATAAACGTGTTCAGTGTGTAGAACACATCCTTTTGAGCATTAACGCAAAGTATAACTCCTTGGAACAAAGCCAGCGATTTATTATTAATTTTTAAAAACAGCGTTTTTTGAAATTCGCGGCAGAGAGAATGTCGCTTGGCGGTGTCGCATGGAACTATTTCCTAGTCCCGTGACGTCACGGGTCGGTTGACTGGCAAGGCTTGCTAGAAGCTGCCATTCGCTGCGGTCACTGCAACCATGACGTCACGGACACACTTCCGGTAGCTGCGAAAGTCGTCTGCTCGTGCGCTGCTCGAACTCTGTGCGGGCTGTTACACAGCTCGCCGCCCTTATCGGTTAGGTGGCCATTGCCCATTAAGTGCAACTAGAGTCCCTAGAAGTATTTGCTAGTCTGCCGTCCGAGCGGGGTTCCCTATGGAACCGGTTGGCCGCTTCCCGGATGAAAGCGCAGGGGGCGCTGTACGCATTCGGAGCGTGGTCGCGTTGTGTACGTGGGGCTGTGGCGGTTGTGCCGTACTGCGAATCTGCGCCGCGCTGATCCGTTGGTGCCGTGACAAGGCTCGTGCACCACGTGCACTTTTTTTCGCTCGCGAGCCGGAATGCGCGCAAATTAGCTAGCATGTGTGCAAGTGTGCCTTTTTTATGGATATGTGATCGCGTCATGTCCAGAAAACGGGGTAAGCGTGATAGCACGTGTTTCTTGCCCGGGTGCAAGACCGGGTAGCGCTCGTGCAAGGTGAAATGTTCTCTCTTCAGGACACCGAAAGACGCAGGGAAAAGGCAAGAGTGGGAGCGCAACATCAAGCGCGGCTGCAAAGGCAATAACATTGTTTATTGTCTCAGCTAGGGCATAAAGGAATATGCAAAACGAAAATTAAAAGGCGTAATAAATGAAAGAAAATAGACTGGCTGTGTTCTAATAAAATTCAAGAGAGAACGATGATAAGGCCCTTACGTGCAAGCAATGTACGAAGATGGGTTGCTCGGTGAAAGGCCCACTGCCGTCAGGTGCCGATATTGTCGGCTTCAGTGGCGGGCAAACCCACAAGTGGTGAATATCTTCCTCATTATTTTGGGAGTTGCAGACAGGAAATCCTGGACGTTGATATAAATATCGGTATATATAAATATCGGATGATCCGGATCGGGGTTGCCCTCACATTACTGTAACACGAATAAGCTAGTGTCGACGTTTGTGAGCGACACTTCAAACCCTGCTTTATTGAGCGAAGTTTTAATTGACAGGTAAGCTAATTGAGATTCCACGGGATGTTACGCAACTCACGAAGGATGCCATCTCAACGCTGTTTCCTGACACTCCAAAATACTTGTTGAAACCCCTGCCTCTCAAGAGAAAGGAGCGTAACTTGTACGAGCAAAAACAGTCAGCAGGGAGACCTGCAGAGAAAGAAAAAAAGTGCTCTGATCCTGAAGCATCAGTGGAGCCAGTTGAAGAATACAGCGGTGGTGGATCGTGTGACGTGAGCCTGCTCCAGGAATGCAGAAAGCTGCATGCCACCACCACTGGGGACAAATGTCGATCTTTCTGATGTTGAACAATGAACATTCGCATAGTGCCACTCAAGCGAGGACGAATCTCCGAAGGCAATTGCCATCGGCGAGTTCTGTTCCATCGCAGTGGTGAAGCTGCCATGAATGCTGCTGTGTGCATTCGAGGAAACAAAGTCAAGGAGATAGCTGTAAAGTCGACAGAAGAGGTAATCTTATTCAGGACATTGCGAAACTCAGCTTGTGTCCTGGCAGCGGATTGAAGCCTATTACCAAGACCTTTCCCACCTACAATGGGCGTTACTTAATTTGCGACGAACTGTACCATTATTTCTGATGCAACATGCATAGCCTGCAAATACTTGCGAAAGTTAACTCAGAACACCCTGTCAAGAAGAAGAAAAAATTAAGAAACAGACTTCTGTGTCTCGAGCAGTTTGTCGTACGAAGGACAAGGTGGCAAAGCTGGTAAAAGCTCTCGGTGAAATGAAAACTGAAAATGAACACCTTCAAGGACAGAGTTTGAAAGAAGTGTTAGTGCCCTTCCTCTCAACTAACAGCTGGCTGTTAAAATATGTTTTAGAGGTTGCAAAACGGAAGTCAACAAAAGTAATGGCATATTCTGATGAGTGGCTACTAGGCTTCCTAAGTACCAAAGAATGCCTATAGTTTGCCTGAAGCGCGGTGCGATTTGAAGGGCTCGGGTTCCCATCTTGCGTGCTTTAATTGTGCATGCATCCGAAAGTTTCTAGCTCTACATACCTGTTATAACTTAGCTAAACGTCCGAAGAAGTTAAGATGAAACTATAGCGTGAATGAAAGCGCCGGCGACAGCGCTCTGTTGCTCGCACACATGGTCCTTGGAGCCTAGAATGTGCGTCTAGTATAGTTCTCCGTGCAAGCGCAATTGTTTGCACAAAATCATCAGAAGTCTTCATTACAATATGGCACGGCGGTAGCTTCAGCAGGATAATAGGGTATAAAAAGCAGCTTCGTTTCTACATCGGCTCAGGGGCATGCGCGCAAAACTTCGCTCACGAAAAAAAAAAAAAATCGCATCCGTGGTTATGCCAACAACTCGGCTGCGAATTCAATGTTATGACGAAACTGAAATCAAAGACTAAAGAGCGGTTTCGCATGTACAAGGCACCTGACAATGAGCATGCAGCGAATGCATTTCGAAGCGCACGGGCGCGCGCGTCGTCTGCTCCGTCAGCAGTGGCGCACTCCGGTTCACCGCAGCGCCACCGCGGCGATCATTCAGCGGCAGCCCCCGCCGCGGCCGGCGGACGACAGACTAGCAATATTTCTAGGGACCCTAGTGCAACAACCGAAGCGACGCAGGGATCGGCAGAACGAAGCTGCATTTACAAATATTTCAGGAGTATCGGAGTGTCGTCTGACGAGGCGTCAACAGCACGGTCAAGCACCGCACGATGGCAGCACCTCCATGGTAGAAGAACAAATGGTAGCGTAACTCCCATAGAAGCCTGCGTGTCAGCTCTGAGCGAGGCCTTAGTTTCCCAGTGCCCCCTGCGAACTGTGAGGCACAACAAACACGTGACGTTGCTTGTGACGTCACAGTAACGTACTTTTGGCGGGGAATTTGTCTTTTTACTTATGAACGAAAAACAAGGCCAACAACGACGGAGGCAGAACGATGCTCGGATAAGGCAGAAAAATGGACACCGTAACTGTTCAGCCAACTTTACTTGACATGGATTTCTACTGTCAAGTTTTACGTTAACTGAAATGTTACGGCATCTTTAACCACCTTATCATAGCATCGTTCTGCCTCCGTCGTCGTTAGCCTAGTCTTTCGTCGCGCGTCATGTAAACGCATTCTGGGGCTTAATTCTTCGGGCACGCTTGTGAACAAGGGCCTTCAAGTGAATTCGGCAAGCACATGGATAGAACCACATGGCTTGAGGCATTTCACTAAGGGCATAAATGAGTGAAGCTGTGCTGCATAGAAAGCCAGGCTTTATTAATTCACGATTACTTACATAGACGCTTCACGACAATGAAATCTAAGTGTAGGAGAGCGACCACCGCTCATTCGTCACGGTCTTCATGAAATCCTCGTGATAACAAAATTTCCTGAGCGTAGGTCTCCAAACGAGACGCGGTGAGATTATAAAAGGGTGAAAGATCTTGCTAACAAAGTACATATCAGCGTCAAAGAACAACAAAAACAAACGAACGGAATAACTAACGCTAGCGCTAGAACGCCAACCTGTAAGAGCTTAGGTAAGCAATTCAAATTGGGATTGCTAGTATTTAGAAGTTAATGCGTCTGAGAAGTGAAAATATCTACGATATAGCTTCGCTCCAATTAATCTCGCCATGTTCATGATTCCCATATTTTACTCGCGCTTTATTTGCCACTGAGAGGAGTCAATGTGAGGTTACAAATTTACAACTTAAGCATTTAACATGTTCATGAGAAAGATCCCATTGACAATAGGAACATCACTGTAATAACAGCTAAAGCACGTTCAGCGAACGTTGGTGCGGTAATACGACGCAGTAAGCAAAACACGCAGCAAAGGGTGCGGAACGGAAGGCTCTGAGCAATGCGACACGCGTCTTGGGGGCAATAAAATCTCACCTTTACCACTCAATTAAAACATGCGATACGCCGCTCATGCAGTCGTGTATCAGTAAAACAAGCCACCACTTTTGCGACGTGCCTGGGAGGCCGAGCAGAGTCGCCGAGCTGTGACGCAGCATTGTCCCATCGTCCGGAAATGCGCACATGCAGCGGCAATCAGTTTCTCATCGAGCACAGACAGTCTTCGCCTTGCTGTAAAGCTCTACCACAACCAGCAGAATGAAATACTGACTGTTTGTTACAGATAACCCACTCTGTACGCAGCACGCAACGATGAACGTTGAACCGGAGCTCTGAGCCATATCTGAGCTTTGGGCAACTACGCAGCGGATAATAAGTGGCCGAGAGAGGCCGTTAGAAACAAGTTAAAATATTATTAAAAATGTGACACGTTTTTTCTTACGCAAGAAACAAAAACTTCATTCATTCCTGAGCGCGAATATTATGTTTACTTTCTAGTTCTTTGGAGTTCTAGCAGATCTTATTTTCTGTGCGTTAGTAATTTGCCTCACAGTTCGCAGGAGCCCTCATCATCGAGTTGATGCCGCTGGCAGTAGGCAGCTGCACGCGTTTTCTTCCGAGTTGCGCGACCAGTTGTACATTGACCTTGGCACCTCCTCGACCGCCGTAAACACCGCCGCTGTGGCCCCTCCTCCCGCATACCGTTCGCGAACGACACGGCGGATCGTTAGCACCGAGGTCCGAAATAAAGCGTGCTAAAATTTTTTGGCGTCTGGAATACTGAGCCGAATATCAAGTATGAAGCCCTCGTGAGGATCGCTGACCAGCAGCAAATTGCTGGTAAGAGCGATAGCCGTGATACAAGCTAGTTTCTGCTCAAGCCAGCTGCCGCTGGTCCATTTCGGCTGATCCGATCTGCTCGTACTAGCTCTGCGATTAATGCGTCGGCAGAGTTAATCCTATAATTATTTTACTATGGCTGGATAGGAATCACTATAGGGCAGTTTCATAAGTAGACGATTTACGACAGCGTTGATCGTGTTCCAAAGCGTCGACCGCCGCGGCTTCGAAGCGAAACAATGTAGGCCTAGCGACGACTAGGGACGGTCACGCACGGCGCCGGCGTTCGCCGCGCTCGCACGTTCCACCCCCGCGGTAGACAGTTTTAGTTTCACGTGCGTACAGAGTTACGTACGCAAACGTGAGAAGTCTACGTGCGCTGCGCGCATTTCGCCAGGACTACTTTTAGTTTCACGTACGTGGTGTACGTGAAGCAAAATGTATGGACCTTTCATACAAGCCTCGAAAAACTGTGCGTACGTAAGGCTCCGTTATGCCGCGCCATCTAGTACAGATGAACTAAACTAATTTTGTTTAGTCGAGCTGCCTTGAGCCGAGCCACGCTGCGGCCGTAGCCAAGAGTCGGTCGAATTGGATATTGCTGTTCTCAACGTCGTTGCTCCAAGGTCAATGTACAACTGGTCGCGCAACTTGGAAGAAAACGCGTGCAGCTGCCTACTGCCAGCGGCATCAACTCGATGATGAGGGCTCCTGCGAACTGTGAGGCAAATTACTAGCACACAGAAAATAAGATCTGCCAGAATTCCAAAGAACTAGAAAGCAAACATATAATATTCGCGCTCAGGAATGAATGCAGTTTTTGTTTCTTGCGTAAGAAAAAACGTGTCACATTTTTAATAATATTTTAACTTGTTTCTAACGGCCTCTCTCGGCCACTTATTATCCGCTGCGTAGTTGCCCAAAGCTCAGAAATGGCTCAGACCAAAGCTTTTTTCATCCGCGGATGGGTGCGTCATCGGCCCTGGTTCAACGTTCATCGTTGCGTGCTGCGTACAGAGTGGGTTATCTGTACCAAACAGTCAGTATTTCATTCTGCTGGTTGTGGTAGAGCTTTACAGCAAGGCGAAGACTGTGTGTGCTCGATGAGAAACTGATTGCCGCTGCATGTGCACATTTCCGGACGATGGGACAATGCTGCGTCACAGCTCGGCGGCTCGGTTCGGCCTCCCAGGCACACCGCAAAAGTGGTGGCTTGTTTTACGGATACACGTCTGCATGAGCGGCGTATCGCTGCATGTTTTAATTGAGCGGTGAAGGTGAGATTTTATTGCCCCCAAGACGCGTGTCGCATTGCTCAAAGCCTTCCGTTCCGCTCCCTTTGCTGCGTGTTTTGCTTACTGCGTCGTATTACCGCACCAACGTTCGCTGAACGTGCTTTAGCTATTATTACAGTGATGTTCCTATTGTCAATGGGACATTTCTCATGAACATGTTAAATGCTTAAGTTGTAAATTTCTAACCTCACATTGACTCCTTTCAGTGGCAAATGAAGCGCGAGTAAAATATGGGAATCATGAACAGGGCGAGATTTATTGGAGCGAAGCTATATCGTAGATATTTTCACTTCTCAGACGCAATAACTTCTAAATACTAGCAATCCCAATTTGAATTGCTTACCTAAGCTCTTACAGGTTGGCGTTCTAGCGCTAGCGTTAGTTATGCCGTTCGTTTGTTTTTGTTGTTCTTTGACGCTGATATGTACTTTGTTAGCAAGATCTTTTACCCTTTTATAATCTCACCGCGTCTCGTTTGGAGACCTACGCTCAGGTCATTTTGTTATCACGAGGATTTCATGAAGACCGTGACGAATGAGCGGTGGTTGCTCTCCTACACTTATTTTTCATTGTCGTGAAGCGTCATGTAAGTAATCGTGAATTAATAAAGCCTGGCTTTCTATGCAGCACAGCTTCACTCATTTATGCCCTTAGTGATATGCCTCAAACCATGTGGTTCTATCCATGTGCTTGCCGAATTCACTTGAAGGCCCTTGTTAGCAAACGTGCCCGAAGAAATAAGCCCCAGAATGCGTTTACATGACGCGCGACGAAAGACTAGGCTAACGACGACGGAGACAGAACGATGCTATGATAAGGTGGTTAAAGATGCCGTAACATTTCAGTTAACGTAAAACGACAGTATAAATCCATGTCAAGTAAAGTTGACTGAACAGTTACGGTGTCCATTTTTTCTGCCTTATCCGAGCATCGTTCTGTCTCCGTCGTTGTTGGCCTTGTTTTTCGTTCATAAGTAAAAAGACAATCAAATTCCCCTCCAAACGTACGTCACTGTGACGTCACAAGCAACGTCACGTGTTTGTTGTGCCTCACAGTTCGCAGGGGGCGCTGGAAAACTAAAGCCTCGCTCAGAGTCGACACGCAGGCTTCTATGGGAGTTACGCTACCATTTGTTCTTCTACCATGGTTGCTCTACAGTGAACAATTAGCAAGACGCATACCTATATGCGTCCACCGCACAGCGTGTCGCATGCAGTCTTCGAACGGATTGCATTCTCTCACGTCCCGAAGCATATCCAGATCGTCGCTTTTGGAAAAGCGAATTCGCTGGACAACAGAACTCATGCTTACAACTTCACAACCTTGCCCCTACAACGGATTGACTCCGGTTGGCTGCCGGCTTGAATCTGGCACTCTAGCCACTTCTCGCTCAACTCGCGAGATCGTTGCTATGACGACGACAAACGCTTCTGCGTCAGGCTTAACAGCTGAAAAATCGTCCTTCTATCTAAAAAAAAAAAGGCTATTTGTCACTTGAAACTTTACGCGAGGGTAAGATTGGGTAAGCTTAAAGCGAATACAACAGTTTAGAACACGATATCGCGCCGAGGAATTAGCGGCGAAGCTGTTATCTGTTATTGCTGTGAAGCGGGTGGACAGGGCGTCGTTGTGTTGTAAACTCTACGTACGCCAGCAACGTGAAAATCCGAATCTCACGTACGTCCGTGAAACTCCCGCGGACTCTTCACGTTCTGCGCATGCGCACTGGTCACACGTAGGCGCTTCACGTACGTGAAGCTCCCACGTACGTGAAACTAACGTACCTCAGCCTGCTCGCGGCATCCCGTGCTGCAAGCGTTGCAAACTCGTGTACTTTCATAGCTAAGGCCGCGTATTTTTTGACGTTCTGCTCAGCAACAAGCCGTTCAAACGATACTGTCGCTGCGCTGTCGGCCGTAATCGAAGACGTCGGGCGGCACCATAATCTATACATCGATCTTTAAACGTGATACAGTGGGCAAATGAATAACTTTGTGAAGCAGACCCGCTCGTACGTTTCGCGCACTCGGGCGCCGACGAGTAGCTTCCGTAAACAGACGCCGTCATAACCTCGGTTAACGCCGCAAACCGAGGTCGTCAAGCTCGGTTTGCGGTAACCGCGGTTAGTGGTGCAACCATGGTTTGGTCCGCCATAGGATAACCACGGTTTCGCGGTTACACTAACCGTCGCTGCGCGAACTGGCGAACTCCTCAGGCGTGTGCGAGCGAGGACGGGTTGGCGCAAGTACGCCAGCGAGCGAGCGCGCGGCAACCGGAAGTTCGTCGAAGTGACGTATGTCTGGGCGGAGCTTTGACCTTGCTTGTATTCTTTGCTTTTTATGGCTCCCTTCGGCGTACGAGTTGAGAGGGAAAATTGGAAGGATCATTTTTAATCGCCGATATCTCTGGTGTTGCAGAAGCTAGACCGAAAATTTTTGCGGGAGAATGATGGGTGGTTCAATAACTATCAGTGTTATGGCGTTGTTTACCCTTCTTTGTGACCCCTTTCAGGGGACACACAAAAAAATGCACAGTTAGAAATGAAATAAAGAGCGGACAGTATGGTGCATTGCTCTTTGCATAAAGCTAGTACACAAACTCTTTGTATTCACTCGTATTTGTATTCAAAGACTTGTATTGAAGTCGCTCTTTGAGGCAGAGTGATGCACCAAAGTTCATGCCGATTAAGCGGTGAATGCCTGTCGTCATTCGAAAAGGGTCCAAAGCCTTTGCGTTTTAGTTGCAGATCAAGGCTGGTGGTACCGCTTTCGGAACGTAGGCTAAAATGTTTAGAGCCGCCGGCCTGCAGAACGCAGCTCCCCGGCCCGCGATTCGCGAGTTCCAGATCCCTGGCAAAGAGTCGGATAATCTCTGACGAGCAGAAAAAGTGTGCGACGCTTGATATATGTGTGGTTACGGGACGGGTGTTCTAAAAAAAAATAATAATAAAAAGGAGAAAACTGTATTTCCGGTCTAATCTCGACTGACCGAGTCGCGTGGTAGTGCTACTATGTGGACAAAAAGAACCTCTCTTAGTTCTGACGTATTTCAGATGATTGCGTAACTCGGACGTAAATAAGATTTTCAGCGAGATGTTACCTAGTTGCTTATTGCCAAGCATTTCGCGGTGTAATGGCTAAGGATTTTTTTTTTTTTTGTCATGGAATCTAGAAGGTAGTGCTTTCCAATTAGAGTTCCCGAAAATTGTGCTCCATCTACAGCCTTAATTCTGCTATGTACCTACATATTTTCGTTCAGCTAACAATCACCCGTACTTGATAGGAAAAAACCTACTGAAAGCAGTGCCGGTCTCTCTACGGCCTGCCTGGGAATCAAGAATTCAATGCCCAACTACCCTTCGCACCTATGGCAATCCCCATGGCGTATCAATACTGACGATTTCTTTTTGTTCTGCTCGAATTTTTTTTCCCGAGACTACCACTACCATTACTTGCCGCCGTTGAACTGCGTCTGAAAGCGTGCGCTGGAGCCGCAGCGCCTTCTCACAGTTTCTTTCGTTGGAACTGCGGTAGGTGGCACAGGGGTCGCGCGCAAACTTCACTGCACGGACAAGCTTTAAGCCAGAGTCCAACCCGGGACCGCTAATGCTCGGCGAAAAAGCGTCACGGGCCGGCCTAAGGCTGTGCAGTGCTCCAGTTCTACTTGTGCCCCATTGAGTTGGTTGCGTGCAAGTGGTCTCACCAGCGTTGTGCTACAGTAAGCTAGAATATTGTACACTGCAAACTGAAAGTTTGAATGGCTCTAAATGTAGGTATTTTCATGTGATAGCGCTTTCTTTTTTTTTCGAAGCAGCTTAGGTGCAATGTTAATTTGCCCCTTTTGGAGCAGGGTGACACAGGAAAATGGAAATCTATCAAAATGGCGCACCGCAGAACACTGAATGTGAAATTCCAAAGGCGTGGGTTTGAATCCCATTGGCTGCATTCTTATCTATGATCACGCTAATTTCCATTGATAGACAACCCAAATAGACCCGGCTTTCCTTGGTGTCAGTGGCTCCCTTAATATGGTGGCATATTTAAGGCCTATACTTTTACATTTCTTTGTTCGCAAATTCTGTCTATCCACACATGGATCTGTCCTGTACAACCTGCACAAGGTATTGCCTAGATGGCATCAAAATTCTAGATTCTATAGTCTCCATTTATGGTGACCATCAACACAAGCTGTGCCACTCAGACAAGGTTTTTACAGTACTAAAAAGCTCGTTAGTTCGAACTTCACGGGACCGGGGAAAAGGTTCGAATAATCGAATGGCCTCTAAAAAACGGACAGGAACCATTTGTATTTAAATGTACCGTATTTAGACGCGTAAAGAACTCGCTCGCATAATGAACCCACCCAGCCCCGATTTGTGCCTACGAATGTGAAAAAAAAAAAAAAAAAAAAAAAAAAAAAAGTCGTTAGCGCGTCCCTCCGTTTCGCGCCGTCAGGGTCCACAACACATTTTTTGGCAGTGTGCCAATATGCTGCGCAGCGATAACAGCGTGTTTATCTTTTGACTTTAGCTCCAGCAGGGGGGGGGGGGGGGGGGGGGGGGGGGGGCAAATTTGGCAAAGTGCCAGCGCTTACCCGGTTGTGGAAGCCTCCTTTCAGTACGTTCGCTTTATGCTATGAGCGAGACTGGGGCGGGTGCTGTCTACTGCCACTCGTCATCAGAACGCGCGATATCAGCAAGCCGCTTTTGAAGCGAACGGTGCTAAAAGCTGGCGTTAGGATCGCGGCTGACTTGCGTGCTTCTGTTGACAACTAATGGGTGGAAGGATAAATGGCTATCGCAAAAAAAAAAAAAAAAAATTAATCCATAGTGCCCGTCCGAAATCAGCCTTTCATGGGCGTTGGCTGGGACCGCGCCGACAGTACTTATATCCCTATTTCCAAATTAACAGGGTTGGAATTAATAAGTATTTAGTTGCTAGCTACGGAGGTTGCGCAGGAGAGCAGGCAGCCGCCGCGGCCTTGCACTGACCTTGCCGCGGCCGCCGTCCCCTCCCTCCAACACCGCCGGACGCCGCGCCGGTCATGGCGCCATTAAAATTTTACCTACTCTAGGTTTTACCTGGTTCCATCTTCTGTCCCAGTTTTGGACGTGCACAGCCTTTATGCCTTCCGATCGCGGAGGTGTGTCTCCCCCCCCCCCCCTTTTTTTTTTTGCCGCGTCATGTGCGCCAAGCTGCCCAGACGAGGCGGCGCGTAGTTCGAATTATCCGTAGCGGAACCGAGTCGCGTTCAAATTAATGGGCTTTTTTATACACAGATCGCTATGGAGCTTGGCCGGACCAAGTAGTGTAGTTCGAATTATCCGAAAATTCGAATTATTGAGGTTTGAGGTTCGAATTAACGAGCTTTCACTTATCACCAACAGTAAGGTCCCACATACATCACAAGTCAGGCTGTTGTACTGAAAATCTGGCAAAGGTTCTAAAGCGAGCGCACCGGCACTCAGTACAGAGTTGTTGATACAAGATTTGCAGTTAGGCGAGACACCTGATAGCAGTTGCATACTTGCAGCATCATGAATTGACCAGTGTGAGCAATATCAACGGGTACATCAAGGGGACACTGGATGTCATGCTTGTCATTTGCAAGGACTTTGGCAGCAGTTACAGAGCACTATATCAAGGTGTCGCAATCGCAAACAACCCTACCCAAGTGACTGTAAGAACCACCACTCTCGACTACTTTGCATAACACGATGTAAGCAGCATGAATAACTACCGCACGCCGTTACTCGCCATCGGCAGCACAAAACATGCGTGATATAAATGATATAAAGCAAATTTCCTCAAAATCCATTTCCTTATGGCTACAAAACAGACACAGGTCAGCACGTATGCATTCCTGCAGTGGCCAGTCTAGGTATAGCACAGATTACACCAACTTTTTTTTTTTTTTCTGAAGCAAATTTTTTCCAACAGCTGAAATATAGTTAATAGTTTCTTGCAATACTATCCAGATGTTAAAAAGTGCAACCTTGTGGGCGAGGACAAACAACAGCGTAGCACGACAGCCAAGCTACAAATAACATCTCGGTGCTACGCATGTTACACCAAAAAAGCAGAGGAAACAAATGTGCTAAAATTGAAAATGGGGCATAGGCAAGACAAGATGAACAAATTCTAAGGGGAGGTTTGAAATAGTATTCCATACCTACTGTGATGACTCTACAGATATCTTTACTGGCTGACAAACTTGAATAAATATTCCCTTGGTGGCCAGCATTTAACCAGCTTGTCAGCTAATTAGCTGCATGTGAGCTCTGTGTTGTGCCCTTTGTCAGTAGTGCTATTGAAGGCAAGGTGACCGCAATGCACTGGGTTCAAGCTTAGAGTCCACTGGGCAGATGAGCAAGTCTGCAGGGATCAGGGCAAAGGAAGACAAGGTCATTGGGAGGACAGAGGCCAGGCTATGTAGTTGGGTTTATCACCGACATGTTGACTGAATAAGCTGCAGATGCAATGCAACTGCATTTATCCTGGGTGTACTGCTAACAAGCTCTTGCTCATCTGCCTCACCTCACACCCTGTGCTGGTTCCTTGTATGCTGGTGAACATGCAAGGAACCACAATGGGAGATGGTTTGGTAATGGGACTTAAGATCCCAAACCAACTAAAGCTGCAAAGGATGTTGTAGTAGAGGACTCCAATAATTTCAACTACCGAGGGTTCTTTAATGTGCACTCGCATCACACAGCGGGACAGATGGTGATGACACACATAATGCAAATGCAAACACACTGTGACACTGGGTGTCTTCAATTTTAAAAATATTATCTACAACCCTAGGTGCCCCACCGTTGGCGCTCGTCACTGTGGTCGGCCCGCAATGACAAGGGCTCGCACAATTCAATACACAATGCTTGCACCAAGGGTTTTCAAAACATAAAAAAAAAAAAAAGCTGAAAACACACTGCAGTATGCCTAAATTACCAGGACTGGGTTGTCCTCATAAGTCTCTGCGGACATCACTCACCATGGTAAACTAGCGTGCAGCACTTTTGCAACTCCCAGCACGTACTCTCAAATTATTTACACACAAAGGTGCAAGCACCAAATGAAAGCTACCTCCTCCTGGAACAGCCACACTATAATGTTTATTATGGATTTGCATCGCCCAGGGTGCACTGTGATGGTGACATCCGATAAACATGTGGGCATAGTACAACATGAATACATTACAAAATGCACATGAAAAAGATCACTGCTCAACTTGCAAAGTAGGAGAAAGAAACCCACCTTTACACAAAGAATTAAAGTACCATTATAGAGCTCCTGGTAGAATGAGAGGAAGAGGATGGCTTACACAGTATGAAAGAGCACTGAACAAGGGTAGAGGGGCAAAAGCCTTGGTTCGCAGGTCGAGCCAATGCTTCCGACAAGTCCGCTGGGCAGAGCGATCATCACTGGCAGGGGTTTAAATACGCTTTTGCTTCCGAATAAGAAAAGCTGGGAAGGGGGAGAGTGGCTAGAAGAAAGTAGGTCAAGGAGTGAAAAAAAAAAGAAAGTTTCTTCTGTATTTATCAGCCTGGAACCAGTGATTCTGTGGCCTACAAAAGAAATAAAAGCACCTGCTTTTTCTGGTACGGCCACTTTTATTTCTTTTTCAGACCGCAGGATCACCCATTTCAGGCAGAGAAATACACACTGAAGAAACTTTTTTCTTATCTTTCAATTTTTTTCACTCCTTGACCTACTTTCTTCTCACCCATTCTCCCCTTCCCCAGCTTTTCTTCTGAAGCCAAAGCCTGCTTAAGCCCCTGCCAGTGATGATTGTTCTGCCCAGATGAAGACAAGTCCACTTGTCAGAAACGTTGGCTCCACCTGCAAACTAAGGCTTACCTCACTCTACCCTTGTTCAGTGCTCTTTCATATAGTCGAATCCGGATAATTCGAATTTTGCTTATATCGAACTCGCGGAATATCCCCTTGAAAATCCCATGTCCCTCTTTTACTACGAAAGCAATACTACGGCAGCCAAAGAGAGACCTCGGGTGGCCCCAGCTTCACGGTGTAGCTGCCTCTCAGCCTGCCATGACATTTGAATTCATGTTACCCCTAGCCACAGGCAGGAGCTGCCAACTCGGGTCGCTTATTTCATATGGGAGCGTGATATCAGAATCAGAATTCTCGGCGGAAAAAAATGGGGAGTGGGTTCATTATGAGAGTGGATTGATTACGCGACAAATACAGTATAATTTTTCACGATCGCAGGTGACGTCTTGAAGTTGAAGTTGAAAGTTTATTTTTGCATCAAAAAACAAGGTACAATATACAGCTAGAGGTCCCATGGTACAAGACCGCAGGTGGGACCTACCATGGTAATAGATTTTGATAGGCAACATAAAGAGTAATATTATTGTAAGAAAATTTATGAAGCAACACTCAAAATAACGAAATACATCCGATTTCTGTATATCGAATTATCGATATATCGCAATCCCCTTCAAGTTCAATATATCCGGGTTCGACTGTACTATAGAGCTCCTGGAAGCCAATCCAACCTGGAAGCCAATCCAACATGGAAGCTGTATTTAAGGGTGCACTCTAATGAGGGTGAAACAAAAAAACAAGGACCAGCAGCAACAGTAAGAAAGTATTTTACACAAGTGCTAGCGTATATCACTCTGAAGAAGATGCAGGAGAAAAAAAAAGACCTTGGGAAGCAATGCAAGGGTGAGAAGGGAAAAGGTTTAAGGACTGGTACAGTTACTTGCTGCAACATAATTTGCAGCACTTGTGCCACTCTTCTTAACAGCTGTGCCGTACACACAACAGTACTAGTCAGTGACTCGTGGATGAAATATATTTTGTACTGGAGGCTGGTGGAAGTGCAGTCAACCACCACCCACTACCAACAGCACGGTAAGTCCACCACATCCCAATACACTAAAACGGGGTGGAGGGTGGAAAACTGAACATAGAGCAAAAAGCAAAAGCGATACCTGCAAGGCTTCATGGAACAAACGATTTGTTTGCACACACAATGACAATCCACGGCATCTTTAATGCTGTAAAAAAAAAAAAAAAAAAAAAGACAATGTTCTGAACGAACAAAATAGGTTGATGCAGGGCCAAAACAGTTTGAACAAAACAATGAAGTTAGGACAGCCTTGCAGACGAGGGGTTACAGTCCCAAAGTTCCAGAACACAGCAGCAGCATATACCAACACTGGACTGTGCTGTTGGCTTGGATTACGCATTCCGGGCTGCATCATGCATCCATGTACGCTGAAACTCGACCCTGCAAAACAAGAAAAAGCACAGATCCACAATGTACAACTGACCCTGTTCTGCAAGTGAATACAAAATGCTGGTGTGCAATGTACAGTTCAACCCACACTCTTCTATCCTGCTAATGACTACAGAGCTTGAAACTAACTGAATGTGATGCAACACACTGACTGTCTGCCCTGAATATGAATGTGCTGTTAGAAGAGGCTGTCCGTAGCTATCACTGCTTCCACCCATGTCTGCAGGATGCAAAGGCATTGAAAATAAATCCTTCACCTACCCAACCTAACTGTCCTTTGCACTGCTTTCTAATGTGCACCAACAACCAGCCCAGCTATGAAGATGAGATTCATATGTTTCACAATCTGGCCAATGAATTCCACACTGTGTGTCCCCCTGATCATATATGCCCGCCTTCCCTCCCAGCTCTGATCAGGATAGAAACCGAGGACATCTCTTGGTGGTGGAGGAGAGCGAGATAGACGACGCACGTAGAGACGCACATGTTATTGCATTATTTACTGTATTTAATCGCATAATGCTAGCACTTTTTTCGCGGAAAATTGATGCTAAGTTGGGGGGTGCGATAATTACGCAGGGAAAATTTTCGAGCAAATGTTTTGGGAGTGCTAAAAGCAAATTTATATAGGTACGAATTGGGATTCATAGGTCAGCTATTGTAAATATAACTAAAATATTACTTTAAATCAGAACTTACCCTTGTTATAAAAGTACAGGGTCGTCAAAAGCACAAATTGCTAAAGCACTTTATTTACCGCATGCAGCCTCATCATCACTCTCCGCGTTTCATGGTATAACGCTCACAGCAGACCATAGAGTTCTAATCTTGATCAGAGACTTGATCAGAGCCTTGATCAGAGTCCGTGTCGACACTGCAATCGCCGTCTCCGTACTACGCAGAGCTCGTTGATGCCGAAGTGCCTGCTGGCAGCGCGGTTGACATGCTGTAGCCCGTACTCGAAAGCCTTTCAGCTTAAAAGTAGCTGTATAAATTGCGTACCACCCCACCGCGATGCGGCACCAAGAACACGGTAGACGGTGGAACAAAGCAAGCAACACGGACGGAGCGAAGGAACAATGACGAGACGTGGAGACAACTCGCAAAATGGCGACGACTACAAGCATCAAGGAGGTAAAATAAAAAAAAAAAAAATGAGAGCATAACCGATGATGATGATCTACCCCAGCACGCTATTGCTACCTGGTAGCGCGTGCACACAACGAGGCCAGCTAGGTTCAGTAGAGCTCCAAAGATGGCGCTTGCTACTACTAGCAGACGACTCTTGCGGTGGTAAAATTGGTGGTGCAATGATTATGCGAGGGAGAAAAAAATCAAATTTTTGACGCCCAATGTTGGGGGTGCGAGCATTATGCGAGTAAATACGGTATGTGATCCATGCTGCTACAAGGACTCTTCACATCATGGTTAAGCATTCACCTCACTGCTTACTACGGCAAAACAGACACTATCCCATTTTATTCCCGACGTAGTAGGGATGGCACGACTTTGGGGAAAAAGCGAAGGAAGTCATTGAGTCTGAGAACTCTCTGTGTACCACAAAGTAATTAGGTCACAAAACACATTTTTAAAGTTCATTATTACGTAAATACACTCTAGACTTTGTACTACACAGTTTGATCTAAGACTAGCAGCTCAATGACAACTGCAAATTTGGAATCTATAAAGAAAACAATTCGTATGCAAGGTTTAGAAGTTTTCTAGTCTAAATTAAATAAAAATGTCAGTTTTAAGATCTGTTTCACCCCCTTAAATGCTCCCTTTTTCCCAAAGCAACCACTCGATTTAATTCCTCAATTCCTTGCTTTTGGCCATTTTACACGCAGATGGTCTGCCCCAGTTTGAAAATTGCCTGTTTTGTTAGCTATCTGAATGTTGATCACAAGCACCAACATACTGCCGTAAATAGTCTGTAAATCTGCTGTACTTCAGCGAAGCAGGATGACTGTGTTATAATGATTTGGTGATTTTGAGTTTCAAAATAAACTATGTCTATATATTTTCACCAAACAACTTTCTTTATGCTCGAGTGAAACCAGTAAGTCAAAGTGCAAAGTTCCACTGGTTGCACACGTGAATGCCAGCCATGAAAAACGTTATGGTTTACAGCTTCACAAAGTGTGCATTTCTTGAAATTATTTTTTCCTGAGCATTTCCCTTTTTTTTTTTTGGTGCAGCTAGAGCACATTTCAAGTTGCCTTGCCACCTTCAGAGAAGAGGGCAGGCAAATGCATACTTGTCAAAATGGCCCAATGTTGAGTTATATCAACAGAGATGTGCAATCATACTATATACACAGCAATGCAGATATAACTGATTTTCGAGCAAACATCAGCAACACAGTGACCATGGTGAGTACCATGCTGTGACTGTGACCACTGCTTTGTAGAGAGCAATGACCAAATGGCTGAAAAATGTTTCAAGCATGTTTTTTTCATTCCGCAATCATTTGAGTTCATTTGAAAACTTTATTTTGAATATTTTACGCAGTAAAACAGGAGCCACAACCCGAGCAGCAGCGCTTAGTACGGCCATCCCTTCCATGCTCCCTCACAAAGCTGGAGAAAAAAAAATGTGAACTGCAGAATGGATCTTGAAACGCAATGTTCACAACGACACATAGCTTACTCGGTGCTTGCATGTTGGTTTCGCCACGTTGCAGTCGCGAACTGTGACAGCGCGAAAATGAAACCTCCTCATTAGGTGTCCCAGAGTGCACTTTTTGCTGCATGTGATGTGACCAGGTGAACTTGGCTTTGAGCCAGACATTTCTGCCCTCTGCTTGCTTCTAACATGCATAGTTTTTCTGATGACAATTGCAAATGATCAAAACCGTCGCTGGGAAACAACTGCAGTGGCATATATGCTGGCAATTCAAACACTGTCCTCTCCTACACGCAGCATGGCCACGTCATCTAATCTGCACCGCATACAAGCGCAGCTGTTGCTCTCCTCCTCTTGCAGAGTTCTGGCTACCATCGCGTTCCAAGAAAAGGGGAAAAAAAAAAAAAAAAAAAACCTACAATAATTAAAGTATGGCTCGTTTTTCCGTGTAACTTGCGTGATAAACGATAGACTCTGAGGCGCGGTTGTCGACCCTTTTTGTTAGTGGCTTTATGACCGCTCTCTCCACCATCTCGTACCGCTGTTTGTTGCTGGCGGTGCCACGCTGTCCTCGCGAAACCGAGTCAGCCTCAAACAACAGATGTCTCAATCATTCTAACCGCATACGTGATCCTGCTTCCGAAACTCAAGCACTGCATGCTCGCTCGAGCGGATAACTCAACTAGAGATTGCACAGAGCAGCTGTAGAACTAAGAAGGCAAAGGTTTCTGTGAAGAACTGTCTCTGCCTGCATCAAAAGTCGTCAGGCACTTCCTCGCTGTTCGTCTTGTGGAGAGAGAAAAATGCCGTAAAACTGGCATGTCTAGGCTTCTGGTCAATGACCCAGGTCGTTAGAAACCACTAATCGCTAAAGTTAGACAAGTAATTGATTTCGGACACCAGTGCTGCTGCAAAGAGCTAAATTTTGGTTTGGTTTGTGGGGTTTAATGTCTCAAAGCGACTCAGGTTATGAGAGACGTCGTAGTGGAGGACTCCGAAAATTTCAACCACCTGGGGTTCTTAACTTGCACTGAAATTGCACAGCACACGAACGGCTTGCTTTTCGCCTCCATCAAAAATCGGCCGCCAAGGACGGGATGCGATCCCGCATCCTTGGTCACAGTAGTCGAGAGCCATAACCACTGCGCCAACCTGGCGGGGCAAAGAGCTATCTTTTCCTGGCTGCTGTAAAAATGAATCAAAGGGTAAGGCAGTATGTTTTGTACCATTGTAGGGAACACGTCCAAAACGCGCCGAAGAAAGGCACCCCTGCACCGGTAGCACTCTGTGTAGTCGTCACCCTGCTGAAGCGAATGGTTCATTGTGGGCAGCAACATTTAGTTTCGTTGACCTTTTTTGGAGGTCACCTAGAATGTCTGTCGTCAGAGTCTAGTGGGCCCCTTATAAGTGAGCGGTCACAAAGGGAAGGAAAGCAATACAACTGGCGCCTGGAGCACCTGTCGCTGTGCACACGCGTATCAATGATTCTCCACGAGAAGACTGCACCCTTCCTTTCTCTTAACAGCATGGACAGAAACATCAGGGCTTCGGCATTGTTCTCGGCTCTCCTACACCTTAACAACACAAGAGGTGCCACCTCCACCGCCTTAAACTATCTCTTTGAAAACGACGTCCGCGGCTCGTTTTTCAGAACCTGAAGCGGCAAGCACTGACGAAAATCTATCAATCAATCATAATTCCTCGCTTTTAAAAGCACCAATAAACACGTTTCCAACCAGCTTCTTTGTCCGCTGAGGAACCGAAAAATGCAAAAAATGAAAAGCCCCACTAGTGAAAAGTGCCAGCTTTTGAGCGTGTCTACACGACCGTTCCTCCTCCTCCTCTCACGGGTGCCCATGCAGCAGCGCTTGGTACACGTTCCCGTGCGAGTAGCTTTAGTGAAGAAAGAGCAAGAGTGTTAAGGTACGTAACAACAGTGAGAAACAGGCTTTGGAAACTTTGTGACATTTTGCTCCTATGATCAAACAGGAATTCACATTTCTGAACATTTAGGAGGTTCATAAATGCGTAAGTGTAGTACAAATCGAGTTGAAAAGCTGCAAATCTGAATATTCACCCACTCTTAATTTTCAGACACAAAACTGCGGCTAAAACTAAGAGTGGTCAAACTTTGCAGAACTCATTTGTGCCGAGTCCTTTCATCTCGAAATGTGTAAGAATGTAGCAGCGCAGCCCATGGGAGACGCGCAAGTTTAGGGAGATGGTGCGTAAAGGAATGTGGCGCTCCTTTTCAAAACAAGCCACGAGAAAACACACCACAGCACTGCCTGCTCAATCCTAACGCCGTCAAAAACTGAATTTTGATGACTAGCAAAGTGCCTACCCGATTTCGAGATTGGCTTTCGGCCACAGTTGCTAAGATTAATTACGAAGGCCAACGCTGAAGAATTCCCACCGCAATGGGTTCACTTCTGTATCTGGACTGTGCCCAAGCGTGCGCATTAATTGGCAACATGCCATTTGTATTAAAGTAAAATTTTGTAATGTTTTTAAAAAATGTGGGAAAAAAGCCATATCTGGGAAAACAATCCGAACTGCCTGCCATGTGAGGAATCGCTTCCCTTGTTACTTCCGGATGCTTCGCCCTCTTGCACCAGTGACTCCATCTTGCACTAGTGACTTGTGCAGAAGCCATCGCGATGGTGTACAGCCGCTGCATTTTTTTCTCATGCTGCATCCCCCAGACCCGGCCCGCTTGTATGCAAGCGAATAGCAGTTCTCAAATGGTTCAGCCCTATGCCACTAAGGCACTGAAAAGAAGCTATCGAGTTTCTCTTCACGAAGTCATGCTTCCGCAGGATCGCGGAGCTCGCACGATGGCCTTCTTTGATGCCTCCGCAATGCAGGAAAGGAACTGTGGTGGATGAAAAGCTGCTGATCACTTTTTCATGTTGTGAGTGCTCGTTAGCACACGTCCAGTTGATCGCAAAACTATTATACGATCGCAATACGTCGAACTTTCCAACATAGTGTTACGGACTTGTTCTCAAACAGAGCAAGGGGGAAGAGAGAAGGAAGAGGAAGAAGTGTGCGCGCCCGTTCGACCTCTGTCTTGAGGCACTTGTGTCGTTCCCGCTAGCCGTGTGTACCTAGCGTACTGAACCGACTAGAACATCTCCGTCGCGACGCTAAGTGCATAACAATATATATATATATATATATATATATATATATATATATATATAACAATAGTAACCGGGAAATTGTGTTATCCGGGAACAAATTAACCGGGAGAAAAATGTAACTCTACGAGAGATTTTTAACTGCCCGCGATTTTGAGCATATGAAATAAGAAATCGTATGAACCGGGAACGTATCAACAAGCTTTACCTGTACAGCCATCGGGTGCTGAGATCCTGACAGAGGTGGAAGCAGGCTCAAGCATACTGAAGCAGCCCAGAAAGTAGTAATAAAGCCTTTTGGTGCAGTTTTGGAGGAATAGAACAAGAGTTTTTGGAGCGTTCGATTTATGTTCTGGTGCATATGTCTAGGTTGAAATGCTTTTTTTACGAATTGCAATTTTCCATTCCTGACATATAAAAAATGCCAATTTATTTTCTTTATATTTTCAATGCTTTGCTAACTACACACACCTCTGACAAGCCAAACAGCCAAAACAAGTACAGGCATTTGAAATAACACAGATGACCTGAGCGACATTTTAGAACACGCTAGTAGCAAACCAAGCTTGTCTAAAACCTTTGCATATTTTGACTTGACAGACTCAAATGTGGAGTACCAATTTGCATTCAAGCACTGCCCTCACGAAGGACAGACAGTACTGAAGGGCCCTGTAATGGCTTTCCAGCACCCTTGAGGAAGTTGCTAGTGATTGGCATCTTCAGCACACCCCCTCCATAACGCTCCAAATATACTCTTCAAGCAGTATACTAACGGTGTGTGGTAGTTTGCGATATCTTCCGTGCTTACTGCTCTCCACTAGCAATCTAAAAAACTAGCAGGAGGTGCCTATGCCATGTACACAAAGCATTTTTGTGCAATTTATTCCTTCTAACAACTAATGGCTAGTGTTAAATTTGCTTGTTGTGATAAGCCAGCGCCACACAAGAAGGACGCAGAAGACAACAAAGAGAGGTGAGAAAAACAAATGCGTGGCGCATCAAGAAAGCGCCACATGGAGAAGATAGCGTGAGTATAGCGGGGAAGTCAGAAAGAGAACGGCGCCGGAATATTGGCCGTGCAACTGAGAAGTGAGGGTCCTCAAATGTAGGTGCCCGTTATGTGAGTTGGGCATCATTTCCTGAAGAGCACCCATATTCCAAATATTGTTCAAAGTGTTCTGTATTGTTGTGCGACTGGCTTACTGCCCATTTTGCCATTATGTTACCTCTGCTGTACCGCTGACTATTGTGTGCATTTCTGGTGCAAACTGTAAACCTGTGCCAACAGATGGTTTTGTTTATAGTGTGTGCATTGTGAGGTAGTGCGTGGTGTGTTTTGTGGTGTGGTGCGTGCACATGCACAACTGAGTCTACAGAGGCAAACAACTCTTCGCAGCACCTGGATCGGACTCTATCCTGTCTCCAGACGCATCTGCCTGAACTACTAGACTAAGGCGCAGCTGCTCTCAGACCTTCCATGGATCGCAGCTGTGATGATGCGGCAACCATTCGGGTGACCAAACACAAGCTGCCCGTGTCTCCACCAGACGCCGCTCCAGCCATCTGAAGTACGCGAACGAGACACGTAGCTGACGGATCCAGGCTGCAGCGCAGAGGCCTGCTGCAGATGCGACTGTTGACCCAACACTTCGATTAGGGATGCACCCAGTAGCACCGACTGCCGGACGCACCACCACTTTTAAGGACACGAATATATGACTGGACCTTTTCTTTGTAGATTATTTTCCTGTTCGTTGCATGTTTCCTTTTCTCACTTGTACGTGTTGTTTTTCCAGTGTTAAATTAGAGCGTTTCTTTTTTTTCAAGTGCTGCCGCCTCGCGTGTTAATTTCTCACTTCAGTCCCTAGAACATCACACTTGTAAACAAATATCGGTTATGCTCCATGCTTCTCTGGTTTATGAAAATTTTCCACATATTAGGCACAGCATGAGATGCACTATAACTGTGCCGCTGGTGCGCTCCCATTATTCAGACCAGTCCCTATAGTGTGCACGTGCAATTCATAAAGTGCTATCACTTCTCACAGTGGCTTAATCAAATTCCATTTTTTTGTAGGCAATACCATTAATGGTCCATGTGCGGCAAAACCACGTTTGGCTAAAATTGATGGCAAAACATCAGGGCAGCTCGTCTGGAGCAGTTTATGCAGCAATATTGCGTTTGGTATTGCGTTTGGTAGCAGAATAGAGCAAATGGAGCAGCAATTCTACCCCTTCCTGAAAGCAGCTGCTGCTTGTCGCAATGCAAACAAATGGCAAGATCATGTGAAGCGTCAAAATGCCACACAGACAGATGCAAGTTGACACAAAGCGATTTTTCCGTGAAAATTTATTTTCTGGACTGCCTGATTTTTTTTTTTAAATGTTTTTGTGGCCCCAGAGTCTGTAAAGTTGGTCGCTGACTGTATTTTCAATTATTAGCTGTGCCACACACACAGCTTACGCCTTTGAAAATACTGCGTCAAAGTCATATGCATATCGAACTGCACGCTGTGTGACTAGGATACTGGGGAGTGCCATGTGGCCCTTGGTCTCCTGCACCCACTCCAGTGCTCCGTCACATGGTGGACAACCCGACTAAAGTCTAGCAGTGGCCCTCGCATCGCATGCTTCGCTGCTCAAGGCATGGCAGAAACTAATTTCACCATCACTTTAATGAGTGATTCAAACAGAACACTATTAGACATCATATGACAGCCCGTGGCAGTTCCAATGCTACTTTAATGCAAGACAACAACACTTGGTGAGCGGTGCAGTGCATTCCTGCTTCTAGGTTGAAGACTATCTGATCTGTACTGTTCTGCAACACTCTCTGAGCTACGACTGGATTCGCTTCAAACTGAAAATCCACACTGGAAGAAGGAGGAGGCAACGGCAGAGTGAGCAACCTGTGATGCTCAGGTCGTACCTGTCCAGTACTTCCCAAAAGTTGAGCAGATTTGCCCGGTCCAGGTGGCGCTTCTGCTTGCTCAGCTGAATCACGTGCACCGCCCACTTGGCCACATTGCTGTCCAGTGTGATCTCATCCCACTTGAGGTGAAATGCCTTGACTGCAAAAGAAGAGCGCATCTTCAGAGCTTCTCACAAGCACTCCCCTCCATCGTACTGCTGAAAGCACTCTGCCATTGATCCCTCAAAATCAGCATAGACAACTTTCAACCATCCAGATATCCCACTGTGTTGTATGGACATAATAGAGTGAATCAGAACACCACAATCCAAAGTTTTAGATGATACAGTAAAACCTCGTTAACATGACCCTCGTTAATTGGGAAAATCGGATAATTTGGACAGCCCATCCGGTCCCATCAACCACATATACTATTCTATGGCGTGAAGCTCATTAATTTGGACAAATTTGGCCACCCTTCGGTTAATTTGGACAGGCGATGGAGCTCACATTTGTGCAGAGCGGCCATGAGGGCATGGAGGAATGCATGAGGGCAGCAAAGGTGAGGTGATGGTGGTGGTGATAGCGGAAGCGGCGCTGGTGTTCAACCGAAATGTAAAGGTGCCATGCTCATCGCTGTAAACATTAGCCAAGAAGGAACGATGGGATGATTCCTCGTTTTTTGTTGCCTGGCTACGCCTCGCCACTTTTTTCTTTGTGCTTGCGCATGTGTCGTGGAGTGTTGAGCTGCCAAGTACGTTTGTAATTCTTTTTTTGCGAGTTGTGCACAAACTGGGGCTGGGGTGTGGGCAGCGTTATTCTCTGCAACGATCATAACAGCGCTGCATTTTTTGGCTCCTGCGATGGCTACCGTGGCACCAGCGAAGCGCGCGAAGTACGTGGCAAAGGACTTGGCCGAGAAAGTCAAAATACTGAAGGCAGTGAAAGAAGGAATGCCGCGACAGACCATCATGTCAAGGTTCAACGTCAAAAGGAGCACGCTGAGCTCATACATAAAAAATGAAGCTCAGATTTTGGAGGCATATGATGGTCAGCAGTTCTCAGACAAACGGAAGAGACTGCGAACGACAGCATTCCCGAAGCTAGAGGATTGCGGACGCGCAAAATTCGCAACTCTCCTTGAGCGGACCCCTCATCTGTGCACAAGCAGAAAAGGGTGGTTTGACCGCTTTAAGAAGAGGCATGGTTTTTCGCAGCGTCTGCGGTGAAAAAGGGGCTGTGGATGGAAGCGTCGAAAACAGTTGGAGGACTGAGCTTCCGAGGCGCCTTGCTGCCTATGAGCCCTCCAATATATTTAATGCAGATGAGACGGCACTTTTCTACAAGGCCCTGCCAGACAAGACGCTCGCATTTAAAGGAGACCCTTGCGTCGGTGGCAAGCGAAGTAAAGAGAGGGTGACGGTTTTGGTTGCTGCTAATATGACTGGCACGGAACGCCTGCCACTGCTGGTTATTGGAAAATCACAAAAACCGCGGTGTTTCAAGAATATCAAGCAGCTGCCAGTAGACTACCGAGCCAACAAAAAGGCTTGGATGACAGCAGAGATATTTCAAGCTTGGCTACGCCAACTGGACCGCAGCTTTTCAGCGAAAAAAGCACAAGATACTACTTGTTATGGACAACTGCAGTGCGCACCACAACATGTCAGGGCTGGAGAACATCGAGCTGCTTTTTCTGCCCCCTAACACCACTGCCTCCTTCCAACCCATGGATCAGAGAATAATACAGAACCTGAAAACTCGGTACCGCAAGCACGTTCTCGAACGTATGTTGTTATGTTTGGAAGCAGGACACAAGTACGACATGACTCTTCTTAGTGCAATGCACATTCTAGTGAATGCGTGGCACAACACATCGCCTGCAGTTATTTCAAACTGCTTTAAGCACAGTGGTTTCACTGAGAGCATTCGCACAGCTGATGCGGATGACGTGGATTCCAACTCAGAGGAAGAGAGAGAGACTTTACAAGCATTCTGCCGTCGAATGTTCAGCTGTGCGATTATGTCTCAATCCGCCTTTTGCGGAAGGATGTGGCGCCATCATGCGGGAGCGGGCGAGAAACACATTGGACGGCAGTGTAGCAGACGACGCAAATGCGCACCATACGAAATGGCCATGCCAACGCAGGTAGAAAGCGAAAGCTTTCTACGTGCCCCTTTTTTGGCCTCGGGGCGGAAAGTAGTGACAGTGATTACAGTATATCATGTTCACGCAGTATGGGGGAATGTTACAGCGTTTTCACAATCCACTCATAACGCACGTATATAATATCTTCGTATTTTATGAGCGTGTAGCGCGGGCCGTGAGAGACGCTTTCAGCGTGCAGGTTCTCGGCAGACAGGAGAGCGCGGAGACAGAAGAGAGAGGGGGATGGGCAAAGCAGCCATCGGTTTGTTGATGCTGCAGAGCTAGGTGGAATAGTCTCCTGTGACTTACGAGCGGCACGTATGCGCAGGGTGTCTTGAGTTACAGAGCACAATGCGGTCACTGCGGCGCCGGCATGGTGCAATGGGCGTCGCTTCCTCCTAGCGTCATCTACAAGCGTGCAGCTATAGCATTTCATCTAGTAAGCTCGGCAGAGAGGGGCATTGTCCCGGCCGGAATGCACACCTGCAGGAAACGCGCGGCAACGGATGATTCAGCACTGTAGCCGGTTTCTGCCCTCAGGAGTCAGAACGGACGTGGTCGCAGTGGTGAAAAGGTTCTCGGTGCAGAGAGAATGGTCATCCTGTTGTGAAAAGATTCACAACCTTTCTGCCTCCGCCACGATTTCTGTGGAATCAACGACTTGGTGACACATGCGCATCTCGGTCAGGAACCAACGCTGTTCTACGTCCAGAGCGATCCACTCCGCAAGCGAACGAGCATGAACCCTTCAGGAGACTCATTTGTGCCAGGCGGTTTCCTTGCCGTTGCAAACGGTTGGACGAAGACGACGATTATCAAGCTCCCCAACGAAGTGCATCTGATTGCGTACACCGAAGTAACAAAATCCGAAAGCTTTGGCGAGCACGAAGGGGAGCCTGTAAGGTAAAAAAAAATACTGTGCGTCGTGCAAGAGTGTCAAGTGCGTCATATGCTCCGAGAGGCAAAAACACAGATACTACAGGTATGTATGCATCTAAAGGAAATATTCATGATGAAAAGTACCTACTGGAGTTTGCACCCAGCCCTGTAACGCACTAGTGATAGCTGCAATAAGAATTTCTTCGGTGCGTGTTTGCTTTAGTTGCGCCGGGGCCTGATGGCGATGTATTCTGTCGTTTCTTTATGTGCGAAAGGGCTAGGTAGCTTAGAGATCCCAGGCGGCGGTGTGCGCTGGGCCGTAATATTTAGCATGTTTTATCGTGACTGCCACCTAACTAACAAGAAAAAAAAATATGGCGTTTTAATGCACTGTCGTTCGCGAGCTTCATGACCAGCTCAACCACTCGGCTCGCGAACGGCGGTGCATATCACAACAAACGCCCAATTTTTTTCTTCTTTTTAGTCAGGCGGCAGTCGCGATGAAACATGCTAAATATTACGGTCTAGCGCACACAGCCACATGTGATATCTGCACTACCCGGCCCCTTCGCACATAAAGAAAACAAACGACAAAATACATCGCCATATCAGGCTCCGTCGCACATAAAGCAAACATGCGCCGAACAGATGCTCATTGCGGCTATCACTGGTGGTTTACAGGCCTGGTGCAAACTAGAGTAGATACTATCATGCACATTTCCTTTAGACGCATACATACCTGTAACGAAGTGTTTTTTGCACAGTTAAGAGTACGCAGTCGGTTGCTAAGGTCGGCCATTCACATCTTGATGCTTGGTGGCCCTAATTCAAGCTTCACGTCGTTGTCAGTCACGGCTCGCCGAAGGAAACCTGAAAAACCGCGTCTTGCATCCTGGCACGCTTAGAGAGGCAACCATACACGGCAGATGTGGTTAGCATTGCTTTGCCAAGCCTGTGACGGTCACCGTGCCGCCCGGTGCCGCACGCCCCCGTGCACTGTCGGCGCCGAGAAACGCCGTCGACGCCGTCCAATGTGTTCCCATTAGTCGCCGCTACGACTTCGCGCATGCGCAGGAAACTCGTGCAAATGGCGAATCGACAGTGACGTTGCCGGCCGTCTCTCCGACAGTGAAATAGTTCAGGAAGCCAAATTCCCAAGATGACGACGATGCTTGTGATGAACTGCCGCATCATACTGTGAAGCAGCTGTTGAGGCCCTGAGTGTTCTTGAAGATATATGTGTAGGTTCTGCGGACAGTGTGCATGCACTGCATCATTTGGCAGAAGTGCGCAAGGTAGTAGTTGCGATGCAACTTACCTGCACAAAGCAGTCAACAATCACAGATTTCTTAAAAAAATAAAGGCACGTTGATGTGGGATACTTTGTTGTGTTATGTTTTTCCCCTCTCGATAATTCGACATGCGGTTAATTCGGCCATTTTCTCCGGTCCCGTGAAATCAGAATTAATGAGGTTTTACTGTACTGCGTTACCTTCCCTGTGTGCAAATGCTTTAGATAACGTAAGCATGTCATAAGGAGCCACAATCCGTGATGGAAGCAGCATTCCAGCTTTTAGAGCTAGAAAAATCATTTGCAGGTACATAAAAGTAAAAACAAACAAACAAAAACAAGCAAACAAATCAAACTTCCTTCACGACATGCCTAGCAATGCCATGTTTTGTTTGCACTGAGCAATAAGACACACGAAATCCAGTGTTACTTCTCACAAATGAAAAGTGTACAGCCTTTGTTAAAAGCTAAACGCCCAGGAGGTGTGCCCTGAAGCTATGTAGAGGTGCTCATTTAGAACTCATAGAATTCCTTCCCACTGGAGGGAGTAAAACAAAATTTTCTTACCTCTGGGAAATTTGGAACAGAAGGGATGCACTGCATGCCATGTGATATGGAAAAGAAGCGAACCCCCTGGGCTCTAAACTTCTGCCACAGACTGTACATTAAATATTCCTACCAGAGTCTCGTATCAGAATCTTTGCCCAGCTTGACTAGTTCTTTTTTAAAGCTTGTGAAGAGGAGCCTAAGTCCCTGCTCTTTTTCTTTCAGAGCACTGACCACCTTCAGCGTCGTGAAGCTAGTTTGTTTTCATCCCCTTGACAAGGAAAAGTTGAGCATTACGGAGCCCAATGCCACACAAACCATCTGTGCTTTCTCTATGAAATAGGTTGCCACAATTTTGTTGCCAGTCTGCTAAATAAACCCAAGCAGCACAAATATGTGGTATAAGATACATAATTTAAAGCTTGTTATAAACGTGTGGAATAGCACCTTTCATTCAGTGTTGGAGAGTACAAATGAACACACAATTAGATATGCTGGCCCCATGCACAGAATTAAGAAAGCAATAAAATCTCTGTTTGGTGGCACTTGATGGTATTTGAGAAGACAAAATTATTCAATAAAAATGACGCGCTTTCACGATATCAGGTCACAGGTAGTACCTCCACTATGCAGACCCTACGCCTTTTTCACAAGGCTACTCAGCGCATGCGTGCCTCTCCCCTGGTTGAAAATGAACATCAACCTTAGCTGCGCGTGTGCAGTTCTTGCTTACTACGATCGGCGCAGCCGGAACTGATCACGGGGAGCCATGCGCAGTTCATATTCATGACAGGCGTATGCGAAAGATGGCGGTAGCTGTGAAGTGCAGACATCGCCATTTCGCAGGTGGCTGTGTTCCCCAAGGACGTTTTCAATCAGTAGCAGACGAATTTACAACCACTACCAGAGGGTGCCACATTTTGTGAAAAAGGCAGATTTCCTGGCCCTGTCGGCGACCTCAGCGGCGCTCAGGGCTCTCTTCATTTTACGTCTGCCATCCCTAATTGCATCATCTGCTGGAATCAGCTAACAGTCAGTTCAGATACCATGGCCAACAGCAGAAGCCTAGTCCTCAGACATAGCACCAGAACAATACTAAATGTGAGGTAGAATATTAAAGAGATCCTTTCAATATTTTGCCTTGCATTTCGGATTTATGACCGAATGCTAGATGCAACACTGAAGTCTACAGCAGTGCCCCTTTTTTGTGCTTGCGGGAGACCACCATAAAAGCTTTTATTTGCAATCTCCTGCAGAAATAAAAAAGGATGCATCAACCAAACTTTCCACTTACTTTATATTATGTGAGGTTTGATGAAACGGAAGTAGCCCAAGTAGCCCGAGGACAATGTCTATGGGTAGCATCTCCCTTTGAAAACCTTTGGGGCTCACACGGCAAACAAATGTCTCATTCCTTCAGGATCGTCTCTAAGGGAGTCTAGCGTAGTGTTCACTGGACTAATGCGAGGAATCCAATGAACAGCTCCATCACATTTTAGAGATGAAACACACTAGTGTGCCATGTCCATGATGAAAGCTTATGCCTTCTGTGTCGCAGCTAGGTGCTACTCGCAGCAGAAACGAAGACTATTTCATGAAATGCCCACATATACAGTGAAACCTCGTTATAACGAACACTTAAAAAATCGGAAAATAGTTCGCTCTATCCATAATTCGTAATACAAAATTTTGTAGAAAATACATGCAAGAGCAGCAAAATTCAATCAGAGAAGGCACAGCAACTCGGAGGGTACCTACTTCGGTCACGTCCATTTATTTACGTGCAAAGAACTGCGTTATTGCGGCCTGCTTTTTTGTGCTGATCGCGTTCAGTATCACGCCCTGTTCCACAGTTTGCGAACACTCAACAAGGGCAAACCCACTGCTCTCAATAGCACTGCAGTGGCGTCGCAGTAAATCTAATACAGCAAGCGCTTCTTGTGAAGTCAGAATGTTCTCATCGTCTGCAGGGTAAGCCTCAGCTTCATCTGCGGGATGTTCAGAAACTTCCACAGCGATTTCAGCGTCCGTCAATACAGCCGTGGTCGCCGCCTACAAAGTCCTCTACAGTCATTGTTGCGGGCGTGTAACCAACAAAACGCAAAAAATCGTTCCAGGCTCATCGAGCTCGCGGAGCTCTGCTTCTGCTTCATCGGGATCGTCCCCATCGTCACCTGACGCCCGGGCCTCTGCTGGAACAAAACCTGCATGCCGAAAGCAGTTGGCAATCGTTTCGCCTTTCACGCAGTCCGATGCTGCTTCAATGCTCCCAGCAAGTCGATCTTCAAGTCCTGCTTCGTAAGAAGCTTCACGAGAAGAGTGTCAGTCAGTCTCCTCTTGTAAACTGCCTTGAAGGCCCTGATTTTATCTTGAGCTTCGTCTTTAATGTCAGTGCTGCTCTTTTTTTCACGTTCACCGCCCTCACAGCACTACGAAAACCCGGGAATTGGTGAAATAATTATTTTGTAACCAGGCTTTTGTTGGTAGTTATATATTCTTGAAGTGCACAGATCTTTTGGACTGTGGGATTTTATTTTACAGGTCCCACCAATTTGGAAAAACCTGTACATCTTTTTGAGCATGTTTTCAGGGTTTGGGTGCGGGTTGATCTGTAAGGCACAAAGAAACATCAGAGGGAGCCTTGTCGCATTCAGTGTTTGAGGACAGGAGTGTTGCTGCAGAGAGCTTTTATTGTTTGCATGTGAGGGCGAGGCACTGATGTCTACTTCTTCCACGTACCAGGTCCCTTTCGGAGGCCATGTCTGTAGAGAAGATTGCAGCCATCAAGGCCAAGCGGTTGGCCAAAAAGCGGGCCACCATAAAGGGGGATGATGACTTGGGCTTGGCTGATATGCAAGGCATCCTCGAGTATGACGTCGACATCACACGAGATATCGTCAGCTGCGAACGTCAGTGGCGCACGCGGGCTACTGTGCTTCAGAGTGCAGCTAAGGTAAGGGAGCGCTGCCTTCTATAAACAGTGAGGCACTGCACACTCAATGCATGTGTTTCACATTTTAACCCTTTGAGGGTCCCAGATGGTGAAATTACTTTATTGCGGATTTTGAAAGTTCAATACGAGTAAAATCAAGGAAAAGTTGTAGAAAAATTTAGGAACCGTATTTTGGAGTCAACGTTGCTCCAGAGTGCAAACTCTGGAAACCACAAGGGGAGCAGGAATACCTTGTGGGCATCAATGATAAACAAGCTAACAGCAGCCCCAATAAAGATGGAAAGCGGTTTCTGGGACCCCTGCACCCAGAGTGGCCATAAAGATACAAATCAAGTTTTGCGCGCCTCCATTGCGATCACGAGGGGGGGGGGGGGGGGGGGGTAACTGAAACCATGCAAGGGCCTTGCCGCAGACCGGGCCACAAGCTGCAGCTAGGAATCAGTTCTGTTTATCCCCTGCACGGAAGCGCCCATAAAGATATAAATCAAGTTTCGCGCCTCTGTTGCGATCACATGGCGAAACCGAAATCGCGATAGGGTGGGCAGCATTGCCGCAGACCGGGCGGCACGCTGCAGCTAGGAAACACTTTTGTTTATCTTCACAAAAAGGCAGCGCAATAAATTTCAAGGGCTTCTTGTAAGCCCTAGGAGGTGGCAGCACCTCCCAGTGAGCATGCATCGTCATTAGGGCACGAAATTTCAAATGAGGATTGAAACCATACCGGTACCGCAAAAACCTAGCGGGACGGAAAACCGCCGCAGTACATTTGCGGCAAAAACCCTCAAAGGGTTAACACACGGAATTTCTGCCCCAACTTTTATCCACAGTTTCCAGCAGGTATCAGTCAGTGCTATCACTTTCATGCTTGCAGCAAGAGGGGACACTGTATAGCAGTACGATTTTGACGCCATTTCAGCACACTGACTGAGTGATATTTACACTATGAAGCAGTACTCGCACCTTGCACAGTGTCAGCAGTGCGCTGCTGCTTTTGAAAGAAAAGTAATTGTTGCTGCTGAAAGCACCATGTTCAGCACTGCTACATGGACTGGGTGAAATGGGAGAGCCTGCAGAGACTGCCACTGGGTGGCTCTGTACCAATGCTCTGCAATTGGGGAATACGACTCAAAAAATACTGTAGACAAGTCTCTAGGTAAAGATACTAAAAAGCAACTCGAAATGCAGTAAACTCGATGGAACGATGATGCTGATCGCAAAAGCGCATGTCGATAGCTATGTCCGCCGCTCTGTCCATGCACTTTTGCAGTGAGCTTGCGTTTTCATAGCTTACTTCGTGTAGAGTATTAATCATAAATCTTCATTCATGAGAGCATTAGTGATGTCTGTGTAATTGACTATTCGAAAGCATCTGAAACTTCCCCAGAATGGTGCCTTTCGTGTGCATTCACTTGTGGACAGAGGCCACAGCGAATGGTGGGTGTTCAGTGAGTAAGATGATAGAAATGCTACCTAAATACTAAATGTACAACTTATATCTCCTTTTTGCAAATCTCTTTTTATTTCTGAGATACCTCAGTACTTTCTCTCCCAACTGAGAAACAGAGTAGTGCTCAGTGGTTTTATTTGTCTCTGACAGTCTATGTAAAACTGAGCAAACTAGTGTCAGCGTGCACCATATTGAAACAATTACAGTCGAACCCGGTTATATCGAACTCGGATATATCGAATTTTGGTTATATCGAACTCACGAAATATCCCCTTGAAAATCCCATGTAAAAGTATAGGAAAGCTGCGTCATATATTGAACTCAATTTCTCCGGTCGTTCGATATATCGAACTCCGCACCACGCACTGGAAAGTGTGCCTTCCCCTAAGACGATCGCATCCCCCTTGGCCGTTCGCCGCGTGCCGTTTTCAAGCCACGCGCGGAAGGAATGAGAGGGGACAGTTCGGCGACAGCTGGTCTGGACTCTGGGCAGCACCGCACCCATTCCCCAAAGGCGCGCGCATCTGCAGTTGTTTCCCGCGCGCCAACACATGACGTTTGCAAGCCATGTGCGTGGGTGCGCCCATTCTATTGCTGAGCTATATCTCTCCTTCAGCACGCACAACGCATGCACCAAGCCAGCTCAGCCCATTTTCAGACAGACGTCGGACGCTTTCTCCAGCGTGTGTTGCGAACCGAACCCTCTACGTGCGGCAGCGCGGCGCCGGACCTGGCTATGGCGCCTGCGCCAGCTCTCAGTTTTTTTTTTTGCAAGAGTCATTTTTTTTTTTTAATCGTTGGCTGGCTGTACGCGCGGCGTAGCGTAAGATATGGCGGCTGCGGACGTTAAAAAGCGGCAGGGATTTTTTTCTTTTTTTTTTTTTTTTTGCGGGGATGTTTATTATTAATTTTTTTTATCGTCTATCCTTGCATATATGAATCAGCGAAAGCACGCGGTCAGCTGCTGCGATCATGACGCCCGCCCCAAGCGCGGCGTGATAAATCGAACCAGGCTTGTGCAATCAAGCCATCACGGGCACTCTGCCAAGTTCGCTCCCCGCCACCACAGGAGCTATAAAAAGATAAACGCGCCATGATGTTATCGCTGCGCAGCATCTTGGCACGCTGCCAATGAGCTGTGGATGAGACGACCGAAACGGACTGACGCACGCCATCGACATGCAAGCGGAAATGCTCGCGATTTCCTGCCACCAGAAACCTTGTTTTGAGCTGCCGCAGTGGCTCGAGCAGCGAGAGGGACGCAGTTCCAACAAGTTTGAAAATTTTCGCTCTGTCGCTGCCGCTCGTCGCTGAGATCGCTCAGTCACTTGTATGTGAGCGAGCTGGCCTTAACGCATTTTTGTTTTCTTCAAATTCTCGGGTGCAAAAGTAGAGGGTGGGTTTATTATGCGAGTGGGTTGATTACGCGACAAATACGGTATCGTTTTTCAGCATCGTAAGTGCCGTCACAAGCCGATTTCTGTATATCGAATTATCGATATATCGAACTATTTCGAGATCCCCTTCGAGTTCGATATATCCGGGTTCGACTGTATATGCATGGTGCATTGTTTTCATTTAAAGCTGTCACTGGATGCTTCATAAATACAGTAGAACCCCGTTCATACATTTTTCACCGGTCCGAGAAAAAAAAGAAACGTAACAGCTGGGAAAACGCAACAGTGAGGAAGGCTCTGAAAAGGAACGAGAACGGTGCAGCTTTCACTTCAAACAGTGTATTTCCGCAAAGTGACATTAGGACTTAAAAAAATCAAGAATAGTGGACTGCCGTTTCTTTCGCTCGCTAGAAAACACCAGGCGCTTCTCAATAGCCTGGAAAGCCGCATTGCTGTCCACGTCGCTTTGAGGTGTGACATACCTACGGAGGAGGTCCAGAGCCGCGACCGCTTCTCCGAAGCTCGGATCTGACAAATCCTCAGAATCGCGTGGCTCGAGCTCGTCATCACAATCTGCGGCTTCACTCGCGACCGAGCTCGCAACAATATCACCGATACTCTGGCACTCCGATGTCACGACGGCAGCATCCACTGCGACGTAGTCGTCGTATGTGAGTCCCGTGGCACCCAGCGCATCCATCGCCTCAGTGAGCTCTTGATCGCAAGAGGCTGCTTCCGACTCCCCAGCGTCTGTGCCAGGAAATTCCCCTTTGCCGTCCGTGCGAAAGCCACACTGTGCGAAGCAGTGCTGTGCAGTTGATGCGGCCACTGCAGCCCACGCTGAAGCGACATAGTGCATAGCGTCAAGCACCGAAATGGTCGTAGGCTGCTGTCCATGATCAATATGCGCAAGACAGCGCTTCACAACACACCTCCGGTAGGAATGCTTCAGGCTCTTTATGACGCCGGCATCCAGCGGCTGCAGATGGCTTGTAGTGTTCGGTGGGAAGAACACAAGCTTGACGTTCCGAAGAAACTGCGGGTCTCTTGGGTGGGCAGCACAATTGTCTAGAAAAAGGAGAACACTCCTGCACTGGGATCCCATCTTGTTGTCGAAGTAGCGAAGAAATTCTTCGAACAACGAACACGCCATCCACGCACGACTGTTACTTCTGTAGCGACATAGCAGCAGGCGAGTGTTCTTCAAGCACCGCGGGTTCCGATATTTGCCGATTACCCATGGCTTTAACTTATCGGAACCATCCATGTTGCAGCAAAGGAGCACCGTCAATCGCTCTTTGCTGTTTTTGCCTCGATGACACGCGTCTCCTTTCAGGCTTAGGGACTTCGACAGCTGCACCCGAAAAAAAAAAGGCCCGTTTCATCAGCGTTGTAGATGTCACGAGGCGCATAGCCCTCAATTAGTATACAGTTGAATCCCGCTATAACGAAATTCACGGTGCACGAAAAAAAATTCGTTCTCGCGGAACTTCGTTATCGCAAAAATTTGACGTGAAACGCAGAAAGAATTGCCCAAGCAGCAGCAAAGGCGTTTAATGCCAAGAATCTGTAAGCTTGGTTTGCTTACGCTTCACGGCGAGCAACGCCGTCACGCGATTTTCGCACTCGGTCAGCAAACCCATTGCAACATCGTCGTCTCGGACAGCAACGAAATTCCTGATGACATCAAAAGCGTCCATCACCTGTACGGCGGTTGCCGCAGCCGGCGCTTCCTGTACGTCGTCGTCTTCTTCATCGGAAGAGTCCTTATCATTCCGGGCAGCTTTTATGATCTGCTCATCACTCACATCTTCGTGAACAACAACACAAGCGTCAGCGCCGATGTATTCGTCGAGCTCGAGATTAGGCGGCACGGTTCCTATTTCTCCCAGCGTTTTCCAGGCGGCCGCGATCCCCGGAGCCGGTGACGCCTTTTCGTCGTCGTCTGTAACGCCTGGTGTTAGGCCAGCAGAGTGTACGGGTCGACCTTCGGCAAATCCGGCGTGCCTGAAACAGTTCACAATTACTGAGCGCCCCAGTGTGCTCCAGGCAGCAGACATAATCTGCAGTGCCACGTACAAGTCCACCTTCGTGTCTCGGCCGGTTTCAGTGTTAAAAAGCAGCCGCTGAATTAACCTCCCGCGGTAAGCGCGCTTCAGGCTAAGAATCACGCCCTGATCGAGAGGCTGTAAGACAGACGTGCAATTGGGAGGGAAAAACCTCAGCTCCGTGTTAGTGAGCTTGACTTCGTCGGAGTGATGCGCTGAACAATTGTCCAAAAGCAAGCAAACTTTACGGCCCTGCCGCTTCATGTCGCGGTCGAATGCCATCATCCACTCGGTGAAAATAGCGCGGGTCATCCATGACTTGTTCGCCTTGTACTGCACAGGTAGGCTACGAGTTCCCTTAAAACAGCGCGGCTTGGCACTTTTGCCTATGACTAACGGCGGACGCTTGTCCGAGCCATCCATGTTTGTGCAAAGCAACACTGTGATGCGTTTTTTGCTGTGTTTGCCGCCGTGACAGCGCTGCCCCTTGAAGTCGAGCGTCCTAGCCGGCAACATCTCGTAGAATAGCCCGATCTCGTCGGCGTTGTAAATGTCTGCAGGCGCGAAGTTGCTTAAAATTCCGGCCATGTTACTCGCCTTCCAAGCAGCTGCTCCGTCCACGTCTGCTGACATTGACTCGCCGCACAACACTTTTCCAACGATGTTATGGCGGGCCTTGAAACGGTTTAGCCAGCCAATGCTGGCTTTAAAATCATCAATGCCAAGTAGGCATGCATAGTTCAAGGCTTTCTGCTGGACGATGCTTCCGGACAGGGGGACGTTGCTGGCTCGTGCTTCCACAAACCACGCATGCACTACTTTGTCCAACTCTTCATGGAGGGGCCGCGTCACCTTTTTGTGCTTCGAGGATGTGCCTGAAGCAAGTGCCATTCTCACGCTGTCCTTATTGCCTAGAATCGTTGACAGCGAACTTGCAGGAATTCCGAAGTCTTCAGCAATTGCCGCTTTCTTCCTTCCGCTTTCTGCTTGGGCGATTATTTGAGCTTTTTGCTCAAGGGAAAGAGTTTTGCGTTTTTTCACTTGCGTTGCCATCGTGTCCTGCGGATGAAAACTCGTCGTTGTCGAAGAGAAAGGCAGCGAGTGAACAACGCGACCACGACACAAAGCCAAAATGGCGGAACTGCAATCACGTGATTTCATGCTTAATGTGGCTTTGGATTTGACTTGGACTTCTCGCCAATAAAACTAGTTTCGGTTTCGATTTTGAACGCGAAAATTTCGTTGAAGCGGAAACGCTCTGCAAAAATGGTTCGTTGTGCAGAGAAATTTAGGCCATTAATTCTTATAGGATACTCGCGGGGAATAAAAAATTATTCGTTGTCGCGGAAATTTCGTTGTGGCGGTATTCGTTGTGGCGGGATTCAACTGTAGCAGATAGTGTGGCCTTCCAATCGTCGACTGTTGCCAAGTTCACACTTGCTGATTCACTGCTTACTGCCTTGTACGCAATGCCGTGCCTCTTCCGGAAACGGTCGATCCAGCCATTCGACGCCGCAAAGTCCGTGATGCCCAGTCTGTCGGCGATGTCCACTGCCTTCTCGCGCAAAATGCTGCCATCAAAGTTGACGTCGGCAGCGCGAGCTTGCTTGAACCAGGTCAGAAGAGCCTCGTCGGGGTCTCCTTACTTGGCCCCACGAGCCTGCTTAGCTTTCGGGCCGAAAAACGCTGCACTGCCTTCAATCTCGGCCCGCTTTGAGACGATGCTGTGAAGCATCGATGGTGGCAGACCAAGGTGTTTGGCAATATCAATTCTTTTCCGCGCTGGCTGCCTTCCGCTTGCGCGACACCATCGAAGAACGTCAGATCACGATCGTCGGATACAAAGGACGAGGGTTAGTTCAACTGGTTCACGACCGGCTTTGTCGTGGACTGGTTCGACGGATGGATGGATGGATGAAGCTGAACCCTTTGAATCGGACGGTGGCGGTGCACGCCACCTAGCCGGCGTTCACGAGGCAGATGGCCATCTAGTGGCGGCCTCACCAACTCGCGTACGGCTTCTTGAAGTTCCATAGCCAAGCCTAGCCAAGACTCTTCAAAAGTCAAAATGGTGGTCGGTGCGCGTTGCCTCAGGTGGGTTCGCGGTGACCAGTTGCGACGTATTATGCGGAGACGTTTTCACAGCTACAACGTAACAACGAGGATCCCAATACATTGGATCCTACGGGAGCAATGCCAGACCAGATGAAAGCGCCGAAACAGCCGGGAAAACGTAGCAGTGAAGAACGTAACAACAGGGTTCTACTGTAAACGGCAGAGTGACATGTTTAAAGACCTCCCAACCTTTGCGCCCATTGCCAAGAAAAAGTGTCCCCTTGTATAGTCCATTATGGTAGCATGCAGCTAAATTGGCCGTCATGCATGCGTGCCAACCTGCCGATGTGAAAGCACAAATAATCCCACACAGAGAATATACAAACAAGTGTGAGTGGAAAAAAACTCAAAATAGTTCCCAAACTTGCTATCGAGCTTGCAAAGGGACATCTCCCTTGAGTGGTCAGAAGTACTAAATCAGCACTGGGAGTGCATGCTTTTTCTTCTTTTTCAGCAGTTGAATGCAATACCGATAATGTCAGATACAGTCAAACTTGGATCAACCTTCATGTAGTGAATTCCATAATATTGCAAAGTTCCTCATTCCCTGACGCTGCTCCGTTTGAAGTGCGCGCATTCTAAAGCTTCATGTAACAAACATGTTTTGGCAATCGACCTTGACTATGGCGATTCTCTCTCCTGTAGTGCTAAGTTACTAGAAATTAAGCAGGACAGGGCAAAAGTTTCATGATGATAACGCAGGAACTGACGTGAGAATAACATATTTGACTGCAAAGGTGGTTTGGTTTGGTTTGTGGGGTTTAACGTCCCAAAGCGACTAAGGCTATGAGAGACGCCGTAGTGGAGGACTCCAGAAATTTTGACCACCTGGGGTTCTTTAACGTGCACTGACATCGCAGAGCACACGGACGCCACTCCGTTTCGCCTCCACCAAAACGCAGCTGCCGAGGCCGGGATTAGATCACACGCCCTTGGGCATAGTAGTCGAGTGCCTTAACCGCTATGCCACCCCAGCGGGGTTGACTGCAAAGAGTGACTGCAGTTGATACAATGCGGCACGGTCCAGTGCCGACAGTACATCTACATGGCAAACACGAAGCACTCCACTTTTTGGACATGGCATTACAATAGCTCATGCTTAACAAAAGTAGCAAAAAAATAACAGGAATAAGAAAAAGAACGGAAAGGGGGGGGGGCAAGCAGAGCATGCCCATTGCTGCCACATGGCTGCTCCTGAGATTCTAGCGCTGATAAAACTCTCGTCTGTACAGTCAAATCTCGATATAACGAATTGCGCGGGACCGCAAAAAATCATTCGTTATTTTGAAATATCGTTGTAATGAAAAATCTGCGATTATAAGCCGGTGGTCAAACCTAGATATGCAAATGACGTATCTTGTCAGTGGGCATGTGTGTAGAAAAGCAAAGCTGATTTATTTGAAGAAATCAATTATTTTCTTCTGCCACGTGCAGCAAACACAACCGTGCATTACATTACATCACTACAGCCCATACACCTTCCACTTTGCGGAACACCTCGTCTAATGCGTGATCGCACCGCGCGATGAAAGCACTTACTTTGTCCATGTGCAAAAAAAAAAAATCAAGAGTTCGATATGATCTCATCTTCAATGCTCCCTGAAGTTTGAAAATCTTGTCTTGGTCTTTCAAAAGATTGCGGCGGTCGATGGGGCAATGCTACCTGTCTGTAGAGGCCGAATCGCTTTTTCTCTGCGCCGATTTCTTGCAGTGAAAGCGGCTGCGTTCATATCTTCTTGGCACTTCGCTGGCTAATATCATTGCTCTCGTACAAACTTCGCAATAAGAAAATCCGCAGCATTAAAAAAAAAAAAAAAAAAAAAACACTTCCAGCACGCTTGAACACACGAACGACTGACCCGCGTACGACACACAAGAAAAAATGCGCAGGTGGCTAGGCCTTCTGGCTACTGCGTAATAAACCACAGCTTCGTGGTGGCGCTAGAAGCTGGTACTAGATGTGCTGATGGTGATAGCTACATCCCACGGACCATACATACAGAAACGGCGGTTTCTGTTTCACTCGAGAGTTGCAAGCTGCGGCGCTGTTAATTTTAGCCGAATTCGTAATACTGGTGTTCCAAAATTATAGAAGAAATAAAATATGTTCGTTATTCTAATATATACGCTATTTTGAAATTCACAATTCTGATATAGTTTTACATTGAAAACATAGCAAATCTGCCGGGGATTCTTAAAAAATTCATTAATGTGGTGTTTGTAGTAACGAGATTTCAGTGTAGTCAGAGCAGCATAAAGCACTGGCAACGTGATGGAAAAGTACAAATTACTTTTTTTACCGCAATTTTAATAACCTATTATGTTGCACTGGACTTTTTGTTCCTCGATGTTCAGAAGAAAAGTTTTTCTGAAACAACTAGAAATGAGTGGAGTTCAGTTTTGTCACAGCTTGGCACTGTGCCAACTTCCTGGAGAGCGTCATCCCCAATAAAGTTCTTCTCAAAAGATAAACACATGGAGATGGGAAATGTTATCTGCACTGCATAGCTTCTTAGGAGGCTGCCAAGTAGGGTGGCTAGAATATGAGGTGCGACAACTGCATTGCCGCTACCACTGCCAAGCAAGGCCCCATTGTGCGTTCCTGCCGCTTGGGAAAAATCGGTGCTTGCACCGGGAACGCCCCTAGCCCAGAAGCGCCAGCTCGGCAGACTCGCAGGCATCGTACCTCATAGCTATCGTAGTAATTCGTAGGTCATGGCACTATGCAAGGTTTGTTTAGCTAGCGCTAGTCCATTTTCCTTGCATTTACGCAATCCTTCAGTGTAGATGGTGTGAGTGGCTGTCATCATTCCTTGACACTCAGCGGCCGCCAATGTGAAGAAAAAATCCAAAAATGGTGTGCCAGGCTGCGTTACAAGTCATGCAGAGAACCTGCCAGCAAAGTGACAAGTAGGCACGAGCCACTGCAAGAGAATTCTGGACTTTGTGAAAGGCATTTTGGTCCAGTTAGGCTATGTGTTCTGGCAGTTCTCATAATCCAATGCTTAGACTACATGTGGAAAAAACTGTATGGTCTAACAACCGGAGGCGACACGCAGGCTATGAGGGAGGCTGTAGTGGCGAGCTCAAGGTTAACCGAGATGCCCAGAGCTTTCTGATATTAACGGACATTGCAAGCGCACGGATATAAGTTTTGTGTTTTGCCTAGTGAGCCAGGATGAAGTCCATGCAACAAGGCACGATGTGTGTTAGCTTTTTAAGTTGTAATTGTGCTGTGGTTGTCATTGTAATCAAGCCCGCAAAGTTTTCCTGTAGCAGAGGCTATGCTGAGTTTTTAAAATTTCATGTAGATTTATTAGCTCTGACAAGCTTAGTGCATGCATGTCGTGAATGGAAAGGAAATCTTCATGCCATGTGATGTTCCTGCATGCCCTCAAAGCTGGTGCTGTCTCGACAATTTTTCCAAATGTTCCCAAATACCCAACAAAGAATCTCCAAAAAGAATGTAAAAAAGTGGAACAACATCCTCCTGCACTTGCGAAAGAGAGCTCCAGAAACCCTGAATAGTCAGCATGTGAATAAGTTCAGCTTACTTCCGATTATGATATGGGTAGAACGATTGATGATTGGTCTTCTGCTACGATCGAAGAACTGGTCGCGCCAAACATTCCAACACAAAAATGTAGTTCCTACCAAACAGCTGAGATTCATTAAAAAAAAAAATGACTCTATTCAAGTTACCTTCCACTTTTTGAAATTGAGGAACAATTAAAACTCATCACCAAATGCACTATCTTCCTCACTTTTCAACGTCACTGCCGGCGTACCAGAGCACCTTAACATTTGAACCCCCTTTTCCAATTTTCCGTTTTTTCCAGTAATGAAATATTTGATCAATTACGCCCTCTAAATTTTCTTAGCATCATCAAGCATTGGCTTTTCATTCTGAGCATTTGGACACATCTGAGCCCCCTTTTGCAATTTAATTTTTTTTTTGTTTCTTTAATTCATCAATTAATTAATTCCAATGATTTCATTATCTTTTCATTGCCTATCACGCACAAATAAATAGAACCAAAAATAGAACCAAAAATTACTATGAAAGGATTTTTTTGCGCAGCCACCGATTATTTTCTACATGCTGTGCCAACAACCAAGCTGACAGCTTTTCGACTTAATGAGCTGTATAAGCTATCGCGTAACAAATCCTCATTCTACTGCCAGGAAAAAAAGATACCATTCTGCATCTAGTGCTCCAGCGGAAGAATACTAACACGATCAAATCATTCCGGCCGACCGGAGCAGTACAGATACTGCAAGAAGCAACGGCGCTCCCGCCGGAACTACAGTCAAACCCGGATATATCGAACTCGAAGAGAATCGCGAAATAGTTCGATACATTGATAATTTTATATACAGAAATCGGCTTGAGACGCCGCTTGCAACCGTGAAAAATGATACCGCATTTGTCACGTAATCAATCCACTCGCATAATGAACCCACACCTCCCCTTTTGCCCATTGAGCAACTCAGCGGCGAGCGGCAGTGACAGAGCGAAAAATTTCCAACTTGTCGGAACTGCGTCGCTCGAGCTGCCGCGACAGGTCAAAACAGATTTGCGTCGCCGCAGCAGAAATTGCGAGCGTTTTCGCTTGCATGTGAAACAGCCTTCAGTCGGTGGCGCATCTCTCCATTTTCGTCGTCTCATCCACACCTCATTAATTGGCAGCACAGCAAGATGCTGCGCAAAGATAACGTCATGGCCTGTTTATCTTTTGTACTTTTGATAGCTCCTGCGGTGACGGGGAGTGAACTTGGAGGAGGCTTGATAACACAAGCCTGGTTCGATTTATCACTCCACACTTGGGGCGAGTGTAGCTCACTGCCACAAATCATTGAAAAACAAAGTGTGATAGATGCAAATGCCGTTTGAAGCGAACAATGCTAAAAGCTGGTGTCATGATTGCAGCTGACTGCGTGCTTTCATTGATTCATAAATGCAAAGATAGACGACTCTCGCACACACATACACACACACAAAAAAAAAGAACTGCCGCTTCTTAACGTTCGCAGCCGCCATAGCTTACACTACGGCGCACATTTAGCACGACAAGATTGATCTACTCTCGAAAAAAAAAAAAAGATCTGCCAGCCTATGCATGTTCAGCTTGACGACACAAGACGCGCATCATATGTCAGTCGCCGCGTGCAGTGGATTCACAAAACCCACTGGAGAAAGTGTCCAACGTTCTGTCTGCAACGGGCCAAGCTGACTTGTTAGCGCATGCATAGTGCGCGCTGCTGCGAACGAAGACCGGGGATGAGAAAAGGAGAGAGAAAGCGCGGCAGAAGAATGGGCACATCCTTGTGCTACGCTCTATCGTGTTTTTCCCCTCTCCCAGTTCCCTCTCGTTTCTTCATGCACATGGCTTGCAAACGTCACGTGCTGGTGCGTGGCAAACGATCATCGCAGATGCGAAGCACTTTTGGGAAGAGGGTGCGGTACTGCCCTAGACCAGCAGTTGCCGAACTGGCTAAACTTTGTTCCCTCTCATTCCTTCCACACATGGATTGAAAACGTCATGCGGCATAAGGCAGACGGTGATGCGATCGTCTTTGGGGAAGGCGCACCTTCCAGTGCGTAATGCGGAGTTTGATATATCAGTGAAATTGAGTTCGATATAAGACGCAGCTTTCCTATACTTTTACACGGCATTTTCAAGGGGATATTCTGCGAGTTCGATATAACCAAAATTTGAATTATCTGGTTTCGACTGTATAATTGGGCTTAAATGAAGCGTTTTTCTTGTTACTTAGCCGCGCTTTGGCTCAAAACTAGTGAAGTGCCTGCTTGGCACGCTAAATGGTGCAGCATTTCCGTCATCACACAAACCACAGTCAGAGTGTAGGGGTATGAAAAGATGTTCATGTCAACTGAGGTGTTGCTGCACACTAAAGAACCCCCAGATGTCTGGAAAGGGGCCCAGAGCCCGCTTCTTCACTTTAGGAAGGGCTTGCAGGGCAAGAAGGAAAAATCTCGGAGATCAAAGCAGACGGCACTTACTGCGCGAGAAGATCTCGATGGGGTTCCCTCCCCAGGGCCAACCTTTGAACTGCCATGCTGGTCCTTGCACAAACACAGCAACCACTCGCTCCCTGGAAGAACAAACATCAACTGTCACAATACTCTACTTGCACAATGCCAAGAAAGGTTGGCACTCCTCTAGAATCACTCCAAATCCACTTGAGGTCCCAATGCAATTCAGGCTGTGAGGGATGCCACTGAGGAGGGCTCTGGTTATTTCAGCCACCTGGGGTTCTCTAACATGCACCTGAAATGTGGTTGCTGTGGCTGGGATCGAATCAAGCCCTCCGGGCTCAGTGCATCAGACACTCCTCGGTGGGGTTCCAAACCATCTGAATTAGTCTTTCAATGTAACACAGCACAATCTATTACATTAGTTCATAAAAAGCGGTTAACTAGATTTCAACAAGACTAGCCATGTTGGCACAACTAATATCGATCGTGTGGAAAGCATAACCAAGATATCGCCCAAAACTTGGCACCCAAGATAGGTTAGAAATTTTCACTCCCAATTGGGGTCTGAAGGTCCTCCCTCGATAGTGTTTCAGAGTAAAGGATGCTTCTTTAAGTGTTCTGATTTAAGCTACTATGGTCGCCTAGAAGCTGGAGTGCTTGCTGGCTTTCTAAGTACAAACTGGTAAAGCCAGGTGTGGCAGTAGCAAGCTACCATCGCTGGCACTCTGCAGCACATCAGAGAAGCTCTCGTCAAAAGATAAACAGACTAGCATCTAGGTGCGCTGCCAAGGTCTGTGCCGTGGACGGCAACAACGGTATGAAACTGGGGAATGTGTTAAGAAAAGCCCGACATCTGAAAAAAAAAAAAAAAAAAAAAAAAAAAACAGACAAAAGAAGGGTAGGTTCATTAAGCAAGTCAGGGGTGGGATGGCCAAAATAGGTATAGAAGCAGCTCCTGGAGCAGAAAAATGGATTATTATTTAGCAGAAACATCAGCATTTTGGAGCAACTTGAGAGCACAGGCAATGTAAATTGAAACAAACGCACATGCCTCCCTCCAAGCACTGATCTCACGACTCACAATGAACTAATAAGCAGAGTGCTTAGCAACACTGATCTTGAAAGGTTTCCACAGCTAGATTCAGACGCATCAAAATCTAGTGTGTGAAAAATCACTATCAAAATTCTTATAATCGCCAGTTTAAAAATTAGAGCCACCAGCTGGCAGACTGCACTACACAGTACTCCATGAGACAACCAACATCAATAAATTTTATCAATCGATAATTCTTATCAATCAATCAATCAATCAGCGCTTAGTATGCACTTCAAACATGTGCCTTTCACCAGAGCTTCTGATGCTTCTAGCCAATGTACACACATACATCTCAGAATGTGAAGCTACAGAAAGGACGAAGTCTGCTTTCAGCAAAAACAATACTGGCCTGGCCAAAACAGAAAAGAAACAAGCGAGTGCTTCAACCATTGCTCATGGATTGTTCACTGAGGGCGACAGCCCTGGGGCTCAAAAGTATCAAATTTGTTCATTGCAAATGGAAGGTTTTTGGATAAACAAAAAGCACAGGGAGAATAAAAAATGTCTTGCTAAACAAACCCATGAAAACTGAATGTTACTGTTTTCAACGAAATAGGTAAAAAAAATATTGTTCGCTCGAGATAAACTGCATAACCAGAATGTGAATCAGAGAATTTTGGATGACACTTTTCCTTTTTGCCATATCTCACTGGCAAAAAATTGTGCCAATTACTTTCGCTTTACTTAAAAGAGCGGCTTTATGATCGCCGACTAGTCTTTTTAGGCTTTCAGTTTGTCGCACAATATAAATTCCGTGCTCTCGGCTTCAGCACTATTTTCCTTTTCTCTGCACTCACTTGGGGGCTATAACTGCACTACCTGTGAGCCAAAGTTCCCTAAGCAGCACAGGCACACATGGCAGCATTTTTACCTAGTGGTGCTTGTACTGTTAACGCAGTAAATAAAATAGAGCACACGGAATGCTGAGCTGCTATAGACCGTTTTACCGAGAGCAAGCAAGAGAGGAAGAAGATACTCTCTAACCAGATTCATTGCGCCGGTTCATTGTTGCCAGTACCGAGTGGGCTATGCATGAAGCGTATGCATAGAAGAGTGGCCTCCCACCTTGGTATACTGTCGTCTGAGACTTAAATACCTTTAATAGCGCCCTTTTAATGGTAATGTCAGTGGGGCAGCAATCGTGTTCGTGGACTGCACAAACAATCAAAGAAATCGCAAGATGATTGTCGAGAGTGTATGCAGGAAGCATGCAACGACAGTCCGAGTGCGGCTGTGATATGTTTCTGCTTCACCGCTTTCCAGTCCAATTCGCCTATGAACTCTTTGTGCAAGCCAAACAGACTTAGTACCAGCGACGAACTCGTGAATATGATGCCCATTTTACTTCCTCCGACGAAGTAAACACGAACGCCGGGCAGGCCGTGCCTCCTGCAAGCCCTCCGTGCCAACGATACAGTGGATCTCTTCCGCAAGCGTCAGAAGCCCGTGCTAAAATCTGTTCTTCACTTAAACAATAAGCTGACAACAAATAAAATTCTTGCGGATGTCAGTACTGTGTTGTTGATAACTGCAATACAAACAAGTTTCTCAACACAGCCAGTGGTCGTCTGCACGCTGGCTCCGATGTTAAGGCGTCACCGAAATTTACACTTTTCTTGTACTGATACAATGGGATTGACAGTAAGGCAGTTCCACGAGAGACCATTTACTCTAGTGCTGAGAAATTACAGAGCGCCGTCGGATGTGCCTTCGATGCGAAACATTTTAGGCCTAGCGACGACTAGGGAATACAGTGCAGTCCACTTGTAACGATACTGAGAAAACCGGAAAATTCGATCATTATAGCCAATTATCATTATATCTGGACCTGCGAAAAAAAGAAAAAGAAAAAAAAAATAAAATAAATAAAGCACACCCACATATTTTCCCATACATGTAGGGCCTACTAATAGCGACGAGTAAATCTGGTTGAACAATGCTAGTCATTGTAAAGAGCACTAAACACTTTATTACGGTATACATCAATAGCCATAAAATAACTTCAGCATAATTAAAGAGTCTGAAATTTGCGCTCGCTTGAGCAGCAGCTGAAGCTTGACAATCACTGTGAGCGTGTACTATGCTGGCGGCATTCCTTTCTACGTGCACGAAACCGATTAGCGCCTGGATGAACTGAAGGACATCCCCAGCCTTGAAGATCGTTAAAAATCGTAGAGTGCGAATGTCCGTATTTTTCCATGGGGCTTCCAACCTTGAAACTCTGCCCGAAATCCCGATGAATCTGCCGTTTCATCTCGTGAGCTATAGTATCTGGTATCGTTATAAGTGGACTGCACAGTAGCGCTCGGCAAGAATGCCGTCATCCGCCGCGCCAGCGGGTGGCGCCGCTTTCGTAAGCGCTGATGTATGTGCTGCGAATTTGTTGCCTTCGTTTATAGTGCAGCCGAGAGCGCACATTTTTCGACATTTTGCTCAACAATATGTCGTGCAAACGATGCTGCTACGACGATACGGGGACACAATGTTATTGCGCCGCCGGACTTCCACCAAGGCTGCATAAAAACGTCCACGGATATATGCTACTTTAGATCCTACTTCTTTTGCTCTTGAACCGTGGTTTAACTTGGAAAGTATGCATTGTTGAAGCAGGACAGCTCGAACATATGCTTTTCGCACTTGGCCACCAGCGCACCAGAGACACGCATATATTCGCCAAGCTTATGTGATAGCAGCGGTTAGCGGCGTAACCGCGGAGAGCAAATGTAAATGAATGCAGCGCAACATTGAATATAAATATGCACTGTTGAGAGGAAATATGACATGAAATGGGTCGCACTTCACGTTAAAGGCCCACTGTCCACCCTCCGGTCGAAAATATTTTCTTCCCCGGTGACTGTGAGACTTCGCACCTAGAACGCAAGGCCACAAAATGTTTTTGAAAAGAGTAACTAATAACGCAGTTACAGCCACCGCAATCACCCGATTCTGTCATGCCTCTCTCCTTCCGTTCCCTCGCAAAGGTTTTTCACTCTCCTGCCCGAGGTCGTCTAGCCTCCGCAATAGAAATTCCCCTTCCTCCTCCGCGTTTGGCGGGAGGTGGGGCGTGGCTCTCCGCGAGCGCGAAAAAAAATACGGTCGAGGGAGCGCGCGCCGCTGGGTTCAGTCTGGCCGTGGCGAGGGAAAAGCGCGCTGCGAGCGGTAGACACCCATCCTTCTCCCGTCAGTCAGCGAGACGGACCAATGGACATCGTTCGCGGTACGTACGTCATTGCTGTGGCCCGTCGGGCCAGCGCAGGAAACAGGGAAGCTGGCTTCCCGGAGGAGAGCATGAGAGAGCTTTGCATTGTATTTTCGATGCTTTGCGGCGCGCGTGTCACTGTAGCATTTTGCACAGACTCTCTCCGGTACCTGATCGAAACACTGGGCTCCTTTGCTTAAAAGGGCCTTCCCTGGACAGTGGCCCTTTAAGGGGGGACCCGGGTCTTTACAGCCGAAAATCGGTCAGAAAACCGGATTTTCAATCTTCTCGTTTTCGCGATTCTGAGATCTTTCCGCAGCTATCTCCGAAGTTTTGTTGAAAAATATCGCCTAATTCGCGTGTTACAGCGTTCCAAAGACGAGAATCTGCGCGTGTGGGCCTTTAAACTGAGGTCAAATCGTGCCGATTTTCGATCTCCCGCAGTTCGAGAAATATGCGATCTTCGGGCATAATCTTGGTGTCGTTCGAAAGATCGCGATTCAGGCCATTCCTTTATCTCGGTAGGTGACCATGAGCGAGCCCACCGAAACGGAAAACAAAGGAACAAAACTGCGTGAAACACGCCCTGCTACTGGACTCCCACCGCACGTGAGCAAAAGGCGAGCTTTGGTTGGTTGGCGGCGTCGACTGCTCGCGGTACGGCGCCATTTTGAAAAGGTCTCTCCTTTAGGCCTAGTCGGCCTAGCGCCGTTCCCTCATCGTAACCACAACACGAAATGTGCAATACTGAGATTCACGCTTCGTTATTAGCCTAAAAAAACGTAGCGAGAGGAGATAAATGCGCCGGGGACGCTGCATCGCTGCATCTGGTTATTTGCAATCAATGACTAAGCGCCCACCGACGCTCCGCGTCGAGTCCGCGATGGCCTGATAACGGCGTAGCATAGCCGGTCGTGCTCAGTGCGATAGCGAGGAGCGGCACGATCTGCCGCGTACGGAATCGTGAGGGTGCGGATGAGCAAATGCAGCTTTCAACGCCGGAATAGATCGTCCTATGAGGCAGTGCCGCGACCAGCCGCAGCGGAAGTCACGAAGTAGCGTCCCGCGACTCGCGGAACATAGAGAAGATTGCGCGGAATCCCAAATCTTGTCGAAATAAACTTTCTTCTGAATGCTACGCGGTGCAAGACGAGCAACGGTCGCTTATCACTAGTTGCAGGCCAACTGCGTTTACTGCATGAATGTGAGAATGGTGATCGCACGCCAGAACTTGGCACCAACTTTTGCGGAGGTCACGATGCAAATGCACTCGTCTTGGTGGCGGCCTCCGGATCATGCGTTCCGTTCGCCGGAAATTTTATTCTTCGAGGCCGAATTATATCGATTGTAAATGATGCTTGACATCAGAAGCTAGTCAGAACCCACTTTAATGAGTTACTGTTAGCTTTGGTGCTTCAAAAATTTATCAACACGTTTTTCCTCAATTTCTCAAAATCAAAATATTGAGGACGGTACATGTTTGGAGGTGCGATATCTCTGGTTCTACTTATGATATTGCTATAATTCCTTTTGCACCAGAAAGGTAAACTCATGTACAGTACAAAAATATTAATGAATTTATGGTATTTAATAAGGAAAGTTTTTAAAAATTTCATGTTTTCTGGAGTGTCAAGGTGGCTTTTTGGTCTCTGAACTTTGACAAGGTGTAACTTTGGTTAAAATGGAACCAGGACATTCAATCTTGATTTTTGCATTCTCTGCGTGTTCTAAATTGATTTGATACGTCAGTTTTTATTATAACTCCTGTAGTTTTACTGACAGCTCTCCTCCAAACAAAGAACATAAAATGCTCAATACCTTCAGAACTAAATGGCTTACATAAAATTAATGTACATATTTGAAACCAGCACAAAAAGCTGCATAAATGGTGCAATTTTCATCAAAAGCTACCAGTAAATAAAAAATATTGTCTCAAGACCAGGGTCCCCCTTTAAGGGGAGATGCAGGTCGAAAAACGCGGGTTTTTTTCGAAAATGACTGATTTTTTGTTTTTACTTGTTTTGTCAAGTTTAGTATCTCTACCAGGCCGCGGAAAGTCAGGGGCACTTCCGTCCCGTCTAATTCTCCCAAGCGGGGGCGAAAGGAGGAAAGAAAAAGATGGGAGGAGGACTTCCCCCTCGCGCCTAAATTTTCCCCTCGCACTGACGGCGCCGCCGACTGCGCTGCGTGGCTTGCTTGGTCCTCGCGTGAACCGCTGCAACCGTTACGACTCCGCTCGTTTTGAATTAGAACCGTCGTCTGCGTCGGTCATCTGCGTAGCCTAGCGCTGTGAATGCCCTGCGTGTTGGCTTATCGGCCAAAGTCGTGATTTTTCGTCGCGGTTCTTTTACTCTGTGCATCTCATTCCTGCTGGCTCTTCGCCCCTTTGCGAGACGAGAGACTTGTCTGCGTGCACCTCCAGTTCAGTGGACCCATCTCGTCTGCTGATTGTGCTGGCCATTACAGTCGGCGATATCCGCTGTGTTTCGTGTTGTTGAACTTGTTACCTTCATATACTGTGGAGAGACGTGTTTTTCGAAGAAGACGGTTCTTCCAAGAAGGGTAGTGTAAATTTTTAATCATGCATTTTGGTTATGTATAGCACAGTGACATGTGATTACTTGCATCAAATACCAACCACTAGGTAACTAGAACGCAGGTATTTGCTCATGTTTCTGCATTGCTTCGATGGTATGGAATGCGTAGAATGAATATGTGCATCATTTATTTAATTTCATATCAACTGTACACATGCTGACAGAAGCAGTGCCGGCAAACTGGGTTCTTTTGTAGTGATTAAGCAAGCATGCAAGATTACAATGTTAGCGCAGAACACATAAAAACACTACTGTAAACTGTTAGCTATGTAAAGTGCGTGTGTGTGAGGGATACCTTGTCGCATCTTTTTATTTTCTGTTTCACGTGCAGTTAATAAAAAAGAAACAATATCTGCTGTTCTATGTGCTATTTCTTGCAGCGGTCGGGTACGCTTGCTCGCGAGCGCCTGCGCCCTTGAGAGCGCTATGCTTGTGGTTTTTCTTTCCATCACACTGTTCCTACCGCGAGCAGATCGCGCCGCGGCAGAACGATGATGCGGTAGAAAATTCACGAGCAGAGCGTGAAAATTCATGAGCAGCTAGTGCGATTTTCCATCAATTATTGGACTCCACAAGCCAATGCATCATAGCTTGGCACATCCAGAGAAATAACAATGCAGAAACAAATGTCCTTGAAGCTGACTGCGCAAGCGAACGCAAATCGCCGCACACTGAAGAAAAAAAGCGCATGTCTGAGTCCACTCCCAAGGGTCATGAGAGAGCGACATATGCTGCAGGAAGTTTCTAGTGCCAGTGGCTGCTTTATGGACAATTTTCTTCTTTTGTTCCAAAGTTTGATAGGAATTGAAGCCCTCTTTTTTAAATAAACATGCAATTTTAACTTCAAATGCATTTTTCTCAAAATGCAATTTTGGGCAATTTTCAGCGTTTGCCCTTCATGTTTTTGGTACTTCTGATGCTCATATCTGAATAAAATTTTGCACACATTTTCTCTGAGGTGTGAGGAGTGCCGTTATCTCTTTCAAAAATAAATACTGATCAAATATTTACAAAACAAAAAAATAAATAATTACCACATGGTGGTGTCTTGACAATGTAGACTTGCCAGGTTCAAATTTTTCACGTCGTTAGTATACTTTATATGTACTTTATTATTAGTTTTTGGCACTCTACAGTTTATATGGATCAAAATCAGCCAACAACAATGTGTGTTTATGGAAGTTTAGTATGACAAAGAAGGGGGGCAAAAGAGTGTATATTTTACACACTGCCACTGAACAGAACAAAAACTATGCAACTTACAATAAAACTAATCCACCTTTTGCGAGAGTTTTCCGCGCATGCGCGAAGTCGTAGCGGCGACCGATGGAAACACATTGGGCGGCGTCGACGGCGTTTCTCAGCGCCGCCAGTGCACGGGGGCTGGCGGCACCGGGCGGCACGGTGGCCATCACAGGCTTGGCTAAGCGATGTCAACCACATCTGCCGCGTACGGTTGCCACTCTCTAAGCGCGCCAAGATGCAAGACGCGGTTTTTCAGGTTTCCTTCGCCGAGCCGCGGCCAACAACGACGTGAAGCTACAATTAGGGCTACCAAGCGTCAAGATGTGAATGGCCGACTTTAGCTACCTACTGCGTACTCTCGACTGTGCGAAAAACACTTTGTTACAAGTATGTATGCATCTAAAGGAAATGTGCATAATGAAAAGTATCTACCGGAGTTTGCACCAAGCCTGTAACCCACCAGTGATAGCCGCAATGAGCATTTGTTCGGCGCGTCTGATGGCGATGTATTTTGTCGTTTGTTTTCTTTATGTACGAAGGGGCCAGGTAGCGCTGATATCACAGGTGGCTGTATGCGCTAGACCGTAATATTTAGCATGTTTTATCGCGACTGCCGCCTGACTAAAGAGAAAAGAAAAATTGGGCGTTTGTTGTGATGCACCGCCGTTCACGAGCCGAGTGGTTGAGCTGGTCATGAGGCTCGCGAACGGCAGTGCATTAAAACGTATTTTTTTTTTCTTGTTAGGCAGTCACGATAAAACATGCTAATATTACGGCCTAGCGCACAGAGCCGCCTGTGATATCTAAGCTACCTAGCTCTTTCGCACATAATGAAAGGAAAGGACAAAATACATCGCCTTCAGGCCCCGGCGCAACTAAAGCAATCACACACCGAAGAAATCCTCATTGCAGCTATCACTGGTGCGTTACAGTCTGGGTAAAAACTGCAGTAGGTACTTTTCATCATGCATATTTCGTTTAGACGCATACATACCTGTAGTATCTGTGTTTTTGCCTCTCGGAGCATATGACGCACTTGACACTTGCACAAGGCACAGTATTTTTTTTTTAAATTAAAGGCGCGCCTTCGTGCACGCCAAACCATCCGGATTTTGATCCTTTGGTGTACACAATCAGATGCCCTTCGTTAGGGAGCTTGATAATCGTCGTCTACGTCCAACCGTTTGCAACGGCAAGGAAACCGCCCGGCACAATAAATGAGTCTCCTGGAGGGTTCATGCTCGTTCACTTGCAGAGTGGATCGCTCTGGACGTAGAACAGGGTTGGTTCTTGACCGAGATGCGCATCCGATATGTAGGAGATTCACATGTGTCACCAAGTTGTTGATTCCGCAGAAATCGCGGCGGAGGCAGAAATGAACGTTGGAGATCCTTTCACAACAGAATGACCATTCTCTGCGCACCGAGAACCTTTTCACCACTGCGACCACATCCGTTCTGACTCCTGAGGCCAGAAACCGGCTACAGCGCTGAATCATCCATTGCGAGAAAAATGCAGCGCGTTTCCTGCAGGTGTGCATTCCGGCCGGGACATTGCCCTTTTCACGGGGTGTGTATATGTGCCTCTCTGCCGATCTTCGTAGATGAAATCCTATAGCTGCACGGTTGTAGATGACGCGAGGAGGAAGCGACGCCCATTGCACCATGCCGGCGCCGCGGTGACCGCATTGTGCTCGGTAACTCAAGACACCCCGCGCGTATGCGCCGCTCAAAGTCACAGGAGACGATTCCACCTAGCTCTGCAGCATCAACAAACCCCTGGCTGCTTTGCCCTTTGAAATCCCTCTCTCTCTCTCTCTGGCCTCACGCTCTCCTGTCTGCCGAAAACCTGCACGCTGAGAGCGTCTGTCACGTCGAACACGGCCCACGCTATACGCTCTTACAATACGAAGATAGTATATGCGTACGTGCGTTATGAGGGGATTGTGAAAACGCTCTACCTTCCCCCATACTGCGTGAACATGATATGCTGCAATCACTGTCACTACTTTCCGCTCCGAGGCCAAAAAAGGGGGGAAGTTTTCGCTTTCTACCAGCGTTGGCGTGGCCATTTCGTATGGTGCGCTTTCACGTCGTCTGCTACACTGCCGCTCAATGTGTTTCCCGCCCGCTCCCGCATGATGGCGCCACATCCTCGCGCAAAAGGCGGATTGCAGATTTGAAATCAGCATAAAACACTGAATTATTAACCAGAGTTTCATAGCTCTAAGTCAAATATTAAAGAAAAAGTGTCTTCGTGTAGCATCTCCCCTTAACTCAATGCAGCGATGACTGGAAGGCATCTTTCGTAGTATCTGTATTCCGCGTTCGGTAGCTGCCCGTAACGTTCATTCACTGTGTGTTTATGTGTACAGTCTTACAAAATATAACTGAATATACATGCATCATGAAAGATACAACAGATATATTCTCACAGTTAACTTTGACGAGTTCAGCCTCCGAAAGTGGAGTGCAGTCCTTCTCAGTCGCCCTGGCCGCTAGTGCAGTTTCCAACATCTGCCGCATGCCAAACGGATGGTATAGGGTTTGCTGGCGCGCTCAAACAAAGCACAAAATAGTGCCAAGGTGTCAGATACCTTTCACGAGCACCACGAAACCGCACCTTTACGCTGCCGCATCGCAGCATCAACACGCACAGCATAGCCCAAGATGGCGTCAAGAGAAGCCGGAGTGGACTTTCCCATTTTGGCTCATACGGGGTGCCACCGTCAAACTAAGATAGCTGCGCCCAGGCGTCGAAACTAAAATAGACTATATAGTGAAACTTGAAACATTTCGAGGCGGTGAGATACTTACAGAGTGACGTCAAAGGCTGCTACTAGAGTGGTACAACTTAACGTAATGAAACACCTCGGGGAAAAGAGTGGCAATTTGTCGCAACGCGTGCCGAACCATTTTTTCCATCGCCCAAAGTCAGACTGCAGGTTGTTGAAAGCGAATGGAATAGCAAGCACCATTCACATTCAAAAACTATTTCAAATGCTCTGACAACCCTAGAAGCAACAACATACTGACCTTATTACCCCATAACAGAAAATACCTTCCAGTTTTTTTTGTTTTTCCCTTCATTTCCAAGGTGAAAATTTCCTGTTGGGGATCAGCTGGTTTCAGTTGGTCCCAACAGCGACCTTGCTGGTTTCCAACTGGGTTAGTTGGGAATCTGCTGGTTTCAGCTGAGGCAGTTAGTCCCAACAGGAACTCTAGTGGTTTTCAATTGGGCCAGCTGGTCACAGCAGGAATTGGTCCCTACAGCATCTGTTGGTTTCTGTGAAGGTAGTTGGTCTAGCAAGTGTTGTTTTTGTTCCAGGCTTGGTAGCATCATTGGTTTTAGTTTTAGTAACAGTTTATACAGGTACAATTTGAAGGAATAATTTTATTAGCACTCAATAGTCCCAGCTGGCATCCAGCTGCTGAGCAATTTGGCATTCAGTGTGGTGGTCAGTTGCGTACTTCATTATTTGCAACAAAAGCTCTAATATTAGCAACGAACTAGTAGGTAAAATTATGTTATATTTTTCTGCTGCCGTAAGCAGCATAATGTGATATAAAATCAAGATTGCGTGAGTTAGTTTCATACGCAGTAAACCGCATTGACAGCAGCATGGCGGCGCAGGAGCGGTCGTACACACGTGCACGGCGCGACTTGTTGATTTGATATATGTGGTGTGTGAGCGTTATTTTTATTTGAAGAAACTCGTGTTAGCACCTATTCTTCACAAACTTGCTCTGAAGTCGAAATAGTTCATCAGTTGTTCTCTAGGCGAGAGGAAGACAACACTTTGGATGTCATCGCATGGCGAAGACGGATACTTATCAGCAGAACAGCCCGAAGAGTGTATATATTGAGATACTCATTTGTGTTCTTTATATCTGCACGTTAAGTAACCAGAAGAGATTGTTTTGTTTGTTTGTTAAATGTGTTCTGCAGTTAAACGAGAGCACACGACCATGTCAGCTATCAAGATTTCTCTGAAAAGATGGCAATCGCGCAGCTGTTTTCATGACGCTCGAGGTTTTTGTCGCTGCTTTCCGGAGCTCATCTCGGGAGTCGTCCTCATGAAACTGAGCGCGGCCAAGAGCGGTTCGATGATTCTAGTATTCGACGTCATCGGCATGCTTAACGCCTTTGATGGTTCGAGTCATGCCAAATCACGAGTGCCGTATTGACTTGCGATTCATGTGTTCAGGCCATCATTTGCAACTTTCGTTGCTCTACCGTGGCATTATTTTTGCCGTGAAGTGAAAATACCATTTTATTTGCTTTAGCGCGGACATTAAATTTTCGCGCTGCTGTATCTCTACGATATGCGGTAAACAGCGTGAATTGAAGCAAAATAATTCCCTGCCGAGCTAGTCCTCGATCAAAAACAGCATTAAATAGAGATGAAGTCAGTGATCAAATTGTCCACAAGCTGTGCGCTGAACTTATAGCTTATGGTTAGGCTGATCTAAACGTCGGCTTTTTGTGCATGTGATATGCTGGAAACTTGCATTTCCTAATTTAACTTTCCACTTCACGAAATTATTTAGCTAAACTTCTGGTGTGAGCAACATATTTTTTTCTGGTTTTCTATTTCAGCCGCGCACCACCGAAGGGCTGTTTGAAAGATATGGACGGAGTGGCGATGCTGTTTATGATACCAAAGCTTCGAAAAAAATACAAGACAGAAGAAGCCACTGTTCTTGAGAGCTGCACATGTACCCCGTCGGCACTGAAATAGATGTTTTTGGCTCCTTTTATATTGAGTCTTCTATACTGCTACTCCTGAGAAGCAGCACTGTGAAGTGTGTTTTTTGCTGGTGCAATGTTTTTGCACATTTGGGGAGGCCACAGCTTGTTCCGCTGGCTGCTGCTGAGCCCAGCAGCAGCTGGTCCCAGTTGCAGTTGGTCCCAGTTGCATTTGGTCCCAGTTGCATTTGGTCCCAACAGCAGCTGGTCCCAGCAGCAGTTGGGAATTTTCCAAAAATCCAGTTGAGTTGGGACCAGCCGATTCCCAACTGCAAATTTTCACCTGGGTTGATACCTTCATAGTATCATTAATAGCAAAAAGTTCAATCATCAAAACATTAATAAAACTGGCGAATAGAACACTAAGTACAATGCAATCTACTTATGATGATATCGAGAAAACCGGAAAAGACCTGATCATATATCTGGACCGTAAGGGGGGGGGGGGGGGAGGAAAGAAAAATCGAACACAACATACTTTCCCATGCATGTAAGCTTGCCTCATGACTTTCTTTAAAACGGACTTCGTTAAATCAAGTTTTGACTGTAATGAAATGCTCATTCAAAAACATAAGTTACAAAGCAAAAAATTTATTAGAGAACACACAAGAAATCGGAAAATTATTTTTGTGACGAGTTGACAAAAATGAGGTAGAAAAGGCATATCTACAGGCGTGCAATTAACAAAGAAAATTTAGAATATATATTTTGAAGATGAATTACCCAGGAATACTCTGCAAAAAAAATAAAAAATAAAGTATCCGTACAGCACCGTTCTTTAGCTATATAAAAAAAAAAATTGCACGTGGAAATGGCCTCATTTCTTGTGCCATGTAGTGAAGCAGTGCTGGTTTTCGTGAGGCACCAAACCAAAACTGCTAATTCGAATTTTTGGATAATTCGAACTGCACTACTTTGTCCGGTCAAGCTCCATAGAGATCTGTGTACAAAAAAGCCACTTAATTCGAACGTGAGCCGGTTCCCCTACGGGTAATTCGAACTATGTGCCAACGCGTCCCGATGACTTGGCACACAAGTGGCAAAAAAAAAAAAAAAACACCTCCGCGAAACACCAGCATAGTTAAAGGCTGCGCACGTCCAAAACGGGGACAGAAAATGAAAGCATGTGAAACCACGACAGTGTGGGTAAAGCCTAATTGGTGCCATGACCAGCGCGGCGGCTGGCGGCGCCGGAAGGTAGGGGCTGGAGGCCGCGGCTACCCGTTCTCTCTTCAGTGCAACCTCCGAAACTCGCAACGAAATGCTCATTAATTCGAATCCTGCTAATTTGGAAATACGTATAAGCACTGTCGGCGCGGTCCCAGCCAACGGCCATGAAAAGCTATGACGTCGGACGGGCACGCGCTAAGGGTTACAGGGGAAAAACTTTTTTTTTCATCAGTCGTCAACAACAGCACGCGGTAGGCCGCGATCATGATGCCGGCTTTTAGCATCGCTCGCTTCAAAAGGAGTCTGCTGCTATCATGCGCTTCAATAATTGAGTGACAGTAGACAGCGCCCGCCACAATCGCCCATGGCATGATAAAGCGAACATACCCGAGACGATGCTTGCACAACTGGACAAGCGCAGGCAATCGGCCAAGTTTGCACCCCACCCCCAACCTGCTAGAGCTTATTACTGCTCAGCATCTTGGCGCACTTGCCAAGAAATGGGTTGTAGACCGTGACGGCGTGAAATAGGGTGTCTGGATGCGCGCGAAACGGAGGGACGCGCTAACTACCGACATTTTCTTTTTTCTTTTTTCAAATTCTTGGGCAAACATTGGAGGTGGGTGAGTTCATAATGCGAGCCGGTTGGTTACGCGAGTAAATACGGTAAATTTACCGTAATGCAAGTGGTTCTTGTCAATTGTTTTGAGGCCATTCGATAATTTAAACATAGGATAATCCAAACTTTTTCCCCGGTCCTGTGAAGTTCGAATTAGTGAGCTTTTACTGTACGAACTGGCTGTAAAGGCCGGATATACATGTTGGACATGCGGTGGACCTTCAGGAAAGCATTTTCGTGGAATAAAACCACCCGGACTCACATCCAAAGCTTACTAGTGAATAGCTGGTGCCATTTTCAGGTATTTATCACCAATCAACACCGTCAGATAACAAAGCTGAGAATATGATTAGATATTTGACTTGCCGGAAGTCTTTTGATCACAAAATATTGACGTTAATGCTGCCTTACCACGAGTGGCAGATTTTTTTTTTTTTTTTTCAAGTGCGGCCACCATGCCTCCTTTCACAACAACACATGCATATTAGTCCTCAAAAAGGTCCATAAAAAATCAGAACTTTGCTAGAGTGGCAAAAATTTAAACTGTTTCTACGAGTGCAGTGCCTAGACTAACCACTGGGTGGCGCTAGGTGCACGAGAAACAATTTCAACATGTAAAATCGGCAAATAAAAGCTTCGATCACTGGTGATCGATTTGAATAAGCATGGTAACGAAAGAGTTAATTAGCTTGATTGGAATTTCGTCTATCCCAATATCTGTACACACAGGAATATTTGTCTCCGCCTTCTTCCAGTTAAGGTGCTGTCTGATACTGTTTCTTCATTCGGGGAGATTACCCATCATCTTGCCTAAATGATTCGGCAATAACTGTGTAATATATTCTACTGCGTCATCATCCTCGAAGACATTTTCCGTCGACGTCCTGAATTTGTTCCTGCTCCCTATGATTTCTCTTACCCAGGCAGCTTATATGATTCCAGGATTTCTTAGCTGCCTCTTTAGTCCAGTCGCCCACTTCGGTCATCCAGCGATCAGTGTGCTGTTTTATTTTGCTCTGCAATAGTATGTGAACTTCGTTTCTTTTGCCAATAGGATTCCCATTTTCTGTCTATTTCCTCTTGAGATAGCTGCACTTTTTTAGCTCCTCTATGTTCTCTGGAAGCCATCAGTCTTCACTCGATTGGCTATTTAATTTCACTATTCCACCAGCTTCAAAGAATCCTCCTACTTTTCTGTCAATTTGACTCTTTTACTTGTTGAATTTTTATACGGATGAGCTGTGCTACCTTATTATAATGCCCTCCTCCATGAGGTGTTTCTTTATAATTTCATCAATGCCCGATGCTATTAGCTCTAGTTGTTTGTCCGTTAAATTTGAGCTTGTTCTTTGTGCTTCCTGGTTTTAAACTTTCGACCAGGTGCCCCATCTGCAGGTTAAAATGTCTATGGACATTTTGCTGGCTATACGTGCCTTCCTCATCTATTTCCATCCTTGAGAGCTTATTTTAGTTTCCTGGCGACATCAAGCAGTAATTACTGATAGTTTCCCAATTCTGGAATTCTCCCGTGATCTGGCCTTCACATTTCCTTTCTCTATTCCCAATAACTAGGTTAAACTGCTCAGATTTATAGCATTAATTTCCCGTTGCCGTCGGTGTATCCGTCCAGGGCCTCAATGTGTCCATTCATATCACCCAATAAAGTTATGTCGGCCTCGTCTCCAAACTGTCTGATACCTTCACCGAGACATTTAACTAGATGCTTGTTTTCCTGTTTGCGTTTGTCCCTTGTCCATAAGTAGGCTACCCCTAGCCATACCATTTTAATTGCTATTGTTCCTGAAACCCAGACATGTTCTTTGCAAGCTAGTTTTACTCTTTGCCAAATAGTCCTTTGGTGTATTAGCATACCAACACCTCCACCCTTCTTCTGCGTTGTTGTTCCGTTATACACTTACCTAATATAGCCTCTATACCTGGTGGTTCTTCCATGTCCTTGAGGTATGTCTCGCAGATAGCATATATACCGACTTCAGCTCGCATGCCTAAGACTCGATAGGTTGGGGTGCGTTTAGATAAGCCGAGGGCTGCCTTATAAGCCTGTCTGATGACAGCATACACCTGTCTCTGTTTTTGTTAGATATAAGTATGGAAGCGAGTAAAGAATGCGGCTTATAATAAATGCCTGTATAAAGCGTCTGAGGTCATCTCTTAACTGCTGGTCTATTTCTAACTACTTCACTCTCTGTCACCTTCCATGCTTATGTAATGAATAATGGTAGTTAAATTTATTTTTCTTAGCATTCTTCCTAAGTCTTCTTCTGGTCGGTTGGTTGGAGTTGTCCTCCAGCCTGACATTTTCTGCTTCACTGTGATGCCCTATGCTTGAAACTCTCGCAGACCCCCCAAAAAACCTACCACACGACCTGCCAGGTGCCAGCCGATCACGACGCCCAACTTTTTTGAAAGAGACCAGCAGCCTCTGGCGGCTTTCCATAATGTAATGGGCTGCCGGAAACCCATGCACACCTTCCCAGTTGTGACACTATAATATATTCTACTACACTATACCTTCCACGGACGTACAATCAGCGATGACGATATGGCTGCACCATTACCCACTGAATGGCTCTCACAGTTTCTCATAGACTTTTCACGTCATTCTCTTCTTGGCATTTCATTTTTTGTTTATTAAGCAATCCGACAAAATTTCATGGTAACCATCTTCTGGGCGGCCAGAAAGCTATCGTATCGATATGCCGCTGATAATTGGTTGTTATACAGTCGAACCCGGATAATTCGAATTTCGGTTATATCGAACTCACGGAATATCCCCTTCAATATCCCATGTAAAAGTACAGGAAAGCTGCGTCGTATATCGCACTCAATTTCACCGGTAGTTCAATATATCGAACTCTGAACCACACATTGGATGGTGCACCTTCCTCAAAGATGATCGCATCACCCTCAGCCGTTTTCCGCGTGACCTTTTCAAACTACGCGCGGAAGTAATGAGAGGGCACAGCGCCGCACCCTTTACCCGAAGGCACGCACATCTGCGATGATCGCTGCCGCGCGCCAGCATGTGACGTTTGCAAGCCATGTGCGTGAAGGAACGAAAGGAAACCAATGCAGCCGCGGTGTTCGGGAGAGGGGAAAAACGCGATAGAGTGAAGCGCAAGGATATGCCCACTCTTCTGCAGAGCTTATCTCTCCCCTTCCTTTCTTTCTCGGTCTCCGTTCGCAGCAGCACGCACTACGCATGCCAAAACAAGCCAGCTTAGCCTGTGGCAGATGCTTTCTCCGGTGTGTGTTGTGAATGCTCTGCGTGCGATGGCTGACGTGCGATGTGCATCTCGTGTCGTCATGCTGAATGTACGTAAGCTACTGCACGCTGCAGACGCTAAAAAACGGCGGGCCTTTTTTTTTTTGCTTTTCCAGGAGGCATTCAGCTTTGCGTCGTGCTGAACATGCAGCGTAGCGTATACTATGGCAGCTGCAGACATTAAGAAGCAGCATTTTCTTTTCTTTTAAGAAAGTCGTCCTTGTGCTGCAGGTGCGGACGTTAAGAAGCGGCAGTCTTTTTTTTTTTTTTGTTTTTTTTTGCGAGTTGTCCATGCTTACATCTATGAAACAACAAAAGCATGCGGTCAGCTGCGATTATAAAACAGACTTTTAGCACTGTACGCTTCAAAAGGCATTTGCAGCTATCACGCTTTCCAACGATTTTGTGGCAGTGGACTCTGGCCGCCACAAGCGCGGCGTGATAAATTGAACCAGGCTTGTGCAATCAAGCCATCACAGGCACTCTGCCAAGTTCGTTCCCTGCCACCGCAGTATCTATCAACAGTATAGTCAAAAGATGAACACGCTGTGACGTTATCGCTGCGTACGTAGCATATCTTGGCATGCTGCCAATAAATGAGCTGTGGATGCGACGGTCGAAACGGAGGGATGTGCCACCGAAATTTTCTTTTTTTAATTCTTGGGTACAAAAGTTCGGGTTGGGTTTATTATGCGAGTGGGTTGATTGCGCGACAAATACAGTATCATTTTTCACGATCACAAGAGGTGTCTCAAGCCGATTTCTGTATATCGAATCATTGAAATATTGAACTATTTTGCGATCCCCTTCGAGTTCGATATATCCAGGTTCGACTGTACAGTCGAACCCGGATATATCGAACTCGAAGGGGATCGCGAAATAGTTCGATATATCGATAATTCGATACACAGAAATCGGCTTGGGACGGCACTTACAATGCGAAAAAATGATACTGTATTTGTCGTGTAATCAACCCACTCGCATAATGAACCCACCCTCCACTTTTGCACTCGAGAATTTGGAAAAAAAAAAAGCGTTAAGGCCAGCTCGCTCCCGTACAAGCGATCTCAGCGACGAGCGGCAGCGACAGAGCAAAAAATTTCCAACTTGTTGGAACTGCGTCCCTCTGCCGTACGAGCCACCGCCCGCCGCAGCTCAAAACAAGGTTTCTGTGTCGCCGCGGCAGAAATCGTCAGTGTTATCGCTTGCATGTCGCACTCCGTTTCGGTCGTCTCATCCCCAGCTCATTTCTTGGCAGCGTGCCAAGCTGCTGCACAGCGATAACGTCATCGCGGTGTGTTTATCTTTTGATAGCTCCTGCTGCGGCGGGGAGCGATCTTGGCAGACTGCCCGTGATGGCTTGATTGCACAAGCCTGGTTCGATTTATCACGCCGTGCTTGGGGCGGGCGTAGTCTACTGCCGCAAAATCATTGGAAAGCGTGATAAAGTAGCTGCAAATGCTGTTTGAAGCGAAAAATGCAAAAAGCCGGTGTCATGATCACAGCTGTCCGCGTGCTTTCGTTGATTCATACATGCAAGTGTAAACGACTCCAGCAAAAAAAAAAAAACTAAAAATAAATAAATAAAAAAAGCCACTTCCTAACGCCATATCTCACGCTACGCCGCGCGTACTGCACAATGATAAAAAAAAAAATAAAAAAAAATATAAAGATAGATCTGCCGCGCACTGAGGGTCCGCAACACACGCTGGAGAAAGCGTCCGACGTTCTGTCTGAAAAACGGGCTGAGCTGGCTTGGCGCATGCGTAGCGCGTGCTACTGCGAACGAAGGCCGGGAAAGAGGAAGGAGAGAGATAGCTTGGCAAAAGAATGGGCACACCCTTGCGCTTCGCTCTATCTTTCCCCTCTCGTTCCCACCAGTTCTCTCTGGTTCATTCACGCACATGGCTTGCAAACGTCAACGATAACCGCAGATGCGCGCGCCTTTGGGGAATGGGCGTGGCGCTGCCCTAGCCGAAATGTCCCCTCTCATTCATTCCACGCGTGGCTTGAAAACGTCACGCGGAGTTCGATATATCGAACGACCGGTGAAATTGAGATTGATATATGACGCGGTTTTCCTATACTTTTACATGGGATTTTCAAAGGGATATTCCGTGAGTTCAATATAACCAAAATTCGATATATCCGGGTTCGACTGTATATGGTTTATTTTTACATAGGGGTAATGGGAAAAGTGATAAATCATAAGGATTTGACTGTTATAAGCGATATACCGTTATATCTGGTATCGTTATAAGTGGATACATTGCACTAGTAAGGCAACAAAAACCTCTAAAGTACTTTCACAGCTCAGTTCCGTTCAGTCATGTCCGACTCTTCGTGACCCTATGGACCATATCACGCCACGCTTTCCGGTCTCTCACTATCTTCCTAACATCACATAATTTCATCTGCAGCGCCTCGAGGATGCCATCTAACCATCGCGTTTGCTGCCTACCCCTTTTCCGGTGACCCTCAACCTTGTCCAACATCAAAGCTTTCTCCAGAGACTCCTCTCTGCTCATCAGATGACCAAAGTAGCTGAGCTTTAACTTTACAATTTGACCCTCCAATGAGCAGTCAGGGTTTATGGTCGACAATATCGACTGATTTGATCTTCTGGCTCTCAAGAGTCTCCGCCAGCACCACAATTCAAACGCGTCAATTCTTTGGCAGTCAGCCTTCTTCACAGTCCAACTCTCGCATCCATACATCACAACTGGAAAGACCATAGCAGGAGTTATACGGATCTTGGTTGGCAGTCTAATGTCTCTGCTCTTTACTAGGCGGTCAAGGCTAGCCATGGCTCTCTTTCCCAGAAGCAGGCGTCTCCTAATTTCATGGTTGCAGTCTCCTTCCGGGGTAATCTTAGAGCCCAAGCTAGCAATGCACAAAGTGTTTTTTTTTATTGCATTCGCTGATACTGGCGTCCACTATAGCCACAGCAGTTTTAGGATATTAAACCATAAGCCAACCCAAATGTTCTACTACTGGGCCTTTGGAAGTGCACCAAAATGGGTTTTTGGCACAAGGTTATGGTTCGCGCGCGTCTCAAGCACTTGGCGGAGCGTGGCTGCGCTATACGGAAACAGTGGATCCCCGGGCACTGCGGCATAGAGGGCAACGAACGTGCCGACGAGCTCGCGACCGCAGCACATGAACTCCCTCCTAGCGACGAGCAACTCGCTTTGGAGGATGTGCGTGCAGTAATCAACGATCACCTCTGGACGCAGCACCCCGACCCAGGCATCGCAAGAGGTGAGCGCATTCACAGTGTCAGCGGCCGCTCGCTGATTCGGCTGCAACGCGCAATGATCCTCCGTGCACGCATTGGATGTGTGTGGCCTGGGGAACAACGGATGCGCCACGGACTTGCCACTAGTGACGTGTGTGACGACTGTGGCGCGGTAGAAACTCTCGAACATCTTCTACTGCGCTGCACCGCGCTAGCCGAACCACGACGCGAGTTGCTGGCGGCTTACAGAGCGCAGGGGGTAGTCCCGGACAGCGTAGCTGTGCTCCTGTGGCCGCCGGGCAGTGCATGCGTCCGCAAGCGAGCTCACGTGAGCCTGTGTGAGTACATCGAACAGGCGGGCTTGATGACCCGCCTATTTCACCTCGCCAGATAGTGCGCGCTGTGACTGAACGCTCCACGTGTGCTATTTCCCACAATAACGGCCGATCGCCCACGACAGCCGTCAGTGTTTTGTACAGTGTGCCAGTGCGTGCGTTGTGAACAGTTGCCTGGATGCAGAGCTATTGCGGAGGCCCGCCGATGTGCCGAGTGCTCAGTGACCTAAGACATTTGTGGGTCGGCCTCAAGCAAACTACTGTATACTGTACCATAGTGTATATATTTCTCTTATTTTTACCTACCCTTTTCTTTCTCCCTATCACTCACCTCTTTGATTTCCTCTACCTTCTCCTCGCTATCCCTCTATTTCCGCCGCCCCAGTTCAGGTGCTTCAGATATCAGATAGCAGATACCGGGGCTGGCAAACATCTTTTCTTTCCTTTTGTACAAACAATAAATAACCACTACAACAACAACAACAAGGTTATGAGGGCTACTTGGTGATCAGATTTCTTTTTAATGTTTACAAAAATGCTTAAAAAACCCATTACTTTTTTTTTTTTGCATTCGTTCCAAACTTGCATAAGTGAATCCAGACAAATCCAAATAATGGTTTGACACTCCACAAGCAGGAAAACATGTGCAGAGTATCCTTCGACACAACTGCACTTTCAATGAATGCAAGCTCATTCACCAACGCTTCCTTACCAGTCTTCAGCAGCCAGCGTGGAAGGGTTGTCGATCACCCGATAGGAGACGGTGGTACCCCTGTTGCGCCTCCGCTGGATCAGAACAGCATTCTCCCGCTTGCATCCTTGGCTCTTCTTTTCATCTGTGCTAACAAATCTGTGCAGAGGAAACCCACAGATCAGTTCCCCGGAAACACTGGTCGCAATCTGGCCATAACTCTGGAGAGCGGGTTGTTTGAGCTGTCAAAGCTTAGGGTGGCACAAGAAGATGAGCAGACAGCTTGGCGAGCAGCCTCCATCACTACTACTTCCGTGCACTTCAAAGCACACACCAGCTTTGTCACAGTCTTTCGGAAAGTGACAAAGTGCCAGAAAAAAAAAAAAAAAAAGAATCGTACATACATGAACAAGAATCTGTGAAAAAGTATTTCGCCTGTAAAACTTCCGGCATATCTGGACATACATTTCCTGCATATTCTTGTTCTGGGCATCAGCCCAAAGTCTAGAAAAAACAAAATTGCTTTTTTTTTCGTTCTTTTTATTTTAGTACTCAAATGTACAAAAATTTTACCTCTACACCTGAAGCATCCACACACTGAGAAGGTTAAGTGTCAGTCACTCACCTGACCGTTTGCAAACACCCGCACCCTTCACAATGTTTCCAATTTATGACAGCTGTAGCCTAGTGAGCTCCCCTCATAACAGCAGCACAGTAAAACCATGTTAATACGTAGTTGGCCGAGACGCGGAAAAAGTATGCACTATCCAGCAGTACACATTAACTGACTAGTACAAATTTGCCATTCCCATTCATGAAAAAAGAATAATTCAGGCACAGTAAATTTTCCACGAATACACGTACTTATATGCATTTTATCTATGTGCCAACCAGGAATCTGTCATTTTCCGTTGATGCCATGGCGGTCATGCGGGGACAATAGCAGTCTCAAAAATGAAGAAAATTGGGGCAAGCAAGTCCTACGAATGCACTAGTGCACTCTTCGTAGTTCCATTTCCAATAGAATGGATAATGTCCAACTTAGGAGCGTGAGAGAGGAGACCATTTGGCAAAGCAACTGGAGGAGTGGATGAAGGGGCATGCAGAGAGGGAGATAGAAGGATAGGAGATCCAGAACACCCACAGTAACTGAATGGGAGGCGGACGTGATACAGTGGGGCCACGGGGAAAGGAGGGAACTCTGGTCGCAGGGAAGGAGAGCAATGGTGCCGTGATGGGGACCCAAGGACCATGCACGCCAGGGAGAAGGCAGCAAAGTGGGTAGTGGGAAGCTCGAATGTCTCCAGGATCCAGAAAAAGACTACTAAAAATAGTTCAGTATAATGAATAGGTGAAAATCGATCGCAGACATGGAGAATGTTTCAGTGCGGTAGTAGAAAGTGCAAAATACCACCTATGGGATGATGCAGAAGAGGACAAACCAGTAGTAATACATGCAGGAGTCGATGTCCTACAGGGCAGGGGAAAATACCTGGGAAAGCAGGAACAGACAGTAGTGGCTAGACTAAGGGCAGCATCGGAGAATGTACACATTGTCCTATGCACGGTTAAGACGTCAGGGGGCAACTACGAATTAACATCAGGCTTAGGAGGGCAACGACAGCAACGGAAGGACAAGAGTGGAAAGACAACCATACCCTAAAATAAAGCACATTTGCAGAAAGTGACAAATCACATAGAAAACATAGTATCCAAGCAACCAAATAGGTAGTGGTCATATGATGACCAAGTAGGTGTTATAAAGAAAGGGCTAGAGAGGACCCAACTCAAGCAGGGAAGAAAAAAGGGAAAACAAACCAAAGAAGCTGTCGGGACGTGGAGGTTAGGGCTACCAATAGTGAGACGCCAAGGAACATCCAGAGCGCACAGATCAGCAAAGAAAAAAGGGTCCGCTCAAGAAGTAGAATTAAAATGAAGAAACACCTTGAGAGAAAAAGGGAGGCTGCAATATTAATCCAAGATCAAATGGAAAAAGCCGGAGTCTAGTGGATGATGGAGATTAATAAAAAGGTAGAAGCGCTGCAAAAAGGTTTTTGGAGCACATAAGAGCACAGGCAAATACGACGGAGGGGATACAATGGTCACTGACGACAAAGGAAGGCAAAAGGGTAGAGGGAGCCCGGGATTATATCAGGAACATTTGCAGAGCCTGGGGAGAAGGACACAGAAGGAAGATGTGAGAATACTGAAGGCAATAGGGCCGAAGAGAAGGAATGGAGAGAGACTACCCGAAAAGAATGGGATAGAATAGAAAGGGAATAGCAACAGGGCCTGATGGCATACCCATGTGAATGATTAGGTCAAAAAAGCAAATTGAAACTATTACACCTGATTGAGGAGATAACAGAGGGAGGAGAGGTACCAAAAGAATGAAAATTGAGCAGGATGAGATTAGTTTATGAGGGTAGGGGAAGCAAGGACAACATTAAATCTTACCAATTACAGTTACCTCAGTCATATACAGACTGGCAATGCAACTTGTTATGAGTAGACTAGAAGGATTGGCAGAGGGTGAGGAGATACTAGGTGAGCTGCAGAATGGCTTCCGCAAGGACAGAAGACTAGAGAGTAACTTGTTTATAATAACCCAGTGCATAGAGATAACAGCAACAGTAAGAGACCTCTATGGCTAGCCTTTTTGGACATTAAGGATTCATATGATAATGTAGATCAGGGTAAGCTGCGGGCCCAATTAAAAGGATATGTACTGGATGGAAGCATGGTCAGGTTCCTAGAAATGGTACATACAGATAGCGAGGCTATTATAACATGGGAGGGACAAACAACAAAGCTAGCAAAGATAAAAAAGAGGACTCAGGCAAAGCTGCCCCTTGTCACTCCTGCTATTCATGATATACATGAGCGAGATGGAAAAAAGCCTAAAAAAAATTGGCATAGTAGTACACTCCAGATATATGCAGGGAGAACAGAAAGTAAGCCAAATGCTACCGGGATTGATGCACGCAGATGACACTGTCCTGCTGGCAGACAAGCAGGATGGGTTGCAGGAGCTAAATAAGGATCTGTGGGACAGAGGGTGGGAAGTTGGGACTGCTATTCGGTAGAGAGAAATCGGGGCTAATGGTATACAATGATGACAAAAGCAACCCAATTGAGATACAGGAAACAAAGATTAACCACATGGAGAAATATAAATATTTGGGCATGTGGCTAAATGAATACTACATGGAAGAACAAGAAAGAAATATCAAAGACAAAGGAATTAAGGGAATATGAAACAAAGGGCACTTTGGAACTACAATGGATGCGAGATAGTTAGAGGGGTATGGAAAAGAATTATAGTACCAGGTCTCACTTTTGGGAATGTGGTCCTGCGTATGAAATCGGAAGTACAATCAAGCCTTGAAATCAGTCAGAGACGGATGGGAAGATGAACAAATAGACGAGAAAAAAGTTAACGAAGGGGCAGCAGGGAGATTGGTGAAGTAGGGCAAGGGAGAGAGAAAACTAAGAAACAACTAGCTGATTCTTAGGGAAGGGAGAAAAAGGCGATTATAGGCTAGGCGGTGCAAGCTGCCACCCGATACAAAGGGGGAGGCCAGCACATTCCATCCACCCGGAACGTGGCCGAAATGTCATATCGCTGAGGGACCGCACGTTGATAATGCTTTTCGGAAAGGCAGAAAATGTTCAATGTCGCAACACGGCGTGAGCAAAAGTGCTGCGGCAGGTATGCGTTGAGCGGTAGGTACTTCATGAGCCACTACGTCTTAAGCGGGGTATTCTCACAACTATGTTCTAACTGCAACTATTTGGTATGCAGGCACATATTACCGAGGTTTTACTGTGGTACACGGTGCAAGCTGCACTGTTTGCAGCATAGATGCATTTCGACCCATCACGAGAAGCTTTTTCACCTGAGGTCTTGCAGGATGTCCTTGGCATTGTACATGGTGATCAGTGAGGTGGTGGCCGCCGGGATGATGATGATGGGTGTCCGTGACACTGCACAAGAGATTGGCTTCACAAACCTCAGTCCACCCAGAGCATACCACCACCAGTGAGGAAGCACACAGAGATCTGCTCTTAGCAGTCCAATTGCTCAGGGCACCTTGTGTGTTCCACTGTGGCAAGCAGATATATGCATGCATTCAGTTTTTTTTTTTCCTGCATTAACCATGTCTTCTCTGGCTCCAGGAAAAGACACCAGCTTTGTCAGCATTAAAGAGGTGTACCCAGAGCAATACACCACCTAATAGTAACTGTGCACGAATATTTCAAAAACTGAGACGTTTCCTAACAGTACAACTTTTAATATTTTGTAGAATTTGCAACACACTTTCAAAATTCCCCCCATTCAAACCTCCCAGACACCAAGCCATTACAAATTTCCCGTTACTTATACTTGCGGCAAACTAATCTGAGACTGCAGCATCTTGTCATACAAGTTAATTCACTATTCCTTTAATAATAATAATAATAATAATAATAATAATAATAATAATAATAATAATAATAATAATAATAATAATAATAATAATTGGTTCACAGGAAGGGAAAGACGCAGTATCTGTCACACTTGCTACGTGGACACCTGAACCGCACCGTAAGGGAAGGGATGAAGGTGGGAGTGAAAGTGGAAGGAGAGAAAGGGGAGCCGTAGTGGAGGGCTACGCAGTAATTTCGACCACCTGGGGATCATTAACATGCGCTGACATGGCACAGCACACGGACGCCACTTGTTTCGCCTCCATCGGAATGCAGCCTAAACAAAGCGGCGTCCGTGTGCTGTGCGATGTCAGCGCACGTTAAAGATCTCCAGATGGTCACAACTACTCCGCTTTATTATTATTTTTTTTTTTGCGATGTTTACTGCCTTAGGGCATAAAAATGCTATGAGGAATGAAGGGTGTGGTCAAATAAATGAATAAAGGTTGGCTGATGCAATGAAGTCGAGGAGTGAACGATGATGTGGTCCCTGTGTCCAAGCCACATATGACTGCGGTTTATGGGGAGAGAGGCCAGCTGCCACCAGATGCCGGATCCGCCGTTGGCTTGAGTGCTGGACATCCCACAGCAGGTGATGGATGTCAGCTTCTGTATTTCTGGATTTGCAGATGGGGCACCCAGGGTGTGGATACCAAAGAGTCCAGTGTCCGTACATAGCAACAGCCTGTGTACAGTAATGCTTGGCATGGCATAAAATCAATGCTCCGATAAGGACATCGACAGCCTTCACGGAGCGGATGGGAAAACTAAGTGCAGCACCAAGAGACTGTGAATCTGACCACACCAAAAGCAGTTCTGTCGATTCGGACCCCTACGATAACAGTGCGCATGGGAATAATCAAAAGAGCTGAATCGAGTGTGCTGCCACTATTGTCTTGTGGTGAACCACTTCAATAGTTCTCCATTTTTGTCAGCTATGCTAGGCCACAGGGGACAAGCAAAAACTGTATGACAAAAACACTCTCAACACCAACCTTTGCAGCGCAGTGCAGCATGGCTTAGTTGTGGTACAGTGCCTTCGGTTCACGAAAACATCTGGGCCTGTCACGGGGCTCACAGTTTAGCAGAAGGCTATTCATCGTGAACTCTGTGCTTGGGATGGCATTTACTAATCCACATGCACTTTATAGGAGTCACAAGATCGGGCTCAGGTTTCTCCTCTTGCATTAATTTTGCGAGCCACCTGTTGTGTTTGCCAGCAGCACCCTCAGATAACCAACCGGTGATGTAGACTCCTTTAGTGAGGAGATATTTTTCTTTGACAATGCAGCTTGGTGTCATGCCTCTCCAAGGAAATGGCATCAATGCAGCCTTTGCTCGACTGACAAGCCCAAGTGGACGATATGGGCGGACGGTGAGCCTATACGGGCAGTAATGCCTACACTAAAGAGCCCCAAGACCACTACAATACTTCAATGACTTGGAAAAGGCAGTTCTCAAAAACTGGCTGCAGGGAGAGAAGACGATTCATTGACAGTCAGACGCCCAGGTACTGAAACATTTTCTTCCCTTTAGTTGCCTCACTTGCACAAAGCATGAGCACGAGGCTGCTCATCCAATGACCCTCGACTCAGCAATCTGGTCTTTGTAGTTCTAAGGCAATACAGTCGAACCCGGATATATCGAATTCGAAGGGGATCGCGAAATACTTCGATATATCGATAATTCGATATAGAGAAATTGGCTTGTGACGGCACTTACGATGCGAAAAAACGATAACGTATTTGTAACATAATCAACCCACTCGCATAATGAACCCACCCTCCACTTTTGCACCCAAAAATTAAAAAAAAAAAAAAAAAAAGAGTGTTAAGGCTAGCTCGCTCACATGCAAGCGATTGAGCGATCTCAGCGAAGAGCGGAAGTGACAGAGCGAAACATTTCAAACTTGTTGGAACTGCGTCCCTCTCGCCGCATGCGGTAGCTCAAAACAACGTTTCTGTGCCGCCGCGGCAGAAATCCTTGTCGATGGCGCGCGTCACTCCGTTTCGGTGGTCTCATCCACAGCTCATTTCTTGGCAGCGTGCCAAGATGCTGCGCAGCGATAACGTCGGGCGCGTTTATCTTTTGATAGCCCCTGCCGTGGCGGGGAGCGAACTTGGCAGAGTGCCCGTGATGGCTTGATTGCACAAGCCACGCCGCGCTTGGGGCGGGCGTCATGATCGCAGCAGCTGACCGCGTGCTTTCGTTGATTCATACATGCAGGAAAAAAAGACTCCCGCAAAAAAAAAAAAAAAGAAAAAAGAAAAGAAAAAAAAAAAAGGAGAGAAAGAAAGAAACTGCCGCCGCTTAACGTTCGAACAGCACGATAGGAAAGGATCACTCTCTCAAAAAAAAAAAAAGGGGGGGGGGGGGGGGGAGACAGCTGCCGCTTCTTAACTTTCGCAGGTGCCATAGCCACGTCAGCCGCCGCGCGCAGAGGGTTCGCAACACACGCTGGAGAAAGCGTCCGACGTCTGTCTGAATGCGAAAACGGGCTTAGCTGGCTTGGCGCATGTGTAGCGCGTGCTGAAGGAGAGAGATAGCCCGGACACCCACGCACATGGCTTGCAAACGTCATGTGTTGGCGCGCGGGAAACGATAACTGCAGATGTGTGCGCCTTTGGGGAATGGGCGCGGCGCTGCCCAGACCAGCCGTCGCCGAACTGTTCCTTCTCATTCCTTCCGCGCATAGCTTGAAAACGTCACGCGGCAAACGGCCAAGGGTGATGCGATCGTCTTTGGGGAAGGCACACTTTCCAGTGCGTGGTGCGGAGTTCGATATACCGAACGACCGGTGAAATTAAGTTCGAGATATGACGCGGCTTTCCTATACTTTTGCATGGGATTTTCAAGGGGATATTTCGTGAGTTCGATATAACCAAAATTCGATATATCCGGGTTCGATATAACCAGGTTCGACTGTAATAGGTAAGAGGGTGGAGGGAGGAGGCTAAAATGGTCAATGTCTTTCTTTGCTTTGCCATTCTTGGGTTTTCAACTCTCTCATGGCAAAAAATGAAATACTACAAGTTTGGCAAAGGATGCTCATAATCGAGAGAAAATGGGACGCCAATGACAGAGTGCTGCCGTTTGAGTATAAGGCGACAGTTCCACTGGTTACCATTCCACATTTCTCAGACATAAATAACAAGTGTTTTCATAATCCAGCACCACGCCATAGACTTCGGCTTCCATGACCATTTCAAGCTACGAACAAGCACAGTTCTTCAAGGATCACTGACCGCATGTGCGTACAATGTTTCGAAAACGAAAAATGGAAATGAATTTTCTCTCCCTACAAAAAACAAAAAAATTCTGTCTGCAGACGGCATGGGGCAGGTATGCCATTGTGAATCCATTCAGCAGTCTACTTTCCAATACAGGCTGTTATGGCCCCTCTAAATGACACTGAGGTCACATAACATGATGCCATTTTCACAAGTTTTCATATGGAATGAAACTTACATTATAGTCGTGTAAATGCAATACTTACAAGAGTTAAGATGTGACAACTGAAAATAAATCCTTAAGCCCACATTGCAATGACTCGAGCACGATAGAAGGTTCTTTTAGTGTTTCTTTCATAAATCAATGTGAGTTTAGTAAGTAGCGATCTACCAAAGAGTATCCTCAAAGCAATATCACAACGAACAACTGGGGCGTAGTAAGGATCTTTGACGATACGGGCGACTCTGCCATGAGGCAGCTGTGTTCACCTTTTAGTCCACCCAAGAACCTTGCCTTTACTACACAAAATGTGTTCACCAGCACTCAACCATGCCAGGAGGTCGGGACACCGATGAAACCAACAAACCCATGACAGCATAGCGTAATTTGACGCCCAAAAAGACAAGACAACCAAATGGGCCGGCCAACAAAACTCTGGACCCGCCTTAGCCTTGGAAGAAAAAATGAAATTGGGACCTCTGATTGGGCCATGCTTTGCAATAGACCTTCAACGCTGTTCAAGCACATGCATCTTGGACACTCCAACATGCAATAAAACAACGCTGCTGCCTTGCTTTCTGGCAAGAGAATACTTACGTCCTTTTCCAAAAAAATAATATTGACCTGTCGAAATGAATTGGGAACACTTATGAACAGTAGTCACATGCAGTTTTGACATAGAAAAGAGGCACTCCTCCTCTTCAGTACAGAAACACCTTATTAAGGGGGGGGCACTATCAACTGATATGGGCACTATCATTATGAATCGCTGCCTGTTACTGTGCAGAGGGTGCGGCCGTATCATCATCGCCATCGCCCATTGTGGGTTCGTGGAAGATGGCACCGATCACATTCATGGCGCAATAGATCTAGACATGAAATGGCAGATTCATCGGGATTTCTGGCAGAGTTTCAAGGTTGGAAGCCCCATGAAAAAATACGGGCATTCGCACTCTACGCTTTTAACGATCAAGGCTGGATATGTTCTGCACCTCATCCAATCGGTTTCGCGCATGCAAAAATACTGCCGCCAGCATATGTGCTACTGGAAGCGGTGCCTGCAGCACTTGTCAAGCTTTAGCTGCTGCTCAGGCGACCATGGATTCCGACTTTTCTTCAAGTATGCCTTATTTTTTGGCCACAGATGTATCCTGTAATAAAGTGTTTAGTGTTCTTTGCGACGATTAGCATCATTCAACCCTATTTACTCATCGCTAGTAAGTAGGCAAGCCTACATGCATGGGAAGATACGTGCGTGTGTGCTTTTTTTCCCGCCGGTCCAGGTATAACAATCGGTTATAACGATTGGATTTTCCGGTTTTCTCAATATTGTTATAAATGGACTGTTTGAAATGTTTGGAAATGATTGTGCTATGAGCCTATCCTGAAAATTTCATGAAGATATCTGAACAAATGAAAAAGCTGATGCTCAAGGGTAGACTGCCTCCCCCCCGTAGAGGCATGTTTACTTCCCAAATGGGTCCATTCAGGACAGTGCAGCTAGAAAACCAACCCCCAGCTCAGTTCCCATTAAACTTCGTGTGCTTGGAGCAACTTTAAGACATAGTGGCCAACCACCAATGTCTCGGTACTAGTTACTGCATACAACAAGTGAGTAGATATTCGAAATCTTGATTACAAATCCAATTATCCAGTTTGAAAGTCTGACATTCAAAATTTTCCAAATATTCAAAAATTACCGAAGACACTAAAGATTTTCTCATTCACCGCAGTTTACCTGCACTAAGCGCTTCACCGCAAAGCTTGACTGTGTGGACAGTGCGGTGAAGCACCCTCAAAACGGGGGCCGTCCTATGAAAGTGGGCCAGCGGAATTGGGGTCAGAGGCCTTCCTGACAGTGAAGCACTTGAGGCTGTTTTTGGACTAGTTAGTAGCGTTTGCTCATTTTAGCAAAGCCTGAAGCGCAAAAATAAAAAACAGGGACGTGACAGCACCTTGGCCTGTGTCCCTCCCAAGCTCCTGTCTTTTTTGTGCTTCAGGCTTCGCCAAAATAAGCACCTGATAAAACTGGGAAAAAAAAAACCGTTTCCTCCTTGTGGTTTCATCTCAAATGCAATCATCATGCAGGCATTCATCAGATAAAGTTACTGTTACGCAAACGGTTTTCGGCAGTTCTTTTTTTCAGGCCCATTTAATAATTTGAGCTTTCCGTTAATTCAAACATATTTTCTCGTACCTTAAAGGCCAAATTAATAGGAGCTAATAGTATTCAGCTCCAGCCATTTCATGCAGGTCCATACTCAATATTAAACCATTATATGTTCTTTCAGTAGCAATTCTAGTTTAATTTTGTCTGCATATACCATGTCACTCAGAAATAAACATGACAAGCACTGTTTACTAGTTTTTCTTTTTCCTTTTTGTCCTCATTGATCAGGTATTTGATAATCGAAGCATTCCCCTGACTATATTTGCATTAGGTTCGTATATGAAAATTCCAATATTCGCACACCCCTACTGCCTATCTATCATCACGTACAAGGCTGGTCTCTCGCAGTGTTACCATGCTATGCCATCTATGGCTAAGAAGTTTCGTTGCCGTTCCTAACACACAACATGTGGTGCCCTCTCCTGCCGAGACTTCGCACGCGCCGCTATCTGCACGCCAGCTATCACTTGCTGGAGTCTCTGCAGTGAAGTTTCCTTTTCCATCATGCACAGGTCGGCAGCTCCCTCATGATCAGAGTTCGGCTGAGTACAATCTCAAATGGTGATTGTATCTGCATAAATACTGGGCCTAATACAGCGGCCGGGACACGGTCTTGAGAGGGGACAAGGCTCTTCATGGGCCGAAAATCAGGAAAAAACAGACTTTTTGATGGCATTTTGGAAATCTACAGTCCATACCGACTTATTCACTCCATGGGCTATTAATTCAACTTTATAAGTTGCAAGTGAGCTAACAGATCTCATCTCTGCAAGTGTTTTCTTTTCTTTTCTGACAGCTTGCTAGCTTACAAAAAGGATATCTTCTATCTTTGCAGCTTGAGCAGATAAAAGAACAATTTTTATTTTAGCATGCTCCTGACCGATTATACTTTAGAATGTTGGGAACAGATTTCTCATTTTGCTCATTCTTTTGTGCACTCTAATTTAAACTGCTTATAAATCACTATATCAAAATGACTAATACTGCCTTAACCAAAGAACATACATTGCATTCCTTATAGTACTGCATACTGTCTAGCCACATGTCAATGGTTTTTCTGATGAGTGTTTTTTTTCTCTCCATTGTTTCTGTAAACACAGGAGTGAAAATGTTGAAAAATTTGAAAACTAACTGACATACCAGCAAAGTGATTAAATATTTAAAATCAGCATAAAAGACTGAGCACTTTCATTCAATTTAGCTTAAAAGTAAAGAAAAATGTTTCGAGAGCCCTGTGTTCTCAAGGCTGCAATAGTAGCTGCGGGGCAGACATTTTCTGCTTTTGCCTTCCTTCGTGGAATACCTAGGCTATCATCACAGGGTAAGTGAACACACATGTCCAGTTACGGCACACTGTCGCTGGTCCAACGAGGTTCCACAACATCATGAGTCTCGCCCCCAGGGCACCCTTGCAATAACACCCCAGTCGTCGTTTGGCCACCTTAACCGGACTCCATGCAAGCAAGCCACAACAACCTTCAACCACTTCCCGATACATGTCAAGGCAAAAGTATGGAGGCCAGACAACAATCACCTCTCTTGGGCACTGGTCGTGGCACTGGAGCAGCAGTGGCGACTGGGTGGGCCACCACGGGAGGTGCTGTGGGCGTTGGAGTGGCCACCGGCACTGGCCGCTTGGGCTGGCTGCCCTCCGTCACCGATTTGAGGTTCATGCCGTGATAGGTGCCCATTGTGTCGATTTTGAAGCCCTCCGTCTCTGTGAGGAAAAACCAAGACACCTGGCACGTGAAGTAACGTTCACTGAACAATGCATTTTTAAATGTGCACCATCATCTCTGCATTTTCAATTCTCCAGTCTGCAGAAAAGGTGTGTCACGCACTCGGCCACAGCTTGGCCCGAAACCAAGTTTTCGTTCTATGGTTCGGATAAACAAATTAACAGCTACCAAACTGCACTGAAGAAAAGCTGGTCAAAAATATTTAGTACCCAAAGAAATGCCAGTGAAGTGGCCGTTGCGTTAAAAACAAGAGGCCACAGCAAAGTTTTCTCATGCAGCAGCTGGTGATACCATACTAGCTCACCAACAAACACTATTTTAAAACAGCTGCCCTGCAAGACGGACCGACCAGCAGACTACAACAGAGGGTAGGAAAAAGCTGGACTCCGGTGCACACAAATGCTTCGCAAGAACCGAAAATGCTTACTATGACTTTACCTTCATTACTAACCTCCTCTCTGGAACATTAAATCACAACAACAATAGGGGAAAAAAAAAAAAAAAGCAGAAAACAATTGAATTGGTGTGCAACACAGCTTGCTACTGCTGGCTGAGCAAAACATCCCTCACCTTCTTTGCCTCTAAAACGTTCCTGATCGTATCTGTTGTAGACAGCCGGCTGGGGCACTGCACGCACTGGGGTGGCCTGCAGGAACAGAGCACACACACTCTGTCAGATGGTAGAACCCTGCTTCTTCTGAAACTGACCATTCTCCACGGTAATATGCCACACCTTAACTGCTGTTTTTCGAAACCCCATAGATACGGGTCAGGTCACAGAGAACTACCCATTTTCAACAAAATTATGGACGCATCAGCCATCATGGGCAATCTAGTTACTGATGTTCATTCACGCTCACTCTAAAATAGCTGTCATATTTTAGGCCCTCATTAATGTCTAATAAAAGACTTGACATTAATTCAGAGATTTTCTTGCAGATCACAAGTTTTCTAGACCAAATGCTTCCCATAAGTCTTCGTTAGTGGGTACTATTCATCGTCCCTTTCACGTCAAATCTGCAGTACCCATATGATCTGCACTTGGACCTATCATATTATTAGTTTATAGTGCAGTAAAAAGTCATGAATTTAAACTTCAAAGTGCCAAAATAAAAAATGAAGTTGCAATTATTAAATAGCCTCGAAAAAACTGAGAACCACTAATTGCATTACCGTAAATTTATTTAGCGAAAGACCAGCAATGGTCGCCCGCTTTTTAGACGGGAACAGCATGACAATGACTATTTTTGATCTCCAACTTGCACTTTATTGCGTGCACACAGTCGGGAGCATCAAAGCAGGCACCAGGCACCCTTTACGGTGCGACACATTACTAACAGAGGCTCTGACAGTCAGGCTGAGTGGTGTCACTTGCGTGTGAGGGGGCTTCCCCGATAGTCACCCAGATGGTCACTTCAGCGTGCCGCAACAGCTTTTATAATGTCGCAAAGAGCTGTGACGGCTGCGATCTGCATGCAGCGCAGTGCAGGATGCATATCGGCAGCGTCTCGGGTCCTCACAACTACGTCATGACAGCTCGACCAATCGCAGGCAGCGGCGCGGCCCGCAGCCTGTCTCGAGGTGCCGGCAGTGCCGGTCGCATATTTTAACTAAAAAAAAAAGACAATTGGCGCTTGTTCCTGCCTAAATTTAATTATATAGTCGAGTTCGCGGCGTGAGAAACTGTTATAAGCCATTAAAATCTCAATTTCGCCAAAAGTGCTGCAGTGTCTCTTTAACAATCCATATTATTTCATTGGTAGCTTCTGCCTTCCCGGCACAAGTGTCCGAAGAAGCATTCAACTCTGTAAGAGCTGCTTCCAATCTCTTCTTTTTTCCCCTCAAATCTTCGACAGCTTCTCCGAGACATCACTTTTTATTCTGCTGTTTTGCATCTTCGTCTTCCTGTTTATTTTTACCTTCCAGAAAAGCACGATAATGCTGTCTTGCAGAAGCCACAGACATTTTTAATTCTTTTGAGATGTTCACGTTAGTTATGCCACCTGCTCTTTCCACAGCATCACACACAATGCACTGGGGTATATAATAAACACCTTTCACATTTTCCACGACAACTTGCAGATTCACACTGAACCCTCACTCCACTTGCCTGCCCATCACTGAGAAAAAGTAATAGTTTATGAACTCTCCAGCGCTCCCTGTAGCATGAAGTTATGTTCAATAGTAATAAAATTGCACACACCCCCATGTTAAGTTCTGTCGAAAAATATTAGCTTGTGCTTGTGATCCTGCAGAATATCTATATATTCTGAAAGTGCAGTGTCCCTTTGCATTTCTGTTAGCCTCTTTGAAACAATCAATGCATCCAAACCTCTTTTAAGGGGGGACACGGGTCTTTCGGACCAAAAAATCACTTTTTAGAAAATGTGATTTGCGAAATCAGTAGCTCTTGATCTACCTTTCTGTTAAGTTTTTCATCTCTAGGATCGGTATTCAAGTCACAATGTCAATTTAAATAATCAATGTCGCCCGAATTTGAGCCGAAAACGACCCCCGAAACAACAATTTTCTGCACGCATAGCTCCCATTTTGTGCGCGACACCGTAGCCATTTTGGTCTCATTTGAAAGAGCTGCCTTTCGTCTTCAAACTGCCGCCTTTTGCTGTTTACATTCTGCCATTGGCCGCAAAAAATATAGCAAAAAAGAAAACGTGGCATTTGCAATCCCACTGGCTTTCAGGGTGCACGTGATGATAAGGCGTCACCACATTGGTAGAGCTGGCTAACGCCGTCTGCTCGGCATGCCCGAGCCACGGGGAGACGGCGGAGACGTGACGCTAGCCGCGCTTGTTTCCAAACCACAAGGAGCATTCATGGCAAGAATTCGTGAAAAAAGTGAAAAAAATTGTTGATTAATCATCTAAAGTGATTCCCTGCCCCGGCTGTGCGCGCTCAGGCCGACGAAAGCCGTGCACCGAACGATCGCGCATACGAGCCAGAAGTAGGCTTACCGTGTTCCCCAACACGGGAGGCTGCCACTGTCAGCGGTCGCCCCCGCCGCGACAGTGATATTGCAGGCCGCAGATGTGCAGAAAGATAAGCTCAAAACAGAAAAAGCTTGAACTCGCGCCAACTCCAGCAACGAAGCGGTAGTCTGATTGTTTTCGGGACAATGACGGCAGCGCGGCGGACAGTCCGCTTGGCGAGGCGGAGTTCACGATTGTCAGATCTAAACAACAGTTTGCCGAGAGCGGCGAAGTGTAAAACATACAGCAGCGATATTTGCATTGAAAAAGGTGAACGTGGATAAGAAATCGCCATCAAACTTATTTTCCAATGCGTAAACTGCGGGACACGTCTTCATAGAGCTTGCCGCGCGTTTGTGCTAATCGGACCTGCTTCATAGTCATTAGTGAATGCAGTTGCTTACCGTGCAATGCAGAGCACTGGGAAGCAGCAAACAGCTCCAAAATTACATTTCTTTTCCGCAATAAACGTTTCTCACAGCGGTCTTGATGCGAGGACGTAGGAAAACGACGTACATAAACGACGTACGCGCGCTACTCTATTGCGCTAAGCGATCACACAGCGCGTGCGTGCGGTTATGGGTTCAAGGGTTGTTCTGCCATCTGCCGCAGGTTTGCAGGTTTTTATTTTTATTGTTTTCGACGCCGCGTCACGTTCAGGGGTTCGTGCCGTCGGCACGACTCGATCGCTGCTTTTGCTCTCTCTTGTTGCGCCCTTGCTTGCGGCTAGCAGCAGCAAAGGAAGTTGTTTTAGCCTCTTTCCATCTCCCTCTGTCATCCTGATTTCACTACGTGTCATTTCACTCCGTTGTGCGGGCCATCGGAAGTGTGCCCTCCGTGCGCGCGGTTACTTTCGGATGGCTGATCAGGCGGGACCTTCGTCTGCGGACTGGCGCGATGGCTCTTTTGATTATAAATACGAGCCGAGCTCGGATTCGGACTCTCAAGATGTATTGAGCAGTGTTTTCTTATATTATTCTTATTCAGCCAATTTATAATTAGGCTGGTAATGATGATGATGTTAATTAACAAGTCCTGCAGAACACTGAAATGTGCATATTCTGTTGACTATGTTATTTGTATAGCAGTCACAATCAAAAACAGATCGCTATGCTCGTTCCCCTGAATCCAAGCCAACACTGGGGGTGCGTCACAGCCAGAAACGCCCGACAGCGAAAGGGTTAAAGAATTCCCTGTTTCTTTTTTGCTGTCGACCACTTGCAGTTTTGCGGCCTTAATATCTCGGCACCTATTGCAGATAAAGTATTAATTTCTTTTTCAGCATGAAGCCAAATACGTGGAGCACACAATGTTGTAAGATTTTTAATTTCTTGTTCAAAATTTTTAAAATGGCTTTTTTTGTAACCATTATAGTGCTATATTTTGACCTTTGAACCTTGTTATGAAATAAAACTAAATAATTACTCAATCAAAAAAATGCTTGCAACATTGTGTTCCTCATTCTTTCTAGTGTCCAGCAATGTGTTCATCTTAAGTTTTTCTTCAGTGGTCATTTTGTAATTGTTCTTGTAAAAATAGACTAATTGGTGTAATTATCTCATGAAATAATTGGATCACAAAAGAAATAATGCGTAGTTTTGGAATCTGCACAAAAAAACTGCACAAACCCACCAAGTTGCATCAATTTTGATTGGTAAATAAGGAAAATAGGTTTAAGACCAGTGTCCCCCCTTAAAGCCCTCTATGCTCTTTGCAGGCTTTGAGCCCATCTGCCTTGGGTCTAGCGAGGTAAGGCCTGGAACTATAGAAGACTGCAGTGGGCTTTTGTCTAGTATTTTTTTCATTATTGCCAAGAGGAACTGCTTGCATTCAATCTTAAATGTAAACACCTCCTTCGAGCTCAACTTGCAGCTTTTCAGAACCTTTTCTGCTCTGTGGCCAATATCAACCTTCTCGAGTGAAGTGTGGTTTCTTGGATGTTCTAAAGCCATCTTCAAAATGCTCATTATCCCTGTAGATGAACACAGAATTGAGGTCTTGACAAATTTCAGCAAGAGCTTTCTAACTGCACAGATAAAGTGTTCCATCAGAAAGAATACCAATGATTTGCCTGTTTGGTATAACAGAAGAAAATGCTGCAAAACCATGGCTAAATTTAATGCAAAGTTGAGCTTTGTTGGCACAAGTGGCTCTCGACAGCATGTTAATATTGCTGCAATGTTATCTTACTGGCGCCGCCATGTGGCGAGCTCGGGAGACTGGCACGCGCTCGTCTTCTTTGCTCTCGGTACTAACCCGCCAGTCGGTTCCGTGCCTTATCTTGCCGGTACTTTTGCTTAGTTGTGAGTAAATCTGCTTAACCAGTTCCACTGCTTCTGTGACATTTTTAGTGGAGCTTCCAGGTAGATCCCATGCACGAAGAGCCTCTGGCTGCCCCCTACACCCATCTACACACCGTGGACACGACACCTGTGCACAAGGCGAGCCGTCGCTTGAGAGGCTTAGCTCCCGAGTGTGGTCCTCTTGTTTACCCACCGCGAACCACGATGACTACAGCAGCAATCCAGACCCCTCAGCTTCCCGTGAGTGCCCAGCCGCTGATCTGCCATACTCCGCGTATTCCCACGCCATTCCATGGAGACAAGTTTGAAGACGTTGAGGACTGGCTGACCAGCTACGACCGGGTCGCTGTGTTTAATGCATGGGACAAGGAGCGGAAATTGCAGAATGTTTATTTCGCACTAGAGGATGCCGCCTAGATGTGGTTAGAAAACCATGAGGCTACCATTACCACCTGGCAGGATTTCCGGCGGCAGCTGATCGGAACATTTGGCAACGATGCAAGAAAAGAGATGGCCGAACTCGCTCTACAGTACTGAGCACAGTGGCCTAATGAAAGCGTCGCCATGTTTGTAGAAGAAATGACTCGTCTTTTAAACCGGGCGGATCCGTCCACGTCGGAGGTAAAGAAGGTACGCCACCTTATGCAAGGCGTTAAGGAGCAGCTGTTCGTTGGCCTTGTACGTGACCCTCCACGCACGGTGGCTGATTTTACGAAAGAAGCAACAAGCATCGAGCGTGCCTTGAATCAGCGATCTGTACATTTTGATCGCGCTGCAAACATCGCTGCCGTAGACTTCCGCTTGCCAATGGCCGGAAACGACAGTGAAGCCCTTTGCGAACTTATCTGAAGCATCGTGCGCGAAGAGCTGCAAAAGCTGCCCTTTCTCGAGCAACATCCACGTGTTGGGGGCATCTCAGATATTGTGCGCAAAGAGCTCTGCCAAGCAGTGCCATCAGTACCATCAACCCAGCCGCCTGCGCCACACATCATGATGTACAGCGACGTGTTGCGTACCCCTGCGCCTGAACCATCGGCACCCTGCAACCCTGCTCCTCCCACTCGTCCTCCACCCCAGTTTCGACTGGTGTGCCTGAAGCTCGACCACCCGTTCGCAAAGCACACGCCGAAAAATCTGCCTTTGTGCTTTCACTGCAACGAAGCCGGTCACGCTCTGCGCCACTGGCCGTACCGTCGGATGGGCTTGTGCGGATTTCCCCCTGATGCCCCTCGGCCGCGCTCTGGCAAAAGACATCGGGACATCGACCAATACCTCAGCGACAATGTCCCACCTGCGTCCCTCCAGCGACGCCAGTCCAGGTCACCATCGCAGAGACAGTTTTCCTCCAGCCACCGTTCTTCCTTCAGGCAGTCCCCAAGTCCGCGCTGGGAAAACTGAAGACGACGACCCTCGGGGGTAGAGCCGCCGTCGATGAACACTACGACCAACATCCTCCACTCACCGATTTGATCACACAGACCAACCTCCGACCCTTCACTCCGACCAACAGTCCGACCACTTTTCGACGATCGCCGAAGCTTTCCTCCGACGACCCCAATCAACGCACCGCACGATGAACGAGTCCAACGACCTCAGAAGCTTACCTTCGACGCCGCAATTTGACGCAACGAACGACCCGTCAGCCCGACGATCCCTGACACGTCGCACTTTGTCGACGGTGAGCTACATTTCGCCGAGATACCGATCGTCGTTGATAACCACAACATGACTGCCCTTGTAGATACCAGCGCTGATTTTTGCGTTATGACTCATGGCCTTGCTACCATTCTGCGAAAAGTCCCGACTCCTTGGCACGGAGCCCCGATAAGGACAGCCGGAGGGCATGTGGTAACGCCACTCGGAGTGTGCGCCGCTCGCGTCGAGATTCACCACGTAACTTTCTCGTGTTGCTTTGTTGTGCTAGCAGTGCTCCAAGGACCTGATTCTCGGCCTTGATTTTCTTAGAGAAAACGACGCAATCATTGACCTCCGCGACTTCATGGTGACTTTTTCCACTCACCGTGCTATTTCCGACAAGTACACACAGCACTGCGACGACTACACAGGCAGGCCAGTTTTCCGAGTGTGCGACGACCATGTCACTCTACCTCCACGCACCAGCTTGTTTGTTACAGTGCAGTGCGACAACCCCCCCGCCTTTCAAGGCCTCGCGGAAACGAACGTGAATTTATCGTTGAGCCTATAAGTCTGCGTCGCTCGGGGGGTCTTTGCCTTGAGAAATAAACGAACTGAAATTTTAACGAACTTTAGTGCCGAATACCGCCATTTACCGCAAGGTACAGCTATCGCTTATTTCGACGAAGTCAGTGCGCCATCCGCCCATAGCGCCCTTTTGCTGGCCAACGAGAGCCCTCCCGAGAGCACTGGACATACTGTTCAAACTGACGTGAATCCTGCTTTGTCTCTTACCCAGAAACGCCACCTTCAAGCAATTCTGGACATTTACCGTGACTGCTTTGCAGTCACTTCCAAAGTGAAACAGACGTCAGTAACCAAACATCGAATTATAGTTGATCCCACCGAGTGCCCTGTCCGCCAACACCTCTACCGAGTATCGGCGGAAGAACGAGAGGCTATTCGGGCGCAGGTTGATGAAATGCTCCGCGATGATGTAATCCAGCCGTTCACAGGTCCATGGGCCTCACCAGTTGTGCTGGTGGCTAAAAAGAACGGAGCACTCAGATTCTGCGTCAACTATAGGAGGCTTAACAAAATTACAAAAAAGCACGTCTCCCCATTGCCTCGAATCGATGACTCGTTTGACCGACTCCGCCACGCCCGATACTTTTCATAGCTCGATCTACGCAGTTTGTACTGGCAGATCGAAGTCGATGAACATGATCGAGAGAAGACCGCATTCATTACTCCTGATGAACTGTACGAATTTAAGGTGCTTCCCTTCAGTTTGTGTTTCACTCCCGCAACCTTTCAAAGAATGATGGACACCGTCCTAGCTGGCCTGAAATGGCAGACGTGCCTCATCTACCTTGACGTTGTCATTTTCTCTGCGACCTATGAGGAGCACCTCAAACGATTGACGGCCGTGCTAAATGCCATCCGCGGGGCCGGACTCTCACTAAAACCAGAAAAATGCCACTTTGCATTCCCAGAGCTCAAGTTTCTGGGTCACATCGTGAGTGCTGGGGTAATTAGCCCTGATCCAGAGAAGACGGCTGCCGTAGCTGCTTTCCCGACCCCCACTGATAAAAGTTCCGTGCCTCGATTTTTGGGCCTCTGTGCATATTACAGGAGATTTGTGCACGACTTCTCCCGAATAGCGGAACTACTGACTCGTCTCACAAAGGACGACCAGCCTTTCATCTGAGCCGACGAGCAGCAAAGGGCCTTCGAGGAGCTTCGCAAGCGCCTTCAAACAACACCCGTACTTGGTCACTTCGACGAGGAGGCTGACACAGAATTGCATACAGACGCCAGTAACGTTGGCCTCGGTGCAGTTCTCGTTCAGTGGCACGAAGGCGTTGAGCGGGCGATTGCTTACGCCAGCCGCACCCTGTCTCGTTCCGAAGCGAATTATTCTACTACCGAAAAGGAGTGCCTTGCAGTTGTGTGGGCAGTAACAAAATTTCAGCTGTATTCGTACGGTCGGCCGTTTAGAGTGGTCAGCTACCACCACTCACTCTGTTGGTTAGCGAACCTTAAAGATCCTTCAGGCCAGTTAGCCCGCTGGAGTCTCCCCTTACAGGAGTTCGACGTCACTATTGTGTACAAGTCCGGCAAGAAACACAGTGACGCTGACTGCCTATCCCGAGACCCTATCCCGTGTTCAATTGAAACAGATGACTCCGTTATTCTCGGCGCTCTCTCGACGCCAAATCTTGCTCAACAGTAGCAAGACGACACCGAACTGCGGCTCCTCACAGATTACCTCGAAGGAACCGCCTCATCGCCGCCTCGCCTTTTCATACGTGGCCTGTCGTCGTTCTGCTTGCGTGACGGCGTCCTCTACAAGAAAAACTACGCTTCCACAGACATTCAGTATCTGCTGGTTGTCCCAGCGCCGCTCCGTACCGACGTTTTGCAGGCATGCCACGACGAGCTTTCTGCCGGACATTTTGGTTTTTCTCGCACCTTGGCACGAGTACGACAGAAGTACTACTGGCCCAAGCTTGCCGCTATGGTTCAGTGCTATGTTAGGACGTGCTGTGATTGCCAACGTCGGAAGATACCACTTGTCAAGCCGGCTGACCTGCTGCAGCCTACTGTTCCTCCGCGAATACCTTTTCACCAAGTCGGTGTGGACTTGCTCGGGCCATTTCCTAAGTCATCACTGGGCAACCCGTACATTATAGTCGCCGCAGATTATCTAACCCGCTATTGTGAGACGAAAGCTCTTCCCAGAGGCATGTCTACTGATATTGCGAACTTTTTCATCTTTAATCTTTAACTGACAGAGGCACGGCATTTACTTCAGCTTTAACCCAGGAAGTGATGCGGCTCAGTGGCACTTGTCATCGCAGAACAACAGCTTACCACCCTCAAACGAATGGCCTTACTGAGCGACTCAATTAGACCATCGCAGATATGCTTTCTATGTATGTCGAGGAAGACCATAAGAACTAGGACCAGATACTACCGTATGCAACATTTGCGTACAACACCGCAGTCCAGGAAACGACCCGCTTCACACCGTTTTGTTTGGTGTACGGTCGCGAAGCTGTCACCATGCTGGACGCAATGCTACTGCCAGATGTTGCCCACCCATCGACTGCCGGTGCTGACCAATTGGTGCAGCATGCCAAGGCCGCTCGCCAACTGGCTAGACTGAGAGTCCCGGCACAGCAAGTTAAAGATGCTCGAAGTTATAACCTTCGTCTCAGGGAGGTAATTTACAACCCTGGCGATCAGGTTTGGGTGTGGACACCTGTTCGCCAGCGGGGTCGCTCCGAGAAGCTTCTGCGACGCTACTTCGGCCCGTACGAAGTACAACGCAAACTCAGTGACATCACCTACGAAGTGACCCCGCAAGGAACTGTTCGCTCATACCGACGGCAAGCACAGTCGGAAGTCGTACATGTCGCCAGGATGAAGCCCTTCTACTCCCGCTAGGTCAAGCTACATGTTTTTTTTTGCTTACTTTAACTGCTTGATGTGAACGCGGCATCCTCGCCGACTACGGTTATCCTCGACCTCGCCACTCGGCATCGGGACGATGCCTTTTCCACCGGGAGGGGCAATGCCGCAATGCTATCGTACTGCCGCCGCCATGTGGTGAGCTCGGGAGAATGGCACGTGCTCGTCTTCTTCGCTCTCGGTGCTCGCCCGTCAGTTGGTTCCGTGCCTTATCTTGCCGGTGCTTTTGCTTAGTTGTGAGTAAACCTGCTTGACCAGTTCCACTGCTTCTGTGACAGTATGTTTTGAAATGCCGTGCCTTTTGGAAGATTCACTTCTTTCTTCACTGCTTCCTCCACATACTTATTGATGTCTGACCAAAGACACAGCCTGGCATGCCACAACTGCAACTGCAACGTGACTGCAACATTCTCAATACATCGGTGGGCAACAAATTTGCGGGGGAATGTCGTCTGTCCAGTAACAAGAACAAAGTATCCCCTACGTGCCAAATAATTGTAAAAAAGCATGCATAGACTGGAGAGCAAGGTGTCCAGCCCCTATCTACGGTCAAGCAGTGCTCGAACTCTGCTGCACGCATGGAGGAAACTTTCCCGTGTGGCAGCGCAGCTGTTGGCAATGCTGAAGCCTATATAACTTTGCTTTTTATACAGTGGGAAGAAAATTTTATGCAAAGGCTTTAAGAGAAGCCTGCGCTACTCCTGCGCAGCGACGCACGCGTGCTTGCTATGTGCCGGTAAACCACTTGCGTCGCTACTGTGTATGCTCCCCACGATTATGGTGCACTGGGTGCCATAACTGAACTACATTTGCACTGTCTCCTTTCACTTCACTCCCAAACCTTGCTCTTGGAGCAGTTACCGGGCTACAGTAGTCATGCGTGGTGTCGAGCAGACATGGGAGTTAGTCTGCTTCGAATCGCACCCACACTAACACCCACATTGACACACCCACATTGACACACCCACACAAAACATGCGTTGCCTCATGGTGGGCTTCCGGTAAAGTCATCTGCAACAAAATGACTTGTGAAAACAAAAAATTTAAAGGATATTAGCGCTTTTCCGTGACCATCTACCCCACCACATCCAAATTCAAGGGTTTTCAAGGGCCTCACGAATATTCCAAGCCTCTCAAGGCCCTTGAAAACACTTCATCCAAATTCAAGGATTTTTCAAGGACCCACATGAACCCTAGATACTCTATTTGTCGCATAATCAACCCACTCGCATAATGAACCCATCCCCCACTATTGCCGCCAAAAATTAAAAAAAAAAAAAAAATAAAGCGCTAGGTGGCGCGTCCCTGTTTCGACCGCCGCATCCACAGCTCATTTAAGGGGGGACCCTGGTCTTAAGACAATATTTTTTATTTACTGGTAGATTTTGATGAAAGTTGCACCATTTATGCAGCTTTTTGTGCTGATTTCAAATATGCACATTAATTTTATGTAAGCCATTTAGTTATGAAGATATTGAGCACTTTATGTTCTTTGTTTAGGTGAGCTGTCAGTAAAACTACAGGAGCTATAATAAAACCCGACGTATCAAATCAATTTAGAACACGCAGAGAATGCAAAAATCAAGATTGAATGTCCTGGTTTCATTTTAACCAAAGTTACAGATTGTCAAAGTTCAGAGACAAAAAACCACCTTGACACTCCAGAAAACATGAAATTTTTAATAACTTTCCACATTAAATACCACAAATTAATTTATATTTTTGCACTGTACATGAGTTTACCTTTCTGGTGCAAAAGGAATTACAGCAATATCACAAGTAGAACCAGAGATATCGCACCTCCAAACATGTACCGTCCTCAATATTTTGAGAAATTGAGGAAAAACATGTTGATAAATTTTTGAAGCACCAAACTAACAGTAACTCATTAAAGTTGGTTCTGACTAGCTCCTGATGCCAATGCATCATTTCCCGTCGATATAATTCGCCCTCAAAGAATGAAATTTCCGGCAAACGGGACGCATGGTCCGAAGGCCGCCACCAAGACGAGTGCGTTTGCATCGTGACCTCCGCAAAAGTTGGTGCCAAGTTCTGGCGTGCGATCGCCATTCTCACGTTCATGCAGTAAACGCAGTCGGCCTGCAACTAGTGATAAGCTACCGCTGCTCGTCTTGCACCGTGTAGCATTCAGAAGAAAGTTTATTTCGACAAGATTTGGGATTCCGCTCAATCTTCCGCGTGTCGCGGGACGCTGCTTCGCAACTGCCGCTGCGGCTGGTCGCGGCGCTGCCTCACAGGGCGATCTATCTCGGCGTTGAAAGCTGCATTTGCTCATCTGCACCCTCATGGTTCCGTACACGGCAGATCAAGCCGCTCCTCGCTATCGCACTGAGCACGACCGGCTATGCTACGCCGTTATCAGGCCATCGCGGACTCGTCGCGGAGCGTCGGCGCTTCGTCATTGATTGCAGATAACCAGATGCGGCGATGCAGCGTCCCCGGCGCGTTTATCTCCTCTTGCTACTTTTTTTTAGGCTAATAACGAAGCGTGAATCTCAGTATTGTGCATTTCGTGTTGTGGTTACGATGAGGGAACGACGCTAGGCCGACTAGGGCTAAAGGAGAGACCTTTTCAAAATGGCGCCGGACCGCGAGCAGTCGACGCCGCCAGCCATCCAAAGCTCGCCTTTTGCTCACGTGCGGTGGGAGTCCAATAGCAGGGCGCATTTCACGCAATTTTATTCCTTTGTTTACCGCTTCGTTGGCTCGCTCATGGTCACCAACCGAGATATAGGAATGGCCTGAATCGCGATCTTTCGAACGACACCAGGATTATGCCTGCGGATCGCGTATTTCTCGAACTGCGGGATATCGAAATTCGGCGCGATTTGACCTCAGATTAAAGGGCCATACGCGCAGATTCTCGTCTTTGGAACGCTGTAACACGCAAATTAGGCGATATTTTTCAACAAAACTTCGGAGATAGCTGCGGAAAGAGCTCAGAATCGCGAAAACGAGAAGATTGAAAATCCGATTTTTTGACAGATTTTCGGCTGCAAAGACCCGGGTCCCCCCTTTCATTTAATGGCAGCGCGGCAAGATCTGCAGAGCGATGACGTCACGGCGTGTTTATCTTTTGACTATACCTTTTATAAATCCTGCGGTGGCAGGGAGCGAACTTGGCAGAGTGCCTGTGATGGCTTGATTGCACAAGCCTGGTTAGATTTAACACGCCGCGCTTGGGGCGGATGTAGTCCACTGCCACAAAATCATTGGAAAGCGTGATAGCTGTAACATTTGAAGCGAACAATGCTAAAAGTCGGTGTCATGCTCGCAGCTGACCGTGTGCTTTCGGTCAGCTGCGAAAAAAAAAAAAAAAAAAAAAAAAAAAGAAGCCGCTTTTTAGTGTCTGCAGCCACCGTAGCTTAAGCATGTTCAGCACAACACACACCGGAGAAAGCGTCTGCCACAGGCTGAGCCCAGGGGTAATGGCCGAGCTTGGCTGAGCTGGTTTGTCCGCGCATGCGTAGCGCATGCTGCTGCGAACGAAGACTGGGAAAGAGAAAGGAAGGGGAGAGATAAAGCTCGGCAAAGAGTGGGAACACCCTTGCGCATCGCTCTATCGTGTTTTTCCACTCTCCCTAATACCACGGCTACAATGGTTCCCTCTCGTTCCTTCACGCACATGGCTTGAAAACGTCACGTGCTAGCGCAGCAGCGATCACCGCAGATGCGCGCGCCTTAAGAGGAAAGGGCGCTATGCAGCCATCGGCAAACTGTGTTCTCTCATTCCTTCTGCGCGTGGCTTGAAAATGACATGTGGCAAAAGGCTGAGCGATCGTCTTTGGAGAAGGCGCACTTTCCAATGCGTGGTGCGGAGTTCGATACGTCGAACGACCAGTGAAACTGAGTTCGATATAACCAAAATTCGAAATATCCGGGTTCGACTGGAGTACGTCAATGACTTAGGCCTGCACCAAATATACTTGGTACAGAAAATGAAGTCTTTGTAAAATGAAACTGCCCAGTTTATTACCGAGCATCATCCAAGAACGTCGAGTGCAGTAGAAAACATTACGAACGACATTTAAGGGGGGACGCGGGTCTTAAACTGGTCAAAAATGGGCGAAAAATTGATTTTGAGAAAAACGCATTTTCGGAATGTTTGTACCTTTGAGCACTAGCCTTCAAAATATCAACACTGAATTCGGTCGGGAAATACGGTAAAATCGACTTTTAAAACGCCACGGGAGACTCGAAATCGCCAAAAAGGGATGAAAATTGTTCAAACTTCCCGCACGCGCCGCGGGTGAAGCAGCCGGCTGGCCGCCGCCATCTTGGACTTGTTTTGAAGCTTGTTTCTTTGTGCGCATTTTGCGGCATCTCCAAATGACGTCGCTCAAACAGAACGACCACCGTCGCGGGTTTTCCGAAAGCCGTTTCTGGTCCGCTGATTGGCTGGAGCGCGCGCTCACGAAGTGAGCCCCTCGTCTTGCGCTTCTCATTGGCCAGCGCGACTTACTTGCCACTTCTTTTGTTTTGTTTTTAACGTTCTTCGTCGCGGCTGCTGCTTCGCTCGTTTATGATGCGCTTTCGCGATCGTTATCAGTCGTTCCCGCAGCCGGTGCTGGTCTTTACACGTAGATCGGTAGACGTAGATATCAGGAGTGTATTGAAAACGGAAGCGCCTAGCGAGTGCGCGTCGAAGAACGAGTGCGGCGGCGCGCTGCCAGGGTCGCGCAGCGTGTTCTCGACCTAGCTGCAGCACGTCCGGCGGCATATAATCGTTTGCGAGCGGTTCAGATAGCATCGATAGATTTAACTGTTCAGCTGATACTCATGGTCCCCACCGACGCTACAACTTCGTTGATTTTTTATCGCGTCACTTCAGACGACAGGCGAGCCTGACATCGCGCCGTTGCCCGCGTTCCTCCTCCGCGGACGGTTTCGTTTTTTTTTTTGTTCCCCCCCCCCCCCCCCCCTTTTTTTTTGCAGATTGTCCAAATAATCGCGTCGCTGCGCTCAAGGGGTGTGAAAGTTCGAGCTTTAGCTCCAGCAAGGGACCCCGCGTGCGGCTCTGCATGCGCTTTACAGCAAAGTAGCAAAGTTTCATTCTGGAACATTAGCCAATTTATTAGGTCATTCCAGTATGCCGCTGTGCTCTAGCCTTAAACTTTGTGCAGGTTTATTAATATTGCAAGACTGTTTTATCGTTATTTTGAGTATTTGTTTGCCTTGAGGGGCACTGCCATAGGCATATGAGGTGGTAAATGAAGCTTCTCACGCTGGTTCTAGTGGCGGTATATTTAGACTTTGTGGCAAGCTTTTTTACCAGTATTTGGGGAGGGTACTGTTATATGTTTAGTATATAGCCTTTCTCATAAGAACAAAGCCTCACAACGATTCCATTTATATTACCACAGCTGCAGTGTAGCAAAAGGTCTCAAAATGCAAATACTTTTTTCTCAGTGCTGTTTCTGGACACTGCACTCAGCTTTACTGTGCTTTTTCTCTACATTGTCACCGAGTGACAATGACAAATTTAGCATCACTGCAGTCATATTGAAAAGATCAGGGGGTGATCCAACACTTACATCACTCTATCGAGATTTTTCAAATTGCCATTAAAATAATATTGCATGTCAAGAAATTTTGCTGATTTCCTAATGGCATACACTACCTTGGCCATGGGTAATGGTGATAGCTTCACGCCCGTATTCACAAACGCGCCTCGACTCGACGCTCCACCTCCACTCCTTGGAGCGGAGAATACAGCCGCTACTCCACTCCAGGGCCGATTTGGATTCATGAACGCCCCTCGGCGTTTCCTCCGACAAGTTCTCCTCGAGAATACCTCCTCCACTCGGAGCAGCGCAAGTGGCATATGGGGACGAGATTAAGATGAACTTTTGGCCCGAAAACTGCGTGCTGAACTGTGCAACATACTCAGTTTTTCATGTCAAGTCTTCTAAACAACTTTCGCAACCGACCTCGACGTTAACAGCATAGTGTAACTTGTTTTGCGGGCTGGATGAAAAGGGCGGCTGTAAAAACTGGCTGAAAATGTTTTCGCATCTGGCAACAGTCGCTGCTGGTGACGTAAGCTTCGAGAAATGGTGTGAATACTTCGGTTTATTTTTTGGAGTGAGATCTACGCTCGGCCTTTGCCGCTTTGCCTTTTTTTATTGCCAGGCTTTGACAGACCTTTTTTTTATTGACAGGCTTGACCGACTTCTTTTTTACCAGGCTTTTTTTTTTATTGCCGGGCGTCAAAATACATCGCAGGAAACAAAAGTACAAGCCGCGAACTCCTACGAGCATGGCTCTGGCCTGCTCGGAGGCGAGCTAAACATGCGTGCTGCTTCGCAGCGCATTGCAGCTTATGCACGCTGAATTCGACCCTCCCGACGAAAATGCCGCGTGCGGTTTCCAAACAAGTAGGGAGCCCTAATTGAAAACGTGCTTGAAAAGCCATGCTCTTCATCGGCCGCGAATATCCCTCCGTAGGAGGAGCACACCAGCGCGCTCCCTCGACAGGCCGCGCCTGCCGCGCGTCCGCAGACGTACTACGTACCCTCGGGCGACGGGCAAGCCATTTATGTCCGCACAGTCCCACCGCGCCCCCGGTGCTCGCCAGCTTACTGGATACAACACGCTGTTCCCCCACAAGTTCGGCGCCGTCTGCGGAAGCACGCGGAGCGAGCCACGGAAAGTGCGCCGCCGCAGCTCGACTCCGGCCGCGGGCGAGCTCACCATTTGGCCAAATCGCGCCTCAACTCTGCACTCGGTGGGCTCCGAAAATGTTACCCATTTATCCAGTGACGACTTGTGCCCGCGCCACACACGCGCAATGCGACGATGCGACGATCAAACAACACAGACGTCGGTGGCTGATCACGGTTATCCATGTTCGGCGTGAGCGGCAGGGACGGCCGGAGGCTAGCCATGACCACATTCGTAAAACGATAGCGTGCCAGAAGTCCCGGGTCACTGTCACTCTCAGCTGATGCTTTAGAGAAAGGCTCGGTGCATCCTTGTCGTATCTTCTTTCGTGAGACTTTTGGTATACCGGTAGAACGAATTCCACACAGCGAGCGAGCGATGCGATGTCGGCCATGTTTACAAGCGGAGTGGCGTTCGAGGAGCGGCCAAGGTAGCGTCGTCGCAGACTCGAGATTCTCGAGAAAACTCAAGTTTTCTCCGCCACTGGAGGAGCGATTCGAGTGGAGATTGCTTTATGAAACGAAAAACAGGCCTCGAGGGCCGCTTGGAGTAGAAGTTCGAGTGAAGGCGTGTTTGTGAATACGGCGGTCAGTTTTAGTTGACATATTCCAAATCCAAAGACAGTTTTGGAAATGGGAAGAGCATGACATTTTTGGTGAGAAATATCACAGTGAGGCTACTGATTGTTCAAGTTATAATATGTGGTCAAACTTCAAATGCCGTTTTCTCAGTTTCATATTTTTGGTCGATCTCTACAGTCTTACGCAGGGTTTTGATAACTTCTTTTTAGTTCACACAAATAACTTTGGTACCATTTTCTTCAGAGAGAAATGAAGTACCCGATGACATTTTTAATATTTTAGTTTAGGCAATGGATAAATGTCAATTTGAGATTAGCTTAATGCGTTCATAAATAATGCAGCCTTTTACTCTCACCATAATATGTGAGGATGACGTGCCTTTTTGAGAAAAACGAAGGATGTCATCGGGTATGGGAAGACTTCGGCTATCAATCTATGCAATTAAAAGCAACGAAAAGCAATGAGAAAGTTCATCAAAGCTGCGCAAGAAATTCACTAATTAGTATGCTCTGGACTTTGTTAGATAACTTTTGATCTAAGACCACCAGCTCAATTATAACTACATTTTTGAAATCAGGAGAGAAAACCACATCTGTGTGCAAAGTTTCGTGAGATTCTAGCCATAACTAAAAAAGTTAGTTTTAAGACCCTCGTCCCCCCTTAAGACTGCTTACATGCTGAGAATGTGATAGCATGAGGTGGATTATGAAGTGTATTAAAAGGAGTGGAGTGAGGTGTATTAGTAGTAGTAGCATGCAAAAGCAGCTGAATCTCATAACGAACACAGATAAAGTCAAACCTCAATATAACGAACACGCATATAACGAATTATTGAATATATCGAACTCTTCCGAAATTATTTTGTCAAACACATTTTTAATTTCCCATAGCGAACACGGTTCGGCATAAAACGAATATTACGAACTTCGCGACGCCAAGCACTACCTCACTTTAATAGCAGGAGGCAGGCTTCGTTGCACTACATGTGTGTTGTGCGGCGCAGCAAACGTTCTGGACTACCTCGCAAGCGTTGACAGCACCACAAATGCCACGACGGCATTGGGAGTTGACAGCCAAAGAAATCCATGGCCTCCGAGATCACCCCCGCGCGCCTGATTGCGCGCGCGGAGGTATCTCGGAGGCCATAAGAAATAGTTCGCATCTCACAATCGCTGACAAAGCCGTTTAGGCAGCGACGGCAGCGGCGCGATAAAATGTTGCTTTTGCCTTTTTGTTTTTTGTGTCTCGCGTTTTTAGTGTTAGCAGCGGCGTCGCGGCGTGGCCGTTGTAGCGTTCGGCGGAGGCTGCGTCGGTCGTCGTGTCGAGTGTGGTGCGTGGGTGTGCATAGAGCTGTGATGGCGGTGAACGTGAAAAAAAAGAGCAGCACTGACCAAGACCAAGCTCAAGATAAAATCAGGGCCTTCAAGGCAGTTTACAAGGAGACTGACTGACACTCTTCTCTTGAAGCTTCTTACGAACTTGCTGGGAGCATTGAAGCGGCATCGAACAGCGTGAAAGACGAAACGATTGCCAACTGCTTTCGGCACGCAGGTTTTGTTCCAGCAGAGGCCCGTGCATCAAGTGACTATGGGGACGATCCCGACGAAGAAGAAGCAGAGCTCCGCGAGCTCGATAAGCCTGGAACGATTCTTCGAGTTTTGTTAGTGACATGCCCGCAACAATGACTGTAGAGGACTTTGTAGGCGGCGACCACGGCTGTATTGACAGACGCTGAAATCGCTGTGGAAGTTTCTGAACATCCCGCAGATGAAGCTGAGGCTTACCCTGCAGACGATGAGAACATTCAGAGTTCACAAGAAGCGCTTGCTGTATTACATTTACCGCGACGCCACTGCAGTGCTATTGAGAGCAGTGGGTTTGCCTTTGTTGAGTGTTTGCAAACTGTGGAACAGGGCATGATACGGAACACGATCAACACAAAAAAGCAGGCCACGATAACGCAGTTCTTTGCACGTAAATAAATGGACGTGACTGAAGTAGGCACCCTCCGAGTTGCTTGCTTTGCCTTCTCCGATTGAATTTTGCTGCTCTTGTGTGTATTTTCTACGAATTTTTATATTACAAATAATGAATAGAGCGAACTATTTTCAGATTTTTTAACTGTTCGTTATAACGAGGTTTCACTGTATAACAAATTATCAAATAAAATGATGTGCTAAAAGCAAAGTTTGGTTGGCCCAGGTTTTATTTAAATGAGAGTTTTATCTGTATGAATGAACAAAAAAATTCCAAATTTTATGCTTGATCGTTTAAACAAATTGGTTTCTGCAATCATGTGGCTAAAAATGTGTAAAGGAATTAGAAAAAAAACAAACAATATTTCGATCGCTTGAATTGACCCCTGCAGAAGTGTGTTTAAATTGCCCGCGCATTCACACGCCATGCCATCCAAGGGGCAGCAACAAAGACTAGAAACAGAGCCCAAACTGACTGACCAAAAAACTGTCATCTGATTTCTAAAAATGATGCAAGTATTGTGAGCCAGAAAGAGAAGCTCTATGGAGCGCAGATGATGGCAACATGACCAAAATTGTGCCGCCTGTTTGTGAGCTTGGGCAACATCCCTAGTTGCCCGCTCAATTTTGCTCTCAAACACAGAACGAAATGCGACATTTCATGTTTACACCAAGCTTTTAATGTAAAGATTGTGCACCTTTCTGTTGTCCATACTACAGCATCTTTTGCTTGCTTTTACTAGCCGAGTTGTTTGCAGGAATTTGTGCATATAATTTTAGAAAAATATTAGATATAAAGAACAAATTTTTGTGCCAAATCCGATTTGGTTGTAACGAGCTTCGAGCGTACTGCACATATGCATTGACTATCTGAAGGACCACTGTGACCATGTCTTGTCCGTTCTCCTTGGGTGATACTCTTTTTGCTACAGAAGTATAGCAAGAGAGGAGCAGTAAGTACAACCACACATTACCCTGGGTGCCTGGGAAGTCTCAGGGGCCTGCTGCTTGTTGGTGACCCCTTCCTCCCGCATCTTGATAGACTGCAGGATCGGGAAGATGGACTTGGCAAAGTTCTGCACAAGGAGAGAACAAGCAGCTTTTACGCTCGGCTGTCGAATATACACGTGCAATGGCCGCACTTTCTTTTTCAGCTCTAATAAGTGCGGCCTTTAAATGGGGCCAGCACTTTGCCGCTCAATTTTTCCCATCAATGCATTGACCCGGTTATGCGGCCTCCTTCGGTGCATTGATATGCATATTCATAACCAATTAGTGCAGCCATCAATACATAATGCATGGAAAGTTTGGATACAAAGTGCACCTGAACACTGACACAAGCCACTAGTGGTTGCTTGATCACTACGTTGCATCGCAAATTAGCGTAGCCCCGTTGAATCCTTCAAAAGGCAGCAGTGTGAAAAGCAAAATTCTAATCTGTCTAATCTGAATATTTTTCGAATACTAACAAGTTATGTCACAGATGAAATCTTCAGTCAACTATGACCAGAAAAGAGCAAATTTACTGGGAATAACTGCAGCCAGCACTTCTCAGCTAAATTTCTGGGTGCAAAGCCAATACTTATATAGATAACGAAAATTGGTAACAAATAGAACATTTTCGAATCATTTCAGAAATTAGAACAGATAGTCGGTTGAAGGTAAAGAGGAATACAGCCCCATAAAACACAATAATGCAAAGCGAAAAAAAGGAGATATATAGCGTATTTGTCAACCAGGTAGTGAAATAAGGGAATCAAATTTTTCTTGTTTTACGATAATGATTGCTGTTAGTGAAAAAAAAAAAATCAAACACCAGAGTTGGTCACATAGAAGAGGATGTCATGAAGCACTGTAAGGTGGCTACCTCCTTACGGGAAGGGTGACATCAGTGGTCGATTAACCCCTTCACTGCTTTGTTATATCAACGAATTTCTTAACAAAACTGCTTATTTTTTTAGTGCTGATTTCGGTTATTATGTTGCCATATGTAAAAGACGTTTATGTGGTAGAAAAAAACGATATTAAGAGGTCAGTGCTGCCATCTGTCGAGCAAAATGCCATCTAAGCCACAAACGAGCGCTGCTCGTTCGAAACGCTGAAGGGAAGAACCTATTCAGTGAGGACGAGCTATAGTCATCCAAAACGGTTTGGGGACTGCTTTGCAAGGACGAGCCCAGCTCGTCCGAAACGGTTAAGGGGTTAACGGTTAGGCAGGGCGCAACACGACCGCTCGTGACAGCCACTCCTTCCACACTCCCTCACAAAGCTGGTGAAAAAAATTATGGGGGACTCAAACTCCACCTTCAAGGGTATCACGCGACAGCGTAGGCTACCATCAACATGTAAACCCCCCTTTAACCAAGCCGTATGAACGTGCGTGTAATGAATACAAGGCAGATTCTCCTGAGCTGGCAGCTCCTGTCAAACGTAATGTCAGACAACCCTACGTCCAGTTAGTCTCGGCCATGTTTTCCGTCAGCGCTATGCTCGTGATTTTCCGCTCACAACGTCAGCAGACAGCTGCTGACGCTAGATTTTCGGTAAATGGGGCCTTTGACTTCCATACAAAATGTGGCTTGTGCAATGGCCCCAGGAATGCAGTGTTCACAATGACAGGCAGGCCACTTAGTGCTCGTGTGTTGGTTTCACCGCACTACAATGGACTGCAATGAATATTCATCCTACATCAGGCACCTGCCGTGCCCAGTGTAGCATGAACGAAATCGCAAGTTTCTCTGCAACAAAGTGCCACGTGCTCGCTTAGTGAGCATCATTACACGGTTTTTCTGGGGTGATCAGTTGAGAGACGCTCATCACTGAAAACTGAGGGGGCAACTTATATTCAGCATCGCATGTTCTGAGTGTGATGACTTTTGTACATCTTCTAAAACATGCTAAAATCTCAAGAGTAATTTGTACACACCACTTTTCAAGCTTTTCACGCATGTTGAAAAACTGCGATTATCCTTGAAAAATTGACTTTGGGTACTTTGGCGACTCGAGTAACCTTGATCATTCCTCTTTGACATATCAAAACAACTATGACTTTACTGCTCAATCCTTTCCCAATGACAGCCCCATATCGGTGGTTTCAATGTCACACTTTCCCGCTTTCACTGAGCTCCTGGACAACTGGAGCTACCCAGAAGGTACCCAGGCAGTAAGAGAGGACTGTTCTTTGAGTTTTGCTACTGCTTCATTTTTCCGTCATATGATGAACTCAGAGACGAGTCAGGTGACGCGTGCATCGTTTACATGATCACATCGGCATCAAGCAGCGCAGCCTCATAGAAACAGCTCGTTTCCTCAGAGTCTGATGCATCTATGGACAAATTCTTGTATTACTACAGCAACAAAAACACAGAAGGAACCTTCGGTCCGGGAGATTTAAGCGGGGACAGTGAAACTGTGTCAAATTTACTCGAAATGCCAACAGGCATCCACCTTTAGGTTCCACTTTCTTCTCTGCATCGTTTTGCGGGAGTCGCACACTGATCTAAAGACATCTTCTGTGTTCTAGAGGCCACAGTCTACAGGATGTCAGCATCTTTGAAGAGTAATCACTTGCCGGCAGCCGCACAGTCTTGTCTTGCCCTACGAGACCACCTAGTTGATACTGATGTTGATAACATCCACAAGTCCCTCCTGTAACAAACCCATGTTTGAAAAAAACTTTTTCCTTTAAAACTTAATGCTATACGCTTTAGTATCAAACATGCCCGGTTAAGTGGGAACCTGCAAGGCCCAAAAACTACCACTTTTCTGCGGGAAGCAAAATTTTAAAACACTCGAGGTAGCGCTGAGAGGCACATATGTGACCTATCTTTGCATGATGCATCTAACCACACCATCGCTCGCAATGAGGCTCGTGTAAGCCGGAAGGCCTATGCGTTTAATTTCTGGAGGCTTGCTTCACATTCACAGAACTAATACAAAAGAAAAAAAAAAAAAAACCTTGTCAGCACAAAAACAATCTATTTTACGGGACCTTTTTAGGAGTTTCGACAGTGTCTTTTTTAGACTTCTCATATCTGGGCCTAAACACGGCTTTTGTGAACATGCGCTTCTTTTGCCCACATGTAGACCAAATTTGACAATATCTGAAGTGTCTAAAATGCAACTCAGTAGAACACCGTTGTTACGTTCCTCACTGCTGCGTTTTCCCGGCTGTTACGTCGCTTTCATCCGGTCCCGGCATTGCTCCCGTAGGATCCAATGTATTCGGATCCTCGTTGTTACGTTGTAGCTGTGAAAACGTTCCCGCATGATACGTCACAACTGGTTACCGCGAACCCGCCTGAGACAACGCGCGCCGACGACCATTTTGACTTTTGAAGAGTCTTGGCTAGGCTTGGCTATGGAACTAATTTCAAGGAGCCGCACGCGAGTTGGAGAGGCCGCCACTAGATGGCCATCTGCCCCGTGAACGTCGGCTAGGTGGCGTGCACCGCCACCGCCCGATTCAAAGGGTTCAGCTTCATCCACCCATCCATCTGTCGAACCAGTCCACGACAAAGCAGGTCGTAAACCAGTTGAACTAACCCTTGTTCTTTGTATCCGACGATCGTGATCTGGCGTTCTTCGATAGCGTCGCGCAAGCGGAAGGCACTTTCTCTCCAGGAAAAGCTGGACGCACTCAACGCTGTCGACAGGCAGCCAGCGCGGAAAAGAATTAATATTGCCAAAGACCTTGGTCTGCCACCATCGATGCTTAACAGCATCGTCTCAAAGCATGCCGAGATTGAAGGCAATGCAGCACTTTTCGGCCCGAAAGCTAAGCAGGCGCGTGGGGCCAAGTAGGGAGACCTCGACGAGGCTCTTCTGACATGGTTCAAGCAAGCTCGCGCTGCCGGCGTCAACTTTATTGGCAGCTTTTTGCGCGAGAAGGCAGTGGACATCGCCGACAGACTGGGCATCACGGACTTTGCGGCGTCGAATGGCTGGATCGACCGTTTCCGGAAGAGGCACGGCATTGCGTACAAGACAGTAAGCGGTGAATCAGCAAGTGTGAACTTGGCAACAGTCGACGATTAAGAGGCCACACTATATGCTATACTAATTGAGGGCTATCCTTGTGACATCTACAACGCCGATGAAACGGACCTTTTTTTCGGGTGCAGCCGTCGAAGTCCCAAAGCCTGAAAGGAGAAGCGTGTCACGGAGGCAAAAACAGCAAAGAGCGATTGACGGTGCTCCTTTGCTGCAACATGGATGGTTCCGATAAGTTAAAACCATGGGTAATCGGCTAATACAGTGAAATCTCGTTACTACGAACACCACATTAACGAACTTTTCAAGTTAACGAATTTTTTAAGAATCCCCGGCAGATTTGCCATGTTTTCAATGTAAAACTATTTCAGAATTACGAATTTCAAAATAGCGTATATTTCAGAATAACGAACATATTTTATTTCTTGTTCTATAATTTTGGAACATCAGTATTACTAATTTGGCCAAAATTAACAGCACCGCAGCTTGCAACTCTCGCGTGAAACGAAACAGAAACCGCCGTTTCTGTGTGTATGGTCCGTGGGCTGTAGCTATCATCATCAGGACATCTAGGACCAGCTCCTAGCGCCACCATGAAGCTATGGTTTATTACGCAGTAGCCAGCAGGCCTAGCTGCCTGCATTTTTTTTCTTCCTGTGTTGTGTGCCGTACGCGACTCGGTCGTTCGTGCGTTCGCACGAGCGGGACGCTATTTTTTTTTTTTTTTTTTTTTGCCGCTGATTATCTTATTGCGAAGTTTGTGCGAAATTTGCGATGATATTAGCCAGCGAAGTGCCAAGAAGATATGAACGCAGCTGCTTTCACTGCAAGAAATCGACGCAGGGAAAAAGCGATTCGGCCTCTACAGACAGCTAGCATTGCCCCATCGACTGCCGCGATCATTATGAAAGACCGAGACAAGATTTTCAAAGCTCAGGGAGCATTGAAGATGGGGTCATAAAAAACTCCGATGTGTGTGTGTTTTTTTTCTCACATGGACAAAGTCCGTACTTTTATCGCTCAGTGCAATCACGCACGCGATGAGGTATTCTGGAAAGCGGAAGGTGTATGTGCTGTAGTGGTGTAATGTAGTGCGCGGTCGTGTTTGCTGCACGCGGCAGAAGAAAATAATGAATTTCTTCAAATAAATCAGCTTTGGAGTTAGTGCAACCTTTTCACTTGAGGTTTTGCTTGTCTACACACGTGCCTACTGCCAAGGTACGTCATTTTCATACCTAGGTTTGACCACTAGCTTATAATCGCAGATTTTTCATTACAACGATATTTCAAAATAACGAATGATTTTTCGCGGTCCCGCGGGATTCGTTATATCGAGATTTGACTGTATTGGAACCCGCGGTGCTTGAAGAACACTCGCCGGTTGCCTTGTCACTACAGAAGTAACAGTCACGTGGATGACGTGTTCGTTGTTCGAAGAATTTTTTCGCTACTTCGACAGCAAGATGGGATCCCAGTGCAGGAGTGTTCTCCTTTTTCTAGACAATTGTGCTGCCCACCCAAGAGACCCGGAGTTTCTTCGGAACGTCAAGCTTGTGTTTTTCCCACCGAACACTACAAGCCATCTGCAGCCGCTGGATGCCGGCGTCAGAAAGAACCTGAGGCATTCCTACCGGAAGTGTGTTGTGAAGCACTGTCTTGCGCATATTGATCGTGGACAGCAGCCTACGACCATTTCGGTGCTTTACGCTATGCACTATGTCACTTCAGCGTGGGCTGCAGTGGCCGCATCAACTGCACAGCACTGCTTCGCGCAGTGTGGCTTTCGCACGGACAGCAAAGGGGAATTTCCTGGCACAGACGCTGGGGAGTCGGAAGCAGCCTCTTGCGATCAAGAGCTCACTGAGGCGATGGATGCGTTGGGTGCCACGGGACTCACATGACGACTACGTCGCAGTGGATGCTGCCGTCGTGACATCAGAGTGCCAGAGTATCGGTGATATTGTTGCGAGCTCGGTTGCAAGTGAAGCCGCAGATTGTGATGACGAGCTCGAGCCACACGATTCCGAGGATTTGTCAGATCCGAGCTTTGGAGAAGCGGTCGCGGCTCTGGACCTCCTCCGTAGGTATGTCACACCTCAAAGTGACGTGGACAGCAATGCGGCTTTCCAGGCTATTGAGAAGCGCCTGGTGTTTTCTAGCGAGCGAAAGAAACGGCAGTCCACTATTCTTGATTTTTTTAAGTCCTAACGTCACTTTGCGGAAATACACTGTTTGAAGTGAAAGCTGCACCGTTCTCGTTCCTTTTCGGAGCCTTCCTCATTGTTGGGTTTTCCCGGCTGTAACGTTTTTTTTTCTCGGATCGGTGAAAAACGTATGAACGGGGTTCTACTGTATTTATGAAGCATCCAGTGATAGCTTATAAATGAAAACAATGCACCATGTATATACAGTCGAACCCGGATATATCGAACTCGAAGGGGATCGCGAAATAGTTCGATATATAGATAATTCGATATACAGAAATCGGCTTGTGACGGCACTTACGAAGCGAAACAACGATATTGTATTTGTGGCGTAATCAATCCATTCGCATAATGAACCCACCCTTCACTTTTGCACACGAGAATTTGGAAAAAGAAAAAAAAAACCGTTAAGGCCAGCTCACTCGCATGCAAGCGATTGAGCGATCTCAGCCACGAGCGACAGCGACAGAGCGAAAACTTTCCAACTTGTTGGAACTGCGTCCCTCTCGTCGCTCGGGCCACCGCGGCAGCTCGAAACAAGGTTTCGGTGTCGCCGCGGCAGAAATCGCGAGCGTTTTCGCTGCATGTCGATGGCATGTGCCACTCAGTTTCGGTCGTCTCATCAACAGCTCACTTCTTGGCAGCGTGCCAAGATGCTGCACAGCAATAATAGCGCAGGGCGACGCATTTATCTTTTGATAGCTCCTGCGGTGGCGGGGAGCGAACTTGGCAGAGTGCCCGTGATGGCTTGATTGCACAAGCCTGGTTCTATTTATCACGCCGCGCTTGGGGCGGGCGTCATGATCGCAGCTGACCACGTGCTTTCGTTGATTCATACGTGTAAGGATAAACGACTCCCCCCCCCAAAAAAGAAAAACCTGCTGCTTTTTAATGTCCGCAGCCGGCCATATCTTACGCTACGCCCCGCGTACCGCTAAGCGATAAGAATGGATGACTCTCGCAAAAAAAAAAAGAAAAAAAACACACACACACAAAGAGAGAGGGAGAGATCTGCCGCTTAACGTCCGCAGGCGCCATAGCCACGTCAGCCGCAGCGCGCAGTGTTCGCAACACACGCTGGAGAAATTTGCGTCCGACGTCTGCCTGAAAACGGGCTGAGCTGGCTTGACACATGCGTAAACTCGTGCTGAAGCAAAGAGATAGCTCGGCAAAAGAATGGGCACACCCACGCACATGTCTTGCAAACTTCGTGTACTGGCGCGCGGGAAAGGATAACTGCAGATACGCGCGCGCCTTTGGGGAATGGGCGCGGCGCTGCCCAGACCAGCCGTCGCCGATCTGTCCCCTCATTCCTTCCGCGCGTGGCTTGAAAACGTCACGCGGCAAACGGCCAAGGGTTATGCGACCGTCTTTGGGGAAGGCACACTTTCCAGTGCGTGGTGTGGAGTTCTATATATCGAACGACCGCTGAAATTGAGTTCGATATATGACGCGGCTTTCATGGGATTTTCAAGGGGATATTCCGTGAGTTCGATATAACCACAATTTGATATAACCGGGTTCGATATAACCGGATTCGACTGTAATTGTTTCAATATGATGCACGCTGACACTAGTTTGCTCAGTTTTACATAGACAAGAAAAACCACTGAGCACTACTCTGTTTCTCAGTTGGGAGAGAAAGCACTCAGCTTTCCAGAAATAAAAAGAGATTTGCAAAAAGGAGATATAAGTTGTACATTTAGTATTCAAGTAGCATTTCTATCATCTACTCACTGAACACCCACCATTCGCTGTGGCCTCTGTCCACAAGTGAATGCACACGAAAGGCACCGTTCTGGGGAAGTTTCAGATGCTTTCGAATAGTCAATTACGCTGACATCACTAACGTTCTCATGAATGAAGATTTATGATTAACACTCTACACGAAGTAAGCTACGAAAGCACAAGCTCACTGCAAAAGTGCATGGACAGAGCGGCAGACATAGCTATCGGCATGCGCTTTAGCGATCACCATCATCGTCCCATCGAGTGAGTGTACTGCATTTCGAGTTGCTTTTTAGTATCTTTGCCTAGAGACTTGTCTACAGTATGCCTTGAGTCGCATTCCCCAATTGCAGAGCATTGGTACAAAGCCACCCAATGGCAGTCGCTGCAGGCTCTCCCATTTCACCCAGTCTATGTGGCAGTGCTCAACATGGTGCTTTCAGCAGCAACAATTAGTTTTTTTTCAAAAGCAGCAGCGCACTGCTGACACTGTGCAAGGTGCGAGTACTGCTTCATAGTGTAAATATCACTCCGTCAGTATGCTGAAATGGCGTCAAAATCGTACTGCTAGACAGTGTCCCCTCTTGCTGCAAGCATGAAAGTGATAGCTCTGACTGATACCTGCTGGAAACTGTGGATAAAAGTTGGGGCAGAAATTCCGTGTGTTAACCCTTTGAGGGTTTTTGCCGTAAATGTACTGCGGCGGTTTTCCGTCCCTTGAGGTTTTTTGCCATACCGGTAGGGTTTCAATCCTCCGTTTGAAATTTCGCGCCCTAATGACGATGCATGCTCACTGACAGGTGCTGCCACATCCTGGGGCTTACAAGAAGCCCTTGAAATTTATTGCGCTGCCTTTTTGCAAAGATAAACAGACGTGTTTCCTAGCTGCAGCGTGCCTTCCGGTCTACAGCAACGCTGCCACCCTACTGCGGTTTCGGTTTTGCCATGTGATCGCAACAAAGGCGCGAAACTTGATTTATATCTTTATGGGCGCTTCGGTGCAGGGGATAAACAGAACTGATTCCTAGCTGCAGCTTGTGGCCCGGTCTCCGGCAAGGCCCTTGCATGGTTTCGGTTACCTCCCCCCCTCGTGATCGCAATGGAGGCACGCAAAACTTGATTTGTATCTTTATGGCCACTCTGGGTGCAGGGGTCCCAGAAACCGCTTTCCATCTTTATTGGGGCTGCTGGTAGCTTGTTTATCATTGATGCTCACAAGGTATTCCTGCTCCCCTTGTGGTTTCCAGAGTTTGCACTCTGGAGCAACGTTGACTCCAAAATACGGTTCCTAAAATTTTTCTACAACTTTTCCTTGATTTTACTCGTATTGAACTTTCAAAATCCGCAATAAAGTAATTTCACCATCTGGGACCCTCAAAGGGTTAAAATGTGAAACACATGCAATGAGTGTGCAGTGCCTCACTGTTTATAGAAGGCAGCGCTCCCTTACCTTAGCTGCACTCTGAAGCACAGTAGCCCGCGTGCGCCACTGACGTTCGCGGCTCACGATATCTCGTGTGACATCGACATCATACTCGAGGATGCCTTGCATATCAGCCAAGCCCAAGTCATCATCCCCCTTGATGGTGGCCCGCTTTTTGGCCAACCGCTTGGCCTTGATGGCTGCAATCTTCTCTACAGACATGGCCTCCGAAAGGGACCTGGTACGTGGAAGAAGTAGACATCAGTGCCTCGCCCTTACATGCAAGCAATAAAAGCTTTCTGCAACAACACTCCTCTCCTCAAACATTGAATGCGACAAGGCTCCCTCTGGTGTTTCTTTGAGCCTTACAGATCAAACCGCACCCAAACCCTGAAAACATGCTCAAAAAGATGTACAGATTTTTCCAACTTGGTGGGACCTGTAAAATAAAATCCCACAGTCCAAAAGATCTGTGCACTTCAAGAATATATAACTGTACCAACAAAGGCTGGTTAAAAAATAATTATTTCACCAATTCCCGCGTAGCACTTGCTAACGATAGCATTAGCTAGTGGTCGAGCCAGAATTATAATTTTGCAATGATGCATTGACTTCATTCTAATGCGCACCTCTTCTCCGTTCAATATAGCCCAAAAATGGCACGCGCAATAAAAGTGGGCAGGAAGATAAAGCTACGCCAGCAACACCCTGTTGAAGGGGTGGAAGCAGGCTCTAGCTTTTTGGAGCATTTTGGAGCAGGCTGACAGTATTAAATGTGCCCAAGAGCAATTTGTTTCGCAACTAGCCCTGTAAAACTAGTAGAACAGAAAAAAAACGAGAAGCTGGAGAGAGATTTCAATTTGGACAAACTACGAGACACTGCGGCGGATGTCGCTGTGCAGCAAAAAGAGGGGGAATAAAATGGAAGCAACATCGTTGAGCTTCAGGGCCACAACGTGCTTGCCAACGCTCTATCCCGCATTCAAACATAGCATGGGAAGGGGACGTCCTCGGAGCATGCACCAAGAGAGCAGCGGTGTTCTAAGCTCGCCTTTTTGGACAATTGTTGTTGTTTTGTTGATGCACATGCATGTTTGTCGTGTTTTCTTTTTTTTACCGCAGGTTGAAAATGTGTGTTTCTGGGTTGCACTGCGCTGTTTTGAGAAGTGTATCATGGATTTATGTGCTTGCATGCCTGTATTTCTTTTTCGCTATTTTATGAACAAGCCCGGTGCCACGAGGGAAAGATTTCGTGCATCTCAGCGCAAGGGGGCAAGTGCGGCGGCATGAGGGGCTTCGGTGGCATTTCTTATTTTGTGTGGGATAACTAACCAGGGAGCTGTTCTTTTCGAATTGGCCAAAGAAAAAAAAAAAAAAAAGGCGAAGGGGGGAGGTAGCACAACGCAGCCAGAGTGCGTCGTGGAGAAAGCAGAGGGAAGAAAATAGTGCACTCCGGTCAAATGAAAACGAAAAGGTAGAGCGGGCTGGACCCACGAAAGGCACAGCGGGGACGCAAGGAGAAGGGGGGTGTGAGCTCGAGAGGGTACTGTAGCCTGTCCCACAAACGGCGCCGCGCTTCCTGGAAAGACGGGCGTTCGGCTCTCATGGGGTGCCAAGGCTCGGGTTTCAGGTTTGAAACAGCCGAGAGGCGTGTTGTCTTCTGCGCGCGAGGCGACGATAGAAATGGCCAGCACGGTGCACCTCTGTGTTTTCTTTGTGGCATAGCTAGCCAGGGCGGCGAGCTGCTTCGCTTGTGTGTGATGTTTTTTGTTTTTCTTTTCTATATGAAGTGTTTAATTCGGGAGAAAGTGGCGGGAAAATTGTTCATTGGTTGTAGTGTTGCGAGGGGGTTGTCATTGGCTAAACAGCAAGGTTTGGCGGGAATTGCTTGAGATCGGGGTGCGGGAATGAGAGAGTGGGGCTTTTGCTGGACGGCAGCCATGCGGGCCAGTCGTGTGTGACTGGTGGTGGCCCGGGGCCGTAGGTAGGAGACAACGAGGATGAAGTAGACAGGAGTTCGTGGCGGTGGCCGATAGTAGGCTCGGCGTCATGTAATCTGAATGTAATGAAAAGTGTGAGATAGATATGTTTATTTGAGTGTGCCTTAACAGCCAAGTGGCCTAAAGGAGCACACACTAGGTCAGATACATCAGAATGACCACTTAAAAACATTTAAAACCAAGCATGAAAACAACAATTAGGCAAAAATGTCCATGTCAATAAACATTTTGTTATACAGGATTTGCAAACGAGTCATTGGACAGTTGGCGTGCAAATCTGGATAAAATGTGTCAAAACATTTTGCGGCCTTTGGCACACGAAAATTCAGCGACATCAGTTAAGGTCTCACAGTTAATGAAACCGTGCACAACTTTCTGCAGAAACTGCATGTCACGTATGAGTCGCCTGTCGCCAAGAGTAGACATATTGAGGTCTGCCAAGAGAGAATCGTAGTCGTAGAAACGACGACGTCCAATATATCTATCATAAAAGATGCATACGAACTTACGCTGGACATTTTCAATTTTTTTGCAGTAGGTGGCCGATACATTATTCCAGGCTACTGACGCGAACTCAAGACATGGTCTAACAAGGGCACAGTATAAAGTGCGTAGACATTCGTGCCGTTGAAATTTTTTTGTTAGTCTAGAGATAAGACCAATATGTCTCAATGCATGTAATACAATTTAATTTACATGCAATCTAAAACCAAGCCTTGAATCAACAACACCACCAAGGTCTCGTACATTGGCCACACGAGAAATCTGACCCGCCAAAAGTGTACAATCAAGCACAACTGCGTCACGTTTCCTAGTTAGAGACAGGACAGAAGTCTTCTTAATATTCAACTTGAAGTGATTCAACAAACACCATTTCTCGTGTCAGCTTGCAATTGGCGGCAGTCCTCAATATCTTAAATATTACGGAATAATTTGAAATCATCTACGAAGAGCAAAATTCTCGAGTTCTTGACATGTAACGGCAAATCATTAACAAACACTAAAAACAACAGCGGTCTTCAAGTTGGAGCCTTGAGGCACTCCCGAAGATGATAGAAATTCGTTGGACACACAGCCGGAAAATCTGACCATGTGTTAGTTCTGCTTATTTTATTTTGAGTTAATAAATGTTTAGTCAGCATTGGAAAAGCATCGGACGGTGGTCACTCATTTGATGGACGACGTGTGCTCAACTCTGCAGCTGTCAGTCGCAAAGCAAGTCCTCCAGGGTCCGGCACGAGACCCTCCTTTCGCACCCGTCACCATCAACCGAGAGGGAAGCCCTTCCACCGACTTAAAAATCAGTCGAGGTGGAGGGCGTTCGTATTTGTTTGCATTTAACTCTCGCTTTGCCGACAACATGGCCAAGATAAAGGTCCTTTTGGTGAAGGCCATCTATTTTGCAAGTGGAGCCTGGAGGAACGTGAAGCACCTGACTATCGCTCACTGCTTTTAGAAAGCTGTCTTCTCCCAAAACATCGGCATGGACACGGCGCTTCCCAAGGACGAAACTACCGCGGTTAACATCACTGCAACAGCTGATGATGCTGCCACGACAGCCTGCTTGGAGCAGCTATGGAAGTCCATTAACGAGTTGGACCTTGTGCCTCCAGGTCTGTCCCACATGGACTTAATTTCCACCGACGACGAACTTGTTGCCACGGAGGGCTTCACGAGTGACGAAGTTGCCGGGAACATCATGGGACGGAGAGTGCCCCCGAGAGTGACTGCGATGACGCTGGTTGCACCCCCAAGCCAGTGACCTCTGCAGCAGCCACCACAGCTGTTGACACACTACGGATGTTCATACCTCTTCGGTTTGCTGTTGGACGGTATGGAGGCTGCGATCCTGAAGACCGTACAGTAGACTCCCGTTAAGACGAACTCGCTTAAGATGAACCCTCGGTTAAGATGAACAGTGGAGGTCGTTTGTTTGGTTCCCCATAGAGTAAATGCAAAAAAAATCCGCTTAAGATGAACACTTTGCAATCGCTAATCGGTTAAGATGAATTTTCACGGCCGGCCGCACCCCACCCGCGCAGCTTACTCGACCGTCCGAAAAGAAAAAAAAAAAAAAGCTTTCCAGTGCCACGACCATCCGTGCCGCCGACAAGCACGTCGGCGTCGGAAATGAGATTCTATGAAGGCGGAAGAGTGCCACTGCTCGTCCTCTCCCACCGTTCCCCCCCTCACTCCTTTTGTCCCCGCAGTAGGAGTAGGTTCGCGTTTCGCGTCGCGCCGGCTGTCTTGGTACGACCTCGGGCAAGGACGAAACAGAGCACAGAGAGGGAGAGAGAAAAAAACCAGGCTGTACGCTATCACCTCGTGGTGTGCGCTGTTTGTTTTCGTGCGCGCCGTGTTGCTACTATGGCTAGTCGGCCAACAACTCGAAAAAAGCCGCTTGAGCTTTGTAAGGCCGAAGTTTTGATCGAAGTTCGCGCCGGCCGGCTTTCAAACACTGAAATAGCACGCAAGTTCGGCATCGCGAAAAGTACCGTGAGCGGTATCGTGAAGGACGAAGTGCGGATTACCAGTGCTTTGGAAGATGGTGAGTTTGCGCCGAAGCGGAAGAGGATGCGCACAGGTGAAGAGAGCGCGCAGTGCGAATTTGCCAGTGAATGGAGTGCTACTGAAAGCTAAGGCGGAAGAAATTGCCCTGCGATTGAATGTCGAGTTTGCGTGCAGCGATGGGTGGCTCGACCGTTTTTGGAAAAGGCATGGACTGGCCTTTCGTAGTGTTGTCGGCGAGGCCACTGCAGTGGATGAAGCGGTCTACAGCGATTGGAGGCAGAACAAGATGAATGAACTCATGGATGAATATGACCCTCAAGACATATACAATGTGGACGAAACTGCGCTTTTCTACCAGCTACTCCCAAATAAAACGCTCGCATTTGCTGGTGATGACTGCATGGCGGGCAAACGGAGCAAGCTTCGAGTAACGGTCCTCGTGGGCGCAAATATGACTGGGACTGACAAACTAAAGTTGCTGGTGATTGGCAAATCTAAAGCACCACGCTGCTTTAAAAACATAAAAACGCTGCCGGTCAGTTACATGGCTAATTCAAAAGCGTGGATGACGCAGGCACTTTTCGAGCAGTGGCTTCAAAAGATGGATTGCCACTTCCAGAGACAGAAGAGAAAAGTTCTCGTTGTTGACAACTGTCCCGGACACGGCCACGTCGCCGGACTTCATGCCATCCGACTGGAGTTTCTACCAGCGAATACAACGGCGAAGCTGCAGCCTATGAACCAGGGAGTAATAAGTAGCTTGAAGAGGCACTATCGTCGCTCTCTGCTGCAAAGGATGCTGATTTGCATGGAGAGCAGCAAGGAGTACACAGTTAACCTGTTAAGTGCTGTCCACTTACTGACGAGCGCCTGGGAGCAGGTTACTCAAGCCACTATTGCCAACGTCTTCCGCCATGCAGGATTTGTGGCGCTTAGTGATTGCTCAGTGCAGATTGACTGCGATACTACGAATGAGGACCCCACTGCGAACATGGAGGATAGAAGCATTGTTTCTGTGCTGAGCAGTAAGGGTGTGTTCACTGACATCAGTGCGTATGTCAGCATTGACGGAAGTGTGGAAACGTGTAGGGCTGACACACTGGACGCTCTGACTGAAGAAGTGCTTGACCTACCATCGGAAACTGCTGCTGAAGGTGACAGCTTGAATGCAATGCTTGAATCTGCACTAGTTACCTGTGATGCAGCTGATGCCTGCCTAGACACTTTAGAGCAGTTTTTTGAACAGTGTGAGGGCACTGAAGGGTATCTTCAAAAGTTAAGCGAGATGTCTGCTTTTGTAGCAGGCCATCGATTTTCACAACAGACACAAAAAAAAAATAACAGACTGGGTAACAGTCAACAATGCCTGATGCCTTACTACTGCAAAGTGTAGTAGACAATCATTAGTCCAATAAATGCTTGTATTGCAGTTTATTTTCCTGAAAGGCCATTTTATTCATTTGTTCTCATATACGAGGTATTTGGACACACTCTGCATGCTCAAACATAATTTTTGGAAGCACTCCTGATTAGACGAACTTCTGATAAGACAAACAATTTTCATGGTCCCTTGGAGTTCTGTCTTAAAGGGAGTCTACTGTACTTGCAAAATGTGTTCAGGGAACGCTGGACCTCTTCGTTCAGCAACGATAAAACAATTTACTCAGATTTCTCTTTTTTTTTTCTTCATACTTCAGATATAACGAAATAGCGGAAATAGCGAAACGATTTTCAATTCCCGCTGACTTCGTTAAAACAGGGCTAGACTAGTTGTCTAAGCAGCACAGTCAACTGTTGATGCCAGGACCTCTCCTTTTGCCCTAACTTGAGCCACACCATCAAAGTTGGCAGCTTTGCCTCAAGCCCTTCTGCATACAGTGCTAGTTACCAGCACACACGATGCCTTTGAAGAATCTGCAATATTTTTCCCCGAGTTTTGATACACGTGCAAGCACACACACACAGGCACACACCTCTTGCCTCCTCTTGATTGGCATCACGTTGCTAAGCCACTGAACAGGCGTGCACTACAATGAGAGTGGCACTACCTGATCTGTTCGGTGACAACGGGAGCCTCTTTGGGGGCGTCCAGGCGTGCCGAGAACTGCTCTTTGGCACGCTGCATCTGAGTCTCCTGCAGACAGAGCCACACAGTGTGTGTCAGCCCACGACCGTAGCTAGAACCACAGGTGCTGCTTGTCAATACAACAGAGGAACTTCCGGTGCACTTAAACCGAAGCTCTGGTCCCATCGTGTCCCTTTAAAGGGCTCTGACCACCTCAAAGCTGAAATGCCGAGCCGCAATGGGCTTCCCAGTACTTTCTGTGCAATTTTTTTTTTATTGTACTGCAACCCATGCACTCCCACTTAAAACTCCTGCATTGAACTGGAGTATTTTCAAATAAAAAAATTCGAGAATGTCTAGATTCCGCCTTGATTTCCGATATCTGATGACCTGTTTGCCTGGAGACCACAGCTGGCCGATTTCACACTTTTTTCTGTTTTCGTTATTGACACGCTCACTGCGTTGTGGGTCATCTTATTTACTGATGCTGTGCAATGAGGAATCCAGGCTCACAAAATGAAGCGGGACATATATTCCTGCCACACAGCATGAATAAATGTTAGCCGTAATTGCATTTATCTTAAATGACACGTTTTTACTCCATTTGTTTGTTTTTTCACGGGCTTTAACATCCCAAGGTGACTTAGGCTGTGAGAGACGCCATAGTGAAGGGCTTTGGAAATTTCGGCCACCTGGGGTTCAACAAGCATCGACATCACATAGCACTTGAGCGCCTTGCTTTCTGCCTCCATCGAAAAGTGGCCGCCGCACCCCTCAACTGCTCCGGCATTCCGTTCCAAGAAATATAAAGTGGAGCAGCCACGAATACCCACACTCAAAGAAAAACCTAGAAAGGATAGCAAATGCAAAATATAGTTGAATAATTAATTCTACAGCATGTGATCATCTATGTATACAGGGTGATTTGCAATACAGGCTAATTTATTATTATTTTTTTAACCGTTTACAAACTTGCATTTCAAAAACAATGAAAGATCCACCTGTATGGTGTGTGTAGGTTGGTTTTACAGCAAGGTAGACATCATATGGGTCATAGAGATTGATGATTAGGTGAGTGATAAACTGAAATTACCAAATTTTACTTTTTTAAGTGTTCTTAATCTGCAGTGAGATTTGAACTATTGAATGCCAAAATACACATCTGAAATCTCACTGAGTTGGCTAACTCACATTGCATGATTATATAATGATGTCTTGATGCGATGTAATGCCCCCAAAGTCATGTCAACTTCCTCAACATTGTTGTTGTGGTTGTAGGAAGAAGGAAAAAAAAATGCACGGGCCTGCTACTGGCTCTGTAGCTGAGCCAACTCCACTGCCTTGTGCGAACAGAAGAGAAAATAGAGAAGAAAAAGAAAAAGAAGAGGGAGAGAAAGACGCACGCCACAACAGCCGTCGTCCACCACCGAAGCGGTGGCGGGTGCAATGATGGGCTACAACAGACAAAATACGGTGACAGGCTAGCCCCCGCCGCAAGCGGCGGTGACCCAGCCCCGTAGGGCCAGGAACAGCCACCCATCACCACCTCAAATACACACACAAACAGTGTCAGCATTTGACGATGCTTAGGGAATGTGGCAGATGCCATTCAGTGAATGTGCTATGCCGAAAGCCAATTCAACAAGCTTTGAGATGCATTTGGTTGATGTTCTATTATATTTTGAACCACAATGCCAATTAAGAAAATTTAAAAGCGGGATCACTTTGATGTTAGTAGACTTCAAACTTGAAATATAATACTGCCCTCAAAATGCTGCATTAGTTCATTTCAGTTAATTACTCATCTAATCCTGAAGGTACATCAAGTCTGCCTTGCTCGACATATGCCGGCCACACAGACGTATCTCTCCTGTAGTTTTAAAGATAGAAGAAGAAACGAAATCACCCTGCATGCTATGTAACCTTGGCAGGAAAGTAGTGTTTCTTGCCATCGTGCCATGAAGGTAAGTAGGGACCTGAACATTAGGAAAACCAAAACATGCCTTGTATCATAACCAGCGCTGGAAAAGAGGTTAGGCAGAGGCGACGGCTGCACTCACCTCCAGGCGTGGCTTCTTGACCACTTCATTCTGGGGTTCCTCTGCAGTCTTCTTCACTAGAGAAAGAAGTAAGCAAGCAACACTGGTCACCTGCACCCCCTTGTGTCACATCTCCCTTCCCCTAGCTGTCAGACCCTGCAAGCCCAACCACTAGTTACCATAGCTCGAAGAACAAAATGCCCTTCTTCCCACTGAAACTTGCTACTTCAGCTGGCATGGACAATTAGCACACACACTTTACAATACTATTAAAAATAAAAACTCTTTAGACGCCAATTCTATAGCCAAATGGGCGAGTTGGTGAAATACATTGAAGCCTCCAAACAGCGCATTCTGTGTTTCTTCTGCTTCTCTGTTTGTCTTTTGCGCTGTTTGGCCTTCAATTTAGACACCAAGCACTCTGCAGCACGCAGCACATACAAAGGGTTGTGAAATGATTTTGATGGTCACATTCAAATGCAACAAATCTGTATCTGTGGTCTTTGCGAGCATTCCTGATAAATTTAAAACCTCTATGTGACACTGCACTTGCCATACAGTAGAAACCCCCATACACAGTGGTCAAAAGTGTCAAAATTCAACTCTGGAATCCCTCAGGTGTGAGGGCGTCAGCTGTGAACCAGAGATACCGCTGAGCTGCCCACCTGTGTAAACATCACACTGCAGCCCTTGTTTCTTACAAGAGGAATGCCAAGGCCACAGGAGACCTGTGCAGTGTGATGTGATTTTTCACCACAGCAATGTGGAAACTGCTTTTAATAAGTATCCCGAGATGTGTGCACCTCATGAATATGTCATTCAACAACCATCTGGGGCTTTTTATCACAGTGCCACTCATGAAGCATTGGAATCCGTCCTGCTCTCCATCAGGATGTCTTTCTTGTCCACAGGAATTGCGCTCATCATCAAAAGATGCCCGACCTCACACCAGTAATGATTGGCTGCAGCAAACTACAATACAATTAGTAAAAGGTACTAGGGGGGTTGCTCAGGTGCCCAAAACACATCCTACAAAAGCCAGCTTAAGAGGCCCCATGAACCCAGGAAGCCGCATAATGGCTAGAGACCAGATGCTAGGCAAAGCACTACTAGCCCAATTCCCACAAATATGCCCCCGAAGCCGACCTGACCTTTGACCTTACCCCTCAATTTGGATGACTCTGACCTTTAGGTTAGGCCATGGGCATGGCTCTAGCAGGGGTAGTTGACAGGTGACATGGCGAGGCACTGACCGAACGGCCACGACACTGTGACATGGCAGGAGCTGCCAACTTCTCCTTCGAGATGCGAGGGTCACATGGGGATCGAAACACCTACTGGTCCCGAGTAAGACACACTACTCCCAAGCCATATGTAGGCACATTTGTACACCTTGATAAAAGTGGGATTTTATGTCAGGTGGCCTTTCATATAGCGGGGTAGCTTATGAATAAAGCCACTGAGTAAGTGTGAGTTAATAAAAGCACAAGGGGATTAGTGATTAAGAGAGTAGCAAGATGCATGTAAACAAGGAGCAGCAGGCTCTTAAAGATGAAGCTTAAGCCCCTCTCAGCGCTGCCTCTCAGTTGTCGCTCGGGGTCGCTTGCTCAACCACCTCACACAACGACCCTTGCTTCAGTCAGGTCACCGGTGCAGACCTATGCTCTGCACAAACATTGCAGGCAGCTGCCAAGCATTTTCAGGAACACATTAAGACACTTAATGAGCACAAGTGCAGTTACCCTTACCTGGGCTTGGTTTTCAGGTTGTGCTTTGCATAAACAGGGCAAGCAATACTACTGAAAAATACTCTGCACTGCCTGTCACTTTTTCCACAGGTCACAGCCACACCAGTTTCATATGCGAGTAAAAATTACGTGTTGACAATATGTTTATTACTGTTGGTATGTTGCCAACAAATGCCTATTTCTAGTGCGTACACAGTGAACATATCGAAATGAATTATACCGAACTGTCAAAATGTCACCTTAAAAATCCCAGACAAAAGTACAACAGCGCTGTTCAAGTTTGTCCATCCTGAGGGACATATCACAAGTGCCCCCTACAATCGGACCGCCCTCCTACGTCACACATGGTGCCTGTTGCTAGCTCTTGCACTGAAGAACCACGCGACATGGTGAATGGCGGGTGTGCTCCAGGGTGGCCTTAGGTCCAACATGCTTGTTTCCATGGCAACAATGCGATCGTGCCAGCTCAGCTGACCAAAGGCCTGCTCCACTTCTGAAGGTGATTGATACTGTATCTCAATTTTAACAGAAATGTTCATGTCTTTATAGCGTACGAGTAATAGAATTGGGCCTCTCATTGTCGACAGTGGCTCCTCACAATGCACCGCTTGCTACCACTTTGATGTCAAGTGATGCCTTGTGACAACCAGCGAGCGGTTGCGCTGCCAATGTGCTGGTGGACACCGCTGCCATCATCATAGGTGCACCTCTGTTGCCATGTTCTGCAAACACATTATCAATGTGCAGTCCAATCCAGATACATCAAACTTTTGAAGACATAGCGCAAAAAAGACGGGGACAACACACACAGATGTAGACAGGACAGGCGCTGACAACTTTATTTTCGAGGAAAACCGCAGCACAATTTATGTCAAAACTCATGTGACAATCAAGGGGCCTTATGCTACGACCAAACACAGTTTAACAAAGGGCGGCCGACAATCTTGACTCGGAAAAAAGCAAAAAGAAAAAGGAGGGGGGCCGGAAAGCATTATCAACAGATTACATAAAAAGCTCATTGTGAACTTATTCCAACAGAGGGAGCGCGAACAACACCGTGGCCAAGGGGCGGTGCCAAAGAACCCAACCACAGCAACGAGCGAGCCTAAAAGGGCCCAAAACAAGGGAAGTCACCTTGGAAGAAACTGGGAAGAAACTCAAGGGAAGAAACTGCTACCAACTAGCCCAAACCAAACATCTGCTACATCAAACTCAAAGGGGATCGTGAAGCAGTTCAACATATCGATAATGTAATATATAAAACAAGGCAATGAATGAGCCTCTCTGTAACCCCTGGAGGCCTTTGGTCAGCTACGATGGTTTCGCTACACAACAGATGTGAAGGATTGAAAACATGCACGCCAGACTGAAGGTCACTTTTAAGCGCAAGCCGGTTAGACCTCATAAAGTAGTGCTTTCGCACTAAAGCTGCTGGGAACGCTTTCACACCTGGCAACCATCACTGCTAGGTGATGTACCCTTAACATAGACCATAACATAGGCACCCAGTCAGAAGCGGAGTAAAACCTAGTAGTTTTTATTTGGGTCTGGTGCGAAATTTGTCAGCCTCACCCTTTGCCCTTGGAGGCCTCAGGGGCAAGTGGGGAAAGCCACGTTTCTTCACAGCACATTGCAACGCATTCGCGCAGGCCAACAAACTCAACTCTCCAGAAGCAAATGCCATACATCATTTCCAAGTAAGCTCGAAGCCGTAATTGTAAACATGCTGGAAAAGCTATGCCTTTCACAGGCCATGAATATCCCTTTCGTGGCCCGAGCCAACCAACACGCTGCCTCAAGAGTGCCGCACAACTGAAGACACGCGTACCAGAAGACAAAGGGCAAGCTACAGCACAGAAACCAGCGACTGACCACCATTATCCAGCCTAGTTAACAATTAACTATGATCGCATGTACCGAGGCGATGATCATGCTCACTGCCAAATTCATAAACATGCCTAGATTCAAAACATCTACTCTAAGCGGCCCTAGGGGCTTGTTTTTTTGTTTCACAAACACACCCCTTCGAATCATTCCTTGAATAGAAGAAAAATATGAGGATTTCGAGAATTTCAAGGCAGCACCACCTTCGCCCTCATGGACTGGCAATCCGCTTGTAAATATAGGGGGTTTGACCCTGAACTTCTGGCACGTCCGCATTGCAAGTGCCGTCAAGGGTAGCCTCCTGATATTCCTGCCAAGCATGATAACCGTGGTCAGTCACAGGGTCCCGAGCTATAGCTAATCACTATATTATGCTCTTGTGGCACGGGCACATTTCCATGCTGCCACCAGAAACGTTAGCAATATTTTACTCTCACATGTGCCTAGCTGCCAAGCGCATTTAATGGCTAATAAATAGCAAGCTCACTCTGCATTGTGGTTTAAGACTGAGCTACATGTGAGCAAAAAAGGGAGCAATGTGATGAGGCGGTGCGGTGAAAGTGATCATCATTCAATTATGCTCCATCACCTACTGGGCAAGATACATGCTCGCGCAGTGTGGAACTGACAGCCACGTGAAACGACGATACTGTGTTGCTGGCATAGTAGCAAAACTATTTGCAAATGCAAACAATCTCATCAATTTGAAGAATTGAAGTATTTGACAACAGCATTCAAAATAAAACATATTTACAATGCATCGCATTGAGTTTAAAGCGATTAAAACGCATTAACTTGCCCTACGCAAGTTTTCACATGACCTTTTGTTTTTCGGTTGTGATTAGACGTTTGTTGAATCCGCGGCCATTGTTGATGCAAAAAGCAAACTTTATGCTGCAATTCACAGTCACAATTCAACACATAAAAAAATAAAAAGTGTGCGAAATAGCCACAGTCACGTACGCCGAGTGTTCTTCATGCTATTGGCTGCTCATGCGTGCACTTCCGGGCGAAAAGCAAAATTTTCTATTTTGCCACATCGAGTGACGAGGCAAGCAACACATGCATTTCTGTTAGCGCGAAGGCTTTCCGTGATGCTTGCTGCTGTCCTATTTGCACGAGTTTTCGCATCCACATAACTCTGCCTCTATACAGATGGTGGTGCCCTTGTGGATTGGAATGGCATGCGCTGGAAGCAGTGGGGCACAGGACGTGGGGATGAGTTATGTGACCAGCTGCGCTACTGGCATCATTGGCTTGTCTCAGGGTATGTACATGGGGGGGGGGTCACTCATGTGTAGGTCATGTCTAGGTGCCAACGTCTAGGTTTTAGGATAAGCCGTCATAAGACCAGTAAAATTTGTTGATATCAACCGAGATGCTTGTATGCCGTTCCTTCGAAGTTAGGTGCCGCACTTCTCTTAGAAGCACCGATATACATTGTCAACTCCGGAGAGGCATGGCAGCTCTGAAAGCTTGTGCGCAGTTTCAATACGGCGAGCGCCCATAGAAATAAACATAAACAGTATGTATGAACTATGGGTTAGATTTCTAACAAATTATTATGATATGTGCAAATTTACGCTCTTATTTGCAGCATGACCCGCTAAAGCTGTAATTTGCAGCAGAATTCTCTCTCTCTTGTTGTAAACAACTGCTAATTAAGCGCAACTACTTTTGCAAGTTTGTCCGCAAAACGTTTGATCGACTTCAGATCAACATGCTGGAATGGTTGACTAGAAGGGCGGCCATAAACATGATAGAAAATATAGCGAGGGGGGGGGGGGGGGGGGGGGTTGATGAAGCGCAACTTGTCACGACGAGCCATTCACATTCAGAATCAAGATGTTATCATTTGCTCTTCAAGAAGAGTGGGAATGGCTAAAGTCCGATCAAGCTTTTATCTGCAACTTGAGTGCTTCTCTGCCAGATCAACTAAGAGGCATCGAGGCTGCAAGCGGCGGGTTCTCTCGTCTCTGACCAGATTTTCCATGCAGACTGGAGGAGGTTGAGCTGGCCTCTATAGATGTGGCCGTGTCTTTCGTTTCTTTTACGGTGTGGACTGCAGCACTGTTTTTAGCTGTTCATTCCTTGCCTAGGAGGAATAAGAACTGCAGGTTGGTTGGTTGGTTTGTGGGGTTTAACGTCCCAAAGCGACTCAGGCTATGAGAGACGCCGTAGTGGAGGATTCCGGAAATTTCAACCACCTGGGGTTCTTTAACGTGCACTGACATTGCACAGCACACGGGCGCCTTGCTTTTCGCCTCCATCATAAAAGCTGCCGCCGAGGCCAGGATTCGATCCCGCGTCCTTGGGAACAGTAGTCGAACGCCGTAACCACTGCGCCACCCCGGCGGGGTAAGAACTGCAGGTGGTGTTGGTATTTGATTCATTTTCCTTTACCTCAAAGGTATATGAATAAAAGCTTCAAATTCAGCGCTCTCACAAAGCCAGTTTGTTAACAGGCATGAGGGATATTCCGGAACAAACATTCGTTAGCATCTTCGCTGTGGTCTGTATGTAGAAGTGATTGTGGTCCTTTTAAGGTATATTTACTCATCTGCAAAATTTTCCCCAGAACTGTCAATTTTTTGCAGGTCAGGTTTGGCACCTAGTAGTTTCTGCATTGTGAAAGACAAACAAGAAAAACTGTCATTAGATTATGCTACAACAAATGAACTGACGCTGTCAACAGGTCACGGGTGATGGCTCCGGATCGAGTATAGTTACACTGGTTTCTCGAGTAATACTACCGCTGAGCTTTGGATGTAACGGCAAACTTTATGAGAAAGCAAGAAAGCAAAATTAAATCATCAAGGGGGGGGGGGGGGGGGGTAACACAAAGATAAAAATTGTTCATGGTCTAAACATAGGTACAAAAAGTCAAAATGTTCAAATACAACAATTCAAATGAGGGAGGCATTGCACATAAAAAGGAAGAGGAAACAATCGGTTATGAAGCGAAATGACATGTCACGCATTTTTTAAATCTAGTAGGGTCACGTTCAGTTACAATGTGTTCGGGAAGCTGGTTCCATTCTTGCATTGCGGCTGGTAGAAAAGACTTATTAAAGGCGTTAGTAGATCCATGTAAGCGCTGGATGCTCATGAAGTTGAACAGACGAGATGATGTGCGCAATGGTGGAAGTTGTGGTACAGGTTATAGAACAGGCATTAATCTCGACAAATTTTACTGGTCATATGACGGCTTGTCCTAAAACCTAAATGTTAGCGCTTGCTTTCTGGCATCATAGCAAAATGCTCTTCTCGGTCTCGGGAGTGCTTCGGACATGAAAACCTGACAGCTGGATTATACTTCATTTTTTTTATACCCGCAGCACCTTTTGCATCCCATCCTAAGTGCGCTTTACATGAGCGACTTTATTTGCTTTACCCGCGCTAAAGAACTCAACTTATTATTTATGTAAGACTCGAGACAGCAACATCGCAGTAACGGAGCAATAAAAGCAGTTAGACATGCAAACTAACTATGTGTTCTCTGCACATTTTCAATGTATTAAATTTCGAGAAAATACAAAAATACCAGTATTATAGCCCATGAAAAGTCCTGGCTTAGAGAGCCACAAACACGTTTATGCGAAAGTAAACACAAGATATCATCCGCTAAGAAGCCGAGAAGTAGAAAGAAGCAGACGTTAACTTGTCTTCTGCTCCGTGAAGCACTGCATCACAGCCGTACACGAAGAGCGAACAGCGAAAGTCTTACGCTGCAATATCTTTTCACCATCTTCGTTATCAAAGAGAGCGAGAAAGAGGGAAGCCTCATCCCCTCTCAGCGCATACCCTGGCAACCCAGGCACGGAGCGGCACGCATGCGATAACAGTGCCGCGATAGCAGAGAGCAGCTGCTCCACAGCTCTTCGGAGCGGCCTGGGATTTTTTACCCCCCCCCCCTGTAAGTCTTCAAGCCCTGTTCCATTGAGGGAGTGTACTGGTTCGTTCCTTTCGTAGAAGGGATGTTTGCAGTCTATGAAAGGCATGGCTTTTCAAACACATTTACTATCACAGCCCCCAGCTTGCTTCGAAACTGCAGACTCACGCGATGCATAGAAACACACACATACTCACTTCTCTCAGCTTCCCTCCGAGTTCAAAGGTCAAGGGTAAAAAGATTTCACATCAAATAAAAATAGCTAGGCTTTACACATTTCTGAATGCCTGCTCCCCACTCCATGTGAATTCTAAGTCACCAGCAGCAACCATCGCCAGACACGAAAGCATTTCTGACTCTTCATCACTGCTTCATTGTTCAAGCAGGCTGCAAAGCATGTTCTACTAGGCTGTGAACGTTGCGGTTGCTTGTGAAGAGTGTTCAGAAGACTCGAGACAGAATGTGAGTGTTACATGCAGCAGCGCAACCCAAGGGACAAATTTTGGCCTACATCTCATTCCCCCATGCCATTCACGCTTCCTGATGTGGAGGGAGATTTTGCAAAGAGACCTTGCTGGAGGAAACGACCTCAGCATTCCTGAATCCCAACCAACCCTTGAGTGGAGGAGAGGCTATTTCTTCCACTCAACGAAGTGGGGGTGGAACATCGAAGCGAGGTGCACTTGTGAATTCAGGTGCAAGAACAGCCCATGGCAGAATATAAATTACGGTTAATACAAATATGTTCAATTCTGTGGCCACAGTGTATTGCTTACAATGTTTGTACGGCACCACCGCAGCCATGAACGCAAAAGCAGCAACTGCTCCATCAAACATGAAGTACGTCTTGCACATCACTGGCGTGTGCCACATGGTACCCATTGTTAGCAGCAAGTAGTGATGTGCAGTCATAAATAGAGCAAAATTTTGTTAATTCAAAAGAAAAAAAAAACGTCAAAATTATCCAAGTTTGAATTACCAAATGAACCTGAAATAGCCTATGTTTCCATCACGGTAAATTTATTTGGTGAATGAAGGCGCATTGGTTGCCTGCACCTAAGATGAGGCTGGTGCTACAACGAGTTTTCAAAACTTTCTATCAATGCCTCATCACGTTCACACTCGGGAACGTCGTAACAAGACCACACTAAATGAGTGAGGCCCCCTTGGCATCCTTCACTGAGTTACATGGTAACAGTCAGGCCTCCTCACAAGCAGCAGTGTTGTGTTTGAGGAAGCACATGACTGGTGCGCAGTTCTGGAAAACTGGGAAAAAAACCCACCATGCGGATGCAAGAAATGCCCAGTGGTGGCAACGAGCGCTTAAACCAAGGCACTGAGGACATATTCCGTAAGCTTCCATTTTCTATTTCATGTTGCTGGACGGCTGTGTAGCAGCCCTCGCCCACCGCTCTGGCTGCGACTACCACTGTGTGCAGCGCCGGTGAATGAAAAAGTTGGCACGAGGCCTGAACACACACCATTATGAAAGCTCGGTTCGAAACTCAATGTTGTCAAAGCTAGTTTGCAGGAGCTAAGCGAGCAAAAATCAGCTAGGACAGTGTTGGCTGTAAAGCAGTGTTTTCCTTATGCTGCCCGCTTTAAAGGCCTCGTGCCAACTTCTTCACCAACTAGCGCTGCAAGAGGCGCGAGTTGTGGCCTGCGGTCGGAGCGCAACGTGAGGAGCACCACACCAGCATCAAATGCACCAAGTGGTCACTCATAGAAATCAAAAGACAGCACATCTCACCATGCCGATCACCCTGCACACACCGGCTATCCACTGGCTCTATCATGCAGCCAATGCTGAGGTGCTAGTGCGCTAATGGTCTGCTCACTTTCCACCAATGCTTGTCACCCAAGAGCAGTGGCCAATACCACAAGGTCAAATGGATCGAAATGAAAAAATGGTAAACAGAAACTTGAAATATGGCCCCTAGGCTCAGTTGGCTGGGTGATGCACAGCTGGCATTGCCATGCGCTGGTGAGAACAGCACAAAGCTCAGGAAAGCGAAACCAAGTGGATGGAGTATTTTTGGAGAGAGGGCCATTCCTTCTTCACCATGCCTGACATTAGACGTAAGTCAGAGACGCAGACAACTCTACAGCACTAAGCTCAGGTTTGAATTTTGATAGCCGCTTGCCGTGTATTTCGTATCTGAATGCAGTCTGCCTTTGAGAAACTATTCAGACTAACTGGTCCAGTGCGAGACATGCACCATCCAAATTAGCGAGCGTCCAATGCTACAGATTTTCAGCAGCGTTGACAGGAACCATGCCAGCCGTTTGCATTATCTAGGTCACCCAATTAACAAAGGTCGAATTAACGAGGCTTTCATTGTAAACCTTGTCAAAAGATCTCCGCGAATGCATTTCTGGTGCTTGCGTGGGGGAATGTTGTTCGATCTGGGTGACAAATTACGGACGATGTGGAGATGCCTACGAGCACTCCTAATGCACGTACATCCACTTGCACTCGGGCACAGGTGCACATGGCTGCACAGTTTCAGCTACACAGTTCAAGGAGAAACACTGCCAAGCTACGAGTACCTGCCACAAAGGACTCTGTAAAGGTATCAGCACTCGTGCATGAGAGCAGTGAAAGCCACAGCACTTGCAACTACACTGCGATGGTCCCATTGCCTCTGTCTCTACCAGTTGCCTCAAATGCATTGCTTAAGCATGCAAGAGCAAACCCCTCAAAGTGAAATTAGACCGACTGCCACACAACTGTAAGTCAAATAGCTCCACACAAATACTGTGCAAACAGCATGTCTTGGGCATACACCATGTATGCCTAAGCCATACCCCTTACCTATCCTAACCTGAAAAGCTGAAGAGAAGGCACTGGTCAGGCCTGAGCAACTGCACATTTACACTAGCCTAAAGGCATGGCCTAGACCAAATTCAAAGCAAAAGGTGGCAAAGGACATTACTTAGTTACCAGCAATCACAAGTCTTGCCAAGTAGCATTAAATTATGCACATCATTCTTTTGCTCCTGTCCTTACAATTACATGACCATTACCATAATAAAGTGCGCACAGGAAAGGTATGAATTGAGATATGCATGCATGTAAGTGCTCCAGAAACCCAGTAAGCGCACCAAGGAACCCAGAGTTCCACAAACCTTGTTCGAGAAACTCTGTATGACAATACAAAATGGCCATCTTGACCCACTTGGCCCTTCTGGTGCTTGCATCTAGCAGTGGCATACAAGAAACACAAGTACAAGTACAGAACGAGCCCGAGGTCAGGTGGCTCGCTCCTTACTTGCACAGAACTAGCTGTGCACAGGCAAGCAGCATCCCTTAGACGCTGTGTGCCTGCAACCAGCTAGGGCTACATGACCTACCCTGTGTGGGAATCTCAATGGGGGCACTTTTGTCTATGTTGGCCGAGGTGGCTGTCTCTCCGTTCAGGTAGGCCAGGATGTCCTGCGTTCCCACATGACAAGAACAATCTGTACCACACTTAAAGTAGCCACACAAATAATGACAGTAGATGGTGACAAATATCACAAACTGTTCTACATGCTGGCACAAAATGAAAAAAGTTATAATTGCAAGTGCCTAGGCAAAGTGCCAGGCACATCTCCAGAGGCTAAGCAATTAGTTATGCGGAAATGAACAAGAGCTGTTTGCCAGCATGCAACCGAAGAGAGGAATAGGAAAGTAAGGCAACTTTTGAAAATCTTTCTTGTCGAAAATGTGGATACTGAACAAAACTTCAACCTCGCAGTCAGCAGCGTAGTTAGATCTAGTTGCCTCTTACCTTTCTATCAGGGCGCCTGACAACTGGGATGTTTTCAGCCTAAAAAGAAAAAGGAGGGTGCAGCAGTTGTCAGGCTCTTTCGCAGTACATTCTCCCAGAGGTGACAATGATAGTACCCCCCCCCCCCCCCCCCCCTCACTCCCCTCATGAAAATCTGAAGGTGTAGTAAATACTCCACTTAAAAAGTAAAACCCAAGCCTGGGAACTCTCAACACTCTATAGAACGTCTCAAGCTTCAGGCTTCCACACTGAATGTTTCCTTAGAGCTGAGGTGCTACCTTCACTTGCGTTTAAAATGCCTTGCTGACACAGCAGCTGCAACGACACAAAGCAGCATACAACTTCTGCAAGAAACTGCTAGAGGTGTTCAATAGACGCCAGCTGCCACAAGCTGCTTTCAAGTGTAGCGAAAGCAAACAGCACGAGTGATTTCCAGAAATGGAGGTAGGACAAATACTCATGAAAAAACTTTTATCTGCATTACTGTTCAGTTCAGTTCAGTCGTTCAGTCATGTCCGACTCTCCGTGGCCCTATGGACATTGTCACGCCACGCTTTCCGGTCTCTCACTATACAATGCCTCAAAGATGTGAACTAATAGGTTTCTGGTGATTTACAATTACCTGCACTGCAACAGCAATACAGATGACATTACACAAATAAAACTCACCAAAGGAATAAATAAATGAACAGCAGCATAATGCAAAGAATTCCCCGGTGTTGCAATGGAGAGAAGTCTGTGACCAGAAGTACGGCAGAAACCCGCACTATGAAAGCTTGCTTTGAGCTCCATCATGATGCCAGTGACATCACGTGCAAAAGATTAGAATTCAGGGTAGATGCGAAACACACACTAATTAACTAAGGAACACATAATGGCTACTAGGGTAGAAACTGCCAACCAAGACCTCAATATAACACAGAAACTAATTAAGTTTGCATGGATTGCCTACTGTTCAATCACAAAGAAGATGCAGCTCGATTTACCAAACTTGTGAAGCCACACTGCCAGATAACTGCCCACAATTAAAAGATTATAACACAAAATCTGTGCATAAGGTATCAACAGAAAATTTCATTACATTTTGCTGCATGATGTTGCAACCTGACCTTTTCAAGGGCTCCTAAACAGATTTATGCCTGCCTACACGTCAATATTTCTTCTACACAGAAACCAATAATCACTATTTAAGAACTCGACCATAACCATAACTTTGGTAGTGGAGAGACATAAGAATGCCAGAACTCAGAACGCATTTCAACCAAGTTCAACTACCCTTGGATACCAATTCCTTCAGTACAATCCAGAAATCAATAAATCATTACACACTCCACATAATTCATAGGATGCAAATGACACCATGACGGCAAACCATGCATAGCGTCGGCAGTGCAGGTCAAAACAGCATATAATAAACGGATAATAGTATCGCATACCTTTTTGCCGTGCTTCTGGTCAGCATGGCGACGTACTAGGTGCAAGCAAAATCGGCGATCAACTCGACATTGATCTGTTTATCACTTGGCACGACTCCATTGCCAGTAAATGCACACTCTAATTACAGGTGTGATGTAGTCGATCCGTCACACTAGCTGTACGCCCTTTGCGTCGCGACATCATGGTGGCGTCAACTTTAGCAACGAAGATCTGGCAGCACATCAAAATATGAAAGACGGTCTACGACAGAAGGCGTTTCATTTTAGTTACAGATCTGTTCCAAACATTACGTTGCCATTCTGGATGGACACGTTTAAAGCCGTCTGTGTACTCGGAACATCTTTTAGCCGCGCGAGACGACTGTTCGCGTTCAGAACACCCCTTTGGGCGCCAAGTTCTGCACGAATCCGCTGATCGCTGCTAAGCACTTGAGGATAAGTCGAGCAATCGCTCAGTAAAATGTGAAACCCAGCTTCCGCTGCCGCTGCTTGAACGCGGTAAAGGTCGATGACAAGCGCAAAAAGAGCACTTACTGCGGCCTGCCGCACATACACCGGGTGAGATAGGTGCACATTTTTGAGGAGAAATAGCAGGCATTGAAGCGTGTAGTACTCCCGAGGGGTGCCATCCTTTCCGGACCTGAACGAGAAAAATTGGACGCACATTTTACACTCAAACACCAGGACGCGGCTAGTTATGTAACGTAAATGCTTTCAACTTTTAGTCGCCAGCAAAAGAACACTGCTTAAGCCTAGGGGAAGAGAACTTCCACGCATCAAGTCTCTAGGCAGATCGAACTCGCGAAACGCGGTACTCACCCCCACACCAGGTAGTTTGTCTTCACAGTCTTTGGCCAGGAGTACTCATCGAAGATTATTTGCGAGTTTTTCTCGGTGATATCCTTCTTGTTGACATTAAACTGCCGTAGCAGGCTCAACGGGTCGGCCATGACTGCAAGCAACGCATGTGCGTAACAATCGCAACTACCGCACCTCGGACCGCGCAGCAAGCTCACGCGTTGCTCTCGCTCCGAGGCTCTCTCGCTCTCTCTTACCTGATGATGATGATGATGATCTGTGACTGTACCAAGGTCTATTTACAACTGGTCGCGCAACTTGGAAGAAAACGCGTGCAGCTGCCTACTAAGATACTTTGTTGGGCGAGTTGGTACTTATTCATTATTAATATAAACAGCGCGAACACGAAAACAAGGGACAAGAAACACGAAAACCACAGTACATGCGCTGACTCACAACTAAACCTAAGCCGTTTACTCCAAGGCCCAGAAAAAACAAACATGAAGAAAACGAAACAGTCACGTGAAAAAACCCTGGGTTCACCTGCTGCATAAAAATTACTTTAAAAAATCACTTAAAAAAGACACCTCTTTGCTGCCTACTGCCAGCGGCATCAACTCGATGATGAGGGCACCTGCGAACTGTGAGGCAAATTACTAGCGCACAGTAAATAAGATCTGCCAGAACTCCAAAGAACTAGAAAGTAAACATAATATTCGCGCTCAGGAATGAATGCAGTTTTTGTTTCTTGCGTAAGAAAAAACAAACACGTTTATAATAATATTTTAACTTGTTTTTAACGGCCTCTCTCGGCCATTTATTATTCTACAGTGTTCTGTAGTTTTGCTACAGTGAACTAGAATATTGGGTAGTGTGCTCACTCCGCGGCGGCTCTACGGGGAGCGGAGGCCCCGCGTGTGTCGACAGGCGACTGCTTCGCGGCGCCGGCACCAGGTGACGCCACGGTAGACTTCACGGTATGATTTTGCTCCGCCCGTCGCTTTCAGCCGGTTCAATTTGTCACTGCGTTGTGTGCATTTGTGGCTTCGTTGTTGCTCTGCTGTGCGCATGTTCTTTTGGCGCTTATCGGAGGTCACTTCAAGCGTTTGTTCAGTAAAGGCCAGTTCAGGCTCTTGTTTAAGCTCCCATCGAAAGTGAGTGTTGACTACACCACGTGCGTCGGTGTATGCATGTTCTGCCTGGAGATCAGAACTCTTTGTGCTTTTCTTTCGCACATGAGGGGGTAAGCGGACATGTGGCCTACTAACCGGTTAATTCACTGGGACAGACTGCTAATAATAATAACAATATTTATTTAGCATAGTTAGAACAACATACACATACGGAAGCGCCGAAGCCACAAGCGGGCTTGTGCGGCGACAACCGGCAGCCGCTGCAATCTTCGCGCCACATCAGAACTCCATCAGAGGCAAAAAAAAAAAAAAAAAAAGAAACATTTGGCACAACACACTATCAAAAATGAACTGACAACATCGGTACATATTATATGTTCTCTAACGCTTTAACAGCAACTTTCAATGTTTTGCGGGTGGTCAAAGAAAATACGTCGTCCGGCCAGTAGTTCGTTGAGGATGGCTGGAACATAATAGCGTCTTGTTGCTTTACCGTAATGAATGCGGACTCTCGGTTTAAGATGACGAGGAACATGTCTCAACGGTACCGGTTTCGTGTTTTTGTGCCTGTATGCACTGCTCCAAAAATATTTTAGTACTACAATTTGTTTAAAAAGATTGTCAAAAGCAGGCAAACCGCCTGTTCTAAAGACACTGCTGGGCAAATTCTCCTGTGGCATGTAGAGGACGCTTGTAGCGATGTTTTTCAAACTCCTATTAACTCCATGTGAAAGAGCAGTTAAAGAAACACATACCGTATCTTTGAACACTACCCCAGAGCATGGGCGATTAGTTTTCTGATAGAAAAAGGCATCATGATTTTCAAATTAAACAACAAAGATGCAACACTTCTAAGTTTCTTACAAATGTGGGTCAACTGAGTACTCCATGTCAGATCACTGTATATGGGTACACCAAGATACGTAACCGACGGGACGCTAGATATAGGTTGGCAAGAACACAAATAGCAATATGAGGGGTTTAAATATATAGAACCTACATTTGGTACATCTTTGTGCGGGCTACGAAAACAGACAAGTCGGGATTTGGTGCCATTTATTTGTATTAAGTTTGAGACAAACCAATGACTAAATTTAATAGCGCCTCCTGAAGGTTAGCCAAGGCACATGAAAACTTAGGTTTGCCTGATACTAGTAAGGGTCATCGGCGTAAAGGAACATAGTGGATGCTTTCACGTGGTCACATATATCATTCACATATACCCGCGCAACAAACTTACCGCGTCACTGCAGATAGGCCCAAACCAAAATATGCCGGCCCGTCGTCAAAACCATTGCTACGCGCCTGGATGCAATACTGGCTATGTGCATACTAAAGGTGGCCCAAAAATAGCCCTGCTAGGCGTTCCCAAAGATGACTTTTAAGGAAGCAGTGGGAGATCAACCTCCGTCACTCGGACAAGCGGCTGGATGAGAGCTGTGGAGCTGTGCTGTTTGTGAGCTTCATTTCGAACTTCGTTTCGTTCTACGGGGCTATGTTCATATTGTGAACGGGGGAAAAAGTCCGCATCCCTCGTGGCAAGCCAGCATTATCCCCCGATGCCACACCGACGCTATTGCCGAATCTGCCGGCCTATCTTTCAAAAAAATATACCGAAAGAAAGACAACAAAGGAAGAGTAAACCCACTGGTGTTGTAACTCATACGTGCCTCGAAAACAAAATTTTCTAGTCTGCCCGATATACCCGTAACAACAGAAGAGTAGGAATCGGCCCCAAACGAACAGATTCTGAAAGTATTCTTGATATTTTGGAAGTGGTTAGAAATAGACTGCATAAAGAAGTTGGTTGCCCCGTTCACGCAGAAGGCCCATCTGAAGAAGTAATAAGTTTTATTTAGTCACCAGACTGCACTTCTATGTGAAAGGGGTTAATTCAAAAAAAGGCAGAAAAACGAGAACGGGCGAAACACCTCAAACTATGCCATTGCTAACGTTGTTGTGAAGTGCTGGAGGAAGTGAAGGAAATAAGCGGCAAATTACGTGAACATAAATATACGCAGCGGTGACAAATCTGTTCATATGTTTCATAAAGCAGTGACTTTATGTCTCTCCAAATAAGTATGCAGTAGCTGGTTTGAAAACCTTGCGGTGCGGCTCCCGTGCTGCGAAAAACGCGAATTGTAAATGATGCATCTTTCCTTTTACTTTGTCAGAATTACATGCATTCATTCTACCTGTCATCTCCATGTCCTTTTTGTTTTTGTGTGCTGCAGCATCGGTGTTTGTGAATAAGCAGTTGTTGCGGCCGACACTCCTCATTCCTCGTTTATCCCTGGCATGAATCCCAAGCTATTACTATTGACTTTAAGCATTAATGGAAAGAGCTTTATAACCCCCGAATATGCAGTGCATTATAATTTCTTTCCAGTGAAACAATGCAGGCTCGAGTGACATACACTACGTGAACGTCCCAACGAGCCAAGCGCATTGATTAACATTGTTTGAACATGTGCACAGCGCAGATATAAAGTTCAATTCAAGGTCCGCTTAACCATTTCAGCAAAACCCACGCAAATGTCGCGGTAATATTTCAATTTGTCGGCGCTGCTACTGCGACGCCGGCCGAGCGCGGCACTGGCTTTTACCCGTGGAGCGCGCGCGCTTCGAAGCACCTACCGTGGAGACGCGCGCAGCGCCACCGCTAACCGCCGCTCCCCGTCGACACCGGCGGGGACACCTCGAGCGGCGCTTGTGAGCACACTACCCAATATTCTAGTTCACTGTAGTTTCGCTCCAAGGCGCCGCCGGTACCTGCCGGTCGCCACCGCGCGATCTTGGTAAGCTGCGCATGCGCGAGAAGAAAGAAGGTAGGCGAGGAGGATCTGTTTGTAGTCTGGCGGATGTGACGTAATAAATTGCTTATTTTTGTTTTTTGCTCGCGTGTACTCTCGTACCCAGACGCTTTTTTTTATCGCCGCCTCCGCAGCCGCAGGTGCTTTTTTTTTTTTTCCTTTTCAATTTTGGCGCGCAGTCGTACAAGCAAGCGGGAGGCTTGTTCGCGCCGTGTTTCAGATTGACCAGATTCTGCAAAATAGACTGGGCGGCACCCATCCTTGCAAGTTTCTTCAGACTTTCGTAAGTACAGCGAAAATGCAGCGCAAAACACTTTCCTCATGGCGCCGTACTTTCCTCATGGCGCCGCTCTTCTCACGTTACAGCTTGTCTGCATCGATGCATTATTGCTAAGTGATCTCAATTCTTTTTGCGGCATCTTGCTGTGAGTCGGTGGCTTCAAGTGAAGCGTAGAGGATCTACGAAGCTCCGTGCGCCAGGAAGCAGTCCCTTCAATACCCGTGCTTCGATCGGTCGCCGGCGGCTCATTTTCGAGTGCGCCTCCGTTTTGCTCCCGAATAGCCCTGTCTTAGCAAGAGCAACCATTTCTATTTTTTGTTTCAGTGTGTGCCGAAATACTCTTGCTGCACAGTGATTTTGGGATCTTGGCTACGTCGCAGCTTCTGCTCATGGGCTCTCCTGCACCATGAATGCCTTGTGCCTCATGAAAGGTGGGTACAAAATGTGTGCTGGCAAAAACAGGTTGCTCCACAAGAGCGCTACTATATGAAATCGAAGTGACCTTATTTATGAAGCTGGCACTGGGCATGCATTTCGGTCAGCACCGTGACAGCCAAAGCAGTAGAAAAGGGTGAGGGGGTTGGGGGGGGGGGGGGGGTGCCAGTACATATCTGCCGGACTGTTCTGACCACTAGATAGGACTAACCCGGTCATACGACTACATTTTAGCTAAGCTACATTTTAGCTAAGCGTGATAATATTAATTACATTTTTGCATCAACTCTAGGTGAATTCAAATTCTGTTTCTAGTTATGACTGTATATTGTCTTGTGTACCATACAAGGTAATTGCTGTTGATGGGCACGGTAAAAAAAATGTTTTTCAATGTTCACCAGCAAATCTACTCAGTGACAGTGCTATTTCTGTGGCCATTGTATAGATCCTTTTTGTATTCCTGACTAGAGCGGGTGAAATTGCTTCTTTCGTTACCAAAATAAATGCTGGTGCATATTTTCCAGTAGCTGTCAAATACAGTGAGAGGGCATTCTGGTGCACAAGGTGGGACTAGGCTGAGCCAGTCTGTTCCATATAGAGATACTAGTGCCCACGTAGGCCTGTCATGGTAGAAAATAGAATTGTATAATTGCTCGAAGAGCTTTCCAGTAGCATTGTTTGATGGGCTAGCTGGCACACCTCTGCAGTGTGGTTTGGCTGTGCGAACAGGCCAAGGAGGAAAGGAACGCACATGGAAATGCCAAGTTTGTTTTATCATTTCTTCATCTCCGTGTTTCTTTGGTTTACACTGCCAAATCATATTCACGCTTTCCTATATGTTATCTTGCAAACAGCAAATGCACTGCTAACACTAGGGGCAAATTTTATTTGCTCTTTTTGGTTGAGGCCAATTTATTTTACTGATAGAACATTAAATGTTTCCATGTGAGTGCCATGTGACAGCTACTAGCATTATACTTTCATTCTGTGTTGCAGCGGGATCATTCATGTCTTACCTTTCCCAGGAGCCGGCATTTATTGCATTGTTCCGATTTCCAGGCCCTTCCCTGTTTGGTGCGTGTGCTGAAACAGGAATCCCTTGGAGGCGATTTGCAGCTTTTGTTCATCATCTTGATTCCGTCCCCACATAGGTAATAGCCACTGCGGTGGCACAGGATTAGGGTGCTCAATTGTTAAACCCAAGGACACAGGATGAAATCCTGGTTGCGGCAGTCCCTTTACAATGGAGGTGAAAAGCAATGCCGTGAACTGTGCGATGTTGACACACATTTAAAGTTAAAGACAAGGTTGTTGAAATTTCTGGAGGCCTTCACTAAAGCATGTATCTATGTCCCAATATGGAAACAGTCTGTCCGGGCAATGGACAGGGAGAAAATCCAATGAGGTCATTAAGAGCATATTTACCACAGTAGCAGGGGTGAATTTAGGTGCCTACCCTGTTGGGGGGGGGGGGGGCACAGCTAGTATTATTGCGACATATCTGTAGTGCTTCCTGATATATATTTTTTTACATAGTGGCCATGCAGACCAGTTGGTGCAAACCTAACTTGCTGGACATGGACATGGGAAGCCAAGGACATGGGAACTCAATACAAAGAAGTACATGGGACAACACTGTTTGGTCTGAGACCCATTTCCAAAGCATTTCACCCCAAAAGAGCCAAGCATCAGGTCAGGGGAAATCCTGTACCAGTTGGATCCTGTACCAGTTGGAAAACTGTTGAGTACCTGGCGGCACCTGGAATCAAACCTGGTACCTTCTGAATGCGCAGCATTTCTTTTTCTTGTGTTCCTGTGTCTTTGGCTGGTCCAATATGTTAGATTTAAGTTTAGTACAATACCCCAAGAAAACAAAAATGACAAAATATTTTTGGTCAGTACATAATCTAATTGCCCACTGCTCTTTTAGTTTTCATGGCATTGTTTGTCTATAAAATATATATCCATGAAATTTGTTGCCGCTTAACTAAATTTGTGCAGAGCTAAACACAAAATTTCACCGATCCAGTTTTTGTGTGTGTGTGTGAGTGTGTTCAGGTAAAGACTATCAGTGTTACAGAAACATTGTTCTACATGCTAGTTTAACATATTTGACAATGGCTAAGTTTCAGAAATAAAAAGCACAGCTATGAATTTCCTGAAAATTTCAGACAGCTCGTCCCAGTGTATATTATTTTTTTTTACTGATGTCTTCTTGCAATGAAATTTTTTCTAGCTTGGTCAGTTCTTTCAAGAACAAACTTAGTATTATCCTTTAACCATAATCATCACGGAATGACACGGATCTGGTGTGTGAATCCACCCCAAGTGCTCTGTAAAAAAAAAAAAAAAAACGAAAATGTACTGCATACACCAGCGCACCTTTGACCAAGGCCTTTCTGAATTCATGAACGATCATTAAGATTTTTTAAGATCTTCCAAAGCCACGTTGAGCACCATTAGAACGAGAACCCGAGCAAGGGCTACTACCCCACCAAGACATGATGGCCTTGTGACAGAATCTGCCTCACATTCAGGAGGTACCAGTTTCGATCCTGGTGCTGGTGGGTACAAGATTTTACCCGGCCTGATTCTGGGCTCTTCTGGGATAAGATGCTTGGGAAAGGTATTCTAGTTCACTTCAGGAAAAGGGTCATGAACCAAAATTCACGATTCGTTCCACCATTAGACAACCCTAAGTCCGCTTCGTGCAGCAGAGGCCCATATGCAGTTCCTTTTTCCTCCTTTCCTAAGCCATGAGCCCTGGTAAGCCAAGCACCAGGCTGGGCCATAGCTGGTACACATTTGAGAAAATTGGAAGTGGAAGTCGAACCCACCACATTGCTGTAATGTGGAATGATGCTGAGATAAGGAAATAGTGAGCCAGCACTATTACTAACCATTCAAGAAAGACTACTGATTACTCACACTGTGGTTCATTAAAAGGATGTACTCAGGGGTGCAAAAGCTCAAATAAGATTTGTAGCGATTTTTGGAGCAGCAAAATCTTCGTTTTAGAGCAATAAAATTCATATTTTGAGCAGCTCACAAGAAAAAAAAATTCAAATTTTGGAGCTGTTAAACATGGAAGAACTTTGCTTTCGGCACAAAAGAATGAAGAGGTGTGAATATCGGACTGCATGAATGCGATCCAAAGGAAATCTAGCAAAGGCCACCTATCACCGATGCTGCGTGTATTTATTTTTGTAAATAAGCTTTTTGTACTGCTAGGCATGCTATCACACACACAAAAATGTGAATCATAAAATTGAAGAGGCTAAATAAAAAAAGCTAGAGAATATGCCTTTTCTTTTTTTTTTCATTTAGCACGGTTTGACAACCTTAATCATGGGACTTTATGTTGCTTGCAAGGCTCAAAAAACATTGTTTTACTCTCTGCGAAATCCACAGCTCGTGTCGTGCGAGGGCAGCTCCGAAAGAGCTTAATTTGAAGCAGTGACTGCGATCAGCCTGTGTCCAGAAGCGAGCGCAGTGCAAAGACAAAATGTTGATTAAAAAGCAAATACAGAAACAGACAAAAAGAAACGCCGACCAAAAGGCGAAATGGCAAATGCCGAAAGCAAGTTTTAAGCAAAGAAAACTGACAAGCAAGCACATCTTCGGCTTGTAAATTATACTTCTTGTGGACTGGCGGTGGCTTTGACACAATATTTTGATTAAGGAGAGGTGGACGATTATTAGGTTATGTATTTCATGCACAATGCATACCTTATAGTACTTCAATGTTGCAGCATGCATAAATGTTATTTTGGCAGTCTTGGGCTCCACTACGGCATTATGGAATTCAATAGCTAGGCTGCTGTGCGTTTCTCGACCTTCTGATGTTCGAAATAAATTTCACATGTTCCACCTCCAGTTGTATTAGCACAAACTTCGGCGGTGATGCAGGCATTGCGAAATTAGGGGGTAGACGAGTCGTACGTGAAAGTGCTGCAAGATATATTTAGTGGGTGCACAACAATCATAGTTCTGCATAAAAAAGTAACAAAATTCCCATACAGAAAGGAAAGAAGCCAACAGTCGGCGAGGCCAAGGAAAGCGTTGGGGATGGTACTTTGTCTTTTTTTTTTTATGTTTACTTGGATAATCACAGAAATTAGTAATGTAATCTGTTTAGGGGAAAGATAATTAAACACAAAGTAGAAGAAAAAACAACGTGCCGATGGTGGGGACCGAACCCACGACCTCCGAATATCGCGTCCGGTGCTCTTCCAACTGAGCTACATCGGCCGCTGTCCCCCCTGCTACTTGCTTGGGTATTTATGTTGTCTGTATACGAACCTTGAGAGTGTTCACCAGCGCCACCCTCAGCCATAGCGGCGGACGTAGAACGTCCTTTGTTACCGCCAGCGTCACGTAGAACGTGATCAAGAGCGAGGGCGAAAGCAGGGGAAATGTGGGTGCTCGCCCTCGCTCTTGATCCCCAACGCTTTCCTTGGCCTCGCCGACTGTTGGCTTCTTTCCTTCATGTATCATAACGAGCACCCACATTTCCCCTTAATTGATCTGCATACAGAAAGGTGTTAGACAAGGAGACACGCTCTCCCCAGTACTATTCACAGCTTGCTTAGAGGAAGTATTCAGAGACTTGGAATGGGAGCAGTTAGGGATCAGGGTAGATGGAGAATACCTCAGTAATCTGCAATTTGCTGATGACATTGCCTTGCTAAGTAACTCAGGGGATGAACTGCAAATAATGATTGATGACTTAGACAGGAAAAGTAGAAAGGTAGGCTTAAAAATCAATATGCAGAAGACTAAGGTAATGTTCAACAGCCTCGGGAAGGAACAGCAGTTTATGTTAGGTAGCGAAGCACTGGAAGTAGTAGGCGAATATGTCTACATAGGACAGGTAGTAACCGCAGACCCGGACCATGGAAAGGAAATAACAAGAATAAGATTGGGATGGAGCGCATTTGGCAAGCACTCGCAGATTATAACTAGCAGCTTATTGGTATCACTCAAGAGGAAAGTATGCAACAGTTGCATCTTACCTGTGCTCACCTATGGGGCTGAAACGTGGAGGCTAACCAAGAGGGTTCTACTTAAGTTGAGGATAACTCAGAGGGCTATGGAACGAAAAATGGTAGGGGTAACATTAAGAGATGGGAAGCGTGCAGAGTGGGTCAGAGAAATAACTCAAGTTACCGACATTCTAGTGGAAATTAAGAAGAAATGGACATGGGCAGGACATGTAATGCGAAGAGAGGATAACCGATGGTCGCTTAGGGTAACAAACTGGATTCCAAGGGAAGGAAAGCGTAGCAGGGGGCAGCGGATGAGGTTGAGAAGTTCGCAGGGGTCAAGTGGATGGGAGAGGCCTTCGCCCTGCAGTGGGTATAGTCAGGCTGATGATGAAACACAGAAGCCACCTCCTACACTATCTGATGATGGGAAAGTGAGTCTATCGACAAGACAGTATAAAAATAACCTTAGTGTACATGAATGAACCAACAGGATATCGAAAACTTCCATGAGCCGCATAAAAAACTAAGATACATCCAATAAAAACATGCAGCACTTAAAATGCAGGGTTGAAGTATTGCTCCAAAATCACAAGTACCACTATGGCCCACCACGGAAGCAATAGCAGTGGTGCCTTGTCACAAACAGCCCACTTGCGTTATAGGGTTCCTTCAGCGCATAGACAGTGACTGAACTGGAAAGCGGTGAAAGCACATGGATGCAAAGAAAATATGAGTAGCCATTGGAATGCCATGATGCCATCTCAAAATAAAACTAAAATGCCAGTGACGCATGCTACAGTGTCTGAAGCATCGTGATTGGTTATATCACGGCCGCAGAAAGTTGTTACTGAGTATGGCAAACTTTTGTGGATAGTCGGGGCATTTTGGCACAGCATGGCGCAAATTTCACGCTTAATGCACAGCTTGGTGCAGAAATATGTAGCCGTATCAAAATATGCAATTGGTGCAGCTGTTGCACCCCTGTGTGCTGTCCGCTCATCATTCTTGGATATTCAGGCACCAAGCCGCTTCTGCTCTTTGAGGCCTGGGAGAGGTCTGGTGTCTTTGCCTTTTTAACTGCTTGGAGCACGACAGATTTTATTAACCCTATTCAGTATGCCCACTCTTTTCAGCCTTCGATTAATAGCCTGGTACGCAGATTTAGGGTGTCTTTGGCAGGCGCACCTCCTGCATATCCTCCAAAACCTCTAGCAGTCTCTCCACTGCTTTGAAGCTCCGTTCGATCGATAGCCTTTGTCCTGCGAAGCTCCCTAGAAATTAAATACTGAAACCAAATACTAGAAACCAAATACTGTGGGAAGTCTCGACACCGACAAGAAAGTAAAAGTAAGGGGAACAAAGGACTCCTTTGCGGCGTGACGGAGTCCTGTATTTTTTCTTCATTGTGCATGATCATCCTTTATAGATGTATCGCTGTCATACCTGCTTAAGTGCTTCCGCACTAACTGGGAACCAGCATGGCGGCCCACCAAGCCTGACTGCCGTTTTTAGCCAAAATAGGGAACCCTAGCATGTCACCACCCTAAGCCGGGCGCCGCAGCGCAACACGTAGGCTCCCTATCTTCTGAATTCGGCGCCATCTATTAGTGTTGTGAGAAAGTGTCTGCTGTCCCATATTGCCTCTGGGATCATCCCCACGCTTGCGGGGGTGATCTCTGAGGCCATGCTTCCCGCCCTTCCTCGCAAACATCTCGCCTTCGACTGTCTTTTGACCGAGCCGCTTTTTTAAAAGAGCGAGAATGAGTGGCGACTCACTGAGCGGCCACTCTTTTGGAGAGCAGTCGCTTAGTGAGCAGTGGTTCTTTTGAAGAGCCGCTGGTCTAGTGAACCATCGGGAACCGTGAGCAGCGTTTCTTTTGGAGTGCTGTTAGGAACCGTTCTGCCAGAGTTAGGTCTTCTGTTTGCTGGTACTTTAGCGCCATCTATTAGCAGTACGAGAAAGCAACTCCAGTGGTCAGGCACAGGTGGATTGGGCCGGCATATAAAGAAAAGAAAAAAGTGTGCTGTCTGCACAATCCTTCGCACGTAGTTGGTCGGCTGCTTTGGCGCCGTGTCGAGGCTCCGCGCCGGCGACCTGGCAGCCGCAATGTGTGTATGCTTCGGGTGATAGCCGCTGTTTTTGTGCGTCTTTTGTTTTGCTTTCAATAATTGCTATGTATAGTTTTCTCAAGCTGCATTACAACAGGGCGAATGTGGAATGCATGGCCCCTTCCGCAGCCAACCCAGCAGAAAAAAAATATCTGGTTCAATCATGAACAGCACTGACTGCAGAGCGTCGTGTGCTCAAAACGGGAACAGATGCTTTATGAAAATTAAAACCACACTTCACAGCATGAATGGCGAGCGATTCGGCTTGAAGTAGATACAAAATGAATGAATGAATTAAATACGGTCGGTGTATGTATGTGGCGGCAAAAACAGGAAGGTTGAACAAGTTTGGGTTAGGGTACTGGGCCAGAAACCTGTTGCCAGGAATAAAGGAAGCAGTGGGAGAAGCCGGGGCGCTGAGAGCTGTGGGCATTGAGAAAAACTGTCGCAAAGTTGAACAGGGTTATAGGAATATACGAAAAACGAATCAGCTAGAGAAAGCATGTGGGGGGAGGGGGGATTTAGAAAGTGAAAAAGGACTAACGCGGACTCGAGCTACAAAGCGCACACTGCATTAAAAAAAATGATGCATTTATACTTCAGGCTCCTCCTGAGTTCACTGTCTCCGGAAATATAAGAGGGACCTCGAATCAGGTAATCTGCTTTCTCTATATTTATAATTCACTATCTATATCTGTCTACATTGTCACTATCAGTATTTGTTAACAGTCAGTCCACAAGAGATTTTGGGCTAGAGATTGATGGCCCGAAGTATTTATTAAGGATAATTCTCAGTGTGTTTAATGATGGCCAATGTTATTCAGATAATTTTGAAACGATAGGGTACCAAAAGAACGAAGTCCTCTCTTGGACTTCGTGGACATAAAGTGGACATAAAGAGTAAGAATCGAGCCTAAAAAAATATGGATGTTGCTGTTTACTGAGATTTTGTAGTCACCATTAGGGGAGATAGGATGGACACACAAATATTTCCACGCTTTCGTTAAGTTTCGGGAGGTCGAATGGGTGCGTATCAGTGAACGAGAGAGAGGCAGAGTTGGCTTTCTCTCTCTCCAATAGACCACTGTTCGCTCCTGAGCGACCCAGGCTTAAGTGAGCCGGTGAACCGTTCAAATGAGCCGGCTCACTTCAGTAAGCTGAGCCGTTCTGAGCCGCTTTGCTGATCTCTAGGTCGTCGTCTCTTCAGCTCACTGTTCCTGAGTCTGCGTCGCTTGGATGGTAGCTATTGGAAGGTACTCTTGAGAAGATAAAGGTGGCAAACACCTGCCACATGGCGGCTGCAACGAGGCACTGGCTGGATTCCCAGGATGTTTTACCCAGCACCTCCACCAAATGTAGCGGATGAAATGGGTTTAATACAGGTCAACGTTTGAATAATGAAGGCTGCTTGCAAACGGCCCAAAGCCCAGAACAGTCTGCACGCATCTCTCTCTTCCTCGAACTCTTCAGTAAGCACTTCCTCATTTGAAAGTAAAAATGGGGTATTTCACATATAAACCTCTGGCACCCATTGCATTGACTTATGCTTTAGTCCACTTCAGCAGATCATAATGGTTGCGGAGCACTGCAAGTTTCATTTTCAACCGTCAAAATGTGGAGCACATGCAGTCGAACCCTGCAAAGGAATTTTTTTTTTTTTGTTCCCGCGAGAATTTCACTCTTGCAAAAGTTGACAAATAAGTAAATATTAGCAATTGGCAATTCAGCTATAAGTTGTGATGGCTCAAAAAGTGGGCATGAAAACGGCGAATACGCACTTGTCAGAATTCACAACCAGGCCGTGCTGTTGGAGGTGCTGTAAACTGCACGCAGGTAGTTCTCGTTATCTATAGACATATTGCTGACTGTGTTCGCATACATCAATGATCGATGTATGCGAACACAGCTGGGAGGCCTCTTGTGACCTTGGCAATGAACTGCTGAAAGGTTTGAGTTGGGTTCTGAAGTCCAAAGGGCATCCACACATACTCTAACAGCCCAAACGCAGTTGTGATGGCTGCTTTAGGTATGCTGGCAAACACAGTGGGTATCTGGTGATGTGCCTAACCAGGTCCACTTTGTTAAAAATGGTGCAGCCATTCAGATGTGGTGTGAAGCAGTGGATAGCTGTCGTGGACAGTCTTGGCATTCAACACTTCATAGTCACCGCACGGACGCCAGTCACTTGGATCTTTTTTTAGATATGAGATGGAATGAAGCCCATGCGCTGGATGATGGGTGTATAATGTCGAGTTGCATCATGATTGAACTCCCGTTTAGCAGGTGACCACCAAACAAGAGATGTGATCGTGCTGGTGGTGGTGGTCACACCATATGCTTTGGTGGCTGGGTGAGATTTAAACGCTTTGCCAGTTACTGAAATCACACCGGGATGTTCTCAAAGGAGGTGATGGTATCAGCATGCCGATGCCAGTGGGGACAAGGTTAGACTCGACGCCAGATATAGATAGCCGAGTGAAGCTGTCTGTCGGGCTGCATGCTGAATGAAGCCCAAGTGAAAGTACGATAAGAAATATGCGCTGATGATTGGGTCAACATCAGCGATGACGAACACTCATCAAAATGTGTGGCAGGGTACCAAGTTGAGGGTGAGGGAGCGAAGTCTATATGTCTCTATGGTCGAAGGGATGGCAGCCCGTTGCGATTGCCCCGCCAGCTAGGCAAGATGGCTTTTTTTTTTTAAGGATCACGCTGACCTCTGCACCATTGTTGACAAGGAACGGATTATGACAGGTCTTGTCAATTACCACAAAAGGACCCCGCCGGGGTGGCGCAGTGGTTACGGCACTCGACTACTGTTCCCAAGGACGCGGGATCGACTCCCGGCCTCGGCGGCCGCTTTTCGATCGAGGCGAAAAGGAAGGCGCCCGTGTGCTGTGCGATGTCAGTGCACGTTAAAGAACCCCAGGTGGTCGAAATTTCCGGAGTCCTCCACTACGGCGTCTCTCATAGCCTGAGTTGCTTTGGGACGTTAAACCCCACAAACCAAACCACGAAAGGTGGCCGCATTGGGGAGCCACGAGTTGCCATTAATGGTCTTGAGGGGTTTTTCCCAACCACGAGACATGCACTTAGTGGCAGGATGTAGGAATTGCCAGTCATACCAGCAGTGTTAAGTTATGGCTCTTTGTGCGCGATGGAAAGTGGTGACTGGAATATGGTGAATGGTCTCTTGGGACAGGCTCCTGAGTGTGTCAACTGAGGTAGTAAGCTCATCAGTACAGGCCTCGAGGCAGGAAATTGCCGAGTCTGCCAGTGGTGAGACAGCTGTGGCTTGCTGGAAGGCCACCTCATGAACCTGGTTGGTCAGCTCCATGGTTGTGTCACTGGCCGCTGGGAAGGCAAGATGCAGATGCTTGGGCATCAGCAAGAGCTGAAGAAGAGTTCTCGAAGCAGCGGAACATGGGTGGTGAGTCCTCACCGAGGAGCTGCCAAATCTGGTGAAGCAGTTGTGAAAGGCGACAGTCGTCAAGGTCCACCAGTAAGGAGCTGCTGTAGGTGAGAGCGTTCTTACGCCATAGTTCTCTCGGGTACTTTGGTCTTGAGGTGCTGATGAGGGCATCTCCCATGAGTTTATAAGAATATCCTGCAGGTCACTGATCATGTCAGGAGAGAGCGCAGATACGACATGATTGTACTAAATCACCTTGTGAGGTGATGCAGTCAGTAGAGATGTGCACGGGCCGAAATTCTGAGCCCGAGCTAGCTTGGAATCTGTGTTACAGACCAGAGTCTGGCATGACAACGTGTTCAGACTTAAAGGGCCCACGAAGAGCTATTTACGAAAACTAGAAAACGCACTCTAGATATAGGTATCCTATCAGTCCTCTTTGCAACACACAAATTTTTATGCTAGTGTCAGTAATACCGAAAATATTGGCGACTGAAATGGCGCTCGTCCTCTGCACGCTTAACCTGACGCACGCCACCACGGAAGAAAAAAAAAAAAGAAAACAAGCTGAGACGGCACCCCACCACGTTCCATTCTGCCCGGGTCACCTGGGAGCATCCAGTGAGCGGGCACAACCAGCAAGCCCCGATGGAGGTTTGCGCGGGGGAACATGTCGCCCTAATCAGTTGAGAGCTTTAACCAGGAGCACTTTTTAAAAATTAGTTGTCAATTGTCTCCACGCAAAGTGTTTAAATTTAATTCAAATACTCACAAAGACCATCTCTATAAATTTCTTTCACTAGAATATTAGAGCAAATATTGTTTAATGGCCCTTTAAGGCCCTGGTCTGGTCCAGAATGATACAGAAAGAAATAATTTCCAAATAATGAGTTGACCTTGAAATGCTCAGTTGTTGCGTTTAAGATTGAAATTTGTAGAATATATAGAGGCACAGCACAACATAGAATTATATTAATTTTTTTATATTATTACGCAAGAACAATTTATGCATTGATGAATGCTTAAGACATTTGTGGCACTCCTGGATTGTGAATCCAGCAACGCTGAAGTTCTTTTTACTGCTGTAACTTGTGGCTGCAATGAATAATGTGTTCTTAGCAAGAAAGGAAAGATTTAGGTACATGGTTTCCTCACTTCACCAAAAACACGCGGCCTCTGAGCAAGGGGTTGATTCTGTGGCCAAGTACTCGGTAAGCTTATCTTGCTCACTGCGTGTCTTTCATGGCACCGACAAGGTCGTGGACCGCAGATGCTTTGACTAGGTGCTACGGCCCATTTCTACTGAGGCTTGTTGAGGCCTGGCACAACAGATGTGGAAGAGCTGACAGCATACCGCGAATCTGGAAACTGATACCTAAACATCTGCCGAAGAGGAAGAGAGAAAAGTCAAAATTCGATAGCCCACAAGCAGCCCTTCTGCTTGGTCGTTGACAGCTAGCAAAGATCTGTTCATGCCAGGGGTGTGTGGTGTAAAGGTGCATAAACATCTGTATAGAGAATTCACACACTCTTGTGTGGGAAGGATGCTGCAAAATACTGCTGTATTGTGACGCCTAGCACACCACAACCATATTCGTGCCTTTAAAAAAGTTGTGAATACTCTGGATTGGTGTGTCCGGCCTGGCCTCGCCCAAGCTTGAGGCACAGAGCTTCTGAGCGGCCAGAGTACGAGCTTTTGGGCTAAACCGAGCCTTCGCACACCTCTAACGGTAAGGGCCGAGTTGTGCCTCAATCTGGAGAAACCACATTTGCGGGTTCTGGGGTCAGAAGGGTGAAAGGCAATGTTGCAATGATGAAACGTTCTGCGAGAGTAAGAGCGGCTCTGTAGAGCAGGTGCCGGCTTCAGTCATCCTCTAGTCCTAGGCAATCAGTTGTAGATGTGGTGCTCTAGGTCGCAGGGAAATATAAGCTTCCCACACATTTTAAGGCATAACCAAACTACTGAGCTGTGGCAGCACGTGCCTCCGGCCCATTACATTCTTTGTTGTCCTCCTCGTGTGCAGCCGCGCTTAAGGCACAGCCAAAGAAGGATGCTGCAAGGGTAGCTTTTCTAACCAATTGTTCCAGTTTATTTTTTCTGATATTTTATGTTGAGCTTCTGTACTCTGTGAAATTTCTGGAACTCAGCGGAGAGTACTATAACTGTCGCAGCATTCAACAAATTCTTTTATTACAGTTCTGTATTCTCTGCATGAACAAGACAAATTTATATAAAAAAAAAAAGGAAATGAATACATAACTCCTCAGGGCTGTTTCTTGGACTAGTTAGTGGGGTTTACTCATTTTGGTGAGGTCTGAAGTGCAAAACAGACAGTGACGTGAAAGAAACACAGGGCAAAGCGCTAACTTGCAAATGAATACTGAGCTCATAAAAATATTGGGGGAAGGGGGGGGGGGACTTAAACTCTTCCTTTAAGGTCATGGCATGCCAGCGTTAATGGCGCCAGTTGCCGGTTTTCCTTGTGGACCTTCGTGTAGACACACTTTGCCACTCACTTGTTCAGAAGCTTTTAACTTGCGGCTGCATTGTCCCATACATAGTCGCAAGATACCACATTATAAAACCACCACGACAGAGATCTAAAGCACCATTTTAACCAAGCCACACAAAGGTATCTTCGTGGCCTAGGGGTCCTGAAGGGCTGGATTCAGATTTCACCCTTCCATGTCACACCTGTGTTGGCAGCGCCTACCAATTCGGCCATGCCACGTCTCATGCCATCACACAACTCAATGACTAGCCATGCATGACCATATCGTCTGCCAGCTACCACTTGCCTTAGCCATGCCCATGATTTTTTGCTCATAATGCGGACAATGGCTTTTCTGGGGGACGAAGCCTTTAATGGTGCTGAATGGGAGAACTAGGGTTGGAACACTTTCATCCAGCGATAGAACTAGTGCAGTTTCTTAGCACCAAGAACAGTCAAGGGCAGTCCAGGCTGCACTTCAAACACAAGTTTGAAGGACGTCGCCTGACATCAAAAACACTGCATAATTGCTGTTTCACTCCTTTTAGCAGGACATTTTCGAGAACACTGCAGGATCTGCACTGGAGAAATGCGTAAGCATGCTCATTGCTGTGTTGTCCGCAAGATGTGTCAGCGGGATTCTGCGAGTAACAGATACTGCGCCTTTCCTGTAAACCAATTATAGAAGGGTGGTGAACTGTGATGCGTTCAATGGAACACTGGTTGTGTTCAACAAGAGGCATGCGATGTACCGTGTGCAGCAGCAATGCTCAGGCTTTCGCAAGATCAAAAAACAGCGCGGCTACTTGGGACAAACAGAGAGGAGAATAACGGACAAGCGCTTGTCCGTTATTCTCCTCTCTGTTTGTCCCAAGTAGCCGCGCTGTTTTTTGATCTTGCAATGCACCAACTAGCTCAGATTTCCGTTCTTCAGGCTTTCGCATTTCTCCACTGCAGATCCTGCAGCGCTCTCGGAATTTTTCAGATTGCAATTGGCTGATTACCTCTCTTTACACACTTTCTAACCATTCCTACCATTTGTGCACGCAAATCACGCCCTTTCCCGCTCGTTCACGTTTCAAACATTTCAAATTTCCCGCCACTGGAAGTTAGTACCACGTGACCCATTTGGATGTTGCCATTACCCCTCTAATTAATTACCTAGTTAACCCACATGCATCAAATTATTTACCCAGCAAGATTTTTTGGCCCATTCTTTTTCTTATAACTTGTTTCGTTCAAATGTAATTGTGATGACAATTCTGGTGACATGAAACTGCCGACATACCTACATAATGCTGACGCATTAAAATGGCAGTGACAAAGCATTACTGCCCTGTGCAGTCATACCTATTTGACACATGGTGCCTCTGTTGCCACAGAGGACATGGGCTCAACTTCAATGTCTTAGCCGTGAGAAGCTGAGGAAATGGAGGTTAGCATTTCATTTACAATCATGCCAGTCACAATACTGCGGACTGGCTAGCGGTGGTGATCGTTCAAGGGGCAGAACATGCACACCCTCTCTTGGCATGCCACTGCACTGCTCCTCACTACTTGGCATCTCTGCTCCCGTCCGCCTAATGCAATGAACTATACGAGTACTGATGCGACAGCATTTGCTGACCGAGAAGAATGTCAGGCATTCGGCGTCAGTGTCCATGCGAAGCCTTCGCCTACTAACTGTGGCAGGTGGTGTTAAGAGGTATTTCCCGCCCTCCATTTATGGGAGAGGAGGGAGATATTTGGACACGAAAGATTTAGCAAAGTTGAACCAAAAGCCACGACGAATAGAAATAGAATATAATCGGGATTGGAATAATTGGAGAGTGAAAAAACGATGGAATTAAAATTGGATTGGTTGAAACATTCCAAATTGACTGGCTATGAGGGACGCTGTAGTGGAGGGATGCAGATAATTATGACTAAGTGAGGTTTTTGAATGTATGTACTCTGAAATCTCACAGCACGTGGGCACCTTGCATTTTGTCTCTGTTGTAACATGGCAAGGGTCGAAGCCGGGTTTCCAGGCTCTGTAGTCAAGCACCCAATGACCAAGCCACCACAGTGCACAATGAAAGTAGTAATACATTGGTGAGTGAATTTCGTCTGCAGTCAGTCGAACTAACCGTCCTTAAATTTGTTTTTCCTACAACAAAACTTCCTATGAAAATGCTCTTTATGAACCGTTCCCAGCACTCAGGGGTGTCAGGCATTGCCCCTAGTATGTGGGCCATTCACTTCTGATCTCTTCAGTAGGCACTCCAATCCTGAGTGACCTTAGTTCATTGCTGCAAAGTGGTGGCTGCAGGAGACAGGATAAAATGGAAAAAGGTCCAATTGACTTATTTTCAGTAATGCTACTGCACATGTGCGAAGCCTTCTTCTCTATTTCTACATAGTAGGGCAGCAGTTCACTGCGTGTGCGGAAACCATGAAAGATGTCTGCTGGGTCATTGACGCGACAAACTGTTGCGCAATAATTACATGCATTGCTAGCATGTACTTGGCCCTCAGGACCACATACATTTTCCCTGCCTGCTATTGCAACAAACGAAAAGACGCTGCCAGGTTTGCCTTCTAAGAGATCAAGTGCCGCTTGGAAAATAAACCCACCCTACTATTGTGAAAGAATTTCTGCAGAAAATATGTGAGGGAGCCTCGGTAACCTGCCCTGCCAAACATACCTTGCCTGACGTCTGCAAGAAGAGGCGCGACTGGAAAAAGGTCTATAGCAGAGCTACATTGCATGTGCTTAACAAAGTTGTTTGCCGGGTTAACTAGTATAGCATCCTAAAATTTGAAAGTGCTTGGAAAGACAAGGACAAGAGAAGTGGACGAGACAAAAGCGTTTTTCCTTGTCTTTCTGAGCACTTTCACATTTTAAGACTGCAAGTGCTGTTGTGTATAGCAATAAATTTGGTTATTCATAATTTGTCTGTTTTTTATTCTTTTGTTGGCTATTCATGACAAGCTTACAGAGGGGTATTTACATGACCTCACACGTGCCGTTTTATTGCCCAGAAGATAGCTTTTGCTAAGAAATCCGGAGTAAATTTTGGTGAGCCGATGAGACATGCATAGCAGTTTTTTGCAACGCTCCATGAACAGCAAATTGGTGGCCACTGTGTTGATGAATAGACCAAACGTGCACGCACAGTTTTATGTAATGTAAACCAAGGATTAAAAAAATAAAAGGCTGAGCACTGCAGCTTACTGAAACCGACGACATATTATTCGTCTTCGTGTAGTTCTTCTGTTTGGAGTATTCCTTATATTTTACCTAATTGGTTAATTAGTTGAGATTAATTATTCTATTTTTTTTTATATTCAGTTTAGGCCCAAGTACCCTTAAGTTTTAGAGGGGGTTCAAGTACAAATGACCCAGTTTTTTCTACTAACATACTTCCTGCATGATTGTTTTTTCCAGCATTTAAACAAAGTGCGCAAATATGAAAGGAAAAGAAAATACCACATGACTAGGGTCTTGCTTTGCTAAAGTTTGAATTATCCGAATTCAGGTTTTATCTTGCATGAAAGATGACAGAATCCTCTTCATGAGTATGTGGCTTCCGCCCACACTGAAAATCCGGAAAGCCCGTCTTTTTTTTTTTTTTTTTCCGAATCAATGAAGCATACACGCCCACTGTTTCAAAGTGAGCAGCCACCGCCACTGTCAGCCAACTCTGACAAAGCTTTTATCGAGCTGTCCCACTGACAAAATTTGGCAATGGCAAACACAATGATGATCCCCAAATTTGGTCCAAACCACCCTCAAAATTTGACTTCATCCGATTTGGACCAAAACCGACGTTCAGGCTAATTCAGCTATGTCAAGCATGATGGTGACTTTCAAATTTAGTCCAGGCCACTCTCTGCTGAAGCTGGATTCAGTTTATTGACAGGCACACTGGACAGCACTCAAAATAATTGTTATGTCACTAGTGAGATCATGTATGTAACAATACAATAAAACAAGGTGAGCGCTTGTTAAAGAACAGAGAGCACGTGCAATTAAAAAAATCAGACTTTTTCCCGAGACGTGGTTACGTGGTTACAGGGATGATGACAGTGTTTCACCGCAAGAGATTCCTTCAGTCGTTTTTATGCAATTTCAGTGCCAAATTAAAATAAATCCTCAATTCTTGGATATTGTAGTGCTCGATCTATACTAAATCAGACATTTTTTTTTACACCATAATCTAATTTAATACATATTGTTACATTTTGGTCCATGTTTTGTCCCTTTACAGGTCCAATGGGCACATTCAAGTGCAAGGCCCTTAGTAACAATTGTGCAGCAATAGTACCGTGTAGCTGTGCACTATCAGACATAAAGGGCCAGTTCTGGAAGGCCTTTTTGGTGTCCATGGGATCGAAACATAAGTTATAGTCCTGTGCATTGTTGATAAATTCAGCCTAGCCCCACCATCCACTGGTTGTCCTGGTTAGATGACTTGGTAGACAAACTGCCCCACATGAGTAACAGCCCAGGGTTCACTCCTTGGACCACGTCAAATTTTTCACTACTGAAGCTTCTGGAAAACTTATGTAGCTTTTCTTTTTACCTGTATGGCTGCACTTATATGGGTGCTAATGAGTAAGTAGCCTCTATTTGAAGTCTACTTTATCTTGTTTCCACTAAGTATACATTTGACTGATCTAGCAGCCAATGCGTGGTACTGCTTTCTTTGATACACATCGCATAATTCAGCACTCTGCCTGAGATGAGCAGTGCACCTGCTGCTAATCATATTGCTGTAACGCATGTAGCTCAGCCAGAATGTTCTCCTCAGTTGAGCAAACCAACCGTTTTCTGGTCTGAGCATTTCATCAATTAAAATAATTAGCGGACAACACACTTTGAAACAAAATTATCTTTATTATTTCAATCAGTAAGCTACTATCATTTGCTTACCATGCATGAAACATTTTGTAGATTTTGAACTGTATACTCACCACAAGATGAGTTGAAACGGTTCCGACTGATAACAGCTACAAGTGAATGGCATCCATCCTTCCACCAGTGTTCTTGTGATCTGCAAAGAGCAAGGCTCCTGAAGTGAAAGCTGCATGGGCCACAATCTCCACACGAAGTCTTGTATCAAGGCATTTCTAGAACAAAAGAGTTTATTCTAGTAATGTCGATAGGCAGTTCATTGAAAGGTTTTGCAGACACAGCTGCTTCTAGCCAAGGAGGAGCTTCAGTTTCTTGGGGTGTATTACCATTTTGTTTTTGTTCATGAACTTGCCGCAGAATACATATCTTTATCTGCCAACAGAACTTTTTTTTATGTACTTTGTTCTTTTCAAGGCTGAAGCAGTACAAGAAAGATAAGGCTGCAAAATAGATTGATTCTTGTGGTAAAGTATGTGAAGTAAATGAAATAGGCTTCTGCCACAGCAAAAGCCCTCCACCTAGTAAACAATCTATTTCACTCCGGCAATGTAGTGCAAAGAGCGACGTGTCAAAGAACGCGAACTAAAGAAAACTAAGCGCTGTTAAAGCTGATCACACCATCGATCACTCCAAATCTTGCGTGCACGTTTCTGTACGGTCCTGTCGTTTTTCAGAGAATAACTGGCACTTTTTACATCGGAAACAATAAATTACTTTCTGCCGATACATTCCGAACATGCTTTTAGTGCGCTCGCCCAAGTTCTGTACTTGCCCCCACGCATTGACATTATAAATGGCACTGAACCATTTTAACCTCGCAGAAGCCGCTGAAATCATTGTACTCTCCTAAGCTCGTTTCCGATGCACGGACATTTTTTAAATAGGAGCGAACTTACCAAGATTAGGTGAATTGCGCGTATCGGTCGGTGGTCTCGGTTCGCCGACGTTGCAAGTGTACGACAACAATGTTTTAGCACAGCGTTTAAGGGTCTGGTTGCCGACTTATAAAAACTGGGAAAGCATATGACAACCACAGCGGTAAAGAGGAAATGTAACAGCATAATAACAGCGCATATTTCTGCCTCTAACGCCGTACTAGCCGTACGTTAAATGCTTCAAGCACGGCGCCATGAAGAAAATTGCAAAAGCGAATGCAGCGCCACTACTGGAAATTACAATTGCAACTTCATGGAAAATATTAGTAACAGAAAAAAGTTCCCTTCTGAATGACATCTAACGACATGACTTCAACATTTAGAACTGTATTCTTGATGAGAAAGCTGAGTATGTTGCATCCTAAAGAGAAAAAAAAAAAAAGATTGGTAAGTGCCGCCATCTGCACCGCTCGCAAATGCAGGTTCGGCGCCCTATTTGAAATAATTGTTTTAAACGAGCGCATGTTTGCGCAGATAGACCTCGCAAGGGCCGCTTTGCTCCATCGAAGCATTTGACGCACGACATGTAGCAGTGATCGCAAGGCACATCCGCGCAGACCTGTGAGGAACCAGTGCAAATGTGAAGATATTCCCTTGCTCCTTTTTCTTCTCGCAAGCAATATTCCAAGCACAAATAGAAGTGACTATGAAAATACTTTGCCGAGCCCAAAAGGAAGAATACACTGACGCTGAACAGTCCCATTACGAATCCAACTGGATTGACATGTTGGAAAACAAGTGGCTGATTTGAGCCTGGCAGTTTTGTTGATGTGCTCAACTGACAGCAAGCAGCCTAACTACTGGCATCAACTAGAGCACAACTCGCCCTTGACGTTTTTTTTTTTTTTTTTTTTTTTTTTACTTTTTACAGTGACTCATGCTATACAGATATTTTATAAATGCACTAAACAAAGCGGCCCAAGCATACAAACAAGCGATAGTTTGTTTTGTCTCGCAATCTTATTTTTTCCTTCATGCATGAGTGCCCACACACTAGGAGGATGAAAATCCTGCAAGTTATGCACCTGTATGGATATGAACGAGGAATGACCAATGATGCAGCATTTGTCCAAACAAAGGCACATAATGCTCTTGAAGAGCCTATAGAAACTCTCAAATTGAAATAATCTTATACTACAATCCTTCTTTTTTTTCTGAATGAACACAACGCTTATAAAATATGTTCTGTAATGCAAGCACCTTTCCTGTCATCAGCAGGACATCCGCAGCTATGCATCTAAAACTTGCCGCCACTGTGGGGAAGCAATATGAAATGAAACAGTAAGATGCACTGCTTTGATCTAGCAATCTTTTTCCGCCTCAAATGAGAATTCAGTGTACTCACCACGTTTACAACTATTACAAGGTCTTTACTACCCATCCGGTTAGCCCCTGAATTTAAATCTCCAAAATGAGAGGGCATGTGCTGCATTTAACATATTTGCTAAATATGCACTCAGGCACAACAAAACATAGTGCCTTTCAGGTCTTGCAGACATGCGTTATGTTCATCTGTCAAGAAATGTCTAAATACTTGTGTGTCTAGTTAGAAACAAGCCCCTATTTCACAAAAACTGGGGCAACTAAAAAATGTTAGGAACTCACACAAGCCGCACAGTTTCATGCTTGCAGAATAGCAGCTATGTTCTTCTACCAAGCACATATATGACCAACTGCTTATTTCTGTTATCTGAAACTGCTTCCCCAACAAAATCTTGGCTCTTCAGTAAAACTTCCCATCATGTCAGAAAAGAAAGAAATGAAGCACCATACAACACTTCCTAGCTGCGCCATAGAACTGAGCAGTGTCCACTTTTATTTTTTTGGTAAAGTTGTTTTTCTTTTTTAGATAAGAAATGGCTGCGCTATTCCAAGTTTGACATTGTGTCCACTCCTATCTTCGTCCAGGTTGGATCGATAGTATGTATAAATCGATAAATAAAAAATGAAGCTAGTGTGACTCGATGAAAATAATGCTCGGCACTTTCTGCACATAGGAAAGTACAAAACACTAGCCATGCAACAATGACTAGCATCTCACAAGTAGGTTTCCATGGATATTGTGTACGTTTTTATGTAGGGGTGTCTTGCACTTTTTTTTAGGTGAAGAGGATGCGATAGTGTGCAACAGCAAAGAAAAAAAAATGGCAAGAGCATAGCTGAACAGGTTCCTCATCATCATCCTAACCAGCCTGACTACACCCACTGCAGGATAAAAGTCTCCTTTAATTCTCTTGTAAGGAGGAAGATGAGCATGCAGGAAGCTCAATGTCGGCAGCCACAGCCAGTTTGCTCAAAGTGGGAGACAAATCATCAAACTGCATGGGAGAAGTCCTAATTAGGCATTAACGCAGATGATGATGATGATGATGATGATGGTGCCATGGTCAGAGAGAAAGTCAAAACCTGAAATGGTGTCACAGCAGCACGACGAGAGAACAAATTCTATGGTACATAATGAGCTGTGAATGGTGGCCCTGGCCGTGCAGGCAGTCAAAGGCGAAAGACACTGCGCATTACGATGTGAGAAGCGAAAGATCAGATAATGTTGTCCACACTTTTATTAGCAAGTGCAGTTTCCTACACATCACAGATACAGTAGCCCCAGTATCAACAAGGAACGGCCCTACATTTGTTGACGTATTCGCAGTTCTTGCCTCAGGCAGTAACTAGGCAGAGATGCAGCAAAGAAACCGAGTGGCATTATGAGGATGGAGGCGAGTAGGCAGGTGGTGAGTGGAGGTGTCAAAGTTGTCTGCAGGACAGACGTGGCCAAGGCTCAGGGGCGCGTAAAGGCAGGCACATCTGCAGGTGGCAACAATGACTCACAATGTGACCAGAAACTCTGCACGCATAACAAATAAGAAGGTTGTCATATATGCGCCAGGAGTCCACACAAAGAGGGGACAGTTACGTAGGAATGAAGGTGGCAGGCTACAGTGGAAGGCGGAACGGGATAAACATGTCTGACCAGATCTGACGTTGCCATACATGAGCGTTATTGCAGCAGGAACCTGCAGATGAATGAATGGCAGCACTTCAGTCACTTGCTCTCAAATCAGCCTGAAGGGTCATGGCCAGGCTAGATGGAGATCCCCAAATGTCCTCAATTAGGAGTAGCTGTTATATCACCTCCCCAATCGCAGTCTTTAAACTGGTCCAGCAGCAAGCTGCTGACGGAACTACGCTGGAAAGTGATTCAAAGTGCACAGAAGGTGGCTGAACCAGAATGCGCTGCTTTGCTCCTGCCAAAGCATGAATATATTGGCAACAGTGATAGGGTTTAGGACAACTGCGTCAGCCTCAATGTTTTTGAGAATGTGCTTTATCTGATCCATCTCTGGCTGGAGACTTCTAGATGTGTACACAGGTTCACAATGTCTTCAGTATAACTGGTGAAGGATCCTTGCAGCTGGGTTTAGGCTCACAAGTACTGTTTGGAACACAGCTTTTGTATGCAAGGGCAGCCAAAGATCTAAGAAAAGGCGCGTTTAAAAGCAGACTAGGTGGTGAAGTTTGCTTTGCGGTTTCTGCTCTACAAACTGGCAATGCCTGTCACGTAAAACACCATGTCGTTCAGCTTCACAGCGTCGTCTCCCTGGTTGTGGACGCTTAACCGCTTGTAAGAGGTAAGCCAATCCTATGTATCTTGGTCATTGAACCCACTGAAAATGGCCGGGTCCCACTATCGACATCAAGGTCCCTACATACCTATCTTAATGTTTAGCCAGCTGTGGCGACCTAATCCTTGAAAACTTCATCTCATTCGCACACTTCATTTTCTGCTGCCCCTTGCTACACGAAGAAGAACACATAAGGCGATTGACTAGCGCTGGTCAATCATTTTATATGTCCTTCTTCGTCCGCTCTTTATTTTTGCGCTAAATTCTTGACTTCATGAATCATCAACTAGCCCGGCAGCAAGCTACACTTGGGAGGGAACGAATAAGGTTTGCCACATGAGGGACGGTGCACCAATTCAGGATCTCTGAACAGAACAGATATTCAGCTTAAGCGACGAAGGCGATCTTAGTCTGGAAGCAATGAGCGATAATTTCAGAGCCATTGATAATGAGTGCATGGCAGAGGTAGGCAGTAGGACAATTAGACAGGCTACCAGTAAACTATCTAAGCAGACGAAATATCTGATTATGAAATGGCAAGGCGCGAAAACCTCCATTACAGCGGTCAGGATAGAACTGGCAGAGATGTTAAAGGTACTCAGTGAACGCAATTTGTTCGACGCAAGGGAGTATATTACGGAGAGAATCGAGCATGCTCTAAAATACAATGCTAGCCTGAAAGAGGTGAAGGGGAAATTAAGTAGGTGAAAATCCGATGTATGCATACCAAGGTAGCCGAGGAGTTCTACACTTAACCAGGCTGATAATGAGATTAGCAATAGTGAAGAGCAATCAGACGTTCCGTCAGTGACAAAGGAAGAGGTTAAGAAAGCTTTAGAAGCTATGAAAAGGGGGAAAGCAGCTGGGGAGGCTCAGGTAACTGCAGATTTGTTGAAGGACGGTGGGGATATTGTGCTTGAAAAATGGCCACCCTGCACATGCAATGTCTGGACATCGTCACCGGAGTTTTGGAAGAATGCTGACATTATTTTAATCCTTAAGAAAGGGGATGCTAAGGACTTGAAAAATTAGACCAATCAACATACTACCTGTTGCGTATACGGAATTTACTAAGTCATTGCTACTACAGTTATATACATATATTGAACTCGAAGTGGATCACGGAATAGTTAGATACATAGGCAATTTCATATATAAGGCAAACCAACAGATGAGGCTCTCTATAACCCAGAAGCATGAATATGGTACATGTATGGCAGTGGTGCGTTGCCTGCCGGCAACACACTGCTCACCAAGGGTGCGGCGATGACCTGCAAGGTGTACACATGCACTGAATGTCACCTGCCACCTAGTGTCGAAAAGGAGAGTACATTGGGAACACTTCCAAATGCCACTTCGCAGGCGCCAGAAATCTTGGCAGGCAGCAGCTGCCATGACTGCACAACCCGGCTCTATGCATGAAAAATGATTGCCGGTGAGCTGTTAAAACAATCCTTTGCAGGGCACGACGCGCAATTCGATGGACATGAACAACGCTGCTAAACTTTAATGTGGGATTTTCAGGGGGATATTTTGAGAGTTCGATATAGGAAAATGATATATGTGCATTTGATATATCCGGGATCAAATACAGAATCAGGACAACCTTAGACTTTAATCAACCAAATGATCAGGCAGGTTTTCGGAAAGGGTACTCTACCATCGATCATATTCATCATGCTATCAACGAGGTGATAGAAGGATGTTCGGGATATAACCAGCCTTTATAAATAGCATTCGTTGATTAGAATAAGCATTTGACTCAGTCGAAACGTCAGCAGTCATTGCCTAAGGGTGTATATGAGCCGTATGTGAAAGTATTGGAGGATATCAACAGTGGCCGCATAGCAACTATAGTCCTCCATAAAGAAAGTAATAAAATTCCCATAAGGAAAGGCACTAGGCAAGCAGACACGATCTCCCCAGTACTATTTGCCACTTGCTTAGAGGAAGTATTCAGAAACCTGGAGTGGGAACAATTATGAATAAGGGCTGATTTAATACATTGCCTTGTTAATTAACTCAGTGGACAAATTACAAAGAATGCTTAATGACCTAGGCAAGCAAAGCAAAAACATAGGCCTAAAAATTAATATGTGGAAGCCTACGGTAATGGTCAATAGCCTCGGATAAGAGCAGCAGTTTACAAAAATTCCGAGAGCACTGTGGAATCTACACTGCAGAAATGCGACAGCCTGAGTGTTGTTGATGCACAAGGTGCATCACATTTGCTCTCATTATCATTACCAACTAATTGCAGCATTATTGTTATCGCTACTATCATCCTCACTGTAGACAAGAAGAATTATGATGTGTTTCACAATTCCGGGCATGGCTTCAGTTTGGTAGAACTGAAAAAGTTTTAACCCGCCGTGTCATGCGAAAGTATGCTGGCACGTTTTATTGTTCATCGTCTTGTTTTGAATGTCCAAGTCGGCAATAAAGAAAAAAAAAAAAAAAGGGGGCATGGCGCAGTAGGTTAAAGCGCTCGGCAGGGGATCCGAGGTATGGAGGTTCGATTCCCGGTGGAGATCGGACTTTCATTTTTCTAGATTTAAGGACAAAGCTTTCAGCGCAAAGGCACGCGGCCAAAGGAAAGAAGAAGAAGGAAGACTATAGGGACGAACACAGCGCAGTGTTTGTCCCTATAGTCTTTTTTTTTTTTCTTTGGCCACGTGCCTTTGCGCTGAAAACTATGTCCTTAAATATAGAATACCAACTAGCCCAACAACTTACTCTACTGAAGTTCATTTTCCTGATGACGTCATAGGATTGATAGATATGTCTGACCAGACGAACAAACAGCAACAGTATGAGCCATTGAAGGCTTTCGCCTTAATAGGTACACGGGTAGAAGCAGGCTCGAGCATTTTGGAACAGCTCAGGGAGCAGTGGTAATGCCACTTTGGAGCACTCAAATTGTGCTTTGGAACATGTTTCTAGGGTCAAGCACTTTTAATAATTGCAATTTGTTTCCTGATATACAAAAAAATCCAATTTGATTACTTTTTATTCAATATTCAATGCTGTACTACCTATGCACGCATATCTCAACATGTAAAGATGTTTAAAGTAACACAGCTGACTAAAAGCTTTTGCCTATTCTGACTTGACAGCTTTAGACATGTCCACGCTCAAGCACCACCACTACCTTGGAATTAAAATAAACAAGCTGCACATCGCCACTTTTTGATTCCGCAGCTGTGCTGATAAATTCCTGCGCACTGCTCAGTAGTACCTTCAGGAAGGATAGATGGCACTGAAGGGTAGCCTTTTCTTCCTTCAGCTTCTTTACTTCATGGTTGTCTCCCAGTGACTCATGTTTTCTTTTAAATAACACTGGGGCTACACGTCGGCAACAGGCTTTCTATGCCTTTCCAACACTCTTGAAAGCATTTCTTGCAATTAACACCGTCCTGGCATCACCCCCATAATGCTTCAAGTATGCTTTTGTCTGATGTAGACTGGACAGGTTTGTTGTTAACAACGATTCTATAGTGAAGTACACACTCATTTTCACAGCAGAACTGTTGGAACAACTCGTGTAGTTCTTTGTAACCAGAAAAGTTTCCTCAACAGCTCGTGGTAGTCTGTGGCAATTGCTTCGCTCCTTGCCCTCACTTCTCTCACCACCGGCGATTCAAAAGGCTGGGAGAAGTTGCTGTCATGCGCACAAAACATTTTTCTCGCAATTAATTCCTCCCAGTCGTTTGTGACTCGTTTTAGAATAACTTGAGATCAAAATATTTCTTATGCTCGCTTTTCTAGTTTATTAAAATTTTACATGTGTTAGCTAGGCCCAGCCAAGGTGCATTGTACCTCCACCACTAGTGTGCTGCCATCGTTTAAACTATGACGACCCTTATAGACCAGAATACGGAGGGTAAATTGATCGCTGCCGTATTGAGGGCGCTATAAGGCTACCTAGAGGTGCTGCAGCGAAATGACTGCTCTCCACTACCAAACGAGGTGGCCATGGCTATTCATAGCGCTTACGCCTTTATGTTTCTTTGAAGTTTTCACAACTTGCTGCTCACAAAATCGTCAAAATTGCATTTCTGCCTCATGGCAAGGCTGTTCTACACATCTCGCAATGGCAGAGGCAAGCACAGCGTCCACAAGTGGAGCGAGTGGTTCGGTTAAGTGCATAGTACCTTTCTATGCGAAAAATACTACGGTTGCGACATTTCTTACCCTCGCGTGGTGTCTGCAAAAATTTGTTGCAGTCCGCACCGCACAAACAGGTGGCATGCCACAAGTGCGAGTAAACCTGATGTCTCCGTTTGCATTTCAGCAAGGAAGTGCCTTTTTTTTTTTAACAGCCATGATAAGCAACGCCAACCAGTCACAAAAATAAGACCTTGCTATCTCCTGTTTGGTTGATGTGCTGCTGATTCATTCTTCAACCCTGCTGGAAAGGAAAAAAAACAAAAGAGACACCGGGGAATCATCGCCAATGAGAAGCATTCGCTCGCAGTAGCGGCATGCGGTCTGTTTTGTGAGGTGTGGGCTGCGGCAGATTTTTTGCAGTCACCACGCAAAGGTAAAACATATAGCAGACTGCAAAGGTTTTGCTGGTACATGGGACATTACTTGGGGGTGCAAATCAAATCAGAAAAGTCACAGCCATAGCAAGCCTGCATGCAATGGTACCATGCGCTTATAGGAACCACTCACTTCACTTGTGGACACTGTACTTGCCTCTGCCCTCGCAAGATGTAAAGAATAGTCTTGCTGTGAGGCAGAAATTAACTTTTGACAATTTTATCAGCAACCAGTTGTGAAAACTTCAAAAAGAAACATAAAAGCGCAAGAGCTAGACACCCACGGCTGCCTCGTTTGACAATCCAGAGGCATAGTTTCGCTGCGGCAACTATAGATGGTGCTAGAACGCTCTCAAAATGGCAGTGTTCAATTTACCCTCCTTGTTCTGGTCTATAGACCTTTTCGAAAAGTGGTCGTGGGCGCTGCCATATTGAATACTGGGCTGTGCTGCTAGCATAAGAAAAGTTAAGAATTATCTCTCCCAAAGCCGCCCCACAGCCCAGTCAAACCGGTTTCGCCGAGGCTCGTGAAAAGGTCTATAGCACAACATGCCACTGCCCTGCTGCACTTCTCACAGTCACCTAACCAAATTGCATCGAACCGCATTTCTTGTACCTGGCGCAATTAATGGCCCAATACAATTAATGTTAAGCAAAAATCATGTTTCGCTAAATTTTATGGCAAAATACCAAGGCATCAAAACATCATGGCAAAACATCGTTTTGGAGTTTTGGAACAATATTGTGTTTTGGGGCAGGATGGCGCAGGCAAAGCAGTTTGGAGCAGAATAAAGCAAACGGAGTGAATGGAGCAGTACTTCCACCCTGCAGGTAACAAAGCTCTGGATGTTGTTGGCAAATGTGTCCGCTTAGGACAGGTAGCAACCGCAGATCCGGACCATGAAAGAGCGATAACTACAGGTTTTCCCCCCGAATTTAATCCTAGTGCTAGTGCAAATAATCTGAGCGCTGACTGATATAATCTGCGTGCCATGTAATTTAATTCGAGTGCCAAGCATTTAATTAAAGTGCCAGCATATCTAATTCGAGCGCGAGCTCGAATAATGCCAGCGCCAACTAATTTAATCCGAATGCCAAAGCAATTAATACAAGCGCCGGCAAATTTAATCCGTGTGCCAACCAATTTAATCCATATGTGGAAAATGAATGCAATACAGGGCTCCAAAGCACGAAACATGAATTCCAGAAATAAATCAAAATTGAGATCATCTTTCAGACAATGCGCCGAATCAGCAAAGTGTCAACGTATAGGATAGCCTTCATCAGTATTATGACAAACATTGCCTTGATGCAAGTGTTTTAAACCTAATGTCTCCCAGAAAATAAAACTGCATTTTAAAGACGGCCGCTTCTGTGCTTTTACAAGCCTGTAGTTTCCTACGCCGCTACAATTACAGCCCAGGCAAATTAAGCACTGCTGTTTGGGTTAAAAGCTCTGCTGTACATGGTTTCAGCCACTTTGCCATGTCAGAGCCAGACTAAATGCAACGGCACGCGCTCTCTCTTTCCGTGGTAGTGGCCGTGTAAAATTGAGAAAGCGGTAAAATGAGATATGTTTCTCTGGCTCCATGTCTTCGCGCCTGAACCAACTCTGCTTTACACTAATCCTTCTTTTCTGCTAGTAGTGTTGAATCATTATTAGAAACACAAATACATTTCTGCACCGGTTGCCATTTCACAAAAACAGCAGGCTGTTGTGTGAAGGCCGAAATGCCATCAGCATGCAGATTCAGTGCATATGACAACCCATAATAAGCAGTGCTTAACCAGCCAATTAGAAGATGACAGTCATATTTATTCACTTGTCATGCGTCTAAACTAAAAGCTGCAAGAGGCGTGTCATAAACTGCCGTTTTTCAGCTGCGCGTGGTCCTTGGTTTTTGCAAGATACAAGAACAAAGCAAAATAGTGCATGCAGATGTGACGCTTAAGCGTCGCATGGTCTGCAAAGTGATCTCAATTTCGATTTATTTCTGGAATTCATGCTTCGTGCTTTAGAGCCCTCTACCGCATTTATTTTCCACATATGAATTAAATCCGCTGGCGCTTGTAGTAATTGCGTTGGCAGTCTGATTCAATTGTTTGGCGCTGTCATCATTCGAGTTGGTGTTCGGATTAAATACACTGCCGCTTTTATTAAATGCTTGGCACTAAAATTAAATTACACGGTGCGCAGATTGTATCAGTTGGCGCTCACATTATTTCCGCTGGCACTAGGATTAAATTCAGAAGGAAAACCTGTAGAACAAGTCTAGCATGGAGCGCATTTGGCAAGTTCTTGCAGGCCATGACTAGCAGCTTACCGGTATACCTCAAGAAAACGGTAAACAACAGTTGCATCTTACGAGTACTCATCTATGGGGCTCAAATGTGAAGGCTAATTAAAGGGGTTATACTTAAGTTGAAGTAGATGCATAGAGCTGAGGAATGGAAAATGGTAAGTGTAGTCTAGAGATAGGAAGTATGCAGAGTGGGTCCAAGAAATCAACTCTAAATAATGGCATTCTAGTAGAAATCAAGAAGAAATGGTCACAAGCAGGACATGTATTGCAAAGAGAGGATAACCGATGGTCGCTAAGAGCAACAAATTGAATTCCAAGTGAAGGAAAGCGTGGCAGGGGGCGGCAGAAAGTCAGGTGGGTGGACAAGGTTAGTAAGTTTTCAGGGGTCAAGTGGGTGCAGCTAGCACAAGACCGGGTTAACTGAAGGATTACGAGAGAAGCCTTCGTTCTGCAGTGGGTATAGTCCAGCTAACGATGATAATGATGATGAGCTATGGACAAAGAAAAACCGTATGGCAACAAAGGGCTCCTTCATCACATAAAAAACTGAATTAAAAAAAAATCTTCCCACCAGTTGAACCAGACTTGCAATGACCTCATTAAAATGGCCAGTTTGCCGCCACTCTGAAATTAATGGCCGAGCAGCATAACTTTTGGGATCTGCACTCGCAAAATCAATACTGACATATACATTTCACTTGAGAAATCTGTCGCCAACGGTGACACCAGCATTTCATCTCTCCTCTTGAGTATACTCGTAACTCCCTGCCACTAAAAAGAAATATTGCTGACAAGTCGTATTGTCTACGAAGAGGCTTCACAAATTCATAAAACATTTAGCGTAAATATATGTGCGGCTCCAACGCCTCAATTCGTCTTTTAATTAAACTGCACATGCTCTTTTCTCTCTGTCTGAGCACGTGGAGGGGCAGCTGAACTGTGCATGTGCAAAGGTTATTGCGGCGCGAGACTTGTGCTTGACGCGGCAGAAAGTGTAGATAAAGGGACAGAATGGAAGAATCAGGGGAGTCTGGCGGGAGCCCTGCTTGGGGAGCGATCACGTTGTTAGCTGTTGGCGAGCAGCCCGAAGCATCCTGATGTAATGGACTGTGGAGCAGAGCAATACCAGGATGAAGACGGAAGCGATGCCTCCTGAGCTGGTTTTTTGCTTGAGTTGCAGCCAGACGAGGAGCAATGTATTTTGTACTGCTCGGAGCCCCTTTTGCCATGTCACATAGGCCATCTTTACACCCCACTATGTTTCGTCTTGCCATGTAAAAGCACTGGCCCCTTACTTTTGTAGCAAAGCATTGTCCTGTCACGAGTCTCGACCACATGCTTCGCATTGCAGCAGCGTGCAGTGTTGTATCTTTGCAAAGTGCTTCTCTGCTGACCCGGAAATAAACTGGCATTTTTATCATCATCATCAGCCAGACTATACCCACTGCAGGGTGAAAGCCTCTCTCATATTTCACCAATTGGTATTTTGGAGCAGAATAGAATTCATATGAATTTGTGACTAGTAGTCGGGCGAGGCCCTGACTCGCGGACCCATTCTTTAGAAGGCGGGGCCTACAAATAGATTAGGTATTTTTAGACCTGCATCATTATCATCACCACGTCGCTTTGTTGCTTCAGCAGCGAGTCATGGCGAGTCAGTGTGCCAGGTTCATCCATGCTATGAAAATGTTGATGAATTCTGAATCAACAGTTCCTGAATTCCTGACCAAACCAAACCGAATTCTGAATCAGGTGAAAGTAACACGGATGAAAAAAGAACCTGGAAGGAAGTGAGGAGCAGTCACAAAAAAAAAAAACTTGGCAGTGAAAGGGTTAATAACAGTGCGCTCTTTGTGATTAGGGTCATCGGCTCTACCTCGTCCATCCATCCCAGAGGTCTTTCATCCTGCCATTTTCCATTCACTTCACGACATCTGCCATCTCAGCATCAGAGCCACATAGTGCCTCATTACCCAGCGGTGCGTCTGGCCAAACATTAGACGTTCGCCAGTGGGCCCGCTCGTGTTTTGCTTGCCAGTCCGTCAAAATGACTCACTATACAAAGACTCCTCCCCAGTCTTTCCTGCCATCTGGTTGTTGCTTTGACCACGTTCACCTTGACTTGGTTGGACCACCACCTCCATCTAATGGCTGCCGGCACATTCTGATGATGACTGACCGCTTCACTCGTTAGCTCGAAGCAGTGCCCACTCTGGACATTACTGCGCAAACAGTTGCCAAAGCCTTCGTTTCAGCATGGATTTCCCACTTTGGCTGTTACCACGGATCGTGGCCGCCAGTTTGAATGCATCCTCTTCACTTCCCTTACCAGTCTGCTCGGCACTAAACAATGCCGCACCACAGCATACCATCCTTATGCTAACGGCATGGTTGAGAAGCTCCATCGTCAGCTCAAGACTGCCCTCATTGCTCGCCTAGATCGCGAGCACTGGGCTGGTCACCTTCCTATGGTGTTTCTTGGCCTACGCACCGTTTTTCGTCGCGACCTTGGCTGTTTGGTGGCCGAAGTCATCTCGGAGACTTGTTCGTTCCTTCGGCTTCCTCGTCCCAGCCCCTGCAGTACTTTTAACGCCTTTGGGACTGCATTCAACACCTAAACCCAGTCCCACCTCTATCATCTGACCGTCAGATCTTTGTGCACCCAGATCTTGCGTCCTCGAGGCATGTTTTTCTAAGGCGAGACACTGTAAAGGCGCCTCTTAGCCCCCCCTATGATGGCCCGTACCATGTCCTCAACAAGACTACAAAGTCTGCGACTATCCTGCTGGATGGTCGTGAGAGGTAGTCTCCCTGGATCGCCTTAAACCCAAATATATGGCGACACCTCCCCAGGAGCTCCCCTCGGATGTTGCTGGCTTATCTGTCGACATGCCTGCCGCTGAGGCACCCTCATCCCTGCCCCGTTGGCGCGTACATTTCGCCGCTCCGTTTGGTCGGGGGGCCCTGTAGCGCACAGCGCCGCTGTAAAGCGGAGGCGCTAAGATCGGCGTTCACAGCCTAGCAAGCACGGCACAGGCTGCTCGGTTCGAGAAGCCTGCCACGCTGGTCCTCTTGTTCTGGTGCTCCGCTGCAACGCCGTAAATTCCTTACATGCTCTTCACTGCAGGACACTTCCTGCCGGCTGCAAATATACACAGAACCAGCACTCCACTGCTTCAATACAATGCTGCTTTAGGCTTGGGCACTGCCAGCTTCGACAATAAAGGAATCTGCTGAAGGCCACGGACACAAAGAAAAATTTAAATGAAGCTGTAGTACAGCAGAAGGATCAGAATTCCCGCAAAGTAATTTGAGATGCGGATCAAAAAGCTGCAAAGAAGACTGTTCTTTGCCCGCAGCTGCGAGGAGGGCTATCAAATGCAGGTGCCATATTCGGTTTGAGGTCGAGCACAGAGACTGGCATTCAACAAAAACAGTATGGAGCTCCTATCGGGATGGAGTCTGATGCCGATTTACGACCTACGGGAAGTCGGCGCAGCCGTGGGCGAGCAGTGCACCACGGGCGTACTGGCGGCCCATGACCGGTAAGCGAGCCATGATAATTCGCCCCCTTGTGTTTCCTCGTGACTGCGGCGACGAGGATTTCAACAGAACGAGTCGGATGTACGGCCTGCATGCGGGGCCCGTTCGGCATAGAGGGTGGCCTGCCTCACTTTGGCAGCGGCACCAGGAGCAGAGCCCAACAACCCAAGTCCCGACCCCTGCCCTGATTCCTGTATTACATGGGCCTGCTGAAGGACCAGCCGTGCGACTCCCAAGGGGAAAACGGCACCCAGGTGGAGGTCATGATTAAGGGAGGAGGGTGTGGGAATTTAAGATTACCCACGCTTGCACGACACGGCTCTGTCTGCCTCACGGGGATACCTCATCTCTCTCCTTCCCCTGAAGCAGTGGCGGAGAGGGCAGGGGCGAGAGACCTGGCGTAGCGTGCCGGGCGGCCCCTCCTTCCCCCTACCCTCTAATATCGATGTACAGCATCTCATCGGGGGGAGGCGACGCCGCGACGCCAGAGCCCGCGGATGCTGCTATGACCAAGGATAAAAATTGGGCACTCCCAATAAACAGCCCAGCCCGGTGGCTGTGCCTCAGTGTTTCGTTCTTCCCTGCCACGGATGTGGTCAGAGCTAGCGGCGGGGCGTTCCGTTCTGAGCACAGAGCCCGAGTCCTGTGAGAACCCCCACAAGGTGTTGTTACATGTCTCCTTGACGTTAGCTCCAGCATCCATTGCAGTGAAGAGCAAGCACAGAGCAACGCCAGGGTTCAAAGCGATCGCTGAATGGAAATGTTTTTTTTTTTTCATCTAAAGCACAAATTAGATTAAGCTCTAAAAAATCATTGAATGGTACTGTGTCATGCAATATATATATATATATATATATATATTACCCCGCACCTCCACCAAGTGTTAAGTGGGGATCCAGGCACTGGTAGCGGGCACTGGTAGCGAGAAGAACCGGAGCGGTGGTGGCTTAACTTTTGAGTCAGGTGGTCCGCAAAAGCACTTCCTCTTCCTCCTTCTCGGCTATCTGTCCGCTTAATCAGAACTTCTTCTTTACAATACACATATATAACTGCAAAAAATTTGCACATTTAAAGCTGACAGTGCCCAGGCCTAAAGCACCATTGCACTCAAGCAGTGGACTGCTTGTTCGCAGCCAGCAGAAAGTGGGCTGCTGCGATGAGCAGGCACAGAGCAACACCGTGGTTGCCTGCAAAGGCTCAACTTGAGAAATTATTTTCTCACTTAAAAGCACCCTGATTAAACTTTCAGTATTAAATGGCAATGAATGGCTCTGTGCAAACTAGTATTTTTCATATCTTTAATAGGGCCACTTCATTACATAACTGACGGAGGAATAAACCTCAAACCTCAATAAGGCAATTTTCTCTGATTTAGAATACTTTTGCAGGTGCACCTTACATTGTTTGATCTCTTTTATAATGTTTTTGCAGGTGCAGCTTAAGTTGTTTGATCTCTTTTATAGGCTTTTTGTCTTCTAAAAAAGTTGGAGAAATAGATTGAGTACTATAATAGTAATAATTGGTTTACAGGAAAGGAAAAGTTTTCCCGTGGACACCTGAATCACGCTACAAGGGAAGGAAGATGGGAGCGAAAGCGGAAAGAGAGGCCCCATAGTGGAGGGCTACGGAGTAATTTTGACCACCTGGGGACCTTTAACATGCATTGACATCGCACAGCACACAGATGCCTCTCCGCTTTGCATCCATCGAAACGCAGCTGCCGGCAGTCAGATTCGAACCCAGGCACTCTAGTCTAGTGCCTAGACCATAAGAATATAAAATTTGACAAACATTTCAAAATTTCAGCTTTTTGTACCATATTTTATGATGTATATTTGAACAAATATAAGGCAGAGTTTGTTTATTTCCTGCACATCAAAAGAACAATGCATTTTATTAATATGAAAATTTTTGTTTATAGTGATGCATCAAAAAGTTAATTTTTTTACAAATTTATCTGTGTGACTAGGTTTTGCTATTACTTGCAAGCTTAAAGGAGTATAGACCACCTTCACTCTGGCTACGTCATGAAGATGCGGTGGCGCTGTCGTAATTACAGACTTTCGCGTGGTAGGAAAAACAATGCTTCAGTTGCTTTCGCCTATTGTGATTGTGCGATGGTTTGCTGCAGCCGAAAAAATAAAAAACAAAGCACCATGCTGACTAGTTGCATCACCGTGGCATGTGCTGGAAGGCAAAGGACGCAAAGTTTAGTAAGCTTGCACAGGTTTCTTATGGGCGAAGGTCGCCGTAAACAGTGGGCCATCGCAGTGTGGCGCGAAGGCTGGATACCGACACCTTTACGCCAGAGCGGTTATGGGCTCAAAGGCCATGAATAACTCGAGTTTGGCCTTCTTTATGACGCGTAATGGTATTTTGTGAGTGCACGTAAAATGTTGACGAGGCAGCCAGTATATTAATGCGTAGACCTGTTTATAATGTAAGCAATTCCTGAAGCAAATTTTTTTTTTCACTTTCTAGTTGTATGTATTATGTGCATAGTGAGCTGCTGCGCATGCGATCAGTATTGCACTCCTCCGTGGTTATATTGTATGGCTAACATTAGCTTTGTTCACCTCAAATTATTTTAAATTTTGTGATGAAATGTGCGTGTGCTGACAGCCACTGATTTGCTCAATTGGAGATGAATTTTATTATACCGAGGGGTTTGAGTGGTATTCACTGCAGCTAATTTTGAATGCTGTTGTGGGGTTGAGCGTCCCGAGTGACATATGGGCCCCTGTTTCAGATTTTGAAGATCTTTACATCAACTACGTACTGCATGGCACACTGTCGCATTCAGAGTTTATCCTACATAGAAACGTGGTCACGGCGGCCAGGACTGAACTGGGTAGCCCTAACTACGGAACCAGCATGTGGACGCTGCAGCTTGTAATGCAAGCTAAAAGCTTGAATACCCATGAAGAAATTATAAATGCTGACGCCAATAACCTTCCACGAACAGAACAGATAGGCGTGCAGCGTGGTGATTTAAAGGAATAATGCAAGGATAAGCAAACCTGTACGGTGCCAAGGCACAGTGCCCTTGCTACTGTTGCCATGCTTACCAACAACGCTCATTTGATGCTCGGTATGAAGAATCATCCGAGAATGCAATGATGTTTTGAGCGGAATACTTCCTACCTGGTTTGCGTGTGCTGTTTACGAGCGAGAAAAATCACATTCCACTTACCCGACTGAAAGTTGTTGTATGCACCCAAAGCTTTGCAATTCTCGACGCATTCCGCGGCTAATGTGCTGGGCAAATAGCAAATAGATATCAATCAACGCTACTCATTTTCAAGGCAGCAACAACTTCGCTCGTGCGCTTTGAATCCGCTCTTGGTCTGGTACGGTGTGCAGGACAAGGTGATGCATGTTGTGTACGTGAAGTTTTTCCAAGTATTGCTTTTGTACTCACACAGCGCGTGGGTATTTTATCTGCCAAAAAGGTGCCTGCATATCACAATAACACGCTCTTGGCAAGTATGGCCACAGCAGTGGGGTGGCACCACAGTGCCGCTCCCGTGCTTTCCGCCTGCTCTGGGGCCATAGACGACTGCCATGCCACTTTGATTGCTTTGTTTGTTTTAAACATGGCGGAGACCTATAGACACCTAATTTTTGGGTTCGTGTTTAATTAGCTGTAATGATGTGCAAGGTATTACTGTACAGAAAGCACCAGGTGATATCCACCTATGACCGCTAAACAATTTATCATTGAATTTTTTTCCTCATCCGTTTCGGTTTCAAAAGCTGTGTGATGGCTGTGACGCCAAAGTTAAGTCTAGGTCACGTGACGGGTGAAAAAAAATTGTGATATCCTGTGATGTTTAAATTCACTGCAACGCTGAAGCCAGCCTGCCTCAAGAACAGGAATCGCGAAGAGCTGGAGATTATACTGCGGCTTTTTCATGCTGTGCATGGCTTGGACTTGATTGTGATGTCACAGCCATCTCTCAGCTGTTGAAACCGAAATTGGCGAGAAAAGAAAATTGAACTGAAAAGTATTTAGCAGTCGTAGGCAAAAACCACTTGGCGATCCGTATACAGGAATGTCTAACAAAAATGCCACCAAAATTTGGCGTCTGTACTCCTTTAAGATGGTGGTCACGGGCAGAAAATATTTTTTCGCCAAAAACAAGCTGGGATAATATTCTTCATAGCAATACAATTTACTATGATTTTTTAAAAAGAAATTGAGGATGGTCAAGCCCACAACCTGTATCAGTTGGTGTGGAATGAAACCAGCACCTTTACCTTAGCAGATCATGCTAGCCATAACAGCCTAGAATTATCCTTGATGCATTAGCATGACAGGAAAAAAAAAAACAAAACAGTGGTAGCATACCATATATACACCATTACAAAATCGAAGAACTTGAAGGTAAGCTGTCTAAAAATTGTAAAAACATTTTTTTTTTTTTGTGGAACTGCAGCAGCATCACACTTTGTACCAAAAAAAATTGCCTTGACAAGCACTGGACCATATATATGCTGGTCTGCAAATATTAAACGCCTCTGCCCACACGTACCAGCCACAGCTATCCGATGGAAACTAAGGCAGAATCAAAAGCACAGAAGAAAGCCCCAGGTTGCCTCCAAAGGATCCCTGTTTCAGCACACGCACCAAAGACAGGGAAGGACCTGGAAATCAGAACAATGCAATAAATGCCCACTCCTGGGAAAGGTAAGATGTGAAGGATTTTGTTACAACACAGAAAGTATAATGAATGAAAGTATGAATTCCGCAATTCATGGCAGTTGGTTGTGTCTACTATCTTTGCAAACATTTGTCGTCACTTCAAGTAAAGGATCCATTTCTCGTTCCTAATTCTGAGGCAGTTGCTGATTTGCTCCAAAATGAGAGCTTGGTATACAGTGCTGGTTTTAGCGTAGATGTGGTTGATTTGTATAATCTCTTCCACACTCTCAACTCATCCAGTATGTTCAGCAATGTATTACGGAGGACAATGATGAATGCTGGTTCCAAAATGAGTGTGGAACCTTAACCGGATCCTTTTTGGAAATGTTATCTTACTACCTGAGTAACACGTTTTTTGAGTGAGATGGTAGACTTTATACGCAAAAATCTGGTGTGTGCATAGGTGCCAAGATAGCTCCCATCCTCAGCGACATTTATCTAAGCAGGGTTGATATGAAAGTTGAGAATGATTTAGCCAGTTGTTGCATGCACATTTTCCGTTTCGTGGAGGATTTTCTGGTGCTAGCTAGCTCTGTGAATCCTGAATTTGTGTCAAATGTTCTTCATGTTTTTGCACGTAATGGGTCGGGACTAAGGCTCACGCATGAAGTCCCCCAAGAAACAGCCTTACAATTTCTCGATTTAAAGTTGTCTTTCCAACCCCACCATGTCTGTTGGCAGTATTCACCTAGGAGTGAAAAGCCCCTTCTGAATTACAGGTCCTTTCATTCAAAGCTCGTAAAAAGTAGTATTGTTACGGGATGCTTAGGCATGGCAGTGAAGAAATCTTGTCATCATAAAATGATGTCCAGTCTCTTAACTCAGGTGGACAAATGCAGGGAAGCTGGTTTCCTGAACTCAGTTCTCGTCTCGAGTGCAGACAAAGTCCTCTGCGCGCTAAAATTGTCTTCAAGCATGTGAGGGCGGGAAAGGTGTTCGGAGGAAGGAAGAAGAAAGGTATGTAGTAGTCATGCCATATGTACACACGCTGTTGCACCGAATTAAAAGAGTAGGAAGCAAGCATAATGTAAACGTTCTGTTTCCTTCTCCTAACAAACTAGAAAGAGTGGGAGCCGCGGTTCAAAGAATGCATGAGGGGGCAGAAGAAATGTGTGCAACATAAATCATGAAAATAGATATGTTCCTTGTAAGACTGGCATAGTATATCAAATCCCTCTGTCCTGTGGCCTTACCTACATAGGCCAGACTGTGCAATGCAGTAAAGTGCGGCTCATGGAGCACGCTAATTCGCTGAAAAAGAAAGAAGCTAGCCTAGCGAAGCACTGATCCATGTGCGAATGCACGTCATTTTTTGATGACAGTAATGTTTTGTTCGTTCATTCTTACCAGTGCACTAGAGAAGTAGCCAAAGCTTTTCACATCAGAAAAAGTAAAGGGTGCGTGAGTACGCCTTTTGTCACATTATCTCCTCGGGAAATGAATATGCTGCACAGTGGGCGGCAGTTCTGCCGATGCACTCGTGCTTTTAAATGCTTTTTTTTCTTTTTACCAAAACTTGAGGTCGTTGACGTTGCGCATGTGCGCTGTTTCTCTGTGTGCGTATATATGATGTGATTCTTCCCAATAAAAAAAATCAGCTGTAAGTTCAGCGCTACAGTTGAATCCCGCCACAACGAATACTGCCACAACGAATCATTTTGTATTCCCCGCGAGTATCCTATAAGAATTAATGGCCTAAATTTCTCTGCACAACGAACCATTTTTGCAGAGCGTTTCCGCTTCAACGAAATTTTCGCGTTCAAAATCGAAACCGAAACTAGTTTTATTGGCGAGAAGTCCAAGTCAAATCCAAAGCCACATTAAGCATGAAATCACGTGATTGCAGTTCCGCCATTTTGGCTTTGTGTCGTGGTCGCGTTGTTCACTCGCTGCCTTTCTCTTCGACAACGACGAGTTTTCATCCGCAGGACACGATGGCAACGCAAGTGAAAAAACGCAAAACTCTTTCCCTTGAGCAAAAAGCTCAAATAATCGCCCAAGCAGAAAGCGGAAGGAAGAAAGCGGCAATTGCTGAAGACTTCGGAATTCCTGCAAGTTCGCTGTCAACGATTCTAGGCAATAAGGACAGCGTGAGAATGGCACTTGCTTCAGGCACATCCTCGAAGCACAAAAAGGTGACGCGGCCCCTCCATGAAGAGTTGGACAAAGCAGTGCATGCGTGGTTTGTGGAAGCACGAGCCAGCAACGTCCCCCTGTCCGGAAGCATCGTCCAGCAGAAAGCCTTGAACTATGCATGCCTACTTGGCATTGATGATTTTAAAGCCAGCATTGGCTGGCTAAACCGTTTCAAGGCCCGCCATAACATCGTTGGAAAAGTGTTGTGCGGCGAGTCAATGTCAGCAGACGTGGACGGAGCAGTTGCTTGGAAGGCCCGGAATTTTAAGCAACTTCGCGCCTGCAGACATTTACAACGCCGACGAGACCGGGCTATTCTACGAGATGTTGCCGGCTAGGACGCTCGACTTCAAGGGGCAGCGCTGTCACGGCGGCAAACACAGCAAAAAACGCATCACAGTGCTGCTTTGCACAAACATGGATGGCTCGGACAAGCGTCCGCCGTTAGTCATAGGCAAAAGTGCCAAGCCGCGCTGTTTTAAGGGAACTCGTAGCCTACCTGTGCAGTACAAGGCGAACAACAAGTCATGGATGACCCGCGCTATTTTCACCGAGTGGATGATGGCATTCGACCGCGACATGAAGCGGCAGGGCCGTAAAGTTTGCTTGCTTTTGGACAATTGTTCAGCGCATCACTCCGACGAAGTCAAGCTCACTAACACGGAGCTGAGGTTTTTCCCTCCCAATTGCACGTCTGTCTTACAGCCTCTCGATCAGGGCGTGATTCTTAGCCTGAAGCGCGCTTACCGCGGGAGGTTAATTCAGCGGCTGCTTTTTAACACTGAAACCGGCCGAGACACGAAGGTGGACTTGTACGTGGCACTGCAGATTATGTCTGCTGCCTGGAGCACACTGGGGCGCTCAGTAATTGTGAACTGTTTCAGGCACGCCGGATTTGCCGAAGGTCGACCCGTACACTCTGCTGGCCTAACACCAGGCGTTACAGACGACGACGAAGAGGCGTCACCGGCTCCGGGGATCGCGGCCGCCTGGAAAACGCTGGGAGAAATAGGAACCGTGCCGCCTAATCTCGAGCTCGACGAATACATCGGCGCTGACGCTTGTGTTGTTGTTCACGAAGATGTGAGTGATGAGCAGATCATAAAAGCTGCCCGGAATGATAAGGACTCTTCCGATGAAGAAGACGACGACGTACAGGAAGCGCCGGCTGCGGCAACCGCCGTACAGGTGATGGACGCTTTTGATGTCATCAGGAATTTCGTTGCTGTCCGAGACGACGATGTTGCAATGGGTTTGCTGACCGAGTGCGAAAATCGCGTGACGGCGTTGCTCGCCGTGAAGCGTAAGCAAACCAAGCTTACAGATTTTTGGCATTAAACGCCTTTGCTGCTGCTTGGGCAATTCTTTCTGCGTTTCACGTCAAATTTTTGCGATAACGAAGTTCCGCGAGAACGAATTTTTTTTCGTGCACCGTGAATTTCGTTATAGCGGGATTCAACTGTATTCGTGTGTCTCGTTTCGTTTATTTCTTGGTCTCTGTATTTTTTTCGCTGTTGGGCCACCATTAATTTCGATACTCCCCCGCTTTTTATTGATTTGGCTGTGGCGGTGCTGATCGAAATTCATGCCCTGGCCACATCAAAGTCATGCTATGGACTATCCTCATAAATAAGGTGAGTTTGATTACATATATCAGCACCCTTGTGGAGCAACCGGTTTTTGCCAGCACATATTTTTACAAGCGGGTGCACTCAAGTGCTACTCACCTTTTCATGAGGCACAAGGCATACCATCGGGAGAGGCCATGAGCAGAAGCTGCGACGAAGCCAAGATCTCACAATCGCCGTGCATCAAGATTATTTCGGTACATACTGAAAGGAAACAGAAATGGTTGCTCTTGCTGGGACAGGGCTAGCCGGGGCCAAACGGAGGCGTATTCGAAAATGAACTACAAAAGGAAAGCCCTTTCGTGCGAGCCGCCGGGACTGCTTTTAAGCGCACGAAAAAGGGCTCCTTAGTTCCTCTACACTTCACTTGAAGTCACTGATAAATAGACTCATAGCAAGATTACAAAAAAATAATTGAGATCGCTAAACAATAGAGCGTCGATGCAGAAAAAAAAATCCAAACAATTTGTAACGAGAGGGCAGCGGTGCAATGGGTTGGCGAGGCAAGTACGGAATGCAACACGTGCTTTGCGCTGTATTTCGCAGTACTCACGAAAGTTTGGAGAAAGCAGCAGGGATGCGTGCCACCCAATCTAATTTGCAGAATCCATTCCAGTCCGGTCATTCTGAAGCAACGCGGCGCGAACAAGCCTCCCGCTTGCTTGTACCACTGCGCGCCAAAATTGAAAAGGGAGAAAAAAAAAAAAAAAGGCGCCTGCGGCTGCGGAGGCGGCGATAAAAAAAAAGCGTCTGGGTTCGAGAGTACACGCAAGCAAAAAACAACAATAGGCAATTTATTACGTCACATCCGCCAGACTACAAACAAATCCTCCTCGCCTACCTTCTTTCTTTTCGCGCATGCGCAGCTTATCAAGATCGCGCGGTGGCGACCGGCAGGTGCCGCCGGTCACCTGAGGGTGCGTTCCAATACCCCCTCGTAGACGTCTACTTAGACGGCTACGCGAGCAGCCGCCATCTTGGGACGCGTTCCAATTCTCGCGAAGCAGTCTCGCGAAGACGGCTTCGCCGAAGCACGGCCGGTCTCGAGGGAGAGAGCGCGCGCTCTTTCTTACGGCCTTCTCAATCGCCGCGTGAACAATGGGAACTTTTCTCCTTGAGTCACGCTCTCCGCCGCCGCAAGGGGCGCGACCTGCTCACTGTTCGCTCCGCATCTGCTTCAGTGGCGGCGGGTGGCTTTTGCCTAGTTTTGCGCTGTCGCCCGCGGGTTTCGTGGTGAGTGCAGCCCCTAAATGAAAGATTACAGAAGGTAGATGCTGCAGCGGCATCCTGTCAGCGTGCTACACACGTGAATGGAGTCTTTATATTAAAAAAACGCTGTCGCTCAGCACGCTCGACAAGCATATGACATGTATTGCGGCATTGTATCTACTTTTGTTCATTTTAATCTGAATTTTTGCCCAAGCCTGTACAAGAAGATGAATAAAAAAAAGTGAATGAGCAGTGATCACATCGATGCTTCAAGGCAAACATAACAGCAACAATGGCAAAACCGTCTTTCAGCGCTAGATGAGAAACCATCGATGTAACACCGAAGATGAAAATAATTTTATAAAAATGTAATGTAAGTTGCACAATGCTTACATGGCATAAAGTGTTAGTATTATAACGTCAGAGTAAACGATTTTAAGTTTTGTTTTCAATTTTGCTTTAATTTATAGACCAGCAAATGTTTTATGTTGTATTATAAACATTATTTTAATTTTGCAAATAAACGTTGGTTTAATGAAATGTTTACATGATATCATGATTATTTCATGAAAAAAAAACAGGAAATCTATTTCAAGCACTAATTCCTAGCAATATTTTCTTTCTTTTTCTAGTATGTTTTTGAACTAATAGTTCCTTGTAACTATCTGTGCAGTAATGCCTGCCTTAGAGAGCAATCGCTGCCCCATTATTTTGGTAGAATGCGTTGCTTATTACACATTCGCCACTGTTACTCAAGGGACACTCCTCAATAATGGATATAAAAGTATTTATTCAGAGGTGACTATAGGAGTTGTATGTCGCGCTGTATTGTGCGCCTAGGCACCTAGTGTCGACACCGACGAAATCATTTCAGCTCTACCGCAATCAGTAACCGAGGAACTGAAAGAAGTGATGGTATCTCCTGTCATCCCATTACCCACTGTCACGTATTCTGGTTTAGCTTACGTCGCTGGATACATTGTGAAGTTAATCAGTGACTTCGGGTGTGACGTGCTATCCTTCTTGAAACCAGCGAAAGAAGCAGCCCCATGTACACTATTCTGCGAGGACAAGATTCTAGCGGACTGCATTATCCAAAACCAGGGTTTGTAGCCCTCTTGGACAAGGTTGTGTCTTTTTTTGAAAAAGCTGTCGTGCACCTACCACCTTGAAGTCCTTCAAATCTTAATCCAGCCAGCACTTGAGAACTCACCTTTGCTGAGTTGCCCGGAAGGCATTGACAATAGCCAAGGTCCGCTTCTTTAATATGTGAGAAATTTCCCAGACTCCTTCTTGTCAATTATGCTAAGAATGTGACAGACAGGAACGAAAGGCCAGCTCTTTGTGTGCACAAACCGTCCAAAAAGATTTTGAGTCTTTAATTTTCTAGCCGCATGCACCGTTTTGATGAATGAGTGCAATGCGTTAACTTTGAAGGATAGTTTTTTTATTGCTTGCTGCTCTTTTCAATTATGCATATTTGTTTATGCCCATATTTCCTTGATTAAATGTTTTTTTTTACTACTGGTATTAAACTGACTACGACTGTCTACGTGTGCGTCAGTCGCGAGACTACGTATACATCTGCTGTCTTTCAACCTACTGATTTATTTTAAGCGAAGCTAGAACAGCTCACTCCACTAGACAACTGAAATTTTAACTGTATGCGTAAATTTTTGTTCCTTACTCTGAGTCTGAGACGTGCTATGAATTTTCGTCAGTGCCTGTTTTGCTCTAAACGAAAACGGCAGTGGTTGGCAGAATACTTTGAATATCCACCGAACAGTTTGCCATGCAGACTAGCGTCAGGTCGCGTTATACCTGCTTACAGCTTTCAAAGGCACATTGCATAAAATGGTACATATAGTTCTGTGAAAAATTTAGGGGCAAAAAGTGTTGATGTAAGTGCACCCGAAACTTCATTCGACCGTGCGCGACAGCACTGACGAAGGCGCGCGCGCTCTCGCGCGCACGCGCATTATTGACTATTTTATTGCTCATACACGATAAATCAGACGCTGATTACGGCTTCTTCCTATAAGCCATAAGGGGTTAAATATCAGGACCTGCCGGTTGCAACCGATGCGGGCGGAGCGAAGAGCGAGCGCGCGTTTCCCTTGCGCGTGAACGGCTGTAGCGGAGGAGCAGCAGTGGGGCGGGGGCGACCCCACCGAGGAGCGGCGGGCGGTGGAACCAGACCCCATTGGAGAGGCCGTAAGAGAAGAGAGAAACGCGCTCTCCCTCGAGACCGGCCGTGGCCGAAGTCAACATCGATGCAGACTACTTTGCTGTCTAAACATGGCGGACAGAGCGCGTTTCGCGCTGAGCGAGTCGTGCGTGCGGTTGTTGCAGTAGTTGTACGGTGGTCGTGCTCTTTGCGAACGCCGGAGGATATGCATATGAACGATCTTTCAAACGTGAGTTGTTACGTCAATGTATGCGCTAGCTAGAGGATAATTTAGCTGTCTTTATGGTCGTGAGATTCATAGCACTGTAGATTCTTTTACCGCGCTTAAGAGGAAAGCGTGCGTTGGATGCTGTTGGTCTTTTTTAACTTGACGAGTGTCTTCAGTCGTGATGTTATCGACGAACTCGTCGCTTTCTGGGCACCTCGCCGGGAGTCAGGACGGCTGCTGTACGGCGCACGTGTGTGTTTCTATCTTGCTGTAGTAGCGGTGACAAACTCTTCCGCGGATTTTCAGTTAATCTCGGAAGAACGAACTCGCCTGAGGATGCCGATTTGTTGCGCATTGATTTTTTTGTGCCGGTACATTATTAAAACGAGTTGTTGTCTTTGGTTTCCTCGTCTAGTGACTACAGACAACAGGTGTAACGGCACAGTTTTTCGTTTGCTGTAGCCGGTTACCACCTTTCGTCCGTAATCCCCTCAAGTTTACAGTATTTTGCATGTTTTCATTCTTACAGCTGTGTGAATGAGACATCTGAGAAGCATATGCACTTCAGCATCAGTAATAAAAAAGGAAAAACGGACTAACGTTCTCTTCCGTCAATTCGTGGTAGGGCTCATTGCGTGAGAAGTCTGTCTGCTACAAGTTACCCTATTAATAGTCTATCTACGTTGTGGCGATTACACATGTAATATTGTTGCTGCAAAAAAACGGCGAACCGTTAAAAACGTGATTTTCACCTGTATTGTCGTGAATCTTTAAAGAAAACAGCGTTATAATAGTTGTTAAAACGGTTTAGTTCAACCTTTATGCCGCGAGGTGACGCTAGGCGTAAACAGGTGGACGCGTTCCAATACGCGAACCTGTAGACGTGTACGTAGACGTCTACGAAGCAGTCTTGCTAGACGTCTAAGAATTGGAACGCACCCTGAACTTGCAGAGCCGGCTCCGTGAACTGCGCATGCGCGCCCAGAACCAAAGTGGAAAGGAGGATGCGCTAATTTTCTTGACGGATATGACGTCAAATAACTTTTAGTATTGGCTTTTTTTTTTAAAATAAGCCTCAAACCCAGATGCCAATTACCCCGTTTCACAGCGCGCGAGCCACACTGCGAGCCACCCGAGCAAAATCTGGCGCGCTTTTCGGGCAACGGGTGCTCGCGCCTTGCGAGCCCTAGGTCGCTTTTCATGCGTCGGCTTGTTGTAGTTTGCGGGGCATCATCCCGATAGATGCAAATTCGGTGAAAATCTGATTCAGTTCGTGGATTGTTGCCCTAAATTCATCAGCGCAGCCTTCGGTCCTGTCCCTGGCCTGTCTGCAGCCTCCGACTACGGTGATGGTGTTTCGTACTTACATGCCCGCGAGCTCTAGGTAAAGCATTTGTCGGCGTTCTGCTACCGTCTTGCAGCTTTTTTAACGAGTTTTTACACGGCAGTGCAGCTATGCGGTAGTCACAATTACTGACGCGGCGTAATCACGCGACAGTCTCCGTGCGAAGGCATGTGGAGACTGCATAATGGCGTCGATCCCGTTTCTTCGCGCTTGAGACAATCGTTGCATACCTGCTGCTGTGCACCGATCGGTCGCCGGTTGCTGTTGTCTTCGGGGTGCACTGGGGTATTGGGACGTACGCGGCGACTTACAGATGATGTGAAACTATTTGTGAGTCGACAGTCACGGAAGTTTGTAATTTGCTTTTTTTTTTTTTTTTTTTTTAAGATTCATCGTTTGTGGCCTAGTTTGTTTGGGCAGTAGCATTCATTTTGGTGTGCGCCAGCGTGAACGCGCTGGTTTATGATCAGGAGGTTTTATTGCCTTCCTCGCAGCTTCAGCAGATAGAGTGGCTGGGCCCATAGAAACGGTCGTGCTTCTGTCAAAAAACTCGTATGGTATTCATGCATGCGGCCCATACGTGGTGCTGCAGTGCAAGAGGTCAGCTTCTTTGCAGTGTCGACGAAGTGCTAAAGAAGGGGAGTTGCTGGCCAGCTGAGAGATAGTATAAATGTAAACTGGCCCAGTGCGAAACGAGCCCCGGAGTGAAACGAGCCTACTGCTCAGCACGAAATGGCTACAAGATACGGGCGTATACCCGCACTAATTTACTGTGCTTATATGCTCACACGTTCCACTGTCGAGTACTCACATCGGTGCATGCAGCAATGAGGGTGACTCTTCGGCTATTATAGGTTCTTGCCCATGAGAGTATCTGCCCTTTTACTACCAAAATAACTGCATTGGTAGAACTCGCTGAGCTTGTTTATATAGACTTAACACTTCGAATGCATGTCGCTACCGCCGAGTTCCCTAATATATATCTTTTGCCTGCTCCAACAGCGTCATCACTTTGAGAAAACTGGGGATGATAGCAGAAATAATGCCCCCATAAATAGTGGGCAGTGCTTCGCTTCAAGCTGCTGTCAAGGCCATTGACAGCTTATTTGAAAACAAAGCAATAATTAACCTGAGGTGGTACGTTTTGTTGAGGAGAGTGAGGCACCGTTGCATGTACTACCTCGTAATCCTGTCAAAGAGCTTGTAAGTTGCTGATATAAGCACTCTTCATTAATGCAAGCCGCAGCATATTCCGCACTTACTGCACACATCATTTAACTTAGTCTCTTTGTTGCTGTTTCAGTGTTTTGCAAGTGTGCTAAATATTTGTATTTGTGCTAGCATTGACTGCCAGTCTCGTTGCTGCCTTTTTCCTTCTGCGGCAGGCACTCTCACTTGCTTTACTCGAATCAAATTCTACTGTGAGTGAGTTTGCTGACTTTATGCAAACTAAATGTAATTGCAGTATTGCTCTCATTTATTTACATTTGCAGAGGCAAGGAATACTCGGGGCCGACGTAAGAGTTTCTTCCACCAGTTGGATTCCTCTGCTACCTCGGTAGTGCAGTGCGTTGTTCTGGTGTGACCAAATGGATACTCTCACTCCTTCTACTGGTTTAGAGCATGCTCCTAGTTAAGTTTAAAATACCTTGCTTGCAATGTATTTAATCTTGTTGTGGAATATTGTCACCCTTGCATTTGCTGATATGTTATTATTTGGAAAGCATTCAGAGTGATTTTGGACGCATGATTCGCAGTGGCGGGAGGTGGAGAAGCACAAATGTGTGACTGCAATTTTTTGCCTCTCTAGTTTTCAGCCTTTAGAATTAAAGCAACAGATTGATATGTGAACAGGCCTGGCATGGATTAAAGAGTTTATCATATACAACACTTGACCCTTGCGGGGATAACACAGCTGTGGTTATCTGAGCAAAAGTTCTCTGTATGTGATGGTGTCCGAAACATGGCATTGTCTTAACCCTTTCACTGCCGGGTTTTTTTCTCATCGCTGCACTCCCCCTGCCGGGTTTTTTTTTTTCATGTTAGTTTCGTGAAAATTTTATGTTAGTAACGCACTGCGATGCTCTGCAGGACATGTAACCACTTTTATTCAGAATAACCTTGTAGATATTGCACTGAATACAAAAAATAAGAATTAACAAAACAATTATTTCCTAATTAGGATGTAAAGGTGTGTAGAAAACTTTTTTGGTGTGGTACTCTTCAAAACAAGGCACCACACAGACACCGCTATGATCGGAGTCCGAATTCATAAGCAATTCCTGAATTTCTTCGTCTTTCAAACCGCGGACGCACGCGGAACGCTGCCTCGCCATGGCTGCTCTGTCGAGGCCAAGATCAAGAGACGCATCTAAACAAATGCGCCCCATCTGTTGCTTAAAATTTATGTTTTATGAATTTATGCGTCTTCTCCATAGATGGCGCGACATGCTTGCATCGTTTTTTTTTTTACACGAGTATAATCTGGAGCGACAGGGAGCGAGTTAAAAAGTCAAAACGAGTATACTCGGGAGAAGCAGGGAGTGTGCATGTGTGGACACACGAGTTATCTCGGGAGTGGCAGTGAAAGGGTTAAGTAACTTGGCATGGAATCAGCCACTTCTTGCACTCTCTTGACAGCATCTATTGTAATGTGTGCTAGGCGACATGCCTTCGGATCTGTCTGCAGCAGTTGCCTTGATGTATCAAGATGGGATGGTTGTTGCGAGTTGGAAATTCCTATTCTCCCGACTACACCAATAAAATGCAGTGAAGCCAAATACCAGGAACTAATGTGTTATGTGGTTCATTGTGAAGGCTTACCATTCTCGTAACTTTGCCAAATTGCTAGAAACATTATTTTTAAGCCCGGTCTTCTTTTGCTCATAGCACAACTCATTTCGTGCATTTGTCAACTTTTTGTGGTTTATAGTTGGCACATTTTGCAGAGGGTGACAAAATTTGAGCTGGTGTGCCACGAAGGTTAAATATCTGTTTATTGAACTCTTCTCGGGAAGCTACATGCAAATCCTGCCTAATGTGGCTGTGAGGGCTTCGCACTTGATTGATGTACCGGCGCTTTACTTGTGGCAGCTGGTCTACATTGTACAGGACTGCCACTTTGAGGAGCACCAGCACTGCTATGAAGCAGATTCACAGCATTGTTCCTGGTGGAAGCAAACCACTGTAGATGTTGCCCTCATTCCAATGCAGCTTCAGCCAGTGAAGTTTCACAATGCCCGTGTTGGACGAACAAGAGGCTTATGAACTTGAGCATTTCACTTAGTCATTTCTTCCAAACATCCGTCAAAACAAGCAACCTGTTGGGTTTCCCCAAAATCCTTGTACAATCATATTTATTTCTATTTTTACAAATAGTTTGTATCATAAGCTGCAGAGCCTTCACTCAAGTATACACTAGGTTCCTATCTACGTGAAAACTACACGCTTGTGTGTCAGCAGATCGTTGCTAACGATTGTGGACACCCTCCTAAACAGATAAAACTGAGAACATGCAGCGATCATGTGTACATAAAAAGCAAGTGGGTACGGAAACTGTGTGCACCTTTGGCCACTAGTTGGCATTACAGGTGGTTGTAGTACCTGAATAGCTAAAAGCTGAAATCAGAGCTTCTTCTGACTGACTCTTCTGGCTTCTTTGCTGCTAGTGCGATAAAAAAATTCTGTAGCTGAAGTTGCTGAATCACACAATTTCAGTGTTTTTTTGTTGTGCGGCCTGACATGAACATTTCTCCATCTAAGCTGCCACCATTCTTCAGATAAAGATCCCTTGTGTGTCACTACTTGGTGCGATATATGTCAGGGATGCACATAAGCTCTGCGTTTAAGCGTATGACACAACATTGTTAACAGCTATAGTCGGCAGCTACACTTGGGAGTCTTCTGCATATTGATTTTCAAGCCTACCTTTCTACTTTTCCTGTCTAGGTCATCATTATTTGCAGTTCATCCCCGAGTTGCTTAGCAAGGCAATGTCATCAGCAAATCGCAGATTACTGAGGTATTCTCCATCTACCCTTATCCATAACTGCTCCCATTCCAAGTCTCTGAATGCTTCCTCTAAGCACGCTGTGAATAGTACTGGGGAGATTGTGTCTCCTTGCCTAAAACCTTTCTTTATCGGAATTTTGTTACTTTCTTTATGCAGAACTATGGTTGCTGTGCAGCCACTATATTTTCCAGCACTTTCACGTACGGCTCGTCTACCCCCCGATTTCGCAATGCCTGCATCACCGCCGAGGTTTCAACTGAGTCAAATGCTTTTTCGTAATCAATGAATGCTATGTATAAGGGCTGGTTATATTCCGAGCATTTTTCTATCACCTGATTGATGGTATGGATATGATCGATAGTAGAGTACCGTTTCCGAAACCCTGCTTGATCCTTTGCTTGATTGCAGTCTAAGGTTGCCCTGATTCTATTAGCGATTACCTTAGTAAACACCTTATACGTAACAGACAGAAAGCTGATTGGTCTGTAATTTTTAAGGTCCTTCCCCTTTCTCATGAATGAGGATAATGTTTGCATTCTTCCATGGTTCCGGTACCGTCGATGACACCAGGCACTGCGTATACAGGGTGGCCAGTTTTTCTAGCACAATATCCCCCCCGTCCTTCAGCAAATCTGTAGTTATCTGATCCTCTCTAGCTGATTTCCCCCTTTTCATAGTTTCTAGTGCTTTCTTGACCTCGTCCTTCGTCACTGGTGGAACGTCTAACTGTTTTTCCCTACCGCCAATCTACGGTCCTGACTACTTTGGCTACTGTAGAGATCTGTATAGAACTCCTCGGCTACTTTGAATATCTTGTCCATATTCGTGATGACGTTGCCCGCCTTGTCCCTTATCGCATACATTTGGTTTTTGCCTATGCCCAATTTCTTCTTTACCGCTTTAAGGCTTCAAGGCTTCCCCAGTTCTTTACAGCATGCTCAATTTTCTCCATGTTATACTTCCTTATATCGGCCACCTTGCGCTTATTGATTAGCTTTGATATCTCAGCCAATTCGATCTGGTCTGTTGGATTGGAAGCTTTCATACTCTGGCGTTTCTTAATCAAATCTTTCGTCTCCTTAAACAGCTTACCGGTATCCTCTCTTATCCTACCGCCTACTTCTACCGCGCACTCAGTAATGATATCTCTGAAATTATTGTTCCTTGCTTCTAGGGTAATGTTGCCATCCTCGGTTAGAGCTGAATACCCATTCTGTAACGAAATCCTGAACTCTTCTGCCCTCCCCCTCACCGCTAAATTCGTGGGATTAGGGGTGCACAAAGCACAGGATATGGGGGGTGGGGGGAACTACCACCATTCCTGATCAGGGTTAGCTTTTTCTGCAGAAGACTTGTGGCTGCTGTGCAGTTTCCATATACTATTAACAGCGTTTCTACATATGCCTTTCCTATGCCATGGTTATGTAATGCATGCATGATTGGTGCTTAGACTGAATCAAATGCTTGTAATATAAACAGGTTGTATGTAGGGGTTGCTTACCGTATTTATACGATTATAGCACGAGTTACTTTTTTAGAAATTGCATCACTGAAACAGCTCTTCATGCTATGTTTAGAAGCAATATCTGAATTTAACACTTTTCTTTTTTTGCTGGTCATCAAGATAGCTTTACCACCAGGCAAGCCAGTTGCGAGAAGGCAAATATCTGGCAACCTTGAGGCTGTAAAATGAGGCAAGGTTAAAAAAAAGGTAACCATGGAGAAAGACCAGAAGGTGGAAGTGAAAAAGAAAATAATAAAAAGGTGTAGTTATTGAGGGTTCGAATTCTCCTGTTTAATATCATTAGATCATGGCCAGTGGGCAAAACATGCAGGGAGCGATGCGGGATTCTAAGCGAGAGAAGAAAGCATGTAGTGCTTAGCAAATCGTGTCTAATCAAGAGGGGGAAAACGAGTGGGGGCATGTTCATGAACAGCGATAAGTAACTGAGTAGTGACAGCGCATAAACCACTCGGATACTCTTCTTTTGGATTTTTAAATGCAGTCTCCTTTATTGTCACATCCCCAGCTATGGTTGCCTTTAATGTTACGATTTCATGTTATAATCGTGAGCTTGTGTTGGAATCGTGACAGAATTGTTTTCTTTTTATTCTCGACACAAACTCTTCCCGCGCATCATATATTCATTACGGAATTGTTTACCTGTAAATACGGTATATTCTGTGGTTCCTCTTTCATCTGATTGATGCCGTGAACATCGGCTGTGGTCAAGTGGTGTGCCTGAAATCCAGCCTGGCCTTTTTGTTCACTAAAGTCTAGGTTTCCTCTTAATCTATCGGTGATTACCTCACTGAATACATTTAAACCCAGTTATAACCTAACTAAGACAGGTCTGCAGTTTTACTTCTTGGTTCTGTGAAATTTTTGCGTGAAGAGGAAACCAAAATAAGGAGTACATATAAATCACCGTGGGAATGTTTACAGCAAACCCCTATTTCTCGTAGTCATAAACTTGGGAAAAAACATTTTGCAATTGCACTGATAGGGCAACTGTGGCAGCAGCCTCCACCATCTCCGCTGTAGTTCGTGCAACATGGTTATGAGAGGAGTGAGGAGGGTGGCCAGAGACACCTCGCCTGGGAAACTGTGCAGTCATGCCACCACTGCTTGAGCTTGACTGGCCGTGAAGGCACCTGTGTCTTCACATATGTTCCCGCTCTGTCTGCCCAGCACAGCCGCCCTAGGAAATACATACTTGCCACTCACATTGCCACTGCTTTCCTCCGTCCCCATCCCAACATGCGAGAGCTGTCATTGGACTCTTGCGAGCAGTTGCATGGTTGTGCTGTTTACCTTTAAATCTGTCAGTGAAGAACTTAGTGATAGATACTGATTGATAATGATAGTTAGTGACAGTGATGATAATGACAGAGATTACTATGATGTCATGGCCGAAACTTACACCATGATGACATCACGTTCAGTCATGACGTTACCAGGCGACTCGGGCACATGTGAAGGTTAACCTGATCCAGTCGTCAGTGCAGCGCCTTTCATTTGGCGTTTGCTCAAACGCCACATGACACAGCATACAAAAGCAGACGCAGTACAGCAAGCATCAGCAGCATTTCAAATTGGTTTACAGGAAAGGAAAGGCGTATCTCACACTTCTCCGCGAACACCTGAATCGAGCCATAAGGAAAACGAGAAAGGAGGTGCCATAGTGGAGGGCATCAGACCACCGTGCAATAAAGGCTTTCACCTCATTGCTCTTTAGTGGTCCAAAGTGCCCCTTGAGTTTTTACTTTTTGCTCGTATGAGCATTCAGTTCAGTGCTGCACAGTGTGATGTTAAAAAAGCACGAGTACCAGGGACCGGTGCATTTGTCACCCGCAGTCGCTCATTACGACCTTGGCTGTTCCTTTTATGTTATTTTGTGTTTTTCATGACACATTGTGTTACCCCGCCGGGGTGGCGCAGCGGTTAGGGCGCCACCCCGGCGCCCTAACCACTCCCGCATCCTTCCTAAGGATGCGGGATCGAATCCTGGCCTCGGCGACCGCTTTTCGATGGAGGCGAAAAGCAAGGCGACCGTGTGCTGTGGAATGTCAGTGCACGTTAAAGAACCCCAGGTGGTCTAAATTTCCGGAGTCCTCCACTACAGCGTCTCTCATAGCCTGAGTCGCTTTGGGACGTTAAACCCCACAAACCATTCCTGTGGTTCTGCCAGATATACAGTAACTTGGCACTAGCTAACAGAAAGTCACTGTAGAGAGTAGTGATGTGGTACTAGCTGGTATATGGTAAATGATATTATATTCCGCAGGGCCACTCTAGCTTTTTTTTTTTTTCCCGGAAGCTTAAATGGAATTCTTTTTGACTCGGGCAGAAAAGTTTCACAATTTGAACGCCTATGCTCTTCTCCAGCGTTGCTCTGTGCCTGCACTTCACACTTCACTGCAGTGCAGGCTTGAGCCAGCGGCAAACGTATACATAACCAGCGCTGCCAGCTTTGGCGAATTAGTCTGCTCGAGGTTGTGGTTACAAAAAATAAAAATAAGCATCAAGATACCCCGCATGCTCACTTGAGATGCAGACTAAAGGTCGTTCCTGCAGGAAGCATAATCAAATTCAGATGTGGGTTTCAGTTTGAGCACAAGCAGAGTGGTGAGTGCTTTTCCACATTAACAGTGTTGAGCTGCCCTTCTGCCAGGAAGTGCTCTTTGCGAACTGATAAGTACAGTAGAACCCCATTATAGTAAAGTCACCGGGATCGGCCAAAATCTTACTATATCAGTTGTTAGTGATGACATGGTCCTGAAGATACTATCTTGTAATTAAAGTCTGCTTACTAAGCACATCTTGTTGCTTTATGAAAAGAACACTCTAAAATGCCTTCCATCTCTCTCTTATCGTTTCTGTGCCATTTCCTCTTTTTTTTTTCTTTTTTTTTTTTTTTACAGCTTATAGAAGTACCGTCTGTTGCAGAAGTTTGCAGCCCAACGCGCCGGGCGGATGAGCAGTATCGCTCCCGAGAGGCGGCGCTGCGCCCGCCGGCGCGGCCTGGTGACGCGATTATAAAGAGTGAGGAGGCTTGTTATCTTCCCCTCATCCCGCGGTTGATATCGCACATTTTTGCTCTCAGCCGCGCGATGAGGGGAAGAGAACAAGCCTCCTCACTCTTTATAGCTGCGTCACCAGGCAGCGCCGGCGCGTTGGGCTGCAAACTTCTGCAACAGACGGTACCTGTTTAGCATGAATGCAACATAGATACGAATACAGCCGAGCTTGATTTCAGCTGAAAACCAAAGCATTGCGTGAGCGCGGCACCATCTTCCGCTGTTTCCATCTTTTAAGAGGCAATAGATGAAAAATGCGCGACAGTCCAGCACTGCAAAACCGCACAAGCCACGCCTCCAATTCTTGCCACTACTCCTTCGTGCTGAACAGTGTTGTATGAATGTTCGGCCGTTTCTTCGCTTGCCTTTTTCTTGCTGCACTTTTACTCTATTTTTAAGTGACCGGCCGTCTTCTTTTTATGTTTGTAGGCAGCTTTACATTTTTCCCCCTACGCGCTGCATGCTTTCCCTCACGGCTCCAAGGCCTTAAAGTTGGCTTCTTCTCAGTGCTGATGAGCCTAGCGGTAAAACCATAAAAAAAAGCATTATTTTTTTTTTTTTTAAGAAAAAAATTTCCTCACGATTGTAAGTAATGCGTGTGCAGCAATGTCATTTCGTGGGAAGTCAACGCCGCGGCCAGACGTTGTTTAGTATAACCTAGTTTTACCAAAAGCACCTTTACTATGATGGGACTTCAGTTTCACTTTACTATAGCAGAGTTCTACTGTACAATGATAACCGGTCATAGAGACTCCTCCATATTTCACGAGTGAAATGGAGTCCAGTTTTGTGCCCATTGCAGAAACAAGCTGAACAAGCTGGTCATTCTATGTTTCCGTTTTCTGGAGACGGTGCTTTGCAGCAATACCTAGCCTTCAGGGGCTGTGCAAAAATCTTAACAGTGACCTCCTACGAGATATTCAGAAGAACTTGTCCAAGAAAAAGTATAGACAATCAATACGATCTGTGCAGGGGAGTATGTGCTAGGAGTTAGCATTGCTGTTCTCAATGCCGCTGATGGGTTACGACCATGCAAGCAGGTTGTGCCACCTAATCTACAAATCACAGTGTGACACATTGTACCCGTTCTCCACCCTCTGCCTCCTACCTTCTCTTCATCATCCCTTTTGTCTCTACTTTGCCACCTGCCAATCAAGGTCTCAAAGGGACGAACAACACAAGCTGTCTAAAGCCACCACTTGAAGGACACCAAATTTTGGTTACATGTTAATATGACAGCGTTAAAGGCTGCCATTCACCAGAAAATTTGGTATCAGGGTTGTGAATGAAAAATTGTGGGTGATAGCCGGGAATTGATTGGTGGCAGGGTTGTGCAAAGTCACTTGATCATATGATATGGCAGATTTGGCAGGAGCTGCCAACTCAAGCTTCTCGAATCAGATGGGTAGGTGAAAGGAATCGAACCCTCCAGGACTCTTGCATTTCAAGTCAGACATGCTACCCGTAGGCCACAAAGACACTTCATACGGCTAGGTTAAGGGAGGCTTTATATTTGTGTCAGGCAGTCTTTCATATAATGTGGTAGTTCATGACTCTATGCTAAAGAGTATGTATAAGATAATGGAGGTACCACCTTTGCCGAAAATAACCAGGCTGCTTGCTCCACTTTTCAGCCAAGTAGCAGATAATTCGTACCACTTCTGAAACTGTAAATCTGTGCAAAGTAGTAGAGGCAAGCTGCAGTCCTCACTTCTCAAGTTGTGATACTCTAGGAATTCATGTTGACCTTAGGATACAAGCTAAAAGCTAAACATGCAGCCTTGGTTACTTTTGGCAAAGATTGTACAAAGTAAGGGATTAGTGATTAGGAGAGTGCATGTACAGCTGCCGAACTCTTTACTAATGTACACGATGGCCGCCTTTTCTCTTCTGCACATTGAAAAAGAGCTAACTTGCGAAAAGATTAAGTCTAACCAGAGGCTCACCGAGGCCTTGCCTTATTTTTACCTCTCTGCAAGTTCGATCCCTGCCAAGGCACAGGGGTACAGAAAAAAATTAAGGCAGATTGCAGTCGTGTACAAGACTGATGACACAATGATGCTGTTTCTGTTTGCCTCAAGTTATCCGTGATTATACTTCGAGACTCATCGTGGCTATCTGTTGTCGGCGGACAAGTGTGACAGATATTATGCCTTTTCTTTCCTGTAAACCGATTTAAAACACTGCTGATTCCTGTGTGGTACGGCGTTTGAGGAAGCGACAAATGAAAGGCGCAGCACGGATGCCTGGATTGGATGCCCGGCAAGGTTAGCTTCATATATGCGTGAATCGCACGGTGAAGTCATCAGTCATGACCGGACATGATGTCATGTGGTGACCTCAGTTCTGGTTATTAGACATGACTGGATGTGACGTCATGATGATGTCACATCCGGTCGTGGTGACATTACTGCGAACACATTAAGCTGCGCACAATAGATGAAACAACCTCCAGCTTAAACAGCATCACTGTTGAAAGTGGGCATTGTGCAGTCTAGTTGAAGATTTGGGCAGCTGTATACGAGCAAGGAACTGAGTGCTGTGATTTAACTTCCCAAAAATAAATGCCACCGAGTGGTACTTTTTTCTTAATACAGGTCATACATTTACTAGAACAACCTTACTCTGTATTTGACAGCTCTAAATGCTGCAAAAAGCAAATTTTCTAAACTTGAAAATTTTATTCTGGCATGGCTTATATTCTCTAATCTCCAAAACAATTTTCTTGGGTTCCTTTACTTCTAGAAAACTTGGGATATTGTTGGAACAACTACGATGAGAACAGCAAATTTTACAAATTTGAAATTAAAGTGTATGAGAACATGCAAGATGGCGACCATGGCACAAACTTTTTTTTTTTTCCGCCTAAAACAGGCTGGGGTAATGTTTGTCGTAGTAACCTAATACAGTCCTTTTCTGAACTGAAGGCGGTCAAACGTAAAGTTTGCGACAAATGGCATGATATGGGTCTGTGTGCAGGCTTCACACAACTCGTACCCTCAGGCAAGTCCAGTAAAAGAATCTGACTGCTGAGCTGCTACCCAGCACAACAGAACCCAGAATGCAACCTAATCCTACGTTAGCCTGTATACTTAATATTTTTGAGACAAAGCATTCATAGAAGGTTGAAAAAACTCGTACATGCAGAATGCGATCAAAAGATCTGGAACAAGTTTCATGACACGCATGCCATTTTTCACAGCATATCACACAACTTGGAAGAAAGTCGACAACTGCACTTTGAAAGCAAATTTTTGTGAAAATGTACAACACCACTGGGAAGGAAAACAATTGAAGCAGTTGAAACAAAAAAGTTTGGTAGCGTATGTGTCAGTGAACCCTCAGTGTCTATTAAAGAAAGTGAAATCAATGATCTTGGACACTAGTAGAATGTGAATAGCGCTGTGTGATAAAGCTGTCCACAAGTGGCAATAAACAAAGTTGTTAAAATCAAAACAAAACCAAATGTGACAGACCTTGCACCAATATCGCGGCTATGCTAAAATAAAATACACGGACACCATATAACCACTGTTCACAATACAAGTTCTAGAAACCTGATGCGAATTTTTATATCATAGCTGTAACGATACTAGCACAGCCTGATAATTACAGTACACCTAAACAATCACTCTACCTGCCTCTATGCATATATTGTATGCATATAGGCTCTATGCACATATTTTACTTGACTACAAAGTTCAGCATGGTAGTTAACAACCATGCACATGAAACAGCTCAGGTATTGAAAAGCCTCTTCCAATCATGTTCAAAACCAATATATTCTGATCAAATCAACATGCAAAATGTAAATCTTTCGTAAAAATTTTCATTTTGCACACAAAGACAAAGGTAGCTTTACTGCACATACTGTAGCACGAGTTGAATGCTCCGGGTAAATTTTCATAGTGCTGCAGGGTTTTTATGTGTTTATTATATGAACAATGCAAAAAAAAAATCGGTGAACTCCATAAAAGGTGCCACATTAGAACAAAAATTAGCAGTGCTATGCCTAGATAATTCTACTGCAAGAATGCATATGTGCTGACTCATATTCTGTTGCCATAAACAAAGTACAGTATGTGAGGAATACAAGGGATGGAGGTTTGATTCCCAGAGGAGACAGGATTTATTTATTTTATTTACCCCAGTAATCACACATGTGCTCTGTGCTGTCGTACAGTACAGCAAGTAACGGCATATGGTACCTGTAATAAGACATAGTTCATGCTGGTTACATCGGCTGTCATGCAAAGATGTAATCAATGCAATTCACACTTTTTGTAGTGGCTTGAAATTGTTGACGACTGTGACCCCGAGCAGTTCGCACGTGAACACTGGCAACCACTGTGATTTCGTAGTATCGATGACAGTCGCCGCAGATGATGAGGGGAATGTCTGGTGCCCTCACAATGCATCAGCCATCTTGCACATAAGTGCTGCCATTCAGCGCCACCATTGCAATTCTTGTTTAAATGGCTATGGGTTGTACAAACTGGAAACTCTAGCAGACTAACAATCTGGTGCATTCGCAATGCCATAATAACATTGCGTGGATAGTAATTTAGAAAAAAATAAATACATTCACAATTATAACTGGTTCACTGGACAATATTTTGTAAGTAATAATTCAACAATACTGCACAAGAATTTTCAAAACTCCTCTGAGCCTCACTAGGGCACCTATGAATGTCGTGCAGCCTTGGTGGATGGAACCGTGACAGATTATTGTAGCTGAAAATGTAGCCATTAAATACTGTCCTTTTTAAAATGTGTGATAGAGCGTTACACTGCAGTGCACAGGTGTAGAACATAAAAACAACATGGCTGCAGCTGTGAGCTATCTGGTGGCTGTCACACATACTCCATGATAGTAAATCAGGTATAGGTATCTTCCATGGGGCAGGTAGCTAGTAGCAGGCTAGGCAGGCAAACAGGGTTCGTCCATGGCTCTGGTCCACCAACAATGTGACAGTGCTGCAAGTCATCTATACTTGGGCAGATTACCTAACATGCAGACAACTACTGTAAAGTCAAACACTGAATTTACAAAAAAAATTAAGTTTATAAATGAAATGTACTGCCTTTGGATCTGAGCAAGAATGAGAACAGAGGCAAGCCATTTGGCAAGCCTGTTTCGATGCATTCCCTAAAGTCACATCTGTATGCTGTTCTGACCAGGAAAGAACCTAGGAAAGAACCAAGCGATCCCACATTACATCTACGTTGTGCACTACAGTTATAAAAATAAAAATCATAGCTAACGAGTACGTGACCCCGTTCGGTGATGCAGTACATTTACTTTGCTGTACAGCGTACCACTCGTCTCGGGACTGACGGACAGCGTGTCAGGCCCTTATCATTTGCCAAAAAAAAAGGGAAGCTTAATTTCTAGTAAATCAACATTACACACTATTAAGAAGCGGTCAACACACTTGAAACGGTTCTATATTCAGTTATTGTTTGCAGTCTGCAAACTATTACCACAGTCTTCATGCAAAAAAGCAACAGGTGCATACATGCAGCATGTGCTGAAAAGGCGCGTCCGATGCAAGTGCAAAACTGACGTTTGCCTCGATGATCTTATGACTGCTAGGGAAAGCTACATGCCTCACAGTCACACTAAAAATTAATTCAAAGCACTTCTGACACAAACGTAAGCCTTCGATGTCTCTGCAGTCACAATGCCTAAACACTTTCAGCGGAGCGCTTTATTTAGTTCTGCGCAGGCAAGCTCAGAACTTGCTCAGACAACCTCAAGTGCAGCAAGAAAGTAACCTTGCTGCAATGTTGGGCAAGTTATACACAGCTAAACGTCCCGAAACAAATCGTTCCCAGTTAATTTCACACAGCGATTCGCGGAAGAATCGCGGTTCTAGCGCAGGCACCGTGCTTACCAACATGGCACTCAAATATATTACCTAACTCATTTCCTTCCAAAAAGCAATCAGCTGGCTTTCTATTCGACTTACCAAAGTGATGCTCACCGTGCGAAGTAGGACTTTTTGACGGGTTAGTTAGTACATGATCTTGATTTTTATAGTGCTGAAGAAACACTGCAGGAAGAAAGACACAAAAGGACAGAAGCGCGTCGTGCGTCGCGAAGTGCGTCGCCTGTGCTGTATAAACACAGAACACAGCCATTTTATGGTTCGTTAGCATTAGCAACAAATAGATAAAGCACAACACAGGCTCCGCAAAGCACTGGAAGGAGAATAACCAGAGTCAATAACGCGTCAAACATGTTTTTAAAACGTTTCAAGTAACGCGCCGCAACTCAAAATAATTTAGCGGAGGGGGCGATGATGATGATATTGGCGCACACACCATCGTATCTAAAATTGTTGCAAATAAAACTATACAGTTTCAATTAAACAAAGGAGGTGGTGACGCCCAAGCTACAAGTGCAAATTTTAATTATCTAAAGGTTTTCGTTTACTGAATTAATTTTTGTTGGTATTGGACGTTTTCGCCACCTGCAGCGCTGTCACTCAACCGTTGCAACGGCGCGCCATTTGAACCGGCTGGTTGTAAGGTGCTCGCACAAGTCTGCAGTTCTCTCGAGTTCTCTCTTCTCAGTTCAGCTCTCTCTGCAAGTCTCTCAGAGGCTGTATGACTCATTTATCTCGCCACAAGTAGCTTTTAAACCACAGTTCAGCAATGCGACACTAGAGCCATTCAATGAAGGACTCTGACTACACTTATTCCTAGTCTGGCATTTATTTCCTTTGCGCATTTTCACTCTGTCCATTCATAACAAAAACTTGGAAGAAAAATCAAGTGGCTAAGTGGGCTTCCCACAGTGCAGTTACATATCTATAGTTATTTCATAAATTGGCAACAGAGTTTTGATTCATCATCATCACTGCCTGCACTAGGTATGCTGAAGGGAATTAATCGTCTGCCTTTTATTACATTATATGTACAGCACCTTCCAAATTTACTTTCACCTCTTCTTGCTCTTGGGGAAATGTTTCTCATGGTTCAGATTCAGAGCGACTACCTGGCTTAAAAATATTACTCCCTTCCTACGTCCGAAACCTTCCCACCTATGTGCAGCAGTGACTTTGTGGCTATGCTTTCGACTGCTAATCCTAAGGTTTTAATATTAAATACATGGCTACATTTTGGCAGAGGCAAGATGTAAAGACACCTATGGGCTATACAATGTCAGTGCATATTAAAGGACACCAAGCAGTCAAAATTAATTAGCTCTTTCCCATACTTGCTGTCTTTCATAGACCGTATTAGGTTTTGGCATTCCCGATCCCTGTGTGCCATGTCAATACCTCTACCTGTTGTAAAGTGTTGCTCTCATCACAAAGGGTTGAAAAATAAACTTTCTGTTGTGTTCCAAGTGCTGTGCTCGTCCGTTCCGTTGTGAATGGAGCAGTGCGCGCTAATGAACAGGCCCGCACCCCTCTTTGAGCTTCGCCGGGAGGACTCGCCGCCTGCCTGCGCTCAGCGGGACGCCCCCCACGGTGGGCTCCCTCGCCCTCCTCTGGTTCTGGGAAGCAAGCCCCATCCCCGGCCTCCGTTCCCTCCGTTCTTCGCCCGGCAGTTCGGCCTACGCCTCGGCCGACGCTGGTCGCACCCTCTTATCTAGTAATAAACGAAGTTAACAGTTTAACAGTAGCGCGTATGTCTTTTCTCCATCGGCGACGCGCAAACACGACAGTGGCGACGAGGAAGTGGATTTGACCCGCGCTACGCAACGCTATTGACAAGCCATGGCTACGCGAGGGTTAATACCAGAATTCAACGGCTCATCTTGGTCATCGTGGGTTGGACGCCTCCAGTTCTACTTCGAGGCTAACAACATCACAGACCCAGCCTTGAAGAGGGCCAACCTGCTAACGCTGTGCGGGGAGCAGACTTACGACACTGTCTGCGCCCTTATTCAGCCAAGCACACCAGCGGAAGTGCCTTACGAAGAAATCGTCGCAGCACTTCAAAAGCACTACGACCCGAGGCCATCTGAAGTTTACAGCCGAGCCCGCTTCCAGCGACGAGATCAGCTGGAAGGCGAAACTGTGAGCGCCTACGTAGCAGCGCTCAAGAAGCTTGCAGCTGACTGCAATTTTGGGACACTGACCACAGCCAGGACAGCTACCGGGCAGCATGAAGACACAGCATCTGCAAACACCACTATGCTTCCATTGGACGTCATGTTACGTGACAGATTTGTGTGCGGACTGAGTGACGAGTCACTACAGCAGCGCCTATTCGCTGAGAGGGACCTCACGTTTGACAAAGCTTACGACATCGCCGTGCGAGCGGAGAGCGCCGGTCACCAGCAGAGAGAGATGCCCCGGAACACCGAGCCGGTACATCAAACAAGCAACCAGGTACGCAGACCTTCTGTTGTTGCAAAATCGGTCAAAAATGTACAACGCTGCTGGCGGTGTGACGGCCAACACAACGCCCAGGGATGCCGATTCCAGTCAGCCACGTGTAATTTTTGCCACAAGCAAGGGCATATTGAGAAAGCATGCATTACGAAGCGGAAGCTTGCCAAGGTAAAGTCGCCTTCTCAGCCTAACCACAGCGTAGACGCCTCAGAGAATAGGCCGCCATCTGATGCCCACGGAGCAACATCAGCAGTATCATCAGTGTTGTACGACCTGAACACCGTGAATCTCGGCACGCGTCCGAAGATTTTTACCGAAGTTACAGTACACCACAAACTGATTAAGTTCGAGGTGGACTCAGGCGCAGCCTGTACTCTGATCAGTGAGGCCACATTCCGAACTTCGTGGCCATCAGACGCACCACCCTTGCAACAAGACGACACGCACCTGCGAACGTGGTCAGGACAGAACTTGCCACTTTTGGGATCTGCCAACGTGCGGGTTTGTTACAACGGCCAGACCCATACGCTACCTCTCCTTGTTGTGAAGGGCTCAGGATCAAGCCTAGGGAGAAACTGGTTTTCTCCATTAGGGGTGACGATATGCGGCATACACCAAACGCCGAGCCACAACGTCATTGAGCAATTGCAGGAGAAATACGAAAGAGTATTCTCTGAAGAGATTCCAGGAAATGAAGGGCCACCAGTCACACTGGAGTTGTTAAGCGGCGTGCAACCGAAGTTTTTGAAGGCCAGGCCAGTACCCTTTGCTCTCAGAGCTTCCGTTGAAAGGGAGTTGGACAAACTGGAGCAGCAAGGTGTCATCGAGCCGGCACAACATTCGCAATGGGCCACACCACTGGTTGTTGTTCGCAAGAAGAACGGAACCATACGCCTCTGCGGAGACTACCGGAGCACCGTAAATCTTGCGACTAAAGCGTCGTCTTACCCTCTGCCAACACCTGGAGAAGTGTTCAGTGTACTACGCGGCGCAAGAGTCTTCAGCACTCTAGACCTCACCCAGGCCTATCAACAACTGAAGGTGAGCGAACCGACGTCAGAATTACTGACAATCAACACACTGAAAGGCTTGTACAAGGTCAAGAGATTGCCCTTTGGCGTAGCTGCAGCCCCGGCCATATTTCAGAAGTTCATGGAGACAGTACTTCAAGGAATCCCAGGAGTTTGTGTCTACCTGGACGATGTAATAATCAGTGGCGCTTCCACGGAAGAGCATGCAGCGCGCCTAGAGCACGTTCTTGAAAGGCTAGCGAACGCAAATTTGCGTTTAAGCAAAGAAAAATGCTGTTTTGCGGTGTCAGAGGTGCAATTTCTGGGACACCGAATTGATGCAGAAGGCATCCACCCGACCGAAGACAAAGTGCGAGCGATCACCGAAGCACGGGCACCAACAAACAAGCAGGAGCTACAGGCGTTTCTCGGACTCTTGACGTTCTACGACCGTTTCTTAGAACAAAGAGCTACTGTGGCCAACGACTTCTATCAGCTGCTCCGGAAAGATGTGAAATGGACATGGTCGCCCCGCCATCAGCAGGTATTCGACGCCCTGAAACACCTGCTTCGAAGGTGTACAGTCCTCAGCCACTACGACGAAAGGAAGCCACTGCTTTTGTCTTGCGACGCATCTCCGTACGGAGTCGGCGCGGTTCTTTCCCAGACTGACGACCAAGGGAGGGAGGCCCCGATTGCCTTCGCCTCACGTACGTTGTCACAAGCGGAACGCAACTACGCGCAACTGGACAAAGAGGGGCTGGCCATCGTCTACGCGGCGACACATTTTCACCAGTATATTGCCGGCCGAAAGGTGATATTTATAACGGATCACCGACCGCTACTGGGCATTCTGGGGCCACAAAAGCCTATGCCACCGACATTGTCTCCGCGAATGACACGTTGGTGCATTAAGCTCTCAGCGTACGACTACGATCTGGTCTACCGCAATGGGACTAAACATCAGAATGCCGACGCGCTAAGCCGCCTGCCACTGAACGAAACAGTTGATGAACCGCCTCCGCCCGGAGACGTTCTTATGTTCGAAGCACTGCCAGAACCTCCGCTTACAGCAGGCACAGTTGCAGCATCTACGCAGAAATGCGCAACTCTACGCCAAGTTTACACAGCTGCTCAACAAGGCAACGTGCACAAACTCAAAGGGGACAACTTCGACGCTTACCGCAGGCGAGCTACAGAGTTGAGCACCCACCGCGACTGCATCCTATTAGGATCCCGAGTTGTGATTCCGAGAGAGCTACGCGCGCAAGCTATCTCTCTCATCCACGCCGGACACAGGGGCATCGTTGCCATGAAAGCGTGTGCCAGAAGCTATATGTGGTGGCCTAACATTGACCACGACATTGAAACAACGCTCCGAAACTGCAAGCGTTGCCAAAGCAGCCGGAGCAATCCGCCGAAAGCTCCTCTCCCAGAATGGGAAAAGCCACACACACCTTGGCACACCTTGCACATTGATTTTGCAGGCCCAATTGAAGGCTGCACTTTCCTTGTGCTCGTAGATGCTTACACCAAATGGCTTGAAATAAGGGAAATGCGACAGACCACTTCGGCAGCAGTCATTGACAACCTCCGATCACTGTTCGCAACGTTCGGAATTCCCCGCAAGATAGTGTCGGACAACGGAACACCGGTTGTATATATCTGCAGAGATTCTCAAGTTTTATCGCGACAACGGGATCTCATCAGTCACATCGGCCCCCTACCACCCAGCGACAAACGGACAAGTCGAGCGCTACGTGGCCGAGCTAAAACGTGCCCTTGAGAGAGACCAGACAGGGTCGCTGCAGCGCCGCCTTGCACGTTTTCTTTTCAAGCAGCACACAACTGTACAAAACACGACAGGCCAGACCCCAGCGAAAATGATGTTCGAGCGCGAAATGCGGACGCAGCTCACAGCTATTCTCCCCGAGCCAGAAACAGAGACGACCCGGGAGGAAAAACCGATTCCGCGCTGCGGGACACTTGTTGAGGGGCAGCGCGTCCTCGCCCGCCAGTTTCTCAGAAAACCACGCTGCAGGAGGAAGCTACTGTTGTGCGACGCATAGGCCTGCGCTCTTGGCTTGTCAGCATACATGGAACGGTGGCACGCCGACACCTCAACCAGCTGCGTGGATTTACGACGCCTTCCGAGAGCGATCCGGCAGCAGCGAGGACATCTGAGCCATCCTCCCACATAGCCTGGCATCTCTCCACAGAAGAAAAGACTGCACCCAGGGCAGACCTACAAAGCAAAGCGGGCAAAATTCAGCCTATGGTCCTTCCCTGTGCGCACAGAGCCAACGTGTCTCCACGCGTCCTCGCCGACCCCCTGCACGCTATCAGGCAACTTTTTAAGGGGGAAGGAAGTGTTGTGTTCCAAGTGCTGTGCTCGTCCGTTCCGTTGTGAATGGAGCAGTGCGCGCTAATGAACAGGCCCGCACCCCTCTTTGCACTTCGCCGGGAGGACTCGCCGCCTGCCTGCGCTCAGCGGGACGCCCCCCACGGTGGGCTCCCTCGCCCTCCTCTGGTTCTGGGAAGCAAGCCCCATCCCCGGCCTCCGTTCCCTCCGTTCTTCGCCCGGCAGTTCGGCCTACGCCTCGGCCGACGCTGGTCGCACCCTCTTATCTAGTAATAAACGAAGTTAACAGTTTAACAGTAGCGCGTATGTCTTTTCTCCATCGACGACGCGCAAACACGACACTTTCATCTTGTAGTTTCTTTAGGTCCTTGAGCATGTGCTGTTATTGAGGCAGTGGGCAATATTTGCTGGGGCCTTAGACATGCAATAGCTCAAACCAGATTCGAAATCAAGGAAACAGTTTAGCTGAAACAAATGTCGATTTCAGTCTCATCGACATCAACTGCATGCCCGTTCTCTTTTTCTACAGGAATATAATGTAGACATGATGCAATGCTGTTCTCCCAAATGTTTTCCTATTGTCATGGCTACTACAGTTCAAAATAATGAGACCAAAGAGGACACACAAGGAATGCTTATTCGCAATGGAAGCATTTTATTGCAAGCTATGAAGTAAATACATCTGTCGTAAAGAACAAGCAAAAGATTGCAAGAAACCATCAAAACAAAATTTAAAACCCCATCTAGAAAAGCAAAAATCTAATGCCATGTTTTCATGGAAAGCAGCCATTTTTCAAAAAAGGCTGCTCTTTGAAGCTACTCACAAAATTATTTCAGTATAAATGCTCATTTGCTACAATCCTCTTTTTTTCCAACTAGACACAAAGTCTGCAAGACCTTGTTTATAAAATGTCACCAACCAGCACGCAGCTGCCATGCCATCAGCAAAACCATGCGCCCAACTGCTCATTGCACACCGGCCAAAACTCTGCACTGCCTTTGGGCAAGTGGAAAACAGCTGCAAAGCATCTTAAAACCCATCCACCTTTTGTTTCTATTTTAAGGTGCTATCATTTCTCCTGCTTCAATCATTCCTTTCGTTTTCAGGGGCGATTCCATAAACTTAACTTGTTTATGAACCACCCTAAATTCGAAAATGTGTTCAAACCTGCTGTCTATGAGGCAGCGCCTTCGGAATGCGCGATGGCCGAAAATACTTTTGCAGCAGACTCGTTAATAACAGAGCTACAGCCATCAAAACCAGTATGTTTCTCTCCTTCCCTTCCGTCACGAGAGTCTCTCCCTCCTCCCTGGTTGACTAGCCTCCACAAGAAACAATACGCGTAGGGCTGGTACATGTAGGTTCCCTAAATACGGGAAATGCGGAGTGCCATCTCTTAGTGCTTTGAGAAACTATGCCCGCCATGTTGGTTCGGTCAACAAAATGAAAACGCTGCCCTGTGCTGGGTAAAAACAGCTACAAGAACGCATCAAATGCAGTCATTATGGCCGACTTTTACAGGCATTCTTTTTTTCTTGCTGGTCGGTTTGTGGGGTTTAACGTCCAAAAGCGACTCAGGTATGAGAGACGCCATAGTGAAGGGCCCCGACAATTCCGACCACCTGGAGTTCTTTCTTTAAGGTGCACTGACATTGCACAAACATGGGTACCTTGCTTTTTGCCTTCCATCAAAACGCTACCGCCGCAGCTTTTTTTTTTTCTTGCTTTCTGCTACCCAAGCACCACCAGTGACCTTTGTTTGAAGGTTGAGAAGTGAGCTTTGGCTCATCCAGCTACAATGCCAATAAGGAGGAGGAGGGGGAGAGGCTGAACTCAATGGGTGGCCGAAGCATAGGTGCGAGGCCTCTGGCCTTTCTTAGAAAACCAAGCCTGTGCATGTATGGATGTTCTGTGTTTTCTGTATTCATGGTTATGCATGGTGTACCATGGCTGGATTCGAGTGGCGACGGTGCGCTCTTTACGACCTACGCATGGAGGGTGCTTCCTGTCTGCTACAGCTGCAAAATCGTGGCACTGTGTGGCATTGACGCGTCTACTCAGTGATGCAGTCATTTGGTGTGCAACAAGCTGGAAAAAAAAGCGGAGGCTGGCCAAGCCTGCGGCTGCAAGCCTGCACTTTCACCCGGTTGTGATTCTCGCCAACGAGATTTCATAAACTTGAGCGTTCAGAGCGACCTGCAGTGATTTTTGCCGCTGTACTGAGAGTCATAGATGATAGGTGTGCCGGCCGTGAGCCGTCCTTACAGGCTCTGGCTGTGTATCAGCATCTTGCCGAAGAGCCAAAACTAGCGAAAAACTCTCATAAAATATAGCTAAATTATTGGAACAGAGTTCTCCATCACTCGAAAATTGATGAAAGGAAACACCACAAGTTTTTCAAACTTCCAGGCGTGTGCACGTTGTTCAGAGGAAATAAAGTTCAAATGTGTGGCAGAAAACATACGTGTGGGTCCGGACCGAAGGAAATACCAAAAGCACACTGCGGCCGAGAAGCTCAACTATTGTCATGAAGTTAGCTTCGTTACAAACTAGCCGCAGAGTTTAGCAACATAGGTGGCAGGCAAAGACAAGGGTCGGAAGGCTTTCCTACTATCCTTATATGAGAATGGTGATGAATGTCTCCTGTTATTTCCAGGTGATGTTGCGCACGCCTCAGAACAGGAAAAGCAGTTACAGTGAATGCGCGCTGTTCAAAGTGCACAAAAAGTGCAATAAGAGCAGGTTACCTTTTTTTTTTAATTTGCACTAACAACTTAAAACAGGTCAACGACCAGCCTGACTTGCAGACACGTGAAGGCGCTCGAAATTTTGGTACATGTGCAGAAGCAGACAGAAATGTGCCCAAAAGCGAAAAGATGCCGTCACACTGGCATATCATTTGAAATAATGCATGTAGGCAAAACAGGTACTCCTCCTTGCTCGGCCACTAATTGTAACAGACCTGGCAGAACAGGCCCGAGAGGCCAAAAATGCGCATGTGATAAATTCTGTGCTTCTGTAGCCATGTCAATGCATTTTTGACAGTTCCCCTCATATCATGAAGGAAACAAAGTTACAGCAGGAAGAAAAAAATCAGCTTTTATGCAGCATAATGGGACTGATCTTACAATAGTATGCTGCTACTTGCCTTACTGCAGACTGATAATCCAAATTACTGTTGTATTCAGATGGTAATTAGCACATGTTGCGCACTGTAAGAAATATGACAAAGTAAGTATTACTATGATAAAAAGGTGCTAAATAACACTGTTGCCTGAGCCTACACTGCACCGCTTTTGCGCACATAAAATTGAGACTACATAATTTCTCTAAGTATTTCACTCACTCCGTAAACTGAACACTTGAACGCTTGAAGGCGCGAACGCAGGTGCGCACCGGGTGCCACCACAGAAGCGAGTGACCAGGGTTGGGTAAATCCTGTTAACCCTTCACAGGGAAGAGAGCACTGCTTGCCTAGAAGAGCTGCCATTATATCTGCGGCGAATGCGCAGACTGTATGAAAGCGCGCGCCGCTGCCACTTGAGTCCAGCCGTTGGTGTATGAATAGCACAGTGCACAGAACACTGAAGCATGCATAGACAAGGGCAAGAATTACTAAAAGCCTTCTTTCTTGTCTGAGTGTATGCATGAGTGAAAACGAAATGCAAGACAAAAAAGTGCGTGACATCAGCAGACCAAGTAACACCCTTCGCCCATCAGTCAGAGAGACACCAATGGATGCAGTATCTGTTGGTACCTCATCGACAAAGTTCGATGGCCAGCGCAAAGGATGAAGAGGTTTGGCTGTCTGAAAAGGACCATGAGAGCTTTGGTTTGCATTTCGTTGCTTTCCAGTGTGTGCATCGCTGCAGTATTTCGCAGAGATTATGTCCAACGCCTTATCGGGCTTGGTTAAAATGTCAGCCTGGTCAGTAGCCCTTGAATATGTTAGCTCTCTTAAATAAACAATCTGAAATAAGCAAGGACATAAGTTGTGCTGGCCATATTGTGGACTGCTTTCAAGACAATGTGTGTAATGCAAATAATCTGAGAAGTTGAATAAACCGTTTGGGGTGCCTTGTTTTGTTTTCTAAATATGCATTGTAAGACCCAGCTTGGCCACCCAACTTGTGCACACCAGCTAACACAAAGCTTTAGCTGCGCTACACTAATCCCTCTGTCACACAAACACTTCCGATCCTCATTGAACTCAATCTGCATTCAGGCTTTCAAGAAGGATTGAAGCATCCGGTGCTACACGGGCGTTTTCAGTGAGCATTGAGAAATTTCCTACGTAGTCCGTCATCTGCTGTCAGTCGCAATGAGTCAAAAGGAAATTTAAGATTGGGGTAATGATTGCACGATTTCAGTGTGCACAGCAGCATTCCGCTTTTGGCGCCTCAGGTCACCTAACCTATCTTCCCAACGGTCAAGTGCTACAGTGCAGTTTCTCTTCCGCTCCGCAGTTTCCACGCTGACGAAGTCGAAGAGAACGCCACCTTAGCTTCCACTGGCGGTGGACTACGGTGTTAATATTATAAAATTAGCCATTCTACCAATGTTCTATCATGCCTTTTAATGCATTTATGTGTTATTATGTGCAGTTCCATTGCATTTATTAGTTTTCAAGTTTTAGAGCTCGTTGATGACGAGGGTGTCAATGACCGCTTTTGAGTGTGCTTGAAATCTCGACAGCGATTGAGGAAGCAACCTTGAGTCAAGCAGGCTCGAGCTCGACTGCACTTGACAGTTGCCGTGTGACAATCTCGATCTACAATGAGTTGAATGTAGATCCAGTTCAATGAGGATCGAAACTGTTCGTATGAGAGCGGTTTAACTGCTTGCAGGAACAAGCAGTCTATATACACCTTTTCAATAAGTGTTACTCGGTGCCACCATATTGTTCGCTCCTCCTCTCTGGACTGCTGCAAACCGGCTCTGCTTGCACTGTGCTAGCGCCAAATGCACAAAGCAGTCCAGCAGGTAATATAGTGACACTCCGTGACCACTTATTGGAAAGGTGCACACTACTATGACTATGCTACAGTATGCTAAGGATGTGAACACACATAAAAGCCAAGCAATCATGTTACTCTGGTAACAAATGTTTAATTGTGGCTGGCCTTGCATATGGCGGGCAGTAATGCATGTACCCCTGTCTTCGGACAGGACAGCAGGGTTGTAAGCATCTCCAGCAAACACTGTGCGGATGTTCGTTTTGTTATAAAAATTTAGGAGACGCTTGAGATCTGTCTTTAAGAGTATAGCAAGGCAGCGTCAACAGCTCCCGTCTGCAGCTTCCCTTGTGGATCCTTGATCGCATACATGCACCTTGCTATTTTATAAATGAAGTGTTTAAAGAACTTTGCTGCAACCTACAAAAAAAAAAATGTAGGAAGTGCTTAAGAGCTCTAAGATCGCAAAGGCGAACACAACCCGGCACCAGAATTAAAATATGTGACTAATAGGTACGGTGCAGGGAATGCAGCCCGTGCGTCAAATGACAGATCGAATACCACATGCCCATCCTCCGAGGTTCTGTGAATAAGCGCATAAGTGGCCCGAGTATGCATGGGGTTGCCATTACCCTCTTTGTCACCTCTCCGCGGCGGTTTGCACAGCCAGGATGCCTCCTTTCCTCCTCTCTGCAACGCGGCAACAGAGTATGCACCTGCCAGAGCTCTTCACACGCAAGTTCCAGTATGAAGGACGTTTCTTGATGACAATTTCTGATCACACTGTACATGACGCACATGAGCCAATTAAAATACAGCTATTTAAATGCCCTCTAAACACGTGAATATTATGAATATAAGCATAATACCTAAGATAAATTCTCAGCACTGGGTACAATATTCACAAAGTATTGTCAAACATGAGTATAAAAACAAGAAATTGTAATAAAATCTTGAGGATATACAAAAGGCAGAAAAATGCTCATTTCTTAAACTACAGCTTGCAGATGAAGAAGCTTTTTTTTTTTTTGCCTCAACTCCTTCAGCACCATGTTTTTTGTTTATTAAATGAAATATTTACACAATCTTGCTATTAGATAATACTAAAATGCAGGTATTTAGATGCTCAAACAAATAAATGCCCATGTTTTTGTTTTGGCTTTATACACAACATAAAAAACTTTTTCTCCGAAATTTGCAGAAAAAATCCAAAAAGTGAAAGAAAAGGGGGCATGAATATCAAAATAAGACAGCAAGAAAAATAATTCAGAATACTAAAAATATGCTACACTGCCTCTTTTATTACTAGTAAAGATATGGTGCACCTATCAGCAGATTTCTTTTTTTCGTAGTGCTGTTCGGAAGCAGTGGTCATTCTTGATTTCCTGCAGCAGTTGTTGAGAGTCTCATGTACTTATTCTCCAAATCACACTAACAAAATGCAACGAAGCCCAACTGCCAAGGAAGTAATAATTTATGTTCTGAAGTTCATTTTGAAGGTGTGCTGTTCTCTCAGAAATATAGCTAAGTTGCTGAAAACACCCATTTTTAAGCTCGGCCTTCCTCTACTCATTTTACAGTTTATAGCATTGGCATTTCCGAACCTTTCAGGCTTTATGACTGGATTATTTGGTGATATGTTTTCCAGAAGGTGGGAGAGTTTGCCATCAAATTTGAAAATCTGCAATAGGAGCTCGGTGTTCAAACTCCACTTGATTTGCTTGAAGAAGTTCCACACTTGAAGTTCTGGAGAAGCCATATCAAGTAGTACCAAGCTTTCATTGCCGCTTAAACCCAGCGAATGGAACCAGAACAGTGGGAACACAAAATGAGCACGTGTAACTGACCAAGAGTGATCAGAGATTGAAACTAAGCTTTTCTTGGCCACTAGCTGAAGTTCGAGGCTGACATTTGACTGATTCATCATCTGAGCTGAACTGAGAGCTAGTAAAATTGTCTTCAAAAGACTTCGCTACTGCTCTCATAAAAAGAAAACTATAGTAGAAGCAGCAAAATCATGTGAATGGCGCCAAAGACCTCTTTATTTCGAATAATTTTTTAAATGTCGTACTGTGCCAGAAAGAAAAAAAAAATAAATAAACAAGCTGCACACAAACAGAAACTATGGTTGTCACAACAGCCCCACTGCGGTAGTGCAGTGGTTAAGATGCTAGATTACTGTGCCGGAGTACCCATGTCCGAACCCAATCGCTGGCGGATGCTTTCGATGCAAACGAAGTGGCACCCGTGTGCTGTGTGATGTCAGTGCGGGTTAAAGATCCCTAGGTGGTCAAAATTACTCTATAGACCTCCACTACGGCACCCATTTCTGTCCTTCCACTTTGACTCCCTTCCCTTACGGCACAGTTCAGGTGCCCACAGAAACAAGTGACAGTTTCTGTGCCTTTCCATTCCTGTGAACTAGTTACTATAATTACTTTTGTCATACTATCTGCCTAAATGGGGCTACATGTTCCAAGCATGAAAATTTACGTCTGCCAGTGTGTGAGAACCATCATTCATATATGAACGATTGGCTTAAAGCGGTCCTGAAAGGTATAAGCCCTAATCCCTTAATTTGTGCCGGTATTATCTCACACATAATCATCAGCATACAACCATAATCTACCACATTGTGCCCAAGACCACCCAACATGGGTATAAAGCTCTGTTTTAACCAAGCTGTATGAATGTGGAGTAGCATGTCTGATACTAGATTCAAGGGTCTCGGAGGGTTCTATTCCACCTCACCCTTTCACCTCAAAGGAGCTGCCTGAGTTAGCAGCTCCAGATAGCGTCATCCTCTCGTTTCTCGATCCTTTGTCTCTTTCGCGCTTTTCCACAATATGAGCTCCAGCCAGTTCGGCCATATCATGTGGCCTCATGACATCGCAGAAGCAGGCAACCAATCAGTGCATGGCCATGTCACCTGCCAAAGGCATGGTTGTAATTTTTCTCAAGGGTGACGCCTTTTACGCTACCGCAATAAAGCAACCATTCTACAATAAGTCAGTTCTTGTGGAGCACTTTTCACTACTGCTGCTGCATTGTATGATATGGGCAGTTCAAATTATGTCCCTTTTGTAAAGAGCAGTTTGTTTGCACAGCCTCCTATCCGATGTGGATGTAGGCTACAATCCAGCACACAACAGCGGCAGGGCAGACACATTAAAAAACATGGCAGCCCTTACGAAAGCCAGCTGCTCCTTCAGCTGATAGAAAGTCCAAGATTTTCCCAATTCTATTATCTTGTAGGCAGTGAACAGTAACCCATTCAGTTTAAGTTTGCAAGTGCTTGACAGCCCCTTTCTTATAGATTATGGTACTGTTAGGATCCTTCCAAGATTTCAATACGCTTGAGGTCGCGAGGCAATACACACACAAAGCAAGCAGTTTTTCCAGCACAATCTCCCTACCACTCTTCAAAGATCTGCAGTTGCCTACCCATACCAGCCGATTTCCCCCTTTGCATTGCTTCTAAGGCATTTTTACTTCCTCCGTGACCAGCATGACGTACAACCTGCTCACATTACTGCCCATCATCCTGACTGCTTCAGCTGCTGCTGTGACTGCTTCAGGGCAATGTCATCAGCAAATTGCAGATTACTGAGGTATTCTCCATCTACCCTTATCCCTGAAGGCATGTCACCTAGCACATAGTACAATAGATGCTGTCAAGAGAGTACAAGAAGTGGCCTATTCCATGCCAAGTTACCTAAGACAATGCCATGTTTTAGACACCATCACACACGGATAACTTTTTCTCGGGGAACCACAGCTGTGTTACATCCACAAGGGATCAAGTTTTCTTCTATATGACAAACTCTCCAATAAATGTCAGGCCTGTTCAGGTATTAATCTGTTACTTTAATTCGCAAGGCTAGAAGCTAGACTGGCAAAAAATTGCAGTCACACATTTGTGCTTCCCACCTCCCCCCACTGCAAATCATGTGTTTCAAACCACCCAGAATGATTTTCAAATAATAGCATATCAGCAAATGCAAGGGTGACAATATACAACAATATCAAAAACATTGCAATCAAGGTGTTTTAAACTTAACTGGGAACACGCTCTAAACCTGAGGAAGCAGTGAGAGTATCCATTTGGTCACATCCGTCGCAGCTCACTGCATTACCGAGGTGGCGGTGTAATCGAACTGGCGGAGGGAACTCGTTCGTCGGCACCAAGAATTCCTTGCCTCTGCAAATGTAAATAAACGAGAGTAATGTTGCAATTACATTTAGTTTGCATAAATTCAGCAAACTCACTCACAATAGAATTTGGTTTGAGTAAAGCAAGTGAGAGTGCCTGCTACAGAAGGAAAAAGGTAGTAACGAGACTGGCTGTCAATGCTAGCACAAATACAAATCTTTAGCACACTTACAAAACACTGAAATAGCAACAAAGAGAATCTAAGTTAAATCACTTGTGCAGTAAGTGCCCAATATGCTGCGGCTTGCATGGAACTGCAATGGAGATTGCTTATAGCAGCAACTGCCAAGCTCTTTGAAAGGATTATGAGGTACTAGCAATGGTGCCTCACTCTCCCACAAAGCATGCCAGCTCAGATTAATTATTGCTCTGTTTTCAAATAAGCTGTCAATGGCCTAGGCAGCAGCTTGAAGCCAAGTACTGCCAACTATTTATGTTGGAGCAGGCAAAAGATATATATATTTGGGAACTCTGCGGTAGCAACATGCATCCAAAGTGTTAAATCTATATAAACAAGCTCAGTGAGTTCCACCAATGCAGTTATTTCGGCAGTAAAATGACAGATATTATCACAGGCATGAACCTATGCTAGCTGAGGAGTAATGAAGTCACCCTCATTGCTGTATACACCGAAATAAGTGAGTACTTGACAGTGGAAGGTCTGAGCAAATAAGCACATGAATTCGGTCATGTATATACCCTAGCAAAAAAGACCAATAGGGAGCGTTATTGGTTCTATAAGAATCGGTGTTGGTTCTGTAGGTATTCTATGTGTTGTATCTGCATTTCTATGGCATTTATACAGAAACTCATAAATCTTATAGACTGGTACATATTTGTCCTATAGGCAATAGTATTGGTTTCATAGGTTTATCTGTTGGTTGTATATAAGAAAAGTATCAGACTAGTGCAGACGTCCATACACCTTATAGGCTGATACATGCTTGTCTTATAGACCACTACATATTGGTTAATGTGTCTGATACATCAGTATGCCTTTGTTTATGGGTCTTACGTCTTACATGCAGGATCAGACAGTTGGAGATTTTAGGTCTTTTCATTGTTTCCTTTTCCATCTCGGACGCATCCCCAAAACTCACGCATTCATCCCGTTTATTGAGTGTTGCCGTAACGTACAATATTAGCCGGAATAACAATTGAGAACGCCGCGACACAAAATATTCTCACTTAATTCTGCGCGAGGTCTCAACAAACTACGTACGGTTGGAGCCGCAAGACGCGCGACGCTGTTGCTACTGGATCACTGAATGGAGATGGGAAAGCACGGCTCTGTCGGGGCCCAGCTGAGTCACAATCACCTACATGTGCCGAGCAGGGCGGTGAAATGGATTGAGAGGCGCGCGTCCAAGCAACTGCAACCACCGCCGAAGCGAGGAGTCGACATCGAGCACGCGACGAGTACGGCTCGAGCTGCCGCCGCGGTAGCGCGATGCCGGCGGTGCTTCGCAGCGGAGAGGTAGGTTTCCTTTCTCTCATTAGAGAGTTTTAGAATAGGGGGCCCCAAGCTTTGGGGCCCCCAAGGAGCTTGGGGCGTCAAAATGCGCATGCGCAGAACGTAAGGCGCGCTTGGGGTCTTGGGTTAACGCTAGGGGCGGCCCCTATTTTTCGGAAATAGCGTTCGCCCCAAGCCGCCGTTGGGTCGCTTGGGTTACGGCAACATGGCGGCGACCGGCCAAGCGGCGGCCGCTCGCCTCGGCACACATTCGTCGTCACCGCTCCATGGTGTCACGCGTTCATGGCAAACGAAAGGCCAACGAAGCTTATGCTATGTCTCATGATGCCCGCACCACCAAATTTTAGCAATAAAACGCCCTATATTTTCTGATTGCTTCCGGATTTACCGAGCTGCTAGGCCTAGCGAGTTCGCCTCGTTCGGTTGCCATGGGGACCAGACGGCGGAAAGCGCGGAAGGTTCAAATGAGTTTTCCCGGCCTCGGCCTGGATTGACAATTGGCCGATTTCGTCTTGTATGACAAAAACAGTTTGTATAACTGGTAGTTTTAATATATTTTTGTGCAATAGTAGCACTTTTTGATTAACAAAATAGCGTTGTTGGCTCTTATATATTTAAATGCTTTTTCTTGGTTTACCGTTGTGGCGCTGCAATCGACGAACGCAAGCCCGTCTCCGCTGCGTCGGGAAAACCCCTATTCTAAAACTCGCCGCTCGGCTAGCACGTTGCGCCGCCGCACGCTATTTCCTTGGGGGCCCCAAGCCTTGGGTCCCCCTATTCTAAAACTCCCTATTTCCTACTCCCGCGCAAGCGTTCCCGTGCTGGCCTCTCTCATCCTCCTTTCCACCTCTCCTCTGGGCGCGCATGCGCAGCTCCGTAGAGGCATTGGCGCTGGCGCGGCAGTTCGCAGTTCGGTCGGTGCCCTGTGTTTATAAGTTTTCGCCGTTTTTCGGGGTGCTTCTCGAGGATATCAACGTTCCAGCGCACATTCAGCTTTTGATCAGGTGCGTGTGCATCACTTGCCAGTTCGGGCTGACGTTTATACTTTGTCAGTGTATGCATGATGTGGCTTTGCGTTGTAGAATGCCGTTGCCTGCACGCCAACAAAGGAATTTGAATCGCGCGGTGTGATATAACGCAGCGCCGAGTTTGAAAGTTGTCGGCACGATTTCTTGAAAGTATTGATGGAACTTTTTAGCGTTAATCTGTTTTTGAATGTCATGCGCACTGTGTTCAAGTGGCAGAACCTGTGGTGAGGCGCAAGGCGGAATGTTGGTTCAGCAGCTACCTCGGCGTTCAGTAATGGCAACGCCTCTCCTAACTGCCTCCGCATGAATACGCGCGCAATCGCGGTTGCGGGTATATATGTGCGCCGATTTTTTGAAGTCGTGGTGGTGTCGCGCTCATGAAATCGCTTATTTTTCAAGGTGCACCGCATTTTTTTATTTCTTTCAGGTGCCTTAGTATTGGAGAGACTACATCATCGGGCCGAAGTCCGCAATCTTGGAATCGAAGGCTACCTGGATGCAGTCAATGTTTGGATTATCTGCCAGTATGCGTTGCCGCTGTCATTGTGGAATAAAATGTGTATACATGCACCTGCTGCGTAACTCATCCCTAGAAAATGGAACATAGCTGCCCTTTCCCTTCAGGTGTCCGCGGAGAGGTAAACACACGCAGGTACTCGATGAGACTAATATTCCATAGGGCCTACAAAACCAATAGGAAGCCCACTGGTTTTGTAGGTCTATCAGATTATTGACAGCTATGGGTGTACTAGCATTACAGACCTATCTGTTTTATCAGATGCCATAGGACCGATAAAACCATAACCTATACGACCAGTAAACAATTGACCTATAAAACCAATACTCCAGCAGACCTGTAAAACCAATAGGCTAGGATACCCATACGACCAATACTCTGGCAGACCGATAAAACCAATATCAATAATCTGATAGGCTATTAGTTTTCTATTGGATTTTTTTGCTAGGGTAACCATACTTTTGTAGCCATTTCATGCTGTGCAGTAGGCTTGTTACACTTCGAGGCTCATTCCGCACAGGGCCAACTTACGTTTAAACCATCTCTCAGCTGGCCAGCAACCCCCCTTTTAGCAGTCCGCAGATATTACTCATGTATTGCAGCACTACCACGTATGGTCTGTACAGATGAGTGCCACTTACCTTCCAACAGTTTTCCGAAAGAAGCCCGACATTTTCTATGGGCCGAGCCGCTCCATCGGTTGAAGCTGCGAGGAAGGCAATAACACCTTCCGCCGATTGTAAACCAGCGCGTTCACGCTGGCGCACGCAAAAATGCCTTATACTGCCCAAACAAATATAAGCGAACTCAGAAATAGTTTTACGTTATCTTTTAGTCGCCTCATATGTCCCAATACTCCAGTGCATCCGGAAGACAACAGCAACCGGCGACCGATCTGTGCACAGCAGCAGCCCAGGCAGCACATTTCATCGGCCCAATAATGGGGATTGATTGGGAATTACTGGCCCACAAGTGGCCCAATGTTGCCATTGAGCTACCAATAATGTGCAGCCACGCTATACCATAATCATTATTGGCCCAGTGAACTTCACCCATATCCGTTATTGGCATTCAACCGGCTAAGAGCGGTCAATAATGCCCATTCATATTGAACAGTTTGCCATTATTGTATACACAATGAGGCAGCATGGTCATTATTGGCCAACCAGCTGCAATTGTTTGCCAATATCTTCCACACCATGGTATAACCTGGTAAATATTGTCCGGTCAATAACAACGGCTTCTCAATATTGAATATATCTAGGCATACAGTGGTCAATAATGTCCAACCAACTTTGGCGGCTTCCTAACATTGTAATATCTTGGTTTCTAGTGGTCGATATTGTCTAATGAACCTTGATGGTTGACCAGCATTGCACATATCATGACATAGTTTGGCTAATATTGTCCGGCCATTATGTTTGCCTCGTCAACATTGAATATATCTTGGCATACATCGGTCAATATTGCCCCACCAGCTTTGGTGGCATCCTAACATTGTATATATCTTGGATTATAGCGGTCAATATTGCCTAATGAGGTCTGATGGCTGGCCAGCACTGCACATATAATGACATAAATAGGTTAATATTGTCCAGCCATTATGGTTGTCTTGTCAGCAATAAATAAATAATGTCATATATTGGTCAATAGTGACCAGCCTGTCATGGCGGCCTGCCAACAATGTATACATATGCATTATATTGTTCAATATTGTTCGATGGACTGTGATGGCTAGCCAGCATTGCACCCTAATGGCATAGGTTGGGCAATAATGTTCTGCCAATATGGATGGCTTGTCAACATTGCATATATCTTGACATAGATTGGTCAATATTGTCCCATCAGCTTTGATGGCATCCCAACATTGTATATATCATGGTTTCTAGTGGTCGATATTGTCTAACGAGCTTTGATGGCTGGTGTCGTGACGCTGGGGCTATGGCGACCCGGCTTTCACTTGGTAGCGTGCAGAGACTCCGGGTTGAAGAAGGACTGAATCTTCGAAGTTGGTAAAATATGTACAAGCAGGTTTACTGGCACTTTGAGAAAACGTATTTACAATATTTACACGAAAAAGAAGGGTACATCAGCAAAATGGCAAGCGTTAAGGGTTCATAGCGAGAAGCGACTGGATGAGCCGTTTACCCAGGGCTCAGAGCGACATTTCGTGCTCTGCAGCGTCCTTAAAACCCCCTATGTCCAGCCCCTCTCTGAAGATGCTGACCAACCAAATCCAATCGAACACATCACTGCACTGATGGTCTGAAGCACTGACTGGTCCGGCATTCATTCGTTGGGCGTGATCACTTGTTGGCGGGAAAAGCTTGGGAACGGCGAGGAGAGGAGGTACATTTCTATTCTTCAGCAAAGAAACCACAGGCTGGTTCTGACAAGGGGTTTTACTTCTCAGAAACCCGAGTGCACGTGGCGCCGCATCCGCTCCCAGCATTGTCCGTTTTCGACAATTGCAAATCTTTCCTGCATTCCTGGGAAATCACTTAATGGCTGTATGCGTCATGCTCCTTTCTTGTCCGGCACGTCAGCGGACATGTCACTCTGTCGTCTCCTTTGAAAAGTAGACATTCCTCACTGGACGATAGCCCTTCTCGACTGGAAGGGTGAACAAAAGAAAGCACTTCCTGCTATTTCCCGCAGGGGGACGTTTCTTTGTGTCTTTCCAGACGTTCTCTTGAAAGGGTCAATTTGGCATTTGCAGGTTGTCCACAAAGCAAAACATGCTTACAAAACAGGATTCCTGGAAACAGGCTCACTTAGAGCCATTGGACCATCACCACATATTCACAAAACTTATCCATGCCCACAGGCGAACAATAGAGCGCGCAATTGCGGATGCACGGTCGTAACAGCCTCCTCCCCCGCCAGAAGAGACTCGGAGGGCAGCAGCCGCAGCTGCTGCATGAAGAGACGACTTAATGGCCTGCACGTGAACGCTTGAAGCTCGCTGTTGCTTGTCGCGTTGTCTTGATTGTTGTAGGCCAAATTGCTCGAGCTGACTGAAACTCAACCACATGTCCAAACAAGCACTCGGCTCCCGTCTGAAGAGACCAGGTTAAAAGAAAACTGCCATTGTTGTTCGAGAAAAGCCCACTCTCAAGACGTTCAGGACCCACGTATGCCTCGAAAACCAAACGTGCTGCTTTACATAGTCACATATATACAAGCGCACGAAAAAAAAAAAAAATAAAACCTGATTATCAATTTGGATACATGGTGAGGAACATCTCGGACCGCTTAGAAAGAGCGTCTAAGCGCGTCCGCATTCCCATTTAACTTCCCCTTTTTGTATCATATTTCAAAATTGTACTGCTGTAAAATCAAGCTCCACCTAAGAAGGTGACTGTTTTTCGATGTCGCAGTTTGCAGCCAAGCCAGGGGACAATGGTCCGTCTCTACGGTGAATTTGGCCCCTCCAAGATAGCACTTCAATTTTTGAATGGCCCATACAATGCAAGCGCACTCTTTCTCTGACGCGCAATAAGCCCTCTCTCTAGAACTCAGTTTTCTGCTCAAGTAGAGCACGGGGTGCTCATTACCGTCGTCATCTCTCTGGCAGAGAACAGCACCTAGCCCTCGATCACTGGCATCACACTGGACCGTGAATTCTCGGCCATAGTCTGGAGCTCGCAATACCGGACGGCTAATCAGCACAGCCTTCAGGTTTACGAAGGAGGCTTCCTTTTGTTCGTCCCAGACTACATTTGTCGGTTCTGTCTTGCGGAGAGCGTCGGTCAGAGGGCTAGCCAAAGCTGAATAGTTAGGGATGTAGTGATTGTAGTACCCAGTCAGACCTAGGAATGCTCGAATTTCCGTCTTCGTGCTCGGCCGCGGGTAGTCTGCTACCGCAGAAATCTTAATCTCGCTGGGTTTCCTGAAACCTTGACCTACATTGTGACCCAAGTAGTCCACGGTCGCCCTTGCCAGGCAACATTTCTCGGCCTTTACGGTTAGTCCAGCTTGACGCAAAAGGCTCAGTACAGCTCTTAGATGTACCATATGGTCCGCCCATGAGTCGGAAAAAACCGCAATGTCGTCCAAATAAGGCACCGCGAATGTTTCACACCCCTTTAAAACCCTATCCATGAGTCGGGAAAAACAAAATGGAGCATTTTTGAGCCCGAAACTCATCATTGTTGGCTGGTAGCTGCCCGTCGGAGTGACGAAAGCCGCGTATCTGCTGGCGCGTTCAGTGAGCGGTACTTGCCAGTATCCTCGAGTAAGGTCCAGCGTAGTCACATATGCCGCTCTACTGACCTGTTCTACTCTCTCCTCAATATTCGGAATAGGATACACTTGATCCCTGGTGAGAGAATTTAGCTTTCGGTAGTCTACCACAGGCCTAGGGTCTTTACCTGGAGCTTCTACTAAGATCATAGGCGAAGCATAATCGCTTTCCGAGGGTTTTATTACTCCTAATTCCAGCATGCGAGTTACTTCCATATCCAGAATTTCTCTTTGCCTTGGAGAAAATCGGTAGCACCTTGATCGCACTGGCACGTCTGAAGTCAGCTCAATATCGTGCTCAGTCAAATCAGTTCTGCCTGGCCTGTCCACGAAGCAGGCCTCAAACTCTGTTATTATCTCGCCCAGATCGGACAGCTGGGATTTCTTTAGTTCTCCTCTCTGCTCCGTCTTTTTGAGAAGCTCCTGAGCGTTGCTTCCTTTTCCACTGAGGCAAATCAAGTTGTCCCCCATCTCCTCGGGAAGGTTTAACGTTAGATTTACCACGGCTTGCTCCATAGCTAAGTCCTCTCGGGTTCCACTTAGTAGTCTCGTGAGATTACTAGAGACTGGCGGCAAGAGGTTACTCTCAATAACGTCCTCATTCCGCGTCTCATCAAGCTCGCTTTCAAGTTGACTTATCTGAGATGCCTCGCTCTCAAAGTTTTCCGACCCGCTATCTTCCGCATCGACCACTGTTTTAACTTCCGTTTCCTCCGCTGTGGATTTTTCTGGTATGAGCAGTGTAGCTAGTTCTCGCGCCTTTGAACGTGTTAATGCTTGCACAACACTGTCTCCGAAAAGGATGCCCCTCTTTCGCAGTAGCATGTCCGATTTGTTGGAAAACAAATACGGATAGCACTTAGGAAGCTTTCCTGAAACGGCAGCCTCGGTTGTTAATTCGCCGAAAGGGCCCTCGATGACCACGTTCGCGATCGGCAAGCACACACTCTGTTCCTCAACTACCTGTCGGATCCATGCACACTGTCCTGTATAGTCGGAAGGCGACACATACGCCGGATGGACAACATCCATCGTTGCGGCCGAATCGCGCAGTACCTTGCAAGGCTTCCCGTTGACTACTAGGTCATGCAGGTAGGGTTCTAAAAGCTGCATATTTTCATCGCAGTCCCTGACATACGAGAAAGCAATCTTTTCTTTCCGGCAGTTGACGGCAATGTGACCCTGCTCATTACACCTAAAGCATGTGAGCGGCTTCCTAGCCTCAAGCTTTTTCTTTGTGTTCTGCGCGTTGGTCACTTCCCCACTTTTCTCACTGCCGTCCTTTCTAGGGCGTTTGCCTGAAGAAGCCTTCCTTTCTTCGTTTGCAAATCTAGCAAAGTGCCTTTTCTGACGGTTATTTACACTGAACGTGGGATTGCGGAGCTTATCCACTGCTGGGTTGCTGAATTGTCGGCGCGAAGCATACTCCTCAATGAGTTCGGCAGCTTCAGTTGCCGACTTAATTTCGCCTCGGTCCTGTAACCAATTTCTTTCTTTTTCTGGGAGGCAGTTATAAAACTGCTCCAAAAGAATTCGCTCGACTACAGCGTCCCTATCACTGTAGGAATCAGTGCTCTTTAGCCACTCGCCCAAATTTACTCTTAAATTGTACAGGAATTCAGGGTAACTCTCGTCCCTGGACTTCGTAGCGTTCCGAAAACGTTGTCTGAACGCCTCGGCGCTAAGCCTATACTTTCTCAGAAGGCAAGCTTTGACCTTCTCGTAGTTGTCCGCGTCCTCCTTGCTTAGCCGCGCGACAACCTCCGCTGCCTCGCAGGGCAGAACCGTCAATAATCTCTGAGACCAAGTGTCTCGCTGGAAGGACAGCTTTTCGCAGGTTCGCTCAAAGTTAGCCAGATACAGACCGATATCCCCTGATATCACATATGGCTGCATGTACTTTGACATCTTGAAATCTGCCTCCTTGTTGAGACGAGGTACCGCTAGCTGGGGACAATCGCCCGACCTCTTGCTCAACTCTAGTTCTAATTTCCGGAGCTCAATGTCTAGCTTCTTTGCCTCTCTTTCCCTCTCACGTTCGCGCTCCTTTTCCTCTTTTTCCCGCTCCTTTTCCTCTTTTTCCCGCTCTTTCTGCTGTCTGAGCTGCTCCTTTTTTTGACCGATGAGGTTCCATGCTTCACTGAGCTCCTCATCATCGGTTCCCAAATCTGTGATTGCCTTTATAATCAAAGGTTTTCGTGCCAAACCACTTGTATCAATTCCCAATTCCTCACACAATTGCAACAGTTCCGGTTTCTGCAGCTTTTGTAGGTCCATGATCGCTCCGAGTGTCGGCTACTTCCAAAACAACTGTGCAAACTACCAAACCTAAAGGCGTTTCCACACTCTTTTTACCAGTTCTAAAATCTAACCCTGTTCTAGAACCTGGTCCACATCAGAAGAAAAGCCAAGCACTCACCCACACATGCGATCGATGTTCCGAGCTGCTCTCTTGTTGGCCGATTGTTGCGCCTGCTTGTTGCTTGAGATGCCACCTCCGATCACAAGGTGTTGTGGCTTGTAGCTTCAGATCCACCTCCAATCACCAGATGTTGTGGCTTGTAGATTCAGATCCCAACGCTGGGCACCAGTTGTTGTGCTTGTAGATTCAGATCCCACCGCTGGACACCAGTCGTTGTTACGCTGGGGCTATGGCGACCCGGCTTTCACTTGGTAGCGTGCAGAGACTCCGGGTTGAAGAAGGACTGAATCTTCGAAGTTGGTAAAATATGTACAAGCAGGTTTACTGGCACTTTGAGAAAACGTATTTACAATATTTACACGAAAAAGAAGGGTACATCAGCAAAATGGCAAGCGTTAAGGGTTCATAGCGAGAAGCGACTGGATGAGCCGTTTACCCAGGGCTCAGAGCGACATTTCGTGCTCTGCAGCGTCCTTAAAACCCCCTATGTCCAGCCCCTCTCTGAAGATGCTGACCAACCAAATCCAATCGAACACATCACTGCACTGATGGTCTGAAGCACTGACTGGTCCGGCATTCATTCGTTGGGCGTGATCACTTGTTGGCGGGAAAAGCTTGGGAACGGCGAGGAGAGGAGGTACATTTCTATTCTTCAGCAAAGAAACCACAGGCTGGTTCTGACAAGGGGTTTTACTTCTCAGAAACCCGAGTGCACGTGGCGCCGCATCCGCTCCCAGCATTGTCCGTTTTCGACAATTGCAAATCTTTCCTGCATTCCTGGGAAATCACTTAATGGCTGTATGCGTCATGCTCCTTTCTTGTCCGGCACGTCAGCGGACATGTCACTCTGTCGTCTCCTTTGAAAAGTAGACATTCCTCACTGGTCGATAGCCCTTCTCGACTGGAAGGGTGAACAAAAGAAAGCACTTCCTGCTATTTCCCGCAGGGGGACGTTTCTTTGTGTCTTTCCAGACGTTCTCTTGAAAGGGTCAATTTGGCATTTGCAGGTTGTCCACAAAGCAAAACATGCTTACAAAACAGGATTCCTGGAAACAGGCTCACTTAGAGCCATTGGACCATCACCACATATTCACAAAACTTATCCATGCCCACAGGCGAACAATAGAGCGCGCAATTGCGGATGCACGGTCGTAACACTGGCCACCTTTGCACATTTCAGGCTGCGGCGGCGCTAAAAAAACAGTAGAAGCAGCTCTGACCGACAGAGACATTTCTAATGCTTGCATCTCAATATGACAGTGTGTTGGGGCTAATTTCGTCGCAACTAAATTTTTCGCTGGCCCGGACGTCAGTTTACGTTCAACTGTAGAAGATATTCATACGCCATACGTAATTTGGGCCACCATATATATAATGTTTATTGGGATTAATGTATAGATTGTCCTAAAATTGCTTGACTGAGCTGACCAGACAAAATGAACAGAAGTGCCCATCACGGAAAATGTAGAATATATTTTTCTGAATACATTTTTCGTGATTCGCAAATTGTTGTGGATGACCTGCTATTATACTTGACAATTTTGTTAGAGAACTTGTTTATTTACGACTTTAGGCACGATTAATTGTTATGTAAAATTCTGCATATCATATCTTCGAGACAATTCCTGCAGACTAGAGGCCCGGATGTCGATCACGCGTGGACGTAGCTAACACAGATAGTGTTCCAAACTTTAGCCAAGTGTTGAAAAAATTGTGACTGCACGTGGAATCTACACTGCAGAAATTAGCGAAGGCGAGATTAATGCTACTGCATACGGTGCATTACGTACCATTATCGTTATCAACTAAAGGCAGCGTCATTACCATTGATTCTGTCATCATTGTCATTATCACTAATTGCAGCGTCATTCTCGTCGCTATCCTCACGGTAGACAATGAGAATTACGTATGGTGCTAGTTTCGCGATCCAGGGTTTAGCGCAGTTGGTTAAAGCGTTAACTAGGCTAGGAATTCGATTCCCGGTGGAGACGATTTGTTTTTCTGATCTCGTTAAATCAGGGTGATTGAAAGTGATTGACACATCAATGCACAGATCCGATGCACAGATATATGCATGCACAGATACCGAACACATCTCGCGCACAACTCTCGCGCACGGGATTTCGTTCCATGGGCCTATTTATACGCATACGAGTACAAGCATACGCGCATGCTCGAGCACACATCTTATTTGACAAGCAAATGTTTAATAGATGCGTGTCCGCGAAAAAAATCCTGGGCAGTCAAGAAACGCAAGGTACTCAAATGCAAAGAACGCAACAGAACGTGTGTGTCGCTTGTACAAACACCAGGTGTTACGTTTGGATAGTAAACGCAGAAACGATCGAATATATCCGGGGAATCCACATCCTGTAAACGTTTGTCCATGATTGGGAACACGCACGCGTAGCATCATTATTTCCGCCTTTTTTTTACGTGATGGAAAGAAACCCAACATGTTCAAGCTAAGCAGAGGTGGGAGAGATCGATCGCGCAAGCCAATCAAACACTCACTGCATGATTCGCCATTACGCTAGCTGTTTCCAGCATTCAGCATCAGCACCGACTATACCACGCCTCAGTACTACCTGTTCTTATAGACAGATATGTTGGGCTGCTTTCAGGCCCTTCGAGTTCTAATATCTACTAAACACAAATTTGTGCTGTACTCTTTTGCGCTCTGCTCTGGGCTTCAGCAACATACAAAGACTGAACGACTTTGGCCATCAGTGCAGCAGCGCATAAAATATTTCAGCTCAAAGAAAAAATACAAGCAACATATATTCTACGTTATGTCTAGCTAATTCACTTGACAAGAAAACAAATCTGAACTGTCCTGGAATGGTTCGTATTCTAATGCGACGTAAATTGCCCACTGCCAAAAAGTAGTGTATATGTAAAAGATAATAAAAAAAATAAACAGCACTGCATGGGGCAAGGCAAAACGAAAAAAAAAATAAAAATTTAAAACAATTACCTACAGTGTAATGAATGTGCGCACATGTGTCGCCAGCATATATGGTAACAAAATTGAAATTGCATAATAACGATGTTCTTTACGGAAGTTATTTTTGTTCGAAAGCTGTATGTAATATATGGCTCATAATGACGCATTTGACCACAGCGTTTGACAGCGCTCTCCTAAGCATTGTTCAGAAACTATTCAAACATTCATTGCCTTATTATCCAACCATATAATCACCGAACCGAAGGCGTTTCCCTTCAGAGAACTAAATAATTCTATCTCATCGTGTCAACCAGGCAGCTAATTGCAATTCATATATATTAAAAGTAATGCGAGTGCGTTACTTTAGCAGTTTTGAGGCATTTTTAGAGAACACCACTCTCGAAGAATTTAACACATGATTGAGAATTAGGGTTCCTTTGTGAAAAATTCTGCCGCTTTCACAAGCGCTGCTTCCGCGGGCTGAAAGATGATTATACCGCGCTTCTTTCTGAGGACAACCTTGCCCCAAGTTCGTAGATATAGTTTCAATGTTGACCCTTGCTTTCTTTCTATTTTTTCTTTACTGCAAATTTAGTTCTTCAAATCTTAGCTCGTCGAGTATTTTGCATTTCTTGATATGCCCACGCTTAGTTCTACGCGGATTTTTTCTTGCTCTAAATGTCCATCTGATTTGAAAGAAAAAAAAAATGAATAACATGGGAATTTTTAACCTTGATGTACTCGTAGTTATGGTCGTTTTCGCTTTTCTTTTCCTTAATAGGTATACAGCAAGTATACGGGCTGTTGCATCGCTCAGTTGCGCGTGATGACGTTTCAAGAGCACCTGTGTGTCATCTTTAATAAAAAAAAATATGTCCATTTGTTCGAACCGAGGACGATTCCGTGAAAACTGAAGATTGTTTTACGTATGTGATTATTATTTGAAACTATGAGGCAAAACGCATTTTGCATTAACAAAAAAATATAGCGAAATTATCATTCCACTGAAAATGTTACCGAGCCAACAGTCGAGGCGACCAAAGAGCTCCGAACGCACTCCTCGTTGTTTTAGCGAAACCAAGGGCAAAACTCTGCGCATTCCTCCTCACAAGCTTGGCGCAAAGAACATATGGTTTCCATTATCTTGTCCTTTTGTCGCCTCTCCGCCCGAGGGCCTTGACTAAAGCAATTCTCCAAACCGCTTTCAACTTCCCGTCTTGTAGCCTTCCTCCCCGTAAAGCAGTCATCGCGGAAGGGCAGCGACCTTCACTGCCCTCTCTTTCCTCCCGGCTAGGCAGGCGTTGCTCACAATGCCCCCCACTCTACTCCCCTTCACTCTTCCCTTCCTTCCCCCAACTTTCCTGGCCGGCAGCCTTCTGGGCTCACGTGGTCCCGCGGGACCTCTTGCATTTCTCTCACCCCCTTTCGAGCTTTATGCCTACTCTTTCGACAGATCTCAAGCAAAAAAAAAAAAAAAGAGGGAGAGAAAACACAACCATCCTTCTGCCCCCTTCCAACCGTGCCTCAAAACTCGACACAAGCCGCTGATTCAGAGGCGTCTGGTCGGCCACACAATCCCTACCCGCTCGAGCTGCTCGAGCTCCCGCAGCTTTGGACAGCAGAACCGAAAAACCAAGCCTTGTGAAAGTTCCGATTCGTTTTAATGGCCATGCCTGAAAGAGGATATTTGTGAGTACCACCAGCGTTTTAAGTTGTTTGTTCATAACTGAGCTCTCTGAGATTATTTCTTGCTTTGTCTCCTTGTAAGATCGCTACTTTTTCTTACCAGGTGTATAAAGCATCAGATCCCTGGGATGTACTTTGCGTGGCAGCATTCATTTTGGATTGTTGTAACTGAGGTCTGCAAATCTGCGCTAGCCGTATGGTAAGATGCTTTTTTTTCGCATTATTTGGTGCAGTATGTTGTCAGCCTTGATCATCATGTCAAAAACCGATATGCTTGCGAGAACGGAAAGTCATTTATTTCGACCGCACCAAGCCAGTCAGTTCTGAACTGTATTTTCAGCGCACTATTTTTGTATGCATAAACCCTGGTCATAATGACAAAATTTACGGCGCAGAGGTGGCCAATTTGTATTGCAAAAGAAAAACGTGGTCCTGTAAAACATGACGCGTGTTTTGTGTGATTTTCAGGTTACAACTTCATCGCGCGTGTGTTGTGTGTCTGAAGTGGTCAGTTTCTTTTACAAACTATATTCAAAACTCAGAGTTAAGTCTAGCTTTCTGAGACATGATTTTTAGTTGCGAGCGAATATTTAATATTGTAATTTGCCGTTATGAATGCGCTATTGGAATGGTCTAAACGACGCGTAGCTTATTCACGTGTTTGATCTTTCTCTTGCACTAATTTGGAGTAGTAGAAGTGTCATAAAATAGCCGCTTAAAATAGGTTATTTACAGTTGCTACCATAGTTCTTATACTTTACCACACGTACAAACTTGTTCTCACAACAAACGTGATGCTAAGTTACGGATTTCTTTTTTTTTTTCAGTTCGAGTGTATCATTCAAACCCCAAAGCATCTGTGTCGTACGTTGTTTTGGCTGCAGCTTTGACAACTTTTAAAACGTTCTGTTTGCAGTAATGATGCGGTGTACACTAATTTTAGCAGCCGCGGTAGGAGTGTGACTGCCATTTTTTTGTCTATTTTTTCCTTTGTAGTTTCTTTTTAGTTCTTGCGGCAATCTATTCAAAGGAAAGCTATTGATTTGAAGCTTCCAGTTATGACGACGTCTTTCTTCTACAGGTGCTCGATCACAGAGGCACTACAAGTATAAGGGGGCAAGCACTGACTACCGTTTAACGAATAGATAACGGCAAATATCATTTTGTTTTATGTTTCCAGCGTCAACAACACATCCACATGGGAAGCCGTGCACTGCCAGATGTCGCAACCAATGTACCCAAGTTAATATGGCCGGCCTCACTGAGCATGCAGCTTATTTCAACCTGAATAAATCAGACAAGAAAGTTGCCTGAGGGCCAGCAGGTAGTGCTTTATTCTGCATTTTTACTCCACGGTCTAGCTGCACTTCCATTTTCCAAAAGTTTTCTGTCTTAATGGGATTTATGAATGTTGTTTTTATTTCCAGGTGCTATCTGCGAAAGGAAATACATTGTTATGCACGCTGCTCAAGTCCATATCTTTAAAGGCTGCATGGAGCTGCTGCCCCTACAACCGACCACAAAAGAAGCTGCGATGAACGCAGCACCTTCCTCCAACCTGGGACCTGAGAACACCATGCCAAGGGACGCAAAGACAGGAGGAGCACTGAAGTCTAAGAGTTCTGCCTAAATGTTTCCATGCCCTGTAACACGTGCACACCTAATAAATCACCATGCAGTGAACCTTTAAGCTGTATTATTTTCTGTGCATGGATATCCTCAGCATGCTTTATTTAAATAAAAAGCTGCATGAAAAATATCTGCACTGCATAAGTAGGGGATGGCTTTGCAGGTGCCTATTAGTCATAGCACGAAAAAGCAACTAGCCGGATTGCCAATTGCTCTGGCTGGATGCCAATAATGCAAAGCCACTGGGCAAGATTGGATTGGAAATATTAGGTAGCCGATAAATCTGGCTGGATGCCAGTTGTGAATATCCAGTGAATAAGCATGGATACAAGATATTGGATGGCCAGTGAGCTTGGCGGGATGGCCATGATATAACAACCAGTGAGTGAGCTTGGGTGGAAGATATTGGGTAACCATTGAGTGCTGTTGAATGCCAGTAAACAAGGTAGTATGCCAATACTGGTTTTGACAGGAGAGCCGATCAAATTGGTTGGCATATATCTTGGCTCTTTGTGCGCCCCAATCAGACGCCAATATTGACCAATATTGGGACCAATATATCCCAATATTGGACCATTGGCGGTCCATTGACGGCGTGCTGCTTGGGAGGTATGGAAGTTGTTCCAAGCGCAATGAAACGAGATCGTGGACGCCATTACGCAGTCTCCTCGTCTCTTCACGCCTTCGCCCGGAGACTGTCGCGCGATTACGCCGCGTCAATAATTGAGGCTAACGCATGCTTGAGCTGGCGTGCAAAAACTCATTAAAGAAGCTGCAAGGAAGGCGATGGCAGAAAGACGACAAATGCTTTATTTAGAGTTCGCGGGCATGTATATACGACTCACCGCAGTCAGAAGGCTGCAAGTAGGACTGCACCGAGGGCTGCGCCCTTGAATTTAAGGCTATAATCCACGAACCGAATCCGCATATCACCGAGTTTGCATCTACCGGGATGATGGCCCGCGAACTGCAGCAGACCGACGCATGAAAGACAACATAGGGTGCCTACCCTAGCAAAAAAATCCAATAGAAAACTAATAGCCTATCAGATTATTGATATTGGTTTTATAGGTCTGCCAGAGTATTGGTCTTATGGGTATCCTAGCCTATTGATTTTACAGGTCTGCTGGAGTATTGGTTTTATAGGTCAATTGTTTACTGGTCGTATAGGTTATGGTTTTATCGGTCCTATGGCATGATAAAACTGATAGGTCTGTAATGCCTGTACACCCATAGCTGTCAATAATCTGATAGACCTACAAAACCAGTAGGCTTCCTATTGGTTTTGTAGGCCCTATGGAATATTGGTCTCATCGAGTTGCTGCGGGTGTTTACCTCTCCGGACACCTGAAAGGAGAGCGCAGCTATGTTGCATTTTCTAGGGATGAGTTACGCAGCAGGTGCATATATACACATTTTAATCCACAATGACAGCGGCAACGCATACTGGCACATAATCCAAACATTGACTGCATCCAGGTAGCCCTCGATTCCAAGATTCCGGATTTCGGCCCGATGATGCAGTCTCTCGAATACTAAGGCACCTGAAAGAAATAAAAAAATGCGGTGCACCTTGAAAAATAAGCGATTTCATGAGCGCGACACCACCACGACTTCAAAAAATCGGCGCACATATATACCCGCAACCGCGATTGCGCGCGTATTCATGCGGAGGCAGTTAGGAAAGGCGCCGCCATTATTGAACGCCGAGGTAGCTGCTGAACCAACATTCCGCCTTGCGCCTCGCCACAGGTTCTGCCACTTGAACACAGTGCGCACGATATTCGAAAACAGATTAACGCTAAAAAGTTCCATCAATACTTTCAAGAAATCGTGCCGACAACTTTCAAACTCGACGCTGCGTTATATCACACCGCGCGATTCAAATTCCTTTGTTGGCGCGCAGGCAACGACATTCTGCAACGCAAAGCCACATCATACACTGACAAAGTATAACCGTCAGCCCGAAGTTGCAAGTGATGCACACGCACCTGATCAAAAGCTGAACGTGCGCTGGAACGTTGATATCCTCGAGAGGCACCCCGAAAAACGGCGAAAACTTGTAAACACAGGGCACCGACTGAACTGCTGCCAGCCCGATCAGCGATCGCGCCAGCGCCAATGCCTCTACGGAGCTGCGCATGCGCGCCCAGAGGAGAGGTGGAAAGGAGGATGAGAGAGGCCAGCACGGGAACGCTTGCGCGGGAATAGGAGGGAGAGAAAGGAAACCTACCTCTCCGCTGCGAAGCACCGCCGGCATCGCGCTACCGCGTTGGCAGCTCGAGCCGTACTCGTCGCGTGCTCGATGTCGACTCCTCTCGCTTCGGCGGCGGTTGCAGTTGCTTGGACGCGCGCTCTCAATCCATTTCACCGCCCTGCTCTGCACATGTAGGTGATTGTGACTGAGCTGGGCGCCGACAGAACCGTGCTATATCCGCGTGCTTTCCCATCTCCATTCAGTGATCCAGTAGCAACAGCGTCGCGCGTCTTGCGGCTCCAACCGTACGTAGTTTGTTGAGACCGCGCGCAGAAATAGGTGAGAATATTTTGTGCCGCGGCGTTCTCAATTGCTATTGCGGCTAATATTGTACGTTACGGCAACACTCAATAAACGGGATGAATGCGTGAGTTTTGGGGATGTGTCCAAGATGGAAAAGGAAACAATGACAAAGACCTAAAATCTCCAACGTACTGATCCTGCATGCAAGACCCATAAACAAAGGCATACTGATGTATCAGACACATGAACCAATATGTAGTGGTCTATAAGACAAGCATGTATCAGCCTATAAGATGTATGGGCTTCTGCACTGGTCTGATACTTTTCTAATACAACCCACAGATAAACCTATGAAACCAATACTATTGCCTATTGGACAAATATGTACCAGTCTATAAGATTTATGAGTTTCTGAATAAGTCTCATAGAAATGCAGATAAAACACATAGAATACCTACAGAACCAATACCGATTCTTATAGAACCAATAACGCTCCCTATTGGTCTTTTTTGCTAGGGAAGGGCTCGCAAAGAGCAAATGCTCGTTGTCTGAAAAGCGCGCCAGCCTTCCTTCTTTGGGCCATACTTTGGGCGGCTCAGTGAGCATCTGGGCGATCTGGGTTTGAGGCTTACTTCTAGAAAAAAAAAAACAAGCACTAAAAGCTATTTGACGTCACATCCGTCTAGAAGACCAACATATCCTCCTTTCCACTCTACGCTGTGGAATTAAGACGACAAAGGTTTTCTTGGAGAGATGTCCCCGGCTTCATGAAAAGTCGTCAGGCATTTCCTCGCTCTTCGTCTCGCGGAGAGAGGAAACTGCCGAAAAAATGGCATGCCTCGGCTTCTCGTCAGTGATCCAGGTCGTTAAGAAACCTCTCATCGTTAAAGGTAGATAAGTAATTGATTTCGGATGGCAGCGCCACAGCAGCGAACTCCCCCTGACCGCTGTCAGCAGGAACCAAAGGGTAAGGCGGCATGCTTTGTGCCTTTGTAGGGAAAGCGTCCTAAACGCGCCGAAAGCAGGCACCACGGCGCCGGCAGCATCGCCTAAAACGTCTGTCCCCAAAGAGTTGAATAGGCCCCTTTCAAGTGAGCAGTCACAAATGGAAAGGAAGCTCCCCAACCAGCGCCCGGAGCACTCGTCGCTGTGTACACGCGTATCAATTCTCAACGAGAAGGCTGGACCCTTCATTCTCTGAACAACATGGACAGAGACATCAAGAGGTGCCGCCTCAAGTCCTTCAAATTACCTCTCGCTTGCCTTTGCCTTCGAGCAGCGAATTCGCGTTCATGTTTTTTTTTTTTGAAGGTCTGATCCTGCCAATAAGCGCTCTTTGAAAACAATGTCTGCGACGATCAAATAATCATAATTTCTCGCTTTCGAAGGCAGCGATAAAAACATGCTTCCAGCCAGACTCTATGTCAGCCGGGACACAGAAAAAAGCAAATATAAGAAACCCCACTGGCAAAGAGCGCCGGCTTTGCGCGCGCAGACGCGCGTCCATCCCCCTTCGTCCTCACTCTCCTTCTCCCGCTCCGCGTGCACGTGCGGAGCACGCGCTCCCGAGCGAGCGGGCTGCGCAGACTCCGCAGCAGACAGCCGCGCGCAGCGCGGGCGCGGATACGCGTAGGTTTTGTAGTTCCTCTCCGCTCCGCTGGAAACCGAGCGCTGGCGTCGCGGAGCAAACTCCAGCTTTGGTTCCCTGTAGTGTCTGCCATGAATAATATTATAGATGTGCGCATTTATGCTGAGCTTGGATACTGGCTTGATATATATCCGTACCCATTTGTTGTTCCGTAGTACGTGCGGTGTTTGTACTGAGGCCGACATAAGAAGGCGTTCCAACTCTGAACTGCTGCGAGAAGATTTTTTTTTTATCTGAGATGCTGAGGTAACACTATTTCCAAGTAGTAGATTTGGAGTTTCACTCCCTTTCATTTTGGAGCTACGCAAATGGTACCTCGTTGCAAATAGTTAATCTGGTAGTTTTTCTCGCCAACTTAAGTCGATCCAAACGCGGAACAGGTTCTTGACAAATTGTGATCATGTAAAGCATGTGGCTCACAAGTTGAGCTAAGAGCCATTATATAGACACAACCAGAACCAAAAACAAGTACGGAGTGGCACAGAAGGTTCGAGGCAGTAAAGATTTGGATGGACGGAAAACCTGCTGGCTAGGCCGGCGAAGAAGTCAAAACGACTGCCGCACAGGTGAAGAAGGGAAAGGAAGAGGTAATGGGCGAGGTGAGGAAAGGAGCAGAGGAGAAAACAGAACAAAGAAAAGAGAGAGAGAGAAAAAAAAATGCAAAAAGCGGGTAAATGGCGCGGCAAGAAAACTTCGTCAAGGGGAGGAGGTCTAAGAAAGCAAGTAAAGAAAAAGCATATCAATGGGGAAAAGAAATGTAAGAAAAGGTCGCAATCACTCCGCAAGACAGAGAACCCTTAAAAAAAAAAAAGAAGCTGTGACGAAACTGCGTTTCAAGAGGAAGCCACCGCTTTTGAAGCCGCATTGCTTGCACTTGCAGGTGATAGCGAAATATTAAGCGCTACCTTAATATCCCGAATGGTGGTATCGACAGGAACGTTTCATTGCTTTTGAGCAATGCTTATATTGATAGCAGTCTTGAGTTGCGTGGAGTTTCGTACAGCTACTGAAGCACCAAAGCACAAGAGGCTAACAAAAAATGCCGATTTTATTTAATTTTGCAATATGCAGGACGTCACAGCTAACCTCGACTTCCGACAGATTTGCGTGAAATATTATTTCAGTCGGCGCCATTCTAACTTGATTTTTTAATGCTTGTATCAAAACCATCTTGCCATGTTGTCGCGAACAATTCTTTTATTGATAGAATAGTTCATTACGTTTTCTGTGATTGTGCTGATTGCGAAGAATAATTTTATTGGAGTGAGCATAACCTTCTGCGGTTTAATACATGCTTGCTATAATTATACTAATTTGTTTTGGCGCAGTACGCGTGGTGTTTGTACCGTTACCAAAGCTGAGATGAAAACGCTTTCTAGCTCCAAACTGCTGCTAAACTCCGTTTCATACATCAAGTACAGCGCTGCCAAAGCTACAGCTCTTGTTTGCGCTCTCCGCATCCGCGATGAAAAATAATGCCTGCTCTTGACGAGAGGAAATAACAGTTATTTTGTCTGCAAGCCTAATACATCTTACATTTGCCATCAGCTTCATAAATAGCACCTTTTTAGGGAGAAAGGATTGGATTCGGTGAATTTGTATGTTTTTTTTTTATGTCGTTTTCGTTCGTGGCTCGTTTTCGCTGCCCGCAACCTTGCCAGCTATGCCACTAGATGGCGCTGGCTGTGCCCTTCGCGCTGCGCATCTCCTTTTGAGAAAATGGTTCTGTGGTACGAATTTTTTTTATAAGATCCGCACTGCGATGATGTCTAGGTATGCGAAGCAAGTTATTGCAAACGTGTATGCTCGGATAGAGCCCTGTCGTGACGCTGGGGCTACGTCGACCCGGCCTTCACTTGGTAGCGTGCAGAGACTCGGGGTTGAAGAAGGACTGAATCTTCTAAGTTGGTGAAATATGTACAAGCAGGTTTACTGGCACTTTGAGAAAACGTATTTACAAGAATATTTACATGAAGAAGAAGGGTACATCAGCAAAATGACAAGCGTTAAGAGTTCATAGCGAGAAGCGACTGGATGAGCCGTTTACCCAGGGCCCAGAGCGACATTTCGTGCTCTGCAGCGTCCTTAAAACCCCCTATGTCCAGCCCCTCTCTGAAGATGCTGACCAACCAAATCCAGGGCACGCCCCTCAGGTATCGGCATCCAATCGAACACATCACTGCACTGATGGTCTGAAGCACTGACTGGTCCGGCATTCATTCGTTGGGCGTGATCACTTGTTGGCGGGAAAAGCTTGGGAACGGCGAGGAGAGGAGGTACATTTCTATTCTTCAGCAAAGAAACCACAGGCTGGTTCTAACAAGGGGTTTTACTTCTCAGAAACCCGAGTGCACGTGGCGCCGCATAGGGCTCCCAACATTGTCCCTTTTCGACAATTGCAAATCTTTCCTGCATTCCCGGGAAATCACTTAATGGCCGTATGAGTCATGCTCCTTTCTTGTCCTGCACGTCAGCGGACATGTCACTCTGTCGTCTCCTTTGGATAGGAGGCATTCATCACTGGAGGATAGCACTTCTCGACTGGAAGGGTGAACAAAAGAAAGAAAGCACTTCCTGCTATTTCCCGCAGGGGGACGTTTCTTTGTGTTTTTCCAGACGTTCTCTTGACAGGGTCAATTTGGCATTTGCAGGTTGTCCACAAAGCAAAACATGCTTACAAAACAGGATTCCTGGAAACAGGCTCACTTAGAGCCATTGGACCATCACCACATATTCACAAAACTTATCCATGCCCACAGGCGAACAATAGAGCGCGCAATTGCGGATGCTTGGTCGTAACAGCCTCCTCCCCCGCCAGAAGAGTCTCGGAGGGCAGCAGTCCCCGCTGCTGCATGAAGAGACGACTTAATGGCCTGCACGTGAACGCTTGAAGCTCGCTGTTGCTTGTCGCGTTGTCTTGATTGTTGTAGGCCAAATTGCTCGAGCTGTCTGAAACTCAACCACATGTCTAAACAAGCACTCGGCTCCCGTCTGAAGAGACCAGGTCAAAAGAAAACTGCCATTGTTGTTCGAGAAAAGCCCACTCTCAAGACGTTCAGGACCCACGTATTCCTAGAAAACCAAACGTGCTGCTTTACATAGTCACACATATACAAGCGCACAAAAAAAAAAAAAACCTGATTATCAATTTGGATACATGGTGAGGAACATCTCGGACCGCTTAGAAAGAGCGGCTAAGCGCGTCCGCATTCCCATTTAACTCCCCTTTTTGTATCTTATTTCAAAATTGTACTGCTGTAAAATCAAGCTCCACCTAAGAAGGCGACTGTTCTTTGATGTCGCAGTTTGCAGCCAAGCCAGGGGACAATGGTCCGTCTCTACGGTGAATTTGGCCCCTCCAAGATAACACTGCAATTTTTGAATGGCCCATACAATGCAAGCGCACTCTTTCTCTGACGCGCAATAAGCCCTCTCTCTAGAACTCAGTTTTCTGCTCAAGTAGAGCACGGGGTGCTCATTACCGTCGTCATCTCTCTGGCAGAGAACAGCACCTAACCCTCGATCACTGGCATCACACTGGACCGTGAATTCTCGGTCATAGTCTGGAGCTCGCAATACCGGACGGCTAATCAGCACAGCCTTCAGGTTTACGAAGGAGGCTTCCTTTTGTTCGTCCCAGACTACATTTGTCGGTTCTGTCTTGCGGAGAGCGTCGGTCAGAGGGCTAGCCAAAGCTGAATAGTTAGGGATGTAGTGATTGTAGTACCCAGTCAGACCCAGGAATGCTCGAATTTCCGTCTTCGTGCTCGGCCGCGGGTAGTCTGCTACCGCAGAAATCTTAATCTCGCTGGGTTTCCTGAAACCTTGACCTACATTGTGACCCAAGTAGTCCACGGTCGCCCTTGCCAGGCAACATTTCTCGGCCTTTACGGTTAGTCCAGCTTGACGCAAAAGGCTCAGTACAGCTCTTAGATGTACCATATGGTCCGCCCATGAGTCGGAAAAAACCGCAATGTCGTCTAAATAAGGCACCGCGAATGTTTCACACCCCTTTAAAAACCTATCCATGAGTCGGGAAAAACAAAATGGAGCATTTTTGAGCCCGAAACTCATCATTGTTGGTTGGTAGCTGCCCGTCGGAGTGACGAAAGCCGCGTATCTGCTGGCGCGTTCAGTGAGCGGTACTTGCCAGTATCCTCGAGTAAGGTCCAGCGTAGTCACATATGCCGCTCTACTGACCTGTTCTACTCTCTCCTCAATATTCGGAATAGGATACACTTGATCCCTGGTGAGAGAATTTAGCTTTCGGTAGTCTACCACAGGCCTAGGGTATTTACCTGGAGCTTCTACTAAGATCATAGGCGAAGCATAATCGCTTTCCGAGGGTTTTATTACTCCCAATTCCAGCATGCGAGTTACTTCCCTATCCAGAATTTCTCTTTGCCTTGGAGAGAATCGGTAGCACCTTGATCGCACTGGCACGTCTGAAGTCAGCTCAATATCGTGCTCAGTCAAATCAGTCCTGCCTGGCCTGTCCACGAAGCAGGCCTCAAACTCTGTTATTATTTCGCCCAGATCGGACAGCTGGGATTTCTTTAGTTCTCCTCTCTGCTCTGTCTTTCTGAGAAGCTCCTGAGCGTTGCTTCCTTTTCCGCTGAGGCAAATCAAGTTATCCCCCATCTCCTCGGGAAGGTTTAACGTTAGATTTACCACGGTTTGCTCCATAGCTAAGTCCTCTCGGTTTTCACTTAAAAGTCTCGTTAGATTACTAGACGCTGGCGGCAAGAGGTTACTCCCAAGGACGTCCTCATTCCGCGTCTCATCAAGCTCACTTTCAAGTTGACTTATTTGAGATGCCTTGCTCTCAAAGTTTTCTGACCCACTGTCTTCCGCATCGACCACTGTTTTAGCTGTCGTTTCCTCCGCGGTGGATTTTTCTGGAATTAGCAGTGTAGCTAGTTCTCGCGCCTTTGAACGTGTTAAGGCTGGCACAACTCTGTCTCCGAAAAGGATGCCCCTCTTTCGCAGTAGCATATCCGATTTGTTGGAGAACAAATACGGATAGCACTTAGGAAGCTTTCCTGAAACGGCAGCCTCGGTTGTCAATTTGCCGAAAGGGCCCTCGATGACCACGTTCGCGATTGGCAAGCACACACTCTGTTCCTCCACTACCTGGCGGATCCACGCACACTGTCCTGTATAGTCGGAAGGCGACACATACGCCGGATGGACAACATCCATCGTTGCGGCCGAATCGCGCAGTACCTTGCAAGGCTTCCCGTTGACTACTAGGTCATGCATGCAGGGTTCCAAAAGCTGCATATTTTCATCGCAGTCCCTGACATACGAGAAAGCAATCTTTTCTTTCCGGCAGTTGACGGCAATGTGACCCTGCTCATTACACCTAAAGCATGTGAGCGGCTTCCTAGCCCCAAGCTTGTTCTTTGTGTTCTGCGCGTTGGTCACTTCCCCACTTTTCTCACTGCCGTCCTTTCTAGGGCTTTTGCCTGAAGAAGCCTTCCTTTCTTCGTTTGCAAATCTAGCAAAGTGCCTTTTCTGACGGTTATTTACACTCAACTTGGGATTGCGGAGCCTATCCACTGCTGGGTTGCTGAATTGTCGGCGCGAAGCGTACTCCTCAATGACTTCGGCAGCTTCAGTTGCCGACTTAATGTCGCCTCGGTCCTGTAACCAATTTCTTTCTTTTTCTGGGAGGCAGTTATAAAACTGCTCCAAAAGAATTCGCTCGACTACAGCGTCCCTATCACTGTAGGAATCAGTGCTCTTTAGCCACTCGCCCAAATTAACTCTTAAATTGTACAGGAATTCAGGGTAACTCTCGTCCCTGGACTTAGTAGCGTTCCGAAAACGTTGTCTGAACGCCTCGGCGCTAAGCCTATACTTTCTCAGAAGGCAAGCTTTGACCTTCTCGTAGTTGTCCGCGTCCTCCTTGCTTAGCCGCGCGACAACCTCCGCTGCCTCGCAGGGCAGAACCGTCAATAATCTCTGAGACCAAGTGTCTCGCTGGAAGGACAGTTTTTCGCAGGTTCGCTCAAAGTTAGCCAGATACAGACCGATATCCCCTGATATCACATATGGCTGCATGTACTTTGACATCTTGAAATCTGCCTCCTTGTTGAGACGAGGTACCGCTAGCTGGGGACAATCGCCCGACCTCTTGCTCAACTCTAGTTCTAATTTCCGGAGCTCAATTTCTAGCTTCTTTTCCTCTCTTTCCCGCTCTTTCTGCTGTCTGAGCTGTTCCTTTTTTTGCCCGATGAGGTTCCATGCTTCACTGAGCTCCTCATCATCGGTTCCCAGATCAGTGATTGCCTTTATAATCAAGGGTTTTCGTGCCAAACCACTTGTATCAATTCCCAATTCCTCACACAATAGCAACAGGTCCGGTTTCTGCAGCTTTTGTAGGTCCATGATCGCTCCGAGTGTCGGCTACTTCCAAAACAACAGTGCAAACTACCAAACCTAAAGGCGTTTCAACACTTTTTACCAGTTCTAAATTCTAACCCTGTTCTAGAACCTGGTCCACATCAGAAGAAATCCAAGCACTCACCCACACATGCGATCGATGTTCCGAGCTGCCCTCTTGTTGGCCGATTGTTGCGCCTGCTTGTTGCTTGAGATGCCACCTCCGATCACAAGATGTGGCTTGTAGATTCTGATCCACCTCGAATCACCAGATGTTGTATCTTGTAGATCCAGATCCCACCTCCAGTCATCAGATGTTGTGGCTTGTAGATTCAGATCCCAACGCTGGTCACCAGTCGTTGTGCTTGTAGATTCAGATCCCACCGCTGTTCACCAGTTGTCGTGACGCTGGGGCTACGTCGACCCGGCCTTCACTTGGTAGCGTGCAGAGACTCGGGGTTGAAGAAGGACTGAATCTTCTAAGTTGGTGAAATATGTACAAGCAGGTTTACTGGCACTTTGAGAAAACGTATTTACAAGAATATTTACATGAAGAAGAAGGGTACATCAGCAAAATGACAAGCGTTAAGAGTTCATAGCGAGAAGCGACTGGATGAGCCGTTTACCCAGGGCCCAGAGCGACATTTCGTGCTCTGCAGCGTCCTTAAAACCCCCTATGTCCAGCCCCTCTCTGAAGATGCTGACCAACCAAATCCAGGGCACGCCCCTCAGGTATCGGCATCCAATCGAACACATCACTGCACTGATGGTCTGAAGCACTGACTGGTCCGGCATTCATTCGTTGGGCGTGATCACTTGTTGGCGGGAAAAGCTTGGGAACGGCGAGGAGAGGAGGTACATTTCTATTCTTCAGCAAAGAAACCACAGGCTGGTTCTAACAAGGGGTTTTACTTCTCAGAAACCCGAGTGCACGTGGCGCCGCATAGGGCTCCCAACATTGTCCCTTTTCGACAATTGCAAATCTTTCCTGCATTCCCGGGAAATCACTTAATGGCCGTATGAGTCATGCTCCTTTCTTGTCCTGCACGTCAGCGGACATGTCACTCTGTCGTCTCCTTTGGATAGGAGGCATTCATCACTGGAGGATAGCACTTCTCGACTGGAAGGGTGAACAAAAGAAAGAAAGCACTTCCTGCTATTTCCCGCAGGGGGACGTTTCTTTGTGTTTTTCCAGACGTTCTCTTGACAGGGTCAATTTGGCATTTGCAGGTTGTCCACAAAGCAAAACATGCTTACAAAACAGGATTCCTGGAAACAGGCTCACTTAGAGCCATTGGACCATCACCACATATTCACAAAACTTATCCATGCCCACAGGCGAACAATAGAGCGCGCAATTGCGGATGCTTGGTCGTAACAGCCCGTTTCCGCAGGAACCACTCGGCCACAAAACGAGCGTAGTGATACGCCTCCTTTTTTTTTTCTTGCGGACTATTTGCGTAGCTTTCGCTGCGTTGCACATGATGCAATCTACCTTGCATGATGTATGAAACGGAGTTATAGAGCACGTGAGACAGCACGCTTCTTTTTTTTTTTTTCCCGTACAGACGCGGAGTACACGACTTACACCGCTGCAGAGAGGGCAGCCGCCCTCCGTATTTTTTTTTCTTGCAGGAGAAAAAAAAAGCGCTCTGACGTGTAGAGTCACGTGGGAGCGGCGAAGCCCCGCCCGAACAGGTTTGACTGTGTCCGGCGGCCCTTTATGTTTGAACATCGCGCCGGTCCATCCGTCGTGCGGTGTCCCCCGCCGGTGCCTCCGCGACGGAGAGGAGCACCGGCTGTGAGAATGAAGCCTTACGCATTTGCGGTATCCTTTCTTGATGAGGCTAAGCTCGAGCATTTTTCGACGGGCCTTAATACGCCGAGCGAACAATTTGGCGAAAACATACGGGAGTCAACGGGGCTGTAGTATGCTGCGCCGTAGGGCGATACTCGAAGGCTCTATAAAATTGCCGTCGGACACTAGATTCTATTTTACGTGTTGCTCTTGACACTTGATTTAGTGCGGAAAGTGTACGTTGTTGAAACTCCGCACGCGTTTGAAACTCGCACGCGTTGCGCAGACGTGCGCACCTTCCATACCCTTTCATAAGCAAACGCCGCTGACACAGCCGCTAACTTCGTAATTGATAGTCCTTATAAAAAGCCAATAATGCAAACACGGGGGCCAGTTGGTTGATCATTCTTATCAAAAGGTTTGTTACAAGGTATGCAAGACATGAATGTCAATTTAAAGGCTGCTTTCGTTTACAGCGCCTTCATCTTCGCAACATATTGAAGGCACTCCAATATTTGCATATCAATCACAGTTACCATAATTTAGAAATGGCATTAGCTTTGGTCGTGTAGCATCGCGTCGAAAAAATGACATTAACCTGAACAAATGTAATTCGGTGCGATTGCTTGCTTTCTGCGTCGAACAGCCGCAATTCTCGGCTTCCGTCGTGCTCGTGAAGCATCACTGAAACTTAAACATGTTCCTGGCAAGGTTTTATGTGTGTTCCAAAAACGAATTACGCAGCAATTCTTCCCGGACATTGCTAAAGGTTGACGCGCGCGCATAGACGCTGACACGAACAGCGCCCGACCGAGCCCGCCTACGCTTTGCGGCTTTGGCGACAGGCGCCGTTGTCGGCGTTTTGCGCATCGCGTATAGGAGCGTCCCCTTTGAAACGGGGTGGTATAGCAGTAGCTATTATGCTCATTTTTCTCCCTATATCGTAATTATTGATTTAGATTGGTTAACTAAACCATCATTCTATTTATTAAATTTTTGTTTCTACATTACTAACATTATGTCACTTCTCTGCTTTTAAGCCACCAATCTTCCAGTCGTTTTTTGCTAGTTTCCACCGCCGGTTTATTCACTCGGCCACTGGTATCTCTAAACCCCAGAGCTTCAGGAACAGTGACTGCGCCTGCACCAACTTCCGGATGGATACCATTAAATTCGAGTATAATATGGTCAATTGGTTCACTGAAGTTACCACATACAGCACATGCGTCATCTTCATTGTTAATTTTTTTTTGTAGCTGCGTGTTCTAAGGCACCCTGATCTAGCTTCAAAAAGTAGGGCACTGCCTCTTGAGTTATCAAAAAAAGCTTCCTTCCTGATCTGCATTTCCACTTTCGGTATAATTCCACACTGTGTTTCTTTTCCATCGAATTTATCCAATTTTTACCTTCTGTGTATTTCACCTGTTGCTTAATGCTCTTTATTTCTCCGTCCTTGTGACTAGCATACTTACTAGTTAGTTTCCTAGTTCTTTTCCTCCATTTTGAGTCAACGCTTTTTAAGTACAGGTATTTAAATACTTTAGCTGTCCATCTGTTACTGTCCAATTTCTTCAGGCGTTCCTCATATAATATTTTACTCTGAGCTTCCCGTACTTCGAAAGATGCCCAGCCCATATCTCCCTGTACCGCCTCATTTGTGGTTTTGCCGTGGGCACCTAGTGGTAATTGTCCAACGGCTCTCTGATTTATTTGTAATGTCGACTGTACCTCTGATTTTAGGCACAAAACCGCAATTCCGAAAGTAAGTCCGGGCACCATAATTCCTTTCAAAGTACCCACCCAGTTTGCAGCGCTCCTGGCAGCGGCCACCGGCATTCATCGCTCGCAGTGCCACCCGGAAGGCCGCGGTCGGCACACTAGCCAATATATTCTAGGCACTGTAGCTGAGCTTTCAGCCCTACATGTGAGTACAGTATTGTGAATTATTCCGACCGTCTTACGTGTTTAAGTTATCCATGGCTATAAAATATGTCTTTTCACGCACTCTGCCTTGTTCGATGCACAGTAGACTATGCCTTATACCTTTGGAATGGGAACTAAGAAAGAAAATAGAGACGAAGAACTGCAACGAAATAAGTTTTTCACGTGGCCATAGACCACTGTTATAAGGAGAAAGAGGGCGCACGCTTAGCATTTATAGTTAGGTATTCAATCCAGAGTTCATTAAGAACTTAAGGTGCTGTGAAATGCGTAGGCGCTCGCTGGTATGTGCGAGTTGTTTGAAATCGCTGCTTGAAATCCTCTTGCGTGGGACACGGAGGGGCCATCTTCTAGTTGGGCCGTCGTTGGGCACGTGCCTTCTGGATGGGAGGAAACTGTTTTTGGATACCTTTCTTGTTCTGCGTCACTTTATATCATTTATTGTCCTTGCAGCGCGAAAGAACAGCGTTGTTGCCATGAATGCGTTTTTGTTTGTAACGCCTGTGCGCAGAAAGTGCATAAGTGGGTGCGCTAGCTTAACGCTGGGTTATGTGCAAGGGAACACTTCCGCACTATAGACACATCGCAGCCATATTGTGAATCCCGTCTTCACGGCATCGGTTGCTTGGAGAGCTTGGAAACAATAGAGTGACTTTTACGGGTGAGCTGGTTCCGGTGCATGGGGGGTCACCAGAGCCGTCCACCAATTCTGTATCACGATTTTGGCGGCCAACATTGCCTAGCTTTATCTGGCGTCCCTTTGAACTCATTCGAACTGCAGCGCGCAAGCATGCCTCTTTATTTTAAAGGGCGATTATTGGAGGGCTGTAGATATTTACATTCTGTACCTTTCAGTGAACATGTATGTCATTGTTATGTTTAGGATACTTCTGGGCAGTGCTTGTGTAGTTTTCGTATACGCTCAGTAATGTTACTGCGCAAGTGCGTTAAGGGCTGGTTATATGCTAAAGAGATGACAGCTCGCTGATGCATACTTATCAAAGCAGTTTTGTGCTTTCTTTAGCGATCGTCAGTCTGTTCTCTAAGAGATGGATGCGTTTAAGAGGGAGTTGCAGGGACAGTGCTCCCGGGGTGACACTAGCAAGCCCCGCTTATGTCGCTTGTAGTCACTGCGAGAGGAAAGGGATGACACCCGTACTGCTGGTCCCCTCCGAAGGAAGCTCATCCAAGACCTGCTTGTCAAACGTCCTTCTTTCCGTTCTTCCCGCGTCTTTATCGCGTCACTGTGGGTTACCTTCAGGTGGTATATTAGGCTGGTTCGATGCGAGGCTGTACGCATGAAGCGAATGGGAATGACCGCGACTGAGATGGGCTTAAGCTTCGATTCGCCATTCCAGGTTCCCGGGCCGTTGCCGCCGACCACGAGCGGGGGTTGCAAACGCACGCGCTTTCTGAGCTTGCGCCAGTCCACCCTCTTACCACCGTATTCACGAACACGTCTTCACTCGAACTTCTACTCCAAGCGGCCCTCGAGGCCTGTTTTTCGTTTCAGAAAGCAACATTTTCTCGAATCGCTCCTCGAGTCGGCAACGACGCTACCTTGGCCGCTCCTCAGCCGCTACTCCACTTGTACACATGGCGGAGGTCTAATCGTTGGCTCGCTGTATGGACTTCATTCTACCAATGTACCAAACGTTTTACGAAACTAGACACAACGAGGAATCAGCGAATTTTTATCTAAAGCATCGGCTTATAGTGACAGTGACCCGAGACTTCTGGCACGTTATTGGTTTACGGGTGCGGTCGAGGCTAGCCTCCGGCTGCTCACACCGAGCATGGATAACCGTGATCCGCTGCCGACACGAGTGCCGTAGTTGACCATCGCATTACGCTTGTGTGGTGAGGGAGCATTTCAAGTCGTCACCGGATAAGTGAACAACTTTTTGTAGCCTACCGAATGCAGAGTTGAGGCCCGCATTTGACGTTTAACTGTGAGCTCGCCCGTAGCCAGACTCGAGAGGCCGCGGTGCTGGCGCACTCCTACCGTGGCTCACGATGCGGAGTGGCTTCCGCAGACGGCGGCGAACTTATGGGGGCACAGCGTGTTGCATGCAGTAAGCTGGGGGGGGGGGGGGGGGGCACATGTGAGGCGGTGGGGCTGTGCGGACATCTGTGCTGCACCCCACGCATCAATGGCTTGCCCGTCGCCTCAGGTTACGCAGTACGTCTTCGGATGCGCGGCGCAGTCGAGGGAGCGCGTTGGTGTGCTCGTCCTATGGCGAAGGGCATTACTTTTAAAGCACGTTTTTAATTAGGGCTTTCAACTTGTTTGGAAGCCGCAGGTGGCATTTGCTTCTGGAGAGTCGAAGTGTGCATGCGCTGCAACGCGCTGCGAAGCAGTACGCATGTTTTCACCGTTCGCCCCCTCTGAAGGCCATGATCATAGGTGTCGCTGTCGTTCTCGTTTTTTTCTGCAGTGTTTTGGTGTCAATCGAAGCCTGACAATAAAAAAAAAATGCAAAGCGACAAAGGGTGAGTGTACATCTCACATCAAAAAAAAAAAAAAAAAAAAAAAAAAAAAAAAATAAACCGAAATATTCACATCATTTCTCGAAGCCTACGTCATGTTCTACATGAACTGTACATCACCAGTAGCTACTGTTGCCAGATGCAAAAACATTTTCGGCCATTTTTTCACAGCCACCTTTTTAATGCAACCGGCAAAACAAGTTCCACAAAGCTGTCAACATCGAGATTGCTTGCGAAAGGTGCTTAGAAGAGTCGACATGAAAAACTGTGCGTGTTACACACTTCAACAGGGAGTTTTAGGGCCAAAAGTCCGCCTTACTCTCATCCCCATACGTCATTTGGCTGCTTCGAGTGGAGGAAGTATTCTCGAGGAGACCTCGCCGGAGGAAACGCCGAGGTATAGCTGAGAGGCGTTCATGAATCTGAATCGGGTCTGGAGTGGAGGAGCGGCAGTTTTCTCCACTCCACACAGGGGAGGTGGAGCGACGAGTCAGGCGCGTTAAGGCGTTTTTTTCTAACGATTATCGCGCGGCAGTAAAAACCGCCGCGGTGTGACGCTAAGCGTCCGCGGGGCCAGCTACATGAAGCGAACAAGCGGCGGCTGCCGCCTCAGTGTGGCCAGAAAAGACAACAATGTTTCAGTCACTAGAAGCAAGAACAACGTTTATATGCCGTTTGAACCTCTCCTAATCGTCAAAATACTCAATAAAACTTGACTGAAGATAAAGCGCACAGGAAGACACACACAAGAGAAGAAGACACAGGACACGCGCTAACTCTCATCTGGTTTATTTGCAGCAATAACAGCAAATATATGCTGAAAAGGGGTCATGCGCAGTACATAACAATAACATAAAGGCAGAGTCAAAATAAGGAATGTCACAAAACCGACGTATCGCTTACACACCTATCTCCCCTTTTCCCGATATGGAATGCCTCCAAAAGGTCACGCGCTGTCTTATCACGGCCTCTGCCCAGAATCTTAATGTCAGCCAGTCGCGGCTCGCACGCAGTGCAGTTCGCGCAATGCGCTGCCAAATTTGTCCCTCCACTACTTAAAGCCCGCAAATGATCCCCTACTCGATCATTAATACAGCTCCCGGTCTGGCCAATGTAGGCCTTCCAACAGGTCAGCGGGATCTCATATACGACCCCCATGCAGCAGTCGACAAACCGCTTAGCATGTTTTTTCTCACAATCGCTCAGTTTTCCAACACGCGAAATGCGCGAGCACAGCTCCGCCACCTTCTTCAGAGCGGAGAACGTACGCCATGTCTGTTCGCCACTTTCTTCACGTGGTGCGCAACCTTATGCATATACGGTACCACAACAGGTTTAGCCGTATTTCTCACCGGAGCAGTTTTCTTCCCAAACATGGCTCGCTTGGTTTTCTGAAGCAGGGCTTCCGTCACTGACATAATGACCGCGCAGGGGTAACCAGCAGACAGCAACCGCTGTATTTGCCTATTAAAATTGGACTGCACAGCATGCGGGCAGGACTTCGTGAGGGCAGACCCAAAGCATTGGCTAGCGATAGCTCTTTTAACAGTTTTAGAATGTGCCGAAGAGTAGGGCAAAAGTTGTTTCTGTGCCCGCGGAGCGTACAGCCAACAAACATCACCATTCCCTAAAGTAACGTTAATATCTAAAAACTGCTATGAACCCTGTGAAGGAAGTCCATGAGTGAAAACCAGACCTCCCCCATTCTGCCGAAAGTTGTCCAAAATTCCACCCACCGCGTCAGTGTACGTCGATTTTGGTAGCTTGTTAAGAATAATCAGAAAATCATCCACGTACCGAAATACCTTCAGCACACCTTTCCCATTAAAGCTCTGTTCAAGGGCGCGGTCAACAAAAGCTAAAAACACATTACAATGAAACGGGGCAACACAAGAACCAATGCATATCCCTTGTTTCTGGCGATAAAATCTGTTCTCAAAAGAGATAAACGTAACACCAATATAAAACTCAATCACACGTATAAAATTATCCACTGTTAGACCACTTGAGTTCTGAAATTGCACAACCACACTTTATTCAATAGCATCTCTCACTGCAACAAACAGGGCTGCATGAGGCACCGAATAAAATAAATCTTCCACGTCTACAGAGAATACATAGCCAATCGACGCATTATCCTCGAGAAAGCTCACCACTTCATTCGAATTCTTCGTTAAATGGGGTCTTGAATCTGCAGTGAATTTAAATGCTTCTGAAGGTACTTGCTTAATACATGCTGCCATGTACCATTTTCACTAACAAAAGGCACATTCAGCTTATGTGTTTTAGCCGTAAAAAACACTGAGAGGGCATTGCACCTAGTACTAACAATATCATTTGCTAACCTGTCGAGAACCAAGTCTTCGCACAAGGCAGCCGCTTTACCCTTCACTCTAGTGGCGCTGGACTTTACTGCCTCGAAATTCTTGGCGATCGCATCTTGCGCTCTCCTGTGGTATTCCTCTTCAGTCAACACCACGAGGCCTCCTTCCTTGTCCGACTGAAGCAGTCGTAACTTATTGTGCTGGAAGAAGGATACAACCTTCCCCCACCCATCCTTGGAACGGCCCGCGGAGGTCCTGACAGTTTTCATCAGCGCGTCCACACCATCAAGTAGGTATCTTTCTTGGTCTTCTCCTGCAGCCTTCCTAGCTATTTGCCGATTAAGTGCGAGTAATTCATGGCCCGGTACACTTGGTTCCTGACAGAATTTGGGACCCTTGCTTAAAATATTGGAAATTTCCCCCGGCACCACCGCATCTCCAACCACTGCCACATCAGTAGCCCGACGAACACTGCTTTGCCTGCCCTCAGTCGAATGCAAGGCTTGGTTCAAGATCTGGACCCAGATGAATTCCGTCAGATTAGCCGCATGGCGTCTAATGGCACGTAGCTTGATCTCGGCTAACCAACCAGGGTCTAACGCACAACACAGGACCCGCAAATGGTCCTGACATCTTCGCACTTGTCGCCACAGCTCGGACCGCAACAATAAAAAAAAAAGCTCTTCAAAAAGTATCCAGGCGGTCTCAGAAAACCCAGAAAGGCACTCACGTCCATCGGCAACAGACCCTTCCGAAGGCAGAAACCAATGAATCTTGCACGGCAGGTTAAGACGACAATGAAGGAAACACACATGTTGACTTGCAACGGAGAATTAGATGACCCACATATAAAAGAGCCCTCATTGCTTGAAAGGTAGTTTAACAAAACTTGAAGTTGGGCTAGATGGTGCATTGCAACTGGACTGAAGATAAAGCGCACAGGAAGACACACACAAGAGGAGAAGACACAGCACAAGAATGCTAAATTGGGCGAGTTGGTGCATTCGCATTTTAGGAAACGTAGCGCAAAGAAGACAAGGACAAAAAAGAAGGAAACACACACGAGCGCTTAAGACACGGCGAGAAGAGAGCTTAAGAAGAGCGAGAAGAGGACACAGGACACGCGCTAAGTCTCATCTGGTTAATTTACAGCAATAACAGCAAACATATGCTGAAAAGGGGTCATGCGCAGTACATAACAATAACATAAAGACAGAGTCAAAATAAGGAATATTACAAAACATGATCAAGGAATATCACAAAGCACGATCAAGAGAACTGATCTCTGCCTTCCAGAGCCGCACCGACGTATCGCTGGCACACCTATCTCCCCTTTTCCCGATATGGAATGCCTCCAAAAGCTCACGCGTTGTCTTATCACGGCCTCTGCCCAGAATCTTAATGTCAGCCAGTCGCGGCTCGCACGCAGTGCAGTTCGCGCAATGCGCTGCCAAATTTGTCCCTCCACTACTTAAAGCCCGCAAACGATCCCCTCTGCTCGATCATTAATACAGCGCCCGGTCTGGCCGATGTAGGCCTTCCCACAGGTCAGCGGGATCTCATATACGACCCCCATGCAGCAGTCGACAAACCGCTTAGCATGTTTTTTCTCACAACCGCTCGGTTCTCCAACACGCGAAATGCGTGAGCACAGCTCCGCCATCTTCTTCGGACGGAGAACACCACCGGCACGCCATGTCTGTTCATCACTTTCTTCACGTGGTGCGCAACCTTATGCATATACGGTACCACCACAGGTTTAGCCGTATTTCTCACCGGAGCAGTTTTCTTCCCAAACATGGCTCGCTTGGTTTTCTGGAGCAGGGCTTCCGTCACTGACATAATGACCGCGCAGGGGTAACCAGCAGACAGCAACCGCAGTATTTGCCTATTACAACTCGACTGCACAGCATGCGGGCACGACTTCGTGAGGGCATACCCTAAGCATTGGCTAGCGATATCTCTTTTAACAATTTTAGAATGTGCCGAAGAGTAGGGCAAAAGTTCTTTCTGTGCCCGTGGAGCGTACAACCAACAAACATGACCATTCCCTAAAGTAACGTTAATATCTAAAAACTGCAATGAACCCTGTGAAGGAAGTTCATGAGTGAAAACCAGACCTCTCCCATTCTGCCGAAAGTTGTCCAAAATCCCACCCACCGCGTCAGTGTACGTCGAGTTTGGTAGCTTATTAAGAATAATCAGAAAATCATCCACGTACCGAAATACCTTTAGCACACCTTTGCCATTAAAGCTCTGCTCAAGGGCGCGGTCAACAAAAGCTAAAACCACATTACAAAGAACCGGGGCAACACAAGTACCAATGCATATCCCTTGTTTCTGGCGGGCTTTAAGGAGTGGAGGGACGAATTTGGCAGCGCATTGCGCGAACTGCACTGCGTGCGAGCCGCGACTGGCTGACATTAAGATTCTGGGCAGAGGCCGTGATAAGACAGCGCGTGAGCTTTTGGATGTCGTGTTAGCCCAGGCAGGGGGGGGGGGCACCGCTGCACCCGCGCCGGAACGCTGCCCGAGAAAGCAGTCCAGACACCGCGCTCCCAAGCGACGAAAATGACCCCCAGTTTATTCTCGCACTCCGCTTTTATACACTTGAGCCGCATATCCACTATCGCAGTCGCAGCTGCCAGCCAAGCCAAGCCGAAACAGATGATAAGAGCACATCTCCCTTTTCAAGCACTATTAATTTTACATGCATACACTTCAAAATAACATTGGAACACACCCAAGAAAACAAGACTCCAAGCATCAGTCGTCCACTCCCAGAAAACAAGACATAACACAGTCACTCCAAGCATCAGTCGTCCACTCCCAGCCTTATGGGTTGGCGAACAACTCTGCCAAATCTGGTCTTGGTTACAATTCTAGCTTGAGAATTGCCACCGTCAGTCTCCGTCTGAGTTAGAGGCACCAAAGCTTCCGGAGCTTCGTCAAATTGGTTGTCTACTCCAGTTACCAATCCGGCCCTGCTGGGCTGTTCCTGACTATCCGGAAATTCGTAGTTCCCGCTATCTACCCGGTCTTTTGGGAGACGGTTAAGCATTCTCCTGTTTCGACGGACTTCAACCCCGTTTTCCGTTTGAACACGGTATGAACGCGGCTGTGGTGCTGCTCCGAGCACTGTACCTTTGGTACTGAGATCAGTCACCCACACCACATCACCTGCTTCCAGCTTTGGGAGATTTTTAGACCGGTGACGTCGGTCGAAGTGGCAGCTTTGCGCCTTTCTGACTTTACGGTCCTTGGCTGCCGCTTCTTGCAGACAGCATTGTCCCGGATTGCGGTGCGAAGGCAGCATTGGGACTCTCGTTCTAAGCCTTCTACCCATCAGTATCTCCGCTGGGCTGACGTTCAAAACACCAGGCGTGGCCCTATAAGCCAGCAAGGCTAAGGGTCGTCCGATTTTAGAATGAGATTCTTAACCGTCTTTACCATACGTTCGACTTCCCCGTTCCCCTGGGGGTGCCTCGGACTCGAGGTGACATGACGGAAGCCATGCAGTTTTGCAAATTTCTCGAAGTCGGCACTGACAAATTGGGGACCATTGTCGGTCACCACACACCCGGGAATGCCATGTCTCGCAAAAATGCTTTTCATTCGGCTTATCACGGTAGCAGACTTTGTTGACGGAAGAATGGCAATCTCTGGGTATCGCGAAAGATAGTCTACTACGACAAAATATTGCCGTCCCTGAATTTGAAACAGATCGACCCCTACTCTCTCCCAAGGAAAAGAGAGCGTTGGCGATGCAATCATCGGTTCGATCTGTTCTGGCGCATGCATCGCGCAAACGCTGCACTGTTTCACGAATGACGCTATCTCAGTGCTAAGTCCCGGCCACCAGACAGAACCTTTAGCCACACTGCGGCATCGCGAGATGCCTTGGTGACCATCATGCAGTTTGCTTAGCGCTTCCTTGCGAAGGGTCTGAGGAATGATAAGCCTCATACCTTTGAGCAGAAACCCGTTCACCAAAGTAATGCATGCACGTTCCTGCCAGTATGGCAGTTAAAAATAATGCATGGACGTTCCTGCCAGTATGGCAGAAGATAACAGGGAACATGTTGTTTCCTGGGCCACCCTTTTTTGCACACTGTGCGCAAGCGTCGACATACTTCGTCTTTTGCTTGACCTTCTTTTACTCTTTTCAAGAAATCGTCGCCTGTTTCTAAACCCAGTAAACAAGCTTTCGAGTAAGCGGTTACCTCTGAGAGAGTTAAACAGCTTTCCACTTTCGTACGAGCTAACGGCGAACGTGAAAGAGTATCAGCAGTGGTTAGCGATTTGCCTGGTACATATAATACAGAAAAACTGTATCGCATCAGGCGCAGACGAAAACGTTGGATTCTTGGCGGCATAGCGTCGATTGCCATGTGACCCAACAGCGACACCAAGGGCTTGTGGTCAGTTTCGAAAACAACTTCCAGACCACGTATATACTCATCAAACCTTTCCGCTGCCCACGTCAACGCCAGCGCTTCCTTTTCGATCTGGGAGTACCGTTGCTCGGTTTTGGTGAGCGAACGAGAAGCGAATGCAACTGGTCTACGTTGCCCGTCTTTTTGCTTTCGAAACAAAACTGCTCCCAGACCGAAAGACGAAGCGTCAGCTGAAAGAGTGGTTTGTAGCGAAGCGTCGTACAAAGCCATGCATTGCGCTGAACAAATGAGCTCTTTGAGTTCTTGGAACGCTTTTTCCTGATTGCTGTCCCAGACCCAGTCGCTATCCTTGTGCAAAAGAACACGCATGGGAGCAGTCACTTGGGCTAAATGTGGCAGGAAGCGGCCCAAATGATTCGCCATGCCCAAAATGATTCTAAGCTCAGTAACGTTTCTGGGTGCTCTCAAATCTTTTATAGCACTGACTTTCGCTGGATCAGGATGAATACCTTCCTCATTCAGAATGTGACCCAAAAAACGCACTTGCCTAACCCCGAATAAGCATTTCTCTTTGTTTAATGTCACTTTTGCCCTTGCTAGGGGTGTGATCACGTTACTTAAACGCTCATTGTGTTGAGCTTTGCTTTCGCCAAACACTAGGACATCGTCCATGAGATTCACGACCCCCGGCAGGCCACCTAGTATCTCAGACATTCTCTTTTGGAAGTACTCCGGAGCGGAGGTAATTCCAAAGGGTAGTCGCGTGAAACAGTATCTACCGAAGGGTGTTAAGAACGTGGTTAGCTCTTCCGAGTCTTTACTGAGTCGCACCTGGTGGAAGCCTGAGTTGGCATCGAGCTTTGAAAACCATTTCGCTCCCGACAGTGACCCTAGAGCTTGATCCACAGTTGGTAACGTAAATCGCTCTCGAACTACGCATTTGTTCAAATTAGTGAGGTCTACGCAAACTCTCAGGTCTCCTGAGGGCTTCACTACCGGAACTATTCCGGCGCACCATTCGGTGAGTCCATCCACTTTTCTGATTATGCCTAAACGCTCCATTTTATCTATTATGCGCTTCAGGGACTCCCTCAGGGGAATTGGTACCCTGCGTGGAGCGCTTATGGCATGCGGGATAGCGCCAGCTTGTAGCCTGATGGTTTACTGCCCTGGCATCGTACCTAGACCGCGGAACATTTCTGGAAAACGCGTCTCGTACTGCAGGTTTCCCGACTCGACCGCGTCAGCAAATTTCACGATACCTAAGACCTCAAGTGCAGGTAATCATAGAAGGACGTCGCGTAACGGACTGACAACGTAGCATGTTTGATACACTGTTTTCTCTTTCCATGTGACCTCTGCTACGAATTTGCCTAGTACGTTAAGCTTACTGCCTCCTGCACCTTGCAAGATTTCATCGGTTTTTACCAGTCGGGATGGTAATCCCGGAAACGTTGATGGTAATGCTGACACTTCAGCACCTGAGTCAACCTTTGCAAAAATGGGCGCACCTGCGCCCATTAATGCGCACCTGAACAAATCGCGCTTTTCTGCATGCATCTATTGATCCCACGAAAGTCTCTCCAGTTTTCTGGTTGACCGATGAGACGCGTAGCTCTCCAGTTTCCTGGTTGACCGTTGAAACGCGTACCTTTCGTTGAGCGGAAGCCGTTGCTTTCTTCAAGCAGGCCTTTGCGAAATGTCCCTTCTTGCCACAGTGGAGACACTTGGCAGCTCTGGCTGGGCACATTGTCCTGGGGTGGGCGTCGCAACTGCAGAAAGGACACCGCACCTCCGGCGTTCGTTGCCCATGCTGCCGCACCTCCGGCGTTCGTTGCCCATACTGCCGCACCTCCGGCGTTCGTTGCCCATGCAGACGTCCCTTGTGCCTCTGTTGAACCACCGCGTCCACATTGGGGTCCTGGTCACAAATTTCCGATGACTGATGGCTGTGTTGTCCTCGTAGAGTACTTTGCTGCTGTTGGACGCTTTCCTTTCCCCGCCGAAGCCAGCGTGAGCTGAGAATCCATTTGCAAAGCTTCCGAAAGCTTTGCGTCGCGGAGCCCGACAACCAGTCTGTCTCGGATCATCCGTTCTTTTAGTTCACCGTAGTCGCAACGTTCCGCCAAGCCGTGTAGCGCAGTGACGAACTGGTCTACCGACTCTCCTGGCATTTGTACGCGTCTGTGAAAACAGGCGCTTTCGTACACGATGTTCCTCTCTTTTACAAAGTGCCCGTCGAACTTTTTCTTTGCGGTTTCATAGTTCTTGGCGTCTTCGACAGATAGTGAAAACAACCTGAATATGTCACGAGCTTGCCTCCCCATTGTGTGCAACAGCGTTCGTACCTGAGCCTCCCCGGAGCATTCGTTGAGTCCCGTTGCATATCGGAAGTCGTCGAAATGTTCGATCCACGCCGGCCACTCTGACGTGCAGTCAAAGTCCAGCTGTGGCGGTTGCTGCAGTCCATGCAGCCGTATTGAAGGCGTCTTCGACATCGTGGATGGAAGGTGCCTGGCTCAGTGGGAAAATCCTTGACCATCTGATATCATGTCGTAGACGGCCACTTCTGACACCATGTCGTGTTAGCCCAGGCAGGGGGGGGAGGGCGCCGCTGCACCCGCGCCGGAACGCTGCCCGAGAAAGCAGTCCAGACACCGCGCTCCCAAGCGACGAAAATGACTCCCAGTTTATTCTCGCACTCCACTTTTATACACTTGCGCCGCAGATCCACTATCGCAGTCGCAGCTGCCAGCCAAGCCAAGCCGAAACAGATGTAACAGCACATTTGAGGCATTCCATATCGAGAAAAGGGGAGATAGGTGTGTCAGCGATACGTCGGTGCGGCTCTAGAAGGCAGAGATGAGTTTTCTTGATCGTGTTTTGTGATATTCCTTGATCATGTTTTGTAATATTCCTTATTTTGACTCTGTCTTTATGTTATTGTTATGTACTGCGCATGACCCCTTTTCAGCATATATTTGCTGTTATTGCTGCTCAAGAAGTTCAAGAACTGCCAGCTGCCCCACGCCGGCTTCTCAAGCCAGCTACGCTCCCACCACCGGGTAAGCCGAGCCCGCCACTTCCCATTTCCCCTCCCAAACCTTTCTCTTATACATCTTCCGATTCCACACCAGTTATCACATCTGAGAATTATATGCGCCACATAAAAGATCGAAATGACCCTATTATCTGGTACCTTGCAGAAGAAATTTCCGCCATTCACCAAGCATTCGAACTCATGCATACCCTCCTTAGTAATCTCCTGCAGGATGACGAACGCATGGATTTCCTAAATCATTCTCTTAAACGGCCCCGTCCATCTACATCCCCTGAAGCAACTGCTGCATCCTCTTCTGTCCCTCCCGAGAAGCGCGCTAACGTAGCTTATGAATGGCAGGGAACAATCACATACACATTGTACAGTGGAATAGCAGAAACCTGCGTACCAATCGAACACTTTTTATCCAATGGCTCCTGACTTTACCCTCGCAGCCCCACGTCATTTTCATTCAAGAATCGCGTGCTCTTAAAGGTATTCCGGGCTACCGTGCCCTGCATGCAGCGCATGACAGCGGCTGTGCCCCATTAGTGAGCACTTATATTCGTCGGGACATCCGATTTGAGGCCATTGAAATCCCCAGTCGTCTTGAACGTCACCTTATTGCATTTACACTGTATTCTCATCACTTATCTCGCCCTTTATCCATTCTAAATTTTTATAACCCTCCTACAGAGTACACGCTTTTCAAACCGCTAATGCACTTTACTTCAAGATTGTTTCGAGACTCCGACTTCTTGATAGGTGGGGATTTTAATGCCCCGCACGTTATCTGGGGTTACCCACACACCTTCCGACCTGGCCGTATACTCAACGACGCATTAAACGGAGCTCAATTAACTGTTTATAACACCCCAAACTCCATTATCCGGGAAGGTTACAGGAACCAACAATCCACCATGCCAGACCTCACAGTGGGCCGCGGACTGCGAGAGGTCACCTGGCAAGTTACAGATGAAAAATTGCTCAGCGACCATTACATTATTAGCATCACTGTCCCTAGCCGTACCCGTCCGCGTAAACGTAAAATTTCCCACACAAACTGGAATACCTTTCGCACTATACGCGACACCTCTCATACTACTGGCAGTCTTCAGAGCTGGACAAAAGCACTCAAACATGCTCAGAAACAAGCTACGCAGGAGAGTTCCACTTCAGCCCCGTCAGATAATCCGGACCCTTACCTTGAACGCATCTGGAAGAGGCGGAAACGACTCTTGCGCACTCTTCGCACTCAGCCTAACAATGCTCGCCTCTCCGACCGAGTCACCGAATTGACGCGACAGGTTAAAGAACACTGCGTTACACTTGACACCAAGCAATGGAACAAAATTTGTAACACCATTAACGGCACACTAAATCAAAAAAGAACCTGGCATTTACTCAGAGAACTACTCAGGCCTCAACCGGCGCCTGTTCCCACTCTCGAGAAGCACTATTCTCAACTAGGCGCGGATGCCTTAACAGCCCAACTCCGCGATCTCTACATTCCTCCTCCCCTACCCAGCCTTTATACTCCGTACACTGGTGCTTCCAATGTAGAACTCGATCAGCCGTTTACCCTCTGGGATCTCGCCTGGGCGCTAGAACAGCTAAAGCGGAAGTCAGTCCCAGGTGAAGACCAGATTACATACTCACTCATTCGAAATCTCTCTGACAAGGACAAAGAACATTTTCTGAGCATTATAAACTTACATTGGGAAGAAAGCACACTCCCAGCATCTTGGAAACAATCACTTATAACCCTACTTCCAAAGCCAGGCAAAAAAACTGCGCTTCAAAACCTCCGCCCAGTTTCTTTAACATCATGCCTGGGAAAAACCATGGAGCGGATGGTGCTCAACCGGCTCGATACTCATCTTGAATCCATAGATTTCTTTCCCCCTCAACAAATTGGCTTCCGAAAAGGTGTGTCTACTCAGGACCTATTTTTTCTCCTCATGCACGAATTTGACCCTCCGCCCGCTTCTCAGATCCAAGCCATAGTGGCCCTTGATGTGCGAAAAGCTTTTGATAACCTTGCCCACGATCCTCTAATAAACATCCTTGCCTCTACTGGCTGTGGTCCAAATATGTATGGCTACCTCACAGCATTTCTCCGCGACCGTACGGCCAAGTTCCGTCTCCCCGATTCGATATCTGATCCTTTCCCCCTCACACGTGGTACTCCTCAGGGCGCTATTCTGTCACCCACCCTTTTTAACCTTGGAATGGCTCCTCTATCTCGCATTTTAGCGTCTATCCCAAACCTAAAACACACATTCTATGCAGACGACCTTACTCTTTGGTGCACTTCTGGGTCTCCTGGAGCAGTAGAGGAGACCCTACAGCAAGGTATCGATGCAGTCGTTAGTTACCTTGATAAAGTAGGGCTATCTCCCGCACCTGAAAAATCCGAATTGCTGCTGATTGCAAAAACTCGCTATCAACGCCAACATAACCAGCTGATCAATCTCACAATGGCAGGTCACCCCATCCCTCGTGTATCATCCTGCCGGATCCTCGAACTTCATATCCATGAGTCAACCAATCAGGCCAATGTATCTACAGCCGTTAAAGTTTGCAATCAGCTTACGCATCTAGTTCGCCGCATAGTCAATAAGCACGCCGGGCTACGCGAGGGTCAAGTCAGGCAGCTTGTCCACGCATTAGCACTTAGCAAAATTTTATATACGATTCCTTACCTTACACTAACTTGTCGCCAAAGACATCAGATTGAGGTTGCGCTTCACATATTGTACAAGGCCGCCCTTAACGTCCCTGTACATACGTCCACGGAGCGCCTATACTCTACGGGGCTGTTCTTGCCCCTGGGAGACCTCACACAACAACATCACGACCGGCAAATGGCACGTCTTTCTAGCACCAAACAAGGACATTGGATACTACAGCAGGTTGCACTCAAACCTATAGACCTCCCTATAATTACCCCTCCTTCTTCGCTCCCGGATAACCTCAGAATAATCCCCATTCCAAAAAAACGTTGCACCCGAACACAGGCAGACGTTACGCTCGCGTTTCCAACCATGTTCACCCAACAGATTCCACGATCATCTACACAGATGCATCACGAACTAACGTCGGAGCGGCTGCTTATTCAATTCAGAGCTGTAGCGATGTAGTGACGCATACCCTCGGTCCTTACCTAAATTCTCCTCCTACAGCGACTCTCGAGACCCTACCAATAGTTACCAGTATTCAAGACCTCGCACAAGCACCCCATAACCCTTCAGGATATACCATATACACTGATTCAATACAAGCTATAGGCGCCATTCACACGGGTCGCATTCCTGAAGAACTACACGATGATCTACACAGAGCTCTTACCAGACTACATCCTCACACTGTAACACTGAGGTGGATTCCTGGTCACGCTGGAATCCCAGGCAATGAGGTAGTGCATCGCCTCGCCCGCAAACTTCAACACCGGGCGCCTGGGATTCCCTGGCCTTACCCACCAACGTGGGACACTACTCTTCACTACAAAAAAGAAATCAACGTTCACTACGACAACATTGAGAAACTCTCCGTACACTTCCTCTTCCTGATAAATCTCTACCTACCACGCAAATCCGCATTCTTAGGCGCATACAACTAAATACATTGCTTACTCCTGCCCGATCTTTTCTATACAGAATCATACATTCCCCTGCATGCCCAAATTGCCCAGAACACTATGCAAACTTGGAGCATTGCATCTTTTCATGCCCTGTCGCCCTCCAATCTCCTCACTTTCCACACCCTCCTCCCCCAATGTGGTGGGCTTGGTTAGCCTCTGACCAGCTGCAAGATCAGTTGGCCTTGGTGACCCTGGCCCAGGAGATTCTTAACGCTTAATGTAATGCGTTAAATAAAGTTGTTTCCTCCTCCTATTGCTGCAAATAAACCAGATGAGAGTTAGCGCGTGTCCTGTGTCTTCTTCTCTTGTGTGTGTCTTCCTGTGCGCTTTATCTTCAGTCCAGTTGCAATGCACCATCTAGCCCAACTTCAAGTTTTGTTAAACTACCTTTCAAGCAATGAGGGCTCTTTTATATGTGGGTCATCTAATTCTCCGTTGCAAGTCAACATGTGTGTTTCCTTCATTGTCGTCTTAACCTGCCGTGCAAGATTAATTGGTTTCTGCCTTCGGAAGGGTCTGTTGCCGATGGACGTGAGTGCCTTTCTGGGTTTTCTGAGACCGCCTGGATACTTTTTGAAGAGTGTTTTTAAATTGTTGAGGTCCGAGCTGTGGCGACAAGTGCGAAGATGTCAGGACCATTTGCGGGCCCTGTGTTATGCGTTAGACCCTGGTTGGTTAGCCGAGATCAAGCTACGCCATGCGGCTAATCTGACGGAATTCATCTAGGTCCAGATATTGAACCAAGCCTTTCATTCGACTGAGGGCAGGCAGAGCAGTGTTCGTCGGGCTACTGATGTGGCAGTGGTTGGAGATGCGGTGGTGCCGGGGGACATTTCCAATATTTTAAGCAAGGGTCCCAAATTCTGTCAGGACCCAAGTGTACCGGGCCATGAATTGCTCGCGCTTAATCGGCAAATAGCTAGGAAAGCTGCAGGAGAAGACCAAGAAAGATGCCTACTTGGTGGTGTGGACGCGCTGATGAAAACTGTCAGGACCTCCACGGGCCGTTCCAAGGATGGGTGGGGGAAGGTTGTATCCTTCTTCCAGCACAATAAGTTACGACTGCTTCAGTCGGAGAAGGAAGGAGGCTTCGTGGTGTTGACTGAAGAGGAATACCACAGGAGAGCGCAAGATGCGATCACCGAGAATTTCGAGGAAGTAAAGTCCAGTGCCACTAGAGTGAAGGGTAAAGCGGCTGCCTTTTGCAAAGACTTGGTTCTCGACAGGTTAGCAAATGATATTGTTAGTACTAGGTGCAATGCCCTCTCAGTGTTTTTTACGGCTAAAACACATAAGCTGAATGTGCCTGTTAGGTCAGTTGTTAGTGAAAATGGTACTTGGCAGCATGTATTAAGCAAGTACCTTAGAAGCATTTAAATTCACTGAAGATTTAAGACCCCTTTTTAACGAAGAATTCGAATGAAGTGGTGAGCTTTCTCGAGGATAATGGGTCGATTGGCTATGTATTCTGTGTAGACGTGGAAGATTTATTTTATTCGGTGCCTCATGCTGCCCTGTTTGTTGCAGTGAGAGATGCTATTGAAGAAAGTGGGGTTGTGCAATTTCAGAACTCTAGTGGTCTAACAGTGGATAATTTTATACGTGTGCTTGAGTTTTATATTGGTGTTACGTTTATCTCTTTTGAGAACAGATTTTATCGCCAGAAACAAGGGATATGCATTGGTTCTTGTATTGCCCTGGTTTTTTGTAATGTATTTTTAGCTTTTGTTGACCGCGTCCTTGAGCAGAGCTTTAATGGGAAAGGTGTGCTAAAGGTATTTCGGTACGTGGATGATTTTCTGATTATTCTTAACAAGCTACCAAAATCGATGTACACTGAAGCGGTGGGTGGGATTTTGGACAACTTTCGGCAGAATGGGAGAGGTCTGGTTTTCACTTATGAACTTCCTTCACAGGGTTCATTGCAGTTTTTAGATATTAGCGTTACTTTAGGGAATGGTCATGTTTGTTGGTTGTACGCTCTGCGGGCACAGAAACAACTTTTGCCCTACTCTTCGGCACATTCTAAAACTGTTAAAAGAGCTATCGCTAGCCAATGCTTAGGGTCTGCCCTCACGAAGTCGTGCCCGCATGCTGTGCAGTCGAGGTTTAATAAGCAAATATAGCGGTTGCTGTCTGCTGGTTACCCCTGCGCGGTCATTATGTCAGTGACGGAAGCCCTGCTCCAGAAAACCAAGCGAGCCATGTTTGGGAAGAAAACTGCTCCGGTGAGAAATACGGCTAAACCTGTTGTGGTACCGTATATGCATAAGGTTGCGCACCACGTGAAGAAAGTGGCGAACAGACATGGCGTGCCGGTGGTGTTCTCCGCTCCGAAGAAGATGGCGGAGCTGTGCTCACGCATTTCGCGTGTTGGAACACCGAGTAGTTGTGAGAAAAAACATGCTAAGCGGTTTGTCGACTGCTGCATGGGGGTCGTATATGAGATCCCGCTGACCTGTGGGAAGGCCTACATTGGCCAGAACGGACGCTGTATTAATGATCGAGCAGGGGATCATTTGCGGGCTTTAAGTAGTGGCGGGACAACTTGGACCCGCAAGGGCACCTTGTGTAAACTAGGTGTTGGTGCTTGGTGCCACCACGGACCCTGAGCCCCCATACCGAAGCTGTAATCCGTACCGTGGCGATAGGTTGAGAGGTGAAGGAAAGAAACCTTGAACGGTGGCGGTCGAGGCCATGGTCAAGCCTCGGCCGATGGGCTCCTCGCCTGTCCACCAGGCGAGGGGCTCCGGGACCTTCCTCTGCGTATAAGGGTGAACCAGAGGCGACATATATTAGGACCCCTTAAAACAATCCATACTGCATGGAAAAACTACCTTTAAAAAAACCTGATCGACCCCCGAAAAGGAGTCGCACCGAAGTGACGCAAAAAGTCAGTACACCAACTGAGAACTTTCCGAAATTTCTTGTCTTGCACTCTGTAACAGAATCTCAACCAGTAAATGAACTGTCAGTCTTTCTGATTGCCAACTCTCTGAAGGCCATCATTGGGGCAAACTACAAAGCGAAAAAACTAGGATCTGGTGACCTGCTAATAGAGGTATCAGACAAAAGTCAATCTGACAACCTTCTCATAACAAAAACGTTTGCTCACCTTGACGTTCAGGTATCACCCCACCGCAGTCTTAACAGCTGCCAGGGAGTTGTCTCTGAGCGAGACCTCCTAAACGAAACAGAATCAGATCTCCTTGAGGGCCTACAGAACCAAGGTGTAACAGCAGTACGAAGACTAACAATCAGGCGAAAGAACGAAGAAATAAAAACGAAACATATTGTTCTCACCTTCAACCGAAGCACACTTCCTGAATTTGTCAATGTGGAATTTATCCGATGCAAAGTTAGCCCGTACATACCAAGCCCCCGCAGGTGCTTCAAGTGTCAGCGGTACGGGCATGGTAGCCAGACATGTCGAGGACGCCTTACCTGTGCAAAATGCAGCGCGCATGACCATGCAACCGATAAATGCAGTGCAACTGACTACAAATGTGTGAACTGTGAGGGCACCCACCCTGCATACTCACGGTCCTGTGCAGCCTTTCAAGTAATCAATATACAGATAACTGAGAAGATAACATACGGAGAGGCCCGAAAAAAGCACAGAATGCTTTCCTCAGCTCCCTATGCTAACGCAGCCCGCAGAGGGGCCAGGCCGCGTCTAGTAACGGTGGGCACGCAGTGCAATGCTGCTGACGTGCTTCCACCACGGCTCCTCACTAAGCAGCCACCGGCTGCACCAATCTTTGCAATCCCGGAGGTCACTTTCCCCCAGACGTCCGGGACACCAAAGACATCTGAGAGGGACTTTGTTCCTCTTGAAAAACCTCCTGCTTCCATGCCTTCACCAGAGGCGATGGAGGTGAGCACGGACTCCGCAGCGTCAGCGGCGCCTAGGGAGTCCGCCAATGAGAGGCGGGGCCTGCTGGACCGTCTCAAATAAAAAAAACATACACCAGTTAAGCCCCCTGATAAGGGCGGCGAGTCCTAACCCTACTCTATATTCCTTCCACACCTACCAAAATGACTACCGAGAGTATCATTTATTGGAACTGTCGAGGACTCCTAAAAAACCTGGATGACGTATATGAAATCCTCGCCGAACACCAACCAAACATAGTTTGTCTGCAAGAAACGCATCTGAAACCAACAGACACAAGTTTTCTCAAACAGTATCGTATATTCAGGAAAGATAGGCAAGGCAGTACTCACCCCTCCGGTGGCGTTGCCATTATAACACAAAAGTCAATCGCTTGTCGAAACATCTCGATTAACACAGACTTAGAGGCAGTGGCAATACAAGCCTTAATATTCGGTAAAATAACAACGGTATGTTCGCTGTATATTCCGCCAGATCATAGGCTATGCAACAAAAATTTTGAAAAGCTGATTGACCAACTCCCAGAACCATGGCTGCTGGTCGGAGACTTTAATGCCCACCACCCATTATGGGGATGCACAAGAACGGACTTCCGAGGGGCACTAATTGAAAAGTTCTTGTTGTCCTCAGGATCATGTTTACTCAACTCAAAACAGCCAACATACTACAGCTCAGCTCATAATACGTACACAGCCATTGACTTAGCCATTGGCTCTCCGATGCTCTTGGCAGCTACAGAGTGGGTTGTTATTGACAATCTATATGGAAGCGACCATTTTCCCATCTCTGTGAAGTACACAGGCAATAAAAATGTAAATGCATCTAGTCCCAGGAAATTTAAAGAATATGTGGCCAACTGGGAGATGTTCAGGGAACACTCAGCTCTGCCCTGTTCATCAGTTACTGGCTTAGGCGTTGACGAATCTCAACTCTTGATCACGCTGCACATTATAGATGCTGCAGAAAAACACATTCCACAAACATCAAGTAAGCCACGAAACAAACGAAGGCCGTGGTGGAATGCAGAATGTAAAACTGCCCGTGAAACGCAAAACAAGGCATGGTCGAAGTTACGCCGATACCCCACGGCTGAAAACCTAATAGAATTTAAGCGCGCAAAGGCAAATGGCAAACGTGTTCGACGCATCTCCAAGCGAGAAAGCTGGTCATCATTCCTTTCTTCTGTGAACTCTTATTCTGATTCTCACAAAGTATACAACAGAATAAGAGCACTCAAAGGAAATAACACTCTCCCAACACCCCTTGTCAGCACTAGTGGTGACTCTCTTGAACACCAAGCAGACACACTAGGGCAACACTTCGAATATGTATTCAGCTCAGCGCACTATACTGATTCTTTTTTGCGGCACAAGGTAACTGAGGAGAGGAAGCCTATATGTGATAAAAGACCGTGCACAGGAGGGTACAATAGCCCTTTCACCATGCAGGAGCTGAAGATTGCACTTGGCACATGTGGGAACACAGCACCAGGTCCTGACAGGGTCACATATGGAATGCTTAAACACCTGCATACGGGCACGCTTGAAACCCTACTTTGCCTGTATAATAAAATATGGGCCACAGGACGCTTTCCTAAAGCATGGAAGGAAGCGATCATTATCCCGATATTAAAACCCGGAAAAGAACCCACTCTTGCTGCCAGTTATCGGCCTATTGCTCTAACCAGCTGCTTATGCAAGCTTTTTGAAAAAATGGTAAATCGCCGCCTCCTACATTTCCTTGAATACAATGGTCTTCTTTATCCAAACCAAGCTGGTTTTAGAGCTGGGCGGTCAACTGCTGATCAGCTCATTGCATTCGAGTCTTACGCAAGGGATGCTTTTGTACATAAACAGCATTGTTTATCTGTCTTTTTCGATCTCGAAAAAGCATATGATACCACTTGGCGCTATGGTATCATCCGCGACCTCTACTCTCTTGGCATCACAGGGAACATGTTGAATACAATTCGAAGTTACTTGTCTGGGCGGGCCTTCAAAGTTCGTGTTGGCAATGCATACTCAAAGCAGTACATACAGGAAAATGGTGTCCCTCAAGGTGGTGTTCTCAGCTGCACACTTTTTATAGTCAAAATGAACTCTTTAAAAAGTGTGTTGCCAAAAACCATTTCTTGCTCTGTATATGTTGATGACATCCAGATAAGCTTCAAATCTTGCAACTTGGCCATCTGTGAAAGACAGATTCAGCTAGGTGTTAACAAACTGTCCAGGTGGGCTGATGACAATGGGTTTAGATTTAACTCTGAAAAAAGTGTTTGTGTACTTTTCTCTAAGCAGCGTGGCGTCAGACCTGACCCCAACATTACACTGAATGGTCAGAGCCTTGCCTTTAAAAAGGAACATAAATTTCTTGGCGTAGTTGTTGACGAAAAACTCTCCTTCATTGCCCACATAAAACAGTTGCGACTGAAGTGTCTCAAAGCAATGAATCTGCTAAAAATTCTCTCTCACCGGTCATGGGGTACAGATCGCGACTGCCTTCTGAGCCTTCTGAATAGTGTAGTTCTATCACGCATAGACTATGGCTCGATGGTCTATGGGTCAGCATCATCCTCTGCACTAAAATTACTCGATCCAGTGCACCACCTCGGCCTTCGCCTCGCTACGGGCGCTTTTCGAACTAGCCCAATTGCTAGCCTTTATGTCGAGGCGAACCGATGGTCACTGCAACGAAGGAGACAATTTAGTTCTCTAACTTATGCTATGAAGGTACTATGCCAACTGAACCATCCATGTCGCCGCCTCCTGCTTGACAAAACTAGCACAGCACTCTTCTCAAGAAAACCATCTCTAACACCGCCATATCCAGTCAGAGTTGCCACGCATATTGAACAACTGGACATTCCGATTAACAGCCTTCATACAACTTCACCAAAAGACTTAATTGCCCCTTGGGAAATGCATGCTGTTAATTGTGACCTGTCGTTTCTTGCAGTGGGGAAGCACGCATCCTCTATTGCCATACAGCGGCACTTCATGTTACTTCAGGCGAAGTACACTTGTGATGAATATTACACCGATGCTTCGAAGTCTGTTCAAGTGTCCTGTGCAGCACATGGACCACACTTTTCACTTTCAAAAACACTGAACAGACATACAAGTATATTTACCGCTGAATGCCATGGAATCCTGCTAGCTGTGAGACACATTATAGAAAAGAAAATACAGACATCGATCATCTACACAGACTCCCTCAGTGTTTTAATGTCCCTATCCTTTCTAAAGTGGCACAATAAGAACCCAGTCCTGAATTCCCTTTATAACTCCCTTATGTCTGCCCATAAACTAGAACTTAATATTACACTGTGTTGGGTGCCAGGCCACCGCTGTATACCAGGAAACGAGGCAGCAGATAGGCTTGCTGCATCAGCTGCCCTTCGAAACACTACAGACACTGACAACATATCATATCAGGATCTCAAGCCTCACATCAAAAACACGATCAGACAACAATGGAAAGAGGAGTGGGACATGGCAACGGAGAATAAACTACACACAATAAAACCAAGGATAGGCAGATACACCACAGAAAAACAAAACAGATTCAAAGAAGTAGCTCTGCGCAGGATGAGAATAGGTCACACATACACGACACATTCATACATTTTAACGAACTCTCCTGCACCACGTTGTTCGAGATGTGGTTGCCGGCTCACAGTACTCCATATTTTAATTGAATGTCAAAGACTGGAACAGCATAGGAGACGTCACTTCCCTGAATTACACACGAAACAAATACCGCCACATCCATCCATCTTTCTTGGCGACCATCCAATGTTTCCTTTAGAAAGACTTTTTAAATATTTATTAAAAGTAGGCTTTTTATACGGAGTCATTTATCAACATGGGCGGCAGCCCATTTCTTTTAATTAAATGGCTTTCTTTTAAGAAATTGTTGCTGAGGCAACTTATTCTTTTAACACGTACTTTTCACCCTTTGCAGTTTTACTCAGACCACTAAACACCTCAACTCAATGTTTTTAGGCCCTATACACCGCTGCTTTTAGACTACACACTCCGGAAAAACTTTTAGGCCCTATACACCATCGTATTTAAGTACTTCATTAAACACCTCACCTCGGACATTTTATTAAATTCAGTTGTGACTTCACCTTGTGTTTTGGCGCTCTTTGGCCAAAGATGCCCTTGCGCCATAAAAAATCAGTCCATCATCATCATCATCGGGACAACTTGGCAGCACGTTGCGCGAACTGCACTGCGTGCGAGCCGCGACTGGCTGACATTAAGATTCTGCGCAGAGGCCGTGATAAGACAGTGCGTGAGGTTTTGGAAGCATTCCATATCGGGAAAAGGGGAGATAGGTGTGTAAGCGATACGTCGGTGCGGCTCTGGAAGGCAGAGATCAGTTTTCTTGATCGTGTTTTGTGATATTCCTTGATCAGCTTTTGTAATATTCCTTATTTTGACTCTGCCTTTATGTTATTGTTATGTACTGCGCATGACCCCTTTTCAGCATATATTTGCTGTTATTGCTGCAAATAAACCTGGGCCCGCTTGCACGAAGCATTTAAGTCTAGTCTTATTCTGATCTTCAGGCTTAATCAAATCTTATTGGAGTCTAAACGTTCCCTAGCCGATAAGACGCTTGTACGAAACAAACTAGACTGGAATAAGACAGAAACTTAAGACTGGAATAAGACTGGAACCTAGGCTGCCTCGAGCAGTCTTATCCCAGTCTTATAGTCAGTCCAACATGGCTGCCCTGCGCTTGATCTGTCTCGAGATGCTCGCCGAACTCTTGTTGCGCCGCGAACGTGTGTTCCGTGACAGGACGAATCCTCTCGATGCGTTCAGCGAGGAGCAGCTGCAGCGGCGTCTACGCTTCGGGCGGGGCGGCATAGCCTTTATTGCCGACATGCTTCGTCCTGAAATCGAACGCCCGACGCGCCGGAGCGGTGCTTTGAGCGCCGAGCTGCAGGTGATGCTGGCGCTCAAATTTTTTGCCTCCGGATGTTTCCTGATTACTGCCGGAGATATGATCGGGGCCGACGAATCAACAGCAAGCCGCACAGTACGTCGAGTTGCTCTCGCCCTCGTCCACCGCAGCAAAGACTGGATCCGGTAAGCTTTATCTGTTTTCCCCGCTTGCTTATCTTTACACGGCGCGTTAGCTTACGCGGCTTAACGGCCGCGCGGTCGGAGCAGCTGAGCATGCGCGCTGTGCGTAGGATCTCTCAAGTGTGTATATATGTAGTATGAACCTATATACTGGACGCGCAGAGTAACGCGAAGGTATCACCCACCGTGCGGCCAACGTGTTTTTCGTCATATGTGCGTGCGCGAGGGTGTGCAAGCCTGCGCATGACATCGACGGCGAACTAAAGATCACTACGCTCTTTCTTTTTATTTATTTACTTATATATATATATATATATATATATATATATATATATATATATATATATATATATATATATATATATATATATAGGATGCGAGAACATTTAACGTACTTGGCCGCTTAAAAAATAATAGAGCGAAGGGTACGCTTCATTTAAAGAAACATTTTATTAGACTCGACGTTTCGATCGGAGACCGATCTTTCTCAAGAGTGAATCTTCTTGGATAGTGTTGCGGCTTTTTAAGCATTTGGACATAGACCACACCTGGGTAGGAAAACAAAACGTGGGAGACAGAGGAAAGAGACAGATACAGTAGGGAAGGATGATGTCCAGGTGTGCCATCGCAGGTGCATCGCAGGTGCTGGACAGGCCTGTCGAACTGCGCTGACACAGGTGCCTGGATGTAGAGTCTCTGCTGCGAAAGAATGCGGGCTATTTTCACTCTTCCTGGCCACGACGGCCGAAGAGTGGGAGTAGGGAAAAAAAAAAAAAAAAAAAAAAAAAGGGGGGGGGGGGAGGATGGAGGTGGATAAGGAAAGGTGTTAGCTTAGAAAAAAAAAAAAAAGGAAAGGTGTGGGAAGCAAGCGAAAGAAAAGGGGGGAGGGCGGTAGGAGGCAAGTGGCTCTGACAAGACCAGAACACACCAACACTTTGGTATTCAAAAAAGGTGATGACCTCAGACGACTTGGCCAGGTGTGCACATTTCCTGTGTTCGTGACATCGGAAGAGAGGACAGGACCCCGTGGTTTTCGTTTAAGCCCTGTTGTAGAGTATTAAATTTAAAAATGAAATATGATTCTCGTTGTTCGCGCTCACGAGTGTTTTTGAAGCCACTCTGTAATATTGTGACTTTAAGATTATCGAACTCATGTCCCTCCTTGCGAAGGTGCTTCGAAAGGGGGAGGTTGGGAAGGGTTTGAGCGTGCGAGCGGTGGTTATTAAATCTCAATCGGAAGGAATTATCTGTTTGGCCAATGTACTGCATACCACAGTCACCACACTCGAGCATGTAAACAACATTGCTAGAATCGCAATTTAAATCTTCTCGTATAAAATGTTTGAAATTTGAGTGGGTGCTTTTAGCTAGTGTTGTGGATTGCATGTGTTTACAGATTTGACATCGGCTTTTTCCGCATAACGTGCAACCCAAAGGTCTCGGTTTATTGACAGTTGAGTGGACAACGTGGTTTTGTAAATTCTTTGGTCTTCTGTATGTTACCTGAGGAGCAGTCGAGAATATTTTGGAAAGTCGTTGACTTTGTTCTATGATATTGAAATGTTTTTTAAGGATTTTGTTAATATTTGGGATATTGTCTGCGAAGGTTAGAATGAGATTACAGTGTTGTGGTGGTGTTGGCTGTGATTCCGCAAGGGTGTGATGACGATTACTTATTTCAGCCTTTTTTATGGCATCTTCGATGATAGAAGGCGGGTAGTGTTGTTTCTCTAGTGTTACTCGCATGCGATTAGCATTTTCTTGAAAATCTATGGATTTTGAGCAAATACGTTTGAATCTGATAGCTTGCGAGTATGGGATTGAAGTCTTGCAGTGGCGTGGATGGCAGCTTTTGAAGTGAAGGTATTGTTGTCTGTCTGTGGGTTTTTTGTAAACGCTAGTGATTAATGCGCCCCCTTCAACTCGAACCAGAACATCTAAGAAGTTGATTTTACTAGTTGAGTAGGTGTGTGTGAAGGAGATGCTAGGGTGTATGTTGTTGAATGAGGCGATAACTTTACGAGTTCGTCCTCTGTTTCGGTCCAAATCATGAATATGTCATCCAGAAAGCGTTTGTAAAAAATTGGTTTGATTGCACATGAGGACAGAAAGTCGGACTCAATTTTGCTCATAAATATGTTTGCGTAATTTGGAGCCATTTTGGTGCCCATAGCTGTACCACTAGTTTGAAGATAGTATGAGTTGTTGAATTCAAAAGTGTTAAGTTTAAGGACCAGATTGGCTAGTGTCTCGATGGTACTTGGACTAGGAGAGTCTAAAATTTTATATTTCTCGTATGCTCCGATCATGGCCTGGATTCCGTCGTCATGTGGGATGTTAGTGTAAAGTGACACCACGTCCAGGGTGACTAGAAAAGCGCCATGAGGGAAGGTAATATTGGATAATTCTCTCAGGAAATGATTGGTGTCGCGTATGTAAGATGGATGTTTCGGAGGTATGTGTTTGATTAGGGAATCGATATAATCTGAAATTGGCTCTGTGAGTGTGCCGATACCGGAAACAATAGGTCGCCCTGGATAATTCTCTTTGTGTATTTTCGGGAGCATATAGAAGCGCCCCGCTGAGGCATTTTTTGGCGTCAGTGCCTTACTTACACGTAGGGGTAATTCACCTTCATCGGTTAGTTTAGTCAGAGTTTTTCCTATGATGCTCCGGTGTTCAGCGGTGGGGTTCGATGAGAGTTTCTTATAGAATTTTGGGTTATTGAGTTGACGGTTGCCCTCCCGAATGTAATCGTCTTTGTCTAAAATGACTATACCTCCACCTTTGTCGGCAGGTTTAATAACAATGTCAGTTCGTTTGCCGAGTGAGCCTAATGCATTACGTTCTTTCCTTGTGAGGTTAGGTGGGCCAGATCTGCGTGTCCCAAAGGCCTGAAGAATATCCCCTTGTACTGCTTTTATATACATGTCAAGATATTTTTCCCTACCAGGTTTGGGCGTCCACGGTTCCTGAGGTCGGGGGAAGTGCGGATTACTCGAGTTTGGTTTATCGAAAAAGTATTCACGTAGTCTAAGATTTCGAGAAAAGTTATCCAGATCTTTGAATAATTGAAATTCATTATACTTTCTATTACTTGGACAGAATTTTAGGCCGCGTGACAAAAGGGACTTTTCATCGGAGGTGAGTTGAGAGTTTGAGAGGTTCATCATAATTTCTGGAAGGTGTGGTTCCTCGGGTGTTTGGTCTAATGTGGTTAGGTGTTCGGTTACGGTTTTGAGGTGCTCGTTGGATGGGTGTATGTGGCTCCCTGGTTGTATTTCTTTTGTAGGGTCTATGTTTGCATCAACAATTATGTTATCCCGGGAGAACTTTTTAAGTTTCTTTGTCCAAATTTGCTCAATTTTGCAAGACTGGAAGACCTCAAGCTCGGTTGCCTGTGATGTTGAAAGCAACATGTTGTGACGCGCCCGCCTCTCCTCGAAGTTTAATGATGCCAATGTTTGTTCGAAGTGCTCAATTGTTATTTTCAAAAGTTTAAAAGATGCCCCGAGTAGTTCTTTGGTCCATGCTAGTCGATGGGATTCCGAAAGGTTATTCATCGATGGGGTTAGAGATAGAGTAAGTCCTCTCGGTACAATTTCCGATTTCAGATATATTCGAAGGAATTTTACGTGGAGCTCGTGCCTGATTCTTTTGTCTATTATTTTTCTTAACTTTAAAAAATTTCGAGAGTGTATGTCCTCGCCAGAAGGAGAATTGGTGGGCGCGTGAGCCTGGTCGGCCTGTCAGTATTGCTTCAGCCGTTGGGCTGAGCCACAGCGTCGTCTGAGGTCATACCTTTGTTTTGGCGTGGTGGCTTCATCCCCGAAGCACTGCATGGTGACTGATGCTTGCTGGGATCCAAGTGCCGGCTCCATTGGTGCCGACATTGGAGCCATCCGTGGTCCCGGGGTTTTCGGCGTGGCAGCCGGCGACGTGTCGTCCTTCCCCATGGGCGTCGGCAGTAGGGGCGGGCAGTTCGATGTAGAGCTTGGGTGCCGGAGTGTGGTGTCTCGTGCTGCAACACTTTGTTTCGGTGTAGCGGCGCTCTCTGGACGGTCGTTTTCATTGGAAGGAGGCTGTTGGTGTCCCGTTGGGTCTCTTGGAGTGGGCGTGTTGACGTCATTTCCGATGTCCTGCATGGTGGATGAAGCTTGCTGGGATCCAAGTGTTGCAGCTGAGAGTGGATCCATCCGGGATCGGGGCCTCGTCGAAGTGGAGACCGGGGATGTACCGCCTTGCACAGCAGGCGTCGGTAGTAGGGACGGGCGGTTTGATGATGGGCAGGTGGGGTTATTCGGTGTGGGATTTCCTGTTGTTCTGGATGGTTTGGCGGCGGCTGGAGGCGCAGTGAGATGTGATCTTGGAGTTGGCAGCAGAGCTTGGCGAAGGGGCGTTTTCGTGAGTGTAGTGTAGCCTGAACCACTTGGTGGTAGGTTATGCGTGGCACGGCGGCATTTCAACCCAGATGTCCGTCCTTGGTTGATCAGATGCTCTGCTTCCTCAATGGTTGGGAATCGCCTCATCCAATCGCCTCATTCAACAACATACACCCTAGCATCTCCTTCACACACACCTACTCAACTAGTAAAATCAACTTCTTAGATGTTCTGGTTCGAGTTGAAGGGGGCGCATTAATCACTAGCGTTTACAAAAAACCCACAGACAGACAACAATACCTTCACTTCAAAAGCTGCCATCCACGCCACTGCAAGACTTCAATCCCATACTCGCAAGCTATCAGATTCAAACGTATTTGCTCAAAATCCATAGATTTTCAAGAAAATGCTAATCGCATGCGAGTAACACTAGAGAAACAACACTACCCGCCTTCTATCATCGAAGATGCCATAAAAAAGGCTGAAATAAGTAATCGTCATCACACCCTTGCGGAATCACAGCCAACACCACCACAACACTGTAATCTCATTCTAACCTTCGCAGACAATATCCCAAATATTAACAAAATCCTTAAAAAACATTTCAATATCATAGAACAAAGTCAACGACTTTCCAAAATATTCTCGACTGCTCCTCAGGTAACATACAGAAGACCAAAGAATTTACAAAACCACGTTGTCCACTCAACTGTCAATAAACCGAGACCTTTGGGTTGCACGTTATGCGGAAAAAGCCGATGTCAAATCTGTAAACACATGCAATCCACAACACTAGCTAAAAGCACCCACTCAAATTTCAAACATTTTATACGAGAAGATTTAAATTGCGATTCTAGCAATGTTGTTTACATGCTCGAGTGTGGTGACTGTGGTATGCAGTACATTGGCCAAACAGATAATTCCTTCCGATTGAGATTTAATAACCACCGCTCGCACGCTCAAACCCTTCCCAACCTCCCCCTTTCGAAGCACCTTCGCAAGGAGGGACATGAGTTCGATAATCTTAAAGTCACAATATTACAGAGTGGCTTCAAAAACACTCGTGAGCGCGAACAACGAGAATCATATTTCATTTTTAAATTTAATACTCTACAACAGGGCTTAAACGAAAACCACGGGGTCCTGTCCTCTCTTCCGATGTCACGAACACAGGAAATGTGCACACCTGGCCAAGTCGTCTGAGGTCATCACCTTTTTTGAATACCAAAGTGTTGGTGTGTTCTGGTCTTGTCAGAGCCACTTGCCTCCTACCGCCCTCCCCCCTTTTCTTTCGCTTGCTTCCCACACCTTTCCTTTTTTTTTTTTTCTAAGCTAACACCTTTCCTTATCCACCTCCATCCTCCCCCCCCCCCCTTTTTTTTTTTCCCTACTCCCACTCTTCGGCCGTCGTGGCCAGGAAGAGTGAAAATAGCCCGCATTCTTTCGCAGCAGAGACTCTACATCCAGGCACCTGTGTCAGCGCAGTTCGACAGGCCTGTCCAGCACCTGCGATGCACCTGCGATGGCACACCTGGACATCATCCTTCCCTACTGTATCTGTCTCTTTCCTCTGTCTCCCACGTTTTGTTTTCCTACCCAGGTGTGGTCTATGTCCAAATGCTTAAAAAGCCGCAACACTATCCAAGAAGATTCACTCTTGAGAAAGATCGGTCTCCGATCGAAACGTCGAGTCTAATAAAATGTTTCTTTAAATGAAGCGTACCCTTCGCTCTATTATTTTTTAAGCGGCCAAGTACGTTAAATGTTCTCGCATCCTACCTTCTTCAATGGCCGCCACTAACGCTTCAAGAAACATCCTCTGGAAATTTCCTCTCCACGCGCCAACATGGGCTCTGATTGGCGACTCCCAAACGAAACATCTCTACAACCACTTCGATGCATCAAGCCGGTGTTCTCCAGCCTTCATTTCACAACCCGGTGCTGAAATCAAGGACATAACAAACCTCCTGGACTTCGTGCCTCCAAGTGTAAGTGGACTCATTCTTCATTTGGGCACCAACGACATCTCCCGTACAAGCATCGATGATGCCCTCAACCGCTACGCGGGTGCACTTAAACTCATCCGCGCCGCACGGCCTGAAATCGAGGCAGTATATGCCACTTTGGTGCTACCACGGGCTCCTAACCGCCGACGAGGTTCCGGGAATTGGCGGACGGTGAATCAATTTAATCAACGCGCCATGCAGTTCAACAACGGACTCATTGAATTGTGTTCTCAAGGCGAAAACGTGTTCCACCTCCACCATTCCTTGGAGGCCTTTCCCGCTACCAAAGTTCTGGCTGCTGATGGAGTGCACCCAAGTTTTGGAGGTGTTTCGGTGCTCGCCTGGAATATATTCAACCTCCTCCTCAGTGCTCAACGGCACTGCATGGCCCCATGGAAAGACCACCTGCCAACCTCAGATAAGACCCACCAACCCACCATGGAGCACAGCACCCGAATAGCTGCCAGCTGTTTTGAGGTCCCATCCCAAAACAGTGAAGATGCTGGTCCACCCGCAACACCGGATTTCCCAACCATTGAGGAAGCAGAGCATCTGATCAACCAAGGACGGACATCTGGGTTGAAATGCCGCCGTGCCACGCATAACCTACCACCAAGTGGTTCAGGCTACACTACACTCACGAAAACGCCCCTTCGCCAAGCTCTGCTGCCAACTCCAAGATCACATCTCACTGCGCCTCCAGCCGCCGCCAAACCATCCAGAACAACAGGAAATCCCACACCGAATAACCCCACCTGCCCATCATCAAACCGCCCGTCCCTACTACCGACGCCTGCTGTGCAAGGCGGTACATCCCCGGTCTCCACTTCGACGAGGCCCCGATCCCGGATGGATCCACTCTCAGCTGCAACACTTGGATCCCAGCAAGCTTCATCCACCATGCAGGACATCGGAAATGACGTCAACACGCCCACTCCAAGAGACCCAACGGGACACCAACAGCCTCCTTCCAATGAAAACGACCGTCCAGAGAGCGCCGCTACACCGAAACAAAGTGTTGCAGCACGAGACACCACACTCCGGCACCCAAGCTCTACATCGAACTGCCCGCCCCTACTGCCGACGCCCATGGGGAAGGACGACACGTCGCCGGCTGCCACGCCGAAAACCCCGGGACCACGGATGGCTCCAATGTCGGCACCAATGGAGCCGGCACTTGGATCCCAGCAAGCATCAGTCACCATGCAGTGCTTCGGGGATGAAGCCACCACGCCAAAACAAAGGTATGACCTCAGACGACGCTGTGGCTCAGCCCAACGGCTGAAGCAATACTGACAGGCCGACCAGGCTCACGCGCCCACCAATTCTCCTTCTGGCGAGGACATACACTCTCGAAATTTTTTAAAGTTAAGAAAAATAATAGACAAAAGAATCAGGCACGAGCTCCACGTAAAATCCCTTCGAATATATCTGAAATCGGAAATTGTACCGAGAGGACTTACTCTATCTCTAACCCCATCGATGAATAACCTTTCGGAATCCCATCGACTAGCATGGACCAAAGAACTACTCGGGGCATCTTTTAAACTTTTGAAAATAACAATTGAGCACTTCGAACAAACATTGGCATCATTAAACTTCGAGGAGAGGCGGGCGCGTCACAACATGTTGCTTTCAACATCACAGGCAACCGAGCTTGAGGTCTTCCAGTCTTGCAAAATTGAGCAAATTTGGACAAAGAAACTTAAAAAGTTCTCCCGGGATAACATAATTGTTGATGCAAACATAGACCCTACAAAAGAAATACAACCAGGGAGCCACATACACCCATCCAACGAGCACCTCAAAACCGTAACCGAACACCTAACCACATTAGACCAAACACCCGAGGAACCACACCTTCCAGAAATTATGATGAACCTCTCAAACTCTCAACTCACCTCCGATGAAAAGTCCCTTTTGTCACGCGGCCTAAAATTCTGTCCAAGTAATAGAAAGTATAATGAATTTCAATTATTCAAAGATCTGGATAACTTTTCTCGAAATCTTAGACTACGTGAATACTTTTTCGATAAACCAAACTCGAGTAATCCGCACTTCCCCCGACCTCAGGAACCGTGGACGCCCAAACCTGGTAGGGAAAAATATCTTGACATGTATATAAAAGCAGTACAAGGGGATATTCTTCAGGCCTTTGGGACACGCAGATCTGGCCCACCTAACCTCACAAGGAAAGAACGTAATGCATTAGGCTCACTCGGCAAACGAACTGACATTGTTATTAAACCTGCCGACAAAGGTGGAGGTATAGTCATTTTAGACAAAGACGATTACATTCGGGAGGGCAACCGTCAACTCAATAACCCAAAATTCTATAAGAAACTCTCATCGAACCCCACCGCTGAACACCGGAGCATCATAGGAAAAACTCTGACTAAACTAACCGATGAAGGTGAATTACCCCTACGTGTAAGTAAGGCACTGACGCCAAAAAATGCCTCAGCGGGGCGCTTCTATATGCTCCCGAAAATACACAAAGAGAATTATCCAGGGCGACCTATTGTTTCCGGTATCGGCACACTCACAGAGCCAATTTCAGATTATATCGATTCCCTAATCAAACACATACCTCCGAAACATCCATCTTACATACGCGACACCAATCATTTCCTGAGAGAATTATCCAATATTACCTTCCCTCATGGCGCTTTTCTAGTCACCCTGGACGTGGTGTCACTTTACACTAACATCCCACATGACGACGGAATCCAGGCCATGATCGGAGCATACGAGAAATATAAAATTTTAGACTCTCCTAGTCCAAGTACCATCGAGACACTAGCCAATCTGGTCCTTAAACTTAACACTTTTGAATTCAACAACTCATACTATCTTCAAACTAGTGGTACAGCTATGGGCACCAAAATGGCTCCAAATTACGCAAACATATTTATGAGCAAAATTGAGTCCGACTTTCTGTCCTCATGTGCAATCAAACCAATTTTTTACAAACGCTTTCTGGATGACATATTCATGATTTGGACCGAAACAGAGGACGAACTCGTAAAGTTTATCGCCTCATTCAACAACATACACCCTAGCATCTCCTTCACACACACCTACTCAACTAGTAAAATCAACTTCTTAGATGTTCTGGTTCGAGTTGAAGGGGGCGCATTAATCACTAGCGTTTACAAAAAACCCACAGACAGACAACAATACCTTCACTTCAAAAGCTGCCATCCACGCCACTGCAAGACTTCAATCCCATACTCGCAAGCTATCAGATTCAAACGTATTTGCTCAAAATCCATAGATTTTCAAGAAAATGCTAATCGCATGCGAGTAACACTAGAGAAACAACACTACCCGCCTTCTATCATCGAAGATGCCATAAAAAAGGCTGAAATAAGTAATCGTCATCACACCCTTGCGGAATCACAGCCAACACCACCACAACACTGTAATCTCATTCTAACCTTCGCAGACAATATCCCAAATATTAACAAAATCCTTAAAAAACATTTCAATATCATAGAACAAAGTCAACGACTTTCCAAAATATTCTCGACTGCTCCTCAGGTAACATACAGAAGACCAAAGAATTTACAAAACCACGTTGTCCACTCAACTGTCAATAAACCGAGACCTTTGGGTTGCACGTTATGCGGAAAAAGCCGATGTCAAATCTGTAAACACATGCAATCCACAACACTAGCTAAAAGCACCCACTCAAATTTCAAACATTTTATACGAGAAGATTTAAATTGCGATTCTAGCAATGTTGTTTACATGCTCGAGTGTGGTGACTGTGGTATGCAGTACATTGGCCAAACAGATAATTCCTTCCGATTGAGATTTAATAACCACCGCTCGCACGCTCAAACCCTTCCCAACCTCCCCCTTTCGAAGCACCTTCGCAAGGAGGGACATGAGTTCGATAATCTTAAAGTCACAATATTACAGAGTGGCTTCAAAAACACTCGTGAGCGCGAACAACGAGAATCATATTTCATTTTTAAATTTAATACTCTACAACAGGGCTTAAACGAAAACCACGGGGTCCTGTCCTCTCTTCCGATGTCACGAACACAGGAAATGTGCACACCTGGCCAAGTCGTCTGAGGTCATCACCTTTTTTGAATACCAAAGTGTTGGTGTGTTCTGGTCTTGTCAGAGCCACTTGCCTCCTACCGCCCTCCCCCCTTTTCTTTCGCTTGCTTCCCACACCTTTCCTTTTTTTTTTTTTCTAAGCTAACACCTTTCCTTATCCACCTCCATCCTCCCCCCCCCCCTTTTTTTTTTTTTTTTTCCCTACTCCCACTCTTCGGCCGTCGTGGCCAGGAAGAGTGAAAATAGCCCGCATTCTTTCGCAGCAGAGACTCTACATCCAGGCACCTGTGTCAGCGCAGTTCGACAGGCCTGTCCAGCACCTGCGATGCACCTGCGATGGCACACCTGGACATCATCCTTCCCTACTGTATCTGTCTCTTTCCTCTGTCTCCCACGTTTTGTTTTCCTACCCAGGTGTGGTCTATGTCCAAATGCTTAAAAAGCCGCAACACTATCCAAGAAGATTCACTCTTGAGAAAGATCGGTCTCCGATCGAAACGTCGAGTCTAATAAAATGTTTCTTTAAATGAAGCGTACCCTTCGCTATATATATATATATATATATATATATATATATATATATATATATATATATATATATATATATATATATATATATATACATATTTTTTTTTTTTTTTTCAGTTGGCCGTCGCAGAACGAGCTGCGAGAAGTACAAGGTGATTTCTACGCGGTCGCCAGCTTTCCGCGCGTCGTGGGTGCGATCGATGGCACTCATGTGCGGATACAGGCACCAGTAGAACATGAGGAGGCCTATGTCAACCGACACTTTTATCATTCTATAAACGTCCAGCTGGTGGTTGACAGCCACTGCCGCATCACCGACGTCGTCTCGCGGTGGCCGGGTGGCACTCACGACGCGCGGATGCTGGCGAACAGCAGTGTCACCGAACGCTTCGAGAGCGGTGTTTACACCGGGGTGCTGCTTGGAGACAGCGGGTACCCGTGCAGGCCCTGGCTAATGACGCCGTTCCGGACAGCGGACACGCCAGGGAAAAGGCGCTACAACGCAGCACATGGCACTACAAGGTCGATTGTAGAGAGGTAAGTTTAGCGCTTTTGTCAAAGTAAATATAGCTGTCAATGTTTTCGCACTATTGCGTATACGCAGTCTGAGGACGTAATGAACTTCACAAGATGATCTTCGAAATAACAAGCACGTCTGCCGTTATGTACGCGATCGACATCTCATGTAGTCGGTCATACTGCCATGGAACAAAACAATGACATTAGGGGAGCATTATTGGTTCGCTTTTTTGTTTGTATTCTGATTTGCTTTTCATACACTGAGACATTAGAACAGACTCAGTGAAATGCTCTCTTAGCCTGCAGACTATATATAGGTCCACCATATTTTGTACATATTACTAGATTTCATTTCATTCAATTAGCAATCATTTTATCTGGAAGGGTGCTCATCTCTCATTAACCTTGAGTGCACTGTACTTTTAGTGTTTTGATGGGATATTTTGTCAATCAAAAATGCATTATTGAGTGGAAAACACAACTTTCTAAATGTTACTGCAAAGTGTACAGTATACATTTAACAGCTGAGAATGCACATATCCTGAGGCAGATGCATGCATCAGTGTTTGAAATGTATTGTTGTTCCAGCATGTCTGTGGCAGTTCAGGGCAGCACTTTGCTTGTGCAGGACAATTGGGCAGCTGAAGCGGCGCTTCCATTGCCTACATGGGGAGCTCCGAATGGCACCTCATCGGTGCTCGGCAATCATTGTCGCCTGCTGTGTGCTGCACAACATTGCCAAAGAACACGCATGCAGTAGCGATGAAGATTGCCTTCTACCACCAGAGGTGCCAGTCTGCCCCAGTGACATGACCGATGATGGCAACACGGTTCGTAATGCACTGGTGCAGCAACACTTTTCTCGCTGTAAGTATCAAATTATTTTGTAATTTCTAAAGTAAATATTTTTATCCCCTGTATTATCAGTCACATCTTGCCCTGGAGTGTACAAATGCTTCTGCTTACTGAGCAATTATTTTGATATAACTGTAAGAAAACAATTACGGTTCAAAGCAAGACAATTTATTTCAGTTGTGTACAGAGACATTACTAAAATTCAAAAGGTAACACCAGCAAAAAGAAAACAGTGTTCACAAAAAGCGCATCAATATGCTTACTACTTGCTAGCCTTTTCTATAAGCATATTAACATTTCGCCCAAAAGTTGATTGAGTATTCCAACCTTATTCTGCACGCTTTGAGTAGTGTGTGTTGCCAGGACAGCACAAGTTGGGGAGGAATTTCGGCACATGGAAGCACATCATGCATGCAGGGTAAACCCGCATAGTTTATCACTGCATGTTGGTCCAAAAAGTGGTGGCAACAAGGGAACACACATCACTTACAGTTATGTCACTGAATTAACAGTGAGGAATTTTGGCACATGGAAGCATGTCATGCGTGCTGGGCAAATCTGTATAGCTGATCACTGCAGGTTAGTCCAAAAAGTGGTTGCCAAAAGGAAACTCATATCGCTTATGTCACTGAATTAATATGAGACCTATGCATCTATATCACTGTCTATAAAATCTATGATGACATTTTTCAGCTAAATGCAAGAGGCAAGATGTTACAAGCAATGTGAATGCACCAACATGCATGTTTCTTGCCCCAGGCTACACTGATTTCCAGTCTATTATCCCGTATTTATTCATCATAATCAATGATAATCTAGCAGGAGGTGGATAGAAACATGTTTTATAATTGTGCACACAGGAAAAACTTAACATGCTAGGGACAAAAGAAGAGAAAGTAATGCAACAGCTGGACAGCATAATGTCAAAATTCTTCTGCTTCTTAGTATTCTGAACTTCAGTAGGAAAGATGATTGTGCCTTAAGGCTGTGCCTTAAGGCTTTGTTGTTAAAGGAGTGTAGACTTCTATATTGATTGTTTTATTATTTGCAGCAGCATGAAAGACATTTCTATACACAGATCAGCACATGGTATTTGCTATGAGTGCCAATATTTTTTATCCAATTTCTTCTCTTACTGTTCCTGCCTCTGTTTCAGCAGTATAGTGACAGCAGTGATTTCATACCACCACATAAGTCACATGAGGTATGGAAAACTGTGATACAGTTGCTGTTTCTTCACTCGCCTCGATTTTAGCTTTTGAGGCATGCTGGCTTTAATAGTTAACCAAGATGGATGAGGGAACAATTATTTATATTTTTTCACGACTCATGAGATCTATACAAAATTTTGTCATCACAGTCATCACTTGTTTAAGTGTGGAATTATGATACACAAAAACATCCCATGAACCAAGGCTGAAAGTGCACACTTGAGCAGCACAAAAAAAAAAAAAAGAGAATGGCTGCATCAGGACTAGGCACATATCCGTGAAGGTTTTTTTACAGCAGTGTGAAAACTACACATATCACAGCCTAGGAAAAGGAAAGGCACAGAATATAATGCTGCTGTGCTTTGCTTTTACATGTTGAACACCATATATGTAATAACATTTTTAAAAATCTTCACCTATAAACCTTGCAGGTACCTATGCTTATAAGTTATGCTGACTGAAAAAAATATATATATATAATAAAATGCAGGGTAATTATAAGTGCAGATAGGGCTGAAATTTGAGAAGAATGTGAGGATCCAGGTAGAACGAGAGGAAGAAGATGGTTTACACAGTATGAAGGAGCACTGAACAAGAGTAAAGGGAGGACGCCTCAGTTCGCAGGTCGACCCAACGTTTCGACAAGTGGGCTTGTCTTCGTCTGGATAAAGCGATCATCACTGACAGGGGTTTATATACAATTTTCGTTTCGACAAACGGGCTTGTCTTCATCTGGGTAAAGCAATCATCACTGGCAGGGGTTTAAATACACTTTTTCTTCAAAAAAAGTGTTTTTAAACCCCTGTCAGTGATGATCGCTTTATCCAGTCGAAGACAAGCCCACTTGTCGAAATGTTGGGTCGACCTGCAAATTGAGGCATCCTCCGTTTACTCTTGTTCAGTGCTCCTTCATAAGGAGATTGTGAGGCCACTTAGTTGCTTTCCTCATCTTCGGAAATTGTGCTTTTCTTTTCTTTGAGCTCCAACTCAAGTTTCTTTAACTCAAGCTTGCGACGCTTCTTCTCGAGCTCCAGCAGCTCCACTTCCAGTTGTCCCTTGCGTTGCTGCGTTCTCATTTGAGCTTGTGTTGCTGCTAATACTGCATCAGCAACAGCCCCATATTTATTAACAACAGACACAGCAGCATTGCACAGTGTCTTCAATCCTTCAGCAGCACTTGACACTTGTGCAGCTGCTTCTGCGGCAGCTCCTGCTGCGCTCTCTTCCATATTTGTCACCGTCTTTCTGGCTTGCAGGACTGCCAGTTCCAACTCGGCGTTCCTGCGGTTCAGCTCTATAGCATTTTCAAGGTGTTGCGCTTGCTGGGCTGGCCTTGAGAGGCGTGGAGCAGGTAGTCTTCCTGCTGATGCTGCTGCTGCTGCTGTTGTTGCTGCTGCTGTTGCTGTTGCTGCTGTTGCTGTTGTTGCTGCTGGTGCTGCGGCTGCTGCTGCTGATGCTTGTGGTGGTGCTGCTGATGGCTGTGCTGTGGTGGCTACCATTGCTGGTCGCACCACTGTTGTTCTTTCCATGGCACTCTCATCATTCGAATTGTGCAAGTCCACTTCATTTATATCTACAGAGCTTGTAGGGCTTCCTTGTCCGTTTAGTGAACCGAATGAGTAAAAAAAAACTTTCTTCAATGGCATCTGCTGGTGGCTGGAAGTCAGCATATAACTCTGTTGTACTGCTGTCATTCTGCGCATCTTCTTCTGGCTCATCAGCAGTGCCTGGCATAGGTTCATTGCAGCCATCTTCACCGAGCCTGTGTTAATGATTTGACCATTAGTGATCCTGTAGAATTAGTCAACCACTCGCGAGAATGTCACAGGTGTGCACATGCATTCTTGCTTTACATGATTCTTTTGAGTCATTTTAGTGTGTCTTTACCAAACATCGCATTCAAAATTCTTATGCCACCCGATTCCCACACAACTCTTCGCTCTAGTGGCAAACGTGAGGCCAGAATGACCGCAGTGCACTGCACTCACAGAATCGCCATACTTACTCGTCTAGATTCACCGCATCAGGTATGCCCTCTAGCATTGGATTATCGGCGCCAACAACATCCCTAACAGCCTCCAGCAGGGCAGGAAGCTCGTGGTCGTTGCGTCCAGCACCTGCACACATTAAAAAAATCAATTAGAATTCATCTAGCATTGCTTTAGAATTCCTAGAACTACAAGATATACATCACAATGAAATACCACGTTCAGCTGTCATTGCCAGCAACAAAAGTTCTGTACTGGACACTCCTGTGCAGCACAAGTAGCAGTAACTAATTACAAACTTCGGTGGTGACACAAATAGAACAAATACTAAATCATAAAGGTTCATGTTCATTGAGTAGTGCGGGAAAATGCCTTTGTTACACTGGGAACACAGTAGTCCTTTTTTGTGGAAAAGAAAAGTAAACATAATTGGTTTATAGAATAAGCCTGGTTTTTTTTTTCTTTCTGATTTTGTAATGTTTGTGTATGCTATGAAGTGCTATTTATTGTGTAACTTTTTTTTTCTGCAATTCTAGCTAGAATGGCAGCCCTTGGATTATTGTCTTGATTTTGTTGTTTGCTGTGTTGCAGAAATGACTTTTTGCTTATTTTGACTAAGTTCAATAAATGGCAAGTTTTGAAAGCCATCAAATCGCCAAATTTCTGTTTTCTCTTCTTACTGATTGTGTTGAAAACACAAACAAGAAAAATGCACAGGACGCAAATATTTTGCAGTTGTTGAAATGCACGCAACAAAATGAAACTGGACGGATGTGGATTTTCCTTCCATCGTCGCGCTATTGTCCATCATCGTACAGTCTGCGTCACTCTTGTGTACAGCGCTCGATGGGCGCACTTCCCTGCATAAACTCATCACAGTTTCTATTTTTTAGAAGCAGCGCTTGGGGGGGAGGGGGGGGGGGTGCGGAATTAGATTCACACAGACCTGCGAAGAATGTGAGCGCAAGCACTTTGTGCAGAAAACATGCGCTGCTTTCTAATTTTAGTCTCTATGGCGGGATGAGCACTGCCAGAACGCTCTACACAAGGGTGACTCAGACTTTACGTGCAGCGCTTTTCACGCTCGTAGTAGATAGGGTTCACATGCAATGCACTTGACAGAATCAAGGAGGCCACATTTCAGCCGGCTGCAGTCGCGTTGTGCAAAACTGCTCAAATTAGATCCGCGAGCGACGATGAACCAGTGAGTTCCAAACAGCATGACCGTTACGGCATCCATCGAAATTAAACTATTTAACTGCAAGGAGAAGTAAAATCACTTACCGGTTTGTCGCTCATGCTGGCGTAGACGCTGAATGGCCACCTTCAGCTGCTGCTTGAGGTTCTGCCACTGTTTTTTCAGCTCCTTTGTGTCCCTCTTCGTGGTGTGGTGCGAATTGAATTTTCGGGTAATCTCTGCCCAAGCTTGCTCCCGTTTTTTTCTCGTAATGGCCGAATTAAATTTAGAGAATAAAACAACCGATTTTTCACTAATAAGCTGCACTAAATCAAACTTCTCGTCCTCACTCCAGTGCTGGCTCTTGAGTCGCTTGGCCGGCGGTTGAGAGGTCATATTCACTCGTGCTGCTGTACTGACAACTGCAGTGGCGTCGCAGGGGTGCAGCGCTCTGAGGGGTGCAGCTTAATTGGCAGTAAGAAGGAGGAAGGAGCGGGGGCGAAATGAATTATCGTGGAAAGACGCGAAAAGGCGCTCATCGGTGCCACTGACTGGTCAGTGCGATCTTCTCGTAGAACGAATTGTTCTGTTGTGAGTCGTTGAAAGCGCATGCCTTAACTTAGACCAGAGACTCCACAAAGTTTTGACTTGGACCGGGCCTGTGTACGTGCTTGTAAGGTATCGCTAGGCACCCCCGGATTAGCGGCTATGTACTCAGTACCTCGTGGTAGGTTTGCTTGTAGCATGAATTTGTGCTAGCTGCATGCAGACGAGTAGGCGCCGCGAATCACCGGATAAAGCAGGGAATGCCATTAGAGTGACGAGTGTCACCGGGCGGCTGACAGGCGATCGAGCCCCAAGAGGGGGAAGTTAAGCTGCTTTGTGCATACCTGCAGTATGCTTTTCATATGAGCCGACACGACACCGCCGTCGCGGTTGAAACGTCCGTTCATAGACACGCCGCGTCGAGACAGAAAGGTGACGTTCGGCGCCGGGGGAAGAGTGATGGGGAACGTTGAACAAAGGGGAAGACGTCCGCGGGAGGACCGGTTGACCGGGCGTCTTTTCGGCGCGCCGCCGCTAAGCTGGAGGTCACGGACTTTACAAGTTCTAGGAAGAGCGGGGGCGAGAGAGGAGTATGACGCATACGGCCATTAGATGATTTCCCGGGAATGCAGGAAAAGATTGCAATTGTCGGAAAGGGACAATGCTGGGAGCAGTATGTGCCGCGCACGTGCAGTTGGGTTTCTGAGAAGGAAATCCACTTGCCGGAACCAGCCTATCGTTTCTTTGCTGCTCAGCAACTGAGCGAAACCTCATAGGCAGTGTCTCGCACTGTTTTATAAATGTTATACACGATCAGACAAGCAGCGCTGTCAAAATGTTCAGTTTCCAACTTTCAAAAAGCGCGCGCAAGCAAAAGCAGCCGGATGTTTACATGGAACTGTGATCAGCTATTGGTCGGCGCGAACGCCGGCCGCGTTCGCGGCCGACTTCCGCCAGTTCCCCGTCTCATTCCCTGCCGGTGGCTGAAATCCTCGCCTAGGGACAAAAAGTACCTACAGTCTTCAATAAGTCTGGACTGTAGTTCAGTCTTATCGGTTCGTGCAAGCGCCCGGCGGCCGCCGGGAAGCCCAGTCTTATTTTAGATTCGGATAAGACTAGACTCGGTCTTAAGACTGGACTTATACCCTCACGTTCGTGCAAGCGGGCCAAGATGAGAGTTAGCGCGTGTCCTGTGTCTTCTTCTCTTGTGTGTGTCTTCCTGTGCGCTTTATCTTCAGTCAAGTTGCAATGCACCATCTAGCCCAACTTCAAGTTTTGTTAAATTACTCAATAAACACTCTATTATTATCGCTATAAATATTTTTAGGTATGTTTACCAATGGGTAAGTATTTTTTTTGCCGTTTCAGCGGAGAGAGTCGGCTGTGAGTGTTCAGTTTGGCTACACTGTGCGTGAAAAACCGCGGAGTTTCCACATACAGCACATGCGTCATCTCCATTGTTAAATTTCTTTTTGTAGCTGCGTGTTCTAAGGCACCCATAGCGGTACGCGTAGCACGGAGAGCAGATGCGAGCAAGCAGGATTAAAATTTGTCAGTTTCGTTCTGTGAGTTGCTTGTGGCACTTGTTGCCGAATAGCACACTGGAAACCCGCCTTAGTTGAAAACAGTAATCCGCTATTACGAAGGAGAACGCGCGGCTGCCCAGATTATTGCAGGTTGCAATGGGGATAGTGCGCCTACTGTTGTTGAAAAAAAGATTATTGCTGATGAAGATGAGGGACTTGGAAGAAAAGAAGAAGCAAAAGAGAAAATTCTGGGTGCACCCCGTCTGGCAAGCAAGAAAGGAGGAGGGCGAATACCACACCGTGGTAATTAACTCTTATCTCCAGAATTCGTCTACTATTCAGCGTTCCAAAACACCAACTAGCCACTTCTGTTTATCTTACCACATGCCACAATGAGGTTTTGTTCTATTATTGTTTTTACTCTCAAGATGCTTGTTGAATGCCACACAAATGCATTGATCACGCGTAAAAAACGCGAGAATAGGGACGTGAGCTGTAATAACTACTGCAACTTCGAACTGCCGTTCGTCATCGTAAGCAATACCATTCTTCTGGGCGTTGCTTTTCCGTATATGCCTGAAAAAAAAATGCCAATGGTTGAACTTGGTAATCACGGAATTTGCGAAGCCTCGGTAACCGGCTGGGAACCTCCAAGCAGTAACCTTGTGGCATCCACTCGGTAAATAGCCATAAACACTTCATGCGTGGTGGTAACTTGCTGGTAAATAAGTGACAATTTGATGGTAAGCATTGGTAACTAACAATGGTAACCAGAGGTTACCACAGCAAGATGCTATGTAACCATGTATGTATTAATGCAAGTGTCATGTGTTTTCTGTCCGAAGCAGTGCATTGAATGAGTTCAGCAGAAGTATTCCACAGAGATTGCCCAAATCACTTTTCTTAGCTAGAAGTGCAAAAGCGATGCTTTGACACTTGATATTGCCACGTCAGCAGCATATGCTGTCAATTTTAGCATACCCTCGACCAGTCATTTCAGCCCCAATAAACTCGAAAGACGAATACTTTATTTGAAATGAATATCGGACACCTTTGTCTAAGCTCCAGATTACGGTCAGCCCGATCGACCGGTTGAGAAAAAGAAGTTCTTGAAGTGAGACGCCTCTGCTGTTTTTAAAATTGAAGCAATGTGAACTGAGGAATTCATCGCCCACTGCATTAAAAAGATGCTGTATGCCTCTCTGTGTCACCTACCATGTTATACAAAGCCCATAAATGATAAAGGGTAGATCAGATGTTCGGTCTCTGTTTTGAAAGAAGTCATATGCCTATTTTACAGTTCATAATTATTGTTCCACTGTTGTCATTGCAGTTCAAAATCATGAGGCGGGACAAGGACATGTTCTTCAGTTACTACAGGATGACTCCAAAGCAATTTGACCAGCTGCACAGCATTGTCCGAAAAAACTTGGAGAGCAATTTTCTTTGCCGGGAGCCTGTTTGCTCTGAAGAGCGACTTGCCATTACTCTCAGGTACTGTAACACTTGTGACTTTACTGAAGCTCGCTTACAGGTTTTCAACTTTCTTATCATACGCAGGTACCTCTCCTCTGGAATGACTATCAAACAGATAGCAATGGTTTTTAGAGTGGCACCAGCAACATGTCGGCTTGTCATACACAATGCCTGCAAAGTGATCTGGCAGCATTTGGAGCCACTTTATCGGCCTGTATGTATTGCTTGCCTCATTCTGTTCTTAACTCTTTTTATGAAGCTTAAGTAGGAGGTTTAGGAAACAAATTAGCAATAAAGAGCCATGAGGGTAGCAGTGGAACATATAGTAGTGGCTAAAAAAATGACCTAATATGAAAAAAATATAATTAGAATTTTACTCGCTTCCAAACTGTTCCTTCAAGTCTTCTATTTTTTCTTTGTTGTTGAAGATCCAGGGCCTGTAAAGTGGCAGAATTCACTAGGCGCTGGAATTTTCCCCATTGCGTAGGACCGTTGATGGCAAACACGTACAGATCACAGCACCACCAAATTCGGGAAGCCGCTACTACAACTATAAGGTACAGTTCATTGACAGCAGCTTGGCATGGTAATGAACTAGATCAGATGTCATATGTGTACAGTCTTCTCATGGCCGTCTTTTTTGCTTTTACTAGGGGACATTCTCTATTGTTCTCATAGCCATCGTCGATGCACACTACAAGTTCTTGATGGTCGACGTCGGTGCACCGGGGCGGCATAGCGACGGCGGAATTTTCAAGTCATGCACCTTTGGGAAGAGGCTAAGCAATGCCCCCGTGAAGTTACCAGCAGCAGCACGCCTTCCAACAAGCCAGAAGGTTGCGCCACATGTCTTCGTCGGGGACGAGGCGTTCCAGTTGAGGCCCGATTTTCTGCGCCCATACCCCGGCAAGAGCATGCAATCAAGCCAGAGGGTGTTCAACTACCGCCTGAGCAGAGCAAGGTAATGAATGGCATTGTATAAATAGGGATATGTTTATTCGGTATGAGAAAAGAAAGAAGGATGATATTGAAATTCGTTCATATTGGTTTTCGTCAGTAGCATTTATTTCATATACTATTTTACACCGTGCTTGAGTGACGAGGAGGGAGGAGAGCTGCTATGAAGAAGCGTATTTATTGAAATAAAAACATATGAGCAATTAAATGCACAGCAAAATTATTTTCCGCAGTACATACGGCCAAGCAAAAATAGGAGTATAAACATCAAGTCTAGTTTGCATGCTTTCTTTGCAGCGATTCGTAAAACATTAGTAAACAGTAATCACTGCATGGCATTTGCCTGTGACCATCTCATAATTCATAACTAGGCCATGTAGTTTGCAATTTTAACTGAAAGAATCCACAAACTTTGCCAGTAAAAAAAAGAATTATGGAATCTGTTAAAACCCCCCAAAAAACCTTGTTTTTTTGATGATGTTCATGATTCCCTTCAAAGTAGAGAAACAGGCTTGCAGGTCCTCAAAATGCACACCAAGGAGATGAAGGGGGGGGGGGGATCTGCTTGAGAATATCTGTCACGTTGACCCGCCGAAACACACTGCTATCATGGACCATTTACGTAAATCTGTCAGTCAGCTTCTCCCCAAGGCTTATTTTTCAACTAAATAACTCATTCCCAGATGACACTCCTGCATTATTGCATTGTTTGTGGAAGTTGTATATAGTAAGAGCACTGCTAGGAGCGCTGCAGAATGAATTCAGTTGAACAGATTGGGACTCGCAGTGAGGGATGAGCACAATATAAAAAAGCTCAAGTCAGAGTTCCACAGTTACCGCCAGTAGATGCTGGGCGCTGCTTTCATGCCCCCTTTGTTTTCAAAACTGCTTGCATGTGGCTGGCTAGTATTAGCCAAAGCGTCTTTGCACATTTTAGGTTTTCCTGTGCCAAGCGCTAATGCTGATCTAGCACTCGCATAATTGCATGCATTCATAACAAAGAAGTGTGCTGACATGATTGCCGACAGTTTAAGTATGCTTGTATCTAAAACAATCAACCCTAAACACTGTTTGTTCCAAGATCAGTACAAATTTTACCTTTTCGCTTCTATAATCTTGTCTACTGTGAGAATTTTTTTCACCAATGTTCGCCACAGGCGCCGAATATAACTAAATTTCATTTATCAAGCTGTTTCAGCTTAAACAGCTAATTGGTGGCTGCAATAGTTGCCTACAGGTCACATGAGGCATGAAACAAACTGCAGTATAGTCGCTGCTTTTTTATTCCTTTTCACTCTCATGCCTGCGCCAAGCAGGATTTAGCATTCTGGTAAAAAACTAAAGTGACCAGTGGATGCACTATTAATGCTTGATGCATGCGGTCCTGGATTTATATGGTTCAGCGTACATTCCTTCATATCTAATACTTTTTTTAATTACTAACTAATCATGTGCACTAATACAAAGCTTGCTTGAAGTGAAAATGGCTAAGTTGCACTATTTTACAGTGACAAAACATATAATCATGATTTTTAATTGCACTGCAGGCGCATCGTGGAAAATGCTTTCGACATTCTGGCGGCTCTGTGGCGAATCCTGCTTGGGCCCATCAACCTACATCCCAAAAACGCTACCTTTGCTGTTCTGGCCTGCTGTGCCCATCACAACTTCATATCGACAACTCGAGATGCAGCCTATTGCCCGTCAGGCTATGACGATTGCGAAGATGATTATGGGAACGTTGTCCCAGGACAGTGGAGGAGAGAAGCTGCATCAAGTAGCCTACTTGACTTGGAGACTTGCTGCTGAGACGCGAAACCTTTTCGCCCACTACTTCTCCAACGAAGGTGCCGTTACTTGGCAGTGGGCTCATACTGGAATTCCACCACCTCAGAATCAATAGTGTATCAGGGGTGGAAGTGCCCCTTCATATGCTCCATTCTGCTCCAAGACACAATATTGCTCCAAAACTGTTCCAAACCGGCTGCCTCAAATGTGCTGTCATCAAATTTAGCAGAACACAGATTTTTGCTGCACTCTGTGCTATTGATGGTATTATCTCCAGAAATGTGAATCGATGAAATTTGTTTTCTTCGCCATCTGTGAACACTATTTTCTCGTCAAGGTGTAGTTTTCCAACCCAGTTGCGGCCTAAAGGAGTAGGAAGGTCTTCGTCCATATCAATGCCTTCAGCATTAAAGCAGCACAAAAACTGGTGAGCATATGTGCCTAGTCACAGGGATAAGCGGGCCACGCCCTGGCAAGCGTGCTGTGTTTTGGACACTATTCCACAGATGAAGCCGAGCCATTAGCTATTACAAGGGAGTGTCGAAGGCTGCTGCTTTTCGATTATATCACTTTGTGTTTGTCAGGAATACGCAGCACATCTGTCATAAGTTGATCATATAAGAAAGGTTAACTGAGATATCCCCCTAGATAGGAGATGTCCAACCACAATCCACTAGCTGGAAATATAAGCCTTATATGTCTGAACCATGCTGAGAAGGGCAGCTCACCGCATTTCGTGGGAATATTCAGCACTTCCCTTGTGCCCAGATTCCTCATACTGAGGTTCACAGTTGGTGTTAAATCGCAATAAATGATGAGGGTTTAAATATTTGTTGCAGTGCCGTGTTCCTTTTATTGCTTCATTTTGTGAAAATACTTGTGTTGCAATATCAGCCAATTGTTGATGCTTGTGATCCAAAATGAACATCTGACATTCGAATGTTCTTAGTGGAAACGCATATGCTCAGAAGAGTGAAGGCGAAGGTAGATACCCCTATGAAAGAGCTTGAAGAGAAGCACGAGTCAGTTTTAAGGTTGGACTCTCTTCACAAAGAAATCAGTTCTTTCAAACAAGCAAATTCATTTTCAAAGGTGCATTTCTAATTTCAGTAAAGATTACGCTGTGAATAGCGAATACATCCGTTATACTGTTCCTTATCATTGCCTGGTATCTTTCCCACCTCTTCAGTGGTCAGGGAGTTTTGGCAAATGTTCAGGAATAACATGCTACACAGCCTGGTTTAGCAGTCCACTGAACAGGCCACTGAATACATTGATTCGCTTTCAAAAGTATATTTAGCTATAAATTGAAGCAAGTCTAGCTCCATTGCATGCTTCACATGTTTTGGGCATGCTCGAAGCTCGTGTGCGGCGAGATGCCCATACATTGCTGCTTCGTCCCGTTCTTCTGTTATCATAGCATCTACTTTGTCCATATCTTCTTGCCAACTCGCTTTTTCTTTGTGTTTCCTTTTTTGGGGGACAGGTCGAGGGCTTTGTGGGGTTGACATCCTGCTGGACTGTGTCAGGCCATTTGATGCGAGTGGCTCTGGGCTCGGGCTCCCCCTTGCCTGCATTCCGCAGATCTCGTCTTGCGACTGTTCATCTGTGTACAGACAAAACAGGATTTCAAAGTTGAAGCACTATAAAAGATTTAGCATAATTATACAAACAAGAAACAAAATGACTAGCAGGAACGTGCCATGCTGCTTCTTCATAAAAGCAAGCATGTATTCCAGAATTGAGCCTCACATAGGCCATTATGGTTTTCAGCATCATGTTGACTGCAACATGAGTAATAACAGCTTTTTTTTAATACCAGCATGATACTTGTAAAAAGCAAAGCCACACTTTCGATCTTTGAGAGGCTTCACTGTCAGCACTTTCTACTCCATGTGTGGGCTCTTGCAAACACAACCACATTTTTGAGTAATTAGTGGCATAACTCAAATGTAAATTCATACCTTCTGCCTCACTGTATATTGAGTGAAGCAGCGATTCTGCTGTGTACTGATTGTGCAGTGGTTCAATGTCTTGTATGTCCTGAATACATTGGCTCTGCCCATGGCTGTTTGAGATGGTGCTGAAAATAAAAATAGAACATCACATGAGCCTCAATGCCACAAACTTCTTTAAATTTCACAATTGCACAAATTCTTACTGATATGATAATGCTTGGTTGAAAGAAAAATACTTTGCCCGTCAGCAGTGGGTCTTTCGCCAAACAACCCGTCTTCTTACATTGCTTGGACGCAGGGGCCTCATCATCATTCCCTCTTAGACTTTATTAGAACTGCCAACTTTTTTCTTTCATTTAATACCTTTTTATTTTATTTTTACATATTCCTTCATACCCGGAGGCAATCAACAACATTCTTTTAAAAAAAGACGTAAATAATGCAAACAGCTGCAATCATGCATGTTAATTTTTTTTGCGCACAAAATGATACACAACCCATTCCAGTATGCAACCTGTAGAATATATATGTATATATCTTTTTTAGCTGCTTATATGTCATCTGATCTTGCTTGCCAAGCACTTTGCTTCCCAGCCTCCTTATGTATGTAGCACCCTTTATTGTGCTTATTTTGGAAATAAATTGCTTTAAACTAGTAACCATCAAGCAATGGCCATACCTGCCAATGTCCACCTGATCTTTAAGGAACATCATCAGGTGGAAGTACGGCCACCGCACTTGCACAGCATCGGCGGCTCCTGGACCACTTGGTGCGCCATCCTTCCATGCGCGATGTTTCTTTATGACAGTATCGCGCAGGCTTTTCCACCGCGCAATTATATTAACGCCTGCAAATAGAGTTTCACAGATTAATCTTTGTTCACTACTATACATTCACACCAATTAAATATGTTACGGTGAATATTTTAGGCATCAAAAACAGCACGCCATTAATTAGCCTTGGCTTGTCACGGTATGGTTGCTGGAAGGCTTGAGAAATTTTGACCACGTAGGAATTAAACGTGCACTGACAACGCACAGTATACAGGCCCCTATTGCGTTTTACCTCGATTGAAATACGGCTGCCGCGATCTCATTCGCGTCCGCGAGGAGCAGCAACAAACCATTGAGGGATCGCGGCGAGGTTAAAATAAGTATTGACGTTATCTTGAAATGCACGTAACACACCACGTTGATGACACAAGGCTGGTCGCCCTTGTGGCTAGCTACACGCTTTCAAAATATAGTGAGCCAACTAGCCCAATGCTCGTAACCATGCATCTACCCATGAACAAATTCATGCAGATCGACAACCTCATTGCATATGCATGTAACAAGAACTCATATATCTCTCAGAGAGGCAAGCGTAATAAAAGAGCGTATGTCGCGTCATTTCACTTCGGGGAACACTCACGGAACGATCGGCTCGAAGACTGGCTCTGCCGCGCATACTAGTAGTGCGGCAGCGGAACAGAGGCTCTTTGACCACGGCGGGATACATTCCTAAGAAGAACAGGCATGCAGACCGTTAAAAGGCGCAGAAAACGACTGCCCTGCACTGTGCTAGAAATACTTATAGCGTGCAAACATACCTGAGTCGCATCCAATTTCCGTGACAACTTCGGCCCATGCCGCCGCTTTCTTCCTGTGGTCTTTGTAGTCCTTGCGGGAGCTATCCCATAATATGAGGTGCTTTTGCACCGTGCATATAAGTTTATCATTGAACTTTACTCGCGAGGCTTTGGTCGCTATTCCTCTATGCGGGTAGAGCGCGCGCGAGGAAAGATGTGAGGGTTTGCGCAAAAGGGAACGAAAAGACGGAAGTAAGTTGAATTTGGCCACTTCTGGTAGCGTCAGACGCGCGCGTCGCGCGTCAAATATCTGGCAGGTCCAGATCGGAGGCAGCGGGCGTTTTTTTTTGACGCGGGGCGTTGAGTGTGCGCGCCGTCGGGCGTAAAACGCCGGTTTGATGCGGCAAAAACGCTCCATGTATTCCGGTCTTTATGAATACGGGTGTTAGGGTGCCTCCCGACGCTCCCAAGGCGGGAGGACTTGATTTGGCATGGCTCTCCGTCACCGCGGGCCAGTGCCGGTAGCTATGCGCGATGAGCCACCGGCGTGCAACCTGTCCCGTCCAGTTGTGCATCCACACCTCTCTAACCCTCCTTCAATCAGGGTCGCGCGCTTAAAACTCAAGCGGTCATAACTGCGCAGCGAATTCGTGCGAAATGTTTGCCTTCCGGAGCTGCGCAGCGGCCCCGTTTTGGAATGGTGTGGCTGGGTTAGGCGTTTTATTGAGATCTGGAGATAAGTGCTCTCCTTTGCAATGCACCTTACTAGTGAATAAACACTTATTCTCTTCTTTCTTTCGGAGCGAGAACACAGGTGCGCAGTGAATTATGGCTGTGCCTTAGCTTGCTCTGGTCTGAACCCGTTGTATGTGGGGGAATTTCCGCCAATAACAGCACCACTTAAAAGTAATCCCCACAAACATTCATACTGTAGAACAAATGGAGGCACTTCTGAAAGTCATTTAGCTTCAGAAAAGCCCATCATTTTTTTGTCGCGGCATGTTAGTTGAATAACACAGGCCTAGTGCAAGTGCCTGCTTTATGTAAGGTCACACTCGTTAACTCTGGAAGCAAGAAGCAATAATAGGTATTTTGTTAGGCAGTAGCTTGATAAAAAATAGGATGCTTTCTCTCTTGTAGTGGACATGTCTTTGGCTTGGAAGGTAGCACCGGCTGTTCACCACTGTAATGAAGTACGTGCACTATCTCTGCAGTTTATATTGATCTCTCTTTTGAAACTACTCTAAGACGTTTTCTTTTGTATAGAACGTTGTTCACAGATATTAATCGTGGACACCGCCGACGAGGAGGCCACGTGAAAGCGAAGCTAGTGAAAACATTGAAAAACCAATAGTTACAAAGACTTCACGCCTATGAACTGTTGTTGGAATGGATAAGCAATTACACATGTCGCCTTACCAGAGTATTCCAGTGCTTTTCAGTGTGGAGTTAATAACAAACAGCGGTGACACTGATGGCTGCCGCTAAAACCAAAAGAACACACAATTGAAGATAAGAAAACGGGTAGACTTATTTATTTGTGCATACTGCCGTCTCAATCAGACAAAGCAGGTGAGTGGTTCGCTGTGAACAATCAATTTCAATACCGCTGGTGCATATGTTTTTGTGCTAGACATAGACAAAAATAGAGGAAAAGCAGAAAAAAAAACAAGAATTCGTTTACGTGCTGAAAAAGAAATGGCCTTCATACGATCAGAACAAAGTGCTATCATACTGTAAAAGACAACCATTAAAAAGAAGCAAGAACAATGTTGAAGATTTCTGTGCAAAATATATGAACAGTGCCCGCCTAAGACTATTATCAGGGAAAGCTTTCGAGGTCAGTATATGCAACTAAATAACTGTACGAGGAAAGAAAGGATATTTTAACAAGTTGAAAAAGAACTAGTAGAGAAACTTAAGACTGCTTACGTGTAGGAATGTGAAAGCATCACATTTTGTATGGCGTGAAGAGGGGTTTATTGGGGGTTGTTCGGAGGACTGGAGACGGCGACCGGTGACGCAATACGATCGTAGAGCGAAGCACTATCTCGTCCGAATAAGACAGCCCGAGCTTTTAGTGCGCGCGCTAGCTGATCGGCCAGGAACCCAGCAGTCTTAATCGTTGTTTGTGTCGGCGCTCTACCGTCTTGTTCCTTAAAATTGCCCTGACGGGAAGAGGGAGCGATACTGGCGACTTTAGGCGAGGGAACTACATGGGGATCGTAGTATCGCTTAAGTTGATTGACGTCAACAACTTCTCGCCCGCGGCGACGGTGGTCTGAAGAAGGCGTTGCCGGCTCCACGACGTTGTTAACTGGAGATGTACACTCTATAGATGATAATGGCCATCATACTTTGCAGAGAATTTCGACTCTGCCGGAACAGAGCCAAACGAGGGGTTGGTAGGAAAGTCAGAAGCGGGCTTGCCGTGATCGCTCTTATGTCGCGAAGACCTTGAATGTCCGACGTGAATGAGCGAGCCAGCTGACGGCACAGCTCAGCATTACGGGCAACAGCAGAAAGAGAAGTGTACTCTGAACTGTCGAGGTGGTAAGGAAGTATCGTGTTCAGTAGACAGGAAGGCTCAAGACCGTATAGGAGAAAGAATGGGGAAAATCCAGGCGTTGCCTGAGACGCTGTGTTATAGGCATAGGTGACGTACGGAAGCACCTGATCCCAATTAGACGCATCAGAAGAAACGTACATGGCGAGCATGTCAGCAAGAGTTCGGTTAAACCTTCCCGTGAGGCCGTTGGTTTGAGGATGGTAAGCTGTGGTGGTTCGATGTATATTGTTTGGCAAGGTTCCAACAGCTTGTGGACCACTTGTGATAGGAAGACGCGGCTGCGGTCACTGAGAAGTTCACGAGGAGACCCGTGACGTAAAACGAAATGACGCAGGATGAAGGAGGCGACGTCACAAGCACTAGCCGTAGGCAAGGCTGCAGTCTCCGCGTAGCGAGTGCGGTTATCCACGGCGGCTATTATCCAGCGGTTGCCTGATGTCGATGATGGAAGGGAGCCATAGAGGTCGATGCCGACACGATCGAAGGGTCATGCTGGACAAGGAAATGGCTGTAATAGGCCGGCGGAGGGGCGCGGAGACGACTTCCGCTGTTGCCAAGCAGCACAGGAGCGAATATAGCGGCGGAAAAAGTTGTACATCCCCCGCCAGTAGTACCGCTGGCGGAGACGCTCGTATGTCTTCAACAAGCCAGCATGTGCGCTTTGCGGGTCGGCATGGCGATGGGCACAAATTTCTGCGCAAAGAAGGCGAGGAATGACCAAGAGCCTTTTGCGACCATCCGGGCGAAAACTTTTGCGATACAGCTGACCACCCCGGATTGTAGAACGGGAAGCTTGGTGACGAAGGACTCACGGGAATGAAAACGTTGAGGACGCGGTGAAGAAGTCTAGAAGCGAAGATATCCAGGGATTCCGGCATTGCTTAAAAGGCAGGTGGTCGAAAGTAGGGGCTGCAATGGAGGGTTCCGATATTGAGTTCCAGGGTGCAGGAGAAGGCAGCGGCGAGCGCGACAAGGCGCCAATGTCGGAGTGTTTGCCTCCCGATCGATAAATTACGTCAGTCTTGAAGGTGAAGAGCACAACGGCCGAGGCGTCCAGAATGGTCTTTCAGGGAAGCCAACCAGCAGAGGGCATGGTAGTCGATGATGACGTTGAAGCGGCGGAAATTTAAGTAGAGGTGAAACTTTGTTAAGGTCTATACGATTGCAACACACTGCATTATTCCTGCTCAGACAACCAATCGGGCCTAGAACACGTGACCTGTGTCACAACACTACATATGCGGAAAAGCTGTATTTGCGGTGAGCGAGGACAGCACAGAGGCCGATGCCGCTGGCGTCAGTGTGCACTTCTGTAGGAGCGCATGGGTCGCAATGGCGGAGAATTGGCGTTGAAGTTAGTAGACGTCGGAGCGTAGTGAAAGCATCGTCGCAGATTGGGGTCCAGGTAGACAAGTCGGCGGCACCATTCAGCATTTTTGTAAGCGGTGCAATTATGGTAAAAAAATTGCGGACAAAACGCCAAAAATGTGAGCATAAGCCGACGAAGCTGCGCAGCTCTTTAACAGAAGTCGGTTTCGGGAATTCAGTGGCCTCACGTAGTTTGTCCGGATCGGGCAGGACGCCATCCTTGGACCCGACATGACCCAGTATTGTCAGCTTGCGGGCGCCAAAAAGATATTTCTTCAGGTTAAGTTGGAGACCAGCGCCAGTGAGACAGCTCAGGATTTGGTGCAAGCGCACGAGGTGCTTCGGAAAATCGGGAGAGAAAGCGACGATATCATCCAAATAACAAAGACAAATGTTCGACTTTAGGCCGCGTAAGATGTTGTCCATCATTTGCTCAAACGTAGCAGGCGCGTTGCAAAGACCAAACGGCATCACAGTGAACTCATGTAGTCCATAAGGGGTAACAAAGGCTGTCTTGGGTCAGTCAGACTCACCCATAGGAACTTGCCAATAGCCAGAGCGCAGGTCCAGGGACGAAAAGAACTCGGCTCCTTGTAAACAATTGATGGCGTCGTCAATACGGGGTAGTAGGTATACGTCTTTACGAGTAATTTTGTTAAGATGACGGTAGTCAGCACAAAATCTTATGGAGCCATCCTCATTTTTCACAAGTACCACAAGAGACGACCACGGACTATACGAAGGCTGAATTACATCACATTGTAGCATATCGTCGACCTGCTCAGCAATAACACGGCGCTCCGTTGGCGAAGCACTGTAAGGGCTCTGGCAAGAGGGGCACGACTGCCGGTGTCAATGTGGTGAATAACCTCGGTCGCACGGCCCAAAGGATTATGTCTGAACGGCAAACGAAGAACGGAACTGGTTGAGAGCAAACAGTTGCTCGCGGTGCGTCGGGTCGAGGTCACTGGCCACAGATGATTGAAAAAGTTCCCAACTCGGTATATCTTAAGAAGCAGTAATCGGCGTGAGGGAGGCTACGTGGGCGCTTTGTGGTAAATACTCATCAAGATCAAACGGCGAGATGAGGTCAGCAACTTCAATATGGCCAAGGCATTCGTCACGAAGTAGCGGAACCACAGCGGTTGAGGCATTCGCAACAACAATGTCAGCGATACCGCGGTTAATATCGATGATAGTAAAGGAAATAAGGAGGTGACGGCGAGAAGCGGACATGAGAGAAGGCGCAAAAAGAACAGTCGCGTCTAAAGAAAAGGGTATACGCACACGGGAACAATCACAGCATAGTTGGGCAGAATGTCGGTGTCGTCGGCGACAACACATTTGGCGCAAGAAAAAGACTGCGCATCGTCAAGAACCGCATCACAGAGCGCAGAGAAGGCCACGTGGGCGCGGGCGCAGTCAATAACAGCATTGTGGCGGGAAAGGAAATCCCAGCCAAGAATTAAGTCATGCGAGCATGACGCAAACACTAAAAACTCGGCGATGTATAAGACATCCGCGATAACGACACGCGCTGTGCAAGCAGCCGACGGACGAATGGAATCGGCGCTGGCGGTGCGAAGAGAGAGTCTAGAAGGCGGGGTGGTGACTTTATGAAGCGAGCGGAAAAAATTTCGCTAATGACGGAGAGAGTGGCCTCTGTATCGACGACTGCAAGTGCACGAACACCGTAAATAAAAACTTCGAGAACATTCGGCGGAGACAGACGAGGACTTGTGGTAGGCGAAATGTGCGCAGTTCGTGCCCCAAGAAGTGCGGCTGCAAGTTTTCCGAGTCATGTGTCACGCTGCGATACCGCATTGGCGACAAGGACCGACGGCGAGGGGACGGCGAGTGGTGCAATGGAATGTGCTGGCGGCCGGACGAGTGTGCGGCTGCCCTGGAGATGTCACCCAAGGTAGGCGCAAGGTGTCATACTGATAATTGCAGTCAGCCATAGTGCGTGCAGGGGCAGAACGGAGAGTACGATGGCACAGGCGGGCGACGTGGCCTGGAATACCGCAGGCATAGCAGATAGACCGATTGTCATTCGTGCGCCAAGCATTGTAGGGAGGCGTCGTTGATCGGAACTGTGGAGCGACAGACGGCGGCGCATAGTCCACACGTACGCAAAGGACTGTGGCGGCGGAGGGCGGGCGGTAACTTCTGCATACGTAGAAGGCATCTGTACTAGCACAGGTAGAGGCGGCATGACAACAGGGGAGGTGTAACTCAATGGTGCTGCAAGAGGGGTGGGCTGCAGTGGAACAGGGTCGACATGAGGTGTCACATGCGCTGGCTGGCCAAAACTGGGAAGTGCATCGGCGACCTCCTGCGTGAAGGTTTGTCGGATCGTAGGGGTAAGCAGCTGGGCTGTAGACGACGGGCGTGGGCTAGACAAAAGCCCAAGCTGTAGGGAGACCTCATCTCGAACTAAATCTTTGATGTGAACCAAACGGTCGCTGCTCACAGCCAGGCCAGATATGGACGAAGCAGGTGCGGGAGGGTGACGGGTGCAGAGGCGTTGCTTGAGCAACTTGTCGAACCTTTGACAAAGGTTGTATACTGAGGCCACCGTGGTGCGGCTCTTTGCCCACAGCATGTGAAATGCATCGACATCAATGCCCTTTATTATGTTCTTTATCTTGGCAGCCTCATTCATAGAAGGGTCGACACGCTTGCTAAATCCATGACATCTTCAATGTAGCTTGTGAAAGTTTCACCTTCATGCTGAAGCCGTACGCGCAAGGCTTCTTCAGCGCGTAGTTTCCGCACTGTGGGACGATCGAAAACTTTCGTGAACTTTGCCTTGAAGGTAGCCCAAGTTTGTATGTCGGCCTCATGATTTCGATACCATATGTTAGCAACATCACTCAGGTAGAAGATGATGTTGTTGATCTTCATGAGGTCCTCTCAGTTGATATGACGACTCAACCGCTCGTACGAGGCCAACCAATCTTAAACATCCTGGTTAACCTGCCCGCTGAAAACTGCGGGGTCTCACTGCCGAATGGCACCAGAGCATGAGATGGACTGCGAAGGGGCTTGCACTGGCTGTTGATCTGCCTCGTTTGCCGCCATAGGTCGCGTACGGGTGTGGAGCTCCACGGTGATCGTGTAAGAGTCGCACCCACGACCTCCACCAAATGCAGAAGGGTTTATTGGAGATTTTGTTTGGAGGACTGGTGACGGCGACCGTTGACGCAAGACGATCGTAGAGCGAAGCACAATCTCGTCCGAACAAGGCAGCCCAAGCTTTCAGTGAGCGCGCCAACTGATCGGCCAGGAACCCAGCAGTCTTCATCGTTGTCTGTGTCGGCGCTGTGTCATCTTCTTCCTTACAGGCGCACTTTCCCTGCAAATGGTGGTAAAGTGATTAACGTTCTTTTTTATAATGTGTTTGAATGTGTGCTGCACACCAGGCCGGCGGTATTCGGAGCATGTCGCCACAAAGCGAGGAGAGTTTCTGAGTTTGGACGGCCTGCATGGTAGCAAGGCGTAGTCGAAGTGCATCTGAAGTTTTCTCTATGAAATCTCTTTTACGCGTTGAAGACCTGACATTACCACTGTATAGGCATCCCCACCCCGCTCTCAAGTTCAATTTGCTTATTATTACTGTAAAATAAGTGATCATCCCAAGCACATTCTACCAAGTCGTAACTACCACAACACATTGACAGGGGCCCCTCTAGCACTCTTGACCTGACTTTGAAATGCAGGGGCAGTTTCCTCTCTGAATGGCGTGCGGAGTGCCTGGTTTCGAACCAAAATGCATTAAAATTTTTTTAATTGCTTTTGCTTTCCGGCCGTTCCACTCGTCGCCATTTATATAAATATACATGAAATATGGACAGCGCCAACTACAGCCACAAAACCAGAGTTTTCTTTCGCACATCGGGGCTAGCAAGGCGTTCAAAAAAAAAAAAAACATTTTGCTCAACCTGCGTAGGCTGTGACAGCCACTGTTATTTTTATGAGCTTACAAAAAACTGATAGAGAACGTAAACACCAGGAACCTGGCTGGAATGCCTGAGACAAAGTGTACAGTCGTGAGTAAAACTTGTATACAACATTCAGCCAGTTGCGGAGCACGAGAAACCTGCATCCTAACTTTATATAGCAACAGCTATCTCCCAGGCAGCACACCAACATCGCACCAACCCCGGCTCAACATAGACAAAAATTTGCACCAACATTGGCGTAACACTGGTTTTTTGAGAAATTACATTTTTATATGTTGGTCTGACTTATATGCCAACATTACACCTGTGTTGGCACTGCCGACCTAGGCGATAAGCTGGCCATGCCGCTAGTGTCACATATTTTTATTCATTGGCATGTCACGAGTAATCATTGGCACATGTGACATTGGCACTAGGCCGGTCTTGCCGCTAGTATCTCATATTGGCATTTATTGGCATGTAACGAGTATTCACTGGCACACGTGGCACTGGCACTGCCACTGTTAAGCCACCTTTAGCCATGCAGTTATTTCATCCTTGCCCTTTACTTACTGCTGCCATTTGCTTAACTGTCAGCCTGACAATTGTGGTTTTCTTATGCAGTCATATCCCAATACCATCTTGCATGCCATCTCCCTAAGGAGCCATAAAAACCATGCAATTAAATTGGGCAAGCAAAACATTTCCCGAAAAAATTTTATTCAGAGCTCATATACATGTACATGCCACAAGGACCACAGAGGGCCAAAATACAGTGCAGGAGGCATTGGGTACAGGGTTAATATGGGAGGGGCTGGTAGGTGAAATTGGGAACAGGGCACTGAGCAGCACATGGCCAGGTAGTGCAGGGATAGGTGATGGGGTGCATTGTACATTTGGTCATGATGGAAGGGGCTGGGCATGGGGAGCAGGGTTGATGCCCTATAGCCTTGTAGCTCGAAAGGTGTTGCAGGAATAGGAGGCTGAGCATGGGTGCATTCCAGGGCAGTGTCCATCATGGATGGAAAATGGCAGTGGACTGTGTTGAGCATAGTAGCTGGCAGTGAAGGGTCGATGGATCAAGTGATGAGGTCGAGGGGCCTGGGGAAGCGCATGGCCCAGGCAGTAAGCTGGACACCCCGCAGGAAGCAGAAACGTCCAGGAACAGTTTGTTGAGGGGATTGGCCTGTAGGTATTACAAATGACATCTGCACATAAAACAAGCATATATCACCATAAGATCCAAACTCAGCTTCTCAACACTTATCCATACACATATTTGGAGTCTGGGTGCCCTATACAATTCAGTACAAAATACAGTAGAACCCCGCTATAGTAAACTCGGATATAGTAAAGTCAAACTGAAGTCCCAGTTCATCTTCCATAGACAACTGTACATTTTTGCTACTTTATAGTAAAGACGTTTCTGGTAAAAGTCGGTTAAAGTGCTTCTGGCCGCGGCGACGACTCCCACGATATCATATCGCCACCCGCGCACTACCTAGAATCGCGAGGGCAAGACGTTTTGTATTTGAAAACAGAAAAATATCCCCAAGTGTTCGTTTAAGTGGCTTAACCATTATGGTCAGCAGCAATCAGAAGAAGCCTACTTTACAAAAGCCTTGGAGCCGTGAGGGAAAGCGCGCAGCGCGTAGGAAAAAAAAGTAAAGCCATCTACAAACATAGCAAGGAGGCGGCGTGGTCCATTCAGAAAGTAAAGGAGAAAAAAAGTGCAACAAGAAATAGGGAAGGGGAAGAAATGGGTGCACATTCACTGTAATGCGCAGCACAAAGCATGAGGCAGCGGAGGCAGAAAGTGGAGGTGCAGCGAGTACGGTCTTACAGCACTTCAGTGCGACGCACATTTATCCTTTTAAGACAGAAAGAGTAAAAAGGGACACCAGGTTCATGCAAGGTTTTGGTTTTCACATGAAATCGAACTTGGTTGCATTTGTAATCACGTTGTCCTCATGCGTAAGAGGTACTTCCACAAGATGTAAAGAAATTTTATAATGATAAAATTGCACAAAGAGATGATAAAAGCGAGATGGAAGGTATTTCAGATTTTGTTTTCATTAAGCAACAGGACGTGTTCATTAGGTGCCTATTTAACTACTATACAGCATTTTCAGGGCCATGTCATCACCGACCACTGATATAGTAAAACCCCTGATATAGTAAATATCATTGCTGGCCCCAGTGGCATTACTATAAAATGGGTTCTACTGTATATATTGAAGGCCTATTGCCACACATTCTTCTTTTAGAGCGTTTTGCGACAGGTCTCTGGGCCTGCAAGGACATGCAGCCTCTTATGACGTGGGGATGATAAAAATACATGCAAAATAATATGCATCCCACATACAAAAGAAAGATATTTGGAAGAAAAACCTGCTTTCGGCAAACCAATAACTTTAGGTGGATGCTTAGTGTTTATATAAAATTACAGTTCCTGAAAATATGACGGTTTAGGCGCGAGAACTTGTCAGTTTTTAAAAACACCTTAAAAATCCTTCAAAACAATATGGATTACTAAGCATGCATAACCGGATGATATTAAAGAACACATTAAAATATTTTTCTGCAGTACACCAGTTACAGGCATAAATACATTACTGCGTCCAGAATAGAAAAATACTGCCCTGCCAGAATCAATCTTCAATCTGCGTGCTTCAATCAGCTAACTGAGGGAAATGTGTACATTGCAGATATTCTCAAGGCTGTGTATGTATATTATATTCTCAAGATCAGTGATGAACGAAACAAACACAAGAACCATACCATTTCAAGTTCCAGCTCTTTAGTTTTCACAGATTGTATGGAATGCTGCATTATACTATAAACAATTGCATTACTTGTAATGCACCAAGCAATAATTTTCAAACTGTGCTGCTTGTTCAGCTAAAATTATTATAGTCAGCCTTCAATGAGCAAATAAGCAAGTACTAGAAATTTACTTTGCATAGGCAGGAAAATATGTTAGATCCCAGTACAATATTATACTTCCTTAACAGCCAGCAGCCTACCAGGTATACATTTTCCCTCATCACAGCTAATCATATGGCCATACCATCGGCAACCTTCCATGAACAAAATTATTTTCAGTTAGGCATACATGGGTCATTCCATACTAGGTGTGGTGCTCGGGCATCTCTGATTTCTTCAAACCAATTCATTGTAGTTGTTGGTATAGAGAACAGTAATCTGCCTGAATATACATCATCAAATATGGTGAGGCAACCAAAAAGAGAATAAAATAATATGCAGGCGAAATATTATTCTCATTCCTTAAGCACATCTTAAAATACAATGCTTGATGTGACTATGGGATCACAAAAAAGATACATATAGCATGACAGCGATTTTTCATTTTCACCCAATCACAAGTACCTTGAAACACCAGTTTAATCCTGAGTTGAGCGAAAACGTTGTTTCGCACACATTTTACATTTCATTATCTATAAAATGTTGCTATTTTGTGATGTGAATGCATTTCAAAATCAAAATTTCTTAACAGCCTCACAAATGATTTTTTTTTTCTAAAATGACAATAATTTGTACTAAAATTAAAAATAAGATTGCGTCTTGTTTGCAGCCCAAAACAGCACATATGCAAAAAAGCACTAATATCACTCAATTTTAATGTGCAATGCATGAACTGAGAGTTCACCTAAAATCAAGCACAATAGCCCTGTATACATGAACTCGACAGCCCCGGGTCGAATCAGCGTTGAGTAAGCAAGGTCACCATTACTCGACCCGGTTGATGTCTACATGAACTCGCTTTCTAGTAAGTATCGCAGCGGAGCGTAGCGTCGAGATTCGAAGTTACTGTGCAAGTTTCTTACTCGTACTTGATCCCATTGCCTTTTACTATCGAGAGCTTTTGATCATTTTTTACCGTTGATGAGCGCCAAAAAACATTCAATTTCAGTCACGCTCCTCGCCGCTCCAGACGCTTTTTCATATCCCAGAGTTCCCCATAACTCGACTCCCTCACTCGACAGCGTTTACATGCCTTTAGATAACCGGGCCAAGCGAGTGAAACTACCCCCTGCAAGCGAGTTAGCGCGACCAGCTCCGCCGCCTATTTTACTCGACCCGACTGTGTATACATGAACCCCACAGATGATATTTTACTCGACAAGCTTACTCGACCCAATTCTGTCGAGGTCATGTATACAGGGGCGAAACGCACGTGTAACAAGTTACAATGCTGCTACGAATCCAATATATTGTCTTTTGGCTCATCCAGTTTTCTAAAAAAATATCTTGTCTGACAAGGAGAATATTTCGAGTTAAGAAGCTAAGCAACACAAGATCCATATGCGTGACGCATGACTCCTCAATGCACTTACGGTTGCAATTTGCTTGGTCATGTGGCAGCTCACTAAATCATCTGACCAGACATGAGAATCAAAAAAGAAAAAAGTCGGCGGGTCATTTCTGCTTTTATTAAGACATACAAAAGCCGTCTGGCATGGTGTTTGTTGTTGGTATAGCATTCAGAGACTGCGGGAGTTCGACAAGGTTTTATACGTCTTATTTCATTTGGCAGTAGCAAGTGGATGCAGAAAAAGGAATATGAATAGGGAGGGCTGAGAACGACCCGAAATGAACCTAATGGACCAGCGATGCACACTGCGTATCTTAAATGGCATCACTGGTCACATCAAACACAGAAAATTGTCCTAGAGTATGCAAATTTGAAGCCCAGGAGGTGGGTTGGTTGTGGGCAGGTATTTGGAAATGGGCAGTCCCCCTGAGAGGTGGGTGGCAAGATCCCTGCCACCCATTATGGGGAAAGCCCTTGCAAGCATCCAGGCAAAGCTGCACATATATAAGAGCAATAAAAGCACAAGCAGTGCACTCCTGAATGAGCAGCTGCACAAATAATTTGCTTTTGTCTTGCAGCCCACATCTCCTGCACTGTAAGCAAGTCTGCTCTGTTTTCCGAATTCAGAAGCATATGCAAAAACAAACAGAATGTTCTCTAAAATTTACAAAATTTGAACTAGTACTTCATGATGATCTCCTTTCTGCAAATGTCTTGCTCTAGGGTGACATAATAAGTTCATTGCAGCTGCGAATAAAGTGAGTTTGGAGCTAATGGCGATTCTCAATGGCTTGGGGAGAGAACTATATATAATTGTCGTTTTGAGCAAAGTAAACAGCCTGGTTTAGGTCAAAGTAATATTACATCTACATGGCTGAAGCCGGTGTAAGCAACCAGCAATGTACTAGCAATCAGTAACTGTATATCTGTATGAACAAATACATATAGTGCAGGCAGCAGTATTGAAGGGAGAGTGGGATGCAAATAACCTGAGCAATACTGAATGGCTGTTTTCTCTGCAACCTCATTACATGCTTCCTGCGGATGCTTGTAAGGCAAACATAATCAAGTACGCTAAATATTTTATCGCTTAAAGTGCCTGCACCTCCCAAGTGTTACGCAAATGACAACTACTTCGTCATTTCAATAAGCTACGTCTGTTATTGTGCTATTACACCACTGGTTCACTCAATCTTGCCTCAACTTGAAAAAGTCACACACTGTTGAAATAAAGCAGCGAAATATAGCACCAGCTATTAAAGCACTGCCAAGGACACGAAGGATGTTATTTTCTGCATACTGTGGGCAAGACTCTTGAACAAGTAATTCTAGAGATAAAAAGCCAGGAAAAGTAATATAGCACGCAATCATATAGCAAGAAGGCAGCAGAGCATTTAAAGCCAATATATGATTGCAAAACAAAGGCTACATGTCAGAGCTACCGTGACAATGTTTCTTTACACACAGCATGTTTCATGGCAAGGCTCCCGCAGTTGTTGACAGGTTGTGCGGCACCAAAATGTTGATGTCTCCCTCACATTCAGGCAGCATCCCTTTGATGGCGGACGATTGCTGGTGCAAAAGCAGTTCGATGATACAAGTGGAGCAGCTGGACTGCGGGCGTTATAGAGCAAAGAGCCCTAAATGCAAGGAAAGAAAGTCTCAATTAAATCAATGCCTCTAAAACATAACAGTATACCACGGCTCTTCTCTGTTTAGTTCCCCTATAATTGCCATTGAAGCCCTCTCAAAAAATGGACTACTCGCAACTCTATGTTACACATGGAATAAACATAGCTGTGCCAGGGCGGTGGGGCGATCAGTAAGCATAACGACCGGAAAATGGATACTGATGTTTCATGCAGTCTTGACGCTGGAGCAAAGTGTCACGGGCAGGCACGGCGCCAAACGTGCCCCTCACACCGACGCGACTAGAGGTGTGCACGGGCATAAATTCTGAGCCCGACCCGGCCTCGTGCTACAAACCCGAGCCCGGCCTGGCACTGAAATTGCCTGAGCCCACCCGGCGCACACACTTAAGGCTCCGGCCCTGCTCGACATGCTATAATAGACCAGTTGCAAAACCTTCAAGCCAGCTTCCCTGTGAGGCAGGAATTCATGCACAGTGGCGAGAGAACCTGATTCAGGGATAATAGTTATGTGCAGTGCATGCATCTACTACAGTCGACGCTGCTTTGGACGCAGTTCCCATCGCATAGGCCATTGTCAGAGAAATGTTTTAGGACATTCTTAACGCGGGAATAAAGGGGGAGCACTGTCACTATGGGGGTGAAGAAAGAAAATTTAGAAAAGGGACAGTAACCGGAGAGGGTAATAGTGGGGCTACAATGCGCACGCGAAGATTGCTGCGACGAATGGGCGAGAGGTGCGGGAATTACTCCACCCGTCAGGCGATGTGCTAGCACTGTACCCAACTATTACCCCAAAGTCTATGCCGACATTGTGCAGGAATTTCTGCCGCACAAGGAAGCAGACTTGTAGGTTTTGCGACTGGTCTATTGCAGGTGAAGCAATGATACAGAAAGAAAAAAATAGACGACAGTCCCTGGCGATGCATTGCGCGACGACGACGCCAAAACCTGTCGCTGCCGCTGGTGCACATGGCACGGAGCGAAGGACCTCAGTCAGCGACAGAGATGAGTTTTCAGCTTTGCTTTGTTAGCGCTGCCTCTTCGTTTGGTAAAGGGGATTACAGTTACGGTATTTCCAGTTTCTTGCACTAAACAGCGTGAAGTACGATGAAACACTGATGAAATTTCTTGAAACACGTCGCGTCAAAAAAAAAAAAGGTCCCAGCGTAGCGGTGCACTACTACACTGCGATGCAGACATGATTGCAAGCAGGGACTTTCTCCTGCAAGTTTCGAATAACAATATCTAGCCACACTAGCTTTTTGTTTGCATTACTACCCTACCAAGCTTTTACTAAACCATCTCGATGCGCTCATATATGCACGGATCAGACGAAATGAGCGTCTGCAGGTTCTTCGCTCATACCGGACTAAGGAAACTAACTTCGCATGCAAAAAAAAAAAAACGAAGGTGAGTACCTCAAAGCCTTTTGCGATTGGCTGCCTCGCGAACTGGTGCCGGGTGACATGAGAAATTTTCTAAAAACCCAGAACCTGGGTGACAGCAACGAGCGGCAATGCTTTGGCAGTCCTCAGCCCGCCGCGCATCGTGCTGCCGCGCGACTCATGCGATTAGCGCTTTATCGCACCAGGGACGCCTCTGCGCCTTTGAAAAAGTTGCATGAGCTTGGAATCGGGGTGCCCGGCCCAGCCCAACCGACACGAGAAAATATGCTTTTGCCCGGACTTCGCCGACTCCACCCGAGGGGTTCCGAGGGATCTCGAGCGGCCGAGCCACTTGACGGCTCTACGCTGTGAATATCCGAAGTTGGAATTTAGGGCTATGATGCCACGTCGTTGTTTACTTTAGAAAATCAGTAACAACTCAGGAAAACAGTAACAGTTTAACTTGAAATAAGCTGCAAAATGATCGGAATCAAGTCGCGGACACTTGAGAACTACTTCTGAAAAGTGAACAACGTAATAAAGATGCTAAATGAAGACAAATATCACTAGTACATGGCTTGCGCAGCCTGCAGCAACAATGAAATGTAAGACAACGCTTGTGATTTAAAAAAATTTTACCTTGTGTTTTTCACCTGTTGCTTAATGCTCTTTATTTCTCCGTCCTTGTGACTTGCATACTTACTAGTTAGTTTCCTAGTCCTTTTCCTCCATTGTGAGTTAATGTTTTTTAAGAATAGATTTCTAATGTCGACTGTACCCCTGAGTTTAGGCCCAAAACCGCATTTCCAAAAGTAAGTCCGGGCACCATAATTTCTTTCCAAATACCCCTCAAAACCTCATACCTGTTGTATCCACACAATGCCCTATGCTTCATTATCCTGGCATTTCTTCGCCCTTTGACCTTAAGTGATTGCTCATGCTTTCCAATGTATGCCAATCCTTCGTTTACCCATACCCCCAGATATTTATATTCTGCTACTCTGGGTATTTCATGGCCTTGTATTTTAAGACCCTGATCAGTTGAGCCGTTGCAAATCATCAGACCCGACTAAAACTGAAGCCTAGTCCCCTTCGTCTTCGCAATACTTACCTAGAGTTTGCAATTCTTCCAGACTCAGCTAGCAGCACAATATCATCTGCATACATCAAACCGGTCGGCGCTGCTCTACCGCCTTTCCATCTAATCTATATGATAGGTTAAAACCTAGGTTACTGTCTTGTATCCTCCGTTCCAGGTTTATCATATAGCAGGGGTGATAGAGGACAACCTTGTCCTAATCCTTTGCATACTTTGACATCTTCCGTACTTCTTATCCCTTCCCATGTAATTTCTACCTTGTTATCCCGGTATATTTCCTGTAGGAACTCTATTATCGCATAACCCTAGTGAAAAGTGCCGTATCACGCCAAACGGGTTTGAACCGGTCCTATATTATCCCGTATAAATTTCATATCGGTGTGACCAGTCCTGTATGAAGCTTAAACGGTTTTATACTGGACAGGATATGTCCGGTATGAATCTTAATCCGGACGGTTCAGTCCGGTATAGAGTTAATACAGGGCAGACCATTTCCAGGGTGCATCTCATACAGGACAGCCCAAACAGTATGGATATCAGACAGAGGGGACGAGTCCTTTATTGAGCTCATATACAGGACAGGTCATGTCCAATTTAACTGAAACCGGACAAACTTGTCATGAATGGAACTGATACGAGACAGAGTATTTCCGCTTCTCAACACAATTCGGGCGGATCGTGAAGCTCAACTAGAATGACCACATCGGAACATGCCTTCGCGCTAAATAAGCATGAAACCATACATATTATACGTTACAACTTTTCTGGATATGTGGAGTACGCGTCATTTCGCAAATACCTAGAAGGTATGAAGCCGTGGATGCGTGCGCTCGCAAGTACATACACGCATCGCGTTTTGCTTTTGCATGAGCAACAGTCGCTGCAGCTTGTACGATCTTGCGGTGCATCTTCATATCGGCGACTGAAGATCGGCCACCTTCAACGCGAATGTGCAAGCAAGAACGTAGCGCTTTTTTAGCAAGGATAAAAATACTAATAAATGAAACACATCGCTGACCATCGAAATATGCATAGGTTAGCCGGACATCGGGAGTCGCTTCCTCGAGTGTTTACGTATGCAAAACACTTGGTCGGAAGTAAATTCATTGTCGTCGCTGCTCCGCTGGCAGCAGGTGAAGCTAATACAAGCAGTATTACAAGTTTTGGTGCACCGCATATCTCAATATGTAGTAAAAATTACATGCGTCTGAAGACGATGACAAAACACATCCGCACTAGTAAATTGCGACATTCTGAGGTTGGTCTGCAAGAAAGCGATACATTGTAACGATGCGGGACACGGATAACCTTTCGTGATAGCCAGGCGAAAGACTCAGCGTGTTTAAAGGGCGATCGGTCATTTACAACTACAAATTCTACACCCTACAAAGATACACAAAGTACGAAAGAGCAATGTCGACTACATAACCAAAATAATAACCACCGCCACCGCATCCCGCCGTGTTGTAGTGGTTAAAGTGCGTGCTTGCTGGCCGCGAGGACCGCAGTTCAGATTACAAATGCGAATTTTTTCCAAAGTTATTTTTTTTCCTTTTTCAAATGTAGTCTTGTTATTTTATAGCTCTGCATGCTTTTTCCAGCCTGGCGTCCAGTTTTATTTTCTGAAACAAGGGCCACGGACTATACAGGAATTTCCAGAATGGGAGCTCCGCGCGGTTTCATTTCGGTTCAGCCTGTATCAATTAACCAGAAACCGGACGAACGCGTCATTTTTGGAACTGATACCGGGCAGAGTATTTCCGCTTCTGAACAGAAGCCGGGCCGATCGATGAAGCTCAACCTGAATGACCATGCCGGACACGCCAGCGCACTAAATAAGCATGATACCAAATATATTATACAACTATTCTGTATATGAAGAGCACGCTTCGTGTCACAAATACCTCGAAAATACGAAGCCGTCGAAGTGTGCGCTAGCAAGCATATACGCGCGTCGCGTCGCTTTTGCGCGTGCAACAGTCGCTGCAGCTCGTACGATCTGGCGGTGCGTCTTTATATCTTGCGGCCTTCAATGTGAAAGTGGAAGCACGAACGTATCGTTTCGCTGGCGATGACAAAAAAACTGCTCGAGAAAAAATAAACAAACATCGCTGACCATCGAAAAATGCGCAGATAGCCGCACACCGGGCGACGCTTTCTCGAATATTTACATATTGAAACCGCTCAGTCGGAAGTGTATGCATTGACATCGCTGCTCCGCTGGTAGCACGTGATGCTAAAACGCCCAGTATTACAAGTATTAGTGCACCGGATATATCTGCATGTAGGAGAACTTACAAGCGTTCGTAGACGATGAAAAACACATCAGCACAAGTAAATTATGATATATTGTAGTTTGCCTGAAATAAAGCGACGCATTATAAAGATACGGGACATTTGTGAACCCTCATGATAGCCTGGAAAAAGATTCAGCATGCTAAAATGGTGATCGGTGAATTGCGGCCACAAATTCTACAGCCAAGGAAAATATACAAAGTGCAAAAGAGCAAAATTAGCTATATATACTGAATAATAAGCGAGAAATGACAGATTGAACATTGATATCTTGGGTATCAGCGAGCTCAAGCGGACTGGAATGGGAGAATTTAATTCCGGCGACCATTATGTCTTTTATTGTGGGCACGAATCCAAGAGAAGGAATGGGGTCGCTCTCATAGTAAACAGAAAAATGGGCAAAGCAGTGCTAGGGTACTACCCCAAAAACGACCGAATGATTTCACTTTGGATCCAAGGTCACCCTTTCAACATAACAGTTATCCAAGTCTATGCACCAACCACTACTGCTGAAGAAGCTGACATTGAGAGATTTTAAGCTGATCTGCAGTGCCTTTTAGACCGCACTCCATCATCAGATGTCCTTTTTCTCATAGGAGACTGGAATGCTAAGGTGGGGAGTGAAGAAATATCCGGAATTACAGGCAAGTTCGGTCTTGGTGAGCCAAATGAAGCTGGGCAGAGGCTAGTAGAGGTTTGTAAAGAAAACAACCTGACCATAGCGAATACTCATTTTCAACAGCACAAGAGGCGCCTGTACACATGGACTTTACCGGACGGTCTGTACAGGAATCAGATTGATTATATTCTTTGCCGGCAGAGATGGAGAAGCGCTATACAAGCACTAAAAATAAGGCCTGGGGTCGATGTGGCCCCGATCATCAGCTTCTTGTTGCCAAATTTAAGCTTCGATTGAGGAAAACGCAGAAAACTAGAAGGCCTTTCATGTATGATCTGGATCAAATTCCATCAGAATATGCTGTGGAAGTGAGGGACCAATTTCAAGAACTAGATCTAAACGGCAGAGAGCCTGAAGAGATGTGGACAATACAAAAAGTTGCTACTAAGGTAGTTCCAAAGCAAAAGAAATGCAAGAAAGCAAACTGGTTATCTGAAGAGGCTTCGCAAATAGCTGAGGAAAGGAGGATGGCAAAAGTTATGGGGGAAAGAGAAAGATACAAGGTTCTCAATGCGGATTTTCAGAAAATAGCAAGAAGAGATAAGAATGCCTTCCTGAACATACAGTGCCAAGCAGTTGAGGACAACAGCGAATTGAGGAACACAAGAACTCTGTATAAGACAATCAAAGATATCAAAGGAAGCTTCTGTGCTAAGCAGGGCGTGACAAAGGAGAAACGAGGCAGGGACCTCACTGAAGCCTCAGAGATAAAGAAGAAGTGGCAGGAATACACAGAAGAACTGTACAAAAAGGACCCGGATGTGCAAACCCAACATAAGATGGTTGTGAGTACTGATCTCGAGCCGGGCATCCTGAAGAGTGAAGCTGAATTGGCCTTAGCCAGCCTTGCTAAGAACAAAGCTAGCGGAATTGATGGCATTCTAGCTGAGTTGCTTCAAAACCTCAACCATGAAGACGCTGTTAACGTTCTGTATACATTATGTCTATATACATAGCATTCATTGATTACGAAAAAGCATTTGACTCAGTCGAAACCTCGGCGGTGATGCAGGCATTGCGAAATCAGGGGGTAGACGAGCCGTACGTGAAAGTGCTGGAAGATATATATAGTGGCTGCACAGCAACCATAGTTCTGCATAAAGAAAGCAACAAAATTCCCATAAAGAAAGGTGTTAGGCAAGGAGACACAATCTCCCCAGTACTATTCACAGTTTGTTTAGAGGAAGTATTCAGAGACTTGGAATGGGAGCAGTTAGGGATAAGGGTAGATGGAGAATACCTCAGTAATCTGCGATTTGCTGATGACATTGCCTTGCTAAGCAACTCGGGGGATGAACTGCAAATAATGATTGATGACCTGGACAGGAAAAGTAGAAAGGTAGGCTTGAAAATCAATATGCAGAAGACTAAGGTTATGTTCAACAGCCTCGGGAAGGAACAGCAGTTTACATTAGGTAGTGAAATACTGGAAGTAGTAGGCGAATATGTCTACTTAGGACAGGTAGTAACCGCAGATCCGGACCATGAAAAGGAAATAACAAGAAGAATACGATTGGGATGGAGCGCATTTGGCAAGCACTCGCAGATTATGACTAGCAGCTTACCGGTATCGCTCAAGAGAAAAGTATACAACAGTTGCATCTTGCCTGTACTCATCTATGGGGCTGAAACGTGGAGGCTAACCAAGAGAGTTCTACTTAAGTTGAGGACAACCCAGAGGGCTATGGAACGAAAAATGGTAGGGGTAACATTAAGAGATAGAAAGCGTGCGGAGTGGGTCAGAGAAATAACTCAAGTTACCGACATTCTAGTAGAAATTAAGAAGAAGAAATGGACATGGGCGGAACATGTAGTGCGAAGAGAGGATAACCGATGGTCGCTGAGGGTAACAAACTGGATTCCAAGGGAAGGAAAGCGTAGCAGGGGGCGGCAGAAAGTTAGGTGGGCGGATGAGATTAAGAAGCTCGCAGGGGTCAAGTGGATGCAACTAGCACAGAACCGGGTTAAGTGGAGAAATATGGGAGAGGCCTTCGCCCTGCAGTGGGTATAATCAGGCTGATGATGATGATGATACATTATGTCAGAAAATTTGGACAACCCTGCAGTGGCCACAGGATTGGAGGAGGTCAGTTTAGATCTCCATTCCAAAGAAAGGCAGTGCCAATGATTGTTCCAACTACCGCACGATCGCGCTTATTTCGCTTGCTAGCAAGGTGATGTTGAAAATCCTCCAAGGTAGGCTGCAGCAGTATGTGGATTGGGAGGTTCCGGACGTGCAAGCTGGGTTTCGCAAGGGCAGAGGAACTAGAGACCAGATTGCCAACATTCGCTGGATCATGGAAAAAGCAAGAAAACTCCAGAAATCTATCTACTTCTGCTTTATTGATTATGCGAAAGCATTTGACTGCGCAGATCACAGCAGATTGTGGCAAGTTCTCCAAGAGATAGGAGTTCCAATTCACCTCATCTGTCTCCTGAGGAACCTGTATGAAGGGCAAGAGGCCATAGTCAGAACTAATCATGGTCTTACTGATTGGTTTCCGATTGAGAAAGGAGTGAGACAAGGCTGCATACTGTCGCCCTGCCTATTTAACCTATATGCTGAGTGCATCACGAGGAAGGCCGGTCTGGACTATTCTTCAGCTGGAGTAAAGATTGCTGGGAAACGTATCAACCACATTAGATATGCGGATGATACCACTTTAGGGCAGAAAGTGGAGTGGAACAAAAGAGACTTCTGATGCGCGTACAAGAAGAGAGTGAGAGGTTTGGGCTCTAACTGAACATTAAAAAGACAAAGATCATGGCGTCTTGCCCTATCAAGTCCTGGAGCATCAAGGGACAAGAAGTGGAAGCTGTGACAGATTTTCTCTTCTTGGGCTCCAAGATTTCCCCGGAAGGAGACTGCAGCCATGAAATTAGGAGACGCCTGCTTCTGGGAAAGAGAGCCATGGCTAGCCTTGACCGCCTAGTAAAGAGCAGGCAGAGACATTACACTGCCAACCAAGATCCGTATAACTCGTGCTATGGTCTTTCCAGTTGTGATGTATGGGTGCGAGAGTTGGACTGTGAAGAAGGCTGACCGCCGAAGAACTGACGCGTTTGAATTGTGGTGCTGGTGGAGACTCTTGAGAGTTTCTTGGACGGCCAGAAGATCAAATCAGTCGATATTGGCGACTATAAACCTTGACTGCTCATTGGAGGGTCAAATTCTAAAGTTAAAGCTCAGCTACTTGGGTCATCTGATGAGAAGAGAGGAGTCATTGGAGAAAGATTTGATGTTGGGAAAGGTTGAGGGTCACCGGAGAAGGGGTTGGCAGCGAACGCGATGGTTAGATGGCATCCTCGAGGCGCTGCAGATGAAGTTATGTGATGTTAGGAAGATAGTGAGAGACCGGAAAGCGTGGCGTGATATTGTCGATAGGGTCACGAAGAGTCGGACACGACTGAACTGAACTGAACCACTCTAACCATAACCCGCCGTGGACTAGTGGGTAAGTACCGTATCCCGTAAGGATTAATAGGTAACTCTTTCTTCATGGTTCTTTGAAGTACATCCCAAAAATAAACCCCTTCTCAACAGTGAAGAAATACATGATCTATCGTTTCTGGATGTTTACAAATTAAGCAATGTGCACCGCACGGAAGAAATAACCCTTTTTTTGCAAAAACACTTTTACTGGCAAAGCTCCAGTGTGCAACCTATAAAAGAAAGTTTTAGCCGCTGCCGGCACTTTCATTCTCTTTACCCTCTTCAGTACATTCCTGCCAGGGCCTCCCTTGTATATGGCCCTATAGATGGGCTTCGGAAGAACAACGTCGCACAAACCTTTGTACAACTTTTTCTTTTTCACAGTTGATGAATATTCTTCTGAAAATCTTGCAGAAAGAAATCGCACACTTTGAACAACTTCTCTGAAGTAACCAAAAATACCTCCCGTGTAACATTCGGCTGGCACAACAAAATCTGGCAATGCACGTCCAAGCCTAATTTGGCAGATAGTGAACAAAAAGGGATCATGAGCGTAACGCAGGAACATAAATCTGCTGAAACTCTGCCGCAAAAAAAGATGCCCTAAGCCCACGCCGCCATCCTTGACATTTCTGAATAAGTTCTTGGGGCTGCATCTTTATCATCTTGAAGCCCGCACAAAAACCGCGAATATCCTATGCAGCTTCTGCACACTCAATCTTGCACAGTGTAAAACGTGGATCGCATACCACAGCCTAGAAATGAAGAAGAGGTTGCACACTGTGGCTCTTGCAAACATTGATAAACCAGTTCCTTTCCACTTATCTTCCCGTTCCCGCATGTCATCTGTGCATGCTCTTCAATATGTCTCGCTATCACGATAGCATTCTAGTGGCACGCCAAGGTACTTTGGCGGAGTCGTCACCCAGGACACGTTTGCAAAATTATCAGGAGCACTTTGCCATCTACCATGCCAGAGTCCCAAAGACTTGGACCAGTTTACCCTACTGGCCGCAAAATGAGGAGGGGGTTCCATATGATTCAATCATGCTAATGGGCCTCCACAGTATATAGCGTTCACGCATTGTAGGATATCACTGTGATCCTGATGCGCGTCCTGCACGAATTTTTTTCCGCGAGGCTCTCCATTGGTTTATAGAGATTGCGAAGTTTGGCGATGATAACCCTGAGTGGTTGCCAAAGGTAGAACCTTTGATGGATCTAAAGGAATTTTAGAACGACGAAGCCAGCCCCTGGAAGGCTTATTATATCTATGGTGGCTAGAAGGGGGACGTGACGCCAACGGCGGACGCAAGCGCCGCTCCTCCATTTCAAGCCGGGTATAGGTGGCGCTGTTGGTCGTAGTGCGATGCATGGAACGCGCCGCTCGCCTTCAGCCACGGTACTTGAACATACGCATGCCTGCCGTGCGTGCAACGCGTCGGCCTTTCAGTGATGTTGTTGCAGGTAATGGTTTAGCTTATTAAACTCTAGTCGAACCCGATTACGGCTGACAGAATTCAATTTTAAGCCGTGGTGGTGCAGCGGTTAGGGCATTCGACTGTTGTGCCCAAGGATGAGGGATCGCATCCCGGCCGCGGCGACCGCTTTTCACTGGAGGCGAAAATCAAGGCGCTGATGTGCTGTGCGATGTTAGTACAAGTTAAAGAACTCCAGGTGGTCGAAATTCCGGAGTCCTCCACTACGGTGTCTCTCATAGCCCGAGTAATTTTGGCACATGAAACCCAACAAACAAAACAATTAAAATAGATCGGAATTGGTACTCCAATACTTCTGGTGCGTAGAATAGGGGCGTATCTATCCTTTCAGTTTCAGGAATTGAAGGGTCTTGAATGAGTCCCGTCGGGTCGAGATAGTGCATGTCGAAAGTAAAAGACAGACCAAGAGAATGAGTTTTCAAGGTATACTGCGCACACACAAAACAAGGACGAGAAAGGTACACAGCAAGCGTAGGTGTTGCGCTTGTTGCGTACCTTTCTCCTCCTTGTTTTGTGTGCGCGCAGTATACCTTGAAGATATGTCTGACCGACTCGCCCAACAATGCACTCTTGCAAGAGAATGAGGATAGAAGGATGTTTCGGCTCCGTGCGGTCGCATTTTTTTCCACAATGTTGTTTGCCCAGGGCATAAAATAATATGTAAGAAGAAAATTAAAAGAGGTAATAAATGAAAGAAAAAAGGTTGGCAGTTCTTTGGTCGATGTTTTCCACCTCCTTCAGTTTCAAGAATACGAAGCATCAGCATTACTCCTAAAAAATGTGATTGGGGATCCAGACAAGCAAAACAAAGCATAGCAAAAATTTATTGCATATCGTAGTAATAGCAATGTACGGCACATCATAACAATCAGGGTAATTCAAAATAACAGATAGATTTACACATGCTTCTGTGTAGTTAGAAAGAAAAAAACATTAAACATTGATTACCAACACTGCATCCATCGCTTGGCACTAAGAAATGGGGAGGCAAGGATATCACTTCCCGCTAAATAAAAAAATATAACATTCGACCTTGAATAAATATGCAACTTAGAGCACCCTCCTAAGTTTCAGCAATTTCCTTCTTCCCTGCTTAGCGTTGCGCTTACAGTTCTGGGCCTGAACATAGAAGTGCTGCCTGGTGAGAACTTAAAACTTGATAATTTTGCTTGGGAGGGACAGATTTTTTTTTTTTTTTTGCGCTGGAGTTCATTTGTTCGCCGAAGTTAGGCCCTCACATTAACATGTCAGCAGCGCAACACATCTGGCCATAAACGAGAGATCACGCTGGCAGCCGCGAACAAACAGGAACGCTGCCGCACCGTCCATACACCGCGCGCGAACCTGCATATGCGCGCGATCGCGTGACTGCATCGCCAAGCTGACCACAGCGCCACCGCGGCCTTCGCGGCAGCGCATGAACCAGAGGATCGCGCTTTCGCGGGGGATACGCCGGTACTGGCGCCACCTCCTCCTTCTAGCCACCATATGATATCAATGTCCTGTGTGTGTTTGTGTTGTCTTGCAAAAGTCAGGCAATAAAAAAAAGAAAAACCGCCGTGGAGTAGTGGTTAAGGTACCCGTCTCAAGACCATGAAGTCCGAAGTTTGATTCCAAACTTGGCAGTGAAAGTTTTTTTTATGTTTTATTTATTTTTTAAAAGTAGCTGTGTTATTTTATATTGTTATATTTTATATTTTAGCCATGCGACGCGTTTCTTTCCGGGAAAGAGGTCCGTCAACCGTACTGGCCATTCCGGTATCAGAGCTCCGCGCGGTTTCATTCCGGACTTTCCAGGGCAGTACAGGAAAAATCCTGAAATAGCCCACAATCCTGTATCCCAAATCCTGTACTGTAAACCTGTATACAATTTCCTGTACAAATTTTATACAGGATTTTTTAGTAGGGAACCGACACCTACTTCATTTAATATGTTCCACAGGAGTTCTCTGTTAACATTGTCGTATGCCCCGTTTATGTCCAGAAAGGCCAAATACAAAGGTCTATTTTCCACTCTAGATATTTCGATGTATTGGGTAAGACCGAACAGGCTATAATCTAAGCGCCTACCATTTTTAAAGCCGTTCTGTAGTTCTCCGAGTATCTTGTTACTTTCTACCCATGCTTGCACCTTTAATTTCACCGCCTGCATGGCCAACCTGCACATAACAGATGTTATGGTAATCGGCCTGTAGGATTTTATGTGCATCCTTTCTCCTTTCCCTTTATAAATCAAATGTATTTTACTCTGTCGCCAGCTGTCCGGAATTTGCTTATTCGTTATGACTGTTTCCAGAGCTTTTAACAACGTTTCCTTACTTTTTGGACCAAGTTCATTAATCAGCTTGACCGGAATTCCATCTATTACTGTAGATGTGTTTTTAGGAATATTTTTTTCTACTTTTTTCCAGTTTAGATTAGTCAGTTCTAAGGTGCTTTGTATTCTGCTACCTTGTGTTGCTTCCTGATTTGCTGAGATTACCCTATCGTCGCTCTTAAATGACTCGGCTATAACAGATGTAATGTAGTTCACTGCGTTGTCTCCCTTTAAAGAATTTCCCTCGTTATCTTGAATCCGATCCTGTTTTCTTTGATTCTTCTTCCCTAGCCAGCTTATATGGTTCCAGAATTTTCTTGCTCCGCCTCTAGAGGCATCGTGTATGCCAGCCATCCAGCGATCGGTGGACTGCTCTATTTTACTTTGGACGAGGGCCTGTACCTCAAGTTTCTTTTGTCGATATGATACCCATTTTTGGTTGGTTTCCTCCTGAGATACCTCTGCTTTCTTTGCCACTTGGTGTTCCCTTGAAGCAGCTCGTCGTTGTTCAATAGCTTCCCTGATTTCCTTATTCCACCAGCTCCGTGGCTTCCTCTTTCCATTCCAGCGGTTTGCTAGTTTAACCTACTTAATTTTCCTCCTTATGAGTAGTTCTACCGGTTCATAATCCCAGTTTTCCATGAGGCTTTCTCTTTTGCTTCCTCTATGTCTGCTGCTATCTGCGCTATTTGATCGTCGTTCAATTTGGCGTTTACGTTTTGTCTAAGTTCCATTTCTCTTTTCATCAAGGGCCCCATCTGCAGACTAATACTTTTATGATCACTTCCCAGACTACACTCCCCTTCTTCGTCTATTTCCATTTTTATTACCTTGCTATAAATTGCCTGCGACATTAGACAGCAGTCAATGGTCGTCTGCCTGTTGCGGAATTCCCACGTGATTTGGCCTTCGCATTTTGTTTCTCTATTTACTATAACTAGATCGTGTCGCTCACAGAAATCTAGCATTAGCTTCCCGTTACAATCCGTGTATCCATCCAGATCGTCGATGTGGCCGTTCATGTCCCCCAGGAAAATAATATCAGCCCCTTCTCCAAACTGGCTTATATCGGCACTGAGACATTCAACAAGATCTTTGTTTTCTTGCTTGCATTGGTGTCCTGTTCCTAAATAAACTACCCCTAGCCATGTCATTATGCCGGCAATTGTTCCTGATACCCAGATATGTTCTTTACAAGATGATTTGATTCTTTGCTAATTTGTTCTCTGGTGTATCAACATACCTACCCCTCCACCCTTTTTTCCGTTCACATTTTGTTGCACCGTTCCCATACGTAGCCTTCTATAAACGGCGGATCTTCTAGATCCCTGAGATAAGTCTCGCATAGAGCGTACACACTTATTTTGTCATCCTTCAACTGCTGTTCTATCTCTAGGAATTTCGCTCTCTTTTTGTACCTGGTGGTGGTGCAACGGAGCGCCCTCTTTGAAACAAAATGGCGACTGTCGCAGTCATGCCGGCTAAGCGATTGTCGCGTCATCCTCCGGGCTTTATAGTAATCGCTTTTCCGGCATATCTGCGGTCTCGGTTCTTTACCTTCCGTTTAGCAAGCGTTTCCTAGATGGTAGGACTTCAACCATCCTTGAGCGATGCACTGATACTGCTGCTCCTTTATGTAGGGCTCTAAGCCAGCAGCTAAGCGCATCATCGCCCTGGAGAGACGCCGAGACGCCTAGCTGTTGTGTCAACTACACTCACACCAGTTCAAGTTGTATTTTGTGAGTGCTGTGTTCTACTACGGATAGTTTGCTTACTTGCAGCATACCAACGAAAATGTTTTCATACAATGGTGCGCAATCGAGCGGAATATTTCAATCACCCTGAAATGACGATTTGAATCAAATGTGTTGAAAATTATTGAGCTAAGCATCTTAGTACCACGACTTGCGGCCTCCTTATAAGCTAGTTACATACGATGTTTACATTTTCTTTCATAATGGCCAGTTTTATATCCGCACAGTCAGCATCATTCTATCTGCTAGATTAGTCGTTTGTTGGCCCGATTCATTAGGCGCATATTTCTTTCTCACAGTTTAGTTTCTTGCGCATATTTTATTGGCTAAGAAAATGCGGTAAAAGCACATTTCTCTATGCAACCTGCTATGAGGGCCCGAAAATCTTTGAAAGAAGTCTCCAGTCTGTTAGTGATCGTCTTTTTATTACTGCGCAATTCCTAGCCCTGGGCGGCGGCCGTCCGCCCCTTGGACCCTGAGTGGTGCGTCGACCCGTCCACCGCTTTGGCGCACCTGCGTGGATTTCGACGCGCACATGCAACCTCGGACCTTGCTCGCATCGCATGCGGTGAGAGAGTGCGATCTGGGGAACGCCAGGAATGCGAAGTGCGCGAGGACGGGAGTGAGCGGTGCGTCAGCCCGAGAGCAGGCGCTGGAAAACTGTTCGAACGCGCGTGTGCGAAACAAAGAAGTGTAATTGCAATCCAGTTGTTAATTGTTAATATTCCCATGATACTTTTTCATATTTTATTTGTGTGTCCAGTCTTTCCTTTCACATCTTTTTTTTTCGTTTTAATGCTAACAAGTCAACCTTTACATATGTACAATATTTGTAAAAAAAAAAAAAAAAGAAAACTACCTTCCCCGCGCACGCCTGTAACTGTTCCACTAGAAAGATAGAGAATAAATAAGCTTTGATACCGAATTGAGCCCAATTGTAAAACAATGACTGCTTTATTTAATTTTTGAACTGCACAGTGTTGTAGTTATTCCTTCTTGCCATATGTAGCGCATGCATTGTATTGCAGTAAACGACGACGGAATCGCTAAATTGGGCGGGTGAAGAAAAGCGGAGAAAAGTTACGGACTTCTTTTTTCCCACTTGTGAAGAAAAAAAAAAGAAATCAGAAATTCTAAAGTTATGCTACCCATGCACTTGGCATGGCGTCGAATCAGAAGTTGTTCTGCTGAGCTGCCGTTCTTGTATACTGGCTGCTACATGAAGCTATGTGTTCCTATGAAATTCAGTGTGACAAAGCCCCACGCGGATATATTTCGCGTTTCAAGTTCGTGTGAAATGTGGAAGCCGACCCGCCGCCGTGCCGCGGGCGACTCTAGCTGGCTCTGCGAGCATTTTTGCCACTGCAGTGATTTGAATATTCGCGGCTTGTTTAGGAAATAGCTGGCGTACTCGTTTGCCAAATGAGTGTTTCAAGATAATCATAGAGCATTTACCGGTACCGCATGTGTGCGATATTCCATCAGTGTTAATGCGCCGCGGTAATTGCATTATACGCGTAGGCGATGGTCTACTCCTTTGCAAAGCCTAAGACGTATAAGTTACGCGAGCTCCACGTATGTGAAATAGGTATATGAAAGAAATAGCGCCTTTAAGTATAGCAGTTGACGCATTGCGTAGTAAATTCCCGCCTGGGCGGCGGCCATGTGCACCTTGAACCACACGTGAAGCGTCCAGGGCCTGCGTCTTGGATTGCAATGCGCAGCATGTAACCCGACTACCCCACCTGCAGAGCGCATCCACTCGGGCAAGTCGGCGCCGCTGTTGCTGGCACCTGCCGTCTATGTTTGTCTTCCTTTGATTGTAATGTTTTCAATGGACCTAGCAAGCAGCGAACAGAGCGTCCATATTTCGGCGCGAGTGAGTGCGATCACTGGACTGGAACAGAAGTGCGCGGTGTGTCGTCAACACGGGCGGACGCTTGAGAAAAAAAATGTGCAAACGAGTGCGATGAAGAAAAGTGAAACTGTAACCCAGTTAGTCTTTTTCAGCACAACCTTATTATTATTCATATTGTGATTGTACGTGAAGCGTTTTCTCGTCATTTTTACTTTTTTTCTAATACTTCTTAGAGCGACAACGAAGCAGGAAGCGTCGATACCATATGTGAGAACGTCCACGTGCGGACCGACGTTTACCGCTCAATATCCCAGCTTTAATTTAGGTCCGCAATGTTAAATCGTTTAAGCGAAAGTATGCGCTGCGACGCTTCGTATTCGTATAGCTTAAACGGCCTAGTTTATTTTTGCGATAGAAGCGCGCTCGCTATAGTCGATCTGGGTTACATACGAGTATTAATAGCCCGACGCTTATCGCTCATTAATTGTATCGAAATGCATGCGCGTCCTGCGGTAAGTCTGTTTGAAGCCCCTGTTGTTAAAACTGATACACTCGGTGGCAAACAAATTCGCTAAAACTTTGGGAAATCTCTTCACCTAGAGCAGTAGGAATTGTCTGGGGAGCAGCCACGGAAGAACTTAGACCATCACCGAATTTAATACAAAAAAAATAGCAACCGTTGCTTATGCATGATATATAACAGGTAGTTTTGATTATTTCTATTCTCCCGGTCAGCGCGGAGAACGCCGTCGCCGACCTGGCGGACCGGCAAACGATGCCGAACTTGATATTTGACGCCATCGACCGAACGTCGATCTCATCCAAAGTAGTCACAGTATACATGTGGATAGATTACAATGGTAGTTTAAGCAAATTGAGATATAGTGTAAAAGAACACGTGTCATCCCAAGCAACATCAATAACTAGGTGGGACTAAAGAAAAGTAACCAGCCCTGCGGAACTATAATTAATTAAACAAGATTTCCGAAGCATATAAAATTGCAAAGATAACTTGAAAATATTGATTTTAACAGCGCAGTTAACGAATCCAAATAATTAAATGAGCCTGCCAACCACAAAAGCACTTTAATATGGTTGCCCACAGAATATTTCCAGCCACATGCTAATTCGCATATAATATTGATCAGTAGCCGAAATAAACGAGAGAATGCTGACTAAAGTGATTTTGGCGGAACATGGTAAGAGAGGTGACAGTTTTGTCCAGCATATGTCATATATTGGCCAACGTGAGTGGAGTAACGGCTAAAGCTGTTCGATATAGCTGTCCTTATGAAATCGCAACGCCCATACCAGTGATAGGTATGGTGTGCCAATGTATATCTGGCATTGGCGGGCCATTATAACAAAGCTGGCAGTATTGTAATCAATGAATGCTATGTATAAGGGCTGGTTATATTCCGAGCATTTTTCTATCACCTGATTGATGGTATGGATATGATCGATAGTAGAGTACCGTTTCCGAAAACCTGCTTGGTCCTTTGCTTGATTGCAGTCTAAGGTTGTCCTGATTCTATTAGCGATTACCTTAGTCAATACCTTATACGTAATAGACAGTAAGCTGATTGGTTTGTAATTTTTAAGGTCTTTGGAGTCCTCTTTCTTATGAATGAGGACAATGTTTGCATTCTTCCATGGTTCCGGTACCGTCGATGACGCCAGGCACTGCGTATACAGGGTGGCCAGTTTTTATAGCACGATATCCCCCCCGTCCTTTAACAAATTTGTAGTTATCTGATCTTCTCCAGCTGATTTCTCCCTTTTCATAGTTTGTAATGCTTTCTTGACCTCGTCCTTCATCACTGGTGGAACATCTGACTGTTTTTCCCTACCGCCAATCTCATTACGGTCCTGACTACTTTGGCTGCTGTAGAGATCTGTATAGAACTCCTCGGCTACTTTGACTATATTGTCCATATTCGTGCTGACGTTGCCCGCTTTGTCCCTTATCGCATACATCTGTTTTTTGCCTATGCCCAATTTCTTCTTTACCGCTTTAGGCTTCCCCCGTTCTTTACAGCATGCTCAGTTTTCTCCATGTTATGCTTTTTTATATCGGCCACCTTGCGCTTATTCATTAGCTTTGATATCTCGGCCGATTCTATCTGGTCTGTTGGATTTGAAGCTTTCATACTCTTGCGTTTCTTAATCAAATCTTTCGTCTCCTTAAACAGCTTACCGGTATCCTCTCTAACTATCCTACCGCCTACTTCTACAGCGCACTCAGTAATGATATCTCTGAAATTTTTGTTCATTGCTTCTAGGGTAATGTCGCCATCCTCGGTTAGAGCTGAATATCTATTCTGTAGCGAGATCCTGAACTCTTCTGCCCTTCTTCTCACCTGTAATTCGTTGATGGGTTTCTTTCTTACTAATCTGTTGCATTCCTTCTTCTGATTTAGGCTAATTCGGGACCTCACCATCCTGTGGTCACTGCATCGCACTTTCCCGATTAACTCTACATCTTGCATAATGGCGGGGGTTGAACCCAGTATGAAGTCAATTTCATTTTTAATCTCCCTGTTAGGACTTTTCCATGTCCATTTCCGGTTCTTCCGTTTGCTGAAGAAGGTATTCATGATTCTTAAGTTATTGCGCTCTGCAAACTCAACTAGTAACTCCCCCTGCTATTCCTAAAGCCAATGCCATAGTCACCTACTGCCTGGTCTCCTGCCTGCTTTTTCCCTACCTTGGAATTGAAGTCGCCCATTAGTACAGTATACTGCGTCTTTACTTTTCGCATTTGACTCAGTTGAAACCTCGGTGGTGATGCAGGCATTGCGAAATCAGGGGGTAGACGACCCATACGTGAAAGTGCTGGAAGATATATATAGTGGCTGCACAGCAACCATAGTTCTGCATAACGAAAGTAACAAAATTCCCATAAATAAAGGTGTTAGGCAAGGAGACACGATCTCCCCAGTACTATTCACAGCTTGCTTAGAGGAAGTATCCAGAGACTTGGAATGGGAACAGTTAGGGATAAGGGTAGATGGAGAATACTTCAGTAATCTGCGATTTGCTGATGATATTGCCTTGCTAAGTAACTCGGGGGATGAACTGCAAATACTGATTGATGACCTAGACAGGAAAAGTGGAGAGGTAGGCTTAAAATCAATATGCAGAAGACTAAGGTAATTTTCAACAGCCTCGGGAAGGAACAGCAGTTTACGTTAGGCAGCGAAGCACTGGAAGTAGTAGGCGAATATGCCTACTTAGGACAGGTAGTAACCGCAGATCCGGACCATGAAAAGGAAATAACAAGAAGAATAAGATTGGGATGGAGCGCATTTGGCAAGTACTCGCAGATTATGACTAGCAGCTTACCGGTATCGCTCAAGAGGAACGTATACAACAGTTGCATCTTACCTGTACTCACCTATGGGGCTGAAATGTGGAGGCTAACCAAGAGGGTTCTACTTAAGTTGAGGACAACTCAGAGGGCTATTGAACGAATAATGGTAGTGGTAACATCAAGAGATATTAAGCGTGCAGAGTGGGTCAGAGACGTAACTCAAGTTATTGACATTCCAGTAGTGCGAAGAGAGGATAACCGATGGTCGCTTAGGGTAACAAACTGGATTCTCAAGGGAAGGAAAGCATAGCAGAGGAGGCAGAAAGTTAGATGGGCGGATGAGGTTCGCAGAGGTTCGCAGGGGCCAAGTGGATGCAGCTAGTACAGAACCGGATTAATTGGAGAAATATGGGAGAGGCCTTCGCCCTGCAGTGGGTCCCAGGCAGCACACCAACATCGCACCAACCCCGGCCCAACGTCGGCAAAAATTGGTACCAACATTGGCATAACACTGGTTTTTTGAGAAATTACTACATTTTTATATATTGGTCCGGCTTATATGCCAACATTGCACCTGTCTTGGCACAGCCAACATAGGCTATCAGCTGGCCGTGCCCCTTGTGTCACGTACTGGCATGCCACTAGTATCCATTGGCACATTTTGCATTGGCAATAAACCGGCCGTGCCGCTAGTACCACATATTGGTATTTATTGGCATGCAACAAGTATTCATCGGCACATGTGGCACTGGCACTGCCACTGTTAAGCCACCTTTAGCCATGCAGTTATTTCACCCTTGCCCTTACTGCTGCCATTTGCTTAACTGTTACTTTGACAATTGTGGCTTTCTTATGCAGTCATTTCCCAATACCACCTTGCATGTCATCTCCCTAAGGAGCCATAAAAACCATGCAATTAAATGAGGCAAGCAAAATATTTTCCGAAAACATTTTATTGAGAGCTCATATACATGTACATGCCACAAGGACATCAGAGGGCCAAAATGCAGTGCAGGAGGCATTCGGTACAGGGCTAATATGGGAGAGGCTAGTAGGTGTAATTGGAAACAGGGCACTAAGCAGCACATGACCAGGTAGTGCAGGTAGAGGTGATGGGGTGCAGTGTGCATTGCTCATGATGGAAGGGGCTGGACTGTTGAGCAGGGTTGATGCACTATAGCCTTGTAGTGCAAGAGGTGTTGCAGGAATAGGAGGCTGAGCATGGGTGCACTTCAGGGCAGTGTCCACCATGGATGGAAAATGGCAGTGGACTGTGTTGAGCATGATAGTTGGCAGTGAAGGGTCAATGGATCAAGTGATGAGGTTGAGGGGGCGGGGGAAGCGCATGGCCCAGGTAGTAAGCTGGGCACCCCGCAGGAAACAACCATTCAGGAACAGTTTGTTGAGGAGATTGGCCCATGGGTGTTACAAATGACATCTGCACAGAAGACAAGCATATATCACCATAAGATTTAAACTCACCTTCTCAACACTTATTCAAACACATATTTGAAGTCTGGGTGCTCTATACGATTGAGTACAAAATACAGAACCCCGCTATAGTAAAGCCTGATATAGTAAAGTGAAACTGAAGTCCCAGTTCATCTTCCATAGGCAACTGTACATTTTCCCCCTTTATAGTGAAGATGTTTTTGGTAAAAAACGGTTAAAGTGCTTCTGGCCATGGCGACGACTCCCGCGCACTACCTAGAGTCGCGAGGCCAAGACTTTTTGATTTGAAAAGAGAACAATAACCCCGAGTGTTCGTTTTGGTGGCTTTACTACTAGCCGTAGCAGCAGTCAGAGGAAGCCTACTTTACAGAAGCCTTGGAGCCGTGAGAGAAAGCGCGCAGCGCGAAGAAAAAAGTAAAGCTGTCTACAAACATAGCAAGGAGGCGGCGTGTTCCATTCAGAAAGTAAAGGAGTAAACGTGCAGCACGAAATAGGGAGGGGAAAGAAATGGGTCAACATTCACTGCAATCTGCAGTACAAATCATGAGGCAGTGGTGGCAGAAAGTGGAGGTGCAGCGAGTAAGGCCTTACAGCACTTGAGTGCCATGCGAATTTATCATTTATTGCCTTTTAAAAGACAGAAATAGCAAAAAGAGACACCATGTTCATGCAAGGCTTTAGTTTCTACATGAAATCGAACTTGGTTGCATTCGTAATCACGTCTTTATGCTTCAGAGGTACTTCCACAAGATGTAGAGACATTTTATAATGAAAAAATCACACAAAGAGATGATAAAAGCGAGATGGAAGGTATTTAGGTTTTTTTTTTCATTAAGCAACAAGACGTGTTCAGTAAGTGCCTATTTAACTACTAGACAGCACTTTCAGGACATGTCATCACAGACCACTGATACAGTAAAGACCATATTATAGTAAATATTTTCGCTGGCCTCAGTGGATTTACTATAAAGGGGTTCTACTGTATATATTGAAGGCCTATTGCCACACATTCTTCTTTTAGAGCACTTTGCGACAGGTTTCTGGGCCTGCAAGGGCATGCAGCATCTTATAACATAGGAATAATAAACATATATGCAAAATAATATTCATTCCAGATACAAAAGAAAGATATTTGGAAGAAAAAACCTGCTTCCGGCAAACCGATAACTTCAGGTGGATGCTTAGTGTGCATATAGAATTACATTTCCTGAAAATATGACGGTTCAGGCTCCAGAACGTTCAATTTTTAAAACCTTCTTAAACATTCCTGCAATAGACAATATGGATTACTAAGCATGCAAAACTGGATATTAAAGAACACATTAAAGAATATTTTTCTGGAGTACACCAGTTACAGGCACGCATACATTACTGCGGCCAGAATGAAGAAATAATTTCCCTGACAGAATCGATCAAGCTATCTTCAATCAGCTGAGAGAGATGTGTACATCGCAGATATTCTCTAGGCTGCGCACACATATAATATTCTCAAGATAACAGTACCATTTCAAGTTCCAGCTTTTTAGTTTTCACAGCTTTATTGCTTGCTGCATTCTACTATAAACAATTGCCTTACTTCTAATGTACCAAGGAATAGTTTTCATACAGGGCTCATTATAAATTAAAGACACCAGAACAACATGCACACAAACAAAAGAAGAACGGGACAGAGCGCCATTCAAAACTGATTTATTGTGCAGAATAAAGTACGCACAAGGAACCCATTCAGCGTCATGTAGTTTAAGATCAGATATGTTCAAGAAGCCCATGCCTCATACCATAGCCTCTTTCTCTGAGAAATCATTCTTGAACTAGTTTATCTTAAACTACAAGATGCTGAATGTGATGTAGCTGAATGTGTTCCTTGCGCATGTGCCGGCAGTGAGATATATATGTACTTGTTCTGCACAATAAATCAGTTGTGAGTGGAACTCTGTCCCGTTCTTTTCTTGTGTGCGTGCATTGTTTTGGCGCCTTCAGTTTATAATAAATAAACACGAACAAGCCCAACAAGAAGTTCTAGTAATCATACAGTGCATGCTTGTTCAGCTAAAATTATTACTGTCAGCCTGCAATGAGCAATTGAGCAAGTACTAGAAATTTACTTTGCATAGGCAGGAAAATGTTATGCTAGATCTGAGTACAATGATATCGTACTTCCTTATCAGCTAGCAGCCTACCAGGTATGCATTTACCCTCATCGCAGCTAATCATATGGCCATACCATCGGCAACCTTCCACGTGCAAGATTATATTCAGTTAGGCATACCTGGGTGATTTTATGTCCAGGTACCAGGTGTGATGCTCGGGCATCTGATTTCTTCAAACCAATTCATAGTAGTTGTTGGTATAGAGAATAGTAATCTGCCTGAATATCTGAGGCCAAATATTATTTCATTGCCTAAGCACACCTTAAAATACAATGCATGATGTGACTTTGGGATCATAAAAAAACGATACATCTAGCATGACAGTGATTTTTCACTTCCACCCTATCACAAGTTCCTTGAAAAACCAGTTTAATCCTGAGCTGAAAAGTTTTTTCGCACACATTTTATATTTCAGTATCTATAAAATGTTGATATTTTGTGAATATATTTCAAAATCAAAATTCCTTAACAGCCTCACAAATTATTTTTTTTTTCAAAAATGGACCATATTTTGTACTCAAATTAAAAATAAGATTGTGTCTGGAGGAATAGTATTGTTTGCAGAACAAAACAGCACAGACGCAAAAAAGCACACATATCGCTCAAATTTAATCTGCAATACACGAACTGAGAGTTCACCTAAAATTACAGGTACAATAGCCTTGTATACATGGACTCGACAGAACGGGTTGAATCAGCGTTGAGTAAGCAAGGTCATCATTCTCGACACGGCTGATGTCTACATGAACTCGCTTTCTAGTGAGTAAGTATCGTAGCAGAGCGTAGCATCGAGATTCGAAGTTATTGTGCAAGTTCTTACTCGTATTTGATCCCATTGACTTTTACTATCGAGAGCTTCGATTATTTTTTATCGTTGATGAGCGCTAAAAAGCATTCATTTCGAGTGACGCTCGTCGCCGCTCCAGAGGCTTTTTCCTATCCCAGAATTCCCCATAACTATACTCCCTGACTGGACAGCGTCTACATGCATAACTAGACTCCCTGACTGGACTGCGTCTACATGCCTTTAGATAAGCGGGTCAAGCGAATTAACCTACCCCCTGAAATAGAGTTAACGCGACCCGCTCCGCCGCCTATTTTACTCGACCCGACTGTGTATACATGAACCCCACAACTGATTTTTCACTCGACAGACGTACTCGACGCAATTCTGCCGAGTTCATGTATACAGGGGTGGAACACACGTGTAACAAGTAACAATGCAGCTAAGAATCCAATCTGCTTTCTTCTGGCTCATCAAGTTTTCTAAAAAAATATCTTGTCTGACAAAGAAGGATATTTGGAGTTAAGCAGCTAAGCAACACAAGATCCATATGCTTGCTCTAACGCATGACTCCTCAATGCACTTACAGTTGCAATTTGCTTGGTCATGTGGCAGTTCACTAAACCGTCTGACTAGATATGACAATAAAAAAGGACATCGGGGGATCATTTCTACTTTTATTAAGACATGCAAAAGTTTTTTTGTTGTTGACATAGCATTCAGAGACTGCGGGAGTTTCGCAGTTTTATACGTCTTATTTCGTTTGGCAGTTGCAAGGGGATGTAGAAAAAGAAATATAAGGAATATAAGGAATATAAGGGGTGACAACATCCCGAAATGAAACTAATGAACCAATGATGCACACTGCGTATCTTAAATGGCGTCACTGGTAGCATCAAACACAGAAAATCGTCTTTGAGTATGACAAATTTGAAGCCCAGGAGGTGAGTTGGTTGTGAGCAGGTAGTTAGAAAAGGGCAGCCCCCCTGAGAGGTAGGCGGCAAGATCACTGCCACCCATTATGGGGAAAGCCCTGGCAAGCATGCAGGCAAAGGTGCACATATATAAGAGCAATAAATGCACAAGGAATGCACGCCTGAATGAGCAGCTGCACTAATAATTTCCTTTTGTCTTTCAGCCCACCGCTCCTGAGAAGCATATGCAAAAACAAACAATGTTCTCTAAAATTTACAAATTTTGAACGAGTATTGCATGATGATCTTTCTGCAAATGTCTTGCTCTAGGGTTACAGAATAAATTCATTGCAGCTGCGAATAAAGCGAGTTGGGAGCTAATGGCGAATCTCAATGGCTTGGGGAGAAAATTATTTAAAATTGTCACTTTGAGCAAAGTAAATAGCCTGGTTTAGGTCAAAGCAATATTACATCTATATGGCTGAAGCCAGTGTAGGTAACCAGAAATGTACAAGCAGTCAGTAACTGCATGTCTGTATGAACAAATACATACAGTGCAGGCAGCAGTAATGAAGGGAGAGTGGAAGGCAAATAACCTGAGCAATACTGAATGGCTTTCTTCTCTGCAACCTCAATACAGGCTTCCTGCGAATTCTTGTAATGCAAGCATAATCAAGTATGCTAAATATTCCATCACTTAAAGCACCTACACTCCCGTATTACGCAAATGACAACTACTTCTTCAGTTCACAAGCTATGTCTGTTATTGTGCTATTACACCACAGGTTCAATCAATCATGCCTCAACTTGAAATAGTCACATACTGTTGAAATAAAGCAATGAAATATAGCACCAGCTATTAAAGCACTGCCAGGGACATGAAGGATATTATTTTCTGCATACTGGTGGGCAAGACATCTGAACAAGTAAGCCTTGAGCTAAAAAGCTAGAAAAAATCATATAGCATGCAATCATATAGCAAAACGCCAGCAGAGCATTTAAAGCCTTTACATAATGCAAAACAAAGGCAATGTGTCATACCTACCGAGGCAATGTTTCCTTACACACAGCATGTTTCATGGCAAGGCTCCCACAGTTGTTGACAGGTTTGAAGCACCAGAATGTTGACGATGTTGTCTGCCTCACATTCAGGCAGCACCCCTTTGATGGTAGATGATTGCTTGTGCAAAAGCAGTGCGATGATACAAGTGGAGCAGCTGGACTGCGGGCGTTATAGAGCAAAGAGCCGTAAATGCAAGGAAAGAAAGTCTCCAATTAATCGATGCCTCTAAATCATGATAACAGCATACCACGGCTCTTCTCTGTTTAGTTAATCTCTAATTTCAATTCAAAGCTGTCTCAAAAAATGGACTAATTGCAACTCTATGTTACACATGGTATAACATAGCTGTGCCAGGGCGGTGGGGCGATCAGTTAGCATAACGACCGGAAAATGCATACTGATGTTTCATGCAGTCTTGATGCTGGAGCAAAGTGTCATGGTGCGAAGAACAAAATTAAAAGCAGGCACGGGCGCCAAACGTGTGCTACACAACCGACGCGACTAGAGGTGTGCACGGGCATAAATTTTGAGCCCGACCCGGGCCTCATGCTACAAACCCGAACCCGGCCTGGAACTGAAATTGCCTGAGCCCACCCAGAGCTCACACTTAAGGCTCCGGCCCTGCTGGAGATGCTATAACAGACCAGTTGCAAAGCCTACAAGTCGGCTTCCCTGTGAGGCAGGAATTCGTGCACAGTGGCGACAGAACCTGATTCAGGGATAATAGTTAGGTGCAGTACATGCATCTACCACAGTCCACGCTGCTTTGGATGCAGTTCCCCACGCACAGGCCATTGTCAGCGAAAGGTTTTTGGGCATTCTTAACGCTGGAATAAAGGGGGGCGCACTGTCACCCTAGGGGTGAAGAAAATTTAGAAAAGGGACACTAACCGGAGAGGGTAATAGTGGGGCGACAATGCGCACGCGAATAATACTGTGACGAATGGGCAAGAGGTGCGGGGATTACCCTACCCGTCAGGCGATGTGCTAGCACTGTGCCCAACTATTACCCCAAAGTCTATGCCGCCATTGTGCAGGAATGTCTGCCGCACCAGGAAGCTGACGTGTAGGTTTTGCAACTGATCTATTGCAACTGAAGCAACGATACAGAAACATAAAAATAGGCGACAATTCCTGGCGATGCATCGCGCGACGACGACGCCAACGCCTGTCGCTGCTGCTGGTGCACATCGCACAGAGCGAAGGACCTCAGCGACAGAGACGCGTTTTCAGTCTTGCTTTGTTAGCGCCGCCTCCTCGTTTGGTAAATGAGTACAGTTACGCTATATCCAGTTTCTTGCACTAAACAGCAACAGTGATGAAATTTCGTGAAAAGCGTCAAGCCCCCCCCCCCCCCCCCAAAAAAAAAAAAAGAAATGGTCCTAGTGCAGCGGCGTGCTACTATACTGCGATGCATGATTTAAAGCAGCGGCGTTTTTCTGCAACTTTCGAAAATTAGCAATATCTAGCCACACTAGCATTTTTTGTTTTGCAATACTACCCTACCAAGGTTTTACTAAACCGTCTCGATGCGCTCATATATGCACGGATCAGACGAAATGAGCGTCTGCAGGATTTTCGCTCATACCGGACTAGGAAAAGAAACTTTGCATGCAAAAAAAAAAAAAAAAAAGAAACAACTAAGGTGAGTACCCCGAAGCCTTTTGCGATTGGCTGCCTCGCGAGCTGGTTCCAGCATCATGAGCGATTTTCTAAAAACCCAGAACCTGGGCGACAGCGCCGAGCGGCAATGCATTAGCGGTCCTCAGCGCACTGCGCATCATGCTGCTGCGCGACTCATGCGGTTAGCGTTTTATCGCACCAGACACGAGAAAATATGCTTTTGCCCGGACTCCGCTGACTCCGCTCGAGGTCACCCGAAGGAACCCGAGAGGTCGAGCCACGCAACGGCTATACGCCGTTCCAGCCACTGTAACGCCGTGAATACCCGAAGTTGGCTTTTAGGGCTACGATGCCACGCAGTTGTTTACTTTAGAAAATCAGTACTCTGCAAAACAGTAACGGTTTAACTTGAAATAAGCTGCAAAATGATCGGCATCAAGTCGCGCACACTTGAGAACCACTTTTCAAAAGTTAACAACGTAAGAAATATACTAAAAGAAGACAAATCTCTCTAGCACATGGCTTACGCAGCCTGCAGCAACAATGAAATGTAAGACAACGCTTGTAATTTAAAAAATGCTCAATCTAAGAGGCTAATATTTTGCTCCAATATACACAAACGCTTTATGAAATCTGAATGACAAAATTTGAAAACTTACATGGAATATTTCTTGAAGAAAGAAGCATTTTCCGTGCGCGGTGCCACCGAACGTCGAGCCGAACGGAGCGCCCTCTTTGAAACAAAATACAACTGCCGCCGTCATGCCGGCTAAGCGATTGTCGCGTCATCCTTCGAGCTTTTTAGTAATCGCCTTTTCAGCAGCAGCAGCATAAATGCGCTCTGCGGCTGCTCATCTATGTAGGGCTCTGTGCCAGCAGCGAAGCTCGTCGTCGCCCTGGAGAGGCGCCTAGCTGTTTTGTTTCTAACCCAAACCTTTTTAAGTTGTATTTTGTGAATGCTGTGTTCTACTACGAATAGTTTGCTCACTTTTAGCATACCAACGAAAATTATTTCATACAATAGTGCTCAATCGAGTGGAATATTTAAATCACCCTGAAATGAGGATTTGAAGCAAGTTTGTTGAAAATTATTGAGCTAAGCATCTCAGTACCCCGACTTGCCACCTCTTTATAAGCTAGTTGCATACGATGCTTACATTTTTTCTCATATATCCGCACCGTCAGCATCATTCTATCTGCTAGATTAGTCGTTTGTTGGCCCGATTCATTAGGCGCTTGTTTCTTTCTCACAGTTTAGTTTCTTGCGTATATTTTATTGGCCAAGAAAATGCGGTAAAAGCACATTTCTCTATGCAACCTGTTATGAGAGCCCGGAAATGTTTGAAAGAAGTCTCCAGTCTGTTAGCGTTCGTGTTTTTATTACTGCGCAATTCCTTCCCCTGGGCGGCGGCCGTCCGCCCCTTGGACCCTGAGTGGTGTGTCGACCCGTCCTCCGCTTTGGCGCACCTGCGTGGATTTCGACACGCGCATGCAACCTCGGACCTTGCTCGCATCGCATGCGGTGAGAGAGTGCGATCCGGGGAACGACAGGAGTGCGAAGTGCGCGAGGACGGGATTGAGCGGTGCGTCAGCACGGAGAGCAGGCGGTGGAAAACTGTGCGAACGAGCGTGTGCGAAACAAAGATGTGTCATTGTAATCCAGTTGTTAATATACCCATTGTACCTTTTCGTATTTTATTTGTGTTTCCAGTCTTTTCTTTCACATTATTTTTTTCGTTCTAATGCGAACAAGTCAGTTTACATGTGGGTAATCTTCTCTCCATACACAATATTTGTAAAAAAAAAAAAAAAACTCCCTTCCCCGCGCACGCCTGTAACTGTCCCACCACGAAGGTAGTTAGAGAATAATAAGCTTTGATACCGAATTAAGCTTAATTGTAAAACAACGACTGCTTTATTTAGTTTTTGAACTCTACAGTTATTCCTTCTTGCCATTTGTAGCGCAAGCATTGTAATGCAGTGAACGACGACGGAATCGCGAAATTGGGGGTGTGAATAAAAGCGGAGAAACCTTACAGACTTCTTTTTTTCGCACTTGTGCAAAAAAAAATAATCCAGAAATTCAAAAATTATGCTATCAATGCACTTGCATGGCGTCCAATCAAATGTTCTGCTGAGCTGCCGTTCTTGTATACTGGCTGCTACACGAAGCTATTTTGATTTCCTATAAAATTCAGTGTGACAAAGCCCCACGCGGATATATTTCGCGTTTCAAGTTCTTGTGAAATGTGGAAGCCGGCCCGTTGCCGTGCCGCGGGCGACTCTAGCTGGCACTGCGATCATTTTTGCCACTGCAGTGATTTGAATATTCGCGGCTTGTTTAGCAAATAACTGGCGTACTCGTTTGCCGAATGAGTGTTTCAAGATAATCATAGAGCATTTACCAGTACCGTATGTGTGCGATATTTCATCAGTGATTAATGCGCCATGGTCATTGCAGTCGTATTTTTGATTATACACGTATGGAATGGTCTACTCTCGCAAAGCCTAAGACGTAAGTTACGCTAGCTCTACGTATGTCACATAGGTATATGAAAGAAATAGAGCCTTAAAGTATAGCGGCTGACGCATTGCGTCGTAAATTCCCGCCCGGGCGGCGGCCGTGTGCACCTTGAACCACACGTGGAGCGTCAGGGCCAGCGTCTTGGATTGCATCGCGCAGCGTGTAACCCGACAACCCCACCTGCAGAGCGCATCCACTCGGGCAAGTCGGCGCCGCTGTTGCTGGCGCCGTGCCTCCATGTTTTTCTTCCTTTGTTTGTGATGTTTTCAATGCACCTAGCAAGCAGCGAACAGAGCGTTCATATTTCGGCGCGAGTGAGTGCCATCAGTGGACTGGAACAAAAGTGCGCGGTGTGTCGTCAACAAGGGCGGACGCTTGAGAAAAATCAAATGTGCGAACAAGTGCGATGAAGAAAAGTGAAACTGTAACCCAGTTATTTGTTTCAGCATAACCTTAATATTATTCATACTGAGATTGTACCTGCAGTGTTTTCTCTCCATTTTTTTTCTAATACTTCCCTTCTTAGAGCGACCACGAAGCAGGAAGCGTCGATACGATTTGCCATATGTGGGAACGTCCATGCATGTGCGGTTCGACGTTTAATTTACCGCTCAATAACCCAGCTTTAATTTAGATCACCATTGTTAAATCGTTTAAGCGAAAGTATGTGCTGCGATGCTTCGTATTCCTATAGCTTAAACGGACTAGTGTATTTTTAAAGTTTATTTCGATGGAAGCGCGCTCGCCATAGTCGATCTGAGTCACGTGCTTATCGCTCATTTTTTGCATCGCACTGCATGCGTGTCCTGCGGTAATCGTCTGTTTGAAGCCACTGTTGTTAAACCTAATACACTCGGGGGCAAAGAAATTTGCTACAACTTTTGGAATTCTCTTCACCCAGAGCAGCAGGAATCGCCACGGGAGCAGCTATGAAAGAACCTAGACCATTGCCGAAGAGAATACAAAAAATAGCAACCATTGCCTACGCACGATATATGACATGTCGTTTTGATTCTTTCTAATCTACCGGTCGGCGTGGAGCTATTTATCGCCGCCGCCGCCCTGACGGACCAGCAAACGGGGGTGAACTTATTGATATTTGACGCCGTTGACCGATTGTCGGTCTCATCCAAATTCGTCACAGTATACATGTGGATCGATTACAGTGCCAGCTTAAGTCAATGAAGATCTAGTGTAAAAGAACATGGTGTAATCCCGAGCAACATCAACAACAGCTAGGTGGGATGAAAGCAAACGCGACTGAAACCAGCACCGCGGAACTTCACAAGACTATTTAGACACAAGATTTCCGAAGTATTTAAAATTGCAAAGGTAACTTGAAAACATCGATTATAACAGCACAGTTAACGACTCCAGCTATTAAACGAGCCTGCCAACCGCAAAAGCACGCTAATGCGGTTTCCCACGGAATATTTCCACCACATGCTAATTTGCATCTAGTAGTGACCAGTAGGTGAAATACACAAGAAAATGTTGACTGAAGTGTGTGCTAATGCATTTGGCGGGACATGGTAACAGAACTGACAGTATTGTCCAGCATATGCCATATATTAGCCAACGTCAGTGGAGTAATGGCTAACGCTGTTCGATATAGCCATCCTTATGAAAGGGCAATGCCAATACTGTTGATATGTAAGGTATGCCAGTGTATATCTGACATTGGCGGGCCATTGTAACAGAGCTCACATTATTGTCCAGCATATGTCGAATATAGGCTAACATCAGTGGACTGATGGCTAATGCTGTCCGTTATAGCCATCCTTATCTCATGGCAGCGCCAACACCGGTGATACGCCGGATATCCAGGCCCATCATTGCCATCCTCGTATAATGGTACCACCGATATTGTCAGGGCATCGGATATGACGGGCCAATGTTGTTATCATTATAAACAGGCACTGCCAACATTGCTTACCAATGTAATCCTCAGGGCCAGTGTTACCCGTGTTATAGAATGGCACAACCAATATCAGTGGTAGGATGGCAGCGCTGGGCTTACATGGGGCTGATCTTTGCTGGCACACTGACAATATTGGCCCAGGCTCTTGTCCTGCCTGGGAGCTAAGATCGAGATAATGGTGGCGATGCCTCATTCTATCAACATGTATGTGCCGATGTCGCAGTCTCTTACACTGTCGCTAGATGACATTTCGATGCAGTTTTCCCGAGCTCTGTTTCTGGCTGAGCGTTGTATACAACTTTTGCTCTCGACTGTACATTTTCAGCAGGCAGTAGTGGGCGGCGAAACCATTTTTGCTGTGGCGGGGAGCGTTGATGCTGTTTAACTTCTGAAATTTTAATCCCATGCGGTTACCAGCGTTTAATTACGGGCTGTTCTATTTGTATTTCCTGACACAGCAGTGACATTTATTAGGGCTCTCAGGCGGCTGGTTCGTGCCGCTCCAAGCTGCCATCTCATCTGGCGTCGATAAAACAAATTTCATTACAGAAATTCTCTTGGGCGGCCAAGTCGTAAAGCCAAAGCATTAGCAGCTCTGCATTTGGCGTCGCTTTGTTCCAATCAGACTCGAATAATTATACGGGCATTTCACAGGCCTTCTGATGACTGCCGGCAGTCGTAGAATCAGCAAGGCTACGCGGCAGAGGGTAGGCGTGTGTAAAAAGCTCAAGTTATACTCCATACGAGCGAGGCAAACGAACAGCCAGTCCAGCGACGCGCTTGCGCCAAGTGCTGAGGGAATGTATATAGAGCTGAGATTTATGAGACGCAACACAAGAGCTGGTGGCCAGCAATATACTTGCCACGCCATCAACGAGAGACGCTGCTGTATCGTGCCACACGGTAAGGGAACGAGTCTGCGGCACACCTGCAAATTGTCGCCTGCAGTTGCGACCGCAAAACGACTCCGCGGTAGCTCCCTGCGGTCCTGTTCCGCCCCGTGGCGGTACCGCTGCGATTTACCGAGCGCACAGCTGTACACTTGTAATAGGCGCGGACAGACCAGATCTGCGTCAAAAACGACTTGCCTTTGCAGGGCAGCACCGGGCAGGGATGCCTGAGACAAAGTGTGCATTCTCGGCAGGCAATTATGGGGAGCCTTCTAACGGCATTTGTGTTATGTTGCAGCTACCCTATTGCGAACACAGCACGCCGGAAATAAAGAGAGACGGATGAGAGCAGGACAGTGCAGACGTTTCATACAGCCCACGGGGCCCGGAAATGATCAAATGATGGCGTAGTTGCCTTTGCCGACTTTTGCTGCAAACTATTTTAATCTTCATTTGCTATTGCCAACAGTCAACGGCCTTATCTCTCATCACTTGGCTTGTAGCGCGCAGAACGACCTAGATAGCACCGTGAAACTTTCGTGCCACTTGTTCAAGCTCACTGTCGTGGTTTGATATTCTGTTTAACGGAAGATGAAGCAATATATATCTCGAATAATCGCTGCCACACGTTCTCTTAAAGAAACACTTTTTCTCGAATTCTCGCTCCATTTTAGAGTACGCGTGCGCGGTGTGGTATCCTGACACTGCAAAATTAAGAACGAAATATGAGCTTGTCCAGAACGGAGCTTTCCGTTTTGCTTTAGGTAATTATAATAGGAATCTGAGAATCAAAAGTTCCAAGCAAAGCTTGGAATGACAAGGATTGAGTCATAGGAGAAAATGTATCCGGCTTAAGTTATTATATGATATATTCCACGATTGCACTGGTATAATCAAATCATATTACCTTCAGCCCCCAAGCTATGTATTGCAAGGAAGAGACCATTTCAATGCAAAACTAACTATTTTAAACATTCTTTCCGAGAACGATGAAGGAGCGGAATATTTTGCTAGCTTATGTAGGCTCAGTTAAAATAAAAGTGCGAAGGGCGTGGGGGATCGATGTGCTTCCCTGTACCGCAGGTGTTCTTGCTGTTTCTTCTGCCACCTTCGCTCGTACCGAGTGGTGTTGGTGACCACCGCTGCGTCCGTGGCTTAGTGACACATAGCGGTGCGGAGATGACGACTTCTCTTCTCGGACTGTACACGTTTATTTACACCTTTTTACAACTTATTATTTACAATAATGTTGTCGGGTGCGACATCAAACAGGTGGTTAACTTCAATGGGGTGTACGATCAGAGGTCAGAGGCTAGCAGAATCAGGCTTTGGCCTTCTGCTACACTTTAGGCCGGAGTCCATTGGGCCCTCCGTCAGCCTAGCCTCCCTCCTCGAACAACCCACATCCAAACATACAGGGCTAACTGCAACTGGGTGTACGATCAGAGGTCAGAGGCTAGCAGAATCAGGCCTTGGTCTTCTGCTACACTTTAGGCCGGAGTCCCTTGGGCCCTCCGTCAGCCTAGCCTCCCTCCTCGAACAACCCGTCCGAGCCCAACTCTCCTCCAAGCCCAACTCTCCAACACTCCTTTCTTTGCGTTACCCAAAATTCCAGTTTTATCCGTTGACCAATCAACGTACGCCACTCTGTGGCCAATAACATGCAGTCCTTTAAAATGGGCTGGCCAATCATTGTGCCACATATACCCTCTCCTACGCATGTCCATAAAACACACACAAAGCACGCACTAAGCGGCGAGTGGTTGCGCACACAAACACATACATCTGCAACTTTTCCCTCTCCAAAATCCTCCCACGCAAGAGGCGCCAAACAGTCGCAAAGACAAACGGCGTCCACGGTTACACTTCCGAAAATACATAAAAACACACACGCGCAAACCTCAGGCCCAAACATTCCGATCCCTGCTCTTGGTCGGTTGCGCGCGGGCGGCGGATTCAAAGGGACACACAGGCGAATTCCCGGGAAGACATGTCAACAGCGGCTCCCTCTACCGCGCGTTCTCCCCAGGTTCGTGTTACGCCGCGTTTCAGGATTTATGGCCTCCGCGCCCTCTCCACTCAAACCGGGAGACACCGCAGTTAGCGCCGAACCCACAACCACTGCGGTTATGCTGTGCGCTCTAACTGCACTGTTCTGCCTCCCCCGCGGCACGGGATGGACAAGGCCGGCAGCGTCGCCCGCTGCCTTGTGTTCTGGGTTCACTTCTGAGAAGCGGTCGCCCGCACGACCGTCATAAATCTGCCCGCGTAAAGCTGCCCCTTGACCTTGGTCGCCCCTTCGGAATCTCGCTTCCATGCGAATCCCGCAATCTTAAGTCCTCCCCATCGAGAATGTTGCGCGTACACTTGCTGTAAGCTCAACATAAAACTCCTCTAACGGGGGAAAGGGGGGGCATTGTGGTGTGGCGTACACCAAACAAAACAAACAAACGCAGCATGCAAAACAATAATGCAACACTCCGTACAGAGGCGTGCGCGCCCCAAACGACAATACTCCGTGTGCACGTTCGCAAACGGTAACTAAACCATACGCCATACAAGGCGACACAGCTTGGCATACATAACACTAAATCAAGCAATAAACACTATAATCAAGCACAAAGTAGAATTCCACACAAGACACATAGTCCCGCACAGGAATTACTGTCCACTCCGTGAGTCTCTTGGGTCAGTCAACGTTCCCCCACTTCCATTCCCATGCCTCAGAGCGTGGTCGAGCCACAGGGGATCTTTACGCCTGTCATAAAGTGGCAGTGGCAGAGTGGACTAAGACTGAATATTGCCCAGCGCTTACCGCCGGGATCAAACGGCTTGACTGCTCGCACTGCACAGACGGGCCGCAGCATGCAAGACAATCGCACGCGCCCTACTTTCCGGCTGTGCCGCTCTCCTGCATCACATAATACGCTAGCTGCCTGCGTGCACGACACACGCGCGTCCTCGGAAGCACGAACAAGAATGCACCCAAAAGGTGCCTCTAAGACTATCGCGCCCGTCTCAAAAAGCTCAATCTCAGGAGGCTCCGCCTTAGCAATCCTTCCTTTATACAGATGCGCACCGAGGTCATCCCAACGCTGGTCATGGTCCATCGCTGCATGTGACAATGTTATTTTGCTGTTTTCTAAGCGTGGGACGCAATTTCCGCCGCCATCGCTCAGACCATGCCTCATACTGCGCTCATCTACATCCTCACACGAACCCGTGTTTTCTGGGTTAGGATCGCCTCGTCTATCCTGCTGTGCGGCTGCTGGCTGCTCGGATGCTACTGGTGTAGCGATCACTCTTTCGACTGTCGCACTCTCGACACAGCCTGCCTGACACTCTGCCACTTCGGTCGGGAATCCAAGTTCTCTACTCGCGCCAGCCAAACAATTTGCATCTCTCCTTTCTTTGGCGTCATTAGAATCGTGAGCAGTTTCCGCTGCTTTGTACGACTCAGCCTGCACCTTTTGGTCAATGAAATTCAATGTCATAACCGTAGAGCACACCTCTACCTCAGGGATAAGAGACTGCTCCTCTCTCTCAACATCGGCTGATTCTACAACTCGCGTCTCCTCAACGCGAGCTTCAACTGCACTCTCCTTACCGACCGCCTCGATCAGCGTTTGATCAGTGCCATTTGCGGGAGTGCACGCCTGAATTTGTACCGGCTCCGGTGGTTCACGCGCTGCCCTCCGTAAGCGCTCCTTCTCCTCGAGCCTTTTCCTTTCCTGCCTTAGCTCTTCCTTGGCTAAGGCTATCTCCCGCAGGCGCTCGTGGATCTGCGCTATTCTTTTCTCCCTTCTCTCCCTTTCCTCTTTTTCCTTAATTCGTTCAGCCTCTGACATCGGCGCATACCAAGCGTCGTATGCACAGTCATAATCACTCCACCAACCCAATGTAGCCATTATGCGTTACTTTACATTAACCCTGCGACTCATGCGCATACGCAAAGGCAAGTAAAGTGAGAGCGGAGAAACTCCCTGAGTTGTCGGGGCTTCAACCACGGAGCTTGCGAAGTTCCCACACGCAGGTGCCGCGCAGAACAGGGTCCGTCGTCTCTTTGTTGCAGCGCTCCGCTCACTTTATCGGCGGCCTCTTTCTCGCCGGCGCTGTCGTGAATGAAGCCTTGGCTTCTGAGACCTCTCGCTTGGATGTCGCCTCACTGTCGCTGCCTCTCTGGGCCGGTAGCGTCGATTCACGGGGCACCCCGACTTCAAACTTCTTCTTGGTCAGCCTTGGTTCACCCAGGTAGTGTGCCACCCTCCGTGTACATCAGTCCGAGGCGTCGTCGATCTCTCGCCACTCCGCAGGAAGTCGCTGGGCCGATCCTGTTGACTGCGCCAGTTAAAATAAAAGTGCGAAGGGCGTGGGGGATCGATGTGCTTCCCTGTACCGCAGGTGTTCTTGCTGTTTCTTCTGCTACCTTCACTCGTACCGAGTGGTGTTGGTGACCACCGCTGCGTCCGTGGCTCAGTGACACATTGCGGTGCGGAGATGACGACTTCTCTTCTCGGACTGTACACGTTTATTTACACCTTTTTACAACTTATTATTTACAATAATGTTGTCGGGTGCGACATCAAACAGGTGGTTAACTTCAATGGGGTGTACGATCAGAGGTCAGAGGCTAGCAGAATCAGGCTTTGGCCTTCTGCTACACTTTAGGCCGGAGTCCCTTGGGCCCTCCGTCAGCCTAGCCTCCCTCCTCGGACAACCCACATCCAAACATACAGGGCTAACTGCAACTGGGTGTACGATCAGAGGTCAGAGGCTAGCAGAATCAGGCCTTGGCCTTCTGCTACACTTTAGGCCGGAGTCCCTTGGGCCCTCCGTCAGCCTAGCCTCCCTCCTCGAACAACCCGTCCGAGCCCAACTCTCCTCCAAGCCCAACTCTCCAACACTCCTTTCTTAGCGTTACCCAAAATTCCAGTTTTATCCGTTGACCAATCAACGTACGCCACTCTGTGGCCAATAACATGCAGTCCTTTAAAATGGGCTGGCCAATCATTGTGCCACATATACCCTCTCCTACGCATGTCCATAAAACACACACAAAGCACGCACTAAGCGGCGAGTGGTTGCGCACACAAACACATACATCTGCAACTTTTCCCTCTCCAAAATCCTCCCGCGCAAGAGGCGCCAAACAGTCGCAAAGACAAACGGCGTCCACGGTTACACTTCCGAAAATACATAAAAACACACACGCGCAAACCTCAGGCCCGAACATTCCGATCCCTGCTCTTGGTCGGTTGCGCGCGGGGGGCGGATTCAAAGGGACACACAGGCGTATTCCCGGGAAGACATGTCAACAGCGGCTCCCTCTATAGCGCGTTCTCCCCAGGTCCGTGTTACGCCGCGTTTCAGGATTTATGGCCTCCGCGCCCTCTCCACTCAAACCGGGAGACACCGCAGTTAGCGCCGAACCCACAACCACTGCGGTTATGCTGTGCGTTCTAACTGCACTGTTCTGCCTCCCTCGCGGCACAGGACGGACAAGGCCGGCAGCGTCGCCCGCTGCCATGTGTTCTGGCCTCACTTCCGAGAAGCGGTCGCCCGCACGACCGTCATAAATCTGCCCGCGTAAAGCTGCTCCTTGACCTTGGTCGCCCCTTCGGAATCTCGCTTCCGTGCGAATCCCGCAATCTTAACTGGCTCTATTTAATGTAATGACGTTTTCTGCTTAAGTTTTATTTCCTTCGTATTCCCCATTCTTGTTATTTATTTTAAACCAGTGCTTTAAAGCATAGCTATCCTGTGTGCCGCGGTATTGAGGTGAAAAATGTGCACTATTGCCATGTATTGCCAAGAAAAAGTGTGAAATTTCCTACATGTACGATTGTATTTTGCTTGGTGATATACCCCCTTACTGTAATGCCTAACGACGCTCTGGTATTATGCATAAATAAACAAAAATGCTTCCGCATTGTTGCGAATTGTCATAGTTGCCTTTGGGGGCTGCCTTTGGACGTATCATTTCCGACTTTAAATTCATCGTTCTGAGAGCAGCGGCCATTCGTTCTTCAAAGACCGTATAGCACGTTTACTCTTAGTTCTTTTGCGGACCAACCAAACTATTGCTGACAATTTGTATGCATACCGACGCCGTGTACAGGACACGGCATACTATCCTTTTGTATTTTCGTGCGTAGCCTCAGCTTTTAAAACACCCGTGTAGTGCAGGAGATAACCTGGTTAACGGCATGCGTACACAGGGAGCTCACGAGAACTCTCGAAGCAATGCGGCCACATATCCCTGACGATGACGAACCTGACATCGCTGTTTACATTCAGACCGCACAGGAAACCAAATGTCTCGCACGGGTACGCATTTAAGACCAGCAAAATACTTTTGCATGATGCTACAACCTATGACGACTCAACGGACACTATACGAGCCGGGATACCGAATCTGGGTTTGGGCGCCGATTCGACGTCCAACTTAGTGAAAAGCTGCTACGGTGATCCTTTGGCTTCTTATAACATGCCCAGTCATTCCTTCTGGCGCGGTCTTTCAAGATGGTTACCTACAAGACCTGGTTGCAAGTGTCGCTTCGCGATGCACGCTAAAATATAGGAGTTCGACGCGATGAAGCGCCTCTCTGCAATGAGACGCTCACATTGCATAGCTCCCGTTTTTGCCCTACGATTTGTTCTATGTGGTGATTTGCGCTTGATATGCTTGGTGTCCGACAAGCGCGCCTCACTGCAGAGAACGCCTCACCGTAATGAAGCGCCGGCGCATTTGAGTCGCAGGCCCTTGTTTAGCACGGTTCTCCGTCACCGCCGGCCAGTTCCGGTGGCGCCGCGCGTTGAGCCATCGGCATGCGACCTTGTTCGTCGAGATGTGCTCCGCGCATCCCTCATCCTTTGGTTAGCCGTGGGGCCTGCCCTTATGTCCGGGAGGAACTCGTGAGTAGCCTTGTGGGCGGAATGCCCCGCTTTCTGATTCTGCGGTAGAGTTATGGGTTTCAGTGCAGCGTTTGTTGTAATTCAGCTATGTGTACAATAAACATCTGTGCGCATAACCTCCCTTCCTTTGGAGCGCAGTGAAGGCTGGCTGTGCCCTCGGCTGTGTCTGGCTCCAACCACCGGTATGACAGTTCGCATCGAGGACGTAGTTTTGTCGTTCGACGCAAATGAAATGCCCAACTCTCGATGAAAGGGACGACCCAACCAGCTAGTTTTACTTCTTGCACCACGCACCTACAGGTTCTTTTCTTCAAGGTCTTTATACTGGAGCATATTGTCACACAGGGACAGTACGGCAGCCTCGGGTGAACAGGGCAACGGGAAGATCCAGCAGGAGGACCAGCACGCATGTACATCACAGCGTCGGCTTTGGCGAAGCAATCGCGCTTCCTCTTCGGGCGCTACACTGCCTCCCTTCCGAAAGTAGCATCGTCCCGATTCGAAGCTCAAAGGAAAACACCCGCAAAAGCAGACATAAGTGCCTACACGTGGTGCTTTGCGATCAAGACTGTAGCGGAGAAAACAAGCAATAACACCCATAGGGTGACAGGTAATACGGCTTAAGCCGGACTAGATGTACAACTTCAGGGCGTGAGGAAAAGTGTGATGACGGTCGGCTTCCGCTGGGAAGCACCTCGTAGTTGAGGTCACCGATGCGACAAATGGCCATGTGCCGTCCAAAGTAGCGCTTCATAAGTTTTTCCGACAGGCCTCGACGGCGAACCGGTGTCTAAATCCAGACCTTATCACCAGGTCGAAAATCAACTTCATGTCTCCGGAGGTTGCAGCGATGAGCGTTGGCATGTTGTTGGTGATTTATGTGGAGCTGTGCCATTTGTCGAGCTTCTTCTGCGCACTCGCATACTAGTCGACCTTCATCGGCGCAGTAAGACGGCTTGTGTGGAAGCATAACATCGAGTATTGTAGTGACGTTTCTGCCATGCACTAGCTGGAACGGTGAAATACGTGTTGTCTCTGGACTGCAGTATTATAAGCGAACGTAACATAAGGTAACACCTCGTCCCTATTCCGATGGTCGGCGTCCCCGTACGTGGCGATAATATCGGCCATCGTCTTGCTCAGCCCCTCCGCTAGACCATTTCTGTAAGACTGATACCCAGTACAGTGGCTGGTACGCTGGTACGGTGGCTGGTACAGCTTAAGCACAGGATTTTATTAAAAAGCAGTTCCAGAAATCTGTACCCCACTCAGTGATCAAAACTGCCGGTGCGCTATGGCGCAAGACAATGCACTCGATGAAATATTTGGCTCCCTCTGCAGCCGTCGCTGACGCACCTACGCGGGACTCCACATAGCGCATCAGGTAGTCTGTCACTATGGTGTATTTCTTGCCGCACTAGGACGTGGGAAATGGGCCCAGAAAGCCACTCCGATTGCGTGGAACGGAACACTCGGTGGTTCGATTGGCTGAAGGACCGCAGGACGTGTGGGTAGCGTCTACCGCTGTTGACACTCGCTACAAGTTCTCTTGTACTGATGCACATACTTGGCGAGTTTCGGTCAGTAATACGTTTTCTGAATCCGTGAAAGTGTTCGGCTGCAACCAAGGTGACCACCTGTAGGATCAACATGGTAAGCTCCCATGATCTTGTTGCCCAGATCTTCCAGGCGCAACAAGAAGCCACGATGTCTGGCTGCTGTCGAAGTTCGTTTTTTACAGGACGCCATTACTAACTAAAAAATTGTGCGGGACACGTAGGAAAACACGAGGTACCATATCTTGGTCTCCTTCCAGGTGCGCCATTAGCTGATCAAGCTGTGGATCATGCCTTTGTCGAACCGCCATATCTGCCGTGTTTATTACCGCAATAAAATTGTCCGCGTCATCATCGTCTCCTGGCGCCAGCTGTGAGGGGGAATCGAGACAAGCAGTCAGCGTCATTATGTTTTCGGCCGGATTTATATAAGGTAGTGACGTCATACTCCTGCAGTCGAAGGATCTATAGAGCAAGCCACCCCGCGGGATCCTTAAGGTTGGGCAGCCAACATAATGACTGGTGGTCGGTGATATACGAAAATTGCGGCCTTACAGATACGGCCGGAACTTGGTTGTTGTCCAGATGACAGCGAGGCGCTCTTTTTCTGCCGTGGAGTAATTAAACTCTGCCTTGGAAAGGACTCGGCGAGCATACACGCTCAGCGCCGTCCTGCGACTGTGCAAGTACTTCCCCAGCCCTTTGTTGCTGGCGTCGGCGTGGAGTTCAGTGTCGGCAGCTTGATCGAAGTGGCCTAGTATAGGTGGTGTTTTAAGGGCTTGCTTTTGATGGCTGAATGCTGCCCTAGCTCCTCGTTCCACTCAAAGGCGACACTATCTTTTGTAAGGTGGATTAAGGGCGCGGCGAACTGTGCGAAGTTGTGGGCAAAATGTCCGAAGTAGACGTACCAAGCAAAGAAACCTTCGCACACTTTTTTGTCCACCGGTCGTGAGAACGACGCTAAGGCCGCTGTTTTCTCAGGATCTGGCTTCACACCCGCGTGGCTGACGACATGCCCAAAATCCTTTAACTCGTTGTACGCGCACCAACATTTTGAAAGCTTGAGTGTGAGGCCGGCCTTCCGTATAGCCTGGAGAACCTCTTCGAGGCGCACAAGATAGTGGTAAAAGGTGCTTGAAAAGATAACATCATCTAAATACACAAGACACGTCTGTCACTTCAGTCCGCCGAGCCTAGTGTTCATGACTCGTTAGAATGTTGCAGGGGTAGTATAGGGTATAAGCCCAATGGCGTCAGCTTAAACTCATAGAGGCCATCCGGTGTTATAAACGCGGTTTTATCCCGATTGTAATCGATTGTAATCGAAAGGGCTGTCAATTTTGTACGTTGTTGGCTTTCAAGAATAAACAGTTGCAGAATCATTGCCTTGATTGAGCATGCAAACTCACACTTCGCCATTTATTTTGACCGTACTGTTATGAGGTTTTGTAGAACAAATTTGCCCAATGATCCCGCTCTCGAACTCTACAAGGGAGGGTAACTGCAAAATCTACAGTTAATATTCAATTCATGCATCACTCCTCTTTCATACACAACCCATGACATGACACACAAGGTGAAAGGAGCCACGTTCCTCCTAATTGTTAATTAATTGAAAATTACGCTTACACACAAATCTTGGATACTAGACGCGCAGTCGCTGGTTCACTCAGACACCTTTGACTCTCGGCCACCACAAAACGTTTCTCTGGCACTAACGTTTCCCGGCACACATTGAACAGGCTGGAAGGCACCGCAGAACATCAAGCCACAATCATGTTATTACCAGGCAAATCATTCTGGCGGCCCCAAAGTGAACAGCCGCGACGAGTAACCTTCAAGGCAAAGGCATTTAGCATGTAAAGGCGAAACATGCTGTTGTCGTAAATTTCAGTGTCCGAGGCCCGATGTCCACCTACACGAGAAGTTGTAAGTTCGACTCACGCTCGAGCCACATGCAGCTGCCGCACCGGAGACGCCGAACGCCTTTGTTAAGTCAGTCGTGCAGAAAGGACATGGTCAGGCCTCTCTAGGTGAATTGGCATGACCGGGAACGGATAATATAGGAAGCTAATGTGTCGGCTCGTACAAAGGCCTTCGTCGCGTCGGAAAGCTCGACTGTAAACGCATTCCCGTCATTGCACGCTCAGAAAGTGCGCATATTGTGCGCCTTAAGCCCTAATACGCGCGCTAAAGGAACGTTGGTTTACATTTTTAGTGTTTTATAGTGTGTTATTTTTTTAATTTTCAGGCAAGGTTTTTAAAGGGGCACTAATGCCGTGAACTATTTTAATCTTTACTAATGCGTAAGCACTAATAGGCTCATGGTGCAAAACGGCGTCCGCAGGAAGTGCTCAAAGAAAGTGTCTGTCCACACCTCCGAAATGGACATCGGGACCTCGAAATTTGATTCGATGAAATTCGGTGTCCACCCTAATCCAAGTATCACCCCCTCAATAGTGGCTTCGAAATTTAGGTCGGTTAGCCCCGAAATTTGGCCTCTTGGACTTCTAAAACTTTCCAAGTGAAAATTTGACCAACAGAGTCTAACCTAATTTGAATATGGTTAACTCTGACGGCTAAAACCAATTGTTGACGTATTTGGTGCATTTCGAATAAAGAAAAAGTTACACAGCGTTAAAAAAGACGATCGCACGTATCGACATGACAGGACCAACATTCAGGCGTTCATTCACAACTTCCCTTGACGAATTCCAAATTCAAGGTGCCACTACCCAAATTTGACCTTCCTGACTTCGTCCGAATCTGACCAAATTTTCGTGTCCACCCTGATATGAGCTAGACCAACTCAGTGGTGCCTTCGAACTCTAGATTGGCAGCAAGGAAAATTGGTTCCTTGACTTTGACCTTGACTTTGTCTCGATTTTAACAAAGTGGTATCCTACCTAATTTGACCACGGCCAACTCAGTGGGGCCTTTCAAGATTGGTGGATCCCCACCAAAATGTCCCCCCGCAGGGGACATCTTTTAAAGCAGGTGTTTGTGTTTTGTGGGACACCACGGACACCACGGACCCCGAGCACCCACACTTAGCCGTGCGTGGCATCGTCGTGTCTGGGGAAAAAGGGATCCTGGCGGTTGAGCCGATGCCGAGTGTTTGGACCTTTATGGCCCTTCGGCGAAGGCAATACACCCCTTTGGCCTACGCTTTCCATAGACGGCACTTCCGGGCTGACCCACGCGGGTGAAATCGGCAGTCGCCTTTTCCTGTCCTCCCCTCCATCTTATTCTTTCCTATCTTCTTTTTTATAACTGTCCTGTCTCCTCCTATCTTCTTGAATTTTTCCTTTCCTAGGCGGCGAGGGTTAACCTTGTGTGGCTAACCCCCCTGCGTTACGCCATATTCGGTTATAGTCAGGATGTACGGCTGGCGTTGGCAGGACTGCCTTGCAATTTCCTGTCACGTCCCCTTGTTGGGCTCCATGGTGGGTGGTCGCCATCCTGGCCGAAAAACTAAACTACTTGTATGGCTACTAACTCATTGAAAACAGATCGCCCAGATAAACGGAGGCGGTCCAAAGTAACTGCACATTTCCTTGCAAAACCGAAAAACCAGCTATGCTAAGTTTCACGTAATTCACTCCGAAGTCGAAGAAAAACCAGCCCGAACCCTTTCACCATTCCTAGTGTCCAAATGCTTACCAAGTGCCCTCGGCTCAAAGTATAAAGTGAGCAAAATAGCGAATGGAGACCTGCTGCTCGAGCTCAGCCATGCAGAGTAACAAGAGAAACTCACCAACATCAAATCTCTTGGAGATATACTTGTCATCATAACTGTACACAGATCCTTGAACACAGTTCGTGGTGTAATATTGTCCCCGTGCCATAGCCAGGCTATGCCCGTGCTAATCGTGTCAGTTGTGAAGGGGAAGAAGACAAAGATCGTGTGGAGTGCGCGTGGTTCTGGGCCACCGCTGCTTTGCCTGGTCAAGCGCCTGTTCTGTGCCTCTTGCGCCTCAGCGCCCCAACCCGGTCCTTGACCCTGTCCTTCTGGACTGCCGTCCGGGTAGCAAAAGAACCCGTGACAATATCAGACTATGACTTACTGCATCTCACTGAAGAAGAAATGCTAGAAGGCCTCAGGGAGCAAAATGTAGTTAACGTCCACAGAATTAAAATCCGAAAGAAAAATAGAGAAATCGCTAAAAAGCATCTGATGTTGACTTTCAATGCCAGTACACTGCCAGAGACAATAGAAGTGGAATACCAAAAAATCGAAGCCCTTCCATTCATACCAAAGCTCTGAAGATGCTTCAATTGCCAGAAATATGATCATGGGTCCCAGAGATGCGAGGACACAAAACGTGGGCAAAATGTGCTTCTAAGAAACACCCTGCTGAAAACTGTGATCCTCCCGTGTGATCCTCCTGTGATCCTTTTGCGCCAACTGTGAAGACCATCCATCGTATTCAAGATCGTGGCCAACCTGGAAGAAAAAAAAAAAGATACTATCGCCATCAAGACAAAAAAAAACATATCGGCTGGCAAAAAACAATCCATTTGTCTTCACCGCAAAGACATACTACGCGTCTATGGCGCGCAGGGGCGGAGCGCCAGACCGCAACCTGGCACTTAACGAGGCGTCTTCGGACTCTGTGGTAGGACCATCAAGCCGCCCCAGGCAGAGGCAGCCAAGGCTGCTCTGCCATCTCCAAACGAGGGTTTGCCGACCTCTGAGTCGGGAACTCACGAGGTTTCCCCTTTCTGAGGGAAGCCCAAGCTTTTTCGTCCGTAGCACCACCGCGGACTTCCAGCGCCTCTAATAAGGCTATGGACGTAACCCCCAACACAACTGCGTTGCAGGGGCGGCGAAACTCAGTAGACAAAAAGGGGAAAAACAAGGACAACTCCACCCGAAACTAAACTCTAAATCCCCGACACAATGCAATATGGCTCACATAATACAATGGAATTGCAGAGGTTTACTTAGAAATTATACAGACATACATCAATTGCACCGACAGCATTATGCCTCCAGGAAACTAACCTTGGTCCACAGAACATAAATATCCTTACGAAATATAAAACCTTCCGAGGAGACCAAGAACAGGCTAAAAGACTTCCAGGAGGCGTCGCAATCACAACACAAAGTAACGTCCCTGCAACAGAAATACCATTGAAAAGAGAATTCGAAGCAGTGGCCATTAACATAATCAGTCACAAAACAATTACAACATGTTCTATATACCTACCACCACACCAAACCTTTACAGTCAGTGACTTAGAGAAACCTACTCAAACACTACCGGAGCCATACGTGGTTGCTGGGGACTTTAACGGACAATCCTCCTTTTGGGGAAGTGAACATAATGACACAAGAGGTCAAATAATAGAGGATTTTATATTATCAAAAACAAATGTCTGTTAAACACAGAAAAGCCCACTTACTGCTGTCCCAGCTCGGGCAAAATCACCTGTCTTGATCTAGCCTTTTCATCACCTTCCATTTTTAATGATTTTAACTGGGATGTTTTAGACGACGCTTGCGATAGCGACCATTTACCCACCATATTATAATTATCATCCTCTATACCCATCATCTCAACATGGCCACAGTGTTGGAAGCTTCACCTCGCTAATTGGTCAGCTTTTAAAGCAAATGCCACATTAGAAAAGCAATATTCCGAAGAATTAACAATAGACCAAATAAATGAGAGCTTTCCTACATGCATTATATCAGCAGCTTTGGTAGCTATTCCACAAACATCCCAACACGCAAGGAAAAAGTACAAGGTATGGTGGATGGAGGAGTGCAAAGCAGAAAAAAAGAAACAGAACAAAGCGAGGGGCATCCTACAGTCGATACCCAACTGCAGAGAACTTGATCACCTTTAAAAAGGCAAGAGCCAGAGGGCGGTACGTGTGGCGAAATGCCGAGAAAACCTCGTGGCCTAATTGTACAACATCCACTAACAGCTCAACCCCTGCAAAAAAAATGTGGGAACATATCCGAAAGTTCACCGGCAATTATACCTCATTTACTTTTCCAATGTTGACGACACCCGGAACACAAACAACACTCGAAAAACAGGCGACCATTTTGGGTGAACATTTCTCTAAAGTTTCGAGCTCTTCAAATTATACAGACACATTTCAAAGACACAAGGCAATAACAGAGAAACAAAAAGTTCCCTTTTATGCAGGCACAAATGAAGAATACAACAGGCCAATCATATTACCAGAACTAAATACAGTTTTATCCCGTGGTAAAAAAACAGCACCAGGCCCAGACAACATACATTATGCTACCTTGTACACCTCTGTGAAGCTGTCATAGAGGCCCTGCTGAAATTTTTTAATAAAATTTGGGAAACTGGAATAATACCTCAGGCATGGAAATAAGCAGTAATAGTGTCGTTTCTTAAACGCGGAAAGCCCGCTACGAATCCTGCCAGTTAATGACCAATAGCCCTAACCAACTGTATCGCAAAATCTTTTGAAATTATAATAAACATCCGACTCGCTTTTGTTCTCCAGTACCGGAAACTACTAGATATACATCAGTGCGGGCTTAAAAAGTAATCTTCTATAACTGATCACCTGGTCCGCCTTGAAAACACAGAAACACAGAGAGGGAAGCGTTCATCCACAAACAGCACTGTATCGGAGTCTTCTTCGACCTGGAAAAGGCCTACGATACAACGTGGAGGTTTGGCATCCTGCGTGACCTAGCCGAGCTAGGTATCCGCGGCAGAACGCTAAGCTACTTGAGTGACTTCCTAACCAACCGTATATTCAGTCTGCTTAGGCCCATCTTTTTTCACTAGCTTCGTGCAGGAAAAAGGCATTACCCAGTGCTGTGTCGTAAGCACCACACTCTTCATAATTAAGATAAATTCCTTAGCAAAAGTGATCCCAAGGTCCATATAGTATTCTCTTTACGTAGATGATGTCCAAATAGCATACACGTCCTCCAACTTGTCAATTTGCGAGAGACAAATACAAATCACAATAAACAAAATGTCCGCGTGGGCAGACACAAACGGTTTTAAGTTTGCAAAGTGATCCTACACTTCACCTGAACCGGAATCAAATACCCATTAAACAAGAACATAAATTTTTAGGCATCACCTTTGACAAAAAAGTAACTTTTCTCCCACGCATAAACAACTTAAAGAAAAAAAGCATCCCAAGCCCTCAATGTGATGAAACTACTCTCAAGAAAACGCTGGAGGTCCGATAAGGCCTGCCTTTTAAATATTCACCGTTCTCTAATACGCTCTAAGTTAGACTATGGCTAGACCATCCTACCTAAAACGGCTAGACCCAGTTCATAATCTTGGTTTACGTTTATCATCCGGTGCTTATAGAACTTCTCAAATAGCTAGCCTCTATGTGGAAACTAATGAACCTGCTTTGAAAGATCGAAGAACTGCACTAACTTGTACATACGTCCTCAAAATCCGTTCTTTGACTAAACAACTCTGTTACTCTGTTGTAACGAAATGCTCTTCGCGAATACTCTTCAACAACAAGCCTCAAGAAATTAAGCCTCTACTCTTGCGCTTCGAAGAAAAATGCCGAGACCTGGACGTGCTGAATGAAACTGAATGTATTGCACCAAGATATGGACACTCCCTCTGTGGTATATTCTCTCCGCAGCAGCCCCGCCTGGGTGGTGCAGTAATAAGCCGCCCGACCACTGTGCCGGAGTACCCGGGTTCGAACCCGACCACGGCGGCTGCGTTTCGATGGAGGCGAAACGAAAAGGCGTCCGTGTACTGTGCGGTGTCAGTGCACGTTAAAGAACCCCAGGTGGTCGAAATTTCCAGAGTCCTCCACTACGGCGTCTCTCATAGCCTGAGTCGCTTTGGGACGTCAACCCCCACAAACCAACCAACAAGTTTTTGACCTCACGCTAACACAATTTTAAGAAAGGTACACTCCACATGAACACATATTGCAAGAATTCTTGGCACTGAAAGAAAAATATACGTATTACATTTCATTTTACACAGATGGTTCAAAAACGAGAGACTATGTTGGAAGTGCAGTAGTACAAGATGAAACAGAAGCAATAACGAGACTACCTCCTTATACATCAGTGTTCACTGCAGAGTTTTATGCTGTTTGTACTTCAGTAGAGAAAATAAGAAATAAAAACATGAGAAATATCATTATCTACACTGGCTCTTTAAGCGTCCTCGCTGCATTAAACTCCTAATATGCAGTTGAACTCCTGATTGCCAACATAATACACAACATAGTAAAGATAACGTCCCAAAAACGTAATATAACATTCCGCTTGGTTCCCAGTCATGTTGGGATTATGGGTAATGAGAGAGCTGACGAATGTGCTGCACAAGCAAGATCCAGAGAAATAAAACGCGAGAACATACCTCACAGCGATTGTATAAAGTTGGTGCGCAGGAAACTAAGAGCTAGGTGGCAAACTGATTGGGAGAATGAAGAACATAACAAGCTACATTCTGTAAAGCCCTCTTTAAGGGAATGGAAATTGTGCCGACATCAGGAACGTTTTATCGAGGTTATTTTATGTCGTCTACGCATAGGACACACACACATAACTCATAATTTTCTCTAGACAAAAAAGAACAAACCAGTGTGGGAATTGTGCGGAGATAAGCTCACAGTCAATCACATTTTAATCTCATGCCTGGAACTTCAGAGTCTTACGAAAAGATATTTTACTGTATTTTATAACGAACACATTCCATTTCATCCTACATTATTTTTAGGCGAACAAGCACTTGTCGATTTTTCTCTAGTTTGTACATTTCTTTAGAAAGCCAATATTGTAAATCACATATGAGTACCATAACTATAAGCACTTCACGTAACAAATCATCTAACCTTGCGTTTGGCGCAATATAGCCATAGTTGCTCTTGTGCCATAAAACCTCCTATATCTAACTAACCAAAATGTACGCCAAACCTCCAATATCTGAGCTCGTCTTAATTTGACCAAAACTGGTGCCCAGTCTAGTTCGACTACGGCCAACACTCTGATGACTTCCAAATAACTGGTGGGTCACCGCCAATATTTGGCAAGCCTATGCAGTTTTGAGAGTGCAACCTTGAGAGTTTTTTTTGGTGCGAAAACCAAACGGCATGATATTTTATCACTTTTCTTGTAAAGCGCGAACGATCTAGTTGGTACCACGAAGATTTTGGGCTCTTTTTCACGCTCAGTGAAGGCAAGGCGTGGCTTTTTCGTATTGTATTTAGCAGAAGGTGCAGCAATATTTGTCTCAAATAATTGCTGCCACATGACTGCTTCTACATTGTTTCGGGTCATTATAGTTGACTTGAGCGATTCTCTCTCGACGTTTCCACGCCACTTCAAAGTTCAGCGTCGCCGGGAGCCATTGTAGGTCGACGACCGCCTAGCACGCTTGCTCTTTCGCCGACGCGGAGGTTGCTTAGTTCTTTTGCGGGCTAGCCAAAGAGCTCAATTCAGTAGTACGCCAGTCGCCTCATTTATTTGCCTCTGGGATTGCCATCACTACTCCAGAATATTATCACCGCCACATGTTCTGTATGTCCTAGTGGCCCTCCCTTTCCTATTCCTTACTCCTATCAAAACGGCGCGCTATTTCGAGTTGCTACCTTTTCGATCTTTGACGAAATACCAGTCAGAAACCGGCTCTACCTAGCTTTCTGGGACTAAAGAGCAGGCGATGCAACCCTTGGGGTTAATGAGGCGTATTTCTGCTAAAACGGGTGGAGTCCACTTGATTGTCGTATAACATTTGGTGCGGGTGGTTCTACAACCGCATTTTTCTATCAAGCGCCATTTCGGTAGATGAACAGGATCCAGTGGGATCGCCTTGAAGCCGTCAATAGAGAGGATACGATCGCCGTGAACGGGCTTCCAGACATCTCACCGATCGTAGGAGGAGGAGGAAGATGAGGCAAACCCGTAAAAGAAACCGGCTTGCTACCCTGCACTGGGGGAAAGGGGTGAGTGGATATAAAAGTTGTGAGAGAGGGATGGGTGAAGTTAGTAGAGTCACATCACAGACATGTCACATCACATCCGTCACAGTCATATCACGGAACATAACAGCAAACTCATAGTATTTCGATTAGGCCTGTGCTTTTCATAAAGCGGAGCAGTGCCTGGGAGGCCTTCACCGTAGAAAATTGCCGTGGCCAGGGACCTAAAATCTTAATTTCATCAATGGGCGTCCATCTAGATGCTCCAGCGCACGGCACAGACACTGTCTTTGCTCACTATATATGGGACACTCACAAAGAATGTGGCTTATAGGCTCGTCGCACCCACAGTTTGTACATTGTTACATGCGGCTCGCGGCCCCATCGGTAGCGTTGGCCTGGCAGCTCCGTGGCTCGGCGGACGGCATCAACGGTCCCAGCAAAAACAAACGCTTAATTTACAACATCATGAACGAACGGGCAGAAAAGCTGACCCGGAGAGAATATTGACTCTATCACACAGCTGGTGTCTAGCGTCGTCTCTACGACGCCCCCCAAGTAGTCTCTGTCGCAGCGGAGTCTGCCGCTGCTTTTTATAGGCTTGTCAGTTCTGAGGGAAAGCTAGAGCCCTCAAGTCCGAACAAGACAAGAGGACTCAATCGTCGGTGGCGCGACCGAATCTCCTCCACCTCCTGCAGATGGGCAAGGGCGACGCTCTCTCTCTCTCGAGCGCCGGGCTTGGCCAGCGTTTGCACACACACACGCACGCACACACTCGGCGCGTGGCACGAACACGACGAGACACGCCCGCGGGAAGAAGCGTTGAGCGGCCGACCGGACGGCGCCGAAATGGCCGAAACGCTCGCTGCTTTGTCGGTTGCTACGCAGTGGCCGCGTCAGCGGTCACACTTGTCGGTGGCGAAACGTAACAGACTGCCCCGCCGGGGGAGGGAGATTCCGAAGGCCAGGGGACTGCATCAGCTGTCCGGAAGGATTGGGATGTTGCTACTAGCTGGGGTCGGCCGACTCTGCTTCTCTTGAGCCCAATCAGCCAGTAGACTTCCTTGGCACGTTCTGGTTCCCAAGGCACTGTGCAAGTGGTCTTCGGTAGACTTTTCTGACAACCCACAACGTCACAACCACGCTAAAACCTCAACCGTTCAGCCAGCAAGCACGGCACAAACTTCACTAAGTCATGCCAGGCTATTTCCCTGTTATACACCCATTTATCTTAAGGGGTAGCTCAGCAGCACTAGGAACGCGTCCACAAATTTAAAAATCGCGCTTTCAAAAACACCACTTTCAAACAAAGATAATACAACACAATATGTTCAAAATCCTATGTCAGGAAGAAAAACACCAACCAGTGAAAACAGGATTGTTGTTCTCACGTTAGGGGCTCCGACTTAAGCCGTCGGCGTTGCCGTTGAGATCACCTTTTTCACTAAAGCTTCGACTGTCCATTTCAAGGAACGACCTTACCTTCCTGTTTCTGTGCAAAGAAACACATGAGCATGAATCACTTGCTTTTCTAAACAACCTATCCCTCTACGCTCGGCGCACCAGTCACAGATTTTCTCGGCATGGGCACATTTGTGCCTTTGGGATAGTCGCTTTTTATTCGCGATAGCTCCAACTTCAGGCTTTCTGCTTTCTTTTCGCAATCGTTTGAGTTTTCTCTCCTTACGATGGCAGCATTCTTTCTCGCGCCTGCCTCTCCACGTTTTCCGTCGACAGCATTTCAATACTAGCTTTATGCTTTCTTTCTGCGCCATCTCTGACAAACTAGCGGAAACCTGAGCTAGTAGGGCACCGGCGTCCTCAAAGTGGTCAAAGTGCGGCGCCGCGTCTGCATCGCGGCCAGCAGCGCATGACTCACTTTCAGTCAAGTTCGAACAACAACCGCTCATGCCAGCCCCCAAACTTGTCATTTCCTCTGGCGGCTCGCCATTCACGTTACACTGGCCCTCCGGTGAGCCGCATCGCTCGGCGCTAACTGGCGCATGATCAAGCTCCTTCGACAGATAGGGGGCTTCGGATTGCGTGAGGGCCATGCGTGTCACGTCCGCGTCCGCACTGGGGTTGCTTTCGGAGTACAACCTTGCGTGGTATCGGGGTACGAACGATTCTGACTTTGCTCTAGTCGCTCGCTGTCACCTTCGCAAGTATGGCTCTCTGCAGCGGACGCGCACACAACGTTGGCTTACCCTGGCTGATCGCAGCTCGTGGGCTGCGCAGTTTCCCAGATTGGCACTTCGTTTTTCTGCATGCCCTGCTGCATCACACAACGGATTTCGGAGAGCGAAATCTTCTCATTTTCTAGCTCATTTCTATCTCCGCCACGCTCTACTGCTTCGAGAGGCGGTTCAGTTACTGCCAGTTCCCCACTCTGATTTGATGGAACTGTATCTCCTACAGCTACTTGGGTCGGCGTGCAGTTCACCTCGCTTAACGGCGTCACGCCGATTAAGCCTGCGCAAACCGTCTCAGCTGCCAGTGGCTCAACCAAATTAACCCCGTACTCTTCTGTTTGAGGTTCGATCGGCTCGCTGCGGCGGTCACGTTGCTCGGCCGCTTCCACAAGCTTTTTCTCACACTCCGGTGCAAATTCGATTTGCTCCGAAACTTCCGCACAGTCTAGCCATTCGCTTACAGCGGCTTTGAACTGATATGCCAAATCAAAGTACGACTGGTAACATTTTTTTTTCGCTGTCATACCTCTTCCGAAGATCATGAGGCGTTATTTGATATCGTATCAGCAATGACTCTTTTAGTTCGTCGTAATTTTTCAAGCGGTCGTCAACCAAGCGCTTGATTTCTTCCGACGCTTCAGCGGAGAGAAGAGCTACCAACTTCTGCGCCCAACTATCTCGCTCGAAGCGTTTACTTCTACAGACACTCTCGAAGTCTGCCAAATACTCTGCCCCATCCTCGGCGATGAGGAACGGTGGCGGACTATCTCGCGGTTTCGAACCGTTACACTGAATGGTATTGAAAACTTTAGGTTTTCCACACTCATTCCATGTGCTGAAATCTCCAGCCGCATCAGTTTCTTTACGCGGGCGACCTCTTTCTCCTGACATTCCCTACGTTCACGTTCATCTTTCTCGTGACGTTCAATACGTTCACCTTCCTCTTGTGACGTTCCTCTTTTTCTTGACGTTCGTCAATGATCTCAAGGCATTCCGAAAGCTCGTCATCGTCAGCTTCCAAGGTAAGAATAGCCTTTAACACTTCTGGTTTTCGGAGTTCTGACAAATTCAGACCCAACTCCTTCGCAAGCTCCAGCAATTTCGGTTTGCGCAACGACTTCAAATTCAAATTCATGGCTGTTCCGAGTGCTGCCTTCTCTACTGCCCACTATTTCCTTGCTGCAAAATAACCCACCAACAACGACAACACAATTACCAGCTGCATTTTCTACCTAACAAAAGCCTGGCAAATCTCAGTAGAAGAACGTCCCGCACTCACGAAACCTCGCAGCCAAGAATCCAGCGCACTCGTTCCGCTGCAGGCAACCAGTCATCACACAGGGCTCGTTGCACTGCTCCCGGCTTTCCGCTGAGCTGCGTGTTGCACGGGTCACGCCTGTGACATCTCAGCTCTTCCCACCAGATGTTGCACCTCGGTCAGGCCTGGCTCATCTCGCAAACCATGGTCAGGGCTTGATCGTCGTCGTCCCTCCGCAGATCACCAGTTTTTGGACGACGGTCTCACCTGGCTCATCTGACTCGTCCCACCGCTGCCTACCAGTTATTAAATGTGGGGCTCGCGTGGCTCATCCAACCGCTGACGCCAGTTGTTACATGCGGCTCACGACCCCATCGGTAGCGCGGGCCTGGCGGCTGCGTGGCTCGGCGGACGGCATCAACGGTCCCAGCAAAGACGAAGTGTCTTCTAGCAAAACAAACGTTTAATACAGCATCATGAAGGAACGGGCAGAGAAGCAGACCCGAAGAGAATACTGGCTCTCACACAGCTGGTGTTCAGCGTCATCTCTACGACGCCTTCCAAGTAGTCTCTGTTTGCCGCTGCTTTTTATAGGCTTGTCAGTTCAGATGGAAAGAAGAACCCTCAAGTCCGAACAAGACGAGATGACTCAATCGTCGGTGGCGCGACCCAATCTCCTGCACCTCCTGCAGACGGGCGACGCTCTTTCTCTCGAGCGCCGGGCTTGGTCAGCGTTTACACATACACGCAGGCACACACACTCGGCGCGTGGCACGTACACGACGAGACACGCCCGTGGGAGGAAGCGTTGGGCGGCCAACCGGATGGCGCCGAAGTGGCCGAAACGCTCGCTGCTTTGCCTGTTGCTACACGGTGGCCGCGTCAGCTGTCGCACTTGTCGGTGGCGAAACGTTACAATATGCAGGACTGTTTGCCATGCCTATAATAAAAGAATACGAGTTTGTGAATGCTACACCAACCCAAAGGCGGCACAGCAAAGTTTCTTCGCGTCGGGGTAGGCCAGGTAGAAGCTGGAGCTTTAAGTCAGGGTCCAGGGATTTTAAGCGGCAGTTCGCAAACTGGCCAGAATTCCAAAAGAAGAGCATGTGTTCCCGCGCACGTGCGCCAAGCCTGCCCGCTGCGTCTGCCGTGGAAAAGGGAATCAACACACAATCACCGTCTTGGTGGGCTGTTCGTGCGATCTCGTCCGCCCGAAGATTGCCCGCTATGCCGCTGTGTCCTGGAAGCCATTGGAAGATGATTTGCACAGTGATGAATTTGTCGCATTTCCGCAAGAAGTTATTCATGGGCTCCACGGCGAAGAGCTGCTTTTGGCTTGCAGGGCTGCTTTTGAATCTGTGAGAATAGACCACTGCTGAAGGCTCTGCTGACTGATATGCCTAATTGCGACACGAAGAGTGGTTAGCTCTGCAGCTGTTGAAGAAGTCTGGTGAATTGTCCTAACTTTTATTTCTGTAATAATTGAGGGTATGACCATGAAATTTGAAGAACTCACTGAACCATCGGTATAGACATGCAAACAATTTGCATGGTGCTCATGGAAGTATTCAAGAGTGATTTGTTTTAGTTCGGTCGTCAATAGCTCGACCTTCTTTCTGAGGCCGGGCATTGAAAGAAGCACGTGTGGTCTATGCAGGCTCCATAGTGGAGAGGAGTGTCTAGATGCGGGTGTAAACTGGGACGACAAAATAACGCGATGCGCATCAACAGTCTCTGTAAACGATGTACACGGCCTGGTAATAGGAAGACTGGCCAAATGATGACAGGGAACCTGGGAGATGTGTCGGAAATGTGCCCTCAGGGCGTCAACTGTTAGGTAGGTAGATATGGGATGCTCCTGTGCAATTACAATGGTAGCAGTCGTAGAGGCACATTTCGGCAATCCCACCAGGTTCGCAGAGCTTGAGCTTCAACGCTCTATAGAATTCCTAAGTTGGTTTTCCTGATATTTCCAAGTGCAGGTAAGCTGTACCGAAAACATTCCATAAATAATGCACGGTATAGTTGGAGCATCGACCGCACAGACGCTCCCCATGACTTTCCCCCAATAAAGGCAAGTACGTGAGCAATTGCTGTCAACCTTTTTTTCGTGAATGAAACATGGGAAGCCCACGAAAGATTTCGGTCGATGATCACTCCCAGAAAGTGATGGTTGCTTTCGTAGGGTATTGCTTTATCATCAATGCGTATGGTGTAAGGTGACATGTTCTTGCGAGTAAATGCAACTAGCGAACACTTTTCAGTTGATATCTGTAGACCTTGCAGTTGGAGGTGGCCGCAACTATACTTGCCGCCTTTTGAAGCGTCGCTCAAACCTGTGGGCGTGTAACTCTTGATGCCCAGGTACAGATGTCATCTGCATAAATTTAAAGTTGCGCCGACTGTGGTATTAGGTCGACAAGCCCGACAAGAGTAAGATTGAAAAGCATTAGGCTTAGTACTCCGCCCTGTGGGACTCCACGGGAAGTGAAATGAGAAGATGTTGGGTGATCCTCAGTCTTCATAAAGTGAGATCTGTTGTATAAATAATTGCGTTTTCAGCAAAAAACACGACCGCCAAGCTCGGCAGCTTCCAGAGCGTCCAAAATGGCCTGGTGAGTGACGTTGTCATATGCGCTCTTTATATCCAGGAACAACGCCGCGGGTAAGTGCCTCAAAATTTTTTTGGCGTTGTACAAATGATACCAAGTCCACCACGTTGTCAATTGAAGAGCGTCCGCGTCGAAACCCTGACATTATATCCGGATATATGTGGTAGCGCTCCAGGTACCACTCAATACGTGTAAGCAGCATTCTTTCCAGTACTTTACCAACCAATTAGCCAGTGCAATTGGACGGTATGATGTCAAGTCCTGAGCCGATTTGCCAGGTTTCAGAAGTGGAACTAAACGACTGCACTTCCACTCGTCTGGAACTGTACCATCACCCATGATTTGTTGTAATATTACAAAAGAGCGTGCCTACCTTCTTGTCCAATATTTACAAGCGCAGTGTATACGTTACACAGTCGCGACCCGGCGATGATGACCGTTTGCAAGAAGCTAGCGCAGCGTCAAGTTCCTCCACGTAGAAGGGAAAGTCCATTCGTGAATTCTGTGAAGCTGGAACATCGTTGAAATGTAGCGTTGCCGTTAGAGTCGATTGGCCTGCTACCCTAGCGCAGAAATCTGCTACCTCGACCTCACGACGTCTTTGGTAGAGTGCGAGAGACGAATGGGTAGAGCTGTTTAGGAGATTTTCGGAGACCCAGAACGACATTCCAGATGAATGATAAAGGCTTACGGGGATCAAGCGTTTCACAGAATTACTGCCAACGTTTTGCCTGGAGGTCTTCAATTTGGCGCTGAAATTTCTTTTGCACGCTCCTCGCATCTCTGAGGTCGAGGCGCGACTTTGTGCCTCGGTATCTACGCTCTGACCTCCGTCGCAATGCTCGCAGGCGCTGTAATTCCGTATCAAACTCTGTGTAGGTAGGCATTGGGGCGAAGAAAGATGTCGCGTTTATCATGGCCTCCTTTATTTTCTCTTCAATACCTGCAGAGAGGCCTGCTGTGCAAGCATCTTCCATAAGTGCTTGAAATGCCGACAATTTGATGTGGCGCATTTGTGGGACAGACGTGGTGTGGAAAGGCCATTAATGATCACATATCGTGTGATGCTACGTCTCAAATTTCTGTATCTCATCCTGCATAACACGATTAAAGTAAATCTTGACACCTACATTTCTTTTATTACTTCCAGAGAAACCCATCATAAGCATCAACTCACACTTCAAGAATATTTTTGCGCAATAACACATACAGTTTCTCGTTTTTTCCGCGAGCTGTGCGAGACTGGAATTCTTTAGATCAGGAAGTGGTCTCACAGTCCGCTATCGACAAGTTTGTTGAATTTGCCAAAAATTCTGTATTTTCAACCACGAGGAAGTAATGAGATCATTATTGTGTTTGTTTTATTTTCTATGTATAATGTGAATCTGTGATGACGTCAATCTGTGAATGACTATCTTTCATTTTTCATAAGCTTGCCTACTTTTCTTTTTTCCTTTTATTGTAAGAGCTTTCGATTTTACCCTTCTGTACATATGTGTGTATGCCTGTATGAGCAAATGAACCCTGTCCTGTAAAAATCCCTGATTGAGATTGACAGTATCCCAAAATAAATAAATATATAGGAATGTGGTCACTTCCATGTGTTTCTATATCTTCAAACCATTGTACGTTGCTGGTAAGGCATCGAGACACAAAAGCTAAACAGCTGCTGTAAGTTGCCCCTCGAATAAAGGTCGGTGTACCGTCATTCAGAGACTGTAGGTCATGATCAGGGGCGAATGACACAAGCTGTCTTCCCTTGAGGTTCATTCGAACACTTCCCTACATGATGTGGGGAGCGTTAAGGTTTCCTATGATGATCCAAGGGCCAGGTGTAATCGCCACCAAGTCGCTCAATCGTGTGGCGTCAAAACGACTTGATGGCGAAATATGCGCACACACTAGTGTAAACGTGAGATTGCGCTTCTTCACTGTCAGGCAAACGTACTGGTTATCGTTGCTGGGAGAAACTGGATGGATTAAATATGTGAGTTCTCGCCGAATATAAATGATGACCTTGCTGTTTCCCCGGTGCGTTGGAGATGCAAATGCCTCGTAGCCTGATAGTCGCAAAATCTTTGGTCCATTCGGCTCACAAATAACAAGGATGAGGATGCGATTTGCATGAACATATTGTCGAATATCTGCAATTCGGGACTGAAGCCCATGGGCTTTCAAGTGAAAAATAGAGGCGTCCTTGAGTTTTTTTCCAAATGTTAATGCGGGGGGAGCCATTGTGTCTGCTACTGTAGAGCCGCTAGAAAGGGTGCTAGCGTGTCCAGAACCTGTAGCGCATTCTGTGCTGCTGGCGTCTGCAGTCTAGATAGCACAGCGCGGATTGCATTCATCATGGACGTGAGAATGGCAATTACCTGTAGGTCTTGGCCATGTCCCACATCCTGACTTTTCTCTAGTTCGGCAGTAGGGGCCAGACATTCGGTTCGCGGCAAGTTTCCTGGCCCAGCGGACGTGGACGATTTTGGTAGTGGTGACCAGTTAACGTCTGAGGCAGCACCTCCAGATAACCGCCCGTCGCGGTCCCTTCATTTAAACCTGCAGGCGTAGGAGTCGAACAAGATGCAGGAGTGCTCGAGGCCTTGCTATCAAAATTGACTGTTTTCTTAGATGATCTTCGGCGACGCGAACGACGTCGTCTCACCTTAGCAGCGGCCTCTCTGAGTGTAGATTGCTCACGCACCATTTGCTTCAGCAGGCATAGGAGTAGGACAAAATGCAGGAGTGCTGGAGGCCTTGCTTTCATATTAACTGCTTTCTTAGATGATCTTTGGTGACGCGAACGACACCGTCGCACCTTAGCAGCGGCCTCTCTGTGCGTAGATTGATCACGCACCATTTGCTTCAGCACTGCCCGTTCAGTCTTTAAGCGGGGGTAGTCCTTAGAGGAGGAGTCATGAGGGCCACGGCAGTTGGCGCACTTCAGAACAATCGCTCGGCAAATGTCGCCGCTATGCGACTCAGAGCATCTAGGACACACGATGGAAATTTGCAGACCACACACTCACGTGCCCGCTCTTCATACACTTCCTGCATTGAAGTGGCTTGGGCACGAAAGGCCGAACCGGGTGTCGGAAATGTTCAACCTTCACATGCGATGGTATGCAGTCTTCCTTGAAAGTGAGCTTGGTGCATTTCGATCTCCCGAGGTGCTGAACTTGCAGTATGGAGATGCTATTTGATGCTGGTTTGATTAGGACTGGTACATCGGTGTCAGCGATGGCCACGTCAACATTGTAGATGACGCCGGCCACAGTGCCACTAACTTGAACAATATGGGAGCGCACACTGATGTCGCCGAGTTTGTTGATGGCGGTCAATCTTTCCAATGCAAACATCTATGGCAATTATGGTTTTGTAAGGATTCATTCTAACGTCTTTAATCTTTCCAGGGATGAGGCTTTCAAGGAACCCAGACGTGACTTGCCTGTTGAGTTGGTTCAGATTGTCTGTGGGCGTCTCTGGCACAAACAAGACAGTGTGTGTCGGAGGGCCTCGTATAGCGATGACTGTAGACGAGCTTGATGAGGACGAATCTTATCGTCGGCGTAGTCGTCGCTTTGCTTTCGTGCTAAGCACCACGAACCCATCGTCGTCGGCTGAAGACTCATCATTAGCAGGCGAGTACAGCACATTGGCCTGGCTGCTTGCGTAACACGAGTTGTAGAGGCACTTCCTCTGGGCGACCGCTGCCGACGCACCGGATTCCACAGGCGGCCCATCGGTGTCCACTTGCATCGCCGTGCGAAAAAGGGAGTGGCACCTTCCGGTTATGTCACAAATTCCAAAAAACAGTGGAGACGGGAACGCAGCGTTCTGGTAAAAAACCCCACCGATCGTAGCACTTCAAGAGAATGCTTGGCTTGGCACATTATAGATGAGATAGTGAAATAACGACGTATTGTTTCTGTTCTGTTTTCCATTTAACGCTGGCAGCATGAGCTTATGCTCCCATCCAGGTTATAATAAATAAAATAAAAATGTACCATACAGTCGCTATACACTATACCTCCAGCAGTTCTTCCCCTCTTGAATTTTGTCCTGCAGAGCGACCATTCTACTGATACTCGTCGACCAACCTTGGCATCGTTCCTGCGCGAGCGGATGACGAAACAAGATACTGTGCCTTCCAGAGCAGCCAACGTCGCAGTAGACGCTAATGCTTTCGCATATCTCGAATGCAATCTCTTCAGTGCCCTCCGTTTTCTTTGTCAGAACGATAACAACACAAGGAAGTTAATGGAGGCATATTATATTCGAAAAACTCAAGAATTCATTACTCAGTCATCGTTATTGATAGAGAGTAATATAATTAGGGGAACGCTTGTGGGGATTCACAATCCCCTGCCTCCATTATAACGACCGTGCGTAATTAACACGGGTTATTACCCGCTTTGCTAAGGAGGTTGGTGAAGGAGAGGGCACACTGCCCCCCCCCCCCCCCTTAGACCTCCCGGTCTCTCGCGGCGGCGCTGCCGCATGGCTTCCCTCTTTCCTCCCGGCGTAACCCGGAAACCTCCTCTCCCGTTCCGAGTCGAGGAGCCCGTCTGTCGCAACTCACTCGGGGCTTTTCGGAGGATGAGCGCGCGCGCGCGGTTCATGATTTCCGCCCAGGAGACCACCGCCGTCACCAAGGATCGCCCAGTAACCGTATGCACCTACCGCAACGGGCTGTGAGCGCGAAGCCGCGCCAGGTGAGCAGACTCTTCCTCTCACCTCCTTGCGCGTGCTTCCCCACTAGGTGGCTTATTTCACCCCCGTACGCGAGCGGGACGTTGTATTTGAGTGTTGTGTCTTGCCGTGTACTGGAGCACAATAAACTCTATTCGAGTACGTAACTCGGTGTTTGTCCCTTCTGGCTCGAACCCGCCGCAGTAGCGACTTCTCGCACCACGGGTTGGGGTTCACAGCTCTGTCTGGTAGGACTGGCACGTCGGGGCTAGAAGGCGACTGCAGCGTCTAGCCCCCCCCCCCCCCCCCCCCCCCCCCCCCCCCCCCCCGTGGCGCATACATGCGAGAATAACCCCCATAAGCCTAAGCTTGTCCTTTGGAGTAAACGCAAGCCTTAACAACGCCTTTTAATTGCTCGAATTGTTTAAAAATTTTATTTTTTGATCATTTCAATCTTAAACTTATTACTTTAATATCAGTACACATCTCAGACACGCGTTTGTAAGTCATCGTGCGCAGCACGTCTTCGCTAGGTGCCCCTCTAACACGCTTGCTAAAAACTACGTACCTCACACACACAACACACACATGTGCGCGCGCGTGCGTGTGCGCGCAGGGTGCTGGCTGTTTTTATCTGGGCTTCAACATATAAGAAAACAAGTCGAACAAACCTTTTTCGCCAAGTCGGTGATGATGGATTGTCTTTTCCGCACTTAATTATGCGTCAGCTTGTTAAAAATTCCTTATTCTTACGAGATGTAAAGTTCGCTACCGTTTGTCAATTACACATGGCATTAGCGTTGTCGATGTTCGTGGTGTCAACTACTTGTCACTTCGCTGGTGCAACCCGGAATTAGTTTCGTGAAATTGTTCAAGCAACACGGTTCTTAGGTACCCGATTTTCAATCGAATATTTACCAAATTTCACCAGTAAAAAAACTTTATGGAGATTTTATTGAAATAGCCTGACCTGTTCCTGTGCACCGGTCGTTATACTCTTCGGGGCCGGGGCTAAATTTATTGAAATGTGTTGAAAAAAAAAAATGGCTCTACACGCTGCAGTGAAAATGTTCTTTTTGAATTGCATATAAGGGTTCTGCCCGTGAAGACGTGGACGGCGGAAAAAGAAGTCTTTGTGCCATGGGTGTGAACTCTATTTTATGTAGAAAGCCGAACACAGTGTTTATAGATTGTTGGGATGGGGTTATCTTTTGGAATGTCCTACAGCGAACTCTGCACGAAGATTTTGCTTCCAACCCCCAGGAAATCGGTTCTTGGCTCTGTAGAAAAAGATGACACTGTTCCATATGACATGATAATAGTAGTTCACTTTGAAGGTAGTGCGAAAAACGAGGACCAAGAGAGAAGGACACAACACGAGCGCTTTGTCCTTCTCTCTTGGTCCTCGTTTTTCGCGCTACCTTCAAAATGAACCAGATCCAACTCGCCCAACTTTCAACCTTACTACGATAATAGTAGGCTTGCATAGTGTGAGGAAATGCCGAATGGCTGTTATCCATGATGATATTCATGTTAGACTAATCCAAGAGTATATTGGGAAATCTATTCGGCAGATAATTGATGTTTTGAAAACTCAGTTTTGTGTACCCAAGTTTATCAATGTATTTGAAAGAGTGGTTAATTTTAATGTTTTGTAAATATGAGTATTTCATGTAAACGAGCTCACTTTTGCTAAGTCGACCAGCCTGTCTTTGTAGGTTGTAAAAATCAAGGTAGCAAAAACAGAAACCTTCCGTGGCCTATGCGCTGTGAACTCATCTGGCATACAGAGGACCCGGGTTCGAACCGGAGTGGATACAGATTTATTTTGTTAAATTATTCACAATTTACTTTGTGACGCACGAGGACATGCGGTTGTGACTTCATAACCCTATTTTTCCGAAAGAATATTGTCACGTAGGGGTGACAAGCACGGTAGCCGCAAATGAAGACACTAGCTTTGAACCGGAATGAAACTCTCAATTGGGCTGACTTGCGCCCGAAAGAACTAAGCAATCGGCGGCGGTGATAACAACAATCGTATTCGTCGGCTGTCGAACTAAGAATGCCGTTACACCGACAAACGTTATATTTAAAGCTGGCAAAGAAACATCTAGATAAAGCCGCAAACGGTGACTAGCACAACCTAGAACATTGTAGAAACGTACGCAAATGACAGCAATATTCTAGACCCATCTCGGCGTATCTCGGGTGACAAAGAAACTATAAATCTGTGCCGATCGACACCCAACATGAGCAAACAAAAAATACACGATCCGCGTGCCGGAATCACAGTGATCAGGCCGCATGCCGGCGGCTGTCGAACAAAATAACAAAGATTTGAAATGTTTGCGGCATTACTCCCCCGTTACTAAGGCACCGACACGATGCTTACAAAATAAACACACAAAGGTAAACAGAACATTCGATAATTAAATAACTTCAGTGCGCGTAATAAGGTTTAAGGCGCACAACTTGGTCGACTTCTGGGCGCACCCGGCGCCTTCGTTGGGATATTTACCTGCTGTCGGGGATGACCTTGTAGTGAAGCTGTCCGATGCGACGAAGGACTCGCTATGGTGCGACGTACCCCCGCAAAAACTTTTCACTCAATCCGCGGCGGCGTATCGGTGTCCAAACCCACACTGTGTCACTTGGCCTGTACTCTGTGTCGCGTCGTCGCAAGTTGTATCGTCAGGCGTGTCAGTGTGTTGCCGGTGCTTTATGCGCAGCCGGGTAAGCCGTCGGGCTTCCTCTGCCCGCTGAAGGTAGGTTGCGACGTCCAGGTTCTCCAGAAGAGAAAGATATAGAGAACAAGTCACCCAGAAACCATCTTGCCATCCATTGCACAGAATGTAATGACTGCGAAGCGCATCTCAAGGAAACCACGATCATCGCAAGGTACAAAGATAAAACCTCCAGGCTTATCTCCGAGGCTTCCAATACAGAAAAGTTAGGAGGCACCTGCATCAGCAGCCTATCGATAACGTTATACCCTAAGGAATATGACTATCTGAATCAGTGACTTGGTTTTTCTCATGTGGTTATGTGGTTGCGTGCATTCCTTTTTTGTGTTTTTCCCTCTTGTAATTTTTCTTTTATATTGCTGCCTCACAGCCAACAGTAAATCATTTGGTTGCTAGTCAGCGCATGTGTCTGTCGTTCACGTGTTTCGTCTCCCCTAGCGCTGTTTTACTCGATTCTTAAGTCCAGGTTCTCCTCGTCGGTTGCGTACAGTAGCATTGCGTCGAGCGTCATCGTGGGCTTACACAAGCTTGAAAGGGGTCGCTCTGGTGGTCTCCTGGACGGCTGTGTTATAAGCGAAGATGGCAGAATGGCGTCCCAGATCTTGTGTTCGGCGTCGACGTACAGGGCGATCCACTTCTAGCTATAACACGGTCACTGCTTTCAAAGCAGCATTGCTTCGGATGCAGGCGCTTATCGAAGCAAGGCGATATATGCACAGTGGGACGCGGAGGTGATGCTTCGCATAGCCTGCTGCCTAGCTTTATAGAATGGCCGGGTCAGGCGCAATGATGCTTTGAAAGCAGTGGCTGTGTTATAGCTAGAAGTGGATCACCCTGTACATAGCGACCATGTCTGGGATCGTTTTGTTGAGGCACTGCGTAAATCCGTTGGTCTGGGGATGGTAGCCAGTTGTCCTACGGTGGCTCGTTTGAATGTAGTGCAAGATGGTCTGCGTGAGCTCAGCCGTAAATGCAGTTCCTCGGTCGGTGGTAAGCACTTAAGGAGTGCCGTGTCGCAGGATTGGATTGGATTGGTAAGACGTTTATTTGGGGCCTGCAGTAGAACGCGCGCCCGCGCGCGCGCGCTCCGGACGGGGCTTACGTCGTCCTCTGGGCCCCGGCCGCGCGGCCTGGGTCCCCGCTCGCCTTGGCCGGCTCGCTGGTTCCCTGCCGGGCCAGCGCCTTGATGACCTGCTGGACGGAAGAAATCGTTCTACGAAAAACTGAGCAACTTCTGCGGTACCGTTAGGCAGGGCTTTCGCTTCGGCGTAGCGGGTCATGTAATCGGTCACCATGATAGATTTGTCTCCTGCTGATGAACTTGTTGAAAGGGCTTAATCGGGGTGGTATTGGGCTCAGTAGACCAGCAGGCCTCGTCGGGGGTGTCTTGCGTCGCTGCCACTCACGGCACGTTTTCACATAATGAGCAACGTCGGCAGGCAACCGTGGCCAGTAATATTTCTCCTGTATCCTGTGCTCAGTAGTACCTGCGTGCGGGCTAGTTGGTTAGACGACTCTGAAGACCTCTGGCGCCTCACAGTTACGCACAAACACAACACACACACAAGAGATTAAAGCAAGACGTTCACACCGATGGTGCGCTCATTGGTGTGAACGTCTTGCTTTAATCTCTTGGGTGTGTGTTGTGTTTTTGTGTAACTATGCAGCGCAAGAGGTCTTCATAGTGTATCCTGTGCAACGTGCTCGCAAACCCGAGATGCCCTGCTGTCGCCTCATCGTGCAGCGTCTGCAGAATCTCGTGTCTGAGGTTTTTCGGCACAAGAAGTTGCGCATTTCTGTTGGCTGCGAAGTTCTTCAAGAAGACGTCATTATTCAAGGCGAATGACGATAAATGACGCCGGAACAGCAAGAAGAGAAGTGATCTTTCCTTAGAGGTAATCAGCCAGATCTTTAAACTCAGGGTCTGAGCACTGTTGCTGTGCGAAGCTACTGGCGCTTACCGGTCCCAAGAAGGCGTATTCGTCTTCTTTCGGCGGCGCATCAACGGGGGCTCGTGACAAGCACTCTGAATCGGAGTACTTGCGACCGAACTTCTAGACGTCTGTGATGTCGAATTCTTGAAGGCGCAGGCTCTATCGCGCAAGGCGGCTGGAGGGATCTTTTAAGCTGGCGAGTCTGTACAGAGAATGGTGCTCGCTCAAAACCCTGAATGGTCGTCCGTAGAAATAGGGGCGAAATTTTGATGCAGCCGAAATGATGGCAAGACATTCTTGCTCCATCGTCGAATAATTGGCTTCAACTTTCAATGAGGAACGGCTCGCGTAGGCTATACATTTCTCGTGTCCGGCACTCTTCTGAACGAGAACAGCGCCTAAGCCCAAACTGCTTGCGTCGGTGTGAATTTCGGTCTCGGCGTTTTTCTGATCGCAGCTGTTTTCTCTGGGTCTGGGCGCACACCACCCTTGCTGAAGATGTGAACTAGGCACCGCAGTTACTCGTAGGCGAAGTGGCATTTCTCTGCTTTAAGAGTTAACCCTGATGACTTAATAGCATCTAACACTTTCCAAAGCCTTTTGAGGTAGTCTTAAAAGATTGAGGAGAAGACAACGACATCATCTAAGTATACCAGATAAATCTGCCACTTTAAGCTCGTCACTTCAAAATGTCGCTGGTGCACAGCAGATGCCAAATGGCATCACCTTGAACATTAAAGACCGTCGTGTGTGATGAATACAGTCTTCTCGCGGTCTCTTTTGTCGACCTTAGTTTGGCAGTTGTCGCTCTTCAGGTCCATTGATGAGAAGTGCCTTGCATTGCAGACCTGGTCGAGTGTGTCGTCGATGCGGGGAAGAGAGTAAACACCCTTCTTCGCTATGCTGTTTAGGGGGCGGTAATCGACGCAGAAACGAAGTGTCTCGTCTTTCGTCTTCACCAGAACTACTGGTGCTGCCCACGGGCTTTTTGATGGCCGGATAACGTCGTCACGAAGCATTTAATCGACTTGATCGCGGATGGAATGGCATCGCGGTAGGAGCTTTTACGTAGAGGTCGGGCGTGTTCGTCCGTTATAATGCAGTGCTTGGCAAGTGGTGTTTATCGCACCTTCAATGATGACGAGAAGCATTCTCTGTATATCCGAAGAAGGCTGCGAATCTGGTCTTTTCTGTAATAAGGTAATGATGGGGTGATGTCAAACGTAGGCTGACGAAATTGGTCGGGTGCTTCTTCCAGAGGTTGGTCGGGGAGGGCGAATACATCTCTGATGTCCGCCTATTCGTCGAAAAAAGCGATCGTCGTGGGCTTGTTCACGTGTCGGTATTCTTCGGTGAAGTTTGTTACCAGCAGCTGTCGCGTCCTCTTCGGAAGTTGGCGATGCCTCTTGCGACGCCGAGACCTCGTTCCAAGAGCAACTGGGTGTTTCCCTCAATGACTCCTTCAGCGGTTTTGACGTTTGCGCTACCCACGCTCACTACGATGCTTGATCGGGGCGGCATTGTCAGTTCTCCGTCGAGGACGTTTAGAGCGACGTGTTCTGTCGAAATCATCGTTGCAGGTATGGTTTTGTCAGCCGAGGTCTTGATGAGCTTGGATCGTAGGTCGATGCTCGCCCTATGTTCACTGAAGAAGTCCATGCCGAAAATCACGTCGTGCGAACACTGCTGTAGAACCACGAAGCTTGTTGGGTAAGTACGCCTAGTTATCGTTACTCTTGCAGTTCATATACCTGTCGATGTAATGAGGTTACCACTAGCGGTGCGAATCAGCGGGCCATCCCAAGCTGCCGTTACTTTCCTGAGCTGACCCGGCGACGCAAATCGGGCGCTGTACGGCGATGGAGAGTGGTACCGGCGGTTTGGTGACTCTTCTCTGTGCAAGTAGTCTTCGACTGCGTGCGGTCGTGAACCAGGACGAGGTCGTGGGGCGACGATGGTGAAACCGCGCAAGCCGATACGCCTGTATGGGCAGTGGCGTCAAATGTGGCCTGCCTCAGTGCAATGGAAGCACAGCGGGCCGTTGTTGGACGCCCTCCAGGTGTCACATTTCCTGGGGCTGGAAGGTCGTTCGTAGGCTTGGCGGGCGGCGGCCAAGAGGCGGTGTTCAGGAACAGATTGGTGGTGTCGAGGGGGACTGTTTGGATGGTCACGGCGGAAAGCATTTAGGCGTAACGCCGAAGCATAGTTCAGTGCTGTTTCTTGCGTGAGAGCTGTCGGAGCCGTCGCTTGAAGAATGCTCAAAGCGTGCTGTACTTACTCACGAATGACGTCCGTGAGCGACGCAACCAGCGGCTGCGCTTGCGACGGCAAGAGTCGGCGCAGTTCTTCACGAACGACTTGACGGATGATTTCACGGAGGTTATCTCCGCTTGTAGGTGTGGTTTCGTAGTGGCTTGGAGAGAGCGTTTCAAGAGCCCGGTTGTAGAATCGCGTCCTTGCTTCTAAGGTTCTTTCGATATTCCCTGCTCCCTGGCTGAACTCAGCAACACTTTTTGGCGGCTGGCGAAGTAGACCTGCAAATAGCTGATACTTCGCACCGCGCATCAACAGGTTCGCCTTGGTTTCCTCTGTTATGTTAGGATCTTCACGGCCGAAGGGGGGCTTCGTCTCCTTAACGTATATACTGACTCATTTGGAAACTGAATTCTTGATTGGAGGAGGGCCCTGGCTCTTTCTTTCCGGACGGAACTTGCAAAGGCCGTCAAAAACACCGCTTTGAATGTCCTCCAGTCCTTCAAAGAAATCTCATTATTTTTGAGCCAGGTTCGTGCAGGCCCTTGAAGAGCAAAGTAGACTTGACTGAGTTTAGAAGCTTCGTTCTAGCCATTGAAAGATGCCCCGCGGTTGAAAAGGTCCATCCAGTCTTCCGCATCTTCATTTGGCAGTCCTTGGAAGATGGTGCCTCCTGGGGCTGAACGAAGACAAGCGGTGCAGTAGACTGGGTCATTGTCGACATTCTGACCTTCTTCCGGGGTAGAATAGGGTTCAGCAGCAGACCGTGTTCGGGTTGGAGCCCTTGAAGTCGGCGGCTGGCTCGGTTACCTATAGGCTGGTCCCCCAGTGTGACAGGAACAGGGCTGCGGTCTTGGCTTGAAGGGATTAACCGAGACACGAAGGGCAGAACCTCCACCAGATGTCACGTAGTGGTGACAAGCCCCGTAGCCACAAATGAAAACACTTGCTTTGCACTCGAATGAAATTTTTTATTGGGATGACTTGCACCCTAAAGAACTAAGCAATCGACGGCGACGATAACAACAATCGTGTTCGTCGCTGTTCGAACTAAGAATGCCGTCACACCGACAAACGCTCAATTTAAAGACGGCGAGGAAACATCTAGATAAAGCAGCCAACGATGACTAGCACAACCTAGAATACTGCAGAAATATAAGCGAATGACAGGAATCTACGCATCTGGGCGCATCTTGTGCGACAGAAAATCTGATAAATCTGCGCCTCGCGACAACGAGCATGAGCAAACAAAGAATACAGAATTGATTCGCGTGCCGGAATCAGTGTGATAAGGCCACATGCCGGCGGCTGTCGAAAAAATTAACAAATGAAGATTTGAATGGTTTGCGGCAATATTTTTAACAAGATTGTCTACTACTACGCCTACGGATTTTTAAGAGAATGAGCTGCGCACGGTACGTGCAAAATCACTTTCCTTGGGAATATGTGATGTACTTGTGGGTTATGAAGTTTCTCTTATGGTTTTGGAATTACAAAGCTTTGGGGTACTGATGATCAGGACGTCTTCGACACTTTGAGGAAGTATTCGACAGGTAGACAACCTAATGAGGAGTAGGAAGTTATGAGACTATATTTACACTCAGTATATACACTGGATAACTGATGTTACAACTAGGTGGCCTCACACATAGCTGCCACCTCCCTAAGAAAAAGGTACATCTCATGCCCAAAACATCTGACACAGAGAACTGCTTTCTCACAACAGAATAAATCTTATGCGCCCACCACGGAGTCGCCAGTTGTGCTCGACTGGACAGAACTACTCAACCGGGTCTGATGGCTGCTTTTCATGGCAGCGACAAAGATATGAGGGTGGTCGCTTCACATCATCCGCCTCAGAATTACGCAGCCAATCAAACTTGTTGATTAATAAGAGCCAACCCCAGTGGGATGGCCATAATCTCGGACCCAGGTTCTTAATTCTTTAAAATAAAAATGGAGCGGGCATGCTGCACACTCTCTCCACTCGAGGGTTCAACCTCTTCCCACCGGTGCTCGTCCTCCTTTCTCTATCTCAGGTCCACATATAGGGAACAGCCATGCTGCTGCCGCGTGTCCCGAAGAGCGCAGCGGGCTGTTTGAGACGAGGATGCTATTCCGTTAGCCACAGGGGGTGACAGTGGACATTAGAGGGAAGGGTTCGTCGTCGTCGCTGATACCCGAACCGGGAGAGGCACTGCGGGTGGGCAAGGTCAGATCGCGCCTTCGTTTAGGAGAAAACTCGAAACTGTTGTATAAACAGCACCGTCCCGCGCACTCAATTTTCGGGCTGAATAGAGCGCAGCTGGGATGTCTTCGAGACGCCGTGTGTCGAACAGTTCCGTTAACAGCCCCGTTCCTTCGTTAGCGGCGCCACGTGGGGGACCGCCGAGAAAGCGTGTTCCTGGAAAACAGGCAGAGGGGAGCGCAGCTATCGTCGCGTCCCGAAAGTCGTCCAACGCCTGGGAGGTGATAAAAACGAAAAGTCCCCGCATCCCAAGCGTGCTCGGGAAGCGGCCGGCACTGGAGGAGAGGCGCGAAAGAACAAACAAACAAAACGCTTCAATCCTGGCTCCGAGGAGCGGGGTCCGGCTGCCTTTTCGACGCCGCGCGAGGCTACGCGTGTAAGCGCCAATAAAAAAAAAAGCTGCCGTAGGGCTTGTGAGTTTAATTTAGTCCTTTGTCAAGGATGTGGCTTTCTGAGGTGCACTGTGCATATGCACGGGATTTAATGCATGCTGTGTTGATAGCTATAAATGTGATTGTTTTCTGAATAAAGGAAATGTAGTTGCGAGTTTGCGTCTATCTATGAGGTTTACTTTTCCCCCTTCCTTTGTACTTTAGCGCTGTAAAATGAATTGTTGTAGGATTACCCAACTGAGCATTCTACCGACGGTTATCTTACCTTTCCATACATGACCTTCCCATACCCATTTGTTATTGATTCCATTAAAATATAATTAACTTGCGCTTATTCCCTTACCACTTCGGAATTCTGACTGTCTCTTAGCGTTACGTCTGCCATATTTCGTTTAACAGCCCTCTAAATGGTCTCCATTTTAAGCCTTTTCGCTGGCTTCCAGATTTCTGCCCCACAGACGCCTGTAACATACATCTGTTACATTCTTTCCTCTTTAGAGATATTGGTAAGCTGCCATTAATGATCTGATAATATATTTGATGATTGCGCTCTAGTCAAATCTGACTTTTCTAGTTGATTTTCTTTTGTGATCTGATTCTGCGACTATTATCTTACCTTTTCCGGCGCCTCGATAACTATCAAAACTCCTGTTCCTTTGCGATGTGTTGAACATTACTTTAGTCTTGAGGATATCAATTTTTAGTGCCCCGCCGGGGTGATGCGGGGGTTAATGCACTTGATCGCTGTGCCCAAGGATGCGGGATCGAATCCCGGCCAAGGCAGCCGCTTTTCGATAGAGGTGAAAAGCAAGGCTCCCGTGTGCTGTGCGATGTGAGCGCGCGTTAAAGAGCCCCATGTCGTTTAAATTACCGTCGTCCTCTACTGCGGCGTCTCTGATAGGCTGACGCGCTTTGGGACGATAAACCACATAAAGGAAACCGTAATTTTTTAGGTTTACCATTCTGATTTGCCTGTATGTCGCTAACAATTTTTGTAATTCCTCAATTTATCTGCTCAGTAAGGCACTGCCATCAGTGAACCTCAGATTATGAGGTATTCTGAGGACAGTGTTTGCCGCAAAGTTTCCTCGCCACCAAAAAAAATAACTCTGGGTCACTGAGCACTGGTGCTGGCTATGCATTCACGTATTCAGTTCAGCCCAATTTCGTAGATCAGCTCGGTGCGGACGTGAGCGGTTATGTGGGGCAGACAAAATAGCAGCTGCAATAGAATGATTGCCGCAAGTATTGAAAAGAAGCAACCTTGAAAGAGCGCAACATGCACCTATGAGTGCCATGTTAGCTGAAGTGGGGCATGGTGCTAGAAAAAAAATGCTAGAATAAAATGGTGGCGCCCACAAGGAGTCTCGTTGTACTTAGAGCGAGTAAAGGCGCATGAATGAGGCCCCATAAAAAAGATGCAACGTTCCTTGCCCATTGGTCACCTTCTGCACACCGGTTTCTGTCGAATAAAGTTCTTGAAAACGGGGCGCCGACTAATGCGTTTTGACTACACCCTCACTCGGAGACTCTTATTTACCTTACCTACCTTTAAAAATAAATAACCTTTTGGCCGCTGAAGTATGTTCCTCAGCACCTGTAAAAATATCAGTAGCATTCCTTTACTAGGGCGGTTTGCATATTCTGTTCCATCTTCTCTTAACTTCTCCTCTAAGGTGTTAATAAGAATTTTTTATTGTAAACTTCATCGTGCTTGCTGTACTTAAAAAGCACGCACGAGATGAGGAGAGCTCCCAATTCGAGCTGATGACCACAGCGTACGAAAATAACTAACCTTGCTTCTAATTGAATTCTCGTCACGGGTGGTCATTTTAATTCACCGTTAACTGCCTAGCCGCCTGAATGAAGTAACGCTAACCCTAGCCCGAAATGTAGACGCATGCACTTGGCACAGCAAGCACTTTTCAAGTGACGTGAAATTAAAAATGAAAAGAACCCGCTTCGAGGGAACACTCTCATATATGTGTCGACGAGAGGCGGCAGCTGCGCCGCAACTCTCGGGGAAGTGAACGGCTTAAAAGATGGTGTCTTTTGATGCTTGCACGCCGTTTCCTCTAGTTTTGTGCGTCTGGTTCTCGGTGGCCATAAAGGAAAAGAAAGCGCCGGGTATATATTGTTCAAAGTTCAAAGCTTATTTTTGGAACCAGTGCGTGCGAGGAAAGCTAAGAAAAGAGCTGAAAAATACCTTGAGGTACCCTAATGTCTCTTTAACAGGTAATCATTGATGTTAAAGAGAGTACACCGAGAGTACAAATTTTAGTGTTTTTGATGCGAACGCGTTTCTTGTCTCAAGTGTGTGAACCAAGCTTTTCATTAGAGTGCATCCGCACGAAATGACACATGGGAAAGAAATTGGTGTTTATTCCAGGAATCGAACCACCATCATACCGTGTCCCAGCCAAGCGCGCTATCCCCACCTCTCCGCCGACATCCTCCGAAAGTGTCCATAATTCTCCTTGCCATAGCCTAATAGTGCTAGAGAGCATTGAGGGAACTAAACAAATCAAAATATTTAAAAATGAACAAATCATAAAACATGAATAACAAACTCTGTCAGCAGAAACTGTCCACACAAGTGCCCACTCATCTAAACTTCAATAAAATGTCCTTCACCGGTAATCGAAACCATAATCCTCCACTTATATTCCGAACTACGTCCAGCTGTTCGGTTACGTTCTTGTTTTTTGTTGCTATAGGCGAAAACTACCTATGGAAAGAAACTAAAACAGCTCATGCCTACCAGACTGCATATTTGAAGCGTGCTATAATACCGCAATTCCCTACAAAAACAAGTATCGAAATTCGGGGAGGTGTGCACAAGCATCGGGATGCGGTGGCCAACAGGCGGCACTCCAAGCACCAAAGCGTATCACTCGCGGAGTAGACTTTGATGATCGCAGTTTCACCTTTTAATACTTCACCTTTTATTTTATTTACTCTTTATTTATCACATACTGCGGACAAAACATGGTCCGATCAGCAGAGGCACAGTATAAAACAAAGTACAAAAAACTGACCCTGTACGGCACTGGTATTAACAAAACACAAAAAAACGAACAATGAATACTTATACATAACTAAATGGGGTGAAATCATGCATCAAAAGACTACTCTAGTTGAAAGAAACACTGCACAAAGTCAACAACATACCGCAATACATAAAGTGTCAATTAATGATGCAGTCACTCGTCGGAAACAAGCAGTGGGGAATCATGCGGCAGTGCATTCCAATCCGAGATCGTGTGAGGAAACAAGGAGAATTTATAGACATCTGTGCGAGCAAAAATAGCTTCTATATAGTGATAGTGCTTATGACGATACTTCCTTGAGGAGTGTTTAGTTATGTATTCTTGTGCATCAATACCTAGTTTTGAAAAGTGTAAGCGATTAAAGAATTTAATTCACAAATTCTTTCTTCGTTCATTCATGCACTCCAGGTTTGTGTCATTTAACATAACAGATGAAGAGTCTGGGCGTTTATAGCGGTTATAAATAAAACGAACGGCCAACCTTTGAAGTTTTTCTAGTTTTTCTATTTCTACCTTTGCGTGAGGGTCCCACACAATGCTCGCGTACTCCAAAGAGGGTCCACCATGGCTTTGTACGCCTAGTTTCTCAGTGCAGCTGTTGATCTGCCTAATTTGTGTTTTAATAAGCTAGTTTTTTACGAGCTAAAGAGCACACGTTATCAATGTGCGCTGTCCATTTAAGCCTGGACGTAATTGTAACCCCTTAATATTTATATTCCTCACCTTGTTTAATTATCTTGTCATTCATGCTGTAAATAAATTCCAGCCTGTTTCTTTTTTTGGTAAGGCACATATGAACTGTTTTGTCAAAATTAATTACCATGTCCCATTTGTCCTACCATTCTGCTAACAATTTTAGATTCTCGTTTAGCTCAAGCTGATCAGAAAGAGAATTTATTGTTTTAAAAATGACACAGTCATCAGCGAACAGCTTAATAGCTGCCGTTGGATTCAGTGAATCGACGAGATCATTGATGTAAATGTTGAACAAGACCGGTCCTAGTACAGATCCCTGAGGCACACCCGAGTAAACGTCTAAATGTTCAGAGCACGCTCCGTCTACCTCTACATACTGCTTTCGGTTGGTCAAGTAAGGTATTACCCAGTTGGTTATTTCAAGAGGTATGCACAATGCTTTCATCTTCATGATTAATTTATTATGTGACACCCTATCAAAAGCCACTGAAAGTCCAGAAATATTATATCTACCTGACCGTTTTTATCTGTGAGTTTAGCAAATTCATTAATGGTTACAATTAACTGCGTGTTAGTAGGGGAGCCCCATCGGAAGCCGTGTTGTGCTTTGATTTATAATACTGTGCTTATCCGAGATATCATTTAGATGTTTCACCAGAATATGCTCTGGCACTTTGCAAGAAATACACGTAAGTGAAATAGGTCGGTAATTACTGATTTATAGACGGCTACCTTTCTTAAAAACTGGAATTACACGAGCTAGAAGCCATTCGGTCGGTACTTTACCAGATTGTAAGGATTTATTGAAAATTATGACGAGACATCTGCCCATAAGCTCCGCGTATCTCTTAAGAAATGTGGCGGGAATTTTGTCCGGACCTAATGATTTCTTCGCGTCTAGTTGTAGTAGCAGTTCAATTACACCCTCCAAGGAAATCAACGAAGTGCGTGATTTACTAGGTGCGGGAACACCTTCGCAACACTCGCCTGACTTGGAAAATACACTTTGAAAATGACAGTTGAATATTTGTGCTATATACCTGCTGTCTGTAACCATATTATCACCTACTGCTACATGCTCAATCCGTCGATGAGCCTTGTTAGGAACTGCTAGAAATTTCGGGGACTTTCTGAAGCGAACTTGCGAAGAGTTTCAGTGAATTAGCTTCTCGGGATTCTCGCGTTTTACATTCTAGGGTTGTATTTAGCTCTGAAACTACATCATCATTAATTCGCTTCAATTTTCTACGGCGTTTTAGCCTGCGTTTTATCTGGAGCAGCTCTGGTAACCCAAGGGCTCCTTCGACCAACCTTTTTCAATCTCTCAGGAACAAATTTTTCTATACAATAGTGACAGCAGGATTTAAACTTAGTCGATAATGCTTCAATGCCATCGTCATGAAGCGAAAAAAGGGAATTCTCTGAATAATGCGTGATTTGGAGATCATTCGCAGCTGAGTAAATCTTGACAAAAATAGGTTTTGGCTTGCAAGATCCCGAACCCCGTGGAAAAACGCAGGTAAAGTAAATGAGGCTATGGTCAGAAATGCCATCGTGAACCTGTGTTATCCTGAATGCTGTTAGAACAAAATAAAAGATCTAAAATTGAGGTCTGTTACTCGTGTTGGGACAAGAACTGTTTGGGTGAGGTTATATGCAAGTAGCATGTCAAGCAACACTTTAGAACTGTGGGCGTCAACTGATCCACACTTCATTTCCACCCAATTAATAGCCGGAAGGTTAAAGTCTCCAGCCACTATAATATTTTGATCACGGTATTTTTCTAAGTGGTCGTAGAGTTTTAGTAAGAATTCTCGTGGGGATCCCGGTGGCTGTAAACACCTGCAATAATGACTGTGCTGCCGCTAAATTCAACTTTGTAAAATACGCTTTCGTGAGCATTGCATATTCTGGTAACGCAAAGGATGAAAGCCCACGTTTCACAAGGACTACAGTACCGCCACCTTTTATTTCACGATCCTTTAGATAGCAGATATATGAAGGTTGAAATACGCAGTTATCCGGGATATAATCGTGAAGCCAAGTTTCTGTGATGATGGCTACGTGGGGGGATCATATGACATCAAAATACATTCTAGCTTTTCTGATTTATTGCGCACGCTTTGCGCATTCACACAAACAATTCGAAGAAGCTTCTGCGCAGGCTTCTCTTTAGCCCGAGAACGTCATTCATCTGACTTAGTACTTTTGCGAAATAAAACTTTGCTGTTCTTATCACTGTCCCATACATCATCGGATACCCCTTGCTCAACACTACCGACACACACTTTCTCATCTGCAGATTGATTCAAAGGTGCGCTGTTGTCCACGGCTTCTACCTCTTCCGATACTGCCAAGGCGTCAGCCCATGAAGCTAGGCGGACCACGTCGCTCGCCGCCACTACAGCCAACGAAGCACAGAATGCACCATAGGATGATGCTTCTCTCGGTACACTGCTGAACTTCAGCGACAAAGGGGTTTCCCCGAAGGAGCTGCTGGCCTTAACTTCTAACTTTACGAGAAGAATGCCCTGCTGTTCATCCGCTGTGAGTTCTTGCACTCAGGTTTGCGAGCGGCTAGCTCGGCAGAGGGAAGGGGGGGGGGGGGGGTAAGATGGTTTCGGTCCATAGACGATGAACCTGGGAGGCAAGTCATTGCCGGTTGAGTCCTGCCGTTTTGCGGAGAGGACTTCATTAATTTCTCTGTTGTGAGCTCACTGCGTAGCCCACCAGTAGTGTCAACATCTGTCACATCCATATGTTCAAACGCCACGCAATCACCAAACGACCCTTGACTCAGACGGAACCTGCCAACATAGCTAGTACGCAGCTCTCCGCTGTATATTGGAAACGTCTGCACAGGGTGCATAGAGGCGTACGGAACTGACGCCGAACGTAGCTAGCCCGGCTGCGCCGAAGACACAGCGGAGGCCTTCCTGGTATTAGAACTAACATCTGTACACCAAATATTTTAAGGGCACGAGTGATTGTACTTGCAGAGGCTCCATCCTTGAGCGTAAGCGATATTTCTTTTTTTCTGTCTCCATGTGCTCCATCCCAGGACATTGCCATTTCTCGCACTCCGCAGTCTGAACAGTTCAAAAGGCTCCAAAGCTTCTACGATCCTGTTGTACTTCGTATATCCCGGGAGCCAAAGCAGTTTAACCTTGATGTTTTTCTTTTGCGGATTAAACAAGTTACTCTGTTTTAAAGACAAGCTCCTACTTTGACAAACTGTTGTCGCACATAACCATCCAAACATGGCTCATTTGGTACTGGCCCATGCAAATAATTTCGCGGAGTTCGAAATATTTGAGGGAGTGCGTCGTGGAGCTCAGGATTGTGGTGCGGGTGAGCTTGGAGGTCTGCATGCAGACAAATGGTGTTGAGAACAACACTACTTTTTACGAGTCCGTCGTAACAATCGCTTTGTTGGAAGAACTCGGCCAATGGCCGAAGCGCTGTTCCCAGCTTAGAGTATTTCCGAAAACATCCATCATAAACATATGTCTAGCATTCCTGCTGTCTCCTGGCGACGTAGGGAGCCACTGTGCCTCGATAAAGGGCATGTGAGAGTGTTTGGAAATTTATTCAGGGGCTTTATCTGGAAGCGGTAGCTAGCGGACGTTCGACGACAACGTCTACTCCCGTCTCCCGGATGGAGCGTGCCTGGCCCTAGCCGCACGCCCCTTGAGAGGTAAGGTACTTTTGCGAATGAATGGATGGACGGAATATAAGAGCGTCCCCTTTGAGACGGGGTGGTGGCTGCACTATGCTCAAGTTATTGTTTTTATTGCGATGGCAATGCTACTCCAGGTTTCGCCTCGTCGTGTAGCACCGGCCGTAATCATAGGGGTGGTGGTAGTGGTGGTGGTGGTAGCAGTAGTAGTAGTAGTAGTAGTGGTAGAAGAAGAAGAGCGCTCCGTCACCGGCAGCTAATGCTTTCGCTGTGCATTCGCTTCAGTAGCATTGAACACTTCTCATTTATATGTGAGCTGGTAACTTACGCTCTCGCGTCATATTCTAAAGGATGAGCTTAAGTGTCCCCAATAATGTAGCACCTTACACTGATAGGGCGTGATAGGGGAATAACGTAGCAGGCAAAAGAAGCTTCCGCCGTTGCTATCACAATTCAGCTAGGGTTAACCAGAGTTAAACCACAACAATTGTTTTTTATTTTTGCTGCATCTTCAATGTCGGTGTAGTTTGTCAACTAATTCGTCACATAGGTTAATAATTTTTAAAACGTTATGTCTACCCACCTAACCTAATGTATTGATTCTGCTTTTCATCCACCAATCTTCCAATCGTTTTTTTGCTATCTTGCACTGCAGATTCATTCACCCGAGCACTGGTGTCTCTCAACCCTAGGGCTTCGGGTAGGGTGACTGCGCCTGTATCGACATTCGGATGGATGCCATCACATTCTAGTATAATATGTTCAATTGTTTCTTCGAATGTACCGCACATGTGTCATCTCACTGTTTAAAATTGTTTTGTAGCTGCGTGTTCCAAGGTACCCAGATCTAGCTTCAATATGAAGGGAACTGCCTCTTGAGTCACGAGAGATTCCTTCCTGATCTGCCTTTTCTAGTTTCACTGTATTTCTACACTCTGTTTTCCATAAAATTTCTCCAATTTTGACGTTCTCTGTTTTGTTAGCTTTTGTTTAGCACTCCTTATTTCTCCATCCTTGTACCCTGCATACTTAGTGGATAGTTTCCTACTACTTCTCCATTTTGAGGCAACGCTTCTAAGTACAGGTATTTCAATATTTTAGCTGTTCACCTGTTACTATTCGTATTCCTCAGGCGTTCCTGATATAATATTTTACTCCGGCCTATATTGACAGAGTGAATCGTCCACCAAACAGCAGTGTAGATACTTTGCTCTCTCGGTCTTATCACATGCTGCGTCACATTAATCAATCTAAAAATAATTTTTCTTAGAGGTGACTTTGATCTTCTAGGTATAGCGTGGGAATCTCTTGATACAGGACCCATTGATCAAACTAGTGTAGATGCGCTCCTTGGCATTGCATTTGCGTTGGGCTTAAAACAAATCATGCGGGAACCCATCCATGTTATAGCGACGAGCCAGAGTGTCCTTGATTTAACTTTTATATATAGTAAGTTTGCTGACTGTGCATTCTCTTATGAAATACATGATGAAATATCAGATCAAAAAGCAAGAACTTGTTCATTATTCATGACTGCTCCAGCTCATGCCAGAAAAGTGATACAATTTTATGACTGGCCAAATGCTGACGGTATTCGTGTTCTTGATGACTAATTTCTTTAATCAGATTTTGCTGCCATCTACGCGGATCCGTCGGTATCGTGCAATGATCAGTGGTTGGCGTTTAAGCACAAAGTAGAGCACTGCTTATCACTTTATGTTTCCACACGAGTTAAACTGTTATTAAACGTAATCCTTAGATAACTTTGGACATTATGCACATGCAGCGCGAACTGTCATGACCAAGAAAACTTAATTACGCAAACCGTTGGCTATACACATTGAACAAATTCGCAATTTGTCACATGACCTAAAGCAAGCAATGAAGCCTGCAAAGCATAAATATGCAAACATTATCCTTAGCAATTTTATCAAAACCGCTCCTCAATCATTCGGAGTTATCTGTACTCTCGAAAACACAAAGCTATGTACCACCGCATGAGGCCTTAAAGAGGGCTAATAAATTTAATCAGTATTTTCAATCGATTTTCACGCTGGACGACAAAGCAATGCTTCTGCTGGAAGCAGAAATAACATCCCGTATGCTAAATCTAGAATAACTAATACTAAGTCAATCAGGAATATTTGCTCTTCTCCTTAAGTTTGATGAATATAAATCTAGCGGCACGGATATTCCAAATCCATTCCTCAAGATATACGCAGAGTGGGTATCCAAATACCTGTTACTGATAATATAAGAAGTCCTTTGAAAACCTAGATGTGCCGCGAGACTGGCATATAATGCGAAAGTAGTTCCCGTTCATAAATCTAGAGACACCACAAATAAACCTAACTATTGCCCTATTTCACTCACCTGCGCTGCATCGAAGATTCTTGAACATATCATCCTGAAGCATATCGTAACATTCCTAGAAAAAAAAATAATCTACTCAGTCCGAACCAACACGGCTTCAGGAAAGGGCTGTCAACCACAACTCAGCTATTGAAACAATACACGATCTCGCATTCGCTCTCGACAAATGCAGCCAGGTTGACATCTTATTTCCAGGCTTATAAAAAGCATTCGATCACGTATCGCATCCGAAACTCATGTGTAAGCTTCAACATTTCCTTGGTTGTAGTAAAGCAACGAACTCGATAAAAGATTATCTTTCAGAACGCTACCAGTATATGCATTATGACGGTCACGCATCACAACGGCGTGCCCCAGGGAACCTGTTTTATTTCTTCTTTACATTAACGACCTGACATTAAATATTAACGAAATAATACGACAAATAGCAACATTTTGTCGGGAATGTCAGATGACTTTGAATCTGGAGAAATCAGTTTTGATGACTCAGTCAAAAAAAAGAAAAACCCCGCTCGTTTTCCCGTTTGAAGTTGAAAAGAAGCCATTAAAACCAGTCCAAGAATACAAATATCTCGGAGTACTTATCACTTCAGATCTGAAATGGAAAAAACATGTGCATTATATAACATCAAAAGCATTTTCCACGCTTTTTTCTCTTAAGCTATCGATCTCGTCTGCCTCCCCCGACACCAAGTTGTCAGCATATTGTCTCCTAGACTGGCCTGGGTTCGAATACAGCATTCTTTGTTGGTTTACGCACACACACCAATGCATAAATAAATTATAAAGTCGCCGGCGGAAAGCAGTAAGGTTTATTTTCAACATATATCGACATGACTCCCCGACAGAACGTTTGAACAGCGCGAACTCTGCCGCTATATAGTAACCGCGCCTGAACCTCAAGCCCTGAGTTCATCTTCTTGCAATAAATGGTGCTTTGAAAATAGCTTGCGAGCTTTACTTAGTCCCTTCATCTAGAGGAAATACTAAAACTAAACATTCACAGCATTTTGTGGAGTATAAATTTCATACTGAAACCTTTCGTTATTCATTTGTTTTTGCGCAAGCGATTAAGGAATGGAACATGTTACTCGAGGATCTTGCTCACTCTGAATCTCTGCACATTTTTCTTTCTAACCTGTCGTAATCGTTCTTTTTATGAACATGATAATCTAACATTTATGTACTACTTATTAAGAAATATTACTTCATCTGCACTCATGTTGCATTCATTATTACACTATAGACTTGGACATTATCACGCATGATGACTACTCAATTTCGATGTTATTCCGTACTGGTTGTGCAGCTCGAGACGTGTTACAAATTAACTGTCAAAATGTACACCAATCCTGCAACAGCCTCGAAAGAGGCTAGCAGTATGGTCAGAGTAAATAAAATAAATGATCTTAGCTTCTACGAAAGAAGCTGAGTTCATATTTTCCTTTCCTGCCTCGTTTGTGGTTTTGCCGTGGGCAACTACTGCTAATTTGCCAACATCTAGCTCTCTGCTAAGAATTCCTGGCTCCGCTGGACAGGCCGCCATTGGAAACTGACCCTGGCAACGTTTAACGCTAGAACCCTAGCTAGGGAAGCTAGTTTAGCAGTGCTGTTAGAGGGACTAGAGGGCATGAAATGGGATGTCATAGGGCTTAGGGAGGTTAGGAGGCCAAATGAGGCATACACTGTACTAAAGGATGGGCATGTACTGTGTTATCGAGGTTTACCAGAGAGGCGACAACTAGGTGTAGGTTTCCTTGTCAATAAATATATAGCGGGTAATATAGATGAATTAATGAGTATTAATGAGAGGGTTGCAGGCATCGTAATTAGGCTTAATAAGCGGTATAAACTGAAGGTTCTACAGGCCTATGCACCTACTGGTAGTTATGATGACCAGGTAGTTGAAAGCTTCTACGAAGATGTAGAATCGGTAATGCGAAAAGTAAAGACGCAGTATACTGTACTAATGGGCGACTTCAATGCCAAGGTAGGGAAAAAGCAGGCAGGAGACCAGACAGTAGGTGACTATGGCATTGGTTCTTTGCGGAGCGTAATAAGTTAAGAATCATGAATACCTTACTCAGCAAACGGAAGAACCGGAAATAGACATGAAAAAGTTCTAACAGGGAGATCAAAATTGAAATTGACTTCATACTGTTCATACTGTGTTCACCCCCCCCCCCCCCCCCCCCCCATTATGCGAGATGTAGAGGTAATCGGGAAAGTGCGATGCACTGACCACAGGATGGTGAGGTCCCTAATTAGCCTAAATCTGAAGAAGGAACGCAACAGATCAGTAAGAAACCTATCAACGAATTAGCGGCGAGGGGAGGGCAGAAGAGTTCAGGATCTCGCTACAGAATAGATATTCAGCTCTAACCGAGGATGGCGATATTACCCTAGACGCAATGAACAATAATTTCAGAGATATCATTACTGAGTGCGCTGTAGAAGTAGGCGGTAGGATAGAAAGGATATCGGTAAGCTGTCTAAGGAGACGAAAGATTTGATTAAGAAACGCCAGTGTATGAAAGCTTCCAATCCAACAGACCACATAGAATTGGCCGAGATATCAAAGCTAATCAATAAGCACAAGGTGGCCGATATCAGCAAGTATAACATGAAGAAAATTGAGCATGCTGTAAAGAACGGGGGAAGCCTTAAAGCGGTAAAGAAGAATATGGGCTTAGGCAAAAAAAAGAAAAAAAGAAATGTATGCGCTTAGGGACAAGGCGGGCAACGCCATCACAGATATGGACAAGATAGTCAAAGTAGCCGAGGGGTTCTATACAGATCTCTACAATAGCTAAAGTAGTCAGGACCGTATTCAGATTGGCAGTAGGGAAAAACGATCAGACGTTCCACCAGTGACGAAGGACGAGGATAGAAAGTATTAGAAACTATGAAAAGGAGGAAATCAGCTGGAGATGATCAGATAACTACAGATTTGTTGAAGGACGGGGAGGACATAGTGCTAGAAAAACTGGCCATCTTGTATACATAGTGCCTGGTGTCATCGACGGTACCGGAACCATGGAAGAATGCAAAAATTATCCTCATTCATAAGAAAGGGACCTTAAAAATTACACACCAATCAGGTTACTGTCTGTTACGTATAAGGTATTTACTAAGGTAATCGCTAATAGAATCAGGACAACCTTAGGCTGCAATCAAGCAAAAGATCAAGCAGGTTTTCGGAAACGGTACTCTACTATCGATAATATCCATACCATCAACCAGGTGATAGAAAAATGATCGGAATATAACCAGCCCTTGTACATAGCATTCATTGATTACGAAAAAGCATTTTACTCAGTAGAAACCTCGGCGGTGATGCAGGCATTGCGAAATCAGGGGGTAGATGAGCCGTACGCGAAAGTGCTGGAAGATATATATAGTGGCTGCACAGCAACCATAACAAGAAGAATAAGATCGGGATGGATCGCATTTGGCAAGCACTCGCAGTTTATGACTAGCAGCTTACCGGTATCGCTCAAGAGGAAAGTATGCAACAGTTGCATCTTACCTGTACTCACCTATGGGGCTGAAACGTGGAGGCTAACCAAGAGGGTTCTACTTAAGTTGAGGACAACGCAGAGGGCTATGGAACGAAAAATGGTAGGGGTAGCATTAAGAGATAGGAAGCGTGCAGATTGGGTCAGAGAAATAACTCAAGTTGCTGACATTCTCATTCTAGTGGAAATAAAAGAAGAAATGGGAATGGGCAGGCCATGTAGTGCGAAGCGAGGATAACCGATGGTCGCTTAGGGTAAGAAACTGAATTCCAAGGGAAGGAACGCGCAGCAGGGGTCGGCAGAACGTTAAGAAGTTCGCAGGGGTCAAGTGGATGCAGCTAGCACAGAACCGGGTTAACTGGAGAAATGTGGGAGAGGTCTCCTCCGCCCTGCAGTGGGTATAGTGAGGGTGATGATGATGATGATATATATATATATATATATATATATATATATATATATATATATTTTTTTTTTTCTGCCTTTCTGAGCATTTCTTCGCCTCGCATTTTAAGCACCTGATCGATTGAAGTATTGAAAACCATCAAACGTGACTTAGTTGGGCTAAAACTAAAGCCTAGAATGCCTGCTTCGCCTCCACCAGAATTCGAGTTTGCATGTCTTCCCCGCTATTTGGTAATACTAGAATACCGGCCGCGAACAAAAGATCGGGGAGGCGCTGCTCTACGACCTTTTCGCCTAACCTAACTGCTCTTTTGTAGCCTCATTTTCCCCAGATGAAGCATGAGCAGTAGTGGGGGCAGAGGGCAGCCTTGTCTAAATTCTTTAAATACCTCGGCAGTCTTCGTACTTTTGTTCCTTGCTGTGTAATTTCTAATCTTTATTATCCCGGTATAATTTATGTGAGAAATCGGTTAACTCGTGACCTAAACCTTCCCTCTTTTCGAACATTCCGCAGGACAAGGCTGAATACAATGGTCTGTTTTCCATCTTGGCTATTTCTATTGATTGGGTAAGCACGAACAGGCTATAATCTATGCGCCTGCCATTTCTACACCTAGCTGTTTTTAAATTTCTCTGAGTAGCTTACTACTTTCTACTCATGACTGCGTCGCTAACCGCTTCACGCCGTCTGCCGCTAGCCCTGAATACCAAGGGGCGTAACTATCGGGCGTCATCACACTGTGTGGATCTACTGACCTCGAATCCGCCACCGAAGAAGCCGCTCACCTGTCCTGTGTCATCTGCGCGTTCCGTCAAATAAACACTGTCATAAAATTAGCCTCAAAGGCTTTAGCCTTATCGCTATTAATGGTCGTCAGTGTCTCCTAGAATTTTTTCCGCCAGGTGGCTGCCGCTTTCCCGCGTGCGGTGCAACATGAGCCAGTCAGGTCGCATTCTTTTTTCTCGTAGCCCCGCCATCTACAATGGCCACCGCCACACCTGGCCATCTTCTTACTCTTGCGAGCGCATCTTTTCTTTGCAAGTATCATCGAAACAACCGCACCATATGTCGTTAAGTGTCACGTTTCTGATGAAGCGTAATCAAATCTTGGATCGAAGCTAGCAAATTTACTTCTAGTCGCAGAGGCGTCGTTTGAAAAAGCTGCCGACGGCGAGAGGAGCGCGACAGCTTCTCAAGCGACGTGAATGCAAGTGTTTCCTTCGTGAAATGATTAAGGGACTCTCTCGTTACAAAGCCAATAACGTATCGAATTCTTAGAATCACTCTTCTCGCGTCGGCTGCGATGCGGATACCTTTACAAGCTCCTAATGCGAGTAAATATGCACAAATGATCCACATTGCGATGACTACTCGCGGGGTTTCTTCATCGATTGCTGCCGCGGCAGTGTGCATGAGCGGCGCTAAAACCAAGCCAAATGTACAGCTCCCCCGAAATGATGTCTTTTAAGCCTAAAGGGAACGATGAGGTTACGGTAAGTATAAAGACAAGCTTTTGTGACGAAAGCCAAGAACGTGCTGACTGGTGACGCAGCGCATTGGCCAGGCCGCCACTCAAACATATAAGGTGGGATGCCGTATCTTACCTTTCTTTTTAGAGCGCAGCGCTTTGGCGCCCGTTCCTACGTTAGCGTTGACGTTGCCGTTGTCCCTCGTAACCAGCTCCCCAGCCGGAGCAGCGCGCACTCCTGCCGCCACCGTTCGCCGCTGTGTGTACCCTCCCCCTCCCTCTTTCTATGGGGCGGCGACCGCACGTGTGCTCCGATTGCTGTGCGCGCTCCTGCCGCCACCATTCGCCGCTACGTGTACCCCTCTCTTCCTGCGTGGCAGCGACGGTCTTCTCCGGTTGCCGAAGCGACGGTTCTGCACAGCGGCTCACAGTGCGGGCATCCCAAGGCGAAACGCAGAGCCATGTTGACTTGACTCTCTAGCGGCGTCTGCGGAATCAGTCAGTCGCTGCTATCTCTTCGCCGCGCAACGTTCCTATGGGCCAACGCGCTGCGTCCCGCGACTTTCCGATAACTAAATTGCTGTCTTCCCTCCTCTTCCAATGCCACCCCTGTGCGGCGGCAATCAGAGCGCCGAATCGGTGGTGGTGGATCTCGATATGTGCACCGCCCTAGCCGGAACGCGTACCTTAATCTATCGAAAAGCTGAAACAGCAGATGAGCTGCGCTGAAATTTCGCATTAGGATGTAACGTAATCTTCAGAACTTTTTCTGTTCTTTGCACGTTTTGACATTTTCTGGCTGTTCCACTATATACTAGCCGTTTATTTACATACAGCAGCCAGGGCGAGTAACCGCGTCTTTTCGACGGTCGAGTGCTCAATGTACGAGCCGTGGGAGCGGCACAGACGGCTACACTGCGCTTCGCCCGACGGCGGCGCGCCAATTGTTTTCGCTCCTTAGAGAATCGTGCAAACATTTCGCAGCAGCGCCCCGCGCTTGACGTCTCTGCGGAAGAATTTCGCAGAGAAATTTCGCTCCTTGGAGGTCGGCCTTTAAGTGTTCTCACGCTGCTTGAAGGATTTCTCTTCTTTGCGCCGTGGTTTCTAAACATTTGTTTTAATTTTTGCTACCATCCACCCAATAATGACAGTTTTTTGTACCCAACTTTCATGAAGAACTGAGCCCCAATAGCACAACTCCCCAAACACACCAATCAGGCTTTTGAGGCTTTAAAACTTCCGTGGATAAGCTGGTCTGATTCTGCGGCTGCGGCAAGAAAATGTATTCCGTCAAGAGAACTCCCAAGCACGTGCCTCATGTTTCGTGTACCACAGCTAACCACTTCTAAACGCTTCATAGAGCGCTTCGCCAGGTCGATGATCTCTTCAGCTCAATTTTATTAGAAGACTTGGCCCTACCATCAGCTGAGTGTAGAAAACATAACTGTTTCGCGCCTTACTGTGGCTCAGAAGCTCAGGAAAGGCACATCTTGTCCGCAGATAAGTCAGTTCTGTTTTCACAGAAGGCTTGAATTGTGGCGCGCGAGGTTTTCGTGAAAGAAGTGCAGCATCAAGATGTCGCATATAAATACCCTGTATTGCTTTTCGGAAGAGTTTATGCCAAGAGCAAGAACAAAAATCCGTGTGCAAGAACAATACACGGATTTTTATTCTTGGTTGGTAATAAGAACATTATGCTTTCGGGCACGGCTATAGGCCAACACCGATCTGTGACGTAAGCACTATACCGTGGCGCTTCTGTCACCAGGCTGGGCCGACTGGTGGTGAAAAGTGGGGTTAGCGCCCGTAGGAGTACATGGAACCAAACTATTTCAAAGCAGTTTTCTCATTTCACAAGGCACCTGTGATGTATTTATTCGGCACAAAGCAACCATGAACATTCCGGAACAGATCATGCAAGTAAGCAATCTCATGAGGCGAAGTATTTTCAAAATACCGCGAAACGCAGGCGGTGCGAGTTGGTAGGGCAACCCATATAAACACATGCAAACACAACTTACCGCAACATTTTTCTCGTTTCGCAGATCACCAGAAGTGGTGGCCGCTCGTTGAACGTTGGCCGGAGCTTTTTAAAAGTTTGTGACAAAGTATGCAGCGTCATTGCGGAGGCAATCTACTTTTAAAAGCCCTCGTTGTATAGGATCTGAGTTAGAAATGCGCTGCGGTAGCGTGGGCTATACGAGATACATGTAAAGAACGGTTCAGAAAGAAGCTCACTTTGCGCCTACGAAAGCAGTCGTTTGTTAAGAGCTGGTTTAATATTTTAAGACCATGAATATATATATGCAACAACATTTCGCGGTTAACATATCTGTAAAGCAAATATATCAACAAATATGTGCGGCGCGTTTCCAGACGAACCCGGTTTCCAGTAGAAAGGTAGGCTTGAAAATCAATATGCAGAGGACTAAGGTAATGTTCAACAGCCTTGGGAAGAAACAGCAGTTTACATTAGGTAGCGAAGTACTGGAACTAGTGGGCGAATATGTCTACTTAGGACAGGTGGTAACCGCAGATCCGGACCATGAAAAGGAAATAACAAGAAGAATAAGATTGGGATGGAGCGCATTTGGCAAGCACTCGCAGATTATGACTAGCAGCTTACCAGTATCGCTCAAGAGGAAAGTATACAATAGTTGCATCTTGCCTGTACTCACCTATGGGGCTGAAACGTGGAGGCTAATCAAGAGGGTTCTACTTCAACTCAGAGGGCTATGGAACGAAAAATGGTAGGGGTAACATTAAGAGATAAGGAGCGTGCAGAGTGGGTCAGAAAAATAACTCAAGTTGCTGACATTCTAGTGGAAATCAAGCAGACGAAATGGGCATGGGCAGGACATGTAGTGCGAAGAGAGGACAACCGATGGTCACTTAGGATAACAAACTGGATTCCAAGGGAAGGAAAGCGCAGCAGGGGGCGGCAGAAGTTAGGTGCACAGATGAGGTTAAGAAGTTCGCAGGGGTCAAGTGGGGGCAGCTAGCACAGAACCGGGGAAATTGGAGAAATCTGGGAGAGGTCTTCCCCATCCAGTGGGTATAGTCAGGCTGATGATGATGATGATGATGAATTCGAGATCTGCTATCGTGATTCGCCACCGCGTGTTCAACTAGGCATGCGCAGGTCCCCTTGATGCCGATATATGGGGCCACGTGCTGGAAGTTGGCACATAAACCTGCCGCTTCGGGACCAATCAGCGCACCGCCCGCGCGTGGAGAGGTTCCCGGCGATGGATCGGGGATAACTGTATACTAAATCTCTCTATTAAAGAAGTTGAGCTATTTGATGACAAGACTTGTTGAATGTGTATTCACGGTGATTGGAGCTTCGTGGAACAGTTAAATGTGACTCCTTTTTAGGATTTTCCCCCGACGTCCATATATCATCTGCTCCACACCCTGTTGAAGCTGGAAGAAGCATATTATTCATTTCTGACTCCCTGTGTCTGATAAAGCATTCAAAATGGCTTTATCAAAGCTGAGTACAAAACGACAGAAGGTTCCGATTATTGTGAGCACATCAAAGCAGCACACAAGGACGATAAAAAAGCGCCTACCCTCAAAGTGGTGCGGAAATGGGTCACGTGAGCCCTAACAACTGGGAAAAGTTGAACACATACCTGACATTTCACCTTTTGAATACGCAGGTGCTTCGTGGCGTGCTTTACTGAAATCAAATTAAGGGGCTACACGAACTCAAGTTTTTGGTTTGCTGATGTGGAAGCATGAACACACGCATCCCGCTTGGGGGGTCGCAACCCGACTCGGCCCACGAGAGCCGCATTAAGAATATCTTATCCAAACCGGACATTCATGCCCAAGTTTCATCAACAGGATTCCTTCAACCAAGCACTGCCCAGGTGCTAAGAGTAATCCTTCAGGACACGTTTGATGTCATCAAGTATCTTCGTGAAAAGCTTGGCTTTAAGTACCTGCTTAGGTGGCGGCTAAGACAACACTGCCCCCATAAATTGTTTGGGATCATCAGACAAATTTCTGGGTGCAACGACCATCCTACTGTTGTCCAATTCTTGCTCACAGTGAACTGCTTTAGTTTCTACGACTTCGTCAAAGCTCCAAGCAGTGGCAACTCTGAAAGCATTGATAGCAAATTTCTACCTAGTTGTGAGGGCGCCAAAAATGAAGTGCACGCACTACTTGATAGAGGAAAGATTAAAGAATCATCTAATATTATAAATAAGTCCGATAAGCTCCTCGACCATGAGTACTCTAAAAAGATGAGCGGCTCGCGGCTGGTTTTCTACATGGTAGGGTCCGTTGCGCTCAAAACAACCATGAAAACCGTCTGCAAATAATATTTTGCGAATTTTCTGTTCCCGCCGACGAAGCAAATAAACAGCTGGCAATGTTCACCAAATGTTTTTACAATGAGGGCCTTATTTACCCTTCGAAAAAGTTCTGATGGTATAGGCCTTTGAAACCACTCTTAAGGCGAAATCCTTTAATGCCTCATCGTTGCCGTGGACAAATTGTGTCCCGCTTTTGCGGCGGCTCTGATTGGTCGAGACGGGATGACGTAATGGAGGTCTCGACCAATCACAAAGCGCCACCACAGTATGCGCGAATGCGTGCCTTATATGGCCATATGGCAATCAATGATCAATTACCATTTAACGACTGATTATTTTAGTTAATGAGTAGTTATTGAATATTTAACTAGAGGCGTTAATGACTAAGTAATTGCAAATGAATGATAGTAGTTAATGGCTAATTAACTACGGAAGTATTACGTAAGTAAATATAATTAATTAACTATCTGCAATACTATAGTTGCTAATAATTTAAATAATACATTATTACTTAATAATTAGTTGTTAACTACTATCAATAATTATTTACTGATTAGTTAATGAAATATTTAATGCCGTCAAGCTTTCGCCTTTTACTACTTTGGTCGCTAAAGTCCCTCGTAATTTTTTTCAACGTGCGCGGTTCAGTTACAACGAGCTGCACAGTGAAAGCTTGGAAGAGGGTGTCTCCATCCTCCAAAACAGCAATGTTACTCGGGGTTGTGCATAGCATAGCGCCATCCTTCCCAACCAGATTATAACTTTTTGGTCACCCGATTACGCTTTTACACGATGGCTCTCAACCACAAGAGGGCGTTTTTTCATGAAAAACAGAAGAAACCGGAGGCCAGGCGTGTGACTTAGCACGCCGTCATCGTTGACTAAGAATGCTTTGTTTCCAACGGCTTGCGAGAAACCCTTCAAAATTGACTTCTTTTGTAAGCAGCGTATGGGAAATAAAATGTTTACTTCAGAGTTATAAGTAGAGAATTTTTCGTTTTATTTCAGCGAGAATAAATCGAGTAAAGGAAGCTAGGTTTCTCCTTTCAGACACGCTCAATCAGGTTTTCGGGTTACCTTGGCACAGTATAATTACGAAAGTTGCCAGCATTGCCGTTTGCCCCCGATAATATACATTACAAAGCTTTATTGTTCGTTGTTTCAAGCTGGGTAGCGCGTGCTGGCGATCGCACTTCACGTCACATCTGCTGCGGCTGACGGATAAGCTTGCGGCTGCGCCCTCTGGTAGTTTCCTCTCAAAACGCTATGCACGAGCGAGGCAGTCGTAGTATGTGGTTATTTATTCAAAAATAATAATATAGAAGGTATTACATGACACAATATAAATATCTGGTGGGTACTGCAAATAACAATTGGCGATATATGTAGGAGAAAGCAGTGAGAGATACTTATGCAACAAACTAAATGGTAGAAAATCAGAAACATGATCAAGAAGCGCATTCAAAATTTATCTAAATGCAAACAATGCACTCAGACATCTAGAAATACGCTTGGAGCAATTAGCAAGGAGCAATGTCACGTTTAAATACTATGCACACATGGTTCATCAAACATAGGAATAATAAAGGAGCAATTGAACTAGAAAGACATTTTAAAGCACCTGTTAAGCCAAATACAATCGTAAACTGTTTAACAATTGGGGAGTCTTAAATCGAAGCATTTGATACCTGTAGTTCGTTCGGAAATGTAGTATGTTCCAAACTTCAGCGAAGCGTACGGAATAGGTTTTGATGCGGCGTGTTGAGCAATGTCATCAAAGAATGGATCGTGTTTTCGGTTCGCTTCATATCGGCGTTTAAGCGTTAGGTTGTGGCTGGTGTTATACGGAGTGAATTGAAAAGTGGCAATATGTGACTATCAGAAGGAGCATTAGTGAGTATTCGGACTACCTTTTTCTGCAATTTATGCAGTTTAGATATATTAGTCGATGTCGTAGTTCCCCAGACCATGTGGCAGTACATGAGTTTTGATAGAAAAAGGGAGTTATATAATAACTTCTTAATGCCAGCAGGCAAGATGAAACGTACTCTAAAAAGCATGCCAAGAACACTGCCCAACTGGCCTAAAAGGCGAATCACATGGCTGTCCCAGGACATGTTTTCTTCAAATAATATCCCAAGGCATTTTACCGAAGAAACTGTTTCTATGGTTCTGAATGTGAGGGTAGGCACAGATTCAGGGCGCCTGTGTGTTTTCGCCTTCATAGTGTTAATTTTTAGTGATTCGGTTCTGCTCCATGTTAGTAGTTTGCTAAGCGTTCTGTTGGCACAGGTGGTCAGCTCTGTAATGGTTGGCGCTGTACACATTACAGTCACATCATCTGCGTAAATTACATATTTAGAATCGTCGTCTATGCCTACAACGTCATTGATAAAGATTGAACAATAAGGGGCCAAGTATGCTTCCCTGCGGTACACCTGAATGTATGGATTTTAGATCGGAAAAGACATTGTTGATTACTACTTTTTATTGGCGGTGCTGTAAGTATGTTTTAATCAGTTTAAGGAAAATACCACGGAAGCCATAATGTTCAAGTTTATTAGCAATATTCGGTGATTAAGGCTGTCTAATATCTTAGAAAAGTCAACGAAGACAGCAATGTAAAGCATTTATCCTCAAATCAGTCTAAAATAGTTTCTTTTTGAGTTAAAAGGGCTATTTCAGTCGATTTGCCTTTTACAAAATCAAATTGGGAAGCTAATATTATGCTGTGTTTCTGAATAAAATCTGCCATGCGTTCATGAATTCCTTTTTCTATGCACTTAGAAAAGCTGGGAACAATGATATTGGTCTATAGTTCGATTAGGTATTCTTAATGGATCAGGGGGTACATGACGAATTGTTAAGAGCTGGGAGCTCGTGCAAAATACATTTGCAGCAGCCGGTAGATACTCCTGCGGTGAAATTGGGCTTAATTTTAACCCTTGCATTTTCCTTGTGTCCTCAAGAATTGATAAATGTACAGTGACATTGCTAGACTTCCTATGGTTTTCAAATCCCTAATATACCTTGGTAACATGTTTTGGTAAATAACTTTGAATGTTCCGTTGGGAAACCTGGTAATATCAAACCGTGCACTGGAAGGAAATGCTAGAGTGGCTGAGTGGTAACCCGGGGCAATTCTTAGCTGTTCTGTCATATTGCTCAAACTGGTGAGCCTAGAACTTTGTCCGCCCTTCGCATCTGTAAGGGTAAGCCAGGCGAAGATCGTCGTTGCACGTGCGTTGCCTGTGGCCCACTTTTGTTGCAGGTCGTCCGCGAATTTGTGCTCGTATCCACGTTGCTGTTAGACAAGGGTTTGGGTCGAGAGGTGGGCTTGCGAGAACTGACAGCGCCGCGATAATGACATACTAGTTATGACACCTGTCATCGTACTTGCAAATGTAGTGGCGACGGCTCGGGGGTCAATTACCTCATTCGCCTTGACGCTTGGTCAGATCGTGAGCTGAGAACAGCCACAGGAGGCCTAACAGACGCTCCGCGTCCACGTATGGTAGGTAGGTCGAGTATTTGGTGGAATTGGTTGTGTTCCCTCTCAGCTTTTCAACTGCTTTGGGGCCGTAGTAAAACTCAAAATATGCAGGCCGCGTAGAAGCTGCAGTTCAGAGCAACACGTCTTATTGTTTATCGTTGCATTCCGATTCTGTATGCCAGCCAGACTATTCGCATTCCATGTGAATTCTTCAGAATGAGTATTTTTCGCACACCCCTTAAACTTACCTTGTCTTCGTATATAACCGTGCTAACTTTTTCACGTCCCACAATCAGTGAGCAGCACTTTACGCAGCAGCACATGCTTTCATATTACTGCCTCCACTTTACGCTTGCGGGAAAGAGAAATGTGGCACGCTGCGGATTGTGTTTTCCCGTAATCTGCTGACCCTGTAGCCAGTACAACTTAAAGTGCCCGTGAATATGCTACCAAGAATCAAATGGATGCAAGGAAAAGCTACATTTTTTATATGCGTATCTCTTCACATCTATAGCCGAGAAAGTCCAACCATATGAGGTGCTTATAGATGCCCTCCCGTGTCAACAACATTGCTACCAACTGTCAAAGTTGGCCGAGTAGTGATGATTGTCGCCGTTGTTGCTGCAGAATTAATGCGATTAAGGAAAGCATTCCTTTTGATTCAGACATCCAGTCTTGCCCCTTCTCTCTCCCTTCCGCCCCCCCCCCCTTTTTTCTTAACGTCCCCTTTTACAATAGGAACCGAATAATACGCGGTGGAGGACTCCTCATAAAAAGACGCTTTGGGCCCCAAACGAACATGAAGGGGTGAAACTGAAATCAAGAACCGATAAGGGAACCTACCGCTGGGCTGCTGTTGCGATTGAAAAAAATATTGGTGCTGGAGTGAGCGGCACTAGCCGAACGAATCCTGTGTTCAAGCTCTGCAACTCACAGACACGTGGCGTCTACCTTTTTATCAAAGGAAAACTTTCACCATATATCACTACAATACGCAATTGCACATTTCAGGCAAGAAATAGCTCCCCAAATGAAAAAAAAAAAAACACTTAGTCAGTGGGACACTTCCTAAAAGCTTCACTATTTAAATGCAGGGAAGGTATAGGAGGGATCGTGCAACGTATACGTTTCTGTCTGCTTTATAGAGCATAGACACATTTAACTCTGCAATGCTGCTAACATTATCGAGGTAAATATATACACAGTAGCATCAGCTCTGCACTACCGGGTGCGCATAAATACTGTCACGTGAGTTATGGCTCATGCATTGTCTGAGAGTGAGCAAATCGCACAAATAGTTTGCACAGCATTTGCCTTATACCTTAGAGATGCAACTTGCAACATTCTATTAATTATCACTGCTTTTGGCCGTTATCACAACCCTTAAGCTTTCCGTGTAAGGATATCCTGGCGTTTGTTTTTTCATTATTACTCTAGCGATATTTTTAGAGCGGCAACTGTGAAGAGTGCACAACCACACAAGGGAACAGTCCACACGCAGAAATACATGGGATTTAGGTCAGGCTGGTTTGCCGGTCATTCTTCAGCCGGAATAAAATCAGGCGCGTGATTTCAACCCCACTGCTGGCTGTATTTTTTTATTATTTTTGCGTTGGGGGGGGGGGGGGGGGTGCCATCTTGCTGCAGAGTCCAATGCTGTTCGCCAAAGTGAGACTGAGTCCAAAGCAGCAGATGGGGCTCAAGAACGTTCTTAAGGTATGTGTCTGTGTCAGTCTTCCCTCCTTTCGGCACAAAAACAAGAGGAGTGTGTCCAGTGGCGGATTCGCCTGCCGAAATTATCACAGATGCCGGATGGGAGTTCCACAAAATTTTGCTACTAGGTGCGTCAGCAAGTTGCGTGTCGGAGCAAGTACACGTGAGTTCCGGGTGTTCTGATGTGTGTCCACCGTGAAAAGTTTCTCATCGGTGAAGACGGTCATCATGTGCTCCCCCTTTGCGGCCCGCGCCAAGAGCAGCCGAAATTTTTTAAGTCTTTCCTCTCTCTGTCACTCACCCCTTTTCCCCAGTGCAGGGTAGCAAACCGATTTCTTTTACCAGTTAACCTCCCGGCCTTTCCTCCTCATCTTCCTCCTCCTCCTCTCTCTGTGCCTCCGACAGACCATGTCTTTTCTGCAGCTTGTAGGGGAACATTTTCAGATCCGGTCGAACAATTCATCTCGCTGTGTCAGACACAATCAGCTCTTGAAACCGACTTCTCATGCTCCTCCGTGGCTGTCATTCAGCTCTTTTTTTTCACAATTCTTTTAAGGCGAGGATTGGCCACCGTGACAGGACGACCACTGCGGGGTCGGTCCTGAAGTGTGCCGCGCTGCAAAGCCCGACGAACTATCGTGCAGTTAAGTTTGAGAAGTGTGGCTATCTCAGAAGGCGTGTGTCCAGCATCCCTCAGTGACAAGATTGCGGGCCGATGCGCTGGCTAGGGCGTGACATGACTTGAAAAATGTAAACACGAGCATAAAACACAGCCCAAACACTTGAAATGGTGCAAAGAAATATTAGTGAGAACGATATTAAAAATATCTTTATTAGGAGTAATAGTTGTGGAACAAAGTGTGTGAAAGTAATTATGGCGCACCCGGTAGTTAAATTGCACCTCGAATAAGAAATAGCGATAGTAATTTAGCGAAAGAGGACCACCATAGCAGTTATCGGTTGGTTGGTTTGTTTATGCGGTTTATCGTCCTAAACCGACGCAGACCATGGAAGAGGCCGCAGTGGAGGGCTCTGGAAATTTCGGCCACTTGGAGTTCTTTAACATGCACTGACATCGCACAGCACACGGGCGCCTGGCTTTTCGCCGCCATCGAAAAGCGGCCGCCGCGACCGGGATTCGATCCCGCATCCTTGAGCACATTAGTCGAGCATCGTAACTACATCAGCACCACGGTGGGGTAAAAAGTATCAACTCAAAAATAAAGCTCTGTGTAGTTGTTTATAAAAACATGTCTTTACATGTTCCTGGACGTTTTCTGAATTTCTTTATCTGTGATTTCTTGGAATGCTTTGCGAACGTTCTATTTTTATGCGCTCTGTTCATTGCCGCAGACTCGTAAGGGTTAGAAGCACACATTTCTATTAAAGAAAGGAGACGAATATATGAGCGCTGAACACATTATCCCGAAAAATGCATTCGAACATTGAGGTGTGTTTAGTGAGTCAAAGTATTTAACACCTTCATCTAATTATTTCGCGGTGATATGCCTGCGCTTTGTTTGCTTGAAATCCATTCGGAACAATGGCCTTAATGCCCGCATGTTCCTCTGGATTACTCTGTTTATTCTAACCCCTTATTCATTGCTGCCTTACATAGTTTCGTCTTGCGCAAGGCTTGCCGCGTACCAAGATCCAGATGCGACGGTCATAAGCAAGCTAATTGCTACACCACGTTAACTGTGTCAGAGCGTGGCTTGCTGCTTGCCTGAAACTTCGTTCCCACAGCGTAACAAATCCAAGACTGCTTGCTCTGTTCTTTTCTGCAGCTGAGACCATTCTGAGCGGATATGTATCGCCTTAGGATTGGCCTGGGCAACACTAACGCGACAACGGCAAACACGCACCGGCGGCGCCCTCCTTCTCCGCAGCAGTGAATGCCCGGCGAACGAGCTGTGATTGGCAGTCGAGAAGTGCACCCCCCTCCGCCCCTCTCCGCACTTTCGCCGCCGAGAGCGACGCCTGGCGGTCGCTGTTGGAGTCGTGACTGGACCTCTTTAAAAACCCTGGCCCGCGGTTCCCGGGATCGGATCGCAGGCGCTCCGCAGTTGGCGAAACGGCAACACTTCCCACCTGCCTGCACCGCCGCCACCGCTTCGCCGCCTGCGCGCGTTTCGCAGCTTTGCCTACCAGCCTATCGCCATGGTGAGCTCTCCATACGAGCAGCACGCTCGTGTGCTTCGTTTTCCACTTTACGCTCCTTCCTTCAGGCTTCTGTTACCGTGTTCGTCTGCAGCTGACCCGACCATTTTGACACTGCGCTGTGAAAAAAAAAAAAATGAAAGGATACGCGTCGGAACCACGGCGGATACGCATCGATTTTATTTTCAGTATATTGTTATAATCTCAGTCGATTTTATATTTCCTTTATTCAAAACTGGAAGATATCGGCACCAATAAGAAGGTGGGCTAAAGGGATGTCCCTACTGTCAGCGTCGAATAAGAAAGTAGTTTCCTTGACGGTGATGAATTTATTGTAATGGATAATCTATCCTGAAATTGGTCAAAGTTTGCTTACTTTTTTTTTCTCAGCCGATTCTCAGCTAAAATCCAGCTTGAAGCTCATGTCTTCCGGTGTTCGTCTGAGATGCCGCCATAAAACACATAGACTGGAAAGTGCTCCCCTGCTAACCTAAATCGGTCGTCTTCTAAAGCATGGAACCTACGGTTTGCTGACCATACCGGTCCGAATACAGTAAGCATGATGCATAGTTATGACAGAAGTGAAACAAGGGAGGCTCGAAAATGGCATCAAGCCTAGTTTTTAAAAAATATCTTCAAAACCAGCAAGAAAAAAAAAATGCTGTTCTATACTAACGTTACAAACGCCACGTTAATTTATGTAACTGACACAACCTTCAACGACGAAAAAAGTATTGTTTATTCAGGGTCCTCTGAGAGGATTATTAAGTCGAAAAGCACCGTGATGCCTCAGTACAGAGGCAAAACATAATATCTTACGCGTGAAAAAGAAGGCACCTTAACAGTGCTACTGCGGCGAACATGTACGAGTTTCTCTGTAATGACAACAAGGCCAACACTATTTGTTACGTACCGGCCTTATGGCGAAATTCATGATGGTCTGTCAGTTTCTTGTACAGTCGACAATGTTCTTCAAGATGACTACACTCTGCTCTGGCTGAGGCCGCGTAGAGCCTGCGATGTGAGTAATGAACGTGTTTCCCACCTAAGCCCTGTCTGCGACTTGCCGGCAATATGGTGCGACCGGTGAAGGAGTGTTGTCGCAAATTATTATTTGACGACTACTAGGGTATAAACAGCTGGCTCAAGCTGCCACTTGATTTTTATCAGGCAAACTATTTAGGCACTCTGTCTGCTCATCGCTGAGGGCTAACGGCGAAGTAAAGCCGTTAGCAGCGTATTACCGAAGATGTGGGGGAGGGCGGTAACTTTAACTTCAAGAGGATCGCAAACTAGTTTCGCCATGATTTTCAAGTGCTGATGAGCTTGAAAAGCTATGGCGTGCAAAGCCTCTTTTTCGACGCTTTCACTGGTTCATTAAAAGCCTACTTCAATCATAACAACAACGCCGCTGGCTCTCCGGCTTTGGGAAAAATCAAAGGCGTTCAAATCTAAGTGACCCCATGTCAGTGGTTCCCCATGGCAATGTAACTCCCTTGCATTGTAGCATTTCTGGGCGATGCACGTACTTGTGCATGCAGTGTTATCTTTCGGTGCGTACGTTTCGTGACCTGAGAGAAGGGTTTTTGTATGGGCACGCGTGATCATTCAAATATATATTCAAATGCACATCGCGATGTACTAATATAAAAGTGCAAGCACGTATCATTGACGGTGGAACGTCGCAACATTACGCTCTCAAGTATATCCTGCAGCTTGGATTATAACAAAAAAGCTAGAAAAATATTATTCGCTCATTGCGCTTATTTCTGCCGATAGAAAAGCGTTATGAAGAGCAGGGCTCGAAACACAGTGCGACTGTCCGTGTGACCAGTCCCGTATTTGTATAGCAGACAGCGGCACCGAACTGACATTGTTACGCACAAAAAAGTGGCTACACAGTTGCTTAACAGATAGCCTTCAACGTTGACCCTGTAATAATATTTATGAGAAAATCATTACCAGGCGACTTCGTGCTGTTCATTTAATGCCCTCAATACTCTTTAAGACATGTATGCACCACCAGCTTGTAAGATTACGTGCGGTTAATATCGATTTCTTTTAACCGATATTACGTAGAATTTATTAATAAAATACTCCGATCCTAGGTTGGCGTGTTGAAGTCCAAAACACTGTTATTTCGCCTGCTTTCTACTTGCATATGTTATTTTTTTTCTCCTGATTGCCCACTCAATATCGTCCGATTTTTGGCGACCCTATCAGATCGAGCACGTGCCACTAGACGCATGGAGGGCAACCGTTGGTATTTATTCGTCGTGGGGACAAACAATTGAGAGATCCATCGATCTCTCCTATGCTGTAGCTTCTTTGGAAACGTTGTATACACTGAATGTAGTGCAGTTCTAAAAAAAATCAAATATAATGAGCCGAACCAATTTTTGCTTACTATATGTTTATTCATGTTATACCTGCGACACCACTGAGCATTACAGCGGGGTGTTACAAAGAAATATTCACTAAACGCACGCAGTTTTAGACATGTTGGCCGTGGTTGCTAACTTAAGAAAATGATTACACAAGTGAACCGCCTCCGCACATAAACTGCTAAACAGCATTCGCCTTTAATGATCCGGAGGAAGTGACCAAAGTGTAGAGCTGCCACTGGTGAATAAACATATATGAGTACCCGCAGTAAGGGCACAGCTCTTGTGGTTGTCTATAGCAAAAATTTCGCGCATCGGCTACATTTTATGTGTTTGCAGAATTTTCAAGTCGCTCAGGCTCTAAATATTTAAAAAAAAATAAGAAAATTCTTTCCACTGCATCCACGTGCTGCGACAGTGAAAAAGTTTTAGGAAGCAGGCCTAAACAATAACGGCATATAAAAATATGGTGTACAATGCATCCTCCACAAAATGGTGTAGAGGTGTTTTTCGGTAAGCTTGTAAATCTTATGGGCTGTGCGTAGCTATTTAGCCCTTGGCAACATACGTTTGGATTCTGCGGTAGTGCGTAGTCGTTAATCATCTAGTAGCGAAAGAAGACAGCTCCTTTTGCAAAATGATTTCTCTGGAACTTCAGTTTATTGAAGAAGGCCCCCGTCACCCGGCGAAAATATACTGGATCATTCACAGGGCAGTAGAAATTTGCGCACTTTATGTGGGAAGAAAGCGCAGAGAAAATCAATACATAGAGTAGGCACATGCTCATATTGTGAGCTAATAGCGGATGCGAAAGGAAAACACACATTGACGGAGAAAATGAGTTTCGACCGCAAATAGAACCGCTCCGCTGCAGTAGCTGGGTTGTCAAGGTCTTCGACTGCTGATCCCAAGGACGTGAGGTCAATCCTGGTCGCGGACGCCACGCTTCGGTATCCGATGTCGCTCACATTACCGTGCCTTGCGGGCGGTGCCAGTGCACCGCCCTGGTTTATTTAGTTTCATAGGATTTACGTTGACCATGAGTAACGACGTAGTGGCTGGCTCTTTGGGGTCGTTTAAGGAGCACTGACAACGGACAGTCCATGGGCTATACTCGTCTATCTAAAAGCGGTATTTGATCCCACATCTCCGGGGCCACTGCGGTGGGGTTTATTTTTTATCCCAACTATCCTTCCTACGTAAACGCTGGGTTTATTGTCACTATTATTAGGTTTATTATTTCAGCCATTGCGAAAATTCCAAGCCTGAATGCTTATGAAGGAATCCCTTCAAGCGGGCTTCAGACATTTTTTTATTGTCACTACCAGAACAGCAAGGGTCACGTGCTACCGAGATTAATCGGTAGTAGCCTTCCCGATTCGTCTAAAGTTGAAGCAGGCATAATTTATCTTCTTTCCGCCTCAATGTTAAGTTTGCTTCTGTCCACTGTTCCTCTTATTAAATGACAACTGGGGCTGCTTGTATGAGTACTGCGACATCCACCCTTGACACCCTATTCTGTTACAAATAATGCGTATTATGACTCCCGTTGCTGAAACAACACTGGCGTTACGAATGCCATTACAATGCGCTTACAAGTAGTTGGCAGTACATGGATGCTATAGCAATGTTTCTAAAATTGTTTTCTCTCGTGTCGTTTGCTTTTTTCTATGGCTAATATTCAGTGTAGATTTACCCAAAATGGTGCCATTCATCACATTTAGTACAAACCGAACCTATGTCTGCCATACTACGCGCATCTGCAAGGAACGGCGAAGGCCAGCCGCCTCCACTAAGTCCGCTTCAAAAGTATTTCTTTCCTTTAAGGACCAAAGGTGCACGCACAATATCGCGTCAGCTATACCTCAGCGCACACCATGCAGTAATTGGAAATATATCGCAGATTTTAAACGAGCATTACCACCATTACGGTGCGCCGCCAGGCGATGGCTAAAAAGCCAATTCACCGAACACTGGGGAAACTAATGTGCTTTATTGCATGGCATACCTTAACTTTCTGTTAAATGGCAAGCATATTTCAAAAGCTCTGTTGATGGCTGTAAGGTGCAATAGAGGTATGCTTTTCAGTGACTAATCAGCGTGCCCTTCTATCATAGTTTTATTACGTTTTTCGGTTTAGTCTTAATGCACCATCCGCTTACATATGTCATGTCACAAAAGGCCGGTACATTTCAAGTACGCTCACTTGTACAAAACGTTGTAGCTGAACAAAATATTATTGAATGCGCTCAAACTTGATGCTCCTGAAAAGAATATTCAGTTCTTTATGACATCAGATGTGACACATGTTACAATAGGATATGAATAAAATACAGGTGTTATCTATTTATTGGGTATACATAATCATACGCACATTATTGGGGATTGTGTGTGATGATTTAGTTGTGTTCCGAATTGCCTAAATGCCTAAATCGAATACAAATTATCTCAATGATACTCGTTTTGGACGGCAAGGATAATAAATGCAATTTAAGCTTCTTATGTTTTTCTGTCGAAGTTTACTCCATATAAAGCCCCTGTTTCTTTCACGCTTGCCAGCTCGTGCAAAATATCATATTTTTATCTAATGCTGACCACTTCATTTACGATCGTAACCGAAATACGACTGGAAGAAAATCTGCTCGAGATGTGCAAGCGCCTTCTGGACCGAGAAAGCTGGTTGAAAAGCGCACCTGCAGTGTGCAGGCGGAAAGGAAAGTTACGCGCTGAAAACGCATAGGATGCCCTCCATTCATGGCTGAAAATCGTCACGAACGCTTCCCAGGACGTTGTACAGCACGAAGTCGTCCTATCATTGACGCTTTCCTTTTAACACAGCTTTGCTCCTTTTGACGGCCAGGTTGTGAGGGAAACGCTACGCCTGTGTGGCGGCTAAGAGTGCTTCGAAATGGGGCTTCTGCGATGGAGTTGGTATCGAAATATTATTTGTCTGTGTAAAAGAAAAAACAAAAAAAAAACAACGAAACTTCTTTTTTATGTTTTGAAAGCAATCTTATTTTCTTCCTGTCATGAAACCAAAGATGATGGCAGGCGAATCAATGCCCAAGAATGTTTCGTTGACACACTAATTCTTTACAAACATTTTCGATATGCTTGTGAGAACAATTTAGTGCCGCTTGAACTCAGCTGCAATATTTGAAGTCCTCGGAAGCTAGAGGGCGCGAGTATTTGACATGTATTTCTATTCCTGCTTTCACTGGCCGGTAAACCCTCTGTCAAGTCTGAAACATGATAACTGCGATTTACCCGCTAGTGTCTTGCTCACGTAAACTTCCCCTTACAGCGGAGTCAAGTCGACGTGTCTCAAAGTCCTATTTAGTTTTTCACCCGCAGGCTGTAAAATGCGCTCGTCTTTCACCCTCCGGTCTCTTCCTTTTGATGTTTGATACTGCGGCTCGCCAAACACGAGTGTTTAGAATACACAATCATCAACGTGGAACTATAAATAGCAGATAGGAACTCATAGACTGCCGGTGGAATGATTAGTACTTTGGTTAAGGCGATACATTATTGGGGGCGTTACAGTTCCATCGCAGCCGAAATTACAGCGAACGGCTCGATTAGCACGCTTGTCATTCATTTAAAAGAAAAGAAGCAGATTCAATGGCACTGAGTCTTTATCTGGATGACATGGATCACGCCATTGAATATTTTGCGAACACGTGACTGCTTTCTTGTCCAATCTGTAGTTCCTGTACCCACATCATGTTGACGTAAAAGAGGCACGCAACAGTGCTGCCGAGGATGCTTTTTTCTACGGCGCTACTAGGACGACATCCGAAACTTCTTGCTACGCAGCACCAGCAGCATGCAGCGCGAATCTACCGAGCGAATTGAATACTTCGTCCACAGGATCACGGGTGATGCTGGAGTGCGGTGTCGATGGTGTAAGAATCCTGAATATTGCATAGAATAACGTTTGAATGCGCCGACGAAGCTTTCGCAAGCGAACAAACAAGTGCTTGCGCGCCATGGTGATTCTCCTTGGTTCGTTGCGCAGCGTGGCGTCGATTTTTTGAAAATGGCCAATAATGCTACATCGCTTTGTCATGGAAATGACGGGGCGCAATCAAGCATTATTCAGGCCGAGGGAGTTATAATAATAGTTCAATCGTTGTTCACTTGCCATCTACATAAGCAGTTCGGTTAAACCAACTGGCTATGCGTAGAGGACACTTTTACTATTCTCTGTTTTACCAGCCCACTCTAACGAACGTATACCTAATCGGTTCAGATTTATGGATGCCTGCATGCCAATAATAAAATTAGTGGCTTGAAAGCGCAAATAATGAAAATGTGATTATGACAATTGTTTTCACAGTTATCTCGCAGAGCTACTTCAACAGGGCTCCAAATGCAGACCACATTACATAAATGTTCCTCATATTGTTTGCCGTCTGGAAAGATAGGTAGCGCAAATAAAGGAAAATAATTCGAGAATATGCCACAGGACAAACGCAAACTTGCAAAAGAGGTTTATTCTAATAACAGGCAAGTATTCAAGTTTTTGCCAGTACAAGCTCATAATGGTATCAAAACCAGACATAACGATAATAAAAAACAAGGGAGGGGGCGGGGGCGTTGCTACTGTGCCAATATTACTTGGGGTTTATCGGCATCTACCGATATCAATAAAATGAAAAGAGTGCAAAAAAAAAAAAAACAGCTCGGCTTCTCATATCATTAGGTAGCATGATTTAAGGCCGTCTGACAGCAGAAACATTGCGCGCTTGCGTTATTTGATTCCATCCCATGAAATATAAATTCAAAAGAAACAAACAGAAATATGTTTTGTTTGGATTATTCACAAAATGTGGAAACCCATCTACTTCGTTTCTTTTCCAGAAAAAGTAGCACCTTCTTAAGTACCCATTCTCCTCGCTTGGCATCATATATTCGTGCGGATGATGTAGATATATAGCACACAGTGATATCGTGTTAAGGATATTTTTCACCTTTGATGTTTTTGCATGCATCGTACTCCCACCGATGTCTCTTTATTATTTTCGTTTAAAACTGTGTTTTAAGGGGAAAGCCTTTCCTGCCGTGACAGAATCCTGCGAACGGAAACTGTGAAAGAAATGTATGCACGGGTGTTACGTCATAACATATGCGACGTCATGCCTAGAGAGAAACCTCCTTAAATTCGGGGACGAGCCTTTAAATTCAGTAAGAAACATTCTCTACCTATGAACAAATGAGTAGACATAGGGACAGTTTTTCCGCAGGTAGGCGCATTACATGGTCAGTGTCGTACCAATAACGGGACAGGTATGTCTAAGATGAGGCCGAACCGAAGTTGGCACGGAGCCCCCAGATAGAACGCAAGGCTTTCACCTTGCTGCACGTAAGTGTACCTAAGTGCACCCCTGTAAGTTTTTCGTGCACCTATAGTTTTACAGTTTGCTACCCTCAGCGACCATCGGTTATCCTCTCTTCGCACTACATGTCCTGCCCATGTCCATTTCTTCTTCTTAATTTCTACTAGAATGTCGGTAACTTGAGTTATTTCTCTGACCCACTCTGCACGCTTTCTATCTCTTAATGCTACCCCTACTATTTTTCGTTCCATAGCCCTCTGGGCTGTCCTCAACTTATGTCCTCAACCGATGGTCGCTTAGGGTAACAAACTGGATTCCAAGGGAAGGAAAGCGTAGCAGGGGGCGGCAGAAAGTTAGGTGGGCGGATGAGATTAAGAAGTTCGCAGGGGTCAAGTGGATGCAGCTAGCACAGAACCGGGTCAAGTGGAGAAATATGGGAGAGGCCTTTGCCCTGCAGTGGGTATAGTCAGGCTGATGATGATGATGATAGTTTTACAGTATGCTGGTGTTTACTGATGCAAATCCCACCTTGCTACGGCTGCTGCAATGAGGGTACGTTATTGTAAATAAATATAATAAAAAAAGGAAAGTAAGCTTTCATTTTGTTTACAAAAATTCTTACCAAACTTATGCTCACTCCTAGCAAGCAATTGCAAACACCTGATTGTCCTCTGTCATACAGATGTCTTTTACCAAATAACGTTTTTCTGTCACAACCCCGCACTAGCCCGCAGCGAGTGGCACTCTCACCGTTAGATCGATCCAGGAGAAGTGACCACTGGAGCTGGCTTTGGACAGTGACTGGCGCGCTTAGCTGGCGGAGCCCACTCGATTTAATTGCCGGCCTTAGTTCCGTCCTACTCATACCTTCCAGAGGGGCAGAAAAGCAAGGGTTGACTGCAGTGTCCTGATCTCCATCAGATTAGTGAATGTATCCGAATGTTGAACATTGATCTTCAACATTTTCCTTATGACTATTCATTACTTAATGTTGTCCGCCGCGTCACCTTACACACAAAAAATCTCCATTGGAAGAAAAAGAAAATTTTTTCACACACAACAGAAGAAAAAAGATCGGTCGGGCACAGAAACGCAATCTAAAGGCGGAAAAGAGGCGCAGACAGAAAGAGCCGCGTGTTCTGCGCTCAATATCCATTGGATATCGTATGAGCACGTTTAGAAAGACCGCGTTGAGTACCAGCGGCGAGCGTCTTCGACATGCAAATTGAAACCAGGAGCATAAAAAAGGATTTGGTCACGCAGTAGATGTTTTACTTGCGCTTGTTGGCTGAAACATTCCATTACATTTGAATGCAAAATATGAGTGCAAAATTGTGCTATAAGTACGAAAAACAGAGCATGCTTTTGCGGCTGTCCCAGTAAAAGTTGCGCCACAGCATGCAGCCATTTCAGACTTCCCTGACGACAACACAGCTGATGCAAATTTGAGGCAACTTCTTGTCTGCAGCAAATAGATGTCCAAAATGTAAGGCTGTTGGTTATAATTGGATAAAAAGTGCAGGTGCCCGTGTAGAAGTAGAGTTTTTCATTTTGCAGTATATTGAACAAATACCCCATAGCTGGAGCTCAGGACGACAGGCTGCTACAGGCAAATCTCTTTACATGTTTCGCCAAACTATATGCACAAGTATAATGTTCCCTCTGGAAATTTCTCATCCACCTTATGGCTGAAACACTGCGTTTTCCTGCAGCCGCTTGAAATGGCATTACTATAGCGATGCGGCTTATGATAGCACGAGAAAAGGGAAAGCTATGCTTTTCACAGTGATGATGTTAAATGTACTATCTTTTGAGAAAAAGAAATGACTATCATGCAGTTTTTAATAGATATGCGAGGGACATGCAGGACACTAAAATTTACGGTGAACATTTGTTTAATGAGGGGGAACGTAAGTAGCAGTTGTTTTGCAGTTATACTGATTTACAAGGCGCCTATTTCCTTTAGAGTCCTCTCCACATTTACTGTCCGTTAGGAGACAGCTGCGTATTGAGCAAGAGCAGTGAGCTCGAGAAGGGCAGACAGCTTCGGAACATGATTACTCGGTAGTTCGTGCACTCCACTCGCAGATGCGAGACGAGGGAAGATTATAAATTATAAGATGCCTGTTGGGGAGGGGGGGGGGGGGGTACCAATGCAAAGATAAAGCCTGACAGAGTTCAGTTTTATTTTTAGTCGAGTTATGGTTGCCTACCTGGACAAAAGGTGGAGGAAAAGGGCTTGACCCAGGGAGCGATGGAATGCATGGCAAAACGCACTGCCACGAATATTCCACACAATGAAAACAGATTTTGAAACGCTTTCCAAATGTTACCAAAGATCACCACTGATTCAAGTAAACGGGCTGCAAATATATGTTATCGAAATATAGTTCCATGAAAATATCTAACAAGCATCCCTAATTTGCAACAATACGCATGGAATCAACTGATGAATACAGCTATTGAGACACATTATGATTTTAAAAGAGAAACTATAAAACCAAGCAGTGAAGAAGCAAGCTTAGAGAAAGAGCAAAGAATTAGCTAATTAAAAACAACCGATGCAGTGTAGTTTCAGTGCGGATATGTATTTCTTTGTATTAATTTAAGGCGTAAGGCCGTAAGGTTGTATTGCAATGTCCAAAACCTCTCAATGCGGAAAATTGGAACTGGTCATGGCTAGTGCCGGTTACCGCGTTGCGTGTATTCACCGGACGACTATTGCACCGGAATAGGCTGGAAACTGAAGGACAAGTAATATTGCATGACCGGCTTAAGAGGACAAGAGGGTTTTAAAATTTACAGCAGCGCTATAAGGCAACGCCTTGGAGAAAGCTCGGGCGATGCCAAGATAATATGCCTTCGTCTGTGGCAGGTGTTTCGCGAGCTTTGATACTACCGTGGCTCATTATAATCCCCGTACGAGAAAAGCACAGGTTCGGTGGGTCCAGCAGCTGCCTAGAATCGGAATTAGCACATTATGGCGGGGATAGCCGTCCAGTAATATGGCTTGAAATTGATTACAAGTGCTACCTAAGGACGCGCGGCGCACAGCTCGGCTGGGCCAGAAGTACCTCAGTTCTCGAAGGTGGATGGAAGGGCTGACCACGACGGTATCGCGGGTGGTATAGACAATTGCAGTTTCGATGCCTGGGAGCCGCTATCTTATTTTAGTGGGGGGCGCCTCGTCTAATACAAAGAGGAAAAATCCCCAGCGGCTCGTTTTGACGTCATCTTGGGCTGTGCGCACGCCGGTTCGCGCTGCGGTAGTGTCAGTGTACTACGGCAAATGGTCGGCGCTTGTGAAAGCTGTCCGGCACCATTGTGCTATTTTGTTTGTGTTTTGTTTGAGTGCGCCAGCAAAGCGCACTATCCGTTTTGCATGGCGGAAGCTGTTGGAACCACACAGACTGCAAATGAGTGTGCGCCACTTCCGCACACCGAGCTCTCATAGTGATGCGCTTCACATTTAACTATACGGATGTGTTGTACGTTTCACGGTGCATGTATTTGAGCTACAATTGTAATAGCAGCTGCGAACACAAGCGTACGGCGAATGGACGGGCAGCTTCCGAATGTTGAATATAGATTTACTACTAGATGCTTTCCATTCATCGTCGCACTGATTTACCGCGAAGTGCGACCCATTTCATATCGTCAATTTTCACTCGACAGCGCCTATTTGCATGCGTTATTGCGTTAAGTTTACGTCGTATTAAAGTATTTGAAGCCTTTTATACACGGGCAGCGTCCACCGCGGTTACGCTGCTTACCGCTGCTGTTTAGAACCATGAGCTTGGCCAAAGCAGGCGCCGCACGCTTGCGCCTAAGTGCGAAAAGCGTAGAATACGACTGAGCTTGCCGGCTTCAACAACACATCTACTTATCACGCTCAATCACCTTTAAGAACAACACATTAAACCAATTGTATATAGAGTACCGTCCGATGGCATTCTTATGCAGCCTTCGAATACGCTCGAATGCGCGGCAAATGCGCAACCCCGTTCGTCGTTGCAGCATTGTTTCCGCGGCGTGTTGTTGAGCGGAACGTCGAAAAACCCGCAGCCTCATCTACACCATAAAAGTAAACGAAAATTTCGCAACAGTCACAGCAGCGGGTGCCGCGAGCTTACCAATAGCGGCGCCACCCGCTAGCGCATTGTATACTGCGGCACTCTGGTTCTGCTCCCAAATCCTCGCTAGGCCTATATACTGCGTCACATCAAAGGCACTACATACGGCCCTTTGGAATTGCTCAGCGCTAGAGTAAATGTTCTCTCATAGAACTGCCTTTTACTGTCAATCGCAGATTAAAGAAAGGCATGTTTGATTTCGGCGGCCCCTTGCCGCAGAGCCAGCGAGCAAGCAAACGATGAGCCGCGCAGGCCCGGCGGCAGCTCAGTGTCAGCAGGAACTTGATTTTATCTCCTTTATAACTCCTACCAACAACACGGTACAGATAAGCGATCCTGAAAAAAAAATTAGTTTTTTGCATTTGGCAAATTATTTAAGAAAGCTGCAAATTTCAGCACGCTCTTCTGGCGCTGGCGCACAGGATCCATCGTACCGTTGGCCCGGAGGGTTTGCAGGACGCACGGCCAGCTCTGTGTGCGGTGTTTATGGTGGCAGAAGAAGTGAAATGGGTATCATATTCGATACTCTATCGTTGTTACGAAGTCTGTCTGTTTTACACAAAACAATCACAGGCGATTTAAATCAGCGAGACCACGTGCACGCTAAAGATCCCCAGGAGGTAGAAATTACGCCGTAGCACTCCACTACAGCTCCTCTCTTTCCAATTTCGCTTCCTCCATCCTCCCTTCCCTTACGGTGCGGCCCAGGTGTTCCCAGAAACAAATGTGTCATACTGCACCTTTTCTTTCCTGTAAACCAAATTATATTATTATTATTTATTTAATCAGGCTCTTCTGAAAAGCAGTAAAGCCGAAACATATCACAGCCCTACTCCGACATGAATGCTTCACCCGTATGCTCTCTGCAATCAGCTTCTGATTTATTTTATTACTTGTGCAGTCCACGATCAAGCATTGTTGTCACGATGACGTGCCGCTAAGAACGGCACTAATGGTTGGATTTAAGTATTTTAAACGGCAAAACGATGAGCAGTAGGTTGCTCCTGCTAGGCATAAAACGTGCGAATGCACAGCCCACTCGGGACGGGCGGGCTGGTGCAGTGAATGTGGTTCCAGAGTATTATCCTCCTCTCCTACTTTCTTTCGGTAAAATGGTCTTTATGCGATGTAGCGGCACTGCAGGTTGTAGCGCTGTTCTCAAAACGCTACCCATTTTTTTGTGCATACGGGGGACGTTATCAGGCTTCCGCGTGTTGTAGTAACAGGGTGACGTCGGATACACGTTGCTCAAAGCGTGGCAGCATGTCGTCAAATATTGTTTGCAGCCACACCGCCGTACAAGACAAAAAGGCATCACGCGCCAGCTGTGTCTCGCAAGGTTCTTTTAATCGATATTTATTGCCTCAGGGCATCAGTAAGGTATGAGATGAAGGATGGATAAATGATTAAATGAATGGGAAAAGGTTGAGCGATTTTATGACGTCCAGAAGTGAGCGATCATGAAGTTCCTGCGTCCAAGTGACATATGAGGCAGGATTGGTTGCTGAAAGGCCAGCTATGCTCAGGTGCCGGATTCGTGTTGGTTTGAGTGCTGGGCAGTCCCACAGCAAGTGGCGGATGTCGGCCTCAACATCTTCCTTTTTACAGACCGGGCACCCTGGGCGGGTTGGAAGTATGACCACGTCCTAGTGACAGCTGGTGTAAGGGCAACACCGATCCGGATCCTCCTAAGCGCAACCTCCTCTGCACGGGTGAGACCGCGGGGAAGGGATATCGCACACGGAGGGATAAGTGCACGTGTGCGGCACCGGAGGTGTTCCTTTCTTGACAAAAGGAGGGTAGCGTCGTCCACTTCGAGGAGCGGTGGGATTGATGCGTCTTGGTTCATGAGGCGAGTTGCTAAATCAGCCTTACTTTGGGAAGGCAGCAGATCCCGTGGGACCCACTCAATGCGTATTGACTGTTGGATGCGCGCCGCAAGCTGCTGGATGTCTTGGCAAATTTTAGGACAGCGGCTCACACGTCGGAGCAGACGTACTGCTTGAAGTGCGTCAGTGCGGATGACAACGTGGGCTGTAGGGAGCATGGTTATGGAAGCCACGGAGCAGAGTGCCTCCTGAACTGCCACGAGCTCAGCGCAGAAAGATGTAAGTGGATCCGAAAGCTGAAACGTAGTGGTCTGATTCAGGCTAGGTTTCCGTAAACAGTAGATTGCCGTTTTGGCTTCACAGCCTTGCAGGCTTCCATCCACGTACACTACTATGGAATCTTGAGGCAGGTGAGTATCTTGCTCTTCAAATTTCTGGCGAAGCAACGATGCCAAGTTGGCAGACGTTGGTCTGCGGATATCAGTTGGCTTGTTGTCTCCTAACTGTGCAAATTTCCAGGGAGGAAGAACTGGCGCAGGTGACTGAAGATTAATGTGTGACGTTGCATACGCCCTCAGTGCTTGCGTGGAATGTGACAAAGAGGCCTTGAGTCTGCGAGCATCACGGCGCTGCTGCACCAGTTCATCGATGGTGTTGAGCTGCGCATTCTCCTGTAACGCTACGACCGGTGTGAATCGTGGAAGGCATGTTATGGTCCTCATAGCTTCTCGATTTACGGCTTCAAGGCTATCCCATTGTGTTCTTGTAAGATGCTGGAACTGGGCCTGATAAACAATACGTGGCTGCAGAACCGCCCTCTCAAAGTGGCGTGCAACAGACGAGCCAGCGCCACCCGTTTTAGGTGCAATTCTTCTTATTGAACTCATAGTTTGAAGTGCTTGCTTTTTTGCTTGAGGAAGCCAAGCAGTCGCTGATCCTGATTGGTGAATTGTTAAGCCCAGAATTTTCAGGCTCGAACTTCCTTGTATTGGGGTGCCTGAGAGCGACAAATTGGATTTGAGGTAAGTTTACGGCGTCCCCAGCGGTTGGCGACTGACGTGTATGAAGTTTTACACAGAAAGTTGAAGGCCAATGGAGGATGCGTAATGAGAGGTTACGTCTAATGCTGACTGAAGGGCGGCCTCTTGAGTGAGAAGATCATGGTGAGTGCTCTACCGTGATATCATCCGCGTATTGTAAAAACTTGATTTCAGGGATATCATGTAAGCGCTACGCCAATGGGATGAAAGTAATATTGAACAACGTCGGAGACAATACTGATCCCTGGGGCACGCCACGTAGTGAAACGAATGAACCAACTGTGTCACCACTGAGGCGTATTGCAAATTTTCTTCGGTCCCAAAATGATGCGACAAAAGTGCGTACTCTCGGAGGGAGATGAAGCATGTCAATGGCATTCAGGATTGCAGCATGACTGATGTTGTCATATGCCTTTTCAACGTCCATGGCTAATATGGTACGTACATTGCGGCTGCGGGTAGATGATAGAACTGCTGATGCCAAGATAGCCAACCCGTCCTCTGTACCAATGTATTGACGAAATCCAATCTAAGCAGGGTGATAAAAACCGTGCTGTTCAAGGCACCAAGCCGTGTGGCTAGCATTTTCTCTGCAAGCTTGCAAAGCGTTGATGTTAAGCAGATTGTTCGTAAGTTGGCGAGGTATGTTGGAGGCTTCCCAGGTTTGGGAATAGGGATCACGACAGCGGTTTTCCAGCTCTCGGGTACGACACCATCAAGCCACACTTTGTTTATGGTGTCTAGTAGTTGAGGAAGTGCAGCAGTACTGAGGTTCTTGTAAACCTCATACTGAATTTTGTCCAGGCCAGGCGCTGTTTTTCGTTTCGCATCGTCAATTGCAGCCAGCAGCTCAGATATCGAAAAGGGGCTCGCAATTCCACCTGCTGCGGCAGAAGATAGCAGTTTCCATGCGTCGGCAGGGATACCTGCCAAATTACGATTTGCAGCTGAAGGAGGCAGTATATCGCATTTTGGGAAAAATTTTCGAGCAGCTTCTTTGGCGAAATCGCCCGGCGACAGATTAGCCGCAAAGCATGCTGTGTCTGCTGCGTCAGTAGAACGACGACCGTGTTCCATTGCTCGAAACGTTCGCCAGAGTGAGGAATTCGATGATTTATCAGAAAATTGTTGCCACCATGCATGCCACTGGCGTCGCGAGAGATCGCGTTCATATCTCCGAGCCTTCGCAGTAAGATAATTCAGTCGTGTACGTGCCTGCCGCGAAGTAGGGTCTCGCGCAGCGGCGAGCTCAGCTTGACGGCGGGCTGCCCACAAGTTAAGCAGGCCGAGGTCTGGTGCCGGTCGACCTTCATGAATCCAGGTGGTAGTCGTAGCGCTGTTTAGTGCTCTTTGTATACGGTCAATAAGGAGTGACGGCGAATCTAAAGACATACTGTCGAGACATGAGCGAAAGCTGTCCCAGTTGATCACAGAACATTTGCGGCGTAAAGGGCGGAGACGGGAGGGATGGAGACCGATGATGATAGGGTGGTGATCACTTCCCCAGCAGTCTGGCTCCATGTGCCATGAGGGAGTTCCCGCGCCCAACCACCACGTCAAGTTTGGAGCATAGGCAGCACTACGTATGTGACGCACAGGCCGTGTTGCTGTCCCAGGGTGATTAAGCAGAAGAAACAGGGCATCAGTGAAGGCGTCCCGCACACGCCTACCACGAGGGCTTGCAGTCGAATACCCCCAATCCGGGTCAGGGGCGTTAAAGTCGCCTTCGACTAAAATTGGACACCCGGGGTATTGCCGACGAATACTTAATAACCAGCCAAGATTAATACGGGAAGAGGCGCCTCCAGCTGGTCGAACGTAATATGAAACAAGAACAACGGTTCCTTTAAGAAATTTCGCAGCAACTGCTACTACCTCTTGATATGATGTGCACCAGTTTTCAAGAGAAAGGCGCACATGAGGAATACGCGTTTCAACATCATATACCGCCGCCTTTCCCGGGGGAGAAGCTGTCTGCACGCGACGGTCGGTCATTGAAGGAGACACGTAGCAGCTGAAGCCCGGAATTGATGGCAAGGCGTTCGCTTCCTGAGGTAACATAGCCCACACCCGAAGCTTGTTAAATCGCAGTAGGGTCTCGAGCTCGGCCACCTTCGTGGAAATGCCTCTACAGTTCCACTGTAGTACACCAGGACGACCAGATTTCGCCATTTTCGTGTGCTAATCCTAGCGCTGCAGTATCACAGATGTCAGGTTGGACAACTGGTTGACTATATAGCGGAGCAGCGATGTTGCAGAGTTTTCATTAGGCGTTGTGGTACACTGGGAAGAGGCAGCAAATGGCCCTGTTGCGCAGGATGAAGGCGGCGGTGCTGGACAATTGCTAGATTTGGCGGTTACTTCTGCAGCTCGCCGACGTCGAGCAAGCATCTCGCGGCGTTGTCGGAGCTTAGAGACCTCTGCTAAGAGACGATTGATTTGCTCATCCACTACAGCCACATCGTCGTCTGGTAGTTGAGTACGCTGCTGTATTGGCTGTTGTCGGCGGCGTTTCTTGAGCACCGTATCGTTAGGCTTTGTCTTAGCTGGAGGTGCATTCGAAGCGGGCTCAGGAAGCTCTGGCCACTCGTCATCATCCCACTGGAGAGCTGCAAAGCGATTGGATTTCTGCACTGGTGTCGTGTCTTCTATTGGCCAATGCTTAGCGTTCTGAAGACGAGCCTTCTGCGTTGCCTTTTGCTTTGTCGGACAACTTGGAGATGCTATCTCGTGGTCGTCCGATTTGCAGAGGCCGCATCGGTACGTAACTTTTCCTTCAGACGCACCTTCATCGGCAGTAGGAAAAGAGCAAGATTTGCGCATGTGCCGTGCCCGGAAACAGTTGTAACAGTAAACCACACTCGGTTTATACCGCGGCTGCCTTAATATGCAGCCGTAGTAGTACAGACAGGCTGGGAGTGTCGGAGGGACTTGCACGGTGATCATGCAGTAACGCCCCTTTCCTACGTGTCGGGCCTGTATGACTCGGTGCGTTGGGCAGTACAGCTCACTTTGAAGGGTGGTTTGATCTTCGTTTATGTCGACGTTGTAAACGACGCAAAGCTGCAAGTCGGAGCCTTCAACTAGATACACTTGCACAGGCACTAAGATCTCACTTGTGACTGAAATACAACTAAGCGTTTGGATACGTTCCACCGCAGTAAGTGTCGGGAGCCACACAGCTATAGTGTTTGGCTTCTTCCTTGCCGTGAAGCCCCGAAAACCTCTGGTTCCGAGACACGCGTCCAAGTTGGCCTGGATGATCCTGTTTGGTAAATAGGTCAGGCTTTTGTTGGTTAGAGATTTAATCGCCACATTATAAGATGTCGATCCCGGTGTAGGTGCAACCTGGTTTTCGATAGTTAAACAGGAGCGCTTTCCTTGATAGCCACCAGTTGCCGAGGAAGAATTCAGTTGATTATCTTCCGAAGGACGCTTGTGAGGGGCACGGGTGTTCGTTGACACGGATGGTGGTGCCGATAAGTCCATTGGAGAGCACGTCGTCTCATGTCGCACTGTTGAATGTCCATCTCGGCGTGTTAACTGGGTGGCCATAGCCGTGCTCCGCCCAGAGAACAGTTCACTTACGGGCTGTTGTGCATTTTGGGAAGGCTGAATGGGCGCTGGTGCTGAAGAACCGGGAGCACCAAGCGGGACCTTGGGCCGATGGTCAGGTTGAGGTGTCGACGGCAGGGCAGGAGTTGCAGCGAGCAACTCCGGCGAAGCTACCTCTGCCAGCGTGGCAGCGGCAGCTAGGCTTAGCCTCCGTGCCGACCTGAGCTGCAATCATGCATGGGCAGCACGCGCTGGAGGTCTCGCAACATGACGCCGAGAGGACGTCTGCAGCTTCCTCGGCAGTAGAGGATCCACTTCTCTGGAGACAGGACAGGTGCTTACAAGGACGGCCACAATTTTCAGAGGAGCAATGAAGCCACCTTAGCAGGAAGACACTTCTTCTTCTCTTATTGTAAGGTTTTCTCGGAACGACATCGTCTCAAACTTAGTGCTGTACGTGCAGGCATTCATGAATAACATATCCGAAAGCATTTCGCTTAATTGCTAGGTCAAGACAGAGACAGAGAGACTTTAATGAAAGATAGAGAATTTAGCAGCTCGGAAAATTAACTGCTGTTATTTTATTTCTCTGAACAAAAATTAATGAATATATGGTTCATCTCTCCGGAAGTTTCACCCACAGAATCGCTGGTGGTTTGTTTTTCGCGCAATCTTGGTCGCTGGATTGTGGTGCGCAGTCGTGGCAACAGTGAATACCGGATAAGTGGTTGCAGGCGACGGTGACATCCAATGGCGGGGTGTATACGGCACAGAGCGCCCAAGACATCACCTGATGCGCACCTTTCAATAGGCGGGAAACCCAGGTCATAGTTCGGAGAATACACATATCTGAACAATGCAACAATTACCAACGCGATTATAGTGTACTATCTGCTGCATGAGAGTTGCCACGAACGCTGTTCCTCGATATCACAACTTCAGAGGCCCCATGACATAGAACAATCTGCGAGTAGAAACTTAAAAGCCACCTCAGTGCCTGCTGTACTTGCGAAAGCGTGTTTTTCGGCGTAGTTCGTGATTTAATGAGACGCCACAGTAGTCTTCTTCGCACATTGCATCGAAACTGACACTTACCCCGGCAATGTCCATAATTATATGATTGAATGTTTACGACAGTACCCGGATGGACTTCAGAAACTACAGCCGATTTAGCAAAGTTGGCTGAAAGCGAATTATGTTCACCAGCATGTCACTTTTGGCTTCAATTTTTATTTAAGACTGTTAAGTTTCAAACTCGGGCTTAAGGAAAAGATCGGCGAACTCAGTGACTGCGAACAATAGTGGTAGTGCACTATGAAACTTAGGGAGGGCTTCCCGCACCTTGTGAGGATGAAGCAATGTAGTACTGTGTTCTGGACAAATTGCATCGCTCGCGGACTAAAGGTGATGACGGCGACGACATGCAATGCACAGCATGATAGAACGACAGTTAAAAACGCGAAGAGCTCGACTGCGGCGGTGGCTGAACGATTAGTGCAGTGGCCAGCGAAACTGACCTGCTTGCGCAGCCGTGTGGCCGGAACCGAGTTAGTCGTAGTTGCCACAGAATTTATTTCTTCCAGTTTAAGAAAGACACAAAAGACAAAATGTATTCTCTACGGAGTGGAGATCATAGTGCTACTGCGTTGAAAAATAAGCTTGCTGCAGAGAGGAAGTTCTACGGCACCGACATTCACGGCAAGTACTCAAGCGTCTCACGCCGAAGGAAAATCAAGATAATGCTAAACTTATTGGCATGCCAAGGGGCAGTGTTAGTCACACCCTTGGAAAAAATGAAATTAAACTTGGCAGCCAGGAGCTTGGTTCAATCCCGCGCTGTTGCTCGCATCACTACGCTACTGCTGCATCCAAACATCCCGCGTGCCAGCTGCCGTTCTTTCGTACTCCCGCAGCCCCTGGCTCACCCGCTGGCGGATGGGCTGTTGTGTGCCGTAACGTCGCTTACAGGAAGGAGCTCTCGCGACAGCATGCAGCTGTCGTTCGTGGCTTCCGGAAGTGCAGTGGAGGCAGAGCCAGCTTCTTCACTGGAACTGACAGCGGCGGAAAAGCAGCACTCCGTGGCTGCTGAGCGGAAGCGGCGGTCTCGTCATAACGCAAGCGTGATTGGGCGCTGTACAGCGATGCTGGATCTCGCTAGTTTGTTCTAATCGTGGCCGTCGATCTGTATCTTCTTTCGCTATCCATACTGGGGATTGCCTAAGCGTCCGCAGTTTTTCTTTTACCCCGGACATGGTGCGGGCGATTATTAGATGTCAAGATGTTAGCTCGTCATGGCAGGCTTGAAGAAACTCGTCACAAATATCTGCAGGGACAACAATGAGATAGTGTGCTTGCTTTGTTCGGGGTAAAGTTTTTTTCTTTTTTGTAGGGAATGTCCTTGCGCATGCAGGGTGTTGACATAAGACACCTAAAGGGCTTAGGCACGACATGGGTTTTCAACCCACGGTTGTCGAGGACAGTTGTGGTGTTTTGAATCACTTCGCTGATATTGTGTAAGGTTGCGTGCTTTAATTGCGCTCAAGAGCATTTTGCCGTCTTCAAGGACATTGCAAGTTGGATCGACAGGCGCGTGTGATAAGCAGCGGGCGTCTGAACGTTTGCCTTATAGGTCACTGTAAAATCGAACTCATGGTGTCAGATGCTCCATTGCTTCAGGGGTACGGAAGGGTCCTTCAAGTTGGTAACCAACACTCAGTATACGATCAGTGACTATATTAAAGGGTCTGCCGTATAGCTATGGCCTGAGCACGGTAGTTCTTCCTCTTACAGTAATACTTCTTAGCGGCCCAGTTTTCGCTTCTGCTTTTTCGAGACAGCAACTTGTATGGTCACTCACCTGTTGGCGCTTGATGCGTGCTAAACAAGTATGGCGCCTGTGCACGTGTTGGTGCGAATTTCAGTGGCAGTTATGTTGTTGAAATGGGTAAGGAAGGCGAGAAATGTAGTTCATATTGGAGTAGAGAAAGTGAATCGGCATGAGGTGCTTTCCATACGACGAGAAGGCCTTTGTTGGATGAAAGGCACCTACCTCACTTTTTCAGAACTCTGCTATATAAAAACGATTCACCAGACTTCTTCGAGAGACCCGCCCTTCGTGTAGCAATTAGGCATATTGGTCAGCGGAGCCCCCAGCAGTGGTCTATTTTCACAGATTCGAAAGCAGCTCCCAAGTTTTACAAGCGGCTCTTCGCGGAAATACGAGAACTTCATCAGTATGCCATCAATAAAGGACACGACATCATCTATCAATGGCTTTCAGGGCACTGCGGCGTAGTGGACAATCTCCGTGCGGAACAAGTCGCGCGAACCACCCACAAAGATGGTGATTGTGTGTTGATCCCCTTTTCCAGGGCAGACGCAGCGGGCAGACTTCGCGCACTTGCGCGGGAGCTCACGTTCGCCTTGTGGAATTCTGGGCAGTTCGCGAACTTCCGTTTAAAATCCCTGGACCCCGACCTGAAGCTCCGGCTTCCACCCGGCCTAACCCGAGCTAGAGAAACTTTGCTGTGCCGCCTATGGGTTGGTGTAGCGTTCACAAACTCTGGTATGGCAAACAGCCCTGCATTTGCAACCTGAGGGTGTGACGAGACTATAGGACACATTTTTGTGAGTGCTCCAAATACAATGCCGAGAGACAGTGTGTCTGCCGTGGGCTGGAACGTCTAGGTGGATGCCAACTGACTGAAATCAAAATTCTATGTCCCTGGCCGTGGCGTTGTTCTGCTTCATGAAAACCACGGGCCTGATCGATAGACTGATTTTGCTGCGATGTGACATGATATGGGTGTGATGTAACTATACTGGCTTCACACATCCCTCTCTTATCCATCACTTTTATATCCACTCACCCCCTTCCCCCCGTGCAGAGTAGCAAACCGGTTTCTTTTACCGGTTAACCTCCCTGCCTTTCCTCCTCCTCATCTTCTTTCCTTCCTTCCCTCCTGCTATATTCAAAGATTCAAATCTCTGTATGCTGTGAGTAAAGCATGTCGTGTTCTTGAGCTAGCGTTCCTTGCGTAATCCACAAATAAAACCAGGAATTCTCCTTTCAAAGATGGAGAAGTGCGGAGAACCATTGGGACGACATTACGGACATCAATTTTAACGATTTACACTGGCTGCACCTACATAATCCGGTGCGTTATCAGACGCCGTCAAACAACGCTTCGAGTAGCTCGCTTGCAGTAACATTTTTTTTTTATTATTTCGATGCAGATGGTTTTATGCTGGAAGTGTACCTGCAGCCGACATGACGTCGTCATGCATCTCCCTCCTGGCAGATGCAGTGCGGAGGCGCCTAAAAGCCGCAGTGGTTTTAATCGCTGATTGAGCCGCTGTTTAAAATGACAATGTCAAAATATTTCCCAATCTGCTATCCGTAGACGCTCATCGAATTTTACGAGCGGTGTAGTTTTTATTTCAGTGTGTCCGCGGCTGGGCTATGCGAGAGAAGCGCTTTATGAAGAATCGATAATAAGCGCATAACTTGAGGAGTCGTCACAGTTAAGTCTCATGTCTCTGGAGAATTGAAATTCAGCAATTATCGACGCTTTTGTAGGCTTAATTAATGTCCTACCGGTTCACACTGTGGGACAAGAATTCCAGCTTCACGTAAGTGGTATGAAGCATCAGCACAGGGTTTTTACAGCATAAGGACGGCGCCAAGGCGCTGAAGGTGTTCGCCAAATGTCAGAACAAAAATGACTGCCAAGTGACGTCAACAAGATGAACTAGGCACGTCTACCAGTTGACGTCTGTAAGCGCTGTGCCCATAAGCCACCGAATTCATGCGGAACAGAGTAAAGGCTAAAGATGATTACTGTAAATCCACACAGGCCACTAGGCGCAATGAGGGCTTGTCTATTCTTGATGCCGTTTATTAACTTCATCTTCCAGTAACTATTTTTGACCAGTCGACACATAGAGCTTGTCATTGTAGAAGCAATCGAGTGTATCAACAGTTTGTGGAAGCAGGTACACGTTTTTTCTAATGTTCTTTAGCCCATTGTATTTCCCGCTGAATTGTGTCATTCCACGCTTTTGCGTTTTTAATTTACATGAAGACGAGGCTCAGTGATTGCGGGACGGCTGATTGATGTCGTCACTGAGTGAGACTTTCATTTGTAGTCGAATACCGCTGCTTTCAGTCGGTACAGAATACAGAGACTGGCGAAACGATTGAGCTGCCACACTAGAAATAATGCCGTTTTTCACGAGGTGCATCGGTTGGACACGCGAGGACGATGAAGATGTAGCGCTGTAGCGCAGTAATGTACCTCGAATCTCATGCTTCTTCCTGTCTGAACGTGTACTGTTCACGTAAAATTGCAAATGAAAGGCGCCGCTTTCGGGCTTAAAAAGTGATGCGTGCGCAAATGCAAATACATCTGGCATGCCGTAGATAGCGCCAATGTAAGCGACAGCTGTCCCTTTCTTAGGATGCCGATATTGCCGGTTGGCGTCTTCAAAAGCGAATTACACGTGCAACATTTCGCGGTTATCTTATTGGTTAACTGCCGCGACTCGTTCATAGATAATATTTACGTTGTTCTGGATCTTTGCTCGGGAAATCATCAAAGGCTCCCATGGATATTGTAGCCCTACGCGAAAAGGAAACGGAACAGTTTACATAATATGTAGCGTTTCTGGTTGGCCTGTATATTGTGTTATCCTGTAGAAACCCTAACTCAAGATTGCAGACTAGGAACTGGGAAGTGGAGCTGTGAACTGGCGTGTTTTCTGCAGAATCAGTAAGGAGCTTTTCCCTCACACATTTCTCCGTTCGCCGGGGGTGTAAGGAACATGCCCGCCATCCGGCTTTTTCACTAGATACTGCGGGCTCAGAAAGGACATGAATAGGCAGCACGCCGGCCAATGTCTTGAAACTAAACTCAAGGCTAAAATTTGATGACTACACGCAGTACAACAAAAACTGCTCCCGCCATACATAATACGCTTGGTGATACGTTGGATGTCCAAAGGGAAAGCAAACTCAGCTCCTGCTTGAAGCCTCGGACGGAAGCTACATGCTTGCAAGCCTGGGTTTTGTGGTGCAGAGTCGGCTGTTAACCAAATAGTATAAACACACAACGGACTTGATTTGAGCATCACCTTACTGCAAAAAGAATCCTCGGGAGACACACAGGCAAAAGACAACTCCGCTCACGCTGGTTTCAAAAGTGCTAAGCAGAGCAGACGGGCCCAAGTACGTTGTATGTAGAGACGCATGTCCGTTGCTTGGATATGGGCCACAACTGCGGTAGCAGTGAGACCGACGGCTCTTCTGTATTCATCGTTGCTAAACTTCCCACTAGCAACCCCCAGGAACTCGAGAAGCTCGCCATGGCTAGAACTATAAACCATGCAGTGCACCAAACACAAAAGCGCTAACAATAAAAATTCCTAGATAACAATCCTCACATACTCACAACAAGCACTTCAAACAAGGCAGGCTCATCCACATCGCAGCTATGACGCGTCGGGCACTTGTCACTTCCGCTTGCTGCTACAGCATCGTCTGGCTGCCAGAGCCTTCCGCTATCCCCGGAAATGAGCGCGCTCATAATCGACCTGTAAACAATAGAACCGGGTTGTCTCTGGGACTGTTCGCGTTTTGGCCCGGGGTGCGGTGCACGGTTTGAGTAAGCATGTCTCTTACGCAAAACTATTAGACGGGCTTGGTGAGTACTGATGCATGTACTCCTACCTCATCACACACTCCTGTTCAAGAGAAAGCTGTCGTATATTGGCACTTACATCAAGGAGCCTTCCACATATATCAAGGAGGTTAAGTAATTCGTTACATTTGATTACTAGATGGTTTATATTCGAACTAGACAATAAAGCTATACAGTTTTCAGTTATAAATAAGTTACAGACTTGTCAAAGTTTACAATGCTGTCTTTGTAGCCACTGAATATAATAGGTGCCTTGCACGCTCCCTGCATGTACATACCTAATTACTGGTAATGCAGATTATTGCCACTGGCCGATGAACCCGCACTGCTGCTTATCAGCTAAATACGACTATTATAATTGTGGAGGCCAACTCCGAACGTCATAGGCTACCACCTTCACCAAACTTTTGTAATATGAATGTTGGTGGATTAATTTGTGGAAAGTTTTTTTTCATTAGCACCTTTCTACACGTATTTTCCACTGCATTTGAAAACTCTGCATTCAAGGGTAAGGTTCAATAAGCATTGTTGTTGGGTATTCTATAGCTATGCCGTGTACTTACCGGCTTTAACCGGAAAACACCGATAGACATCCTCCAATAAAAAAAAAAGAAATTACGGAATCGGTTTCCAGGTAGCGCAGAATGTGGGGCCCCAGTAGGTCTGATGTAGGCAAGTGGGGCTGGGGCAACCATCATAAAACCTGCATCAGTCCCCGATGGGGCAAAAGTGGGCAGGCACAATTTTGGCTTGCCCCTGTTCCTTCTGCATGGGTACCATAGCGCCGTCGCTCGGGCTAATGCAGAGCATATTCCTGCATCCAGGCCGCAAGGGTTCCTTGTCGGATATTTAAGAGCCATCCAACCTAAATGTGGGCTCTTTATGGGAAAGCCCTCATAGATCCGAAATGAGGCCGCCTCCATAAAATCTTTGTGGGATCTACATCGGCCGTAGTGGGGAAAAAAACGGATATGCCTACATGCTGCCCCAACCGGCCCCTTGTAGGTTACTTGAGGGCAGGTCAAATATGAATAAGAGCTCAATTTGGGCAAACCCTCGTGAAGCCCAAATGAGGCAGTCTTAGCTAAACCGCTTTCGGTCCCACATAGGCTGTAATGGGGCTGGAAGGCGGGCGTGCCCGCATGGTACCAAAATCGGTCCCTTGTGGGAAATTTGAAGGCACGTGCAACCGCAGGCGGGCTATAGGTTCAGAAACAACACGCAACCCAAATGGGACTGCCCGCACAAAACTGCTTTATATCCCACATGGGCCGTAATGGGGCTGGAAGGCGGGAAGGCCCGCATGATACAAAAATTGGTCCCTTGTGGGGAATTTCAAAGCACGTGCAACTGCTGTGGGCTTTAGGTTCAAAAACAACACCCAGCCTAATTGGGGCTGCCAACACAAAACCGCTGTAGGTCCCACATCGGCCGCAATGGGGCTGGAAGGCGTGCGTACAATTGTGTAATCATTCTTTCGAACCTTTATTTGTATTAGATGTTGCCTTAAATTACTATTATAGATGATTTGTTTAACAGTTGTCGCCATGTTTAGTCAGTTAGAATTATTAAGTGGCTTTAGTTCTCGCGCTCATGCAAATTGCGCTAAAAATACTAAAACATACTGATTGCTAACTGTTGCTCCTAATGTGGTTGTTGTGGGTAGCCTGCCACACTCAGAACAATGTTAATGTTCAGAACACACATCTCCATAGCCTGAACAAGATGTACACGAAGTCATTTAGGCTAGATTGATGTTATGAATTATTGTAAAATTTGATAGTGTGGCTGTTTATAAAGGGCAGATATGTATAAAATAATTACTTAATTATGTGCATAAATAATGATTGGGAAAACTTGTACTGGGGCTTCCTATCAATTACCTGCGTCGTACCCCTATGGAAGTAATGAGGGCAAGCCGAAGTGCGGCTTGCGCTGTAGAACCCGCATCGGTCCTCTGTCATTATCTGAGAGGCTAACCGAAATAAAAAATAAATGTTCATCCAGAGCGGCTGTTCGAACCTGTCCAAAGTAGGACCATCGTGGGGAGTTGGCGGGATGTGCCCTTTCGACAATGCGGGAAAAATGTGGGCAGCCCCGCAAGGGCTGCCTGCATCGGTCCCTAGTGGGGCCCATCGGTGCTTTGTTAACAACCCCCTTCAGGCCTACGTCGGCCCCTCTTGCAGCAACCACATTGAGCCACAGGGGCTGTCCTGCATTGCCTACATCGGACCGACCAGGGGCCCCCCTTCATAGCGCACTTTGTGCTACCTGAGTTAAAACCGAAAGAAACATTGGTGACGATTACGGTACTTCCTAATGTGAAATTTGAGTGCAGCTCAACAGCTCTTTCAGCTTTTCGGTAGATTGAGGCAAAGAATTCGAGCAACACATGTATGTAGAATTACAGACAACTGGTTACGAGGGACAACGGCGACGGCGACTACAACGCGAAACCCAGAAACGGGCGCCAAAGAGCTCAATGCTTAAACGATGCCATTCGAGACATTTTTTGAAAAGCGAAGTTTTTTTTTTTTTTTTTTTACCGTGGTGAACTAGCTGTATATACGCAAACTACATCAAAATATGATGCTTTTCTCTGTGAGTGTGTGAATTCTCGGTTACTGTACATCGGACCCTGCCGTTCGGTGTGGGCGCTCACATTATTCATGAATCATTATCTTTGTAGTGTGTAACATGTATGGTCACGTATTCCACTTGAGCTCTGAAGCGTGTCTTTCATAACTGGTTCACAGGAATGGAAAAGCGAATTATCTGTCATAATTGTTTTTGTGGACATCTGATTCGCACCGTAAGGGGAGGAAGGAAGGAAGGTGGGAATGAAAGTCCATTTAAATTTGAAGCATGCCATTAATAATTGGTTCACAGGAATGGAAAGGCGCATTATCTGTCACGCTTTTTTTTGTGGATACCTGAATCGCGCCCTAAGGGGAAGAAGGAAGGTGAGAGTGAAAGTTGAGCTGGTTACGAGGGACAACGCCGATGGCGACGACGATGCGAAACCCAGGAACTGGCGCGAAAGAGCTGCGCTCTAAAACATCGGATGCATTCTTTGGTTTGTTGGGTTTAACGTCCCGAAGCGACTGAGGCTATGAGAGACGCCGTAGTGGAAGAATCCAGAAATTTAGACCACCTGGGGTTCTTTAACGTGCACTGACATCGCACAGCACACGGGCGCCTTGCTTTCCGCCACCTTCGAAAAGCGGCCGCCGAGGCCGTGATTCGATCCCGCGTCCTTGGGCACAGTAGTCGAGCGCCATAACGACTGCGCCAACGGGCTAACAAGTGCTAAAGAAAGGAACAAGATAAGGCGGGGAGGGGTAGCGACGTTCGAGGCTCTGTGACGTGGTTGCGCTTGTGTGGATGTCAGTGAATAATTATTCCTTTAATACAAATCTACGCCATATCAGTGCATTCCCCTAAATATTCGACCAACGCCCTTCGCAGTTCGAGTTATTGACCAATTCACTCTCCATCTGATCTACTGGCCGTCCAACTTAGCTCAGTTGGTAGAGCGACTGCTCCAGAAAGGCGGTGTCCCTGGTTTTGTCCCCTGACCAGGAAAAATTTCTTTACAAAATTTATGCGAAAGGCGTATAGCTTTCCCTTGCAGGCGTATGGCTGTGATTGGGTAGATGTCAATGAATAATTACACCCTTGCTACAAATCTCCACCTAGGGGATTTTCCTAAAATTCGACCAAAAGTGTCTATTACAGTGAAAAAGTTACGGGCCTTCTGTGTCGCTTATTACAAATGAGCTACCAATGAAAAGCATGTCTTGACTATGCGGGTCTAGACTGAAGCCTCTATAGCGCGCCGCGATGCCTAACGCTGCAGAACAGGAAAATCCCGATCTCCTGATGCTTTGATGGCGCCAGGCATCTCTTCATCGGGAAGCTTGTGGCCTTTATTATTATTATTCCTCAGAGCCTTCCACGTTTGACTCCCTGATACAGTACTACACAAGTGGTCTTGCTGGGGTGATCTTTTCCGACAGTTCACACGAGGAAACCACAGCCAGATTCAAACTACGATGAAAGCATACACATATAAAATGCAACTCCTCAGAGAGCAGTTACTATACTTAGTCCGCATGTCAAGTTGCCACGTTGAAATGTTCCTTGCTTCACTCGAGGCGTTCTAAACAACTGCACTTGTGGTGGCGGTCTTGATAAGTACATCAGGAAGCGGCACTTCCAACGTAGCTGCCAAGTCATGAATTCCTTTTCATACGGAGCTAGAGTCGTTACATAAAAGCATCGGCTGCCAATCTTTGCGAAAAATCTTCGTGTAAAGGCTGTGTTGGGCTCGTTGGCCAAAATAGCCGATACCGTAACCCAGAATTCAGAAAAACGCGTCCGGAAAATTGACACCTGCATGCGGCAGCCACTGAAACGAATGGAGATGTGACTCCTCGTTACTAAGACAGATGGCGCCTCCGCGTTCCAATTCTGAAAGCGCCTTTCTGAGTGTAAACTGCTCGTCTGCGTCATTTCTCAATGCGGCAGCACCCCAGAGGGCCACAGGCCTCTATCGCGTCATACATTTAGGCGGAGTGTAAATCTTCCCCAAATTTTTTATTTGGATAAACGTTCAACCATAGAGCATAATAAGAGATTCCATTTACTTGTGCCTTTACCTAAATTTCTTGGTCAAAGAACGTACTAAAACATTCAGAAGGACAAGTAGGTTCGTTAGCCACTAATTTTAAAAGGTTATGATCGTACTGAAAAACCCAGTAAGAATGGCAGTCCACTTCGAAGCGAGAGCCCTGCTTTTAAGCGAGCCGCCATTTCGCACGTGATTTTATCGAAGGCAAGAGTCGCGAACGCTTAACTCGAGAAATAGCGCGTGTAACGCTAACGTACGTCAAAGCCCATTTAGTAATAGTGCTTGGCCAATGCACTCTAAAACATGTTTTCACCTATGCTCATGTGCGCATTTTATACTGGCACTACATTACGCCGCGTCAGAAAGTCTTCTATGCACTGATTGTAGTTTTGCGTTGATAGTTTTTCGAGGAACTATACTGAGATGAAGAATAGATCTACCTTTATTCATCCTGAAGACAATTTTCGTGGCTTATTCGCGCTGCTCCAGTCTCGCAATCCGATTGTCCTGTGTTCGATTCCCGCCGAAATAATCCATATTCATTTTCCTCAATTACATTCCCGCAAGTGCAGGAATTGCGCTGAGAAATTCGGTGTCAATCCGAGCATTTTGAGCTATTCCTTACTGTTCCATCTTTCACTCAAGGCCGACGACGACGACGACGCCGCCAGCGACACAGGACACACCGTGTTAAAGTCGTGTATTTTGCTGATGAAGCGATATACAGCGTGCTCAAATTTCGGTGTTCGAGATTTTAAAACAAATAAGAAGTGCATACGAAAAAAAGGTGTTTTTGTGCATTGAGTATACGGCGAGGACAACTCTGTAAGGATAATTGTTATCGTAATGGCAGTAATTAAATATTGTGATCATTAACTTCGCATTCACTAAAATTAGCATGCATGTTTGTATTGGAAACTTAGAGATAGTGGCATCTGATTACCATTCTGTTTTGTACAATTTTAGTGACGGGCCTGTGCGCGGAGAATCGCATGCCCAAAATTTCCCGCCAGTCCCACTAATTACGCATGCGAGACACAAAAACGGTCGAGGCAAGGAGACACGACTTCCCCAGTAATATTCACTGCTTGCTGAGAGGAAGTATTCAGACACCTGGGATGGTAACAGTTAGAGATAAAGGTCGATGGAGAATACCTCAGTAATCTGAGATTCACTGATGGCATTGGCTCGCTAAGTATCTCAAGAGACAAAATGCGAAAAAGGATTAAATATCTAGACAGGAGAAACAGAACTGTTAGCATGAAACTAATTATGCGATAGAGTAAAATAGTATTCAACAGCATCGGAAAGAAGCAGCAGTTTGCTATAGGGAGCAAAGCACTGGAAGTGGTAGCCGAATATGCCTAGCTAGTATAGGTATACTAACCGCATATCCGGAACACGAAAGGGAAATGTCTAGAATAATTACATTAGGATGGAGCGCATTTGGCAAGGACACTCGCAGATTATGACTAGCAGCTTACGGGTGCCGCTCAAGAGGAGTAATAGAAGTAGCAGCAACAAGAGGATAACAGTTACATTTTACCTTTACTCACCTATGGGCCAGAAAGGCGGATATTAAAGAAATGGGTTGAACTTAAATTGAGGAGAACGCAGAACGCTATGGAACGGAAAATGGCTGGTGCAACATTAAGAGCAAGGAAGCGTGGAGAGTGGGTTAAGGGACAAATTCGAGTAATTGACATTCTAGTCGAAATCAAGAAGGTATGGGCATGGCATGTAATGCGAAAGGAGGATAACATATGGTCGCTAAGGGCGACAAATTGAATTCTAAGGGAAGGGGAGCGCCGCAGGGGCGGTGGAAAGTTAGGTTGGGGCTGAAACGTTTGCAGGGATCTAGCACAGGTCTTGGTTGGAGAGGTCTTTGCCCTGCAGTTTGTGTCTAGTCCCGCTGATCGTGATGGAGTTTACATATGTACAGTGTGTCATAAATCCGTAGTATCCATCCAGATGTCCATGCACGCAGTCACTCACCCTGATAGCCTTGGTCAGGTCAGTGAGTCAGCAGTGAAAGTCAGCAAAAAACTGTGGTTGAAATGAGAAATGTGGAATTAGGTAAGAAGTGTGTTAATAAAAATGTAATAAAGAAAATGAATTTATTTACCAATTTTTAACAACATTAAAAAATATAAGGAAAAAATGCGAGCATGTAGCCACTGCCCCCACCCCGTTTCAAAAAGGATGCGCCCGTATTCGTCCATTCACAGGCGGTGCTCGTGCCATATAGACCCAGAGGATAGAATCCCTATGTTTTTCTGTCGACCGCTATAAATGTCACTTAACTTTATAGGTTTTCTTATTCACTTATATGCTCATGTTGTACCCCTTTGTTCAGTATATTAAACGCAGATTCGTTTGTCACTGGATATGGCAAGGCTTCTTAAATGAGCCAACTGAAGACGTGTACACGCGCTGAAAATCTCCATTAACACTGCTGAAGTGGTGCAGTGGCGTTCGACTACTGTTCCCAACGATGCCGGATTGAATTCCGACCTTGGCGGACGCTTATCGTTGGAGGCGAAAAGCAAGGTCCCCGTTTATTGTGCGATGTCAGCGGACGTTAAAGAACCCCAGGTAATCGAAATTTCTGGAGTTCATCACTATAGCCCATCTTATATCCTGAGTTGTTCTGGGACGCTAAACCCCCTTAAGACAAACCAAATCTCCATTAGACGACATTCAGCTCACTTTGCGACGACTGTACTATCATACCCACTCTCGCTATATCTACAGTGCTTTTTTACATTGCTGTGAAGAAAGCACTTAAACTATCAGCTGCTGAAAATACATCCGATAATACAGATATGCTTCCCACCTTGTCAAGAACTTGTGGGTGTATAAAGCGTGCATGTTTCGGTTTTGCGTTTGTCGGTTTTGATGTACTTCAGTGAAGCCGGCAAAGGACACTCATCGGGCGTGCCTTCGGGCATAAACTCCGTAAAAGAGCCTGTTCCTCCTTTTATTCTCTTTGAGTATCCAGCCTTATAACTGGCTAACGCACAAATATGGTACTGCTGGTCATATTCGACGATAGGTTTTAGCGGCTGCGCTGTTCAATGCACGATGAAATAAAGTGTGTCTCATACTATAAATAAAAATAAGAAGGCGATAGAGTAATTTTTCTCTTTATGACCTGAATCAGGCCCGGCCAGCGCTTGGGAGATGGCTGGGCATCACTCATTCAAACACAATCACGCTTTTTTGTCTCCACGGCTTTCGAATTCGGATGCGTTAAGGTTATCTCATTTTAGCGTGGCAAACATACTATATGATATTACCGCCTGCTCTAAAGATCCATAAAGGTTGTAAAAACGTTCCATTGTCAAAAAGCAGAAGCCAAGGGACAAGATTTTTTTTTTTTTCAATTTTGCTATACGACTGTTCAAACTTGACCGTAATTAATGTATGGTGCGAGGGCACATTTAGCTTGTCTCTCCTCTCACTGTGAGATCCAATGCCGTGTTGCGTGCACAGGCGCCTCTAAGCTGGGCCGTGAGCCTGGCTAGTGGACGATGGTTTGTGCCATAGTTCCATGCCAGGTCATCTGCTCTGGCACGGCCGCTCAAGGTTGTTATCTAATGCTCCTGGTTGCGAGAGCCACTTCGCGACACTCACCAAAAGCTTGGGGTTCGCCACAGTGAAGCAATATTCTGCAATTAGGCCCTTGTATTAAAAGACTCCGTTTCACGCACCACGTTTCTACTTACGTGGCTATCTGCGCTCGCCAATCTTGCCATGCGAGGCGGCGCCGCATTGCGGAGAAGCAACTCACTCATTCATTCAATCGGTGAGCACCTAGTTCCGTCGCTCGACTCGCAGTGGCGCTTTGAACCTGACTTCTCGCCCACCCACCCACTCGGGCTGCCTAACGCTCAGTGGAAGAGGGGGTCCGACCGAATACAGCACAAGGCGCATTCATTTAGCTTTCTACCTGCAACGCGGCTGCAAGGAGCAGTCCTAGCACTGGAGGGACTTTTTTCTGAAGTGGCGCTTGACACAACCGCTTAATTTTAACGCATATATCGTGTTAGAGGGTTTTGCACGATTTTTTGTAAGCTGAGGAACGTCTGTTTATAACCATGCGCTTCGAATTCTGTCTTCAAGAGCGCTGCAGAACGATACAATCCCCTTGCAGGTTGCGTAGCCGCGAGTGCAGCAACGTGTAAAGCACTTCTCAGTAAGCGCAGAATTATGCTATTCCTGCCGTAGCCAAATGTACAAATTTATAAGACATCGGATAAAACATGTGCAGTTGCAGTTGAAGAGAATGCGCGAATCTGTACCGCATACTATTATGCCCTTGTTAGCTGACTTGCTGACTATGCAGTAAGGGATTGTTCGTAGCGACAGTTCGTTGTCAAACGAGGCAAATTACTACTAGAGTCTTCTGCGGTCTAGTCTGCGTGGCTCCTTGAGCAGACACGTGTGTAGTTTACAAATCAAGCAATTTTGACTGCTCTTGCTTAACATAAGGTATTTAATTTGGTCGCACGGAGGTATTTGAATATTACAGTGTTTCATTGCTGACACATTGATAACGAAATTTCATCGCGCTTGCAGTTTCTCCGAAGGAATGCCAAAAGAATCGACGGAAAGTGTAACCCTCTAAACAACGTGATGCCACTAGTAGCGCACACTAGTGGCCGCTACCTCGGCACAGCGCGGGCGTGCCGACGCTCCACTATTCTTTCTTCCAACGCAGCCTTGAGCGCAACGGTCGGCATCCTTTGATTTCGGAGCCTGCGACCGGGCATGGATCATATATGAGGCTATGCTTGTGCAGACGGGTATCGCGCCTCACAATGAAAATATTATATTCAGTCGTTTTATTCCATCGTGATATAGGGAGCTTAGAATTCATGGATGCTTTTCATGTTTTCATGCATGGCAATAAAAAAAAAATTTGAGTTGCCACTAATTGAAATTCGAAAGGTCAAGTAGAGACAGCTGGTTGTCCCGTCAGCGCCGAGAATCTAACAAGGCCAGTGCATGAAACTGCGCCCAACGGGTAAAAGTGGCGTGAGAAATCCCAGTGACTCGAGTGAGATATGCGCCCATTGCTGTCCCTTTATTGCCCATCCGTAGTCGTGACGTAGGCTGCTGGGGTGCGCTGGCCTTGTCGAGACCTAGATGATGAAAAGTCCTAGCGATGATAAATGTTCCTCTGTAGGCCTCATTTCCTCGCAACACGTTGAATGACTACCGGCGGGAAATGAAAATGCCCTGTCCAGTCGTGCGCTTTTCTGCTAATAGAATTGCTCCGAGCAATGCCACAGGGAAAGTTGCCGAAAGACGCCGAACAGTGTCTATATGGACCATTTGTCGCGAGCGTGCAACAGGAGGGCTGCGTCACTGCTCTCACAAAATTGTCATTGCGGTTATATCCATTTGCTTTTACGTAGAAAGATACGCCTACTCGCTCCATATATCAGCAGTTCGGCGTCTAGTGTTCGCCGTGATTCTACTGTGCGAACATCGTCGAATGTCGCCTGTAAACCGCATTAAAACACTTCCGTGAGAGGTCCCCGGCGGGAAAAGAAGCAGGGGAAGCCGAGTGATGAATGACTGGCATACGGATTGCACTTAAAATAGAATTACTGCAACACGAACAAAAACTAAATATTCTTCAACCGTCAGTGCACCCCATTAGCTGTCGATGCGCAGATGATACCAATAATTAGAAGTATTTGGCCTCTGCACCTTACATACAAGGTCATGAACCGCCTGAAGGTTGGGCGAAGAAACAAGCTATGTAGCATGTTTGTTTTTAGAAATTATCCATTTCATACAATGTCCTCAGCTGATTTTTGAAGAGAAGACGGCGTCGGAGCCGTGGACCTCTTCAAAATATTTCTGATGAAGCTAATACGACCACTGCTAACAAAACTGGCTGCATCATTCCGAAAGTGGAAAAAAACTATACCGACATCAGCAGCCTTGTGTATAGCGCTCGAATTGGGGTTGACGAAGTGCAATCTAAAACATTTTAAACTATGAATAGAAGTTCTCATAAGTGGTCTTTGCACTGAATCTCTGCTGTGTAGTGCTGTATACACAGACGAAAGAAAGCCCAAACGCAGTGCGAAAGCAGCCGTGGAAATATAGCAGACATTCAAGCCTGTTTACCTCCGTACTTGACATAAATTTGCCTCGAGGGAAGCTCTTGATTTTTGAAAAAGCCCGCCGTGGGGCTGCAGTGGTTAGGGCGCTCGATTACTGTGCCCAAGAATGCGGGATCGAATCCCAGGCCACGGCGGCCGCTTTTCGATGGAGCCGAAAAGCAAGGCGCCCGTGTGCTGCGCGATGCCAGCGCACGTTAAAGAACCCCAGGTGGTCGAAATTTCCGGAGCCTTCCACTACGGCGTCTCTCACGGCCTGAGTTGCTCTGGGACGTTGAACCCCATAAACCAAACCAAACTATTTTGGAAAGAAGCTTCCAACAAAAACTTGGCTGAGCTTCGCTCCTCGCTGAACAGAACGTATTGCGTTTGTTCTGCGAAGGGTACTGTACACTAACGTTTTCAATTGCTGTTCACTAGAAGAGTTTTGAAGCAATGGCGTACGAACCAGTTGATATACGATGCGAGACAGTGGTGCGTCCCGAATCCTAAGTGCACCGAAAAGTAGATAGTGTTAACAATTGGCCCGAAATAACGCCTGAAGTTCAAATAATTGTATACGATAATTTGAATAAATTAGAACGCCGGTAACAGAATGGGCGACCACTTGATAAAGCTCTTACAAGTGAGGTGCACTGCAAACGGTTCTTTTTCGGAATGATGGCAACTGGATTTGCCTGTCGAAGCAGTGCCGCGGCGATGACTTGCAGCGATCTATCTCAATTGTGCACGGGGCATCATGATCAACGCTTATGTTGTGAATCGCATGTCTTTAATCCTGATATTATGAAGCCCCGATAACATCAGGATTATATTATCCAGCGACAATTCGATGCAAACGCAGCTATCCGCCTGTAGCTGTCACGGAGCGGTGACGCCGCGGCAGGAGATCTAGGCGCCACACGCCTATAACGGGTGACGCGACGGACAGCACATAGTGCGCTTCCACTGAGCGGCCGTGCTCTCCGAAAGCAGTGTTCTGCGCATGCAAAGGATCTTAGCTGCTAGGCCATCAGGTTATTTTCTGCCACCATAAAAGAGGCGTCACACCGTTCAGTGGTGGTTTGATTATGATAGTGCGCGGCATCTTCCCGCCTGTTTTAAGGCAAAAGCCTTACTTAGCTATAAGTTTGCATTGGTTTGTGGCATTTAACGTCTCAAACTGACTCAGGCTATGAGAGAGGCCGTAGTGGAGGTCTCTCGAAATTCGATCCCGCATCCTTAGTTATAAGGGCATCGACGAGAAGTTTCACTGGAAGTAGCACAAAACAAACGTCACCTTCTGACGTCATGGCAACTTTAAAAAAAATGATACATAAAAGGTACTGTCGTCCCCACCGCCAATAAGGCGGCGAGCTGGACGACAGTATGCACAACCGATTTCAAGGAAGTCTATTGATAGACACTAAAATGATACCCTGCGAGAGTACCTTCCCCCTTGTGGCTTCTGGCGCGCCGTTTGCTTGTACGGCATGAGGTGTACGGCATGCGGTGCCAGGTTTGACTCTTTAGAGCGCAGTTCTGGCACCCGTTGCTGCGTTTCGCATCATCGGCGGCGTCGGCCTCGTAACCAGCTCCGCTCTCCACTCAGCTCCCCTCTTCCTCCGCGCTTGTTCTCCAATTGCTGCGCACTCACCCTCCTCCCCCCCCCCCCCTTCCAGCGTTGTGGCGACGGTTTTCTCCGGTTGCCGAAGCGCCGGCTCGCTATCAGTGGATCACGGTGCGTGCATCCCAAGCCAAAACGCAGAGCCACGTTGCCTTGACTCGCTAACTGTGTCAGCGGCATCAATCAGCCCCTGCGATCTCTCCACCGCGCAACATTAAGCCGACGCGCTGCCTTCCACAGCCTCCCGATAAATTAATTGCTCTCTTCATTTCTGCGACCACAAAGCTTCCTTCATGACAGTCAAGAAATGTTAGTGGAGTGTTTCTTAAAGGAATATGTTTGAAACATTAAAAAAAGTCTGTAATTGTACATACATGTCTTGGTCGAAATCTTTGACTCAATCTGTCGAAAAGCTGAAACAGCTGATGAGCTGTTTCGCCTTAGGAAGCAACGTAACTGTATCACAATTGTAACTTAACTGTTCTTCTTGCAGCGTTTCGGGTAGTGTCATACTATTTCGCTTCCCATGTGGCAAGCATCTGCCAGTCTAGTTTACGACAGAGATTCGAACCGACCATGTATATACTGTATTTGTATTCCTTCACATCACGTGACTTAGCGCTGCCGGCACTGCCAGCGTAGGATGAGCGGAGGGGGAGCCGTCAGAGGAGCTGAAAGTGTACAGACGGCATCACGATGCAGGTCACGCTGTGGCGCGCACCGCAGGAGTAAGCACGGGAATCGGGCGTAGCGGCAGCTCACCGCACGAGAGAGCTTGCACCTTCATACACGCAGGCGGTCCTAAGGGTCCCTGCAGCCTTTTTCTTTTTCTTCCTGCGTGCTATGAGGACCTATGTGTGCACCTAATATTTGTGTGATGAGCTTGGTTACTGGACACAAATTCTGCAAGCGATAAGCTCAGCCAAATAAGGAGCAGTGTTCAGTGTGGTTAGTTACATGTTATCACTAGATGAGGAACGTTTGCGAACAAGAATCTTTGTCAGAATTCAATTCCTTGTGTTTCGCAACGCCAAAGTACCAATTATACACTAACCTATCCTGCTGTTTTTCATGAGCATTTTATTTGTTGTCGTGGCAAAAAAAAGAAAAACAAGCTTGACACGAAGGGACATTTCTCAGACCAGACAACCTGCTGTTGTGCTTCTTTGAAATGGCGCTGTGGCTTCCAGTCAGCACTGCACGTAGAGTATGGGGTGAATAAAAAAAATTCATAAAACGTTAGCGCGATAACTTTCAGAAAGCAATTGTAATTACGATTTTTTTTTGTTGTTGTTTTGAACATAAGTGTGGACTTGGACTGCGTTTTATGGCGCATGTGTTACTAAGGCTATCACGCGCTAATAAAACCAAATAGCTAGGATTGAAGCTCGATATTAGACGAATCTCTAGCAGTACGAAGAGCAGTATACTTTTGCCTCCGCAGTTACGAAGTAAATTGAGCGCACTTGAAGCACTTCGGGAGCCATGATAAGGTTTAAAGTGATGTTGTGCTCAGCAAAGAGTTTTGCTTGTTACATCGGCACCTTCAACTGCGCTTGTCGCTGCGTTAACAACTGTAACTCTCCCTGAAATGCTTGCCAACTCGGCTTTAACGGTGTCGAATAGTTGTTTAGTAGCGTCACCTTGCTTTGCTGCACCAGTGTGCTCGAAGCATTCTTTATGCATTTAAGATTTGACTTTATGAACATGTGGATGTCGATTTGCTGCTTTCCTTTGCCTGTGGTTACCTGCAATAACCATGATTACTTGCTCGGTCAGGGTTAGCATTGATGGACATAGATTAGCACCATATTTGCGGCAATCTAGAATGTTTATCAAATTACATTAGTCGTCCTTGAATATGCAGCATTGATAAATTATTTAGCTCAAACATTGATGGAATTTCGGGCCTTCCACACTGACCAGCTAAGTTTTGTGGAGCGCTTATCCGTATAGATTTGCATACCGAATTTGCAGAACCGTACGGTTCTGTCGTGACCGTACGGTCACGACAGAACCATTCCTGCGCAGTCTCAACCCACATTAGCAGGCTTGCCTTAATGTTTTTTTTTTCTTAACGCAATACAAAGGGTGCTGCCGCAGAGGTCACTCATAGTGGCGATTTTTTTTTGTTTTTTTGTTTTTCCTCCGTGATTACCTTCTGGTACGGCATTTGCTGCTTGGTAAATTACGCACTTATAGAAAAATGGCTCGAAAATACACGTGTTTCTTCCATAGTCTATTTTGAGCAGCGGAAAGGAAGGCCTGGTGTTTAGGATCATGCTAGTCATTTTTACATTCTTTAATATATAATTGAAATGCTATCCCATTTAATGCATATATGTTTTTCCACAAGCTTACAGAACACCCTGAAATGTCCATGAGTGTTAAAGGCGTTAACCGGTTTTGACGATGAACTCGGTTTAGTAAGGATTCGAAGGCAAAAACAGCACTGTGTTTGTCTTCTTTCCATGTGATTTATGCCCTTGTTTCCAGGGCTGCTTTCTATAATTATTTTGTGCGCTTTGCCTCCATTACGTCGCGTAGTTTCTCCATGGCACTGTTAACACTCCAGGGTAACCCACTGTAGACAGCTTGAATATCGACTAAAAAAAAAACTGTGGTGGCCGAGTTTTGAGGAAGGAAAAATGCAAGGCGTCTGTCTGTGAACACTATCAGTACACGGTAAAGGAGAAAAGAACACAGGTGGCGTTTGACCCTATAGTGGTAAGAAATTCAGCAAGCTTGAAGGAAGAGGAAAGAATGCTGTAACCTACCAATGTTGCTTCCTGCTATTGAGGTTCCAGGAAAATTTATCCATGTAGGGAATGACAGTTGTCTGGCCGCATCTTTCAGCTTTCTATGTCACAGCCATGCTCAAGCCTCGGCTTTGCCTGAGAAAATAGCAAGATATATCTTCATGTGCTCTGGGTAGCCTGTGGATGATAGTCCAGGTGATTGTTGAGTAAAGCGTATACCCAGTATGTCAACTTCTTTGAAGGCAAATGTTTGTTGCTCCGTGTTAGCAAGATCAAAAATGGGATCATGGGCGTGGCATCGAAAACTCGCTCAAGGAACCAGAAAAATTAACAGCATTCAGTATGTAAAGATGAGAGCAGAAATCGCGTTATTCCGTCCCAGGCGCATTTGTGTGTTTGTCGTCAGATGATTAATATTTGTGCATGGGAAGGCGTACTAACGTACACTTCGAGGATTAACCTACCAGAGGTGGAAATCTATGTAACCAGTGAAGAATGTTACAATTTAACTGATAGCGTGCTCCGTTTACTTTTCCCGCTGAGTAAAATTTATTCGAAAACTAAAGAAGATCGCCCAAATTGCATGTTTCCAGTAGCTATGTCCGCACCAACGAGCAATCCTGTGGCGTAGTCAAACGATGACTGCGGTAAGAATCACTGGTTTGCGAGCAGGTTCTTCACCGGGGAAAATATAGAAGGGGGGGGGGGGGGGTAGACGGGGCTGACGTACGGACTAAGAGAACATAAAAACGACATGGTTCATTAGAAGGACCGCACCATGCGCTGCTCAAAGTGCACAGAAAGATTGCAAAGTAGAGCCCAAACCCTTGTTCAGTGGGCGCTGAAATTATACAAGAGGCAAACACCGTATAATGCAGGATATCACTTAATAAAAAGAAATCTTCGCCTTTTGTATTCAGCCTGTCAGCACCCCTTCTCTTCCGTTATAGAGTAAGTAACGTGTGTTTCAGCAGGGCATGAAAAGCGTGAATTAGACAAGTTCTAATTCTTACCAGCGCAGTTTATATCCCTCACCTGTCACGTACCACGTGAATGTTTAAATGCAAGTAAAATGCCCTCAATGGATTTAGTTGAAAGCCAGCGTATGTCCTGAATGTCTTCATGTATGTCATTATGACATTTAAGGAGCCAGAACCGAAGGTACAGGCTAAGACATTTAAAGCCAGATGAGAACCAGGTAGCAAATGTTCAGTCTGCAGTAAAAGTCTTCGTACATGATTCTGTGAAGTTTGCTTTCCGGGAGATATAAATAGGACGGAGCAGGGCGGGTGCCAGATTTATATCATGTAGGACTTACAATTTTCAGGCCATGCTTATGGGCTCGAAAAAAAGTCTGCCAGATGTTCTCTTCGGCGAGTCAAACCGTTCTCAGCAAGAACACTAAAACGGTGTGATTTAGGAGGCTCGTTTCCTTTTTTTTTTAATTCCTCTTTGTTGGAACAAACTTTTGTCACGTTCGCCGAGTTAACGACATGAGAGAGGCAAGCCGACCGAGGCTTTGGTAAGCCTGGCAAAAAATCCATGAAGAACTTCACTCTGAAAGTTGTTTCTGACGCGCGAAAAACCTAATGCCGATTTTGCAATTTAGATATGTCACACGTTGCACGTGCAAGTTGGTGCCCGGCAATGTCTCGAGTCGCGGGACTGTTTTCAGGTGAGGGCGAAATTAAAAGTTCTTGCTTTGCAATTAGGAAGTCAAAATTTACGATGCACGCCGACTAACAGCGGTAGCGCGCGTAAACCAGCCACCTGCGCCGTAGCCAACAAAAGCGCCTGGCGTGACGGCTGCCACGGCGTGTTGTTTCAAAAGCCAAGTGGCCTGAGAATATAAAATAAGTACTAAATTAAATGCGAAGGATCTGGCTGTCAGGACTCGAAAAGGTAAAGAAATTGAGGTTGTTTAGCTTCTCTTCCTCGGCATACTGCAACTATGGCTATTTCTGCAGTAAAATCACCCTTTTTCCCACAAAGGGAGGAAAGCCTTCCATGATGATGTTTTCTCTTGCCTTTTCTCGAAGATGTCTGTGGTGAGCGAACTACAACAGGAAGTCCGTACCTTGTGCATAGCGCTCCTACAGATGCAACTTCAGCATAGGTCTTTTTTTCGTACTTTTGTTTTACATTAATTGTCATTCCCGTCGTCCGACGCTCTCATGACACCACTGTTATTAATAATCTGCATCATAGACCTTGCTGCCTTAGCCTCAGCACGCTCCAATGCTATGAAAATCGAAGCGCGACGTTGCCCATTTGGTTTGGTTTATGGGGTTTAACATCCTAAACCGACTGAGACTGTGATAGACGCCGTAGTTCAGGGCTGCGAAAATTTCGACCACCTGGGATCGTTTAACGCGCACTGACTTCGCACAGAACACGTGTGCCTTGTTTTTCACCTCCACCAAACAGCGTCCGCCGCTGCCAGGATTCTATCCCGCATCCTTGGGTGAAGCAGTCGAGAACCCTAAACACTGCGCCACAGCGGCGGGGTGTTGTCCAGTGTGTGTTTTCCAAGAGCATTTATTGCATAATCAGTACTCAATCGTTCAACTGCTTTTAAAGCTTCCATCTCCTCATTTGAGAAGTGTCCTCGGAAAGAGAAGGATAAAAACTGCAAAGGTTTCAAGGCAATTCTCCCAAGACTGCTCATTATGCCGTCGTCTACATTCCGGCAGCTACTCGTGCCGAAATCATGACGCTCAACGTGGCCCACGCAATCAGAAAGAAGCGTCACAGCCACTCGCAAGCAAGGAACCACTCATGGAATTCAGGTTTACAGACGCAGCTTGTAAACGCTTCTGTTGCTTCTGGGGTACCTTTCTGCTTAAACAAATGTGGCGGTGGCCTCCTTACATTGACACGCCAGATTTCCGGTTACCCGAACGGGATTCAAACGCGTTAACTTTCTGATCAGCCCAACGCTCAAATGGTGTTCTCAATAAATCGACACTAGCTACACCGCTGCCCTCGTTACAGCCCGATCCGTCTGGCGCCGACACTTCGAGACTGAATCCGCCTTCAACTACGTGACGACTCAGGACTTCAAGTGGAATATCCTATTTTAATGTTTTTCTCGTGAATTGCAGCGCTTCGCGTTTCAGTCACGTCGTTAGGGTTTCGACCCCATGACTACTTCCGGACGGCCGTGCTGCATCCCTTCGCTTACTTACAGATGTCTCATCCTCCGCGTTCTGACCCATCAGGAGCACAGTGTATCGCCTCCACAGCCACAGGTCAGCTGCCTGTCCAGTTCTTTGATGTGCATGACCCACCGCAGTTTGCGACATCAGCAAACGCAGTGCTGAGCACCGCGCTACCCGGCTGTACCCATGATCAACATGCAATTGATATGTCTGCCATGACGCACAGCTATTTTTTTATTCCATCTTTCCGACGTCACAAAAGTTTTAAAATAGTGACTTTTGCGATAATCTTCACTCGAACTCGACCCACGTTTTTTGGCCTCTTAGCGTACCTGACCCCTCGACCCTGAATCTAAGCCGCCGTGCCAGTGTCCTTCCGTGGCTCCACGACTAATCGTGGACATTGAATTAACGGAAGCACTCTAATTCGGCCACTTTACGGCAGCTAGCATTGCTAACTCACTCCCTCCCCCTGCCAGGCAACCCAAGAACCGCAAACCTCATCCTCCCTCTGACCTCTGCTCCATTACTCTCCGGAACGGCCATTGCGCAGGTATTGTGCGTCCGCATTTTCTTCCTGTTCTACATCTCGTCACCGACCACGCACTCATGGAGACTATTTCGGTGACAGATTTTAGTTAGTGCATTGTTAGTGCATTACCTTGGCACCGCGGTGAGTCAGACGCCAACCGCACTTAATATACTGCCACCGACCGGTTAGAGCAGCAGTGGTCGCTTTCATTGCTTGGCCGGCAGTACTCGCAATGAGGCCACACAGTGAGCCACGGCCTCCAGAGGCCCCTTGTTCCTTGTCACAGCCGTTTCCCTGCGGACTTGGACCGCCTAAAATGTCCACCACCGGGGGTAATCATGACAGCCCTTGCGTCACACCAAACATTATCCCTTGGGGGGGGGGGGACCACTTGTAACCACTTGCGCAGTGTTCCTGGCAAGTGGTACCTCACGCGCATTAAATACGGGATGTCACATCCCTAACAAGCCGTGAGATAATGCTCTTAATGTTCAGGATTAAATCCCCAGCTTGTCGATGCTTATGTTGTTGCTGGTGTTGGTTCTTGCTTGAATAAGTGCAGTTTTCCCCCCTTAGCATGCTGCATTCCCCTCTCTTCGGTAGCATTATGATCAGTGGGAGCATATTCTAAAAAAGACAGAGATGGCTAACCAGAATACATGCGCGAGAACAGAACTAAGAGCAGTAGCTAGATGTATCGCGATTACCGGTAATGCTTGAATGTATCTTTCCGCGAAAATTTCTTCCGACGAAAATTTTGAAACTTTTTGGCAGATATCTTCAACCGCTATCCAGAAATGAAAATCACAACTTCCACCTCATTTGCAAGAATTTCTGTGCACCGTCTTTGTAGGAGTTTTGAAAATGATTAAACCTGCTGATCTGTTTCGCCCTATCATATATAGACTTCCCCAGTGCAACACTTCGGGCCCTCTCGACCTATCTCCATTGAGTTCTCTCCCACCTCAAAAAAAAAAAAAAAACGCTCTAGCTAAATCGTCTAAAGCGTATTCTTCCTATAAGTGGCAGTTAATGAGTACATGGCGTCATTAACGTGTTCTCGATTTGGCCACTGTTGCTGTGCCCATCGTCTTCGTCGCAGTCTTCGAGGCGGACGAGCAGCTGAGACCCTCGAGTCGGACATTTACCTCAGCGCCAGGACAATCCTGAACTCGGAGCAACAGTGGCTGCTCTTTGAGCTTGGCCTGATGAGTGCGTCGTTGTCATTCGAAGGAGAATTCCTCAAAGAAACCAGTGGCAATGCCACGGGCGCGGCGACATCATTGACTGCGCCCTACTTAAAAATGAAAATCGTTTCCCACAAAGCACCGCAGTCATTTCTTAGTAGCGTCGAAAGGTTTTTATTAGCTACAATGACGACTGTTTCAGCATTCTAAAGAAGTTGGACTTGGAAAACTCCATTATGCATTTCAATTCTGTCCAGACGTCTATTTTATTCAGAAAATAACTAGAAAAAGACAAAGCTAAAACATTGTTACGCGTCCCACCAACATGACATCTGGGAGATTTAAAGTTTTGTGTGAACAGTAAGCCTCATAATACAAGCCGCTACGTAAGTTCTCATTCCATCTGTTCCTTCGAAGCGCAGAGAAATAAAAAAAAAAACGAAAAAAGCCACCATGGTCGCCGATATAACGCAGGATGGCTAAACACGCATGGCTTTCATGGAAAGCCCGCAACCCAACCAGACCAATTTCTGTCAATGATAATCTCGTTTTTATGATACAGTGATGCGACCAGAACAGGATTTGGCCACCCTGGTGCAATAATTGGCCGCTACCTCTCATGGGTAGTTCCATAAAACCCCGGCCCTCAATCACTCAGTTCAGTTCAGGCGTTCAGTCGTGTCCGACTCTTCGTGACCCTATGGACCATGCCACGCCACGCTTTCCGGTTTCTCACTATCTTCTCAATCACTAGCGGCTGCGAAACAACTGACCACGGTTGCGGTCAGACCTGTGACGCAGCAGAGGGTGCTAAGAATTTCTGGCTCCGCTGGACGGGCCGCCACTGGAAACTGACCCCGACAACGTTTAACGCTAGAACCCTAGCTAGTGAATCTAGTTTAGCAGTGCTGTTAGAGGAACTAGAGGGTATGAAATGGGATGTCATAGGGCTTAGTGAGGTTAGGAGGCATATACTGTACTGAAGTATGGGCATGTGCTGTGTTATAGAGGTTTACCGGAAAGGCGAGAACTAGGAGTAGGTTTCGTTGTCAATAAGTATATAGCGGGCAATATTGCCGCGTGCCTCGCGGAACCGAGAAAGAAGAGAACGAAACAGAAAAAAAAAAGCAGAAGGCTTGAATCGGCTGAGTATTGGGCGGCTAGTCCTCTTTTTCTGTTTTCCCCTGCGCATTTGCGCTTTTCACTGTATTGATAACGCTCGCAGAGAAATTGTAACTGTAAAGTGATGTCTACGCAGTCTCCCGGCCAGGGGCGCTCCCCCTGGTCTGCTTTCATTACGCCTCACGATCTACCTCTGGAAGCGTTCCAACGATCTGGCGTTCCAAACATTCCTGTGGCGCTGGTGCCCAAGGATGGCGGATTTATTAAAATGAATAACCCTGGGACTGTTCGAGCTGCTCTCCAGGCAGCCTCTTCCCTGTATGACTCGATCACAGAAGTGAGGCAGTTTGGGCGTGGCGGGATACTGTGCCGATCTCCAGACCTCAATTGCGTGAAGGATCTGCTTAAATGGAATTCATTTGGATCGCTTCAGGTGAGCGGCTTTATCCCTACTCATCTTGCATGCACAAAACGATTGGTCCGAGGAGTAGACTCTTCTTTAACTCCAGCTGAGACCCTCGACCTTCTTTCGGCGGCTGGTGTGGTAGCGGTGTATCGTTGTAGCCGGGAAGTTAATAATACGCGGGTACCAACAGAGTCGGTGATTGCCACATTTGCGGGAACTTCATGCCCGTCAGAGATAAAAGCATGGCCATTGATCTTCCATGTGGATCCTCTTGAATCTAAGCCACTGCAGTGCAGTAATTGCTGGCGATATGGTCACAGGGCTCGTGGTTGTAAGTCCTCCGTGCGGTGTTCCAAATGTGGCGATGGTCATCATTCGTCATCATGTTCACAACAAAACGACAAATGCTGCCTTTGCGGTGGAGCCCACGCTGCAAACTCCTTGGAGTGTCCATCTCGAAAACAGGAGCTGCAAATTCTAGAAGTAATAGATAGAAAACGCTGTTCGCGTCGTGACGCTGTAACAGAAGTTAAGGAGCGATTACACGGTTATGCAGGTGTGTCAGCCCAATCAGGTGTGCCTCTGGATGCATCAATCTCAAAGGCGATAATGACTGCAGTGGAAGCATCAATGACTAAAATGGTCGACCGAATAGTTTCTACTGTCACAGAGTGTTTTTATAACGTTCTGGCAGTTCAGCTAACGCAAGCCCTGCAATCAGGAACAGCCCCTTTCATAGCAAACATGCCCTCTGAAAGCTCTCAACTGCTTGAAAGCACTACTGTTGCTCCGCCTGACAGGGCTGCTCCTCCAGATGACGATGGAAACATTAGTGACGCAGAGATAGTGGAATCAGATGTAAGAATTCTAAAACGGTGTGGGTCTCCCATGTCCAACCATTCTACTCCGCGGTCCCAACCAAAATTAAAGAAACATCAGTATACATCAAAGCCAAAGGATAATATTTTGGGGCAGGCAGTTGCGGCTGCCCAGATTTCGCAATCATAGGGGCACTAAGAGTTATCCAGTGGAACTGTCGTTCAATTCTAACAGCTTCAACAGATTTAGTGTACATTTCTTCTCAATATAATCCACACATAATTATTTTGCAAGAAACTTGGCTAACAGCCGAAAAGCATTTCTATTTACAAAATTATCATTCATTCCGACAAGATCGCCAATCAAAAGGAGGAGGTTTAATTATAATTGTCTATACAAAATTCTGTCACAGGGCTAAGATTTTTTTCCAGCTATCTTCTACAGATTGTGAGTTATTGGCCCTAGACTTTAAAATTCCAGTGCACTGTCCGTTTTCCTTAGTAAATGCTTATTTCCCTAGCGGTGTACAAGATATAAAACCTCTAGATCTGCTATTAGTTAATTGTCGAAACTCAGTTCTTCTGGCTGGTCGTTTTAATTCGCATCATGTGCCATGGGGCTACAAGACAGATAGTTGTGGCAAGCGTCTTTGGGATTGGATAACAAATAATAACTTTTCCTGTAGAAATTCGGGTTCGGCCACTTTCATAAGAAAACACAGTCAATCTGTGTTAGATTTAACTTTTACCTCTGCCAGTCTTTTCGTTAATAATTGGTCGACACTTGATTGTGGCATCTCTAGTGACCACATACCGATTGCGTTTGAGGTTAATCACCCTGTAACTCCACTTCTCAGTTGAAGTCATTTATCAACTATAATAACTTTCAGTTAACGTTACGCTGTAATTTTGAGTAATTGACTAACACGGATGAAGAACAAAAATCAAAACGCTTATGCTCGGTGATTGAGGATTGCCGTAAGAGGTCTGAGATCTTGGTACGGAGCTCAAAGGGGAATACTTCAGCTGTTTGGTGGAACGCTGATTGTTCCCGAGATTACAGACGTAGAAAGGCGGCATGGAAAAAGCTTCTCCACAACCAGTGCCCGAAAAACTGGCAGGATTACAAGTTCATTGCAGCTACTTTTAAACGTACAGTTGCAAAAGCGAAGGACGAGTATGATGCTAAGCATTTTGATTTCCTCTCTAAACCTGGCAACCAAACTGTTTTTTTTTTTTTTACGCTCGCGGAAAAAGATTCCGCAAGCACAAAATCTACATTCCTTTATTTTGACTCCCCATGAAGCAATAGACACAATTGAAACAATTGCCAAAGGACTGGAGAAGCGTTTCTCGTCTGCACTTCCTTCGTGCTCGATATCTGTAATGCCAATGGAACCAGTTAATTATGATCCTCAAATTTCCGTTTCTGAGCTTTCTCCTATAGTTATGAGATTACCAGCCGCTGCTCCCGGTCCTGATAAAGTAACTTCAAAAATGTTAAAAATTCTTTTTGACGAGTCACCTCAGACGTTATTAGAGCTAGTAAATTATTCAATCAAACATGCTTGGATACACCCAGAATGGAAACTTGCCAAAATAATTCCTTTACTTAAGAATAAAGGCGGTGCCTTGTCCATTGATAATATTAGACCAATTGCATTAACATCAAACATTGTAAAATTAATTGAAAGAGTCATACTTATACGTGTCTCGGAATTCACGAATAAAGAAAATATCCTCAGCCCTTGCCAAATTAGTTTCCGTCAAAAGTGTTCCATCTGGAATGCGCATGCTGATCTCGAGAGTCGAGTTCTTTTAGTGCGGCGCCAAAAAATGCACGCTGCCTTGATAACGCTAGATATAGCCAAGGCCTATGATAGCGTTGAGCATAGCATTCTATTGCAAAAATTAAAATCTCTTCAGTTTCCACATTATTTAGTAGCCTGGATATCTGAATTCCTCCAAAACCGAGAGTTTTACTGTTTATTAAATGGCTTTCATTCTGGCAGATATAAGCAAGCCAGGGGAGTGCCGCAAGGAGCAGTCCTTTCACCAGTCCTTTTCAACATATTACTCAGCTCAATACCAGTTAATCATGACGTTCGCACTTACGTATATGCGGATGATATTGCGTTTTTTGCAACTGCATCGGATATTCAATCCCTTGATCTCCACTTGCAAACGTACCTAAACTCTATTGAGAATTGGTTGTGTGGATTGCGTCTCACATTAAATGTGAACAAAAGCGCAGTCCTCGTATTCAATATAAAAGATTCTGTAAGTCTGTCTGTAATGTATCAGCAGCAAATAATACCACAGGTTAAATCATTAAAGTATTTAGGGGTCACTTATGATGATAATCTTTATGGCAGCCCCACATTAACCATATTGCTACAAAAGGGGCTCGGGCCGTGGGCATGTTGCGCCGGATTAGTCGTCCCAGGTCTGGAATGCGGAGAGATGTCCTTTTAATGATTTATGTTATGCATGTGCGTCCAATTTTCGAGTTCGGTTCAGTCTTGTTTTCTGGATCAGCAGCTTATAAAATTCGACCGCTTGTTCTCTTGGAGCGAGAAGCGCTTCGGTTGTGTCTTGGACTTCCAAAATTTGAAGCCCGGATTCCACCCTTGATATATAGATTACAAATTCTAACCGTTCAGACGTACTTAAGGATTTATGAATTAGAGTTTCACCGATCTATGTCTATTTTTTGCTGTCAGCCGACCTCCTTTTTCGGTGTCCATTGGCCTAAATTTCACACCCCGCAGGTTGTTATGGTAAAAAAATTTGCTGGACCCTTTAAATGTTTCCCTTCCTAGTATTCTACCCATACAAACTATCGGTTCATCTATTGAAATTGTCTTTGACGACATATTCCCGAATAATGCTAAAGACTTATCATCCGTTATTCTAAACGGATTATTAGAAGATTATTTAAGAAGCCTTTCTGCTAGTTTAGTTGTAGCTACTGACGCATCTCAAAGTAATGAAAAGGCGGGTGTGGGTATATATTGTCCACATTTAGACTGGTCTTTTTCTGTCCGGCTTCCGGACTTCACCCCAATTTTTGAGGCGGAATTTCTGGCGGTGGTACTCGCTTTACGGAAATTAGACTCCTCTTTTTCTAAAGTGGCTGTAATTTCCGACTCTCTATCCTTGTGTTCAACTCTCTCTTCGTCGGTGGATTCTGCAATAGTAAAAACCTCTGTCTCCCTAATCCTTAGACATTTGAAATTGTACATATGGTAGGGGTACCAGGCCACAGAAATGTGACTTTAAATGAATATGCTGACAATTTGGCAAAAGAGTCCCTTAATGGCCCCGTATTATCTATCCTTCCGGTGACCGCGTGCATCACCGCAGCGAGGTTTCGAAGAAACGTTCTAATATGAAAAATGGACATTTTTTAAGATCTGATGACTACCTGCATCTAAATTATTCTTGGAATAGAAAATTATGTCATTCACGCCAACTTGAGATTTCACTAACAAGGCTGCGATGCCGTATCCCACCTTTAAATTTCTATCTTTACAGGTCTGGTTTGGCATTGTCTCCCGTCTGCGCATTTTTCGGTGAACAAGAAACATTAGATCACTTTTTATTGTTTTGCCGCCGCTTTACTACGTTGAGAAAACAGTTGATGGAAAGGCCATTACAACAGCTTGGCCTTAGTTTAAGCAGCCCGACATTGTTATCATTTGGCGCCAACATCTTTGGGCACAGTCACAGGTCTGTTTTTACCGCCATGCAAAATTTTTTACTGGACTCAAATCGTTTGCCTTGCTAAATATTTAAACATCACTTGTTCTAGAATTGTAGCGTCAATCTCCCGTGAGTGTTACCACTTTTCATTTTATATTTCACTTATTTCCCGTTTTTTTCATTTCCTCTACCCCTCAAATAATTTTTTTATGCAAGTATATTTGAAAAAAAAAATTCTTTGCTACCCAATTCTTGGCCGATCCCCCTCTGTGGGTATGTGCCATAAGTTATTTGGACAACAACAACAACAACTGATCCGTTCAGTGTTCGCTGCCTTGTACTCGTTACATTTTCTGATGGAGCAGCCGGGTACGATTTCCCTTTCTGCTGAGTTCAACCCCTCAAGGGCAACCGAGAGCCACCACGGATTTGACACCGGTCAATCGCAGTTGCAGCCGCCGCCTTCGAGGTCAGTCGCCAGAGTTCGGGCCTCTTTCCTGCACGCCAATATATATATATTTTTCTATACTTCTATATTACTTTTATATTTATGATCATGTATGACTGCTGAACAACCCTATACTACCCCCCCCCCCTTATGTAATGTCCCGAACGGGACCTTTAAGGGTTAATAAATGATGACGATGATGATGACATGTATAGATCTAACACGAACATTGCGGCTAACGGAGAGTCTCCACCCCAGTTCGTTGTCCTTCAGTCTCGAACGCCACCGTCCTTCAATGGCGAGCTGTATGAGGACGCTGAAGACTGGCTGGACCAATTCGAACGGGTCGCCAATTACAACGGCTGGAATGAGCAAAGGAAGCTCTATAATGTCTACTTTGCTCTCGAAGATTCAGCGCGGACATGGTTCGTGAACCACGAAACGACACTATCAACATGGGACCTCTTTCGTCGCCAGCTGTTGGCGACCTACACCGCCAACGACCGAAAAGAGCGTGCGGAGTCGGCGCTGCAATCTCGTATCCAAGCCCCTAACGAGAGTATTGGAATGTACTACGAGGACATGATCCGCCTTTTTAGGCGTTCTGATACAAATATGTCAGAGGAGAAGAAAGTGCGCCAACTAATGCGCGGGGTGAAGCAAGAACTATTTGCTGGGCTTGTGCGCAATCCACCTGGCACGGCGTCACATTTTCTAACGGAGGCCACCACGATAGAACAAACACTTCGACACAGGGCTCAGCACTATAACCGTAAAGTGTCCGCCATCTCACCGGTCGTCTATGCTTCCGGCTTCAACGGTTCTGATGATGCCTTAAGGGAGCTTATTCGATCTGTGGTCAGAGAAGAGCTGAGACACATTCAGCTACAGGGTCTAACGTCATCGTCGAGGCTTCCATCACTCGCGGAGGTCGTTCGCGAAGACGTGAGGCAAGCCGTCCCGGAACCGTCTGTGCCTGGTGTGCAGCCACCGCCACCGAGTGTGCCAACGTACGCGTCCGTGCTTCAGCAGCATAACCTGTGTGATCCTCCAAGAGGGAACCCCACTGTGCCTCATCCAAACCAGCACCATAGTGGGTACGACTCTCCTAGAGCCAGAGTGAACCCCCCTACTCTCGATCCAAGCCCACGCCATCCTCCTCTTCTAGCCGAGGCACGATTTCGAAGGACTGACGTGCCTCTGACAATGGGCCCTTTTGTTACCACTGTGGTGAGGCCGGTCACATGTTAAGGTTTTGTGCGTACCGTCGCGCCGGACTCCGTGGCTTCCATCCGCGTGCACGATGTCCTCGGAGTGGTGAATGACCACCCGAAATCGAGGAGTACCTGTCGACGCATACGAATCCTCCAGACGTCCCACAATACGGGTCCCGCGTCATTACCTTTTCCGATTATCGTTCTCAAAGTCCACGGCCCTCTACATACCGCACTAGCCGCTCGACGAGCCCCCGCTCCCCGAGGCTTCGGGATAACTAGGAACAGTGACCTGCGGAGGTGAGGCCGCTGACGAGCGAAGTGCTGAACATCCTCCATCAAGTTTAGCACAAGATAACGGCTATCAGATGGCGTCATGTAACGATGAACCTGAGTGCGCAGTTTCGGACATACCGGTTTCTATCGACGATTTTCTCATTACAGCTTTAGTTGATACGGGGCGGACTATTCAGTTATGAGCAGTTGGTTAGCCAGGAAATTGAAGAAAGTTTTAACCGAGTGGACTGGGCCTCAGATCCGCACTGCAGGGGGACACCATATTACCCCGGCTGGAAGATGCGTTGCGAGAGCTGCAATTGACAGATTTATTTATGTTTGCGACTTCGTTGTTCTTACCCACTGTTCGCGAGACATCATACTCGGCGTGGACGTCTTACAGGCTAATGGTGCGATAATTAATTTGCAAGAATCACGAGTGACATTTTCGCCGAGCCAAGCCATTGCGAGATCTAGCGTCGACGGTTCATCAACGCCCGCCTTACGTATTACAGCTGCTGACGTTACGGTCCCACCAAGGTGCAGCATTATGGTCTTGGTAGAAAGCGACTCACCATGCGACCGAGACGTACTGGCAGAGACGAATGTGGGCCTGCTTCTTGAGAAAGAGATCTGCGCTGCAAGAGGACTTGTTCGCTTGCGGGACGGTTGTGCGAACTCTGGATTACGAATTTCGGGACTGAGTTTCAGCACATTGCGAAAGGAACGGCCATCGCGTGTGTTGCCGACTTTATTGAGCCAGGGAACATCTGTACTCTGTCGCCGCCGTCGCCAGCCAGATGTAATGCACCCGACATTCTATCAACTGTGGACATTAATCCCAATCTGTCGGTGGTTCAGTGGCGGCGACTCCTAGACCTCCTTCAGGAATTAGCTGGATGTTTTGCAACGTCTTCGAAAGTTGAAGGTACCCCAGTAGCCAAACACCGCATTATGGTTGACGCGGAGACCAAGCCGATTTCCCGACACCCATACCGAGTGTCGTCAAGAGAACGAGAGGCTATTCGAAGCCAGGTGCAGGAAATGCTTACCGACGACGTGGTGCAGCCGTCTACCAGCCCCTGGGCTTCGCCTGTAGTGCTGGTGAAGAAAAAAGATAACACTTTGCGTTTCTGCGTCGATTATCGTAAGTTAAATCGGGTAACGAAACGGGACGTATACCTGCTCCCACGTATCGATGACGCATTGCACCGGTTATGCAATGCCAAATATTTCTTGTCGCTTGACCTCAAGAATGGCTACTGGCAGATAGAAGTGGACTAAAGGGACAGTACGAAAACAGTGTTCGTCACCCCCGACGGCCTTTATGAATTTAAAGTGCTTCCTTTTGGTCTCTGTTCGGCACCAGCAACCTTCCAGCGAATGATGGACATCGTTCTCTCTGGTCTGAAGTGGCAAGCGTGCCTAGTGTATCTCGACGATGTCGTCATTTTCGCGGCTAGTTTTGAGGAGCACCTTGACCGACTGCGAATGGTACTACAGGCACTGCGTTCAGCCCAACTGACGATAAAACCACAGAAATGCCATTTCGGATTCCAGGAGCTCCGCTTTCTTGGCCATGTTAGTAGTTCTGAGGGCGTGAAACCAGATCCCGACAAGACTGTTGCTGTGAAAAATTTTCCGCGCCCAACCGACAAAAAGTCCATTAGAAGGTTTTTGAGGCTTTGTGCCTATTACAGGCGTTTTGTAGAGGCTTTTTCAGTTATTGCCGAGCCTCTTACGCGTCTTACCCGAGACAATGTTCATTTTGCGTGGCAAGATGATCAAGAGGATGCTTTCAACTAGTTGCGCCGGCGACTGCAGGCCGCGCCGATACTTGCCCATTTTGACGAAAACGCTGCTACGGATATCCATACCGATGCCAGTAATTTTGGACTCGGTGCCGTTCTGATTCAGTGGCAAAATAGCACGGAGAAAGTTATCGCTTACGCAAGTCGCTCTGTTTCAATAGCAGAGGCAAACTACTCAACCACAGAAAGTTTCCCCTTCCCCTCCCACAATCTGTCACCCTCATCCCTCAACCCTCATCAGGAGTAGCATGCTAGGCTTACCACCAGGCAGACATCTCCTGTTGCCATTAAAATATATCTCTCTCTCTCAACCACAGAAAAGGAATGTCTCGCGGTAGTCTGGGCCATAACTAAGTTCCGACCCTATATTTACGGCCGACCTTTTAGGGCTGTGAGCGACTACCATTCGTTATGCTGGCTAGCCAACCTCAAAGACCCCTCTGGACGACTTGCAAGGTGGAGCCTCCGTCTCCAAGAGTACGACGTTACGGTTGTATACAAGTGCGGCCTTAAGCATAACGACGCCGATTGCTTGTCGCGTGCACCAGTTGATACTGCCCCTCCAGACAGAGAAGACGACGACTTCCCGTTTCTTGCTGTAGTCACGACCACCGACATGGCCCAGCGTCAACGGGCTGACCTCGGTTTACGCCCGCTTATTGAGCACCTCGAAGGCCTTGATGTAGCTGTCCCACGTGCTTTCACACGGGGTTTATCCTCCTACACCATTTGCAATCGCGTCTTATATAAGAGAAACTTTCAGCACAATAAGGAAACCTTTCTTCTCGTTGTGCCGTCCGACCTCCGGCCAGAACTCTTGCACGCATGCCACGATGAGCCTTCGGCTGGTCATTTAGGAGTCACGCGAACATTAGCACGCATTCGGCAAAAGTACTGTTGGCCTAAGTTGCTGCCTTCAGTCCAGCACTACGTGAGAACATGCCGAGATTGCCAGCGGCGAAAGACACCTCCGCTGAAGCCTGCAGGGCTCCTTCAGCCGATATCTCCGCCAACAGCCCCTTTCCAGCAAGTGGGTATGGATCTTCTGGGCCCTTTCTCAACGTCCGCATCAGGGCACAGATGGATAGTAGTGGCGACGGACTACTTAACGCAATATGCCGAGACACAGACACTTTCCCGTGCAACTGCTGCATAAGTAGCCCAGTTTTTTCTTAAGACCATCGTACTTCGCCACGTTGCCCCATCGGTTATTATCACTGACCTTGGTACAGCTTTTACGGCTGAACTAATGCCGGCTCTCTTCAATCTTACCCGCGCAAGTCATCGTAGGACTACTGCTTGCCATCCACAAACAAACGGAATGACTGAACGCCTCAATAGAACACTTGCAGACATGATCTTCATCAACGTCGACGTTGCGCATCGCACGTGGGATGAAGTCCTTTCGTATGCAACTTTTGCATACAATACTGCTAAACAGGAGACAACCCGTCTTGCGCCATTCCAGCTAGTCTACGGTCGTCCCGTCACAACAATGTTGGACGCTATGCTACCCATAAGTCACGGCGACGATGCCACCAACGCCTATGCGGACGTCGACATATTTCTGCAGCGGGCCGAAGAAGCGCGCCAGCTCGCACGGTACCGTATTCAACGTCAACAACACCGCGATGCCAGTCGGTACAACCTCCGACACCGAGACGTTCACTACCAGCCTGGCGATCTTGTATGGGTGTGGACACCAGTGCGCCGTCGAGGACTGTCGGAGAAGCTACTTCGCCGTTACTTTGGGCCATATGAGGTCATTCGACGTCTTAGTAACGTGACCTATGAAGTTGTTCCTCGGGGTCAACAACCCTCAATACGGCGGCGCTCAAGTGCTGAAATTGTTCATGTAGTGCGAATGAAACCGTATTATGAGAGGCAGTGATCGTCTGCGCGTGTGCAGTGTTCCCTGCTTCTCCTGTGTGCATATAGTTCGAGGACACTCTCAGCGTCGAGTCGCCGCTTTCGAAGAGGGGGGGGGGGGGGGGGTAATGCCGCGTGCCTCGCGGAACCGAGAAAGAAGAGAACGAAACAGTGCAGTGTGTGGGACTGATCGGTTCAGTGTTCGCAGCCTTGTACTTGCTACAATATAGAAGAATTCTATAGTATTAATGAGAGGGTGGCAGGCATCGTAATTACGCTTAATAAGCGGTATAAACTGAAGGTTGTACAGGCCTATGCACCCACATGTAGTTATGATGACCAGTCGGTTGAAAGCTTCTACGAAGATGTAGAATCGGCAATGCGAAAAGTAAAGACGCAGTATACTGTACTAATGGGCGACTTCAATGCCAAGGTAGGGAAAAAGCAGGCAGGAGACCAGGCAGTAGGTGACTATGACATCGGTTCTAGGAATAACATAGGGGAGTTACTAGTTGAGATTGCAGAGCGCAATAACTTAAGAATCATGAATACCTTCTTCAGCAAACGGAAAAACCGGAAATGGACATGGAAAAGCCCTAACGGGGAGACTAAAAATGAAATTGACTTCATACTGTGTTCAACCCCCGCCATTATGCAAGATGCAGAGGTAATCGGGAAAGTGCTATGCAGTGACCACATGATGGTGAGGTCCCCAATTAGCCTTAATCTGAAGAAGGAATACAACAGATTAGTAAGAAAGAAACCCATCAACGAATTAGCAGTGAGGGGGTGGGGGAGGGTAGAAGAGTTCAGGATCTCGCTACAGAATAGATATTCAGCTCTAATCGAGGATGGCGACATTACCCTAGAAGCAATGAACAATAATTTCAGAGATATCATTACCGAGTGCGCTGTAGAAGTAGGCGGTAGGATAGTTAGAGAGGGTACCGATAAGCTGTCTAAGGAGACGAAAGAGTTGATTAAGAAACGACAAAGCATGAAAGCTTCCAATCCAACAGACCAGATAGAATTGGCTGAGATATCAAAGCTAATCAATAAGCGCAAGATGGCCGATATAAGGAAGTATAACACGGAGAAAGTTGATCATGCTGTAAAGAACGGAGGAAGCCTTAAAGCGGTAAAGATGAAATTGGGCATAGGCAAAAACCAGATGTATGCGATAACGGAGAAGGCGGGCAACGTCATCACGAATATGGACAAGATAGTCAAAGTAGCCGAGGAGTTCTATACAGATCTCTACAGTAGCCAAAGTAGTCAGGATTGTAATGAGATTGGCGGTTTCCACCAGTTACGAAGGACGAGGTCAAGAAAGCATTAGAAACTATGAAAAGGGGGAAATCAGCTGGAGAGGATCAGATAAGTACAGATTTGTTAAAGGACGGGTGAGATATTATGCTATAGAAACTGGCCACTCTGTGTACGTAGTGCCTGGTGTCATCGACGGTACCGGAACCATGGAAGAATGCAAACATTATCCTCATTCATAAGAAAGGGGACTTTAAGGTCCTTAAAAATTACAGACCAATCAGCTCACTGTCTGTTACGTATAAGGTGTTTACTAAGGTAATCGCTAATAGAAACAGGACAACCTTAGACTGCAATCAAGCAAAGGATCAAGCAGGGTATCTGAAACTGCACTCTACTATCGATCATATCCATACCATCAACCAGATGATAGAAAAATGCTCGGAATATAACCAGCCCTTATTCATAGCATTCATTGATTACGAAAAAGCATTTGACTCATTTGAAACCTCGGCGTGAAACCTCGGATGCAGGCATTGCGAAATCAGGGGGTAGACGAGCCGTACCTGAAAGTGCTGGAAGATATATGGAGTGGCTGCACAGCAACCATAGTTCTGCATAAAGAAAGTAACAAAATTCCCATAAAGAAAGGTGTTAGGCAAGGAGGCATGATCTCCCCAGTACTATTCACAGCTTGCTTAGAGGAAGTATTCAGATGCTTGGAATGGGAGCAGTTTGGGATAAGGGTAGATGGAGAATACCTCAGTAATCTGCGATTTGCTGATGACATTGCCTTGCTAAGCAACTCGGGAGATGAACTACAAATAATGATTGATGGCCTAGACAGGAAAAGTAGAGCGGTATGCTTGAAAATGAATATGCAGAAGACTAACGTAATGTTCAACAGCCTCGGAAAGGAATAGCAGCTTACTTTAGGTTGCGAAGCCCTGGAAGTAGTAGGCGAATATGTCTACTTAGGCCAGGTAGTAACCGCAGATCCGGACCATGAAAAGGAAATAAGAAGAATAAGATTGGGATGGAGCGCATTTGGTAAGCACTCGGAGATTATGACTAGCAGCTTACTGGTATCGCTCAACAGGAAAGTATACAACAGTTGCATCTTACCTGTACTCACTTATGGGGCTGAAACGTGGAGGCTAACCAAGAGTGTTCTACTTAAGTTGAGGACAACGCAGAGGGATATGGAACGAAAAATGGTAGGGGTAACATTAAGAGATAGGAAGCGTGCAGAGTGGGTCAGAAAAATAACGCAAGTTACTGACATTCTAGTGGAAATTAAGAAAAAGAATTGGGCATGGGCAGGACACGTGTGCGAAGAGAGGATAACCGATGGTCGCTTATAAGGTAACAAACTGGATTCCAAGGGAAGGAAAGCGTTGCAGGGGGCGGCAGAAAGTTAGGTGGGGGGAGGATGTTAAGAAGTTCGCAGGTGTCAAGTGGATGCAGCTAGCCCAGAACTGTGTTAGTTGGAGAAATATGGGAGAGGCCTTCGCCCTGCAGTGGGCATAATCAGGCTGATGATGATGATGATGGGATATTTGGTCTCTAACATGTAGAAATAAGTCTACATGAGATAGTGCATGATGACCCAATGAAGGACATATTTAATTTCCCCATTTTCGGAAAAGAATAATTGAAGAAGAGTGATACGTTCGCGATTAAAACTGCACCAGATGCCTCGAGGGCAGCAGATACACTTGGGCTGGGCGATCTACAGGCGGCTGCCACAGCCCGGAGTTCATCCCGCGTCCATGGTTTCAGCAGTCCAGCGCCCTTATACTCAGCCATGGAGGCTTAAAAACAAGAAAATATGCATCATCTACGGAAGATATGGCAGTGGAAAGCGAAAGACAAAAGTCAACATCTTGCCGGAATCTGAATGATACCTCGTAGCGCTCTTCGTGTGTTCCGCCCGAACATTCGAAGTTGCGATAGCAGTGAACGACAAAAGCAAATAAAACAGCACCAACAAAGGTCAACCGTCAGGTGCGGAACATAATAGCAGTAGTAGGAACCTAAGTTTTCATGCACTTTCATTTAAACCCGACAACACAGTATTCAGTGTATAGATGACAAAAGACTATTGTTTGATAATGATTCGCTGTGAAGCTGGATTCGAGAAGACTAACTGAAATCCGAGCACAAATGACAGACCAGAAAGCTGAAAATATCTTGGTTGGGAAAGGTTTTCTGATCTGATTTTTGGCAGCCATTAGTCAACTATTTTATTGCATTTCATTCGTGGGCTGAATTGTTTTCGTGGAAAGGAACCTATTTTTATACAGTTGTAACGCATATTGTTTTTCAACGCTGATGAACAAATCCAGACATCTGTCGTGGTGGATGGAATATTTGAGTGTTTTGAGAAGGCAACAATTGGTGCTTGAGGCGCATGAATTGGTTATATTTTTAGGGTTTATACGTCCCAATACGACTCAAGGTATGACGGACGTCTTAACGGAGGGCTTCGCAAATTTTGACTCTCTGGACTTCTTTAACGTGCACTGACATTGCACAGTGCACGAGCAGCTTGCATTTCGGCTCCATCGAAGAGCAGATGCCACAGTCGGAATTGTATCCCGCGTCCTTAAGTCACAGTAGTCGAGTGCTCTAACCACTCAGCCATTGCGGTGGTGCCCGAGGCGCCTGAGTTAAACTTATTGTTAACAATGCTCTCACACGCCTTTTATAGGCAAAATAGTTTTTTTCCGGAGATGTAACTCGCAGTACAAACATCTTGCAAGGTGAAAGGTGAGGATATGTGAAAACATTTCAATTGTGTGGTTGACCTGTTATCCCAGATATTTATTACATTTGAAAAATAACCAGACTGGCGTTTTGTGCTGACGGTTGGTATGCCACGGCGGGAAAAGAGCAATATGTGGCTGTTGAATGGTTAAGTGCTTTGGTTAAAATTAAGCCTCATGTGGCGTAAAGAAAATACTACGTTGCCATGCAGTAGCTTTCTTTTCACGAAGGAACGCTGACAATTTTTGTGTTATATATTTTTAATATTTTTCTAACCCAGCAGATTCATTACGACTTCCAGTTGGATCATGATCAGTTGGTTCTCTGTATTATATAGCTTTCTTCCAAAAGAGGTATATTGCTTTAACCAACACGGGTTAGTTAAGGCAAAGCATCCATTAGTACCGCTTTGCAACTTGCTGTATTGCCATTGGACATTTAAAATATGCCTGAATTAAAAATCATGCGTAATTTTAAAGTTACAGCAAGTATGTGTGGTACAGCCATTCTCAGTGTGAAAACAACGTTTCTGCCTACTCTCATCACTTCGGTTACTTTTGTTCTGACAAAACGAACGCAGTTGAGGCATTACAGTGTAATCCAACCGTTTGGTAAGCTAGTACGGGCGGCTCCTAATTAAATAAATTGAAATGATTTTGGTTGCGTCATTAGGATACGAGGCCAAGCCATTTTGGCTACATAGGTTGCGATTGTCCAAGGTTTCAATACATATGGGCTGTTCTGCATCAGATTAAAAACAGCTCAAAATACTGAAATTCACAGGCCCCGTCTTTGAAGCAACAAACACAGGCTTGAATGGGCTGGAAACTGCCAGTGTTTACTCGGCCATAAGTGCGCAACGTTTGCTTGGTCACAGTCCTTGCCTAAGTCCTCCAAGTCTTGCACTGCGCCAGAAACGATGTGCTTGTTAAGCAAAGAACAAACTAAATGGGACCCTCGGGCCGCTCTGCTCTCTAGGGGCGTAAGCTTTGTTATCTTGTTTGAGAATCAATGTTTCCTCTTATTTAATTCTTTTTTTTTCTCAAATTGGGCAGCCAACCCTGTCTAGTAGTTGCGCTCATTAGGCGCCTGGTTTTCATTTGTGTTCCGCATTCGCACCGACTGCAGCCTCACTCATGTGGGTCTCAAGCCTGTTTCAAAGCAATACCACGCAGGCAGTTGCACGCGCAAGCGGCAATGTGAACGTGGGCCGCATGCGCGTGGGCAGCTGTGTCTTGCCGCAGGCGCTAATGACTTTTCGGACTCCTCTACGTCGTTGTTATGGTAAAGACAGCGAATCCAGCAGTCCGCACTCCCACTTGTCTACCATTCTAGTAATTTGGCCGCGAATTCCGATAAGCTCACGCTGACATCTTCAACTTCCTCGCAGTGTGGTTTATCTAGCTAACTTGTATAGCTTCTATACGAGGCAAATGACTCAGGTTCTTAACCGAGTCTTCTTTTCTCTGTACAGTTGCATCGGCTTCCTCATCAGACGTTTCTTGATACGAATGCTTTACATATATTGAATGCGGATTCAATCTGCAGCTAAAACGTTATTTTTCCAAGGAAACACATTGATGCCGCCTTTTGAGGCATGACTCCACGCTAAGGAGATATGTGTGCCATGGACTGTGCGCTGTCTCTTGGGTAGGTAATACTCCAGAGGTTATTGACCGCTGCTTTATTTTTTTCTGTTAAGCTTATTTCGTCAGAGTCATATTACAACGAAACGCTTAAGGCGGACATTCAAATCGCAACATCTAGAACTAGGTTTTGGCCTGTTGAGGAAAACTGTGTAGAGCCTTGGTAACTCTTCGTGTTGATGGAGCTGTCGCGGTCTGTCGAAAAGCCATGTGGTCGGCTCACGAATCGAATCACCCTGAACGATGATGTCAGTATTGCAGAGGAAGTGCGCTTTGATGGGGGAAGTACAGCGTGTTCTTCAGAAATATGAAAAAAAAGGTGACATGCTTTAGATTTATTTTAACTGTGAGCTACTAATTGTAACACGAGCTACAAAGTAACTGATTTTTTTCCAGGCCAATTATTAAGATGACAAGCTCCTGTTCTGAAAATACAACGCGCAACCAAAAAAAAAAAAAAGAGAAGTTAATTCGCATATCTCCTCAATCAACGAACTAAATAAAGCAATATACCTCTTGCCTGGTTACCACCGTAGCGCTCAATACAGCCCCAGGGCAAAAGTAAATGTGAAACGAGTTCGCTTTTTATAAAAGCTTCGGATCCTCTAAAGAAAGGCCGTGTACATTAGTGCGAAAGCACTCATCCAGCTGTCTTACCTTGAGCGGGAAAATTGTCTTGTGGCCCGCTAGTTTTAGCGAAAAAGCGCTGTCGAGTGTTTAAATGTTTTGCCGATAGATGGCGCGACGAGACCTGTGGCGCGCCATACTGGCCGGATACTGTGTGAGCGTCCACTCGCTTCAAAGGGCATGGCCACCAGTTCATCATCATCATCATCATGATCATCATCATCATCATCATCATCATCATCGCGTAGACTAAAATTATATGAGGAACGCCTGAGAAAATTGGACAGTAACAGATGGACAGCTAAAGTATTTAAATACCTATACCTTTAAAGCGTTGATTCACAATGGAGCTGGTGGTGGCGGTAAAAACTTTAATTTCCAACAGATACAGGAAAGACGTCAACCTATCCGCCTACACGACGGCCTGGAGCCCTTGGACCCTGGCCTCGTGTTCGGCCAGTTGGATTACACCTAGCTGAGTTTCAGGGTGTGAGCTCAACAGTAGGGTCTCTCAAAATTCTTCCGTTTTTGTCTGTTCATTTATATATTTTTTTTATTTCTGGACACGTCCATATCATATGTACGTACCAGATCTGCCTTATCCTGACATAGTTTGCACCTATCTGAGAATTGCTCCGGGTACCACTGACAAGTAGTTGTTTGTAAGCGCCTCTAAATGTTTTCTTGGATCTTATTTAGTGTCCAATCTGCCGGTGGGTATTCTAACCTGTTTAGTCGATAGTGCTCTGTAATCTTTTTGTAGCTGACTAGCCTTTCCCTGCTAAGAGTGTACTGAGGATCAGAGCCTACCCGGAAGGTGAGACCGCGGGCAAGCTTATGAGCTCCCTCATTTCCCTGAAGCTTGGAGTGGGCTGGTGCCCATATTAGCCGGATTATTCTATCATCCTGACATGTTCTCAGTGTCCTTTTTGCCTGTGGAGAGACCCTTCCCTTGAGAAAGTTGCATATTGCTGTTTTGGAATCACTTATAATTGTAGTAGCCATTGTCCCTGCTATTGCAAGTGCAATCGCCACCTCTTCAGCCATGTGGGCTAAACTCGTCCTAATCGAGCCGCTTATTCTTAAATTTTGTTCATCTGACACTACTGCCCCCATAAAATGCCTTTCCTCATACTCGACGGCGTCCACATAAACCACGTCCTGTCTTCCTCGATATATCTTCTGCGGCGTTTCCGCCCTTTTCTTCCTTTTTTCCTGGTGATGTTCTGGATGCATGTTTCGTGGCAGCGGGGGGATTTTGAGACTTCCATCGGGACATCCGTCTTCTGGTCCTCTTGGCTTTCGTATCGAATACCTAGTTTTAGCAGTATGCTTCTTCCTGTCCGGGTCTATCTTTCGTACTGGGAGATTTGGTTGGCCTCTATCACATCTTCCAGCGTATTGTGCACCCCCAGCTTCATTAGCCGGCTCGTAGACGTACTGATGGGGAGACCAAGGGTTGTTTTTATGCTCTTTCTGATGATTGCTTCAATCTTAGCTTTCTCGCAGTAGGCAAGGTGTAAGTACGGGACTGCATAGGCGATCTCGCTGGTGGAAAAGAACTAGGAAACTAACCAGTAAGTATGCTAGTCACAAGGACGGAGAAATAAAGAGCCTTAAGCAACAGGTGAAAAACACAGAAGGTAAAAATTGGAATTATTCGATGGAAGAGAAACAGAGTGTGGAATTATACCGAAAGTGGAAAAGGCAGATCAGGAAGAAAGCATTTTTTGATAACTCAAGAGGCAGTGCCCTACTTTTTGAAGCTAGATCAGGGTACCTTATAACACGGAGCTACAAAAGGAAATATAACAATGAAGATGACGCATGTGCTGTATGTGGCAACTCCGGTGAAACAATTGACCATATTATACTCGAATGTAATGGTATCCATCCGGAAGTCGATGCAGGCGCAGTCACTGTTCCTGAAGCTTTGGGGTTTAGAGATACCAGTGGCCGGGTGAATAAACCGGTGGTGGAAGCTAGCAAAAGACGACTGGAAGATAGGTGGCTTAAAAGCAGAGAAGTGACATAATGTTAGTAATGTGGAAACAAAAATTTAATAAATAGAATGATGGTATAGTTAACCAATCTAAAACAATAATTAAGATATAGGGAGAAAAATGAGCATGATAGCTACTACTACTACCCCGTTTCAAAGGGGACGCTCCTATATTTCATCCATCCATCCATCCGCGTAAGATGGCGCTGACATTTTGCTGCATGGCGGCACTGTCAGCAGCTTAACGTTTCGCCCTCGGCGCTATGAAAATCAATTTAGTGCGAGTCGTTTGTCGTCAAGCTCCTGAGATTAACGACGCTACATCTGGAAATACCGTACGAGCACCGAGGTCGCAGGAGCACGGACCACCTGATTTATCCGCGAGGCACTGAGCTGGGACTCAATCCACCTTTTGCGCGAGTTCTATGCGCATGCGCGAAGTCCCAGCGGCGACTGATGGAAACATATTATACGTCGTCGACGGCGTTTCTCGTCGCCGCCAGTGCAGGGGTGCTGGCGGCACGGTGACCGTCCCAGGCTTGGCAACGGGATGCTAACAACATTTATCGCGTACCGTTGCCACTCTCGAGGCTGGCCATGGTGCAAGACGCGGTTTTTCAGGTTCCCTTCGGCGATGAGCGACCACCAACGACGAGAAGCTTGAATTAGGGCTAACAAGCGTCAAGATGTGAATGGGCGACCTCAGCAACCGACTGCCTATTCTCGACTGTGCGAAAAACACTTCGATACAGGTATGTATGCATCCAAAGGAAATTTGCAAGATGAAAAGTACCTACTGGAGGTAGCACCAAGCCTGTAACCCAACAGTGATAGCCGCAATGGGGATTTGTTCGGTGCGTGTTTGGTTTATGTGCGACGGGGCGCGATCGCGATGTATTTTGTCGTTTGTTTTATTCTTTATGTGCGAAGGGGCTGGGTAGCGCAAGGCGGCTATGTGCGCTAGACCGTTATATTTAGCATGTTTTATCGCGACTGCCGCCTGACTAACAAGAAAAAAATACGGTGTTGTGATGTGCCGCCATTCGCGAGCCGATGTGGTTAAGCTGGTCATGAGGCTCGCGAACGGCGGTGCATCACAACACCGTATTTTTTTCTTGTTAGTCAGGCGGCGGTCACGCTAAGTATTATGGTCTAGCGCACACAGCCGCCTGTGATATCTGCGCTACCCGGCCCCTTCGCACATCAAGAAAAGAAACGACAGAATACATCGCCATCAAGCCCCGTCGCACATAAAGCAAACACGCACCGAACAAATCCTCATTGCAGCTATCACTGGTGCGTTACAGGCTGGGTGCGAACTCCAGTAGATACTTTTCATTATGCATATTTCCTTTAGATGCATGCATACCTGTAGTCTCTGTGTTTTTGCCGCTCGGAGCATATGGCGCACTTGACACTCTTGCACGACGCACAGTGTTATATATATATATATATATATATATATATATATATATATATATATATATATATATATATATATATATATATATATAGGGAGGGGGTTGAAGCTCGAATGGGTCCGGTAGGGCATAAACTTAAAGTAGGTGACACACGGTGGAAAAAACAACAAAAACAAGTGTTGTTTTTTCCACCGTGTGTCACCTACTTTAGGTTTATATATATATGGTTGGTTGGTTGGTTTGTGGGGTTTAACGTCCCAAAGCAACTCAGGCTATGAGAGACGCCGTAGTGGAGGACTCCGGAAATTTCGACCACCTGGGGTTCTTTAACGTGCACTGACATCGCACAGCACACGGGCGCCTATATATATATATATATATATATATATATATATATATATATATATATATATATATATATATATATATATATATATATTTTACCAGCTCGTCATCGTTCTAGCGCAAAGCATTCGGATTTTATTCCTTCGATGTACGCAATCAGCTGCACTTTGTTAGGGAGCTTGAAAGTCGTCGTCCTCGTCCCAACGTCTGCAGCAGCACGGAAGCCGCCGGGCACAAATAAGTCTCCTGAAGGGTTCATGCTCGTTCACTTGCGGAGTGGAGCGCTCTGGACGTAGAACAGGGTTGGTTGGTTCCTGACCGACATGCGCATCCAATGTGTAGGAGATGCGCATGTGTCACCATGCAGTCGCTGTTTCCGCAGAAATCACTGCGGAGGCAGGAAGGTTGTGGATCCTTTCACAACAGAATGACCATTCTCTGTGCATCAAGAACCTTTTCACCATGCGACCACATCCGTTCTGGGGCAGAAACCGGCTACAGCGCTGAATCATCCACTGCCAGAAAAATGCCGTGCGTTTCCTGCAGGTGTGCATTCCGGACGAGACAATGCCCTGTTCAGGGGGTGTTGATAAGTGCCTCTCTGCCGAGCTTCGTAGACGAAATCCTAAAGCTGCACGCTTGTAGATGACTCAAGGAGGAAGCAACGCCCATTGCAACATGCCGGCGCCACGGTGACCGCGTTGTGCTCGGTAAGTCAAGACGCCCCGCGCATATGCGCCGCTAGGAAGTCACAGGAGACGATTCCACCTAGCTCTGCAGCATCAACAAACCCCTGGCTGCTTTTCCCTTTGAAATCGCCCTCTCTCTCTCTCTCTGCCTTCGCGCTCTCCTTGCGATTTCTTTTTTACATTAAATTTAAGTTGGTCGTGAATCTGCACTCTGAGAGCGTCTTATTCTGTCACGTCGAACACAGCCGACGCCATGGTCCGCGCTGCATGGTCTTACAATACAATGACAGTTTATGAATGCGCTATGAGTGGATTGTGAAAACGCTGAAACATTGCCCCATACTGCGTGAACATGATACTGTAATCACTGTCACTACTTTCCGCCCCGAAGGCAACAAAGTGGGGAGCTTTCGCTTTTAAGATTTAGATCTCTTCCACTAAAGGTCGTCCCTACATTTAAATTATTAGGAGTCATTTTTAATGAAACTGAGATGGGATGACCACGTCGATGATCTTATGAAAAAATTATATCAAGTGATTGGTATCGTTTATAGAAACCGTCATGTGTTACCAAGAAATGTAAAAATTTTTATTTATAAATCCCTTTTTTATTTCTGACTTAGTTATGGAATCTTGACTTGGGGCACAACAACGGAGGGAAATATACAAAAACTGCATGTTTTATAAAAATGTTTTTTGCGCTTTGTGGAACAAGTAGAACTATTACACCATAAAAGCTATTTTTTCTTAAAACCCAAAATAATCTCCGCCCTCAACATCTCAAGCGATATTTTAGCTCGTAATTACAAACGTGAAATCTCAAGCCGTGCAGGTTTTATCCCAACACTGGCAAGCCTAGAAAGCTGAACACAAACGCATGCAACCCGCAACTCTGATCCATGGAAAGTTAGAACTTACAGAACTACATATGGACAACAGACACTAGAGAACAGATTGTCCCGAATAATAAATGTGCTATTTCAAACAAACATCACTCTATCGGAACTGTCGTTTAAAGAACTTGTTGAGTATTTTCTGAATAGGTCGTAACAAGGCGATGGCGAGAAAAAAAAAAAAAAACAACGAGGAGAAATGAATGAGAAATTTATTTCACATGTATGCCTTATTATGATTGTGTGTTTTATTTTCTTCTGTGTGGGAAGCTGTGTTAATGTATTCTGCACGCGATTTCTGTCATGTATTCATGTTGTAGTTTTCATATTACATGGTCTCTTGTGCGCTTGCCAAAGTGGGGGGTCTGAGGCTCTGTCAAGCTGCCAAAAGGCAGCTTTTACTTCAGAGCCCTGCCATCATGTACACGGGGATGGAAAATAAACTTATTATTATTAGTCTGCCTGCGTTGGCATGGCCATTTCGCATAGTGCTGTTTCGTGTCGTCTGCTAAACTGCCGTCCAATGTGTTTCTCGCCGCTTCTGCATGATGGCGCCACATCCTTCCGCAAAAGGCGGATTAGCGAGCTGCGTTCGCTTGCTCCCGCTTATCCTTCCGCGTGTGGCTCAGCACGTACACATTGAATAACTCGAACTTGTTCATACTACGCAAAGACATGGACTCAGCAGGCACTTTTACTGGGCAAAAATGTATTCCACTTTCTCTAGTTGGGAGGCTTGGTGCCGAAAAAAGTAAAAAGATACGAAAGCGGTGATGCTTTAATTGGCATTAGGCTTCTTATCCTCTATTCATATTTCCTTCTAGGCTTTCATGCATTTCATTTTTATTAATGTTTCTTCGCTCAAATTTGCCATTTCATGCAGTCTTTTGAAAATCTTTGTTCTACATGTTTTGTATTCATGTTTTGATCAATATGAAAAGGAACAAAGTTATAGCATTCAAATTAAGTTAATCATCACTCCGTCATTCTATATGCCAAGCATACTTTCTTTTCCTGTCTTACTGAGTAGAAATAATTTTGGCATATGTAATTTCTAAAAGCAGTTTTCGACTTTAGTAGAAAAAAAGAAACCGTCTTGCTGCGCAAATTGATAGTTCCCTTCCATACTGAGAGATCGTGTACAAAGTACCACGCGCGGAGAGTAGCGAGCGCAGCTCGAAGAGGTGGCACGCCTACGTTTCTGTTTTTCCCCTTTTCGTTTACAACGGCAGGTCATCGAGCCGAGTTTCTCAAACGAAGCGGAAGCAAAGTACTTTCAAGGGAAAGGAAGAAAAGCGTGATATCCCCGTGTCGCCGACGAAATTCGCCGCCTCCAGTTAGGAAAGGGGGGGGGGGAAGTAAACGAAAACCAAAATAGCATGCAGAAGAACCACAGCTGACCACAGCGTCGGAGCGCCTGCCGCTAAATAGGAAAAAAAAACGGCCAAAGAAAAGCATGCAGAGGCTAGGATGCGCCTACTCCACCACTCTCTCCATTCGGTCATAAAAGCGGGGGGAGGGGGAGAAAGCACAGAGGGAAAAGTTCAGAAAGAAAACATGTGTTGAGAGGACGAGGAGGACCAGATAGGCAATACATAGCCGTGTCGAGGGTTCTACGTCACCTTTGTTCTCGCGTGATCCTCACGAGTTGGCGTGCAATAATTGGGTCTCCTCTGAGCTAGGCCTACCATCGTTGCCAGGAGAACTAAGAACTAGCCCCACGGGTCAAGTGCCGCCACCTGTGATCAGGGCAACCAAGCACAGACCTCCACTAGGTGTTACTAGGTGGCGCTACTAGGCAAGGAGAGCATGACACGCAAGATGTCGACTCGTCAGAGGAAAGCCGAACATCCCGACATCCAGTGCTTCAAATGTGACAGAATGGTCTGCGTGGACAAAACGTCTTTTCTGAACGTCTACACAGCGACGAAGGGAGGGCCCTTCACTTGCAAAATAAGCGAAAAACTGGCCGCACTTAGCGCGCGACTATGTGCACTTGAAGGCCAACAGAATAATGGTCTAAGTAAACGAACGCAAAAGCTGAAAGTACTGGTCCAAGAGCTTCCCACGAAACTCCAGCAACAATGCCGTGTTGAGGCTGGCGCTGACAGAGTCATTACGAGGAGCCCTGGACGCAGCCATCCACGGATGCAAGTCTGATGCTCCCCGTACAGCATGCACCATTGGCACCTACAACAGAAGTAGCGGTTGCACAGACGGGAACACGAACGAAGCATCTACGCGCGCGGATAGCCAGGAAATCCGCGATAGGTCAGACAGCGCCACTTTCTGCAACATCTCCCGTGGATAATACGATGGACACTGCAAAGCAGAATCAAGTGCCGTCGCACCTCACCGAGAACTCGGGCGAGTTGCAAGGCTCCAAGCCAAAACACGCCGAGAAGACCATGGGAGAGGAAAAGAGCACAACTGATAGCAGAGGACGGGAAGATCCTAGGCTCGAGAGAAAAAACTACGAGCAAGTGCAAGAAACAGGCTCCTGGCCGGAAACGAGACAGCACCGAACAGCCAACCAATAATGACAACACCTTGGTCAGACCTAGTTCCAAAGGCACAGAGTTTATCCTAGTCGGCGACAATAACGTCGGAAAGATCGCTGATGCTTTGAGGGCAGCTGCGCCCAAACCCAAAGCTGTATGGAAAGGCAATGGGATATGTGACCAGCTACGAGAAGCAAGCCCGGTCAGTACAGCGCCAATATGTAATCCACGTCGGACCAGCTGATGCACTCCGACGCGACCCTAACGCTATCGTCAGGGCATTGAACACCGCCGGGGCGGACAAACCGACAAGGCTATTCGTGTGCTTGATCCTGGAAGTCACCACCCTAAGCAGAGATCCGTGCAGCCATAATAACTGCCAACGCGCAACAAAAGCGGTGGTGCAGAAAGAACAAACACCGATTAATTGACCTGGCAAAAGGATGGAGCCCGGAGAAGTTGGAAAGGGACGGTCTGCAATATAGCCCAGATGGTGTCCGCTTCGTGACGGAAATGAGCCCGCTCATGCATGCTTTTGTAGGCCAACAGGTTCGACAAGAGGAGCTCAGGGGACCAAAGAGGCAGCAGATGTCTCAGCACCCTTCAAATCAATGTCAGCCCAGAGGTCAGCATCAATACAAGGATGGTGCGGTGCAAACTAGCAGTGAGAACATCGAACTGGTACCCATGCCAGTGCAACACCAACAGCGGCTCCTGCCGATTCCATGCCAGCTGTCCACGCAGCAGCATCATGGGTGCCCCGCCGGGGAGGCGCAGCGGTTACGGCGCTCGACTACTGTGCCCAAGGAAGACGGATCGAATCCCGGCCTCGGCGGCTGCGTTTCTATGGAGGCGAAACGGAGTGGCGTCCGTGTGCTGTGCGATGTCTGTTCACGTTAAAAACCCCAGGTGCTCGAAATTTCCGGAGTCCTCCACTACGGCATCTCTCATAGCCTGGGTCGCTTCGGGATGTTAAACCCGACAAACCAAGCACCATGGGTAATGACACTAGTTTTTCCACGGGGCCCACATCTAGCTCTCTCCAATATCTACAATCTAAAGGGGAAACTGATGCGCCAACACATCCTGCTGAACAATCGCACTCTGAAGTAGTGCGTAGGCGCAGAAGCCGCCGATATCGCTGCAATCACACTGCGACCACCGTCAACGGGGAGTTTCTTAACCTACAAGGAGCGAGAAAAGCGTCCAAATGGGCCGAACTGTTTACAGTGCTGAACAACGAGGATATGAGTATATATGCACGCTGTTGCGAAGACCCATCTACGCGACCTAGAAGAGCCTCCGACGCATCCGGAATGGAACTCGGCAGGACGCAACCGCTCCGATACGAACCGCAAAGGTCGTGGTGAGGGTGTGCTGTGGAGAAAACCTCCACATGGGTACAAACGGCGGGCTTTTGTGACGAACATATCTGGATATCCGGAAGCATCGTCGGTATCCCAGTGCTTGTAGGCGTCGTGCACCTCATGGTTCCACACGGGAAACACGAAGCCAATCATCGAGTCCTGCAGTGCATCATCGAAGACGTAAAGCGATGGGCTCCGCAGCACAAAGAACTCTTGATGGAAGACTTCAGCAGAAATATACAGCTCACCGACGAGTACCAGGACCGGAACGGTGAGCTGCTGATCAGATGTAGACGGGAGCTTTGCCTGGAAATAGCCAACCTTAAGCTGATTGTGAAGGCGAATTCACCTGGTGCGCCCGCAGCAGCAGCACCACAATATACTATGCAATAATGTCCCCGAAACTGACTGCGCACGTAACGCAGGTCCACATCGACGAAAGCGGACGCTTCAGCCTAGGGAGCGACCACAGCCGCCTTCGTCTATCGTTCTCATCCTCTTCTTGGCACAAAAGACATACAGAGCACCGCGACCTAGCGCATTGAAATCTGCCCACTTACGAAGTTGTGGCCAAGAACTTCGAACAGAGCGAGATGTGCACACAAGCCACGACGTACAATGCTTACATCGCTGAGCTGAAACTCATCATGCGTCAGCACGAGGTGCGCACCAGCTCGAGGGGTGGCACGAAAAGAAAGCCGTGATACGACCAAGAGGGGAAACAGGCCTTGGGAGCGAGGCAAGCTGCGAACAGGGCACACCGTAGGCAGCGCCCTCTACCCAGCCGAAGATTGCCGCCCAGCATGGGAAGAATATCTCCCCTGCAAGCACCATATGCAAGAAGCTGTGCAAAGAAAAATTGTGCAGTGCAACCATCGGCAGCTACAAGCAATCACTAGTGCTGGTCAGGACGGCAGCTGGCGGTTTTGGAAGTACGTGCAGGCGGTCGACCGCAAGCCACAGCAGTATGAAATCAGGTCGAGACTACAGGATTGCCTGCTACTGACTTCTCCTAAATGCAGACGCACCACCGGATATACGACCTGCTGACATGTGAACCATGCGGTAACCGCACAAAAAAGCACCCTGAACTCAGCAGTCCCCCAATGGAAGTGTCATGGCAGGTGACACCACTAGGTTTAAACGGGGGTATTGCTCATATTGGGGCACACACGGCACAAGGTCTCGCCCACATTCCCGCTGGCTTGGTTAAATGTCTGGAAGCACAGCCACGAGACCAACTCGCCAAAATCTAACTGGCATCATCTCAGGTGATGCCATGCCCGCCGATTGGCTTCAAGGTTGAGTGTCTCTCGTGCCAAAGAAGGGAGGTGCCGAGGCCTCTGATTCCGACACGGCCGACGACTGGACGACAATGTATTCACACTGACCCGTGCATCGAAATCGCACGGCAGGAGTCATGGGCACTTGTCGGATGCTTCTGGACGTGGCAAAGGCATACGACAGTGTCCTCCATGAACCTTTGCTACGTCGAATGAAGGAGTTGGGTATACCACAGGATTGGACGAACCTGCTAGAACGCTTATACACCGGCAGCACAGTGGTGGCGAACCTAAATGGCAGCATATCGAGACCAGTCGCTGTCAGACAGTTTCAATCAGGCTGCGCGTCGGGAATGCTGCGCATGCTTTCTCCTTTCCTGCTACGGATATTGTCATGTAGTGCTGAAATGGGGTCGTGAAGAAACTGTTAAAAGTCTGACTTGAGCCCACAAAGGAATTAGCGCAACCGGCTACCTTCTCAAGTTCATAATCACCGACCTTCTGGATGGCGCTTGATTTCAAAGCTTTCAAGCAACCTTCTAGATGGACACCAGAAGTAACCACGACAATCTGGAAAAACATAGGAGGTGTTGCAAGTGCATGCAACACTTCGAGCTATACATATACTTCGTTTTTTTTTTATAGGAAAGGAAAGGCACGATATCTGCCAAATTTATCAGTGGACACCTGAACCGCGCGATAATGGAAGGGATGAAAGTGGGAGTTTAGGAAGAAAGAGGTGCCAATGTGGAGGGCTGCGGAATAATTTGGTTTAGTTTTGGCTTCGATTGTAACGTCCCAAAGCGACTCAGGCTATGAGGGACGCCGTAGTGGAATGAAACATTTCAAACAGGGGGATCTTTAATGTACACTGCGATTGCACAGCATACGGACGTCTGCGTTTCGCCTCCAATGAAAGGCGGCTGCCGCGGTCGAGTTCTATACCGGCTATTCCGGTTCAGTGACCGAGCGTCTTACCCGATGAGCCACTGAGGCGGGTGGCATGTCCCGTCACAAGTGAAGTGAAAAATCGATTTGCCGACGGCTTTCGCCTGAACTAAATCGCGCAACATTATATTATCCAGTGCGGCGTTGTGAAAGTTTGTTGGCTATAACCAGCTAAGTTTCGTGAATATTAGATTTTTGGAATCAAATCGAAACGAACGCCTAGCTTTGCTACCGAATCACATATAAATGTTGCACGTAATGATAAAAGAACATACGTATCGAAATATTGCAGAGCAGAATCGAGTAAGAATTGAATATGCGTGTCAATATTCTCTACTTCCAAATATTTGAATAAAATGAATAAAAAGACGCTGTGCAGGATTGCGCGAGTTTGTTTAATCTTGGGATTTATTGATGACTGCCGATTACTCAAAGTGAAATAAAGAATGTTATCAAGACATGCAATTCAACTCTCGGCCCCCTTCCAGTTTAATCCGTTTTCTAGAGTCATTGTGGGGTCATCACTAGTTGGGTGTAGCTTATATGGCATTCGTGGGCAGTCGACAAGGTATGATTGACATGATTGCACCAATTGCACGTACTTCCACTTGTTTGTCTTTTGCACCGAGTGGAGTGCACGTTCAAATAATGTTGAGAAAAAAATATTTTAGCGCGTTTTATTATGTGTCCTACGGTGCCTTAGAAGCATTTGATAGTGTGGTGTATGTACATGTACCATGAATGCGCTTTAAAATATCTGTGTGGTTTATTACATTTTGCATTGCGCCACAAAAACCACTGTAGCTGTGTCATCAGCTGGGCAGGCTTTTAATACACGGTGGAGCGAGGCTTCCCCTTTTCATTGGGCCTGGCAGATAGCGCGCGCGTATTTGTGGAGCGATTTTTCCTCAAGCTAGATATTCGCACTCATCGGCGAACAACTCTGCCCCATCGTCTATACGGCTCTGGGCAGAGAGGTGGCGAGAAATTCCAAGAGCACTGTGAAATCTACACTGCAGAAATGCGAAAGCCTAAGCGTTGGTGGTGCACACGGTGCAACACATTTGCTCTCATTATCAACTAAATGCACCGTCACTATCATTGCTACTCTCTTGTCATTATCACTAACTGCAGCTTCATTGTCATCGCTACTATCACCCTCACGGAAGACAAGGAGAATTATCATCCGCGTCTCACGATCCTGGGCGCGGCGCAGTTGGTTGAAGCGCTCGGCTGGTGGTCCATGCAATGGGGTTTCGGTTCCCGGTAGAGTCAAGGTTTTTATTTTTTTGAAGATGTCATTGTGACGTCATTTTTGTTGAAAGTTATAGTGTGACCGGACGAAGGAGCTCTTCAGTATGAGCCATTAAAGGCTTTCGCCTTAATACCTGTCTGCTTTTGCGTGTGTGATGGAGCCTATGATTGACCAGTGACTTACCATGACCTCTTGTAGGGCTTTCACTCTAAAACAAAGACACCGTGGTGGCGGATTCGAACCAGTCAGGTTCGAATCCGCGTACTCGGCTGCTGTAGCCGTGCGTCTTAGGCACTAGGCCACCCGTTTTTTTCTTTATTGCTAACTTCAAAACCTAATTCCACGCACACAAAATGATACGCGACAAAGCCATAACGTTGTTGGCGTAATTTTTTTCGCCCGCTGAGCCTTTGCAGCCGATCCTTGCACTCATTATGACCAAGCTTAGGTAGGGTTAAACGTCCTCCCTTTGACGTAGCAAGTTCCGATATGGCATCATAAATATGTGGCTTCGGCGATCAAGCGCGCGATAACATGAGCTGATCGCGGAGGCCAAGGATAAACCTCCACCATTTGATGCAGCGGTTCCCAGACCGCGCCACACGTAGACCTGAAACAGCAGCTTTCAATGCTTTCACCAATAATCGGTTTAACATTTCTAACCTCTGCTAATTTTGTCTGTATTACGGCGCTTTTGCTTTATTCTAGGAGATTAATTTAGACAAATGAAACACTCCCCTGCAAGTTTCCATTTACACAGTTGCGGCTGGTTGTTTTGCAGCTGTAGTTTCAACAGCACATACCAGCATAATCGCTTGTGTTATTTTCTACGGTTCGTGTTCGTGTTGTTGTAAACCAAGTAGCAGAACGAACTTTGCAAACGCTTTGCTAAACTTCTTTGAGATATGAACGCAATAGCTTGCGGGGGTCTTTCTGAGTGGTACCCTTGCGTGAAAATGGTTTGCGAATAATTAGTTGTCGGTTTTCGGAAAGTTCTTGTTTATACTTCCTTACCTTAAGTTTTTCAATCTCCATTGACCAGCCGTAATAAATGTCGTATCATGCTTCCCTGCTTTCCAATAGGTAAGCTATAGATTTTAACTCTGTGGCCCTGTATGTCAACCTCAACGGGTATACCCTCACCATTCCCGAGGCGTCGGAGATGCCTTGCGGAACATTGTAAATAAGAAGGCATTTAGCTCCATCGTCCAATTTAAGCAGCTATGCATATCTCTGGTTGGCAACTTGAGAATCAGCGCGCTCAAAACAAAAGCTCGTTTCTTGTAGATTTTTATCGGTAAAAAGACGTCGCTGTATGCTCGTGAATCTGGAGGGAAAATTAAAACTTCTCTGTCTTCCAGCATGCTAGGATCACCCTGATATTCAATTGGGTCTAGGTGTTTGGCAGTGAATGCATTTTCAGGGAAACAAAAGCTGAAAAGTCACGGACATCAAACAAATGACGATAATTAGCAAGTATATGACTTAACGTACTGAAGCGATTGGCACTGGCAACATTCCATGCCAGCCGACTACGTGCGGCATCAAGAAAGTCGTTCTAATTTCCGGCTGACCACCCTCTATCTTTGCTGCAACCATGTTGGACATATTTGTAGGCATTTTCAAAGCCGCCTTGCTAGGATTGCCTTTGTTCCTGTCACGCAGCTTAGGATTGTAGGGTGAATTACGTTGAGAAGCTGAGGCATAGCGTCAGGCCTCCTGACGGCTCAATAAAGTAGCACGTCATGGGTACCAATGACGTACTCCACGTGACTGGTGACATTTGTGTCACCGCTGCCGCTGAATCTTTTAGTGGTCATGGGCATAATTGCTATAGGAGTCTTGCGCTGCCCAGGGGGCGCCACAGAAGCGGTGATAAAAAGCACCCCCTAGGCGTCTGCTGGGTAGTACAAATCCTTGGTGTCTGCATACAACTGCATGCAGTCGGTATGGATCCACCGCTTTAATTTGTCATCATAATCATCGTCATCATTATCATCATCAGCCTGACTATACCCACTGCAGGGCGAAGGCCTCTCCCATATTTCTCCAATTAACCCGGTTCTGTGCTAGCTGCATCCACTTGATCCCTGCGAACTTCTTAACCTCATCCGCCCACCTAACTTACTGCCGCAACCTGCTACGCTTTCCTTCTCTTGGAATCCAGTTTGTTACCCTAAGCGACCATCGGTTATCCTCTCTTCGCACTACATGTCCTGCCCATGCCCATTTCTTCTTCTTAATTTCCCCTAGAATGTCAGTAACTTGAGTTATTTCTCTGATCCACTCTGCACGCTTCCTATCTCTTAATGTTACCCCTACCATTCTTCGTTCCATAGCCCTCTGAGTTGTCCTCAACTTAAGTAGAACCCTCTTTGTTAGCCTCCACGTTTCAACCCCATAGGTGAGTACAGGTAAGATGCAAGTGCTGTATACTTTCCTCTTGAGCGATACCATTCAGCTGCTAGTCATAATCTGCGAGTGCTTGCCAAATGCGCTCCATCCCAATCTTATTCTTCTTCTTCTTTCCCTTTCATGGTCCGGATCTGCGGTTACTACCTGTCCTAAGTATCCATATTCGCCTATTACTTCCAGTGCTTCGCTACCTAACGTAAACTGCTGTTCCTTCCCGAGCGTGTTGAACATTACCTTAGTCTTCTGCGTATTGATTTTTAAGCCTACCTTTCTACTTTTCCTGTCTAGGTCATCAATCATTATTTGCAGTTCATCCCCCTTTTTAGTAAGCAAGGCAATGTCATCAGCAAATCGCAGATTACTGAGGTATTCTCCATCTACCCTTATCCCTAACTGCTCCCATTCCAAGTCTCTGAATACTTCCTCTAAACAAGCTGTGAATAGTACTGGGGAGATTGTGTCTCCTTGGTTGGTTTGTTGGTTTGTGGGGTTTAACGTCCCAAAGCGACTTAGGCTATGAGAGACGCCGTAGTGGAGGACTCCAGAAATTTCGACCACCTGGGGTTCTTTAACGTGCACTGACATCGTACAGCACACGGGCGCCTTGCTTTTCGCCTCCACCGAAAAGCTGCCGCCGAGGCCGGGATTCGATCCCGCGTCCTTGGGAACAGTAGTCGAGCGCCGTAACCACTGCGCCACCCCGGCGGGGTTGTGTCTCCTTGCCTAACACCTTTCTTTATGGGAATTTTGTTACTTTCTTTATGCAGAACTATGGTTGCTGTGCAGCCACTATATATATCTTCCAGCACTTTCACGTGCGGCTCGTCTACCCCCTGATTTCGCAATGCCTGCGTCACCGCCGAGGTTTCAACTGAGTCAAATGCTTTTTCGTAATCAATGGATGCTATGTATAAGGGCTGGTTATATTCCGAGCATTTTTCTATCACCTGATAGATGGTATGGATATGATCGATAGTAGAGTGCCGTTTCCGAAAACCTGCTTTATCCTTTGCTTGATTGCAGTCTAAGGTTGTCCTGATTCTATTAGCGATTACCTTAGTAAATACGTAACAGAGAGTAATCTGATTGGTCTGTAATTTTTAAGGTCCTTAGAGTCCCCTTTCTTGTATTAATTTGTATTATGTATGAATTACAACGACTTTAAGGCATTTAAAATTATTTTAGGGCTGTCATGAGTTGAAAAGGCAATATATAATCCAACTTCAGGCGTTATACGACATGCAGCAATCGGAGGCGAAGGCACGGCGCGCTTGCCAGCCGATATAGCCAGGCGAGTGTAGTGCGAATTCGTGGAGCTCTACGAAAGCTTTACACGCAACTGAGTTGAAGCAAGTGAAGGCACGAAACCGCAGCACGGATAGGCACCGTAACAACCCCTCTTAGGCACAGACAGCCCTTCCGATGGGCGCCTTGAGCCGGCCGTGCATGGGCCGCTGGGATTTGTATTCCAATGCATGCATGTGAGCTAAGTTGATCCTAAGCTTTTTGTTAGCTTTTTACGCACCATTCAGCTGGTAAGTCACGTTCGTAATGTTTGGAAATACGAAGTCCGCATACTAAGTCAAACACAAAGCTGAAGTTGGGACTGTAGAAACGTTCGAATTGCACCGCGGCAGGCGCTTCGCTGTTCATCGTTAGTTGCAGATATCAGTGAAGGTACGCTGACTTCGTTCCACTATACTCAACTGGCAATTGACTTTAACTTCAACGTACATGCTTACACCTCTCGATCCAAAGGTATTGCCTGTTGGCTTAGTGGAGACTTTGCATATTAGAAGCGCACTGTCACATGAAGAACGCGCGGTGCGTGCCCGAAATTCTATTGCCGGCTGCTTAGTAATTATAAATATGCGCCGAATCCCGTGTATTGCTGTTTTCTCTTGTAAGTGAATGTCTGTTTCCATTGAGATAGCAAGCGTTTTAAGTAAACTCTAGTTTGTCATCGTCCTCACCTTTCGTTGCTTGACGTACGCACTTCGTACTTACGCCGCTGCCGAAAACAGTAGCATAACGGGCGATTTCTCTCGCGATCACAAATAAACACGCTTACATACCTGGTTGTACTTTATATTGTCACATTAGGCGGTGCATACGCATAAGGAAAGAAGAAGAAGAAGGCTCTCGTGAGTTAGAGAGAAGACGACGTTCAACAGAGGCGGCTGGTGCCTGCAGAAAACGTCTGTTTGAAAGCCTTGTCTTCCGTGTCCGCCCTCTGCTACAAGATGAACTACCCTGTAACACCTTGGTGGAGGTGCGGGGTAGTTCAGCTTGTTGCAGAGGGTGGACACGGAAGACAAGGCTTTCAAACAGACGTTTTCTGCAGGCACCAGCCTCGTTTCAAATCCTACCCCACCACCCCCTGCACCACAGCCAATCCCAGTGGTTGCTGCTGCTGCCACAACCCCGCCCTACACACCGCGCTACCCTACCCGCAATCCTGCGGAGTGGCGCATATCTGACGATAGGGCTATTTGCTTCGTCTGCTGTCGAGCTGGCCATACGTCCCGCTATTGCCGCAGCCGTCCGGCTCCCCCCTCTCAACCCTATTACAGCCCTGTCCACCAGAACTATTATGCACCACGACGGCACCTTATACCGGGACAATATACGACCTGATGGCCCGGCCTTCTACTAGTAGTCTCTCAGCACCTACGCGCAGCCGTCCTTGAAAAGCTTCACGACGTTCCTACAGCGGGTCATCTAGGCGTCTCTCGCACATACGACAGTGTGCGCCGTCGGTTCTTTTGGCCAGGCCTATATCGCACAGTCCGCCGCTACGTAGCTGCTTGTGACCGCTGTCAACGCCGGGAAAAGCCATCAGTTTTACCAGCTGGACTTCTGCAGCCAATCGACATCCCCATAGACCCATTTTCTCGAGTGGGTCTGGATCTTCTAGGGCCTTTTCCACTGTCCGCATCGGGGAACAAATGGATTGCGGTGGCCACTGATTACACCACAGGCTACGCGGTCACACGAGTAATACCAACCAGTTGTGCAATTGATGTCGCTGCTTTCCTCCTCAACGACGTTATACTCGTCCATGGAGCTCCCCGCCAACTGCTCACCGACCGTGGCCGTTGCTTTTTGGCTCGTATATTCGACGAGATCCTACGGCTGTGCAACGTTCGTCATTCTTTCACGACTGCCTACCATCCACAGACGAACGGGCTTACCGAACGCCTTAACCGGAAACTGACTGACATGTTGTCTATGTACGTTTCTGATGACCACCGTGACTGGGACATAACGCTGCCATTTGTGACATTCGCTTACAATTTGTCGCGTCACGACACTACCTGCTACTCTCCCTTCTATCATATATACGGCCTTGAACCTCTGCTTCCTTTTGACAGCCTGCTCCCGTCTGTCACCACTGCCAGCTCATATGCTCGTGACGCCATAGCCCGAGCTGATGCTGCCCTCGTTGTTGCTCGCGACCGACTCGCAGCCTCTCAGCACTCCCAGAAACGTCGCTATGATTCCTGTCATCGCAACACCGAGTATTCTTGCGGCTCTCTCGTGCTGCTTTGGACCCCAGCTCGCCGCATTGGCCTCTCGGAAAAACTTTTGCCCCGTTATACAGGACCTTACCGTATTTTACGACAAGTGACACAAGTGACATACGAAATTGCGCCCTTGCATCTCGCCCGCCATGCCTCTACACCACGCACCGAGACGGTCCATGTTGCACGCCTAAAGCCGTACTACATGGACCCTGGTTTGGACGCTAGTACGCACCGAGACGCTGCTTTTCAGCCGGCGGGGTAGTGTCACATTAGGCGGTGCATACGCATAAGGAAAGAAGAAGAAGACTCTCGTGAGTTGGAGAGAAGACGACGTTCAACAGAGTCGGCTGGTGCCTGCAGAAAACGTCTGTTTGAAAGCCTTGTCTTCCGTGTCCGCCCTCTGCTACAAGCTGAACTACCCCGTAACAATATATTTCAGCTCTGTGTCGGCGGAGTGACCAGCTTATAGCGAACGGCGTTCCCCTTGAACCAGTGCAAGCATGCATATGACCGCCCGTACCAATCGCACCGTAACCCAGTTTCGTGCGGCTTCAAAGAAAACAGTAGAATTGAAAGATAAAACTGCTAACTTGTCCGTGACACCCTACAAGTAAGCGGAAACAGCGGCGGTGACGACGTTTCGGGACAGACGGTACACGGCAAGATGAATGCCGCATGCTTTGATCATTACGCCGGAAGGCAGCCGCAGCGCTTTTTTTTAAATATTAGACTACTGCTGGTTCACAATGATGTCCATGATACGTGATGACTATTTTCACGTTCACGCAGGGGCAGAAAAAAGAACAATTCGACGCAGAAAGCCTGCGAGATACGTGCTGCAGCATAGGCATAGCCGCCGTTGTACTACCCAGTCAGGGTTCTCTTCGCCGTCACAAGGAGGCGCCACCCTACTCAAAACTCCAGCGCAAGGTTCCTATTGACAATGTATACAATTGGTGCTATGGCTGCCGAGGAAAACGTAGAAGATAACGCGCCTTGGGCGAGAGGCCGAGTCTAGCTTTTGGTGAGGAGTCATGTGCCCGCAGTCCCAGGAGACCTTACGGGTTCCTCTTTGCCGCTGTGGCCATTTCTGTGCAGCAGCTCCGATGTCAGTGCACGGTTCCAGTGGCTGATGGGCTGGCTCCAGTTGAGGAGTGATTGCACAAGCGCCGTACATCGTGTGCCTCTATGTTTAGCGGTTTGAATCATAGACGCCGAATTTTCAATCTGCCGCAGGAGAGAAGCGACTGACACTTTCTTTTTCATTCATTCTTACTGTCTTCCCCTCCCCCACTGTGCATTTTCCTTGGCGCAGACAGAGAGGCTACATATATAAGCACTAGTTTTATTTATTTTATCAAGTGAATATGCTAAGAGAGTGACCCAAGTTTCAAAATAAAAATCAATGAAGAAAAGCAAGAGAAGAACATCTGAACGTTTTTTATAGACATTCATATATTTATTTGCACAGTGTCCAGCAATACAGACCAAGCAGGAGGCAACATTCCAAACAATACGAAAGAACCACTTCGCAAATCCATTACTAGGAAACTTCAAAGCAAAGAAACCTGAAGTGGATATACAGAGAACATTAACTTCATACATAGGATACAAAACAGAAAACTGTTTTTCAAAAGAAGCGACACATCGGACAGAGAAGACATCTTTAGGCAGTGTATTTCACGCTTTGGTAGTTGTCTTAAAAATTGAGTATTTGAATGTATTGCTGAGTGCAAAATATGGAGAAAGGTTATAGCTGTGGCCAAAACGACTGTGCGGTGTGGTTACGAAACTTATATCAGGAGAACGACCAATATTAAATGGGCTGTAGAGCAATGAGTAAAAAATTTCATATTTGAAAGTGCTCTCCTCTTTTCTCAAGATGATATTTTATCGCTAGTCATTAGAAGAATAGGAGATAAAAAGGTACCAAAGCCACTAAAGTTTTTTCTGTACCATGTCGAATTTACATACTTTCTAGAAACGGATTTCATTCAACACAAACGTGTTCTTGCATTAGAGGAGTTAAGGAGCTGAAGCGAACGCATTAAGTTCAAATGTAGGATGTTTAGATAACTTATTTAGAAGGCCAAGTCTTCTCGTGCTTATTCGAAGTGAGAGAAAACAATGAGCTGCAAACAATTCCGCAATGCATGTGTGCTATGTCATGCCAGTACACGTTAGAGAACACCAGGTGGTCAAAATTTGCGGAGTCCTCCACTACGGCGTCTCTCATAGCCTAAATCGATTTAGGCCGTTAAACCCATTGAACCGAACCAAACCATTTCCGCATAACCTAACAGGCCAAAACTTAAAAATATATTAAACTCTTCGTATCTAAAAAAAAAATGGGCTATAAGAGCGTTCCAATTTGAGTCCAAGATTTCGAAAATTAAAGATTGGATATAAACTCATCTTCAGAAATGTTAACGGCGACACAAACAGTAGCGAGACAATAGGCTACAAGGTTTAATGACGAAGCGGCCACACAGGGAATGTATTGAATGCCAATTTTATCTGAGGGGACGAATTGAGCTGAGGGGCTGCGATAGCTTACGTTGCTGGCGCATTGTACTGTATTGTGCAGCAGATCTCTAAATGAATAAAATCGTCCACGATGTCGCAGATTCGTTTTGCATTCGAGCCTTCTATGCCCATGAGGAATTGCTGTGTGAATATTCGCGCTTTTCGTTTGATGACTTCAGGTACACAATGACACGACGAAGGCATGAAAACGATATATCAGATGTGCATGACGAGACTGGAGTATTGGAATCATTTTTAACAAGCGTAGCCACCTCGGACACAAGATTTCGCAGCTGCTCACAGTTAGCGCCGGCAAGCGTCTATACAACGCCCCAAAATGTTCACGCGGGTGCATTGCGCTGCCTTGGCGGTGAAGGTTGAGCCTTTCAGGCTCACGATCTTGCCCACCCCCAGAACTTCAGCAGGTACGTGCTGCCACAATTCCTTGTGAAAAAAAAAAAAAAACGGCTCCATCTGTGCAGTGAAGTTTCCCTGAATATGCGGGTTTGCCACGTCTGTGTTCGCGAAAAAAAAACTTCCTGGGGTCTTTTTTTTCTTCCGCACAACAACAGGGAAAGGGGGGACTCACCGCCGTTTCCAGGTGGACACCAGAGTGCGGAGGATGTCAAGATACTGGAAGAATCTACGGGTCAACATTGGTTTGGGCGCCCTCCGGAAGTGTCTAAGTTGTGTCGCATCACATTGTGCACATCCTCTGGGCGGGCTAAGCGCTCGCGGGAGGGGACGAATCATCATAATCCGTGTCGGGTCGCCTTTGTCTAGTGTCTCCGGCTCAACTGCTCAAAGCGTTGGGTATCTAGGCAGTGCTATTTGACTACGTAAAGGGCTGAAACAGTTGTAGGGGTTTAGGAATGGTTTGAACCTAGTAGTAGAGTGAAAGCTATGAGTGTTGCAGTGATAGCTTCTGTGAGACTGCTTTTTCAATCCGCGAGTGTTTTCATAATTTTCATTTAAGGTAGGTTTCAAAGAAGGGATGGCGCCTTATATTTTTGAGTGGACACCTACACCTAACCAGCTCTGGCTGATGTTTTCAAATTTTATCTTCTAATTTGTAAATTGCCTTATAAGGCATGAAAGGCGCACTTTTATCAGACCTGAGAGAAGGGAAAAAAGTGGGAGTGAAAGTGGAAAGAATGAAGAGGTTCCGTAGTTGAGGGCTGCGGAGTAATTTCGACGATGAAAACGACATGTTTGTAGAGATCGACAGGCAGGGGCGACCGCGGCCATATTTATTTGAGAAGCTGAAGAGGTGACGACGGCAGCGTCTGGCCGAGGCGAAGGTCGTGAGTGTTCCTAAGCTCTCGTGCCGGCGCTGCTTCCTTCTCTTCGGCACGTGCCGGACGCATGCCACGCGAGTCGCTACAGGGCTCTTCCCCTAGACGATTGGTCGAAAAAAAAAGAAAAAGGAAAAGAAACTCGCAGTCTAAGCTAAAGGCACTGCTCTAAAAAAAACTATCAAGAAGGCTATACACATAAGTACATGTTAAGTTCGTGTCCAAGTCGTAGTTCAAGGGGCAAGCAGGTTTCATCAATGGCTGTTCAGGAGGTCGTGGCTGAGTAAAACGTAGCGGTAGAGGAAGCGGGACTGTTGAGGAGCGTGCGGCAGCACCTTGAATCCTCCGCTTGTCAGAACTGAAGTTGTGTCTGGAAAAGTTAGGACGCTGCGCACGTATCCAAGATCTGATGTAATTCAGCAGGCTGCGTCTCTCATGGAAGTTTGGTACGCTGAGTCGCTTCCGCCTGCTGCGGAGGTCGGCTGACAAAGACTGATTTTGAACGGGGCGGGCTAGTTGTGGTGAGTTCACCAGGGTGTCGGTGGTGCATGCGACGGCGCTGAAGGCAGGATTTGTGCTCACATCGAACTGGCCGAGTGGATGCTGCAATGCACTGCGGCGAGCCAGTTTTGGGGAGGGAACGTGACGAAGAGCTATGTACCGTCCTAAGCTTGCAGCACGAGAGGACAAAATTAACCGTGATGAAAACAGCGGCTGTGGGCTGCGATGTGCGTACGCACGGGTCACTTGCGGTAGGCATAAGCTCACATGTTGTTGCTGCCTGATAGGGTCTTGGAAAAGCGAGAGGTGCACAACAAAGGCAAAATGAGTGGCCATAGGCTCTGTGACACGAACCAGAATGTTGCGTCGCATAGAGCGTTGTGTTCGAGCGAGGTGGCGGCGGAGCCCACTGATGCGCAATCGCGATGGAGGGCGATTGTAGATGATGCGCAGGACGCTTGGTGCGAGAAATCGAGGCACGTGCTGAAGTCCAGTGCTGCTGCCTCACACGACTCGCATGCCAGCACTTGAATGACGGCAAAGCTTGTCACTTGTATAATGGGAGTGTAAGTGACAGCACAGGAGGACGGAACAGCTGAGGCTGCGCTTACAGTCTCGTAGACGATAGATACGTGTGGGAAAGTAGCCGGACCGGATGCGCTAGGCAGGAGTGGCAGGGAGCTGGCCGGAGACAGCTGCGACGTGCTGTGCCCCAAGGATGCAGCCGTAGATGAGAGTGATCCTGGTGAGGTTGCGGATGCTGGCGGTGGCGAAAGCGGGTCTACCGCATCGTAGAGCGGCAGCGGGCAGTAGCTTTCGCGGAAGTATGCCAGGACGGCAGCACGCAGCTCATCGTATGGCCGGCAACTCGAGGCAGGGCAGGCAAGCCGGCAGAGGATGTCAGGTGGTAAGATTTCGGAGAGGACTGAGTGCTTGAACTGCTGGATGGTGATGCAGTTCTGGTACATCACAGCCTCCGGTTGAGCAAACCATCCGCCGATGCCTGCAGGCCGGAACATCGGAAGCGGCGGGTAGAAATCCAGGCCTTGCCAATATGCCATCCTAGGACGCCACCGGGGTGAAGGCACGTTTCTTCGGATCACCACAAATGTAGAGATCGCCAGGCAGGGGCGACCGCGGCCATATTTATTTGAGGAGGAGCTGAAGAGGTGACGACGGCAGCGTCCGGCCGAGGCGAAGTTCGCGAGCGTTCCTAAGCTCCCGTGCCGGCGCTGCTTCCTTCTCTTCGGCACGTGCCGGACGCATGCCACGCGCGTCGCTACATGTTCACTGCATTTCTAGGTGTTCTGTGGTTGGCCCTTGTTGAAGACGACAATTTTTACTGCACAGCGCGATAGTGTGTTGCAGTTTTACACCAGGCCTGATCGGCTTCGGCGATATTAGGGTGCTTTCTTGCCTGGGTACGACAACGAAGACGCTATTTGCTGTACAGCGCGAGAGTTCATGATAACTGCACCACCCATTGCGCTCGCACCAGCGGCGATGTACACACAAGGCAAACGGATAGTTTCCGGCACTACCAAAACGAGATCATCGAAAACGGCATAAGGGGTGACAATCGCCCTTGCCGTTATAACACTGTACCCTCTACTATACTCAACGACTCCAAATTTCTCAGGCCGCAATGAACATATTGGGTCAAACCAAACACTTACAATTATAGAATTGGTACGGGTCCTGGCTCACTCGTGGAATCCTGGTAACGAAGCGGAACACATCACAGCTCAAGGATTCGTCAGCCCAGCAGGAGACGCGATATTTGCTGAGAATTTTACGAAGGACGGCCTAGAATCATCTCAAAACATTACTAATCATTTTAAGCTTGGAAGGAGGACATTCCCCCTCCAGACAAAACCTTACATAAGGAACAGGAGACCACCTTGAGGCGACTCCAGAGGCTATACTTCAGGTCTCAATACTTGTGGAAATTCTGCTTCAGTGATTACGACCCAAAATGTACATTTTGTGGTGAAATAGCCACTTATGATCACTTGTGGACTTGTAAAGAGGAGCTGCCTCCGGAGTCTTCTTCCTACTCTGGAGCAATGCGAGGCCGTGTCGGTCAGCTCAGACCTGGAAGTTCAAGCCCGAGTCATTGAATGGACTACTCAGGTCGCTGTTAGCTGTGCACTGATAGTCATCTAGAAGATCATCTGAATATTGCCTTTTCTGACAAAATAACAGTCTTGAAATCTAAATGTGCATGAGAGCAGTAGATCTAACGCTCTATAAGAGCTGAAATGCTCCTTAAGTCCAAGGTCTTCCTTCCAAATGAAGCGCAGTGCCCTTTTCGCCACGCTACCTGGTATTAAAGATTGCGATTTTGTAGACGCGAGGCATGAGAGTCTCTATTAGCCAGCCTCTTAAGGAACCCGCCGAAAACCATTCCTGAATTTTAAAGAGAAGCGTCCTCCATCGAATGGCCCTCTATTCCAGGAATCGCCAGTGCAACCACCCAATACCACTCAGTACAGTTTCTGTACAAGGCAACTACCCCACTGACTTGCGGTAACTTATTCGGGACTTTTTCCGGGAAGGACTAAGTCGACTACTCCAATCTTCTACCCAGCCTCAAGCAGCCTCTCTCATTTATACCGTACAAGATGTGCAGTAGGCACTATACTCCGACACTGACGGCCACTCCACGAGAACCACCCGCTCGGAGCTACGCCGCCACTTTACGTAGCTCTGCTCCACGACGAGGCGTATCAAGCCCTCGTCCCCTCGTCGTTACGAACCCGCGAGTCCAGAACTCTTGACCCTCGATCGCCAAGCGTAGCAGCAGAACTCAAGGCCCTGAAAACGCAGCGCCTAGAAGACTTAAAACAACCGCCTGCGGCCCTTCCATTGCGGTGAGGCCGGTCATATACTTTGCTACTGTCCGTACAGACGATTTAGCTTGTGGGGTGTTGCGATGCCCCACGACAACGTCTCGGTCCACGAGGACAAGAAATAGAAATAGATGACTACATGCGCAGGAGAGACTGTGAATTATAAAGCCATCATTTCCACGGTTCATCACTATTTAGAGCACATTTTGTGTCACCGGGCGGAAGCTACATGCGAAGAAGGTCCACTAACACCCGTTGGGAAGGCTAAAAACAGCGCCCTTTGGAGGCGAGGTTGCTTCACTGCAGAATAACAATGACCCTTCGCTGCTGACGATGAGCGAAAATGCAACAACCATCACGCCACCACTGCACACGACGACCACATCGATGACCACGGGAGCAACCTTTAAACTGGCTCCACCGCCCAGCGAACTGAGAATTGTTTTCCAGGTACGACCCCAGTACACAATGAAACTGAAAGGAAATCGACTCCAACGAGCAGCGCGAGGACACGAAGAAGTGACCTGGAAGGGGAGGTTGACGCTCACACAGGTACTGCCTTAGAGGATACTACAGCTGACTAGTCAGCCACCAGTGCATGATACGCGGCGCATTTCGACAAACTAGCAACCATCTCAACACGCCAACAAATTTCGAGAGATAGTTCAAGCAAAGCCTGCGCATATCGAAGTGGGCATTCATTTTATTCCGCTTATTGACCTGGAGCCATTCTGAAAGTTTCCGTTGCCAGTCGGAGCTGATGGTGAACTGGAACAAGAAGTCTAGGGTGGTGATCCTTCCCCTTTATTGGTAGGAAACAAATTTAAGCACCTGCGGCAGTTTCAGGCTATGCTGTTCTTCCAGCATATTGCCAGCTGTAATTTATTTGTCGATTTGTCCAAAAGCATACGAAATCAGACATGCTTCCACTGGCTGCACCAGTCCATCTCCGGACTTAAGTCATGTTCGATAAACACCTGTGTATGGATGTGTTTGTTGGGATTCGTCGTGTGTATTTTTGTCTGTCCCCATCAATGTATTAGCGCTAATTTCTTCCTAAATATCTTAGGCCACCAAATTAGGAAAAATAAAATCCACAACAGGGCAGGGAGATTTGTTCTATGTAATTAAGGCCGGAAACTTAGCATGACAGATACAAAATATGAATTTTAGTGGCAAGAGCTAAGGGACCGTATAGATTCAAATTTTCTCATAAAAATTATTACCCTAAAACAGGCGTGAGCCGCGAAAAGTTTATTCAGGCACTGACTTATATATCAAAGCGATTAGACACCGACTTGAAAGTAAGAAAATTTTCTTCTATGGCTGACGTCTTGCAATACTCATTTTTGTTGACACTGTCCATGATTACAACAGTTTGCCGTCAAATAATGTGTATATTCCATCAAACGATACCATTTATTATGCATTGAAATGAAATGTACCGTCACAGTTAACGTATCTAGCCACACGCTGTACTGCCCCACGGGCGACTCAGGTATTCAATAAACAAAACGACGCCTTGGTCACAGAGAGAAGCTGCATATTCCAGTTTGAGACGAACCAATGTTTTGTAAAAGTTTGGGTTTAGTTTGTGGGGCTTAACGTCCCAAAGCGACTCAGGTTATTAGAGAAGCCGTAGAGGAGGGCGCTAGAAATTTCAACCACCTGGGGTTCTTTAACGCGCACTGACATCGCGCAGCACACGGGTGCCTTGCTTTTTGCCTCCACAGAAAAGCTTCCGCCGCGGCCAAGATACGATCACGCTTCCTTGGTCGCAGCGCCAAACCACTGCACCGTCGCGTCGTGACGTCTTCTAAAGTCTTAGTGGGCAATGCGAAAAGTGTCTTCGAGGTAACCAAGAGTTTGGTTAGCGTTATTAACTATGTGAGGAGCATGCAACTATTATGACAGTTTATTAGGGGCATGAGCACCTAGAATTTCGCAATATGAGAGAATGTGACGTGTTCCGGGATCTTACACGGAATGCTGGTCAGCCATATGGGATAATTATTAGGACATTGTCGCCAGATTCATGAAGAGTAATTACACTGCCAACCTTCCAGTCATCGGGTACACTGTCTGCATAACGACTGCTCAAAAAGCTCGTTAGGATGATAGAAGAGAACACCTTTGTATTTAACAAACACTTACAATTTATGTTGCCAATTCTACAAGATGGGGACATCTTAAGCCCTTCATTTATGCTCAATATCTCTATAATGTCAAAAATAATTGGTACCATTAAAGGATGCGCTATGGTTGGATAATCAGGATGCATTGTAGCGATTGGATTGATCGAAAAGAACACAAAAAAAGGAATTTTGACACTGATGACTATTTCTCCGCAGTAGGAACTTGAGAATGCTGAGAAGGCTGAAATTACCGGTAACGAAGCGGCCGTGGTAGATGGCATCTGCACCTTGCCGCCGTGCCGGTCACGGGGGACCGTTTGGGCAATTTAGTATTTTGCTGCATTGCCGGTCTTAAGAATTGGCTCCTTTGATTGGTAGGAGGGTTTCATTACACAAACCTCGCATAAATGATTTCATAGAAGTTATATGTTTTCGGGTGCTTAAAATATGAAACTTACGGCACTTTCATTTGCAATTTTATTGGCGGCGCAACCACTTTTCTTCCAGGAAAACTTTCGGTAATGTTCCAGGGGAACAATCTATTTTTCTAGTTTTTTTATGCCGGTTTAGTGTAGGTCTGTCAAGGGATCCACTTGGAAAACGTCTGGGTAACACACGTCAGTGCTCCGTCCTCTTTATAACAACTAGATATACTTTCTAAAAAATATTGCGCCGCGGGCCTCGCGTTCGGATCACAATCAAAAGGTTCCAGACCAGATCGTCATAAACAGTCGAGGGTGGTCAGCCTTGTAAGAGCTACACGAATGTCTCGACATTTTCTATCCGAAACGAATATTTCTGTTTTGTGCCTTGAAAAATATTACTAAAGAAGACCGGTACGAATCGCTGAACAATGCCTAAGTGATAAATGAAATTCAGACACACAGGAGTGGTAATGTGATGAAATAAAAAGTAGAAGACTACAGCTGCGCGCCCTTAACTTGCTCTTTACATTGTCTTGAAGTATGCATCCTCCACTAAGGTGGGCCGTATTCTATTTCCAGCATGGCGGCATACGCAAAACGCTTCTCGGCCTTTGACCGAAGTGCTACTTCGCCCCCTGCCTCTGGAGCAATCCATTCTCCGTCCCAATGGTGTCCCTCACTCAGCCAATTCCGTAAAGCTAGGCCGATGGAGGTTAGATAGCTGCTCACAGAAATCCCCCCTTTTCGTTATTATGGTGGAAAACAAGATGCCTGTGTTTGTCAACGGTGGCCCAATCATGCCACAACTGTTTATGTTATCAGTACATCGTTTAATGACCTGCTAGAATGTAATGTTTATCTGCAACTGAAGCGCGACTTCTCATGGAGTGATCGGTGATCTGTGCCCAGTGGGAGTGTACAGTGCAATGGTGCGTGCATGCGCAATCGCTGTCGAATTGGGCGTGTTGCCTCACGCTAGGTAAGACGTCAATTTTGGTATTCACTTTCGGCGCATGCATGGCGCCATCGCAGGCTGCCCCATGAATGGCATCAGCGTTGAAGGCTGCTTATTGCGAGGGTCCTCGAGGAACCCCAGATTTGAAATGATGGCTTTGTGTTCCCGACGATATGATTTGTGACACCTGAATATACGCGCTGTGTGAAGAAATCTGTCTTGTATAGTTTCCGTGTTACACGGCTACACACGAATCTGGACTATTCTTTCCTTCGTTCAAAAGGTGGTTTCTGCGACCGGTATGAAGCTTACCTCGTGTAGTAAAAATGTCCGAGTGATTTTGGTTACATATGCAGCAGAAAGGCATGGCGCAACGTTCCCTGCCCACTCGAAAATAGATAAGACTAGCAAATCGCTTAAGTGGCACGGAGTGTGATTCTTTGGAAAGCCTGCTGTCGCAGTATTCGTCGCCTTTGCCTTTTAACTACTCGCAGCCCACAACTTAACGTTTGTTCCCTGGGTCCCGTATGTACATGCATCACATTCACGCTGGGTATGCACTTCCAATTAACTAGGCACCGTACTTAGTAGCGCCGTCAAAGCAACAAGTCGTCTATAAAAGCAGACCCGTAATATCTTGAAAAATGCGGTTATTGAAGAGTTCTGTAGTTATTAGGTGGCTACTGTAATTTTCACTGAACGAAAAAACGGCAGATGGTGATTTTGCGCATATTACCGCCTCCTGAATGCAAAGTCAATGAAGATCAATCAAAGATGCAGAGGGAGCCTTAGTCCACAAGCCAAGGTTTCGCCGAGACGACTTTTTATCCCAGACGAAAAAACGTTCTGTTATCGAAATGTTCGCTTATGGACTGCGGCTCCATCGCAACCCTTGGTGATTTTCTTTCACTTTGTATAGCTATCTTCTTCATTTCTGTCTATCCGTTTCCCCGCACCGATGACGCCAAAGACTGATTATTCTTCTGTTATCGAAATGTTCGCTTATGGACTGCGGCTCCCTCGCAACCCTTGGTGGTTTTCTTTCACTTTGTGTAACTATCTTCCTCAGTCGATCTGCGGTCGGACAACTGGCAACGTCTAATGCACCCAGCAGGCATGACCCCCTGTTACACCGAAGGATTTGTTCAAATTTATTATGATGTCTTCCGGTCTGTCCAATACACCCGCAACATTTGAAAGATCTTTGGATGCAGTATTACGTGGATTCAATTGGATGTCTCTTTGTCTGGATGACCTAATTTTTTTGGATGGTCATTCCAAGAGAACGAGACCCTAGTCCCCGTTCAGGATACCTTGCAGCTGGCCTCGTTCGGAATAACAAGTGCTGTTTTTTTACTGTCAGTCTTTGCTGCTTGCGTCATCAAGATGCGTCATCAGTTGACGAAGCTGTGGATTATGTCGTTGCTGGTCTGCCATATCGTCAGGATTCAAGGCCCCAAAGAAGCTGTCTTCCTCACCATCTGCGTCTCCTGGCGACTGTCCTACGGGTGCTCAAGACAAGCAGTCAGCATCATGATGATTTCGTCCGGATTTATGCACGATCGGGACTTCGTACTCTTATAGCCGTAGGCTCCACCGTGGAAGCCGGCCTGCGGGATCCTTAAGATTGGCCAGCCAGCACAGCGAATGGTGGCAGGTGACCACACGAAACGGGCGGCAGTAGAGATGGGGCGCGAACTTGGTTATGGCTCAGTTGACGGCGAGACATTCGTTTTCTGTTGTCGAGTGATTGCCTTCCGCCTTGGAAAGGGTCCGGCTTGCGTACGCAATAACCCGTTTAGCGCCATCCTGGAGTTGTACAAGCACTGATCCTAGTCCTTTGCTGCTGGCGTCCATGTGGAGTTCAGTGCAGGCATCTTGATTTTGCAGACATATTCCTGTCCTGCAGGAAGGCACGTGACTCCGGATTTCCTCTCCTAATCTTTTCTCTGTGCTATGTAAAAGGCGGAAGGAGAAGAGATAACTGAGAGGAAAGCAGGCGGGGTTGGGTCCAGTTCCCGTAACAGCCTGGCAAAGGAAAACTGCACCGGATTTTTAATTCCGCATGGACGTATCTCCACTGAATTCTCCGCTGAGCTCCTTCATTGGGCGCCTATCTCCCCGGCAGTCGACGCTCGCGCCTTGGGATAAAAAATTCCGAGAGCACTGCAGGATCTGCAGTGGAGAAATCCCAAAGCCTGGGCGTTGCTACTGTACACGGTACATCACGCGCCCCTTGTCGAGCACAACGAGCTTTTCGTTAAACGCACCAATGTTCACCGGCGTTCTATAATTAGGAAAGGAAAGACGCAGTCTCTGTCACTCGCGGAATCCCGCTACTATCATCCTCACAGTTGATAAGGAGAATTATGATGTGCGTTTCACGATCCCCGGCGTAGCACAGTTCGTTAAAGCACTCGGCTGGGGATCCGAGCGATGGTGGTTCATTTCCGGATAGAGACAGGATTTCTGTTTTTGTAATGACGTCCTCAGCTTGACTGACAAATGAAATCCCGTGGTATACCGCTGAATCTCGCGAAGAAGTGCGATACTTCTCACAGCCGCACGGACGGACACGCTGGCGAGTCATGAGCCGTAAAAGGCTTTCGTCTTAAAAAATAGGGAGGGTTTACATTCAAAGGTGCAGAAATGCCGATAGGCTGCGAGCTTTACTATGCAAAATTAAGAATTACTCCGGCGAAGAGAGATCTAGGAGCGTTTTCTGAAATCGTTTTTTTTTTCTCACAAGCTGAGCGTTGAGCACTCCGCCTGAGATATGCGCACAGTACATGAACTTAAAGGTTGTTCTCACGTAATTAGCTAGGACTGAGGTATGAGGAATAGTGAAGCAAAGCAAAAGCACAATATACTGCACTCATGGGTTACTTCAATGCCCGGGTAAGCAACAAGCATGCTGTAGACCAGGCAGCGAAGGGCTTAGAACATTGGTTCGCTGAACGAAATAATTTGCGAATCGTGAATACCTTCTTGAGCAAACGGAAGAACCGCAAGTGGATATTAAAGCCAGAATAGGGAGACTAAGAAGACTAAAAATAAAATCAACTTCATAGTGTACTCTAACCCTGACATCGTGCACGATGTAAACGTAATCGGAAAGGTGCGATGCAGTGACCACAAGACGGCTAGGCCTCAGATTAGTCTAGATTTGCACAGGCAATGGAACAAACTAGTAAGGAAGAAGCCCATCATCGAATTAGCGGTGAGAGGGAAAGTATAGGTATTCAGGATCTCGCTGCAGGGCAGATATCCAGCGTTAACTGAAGAGGTCGGCCTCAGTGTACAAGCAATTGACAATTTCAGAGCTTTCATAACTAAGTGCACTGTTGACCTAGGCGGTAGGATGGTTTTAAAGGATACTGACAAACTATGAATGGAGACATGGGATCTGATTAAAAAATGTCAAAGCATGAAAGCCTCCAACCCAACAGACAGGATAGAACTAAGAGAACCTTGAAAACTAGTCAACAAGCGTAAAGCGTTCGACGGAAGAACATATAATATGGAAAGAATCAAGCATGCTATAAAGTAATGTGGAGGTCTGGGCTAGTTTGTTGGTCATGATTAATGAGCCGCGCACCAGAAATACACAGACAGGAAGACTGGACAAGCGCTGAACTTATAACTGAATTTCATTCAAGAGACATGTTAGAATAAATATGATTCAACAACACAAACAATACACAGCGTTGGAAGGAATGCAGATGCAAGAAGCTGTTGCGTATGCTTCATCATGAGCTGTTGCGTTGGCCTCGGTGATTTCTCCTGTTATCTTCCTACCATTTCTCTGACAAAAAAAAAAAAAAGAGAAATGGGATACCTAGATAGGCGTAGGTGATTTGTGATTAAGGTTGCTGTGGTGTCTGTATCCCATGCATCGCTGCGTATTGCTTGTGCTGTTTTACCATATTTATACTGACACAATCTTGAATAAAATTCATTTGCAAGCTCAGCGATTGTCCCGCCTTCCTGTGTGTGTCTTTCTGGTGGGCTGCTCAGTAATCATGCTCTAAAGAATGGAGGTAGCCTAAAAATAGTCAAGAAGAAACTAAACATAAGTAAAAATCAGATGTACGCACTGAGAAACAAGGTGGGCACTGTCATACAAACATTGGTAATAGTCATAGTCGAAGTAGCCGAAGAATTCTACACTGATTGATACAGTAGCAGAAGCAGTCAGGACGATAATGAGAATGACAGTTGTGTAGATTAATTAGACATTCCACCATTAACAAAGAATGAATGAAGAAATATTTAGAAGCTATGAAAGGAACAAGCAGCTCGTGCAGATGGGATAACTGAAAATTTATCGACTAATGGGAGGGAGGGGCTGATATTGGGTTAGAAAATCTGGCTACCATATACACACACTGACATGACCATGACTTTACCTTCATTTTAGAACAATATACATGTTATAATAATAATTAACATCAATAAAATGACGACATAGAAGACTAGAAAGACCTGAAAATTAGAGAAGAATCCATTACAGGCAACGCATTTACTGTATAGGGCAATCGGAAATAGAGCCAGGGTAACCTTAGACCTGAGCCAACCAAAGGATCAGGTAGGCTTTCGTAGAGACTACTCTACTACAGATATCTTCACGGCCAGTCAGGTAAAACGAAAATGTTCGCAATATTACCAACCCCTATATATGGCAATATTTGATTATGAGAAAGTACTTGACTCAATTGATACTTAAGCGTTAATGCACGCAATACGAAACCAGTGGGAAAGTGAGCTATAAGTGAAAGTATTTGAAGATATCTGCAGTGACTGCACAGCGACCATAGTTCTGCGTAAAGCAAATGATACAATTCCCAAAAATGGAGGGTATTATTAGGAAAGGGGATACGATATCTCCAGTACTATTCACCGCTTTCTTGAAAGCATTCAGAGCGCTCGGTTGGGAACATTCAGGTATAAGGACGAATAGAGAATTCCTCAGTTTTTTCAGATTAGCTCCGACGTTGCCTTGCCGAGTAGCTCAGACGATGAATTGCAAATAATGATTAATGCCGGGGACACGCAAGGCAGAATGAAAAGCCTAAATATTAATAAGCAGAAGGCTAATGTTCAACAGCCACGGAAAGTAACAGCTGTTTGCGATAGGTAGCGAGGAGATGAAAGTGGTAAGGGAAAACATTTACTTAGGACAGGTAATGACCGCAGACCCAGACCACGAAAGGGAAATAATTATAAGAACCGAATAAGGCTGGAGCGCATTTGGCCAATATATTATATCACATCGTTATTGGTGGGTTACCAATATCACTCAAAGACAAAGTATACAACAGCACCATTTTAGGGTACTCATCTATGGGGTACAAACATGGCTAACGAAAATAGTTCAACCTGAATTTAGAACCACCGAGAAAGATATGGAACGAATAATGCTAGGTTAACGTTAAGAGACCGGAAGAGTGCCGAATGGGTAAGGGAACAAGCATAGGTTATAGCATCATAATAAAAATCAAGAAGAACTGGGCATAGGAAGTCCGAGCGCAAGATAACCAGCGATGCCTAAGGGTGAGAGACTGGATTCCAAGGCGAGGTACGCCTAGCAAGGTGTGGCATAAAGTTAGGTATGCGGATGAGATTAGGAAGTTTGTGGGGAATCAAATAGATGCAGCTGGCACAGGAAAGGGTTAAGTGGAGGGATATGGGAGTGGTCTTAGCCCTGCAGTAGGTGAAGTCGGGCTGGTGATAATGGCGATCGAATTTCAACGGCTGACAATTGAATTTCAGTAGACTTGGGCCATTTTGTTCACCAAACGAGGGTCCCCACTGCCTGACAGCTGATGTCCGTCTACCTTTGAATACCTGCGGCATCAGAGCTGCTGGTGTTAAGGCTTGTGATGCGCGCACGTAGTACGCTGCCGAAAATGCCTCCAGAATGATACGCTGTGCCTCGGAGTACAGTGAGAAGTTGCTAACGAGGCGCCACTATAGAAGAGCAGCTGTTTCAAATGGCTTTTGTTTGTGGCAACTATACCTACAGAAATAAACTTAATATGCATAAAGACTCATGTGCGCAGGCGTACTTACAGGCCTAAGCTACTAGACGTGCGCTTTTCTAGTGCTCCATATGCAGTGACCGTTTCTTCGTTCATAGAAGGCAGGCTCTCCGCATTCAGATGAACGCCCGAGCGGAGCAACCCTCAGCACCACCACCATCTGTGGTGGCATGGCTGCCATGCCAAAGGCCAATGCTCCAGAACGCGAGACTGCCCACTGATGATAGTAGGATGAAAGTGGCGGGCAAACGCGCGAATTGCACCAATCATCTTGCTTCGTTACGTACATTCGTGCTTCATCTGATACATTCATTCGTTCATATCGATAGTGCGCGATTATGGAGCTCTCTTATAAGCCACTTATGCCCTGAATGTGAACGGTAAGTTATCTCAGTGTTTATTTAGTGAACTTTGGTTTTCGCCAGGCCGACATTCTTCACGGAACACTTCAAACGGCATTCAGAAAGGTTCACAAATTTTATGGTTGAAAACACACACGGCAAACTTCCTTGTCGCTTGGACCTTTTTGTGTTTAGATGTTATTGAATAACGAATGGAATCAAGATCACAAGCTTTAAGGTCGGCCGTATTCCTGAGGTTTTATAAAGAAATATGGGCACAAATACGTCCACGTTTCGCTTGTCTTTCCTCCCTGGTGTATAGAGTGTCGCTAGATTACGCTTCCTGTTTTAGACCAAGCAAAATCTGTTGAAAAATACCTGATATCTACTTTCCGAGATGGTTGCGAAAACTAAATTCTGGAGCTTCAATAAAGATTGAGATCATTAGCCTATGCGCATGGCGATGCATTTTAGGACGAGGCGAAGGATAGTCAGGACGAAAAAAAATTACCAAAAGAGAAATAAACCAGAAGGCATGTCAGCAAAAGTAAGATATGATGGAAAAATATACAAAAAAGGAATGAAAGGGGCAATTTTTTTTCTGGCCTGGGCACCCGTTTTCGAGCGCAGCGCCTATCACAGGTGGTCAAGAGCACACGCGACCTCGTCATCGCCAACTGCGTATGTCACTTCAACGACCGGACGCGTGACAAGACCGGGCGACGAAAGCGTCGCAGTGTCGCGTCCGCGCGAGTGTCGCCTTACGCTTGCACCACCGCCATAAGGAAGAAAGGGGTATGAGAGTGAAGAGCTCTGCTGCTCGTTTCCAGTTCGTGAGTCGTGCTTCTCTTTTCTACCTCTCTTGCCTTGTTTCGTACCAGCGTCGCCTTCTGCCTTTGCCAGCTCGCTCCATTGACGGCCTCGGCCACTTGTCACACTCATTCGCCGCCGGCTGGTCGTTGGATGCGTTGCTCTTTCCGGGCAGGTTTCACCAACTGGACAGGCGAGCCATAAACAGCCCCGGCCGCAGCCAAGTCAAAGCGGGTTAAAAGGCGATGCAAGGGAGAATTGTGTCACAACAGCATATTTTATGGAGACGTGAAAAGTTGTTTTCTCGGTGTTACTTTCTATCGCATCTCTCCTTCGCGTTAAAATGGAAACTGCGAGCTCGAAATACGTATCCTGACGTCAAATTGAAAAATAGAAATAAGAGGAGAAGAAAGTTAAGAAACACTTCTGGTGATATATTTGAAGCCACCAAGAACGAAGCATGACAGCAATTTGCTAACAGCACGTGAAGACATAAAGACAACAGCCGTGGCTCATAATTTTTGACTGACAAGAAACACAACTGCCAGTTCTGAAAGTGACGCTACTAGAAAGTGTTAATCGTTTGAAAAAAAGGACAGTCACCCTAAATTACCTTCGGTTGTATCATATACCCTGCCCATGCCTATTCGTTATGTTCGTTTGCCGGGCAGCTTTGCAGCTTCACGTGCGTAGCAGAGAACACGGCAATCTGTGGGTCAAAATAATACACGAAGCTAGATGTTTTACTGGAATGGTGAAATAAAGAACAAATACATCCCAACCACCATTCGCAGCGCCCAGACACGGTTCACAGGAAACGACCCATGGTCTGTTCGAAGCGCGCACAACTCTTTGGTTGATAATTTCGTCCGGAGCTTTGTCCAGCAAGACCCATTCGTGACTTCTAAAAAGGCACGGGTTGCATTGTCAAGGAAGTGTGTTGTCGGTCTCAGTATGATGCATAGAACATCGGTTTTGGACGATATTCAGGAAACATTTCTGCAAAAGGTGTGAACATGGCGTTCAGCCGTTTTTGTTGCCGACGGGTTCTTTGGAATGCTTGCAAAGACTCAACGGCCGGTTCTGGTGATAAGCTGGCGGATTTCTGGAAGTCATAGCCGCAGTATCAGGCTGTTTTTCCAAAACAAAACGCTCGGCACAATCCCTGGACACTTCCTTTCGCTTTTCAGTGCACCACAAACATATCCTGCTTCCAGAGGAAACATGGTGCACATGCGGCAGTACTCGACTACTCTGTGTAAAAAGGGAAAACGGCATTGGCACAATATTAAGCGATTATGCGGTTTCTGACGTCTTAGTGCACAGCTCAAGTGAGAACGAAGACGCCGTCAAGCCAGAGCATATTACGAAGTCTGCCGTTATAAACTTAATTGCTACGAATGACGAGTACGCGACTCGCTCCCTAAAATTAAGGAGCCAAGCGTCCTTAGTACCTGAGCTGCGCTAACTGTGCGAGAGCTGAGACAAATAAAAAAGAAGCAACAGCTCGGCTGCTGCCTGATTTCTTCAAGCGCAGCTATGTTGGATTAACAACATCCTAAAATCCGTGAAAGTGGCGAGTATCGTTCTTACACTTAGCGTGGTATTTATAAACGCGCCTCAACTTAATGCTTACCCCAGCGGCCCTCGAGGCCTGGTTTTTAGAAACCTGCCTCCACTTGAATTGCTCCTCGAGGGCAGAAAAAACTCGAGGATTTTTTCTGGAATCTTCAAGGAGCAGCGACAATACCTTGGCGGTTTCTTAAGCGCTACTCCGCTCGTAAGCATGGCGGATGTTCCATCGTTCGCTCACTGTGTGCTCTTGTATCTACTTGTACACCAAGTTTTTCACGAAACTGGACACACTAAGGATGCACAGATCCGCGCTCCGAAGTTTTGGCTTGGTGACAGCATCACATTGTTTCTTCTACTGTCGAGGGAGTGAGTTGGTTCGCTCGTTCCATGGAAGGGATATTCTAGGTCGATGAAGCGCATGGCTCTTAAATGCGTTTACACATGCTGCTTCCAGCCTGCTTGGAAACGGCAAGAAGCATCTGCTTCTTGAAGTGCGAATTCGTTGGTTTCGGTACATTCTTTGCGACGCGCTGCGGAGAGAGAAACATTAATTTTACTCAGCTTGCCCCTCACCCCCCGAGCCCTCCAAGGACAAAGCGCAAGGCTAAAAAAATTCAAATCACATCTGAATCAAAGCAACTGGATTCCTGAACCGCTTTCTGCGGCTAGAGACTTTCTTCAAGGGTTTACTCCATCCTATAGTGAAAGCAAATCTTGTTTCAGTTCCACTTTTAAAATGAATTGCTAGTCTTTGACCCTGAAGCAATGCAGAAATGTATCCTATGTGAACGCATATTCGTGAGTATGTATAGCCCACGCGGCATACCTTGCCAAAACATGCGCATTGCGAAAACATACTGCAAGGGATGTGGAGAAGCAGCAGACGCAGCCCACGTACTCGTCGCGATATTATCGCAAGGCAGCTTAGCCATGCGTCTGCACACAGGATGGCTCGATGCAACGGCTGGTAAGAAGGGGGGGGGGGGGGGGGAGGCGATTGCGCTCATCTAGGCACCCAGCTGCGCACGGCGTATTGCACTAACGTTAGGGGGCTTTATACTATCAATGCACTTATTAGTATTGTGTGTATCTTGATGTAACAAAAACGTGACTAATGTTGTTATAGTATACTGTTCCAAAGTACGATTCACGAAATTGTTGCAGAGACTGTTGAGCACAGAGCTGGTACCTAATGGCTCTGTAGCTTTGTTTACATAACCAAACACAGAAAGTTTTCTACAATTATAGATGACTAACCGGAGGCGACCATTGCTAGACTTCAAAGTGTTTCCGACAGTTTTTAAAAGCTGCGTTGTTCATGCAGCCCACAAAACAGGCTTTCTAGACTGTGAGCGTCAAGGTCTCTTCTGAAGGTTCTTCAAAAGACAAAGCATGAAAAAATAAGTGCGTTACGCGGGCAGCGATGTGCAGTTTTCTGGCCATTTTTTTGCCTCTATCTGGTCCCATACGCCGTTTACGCTTCCTCGAGTGAAGGAGAATCCCTCACGAAGATATCAACGGAGGAAACGAACAGGGGCGTTCATGAATTCCAGCTGACCCTTGAGTGGAGGGGAGGCTGTTTTCTTCACTGTACGAAGCGGAGTAGAGGCACGTTTCAGAATTCGGGCGTTAGTGTTGTATACACGCTTAAATAAATCTGTTCGGTCATTTTTGCTGGGATCCAGCTCTCCATATTTCAGCAAAATTTCCAACGGACGAGAATCTACTGCGTTAAACTGAGACAGACATTACCAGGTCCCCATCCTAAACAGCATACAACAAATATGTGCAGTTCTGAAGCACACTTTTCCTCTCCGGTCATCATAACGGGTCGCTGAGTGACCTTCTTACAACACAACAACGAACAGCACCGTTTGTCGTAAATAGTGGTTGGTTATATTCTGCGCATTTTTCTCTCACCTGGTTGGCTGTGTCAATATGCTCTATTCTCGATTAACGTTATAGGGTGCCTGCCTTACTTTAGGGTCGAGTAAATCCTTACATTGTCTTGGTCCCACAAGCGATTATTTTTAAAAAACCTTGTAGGCAACGGAAGTTAACCGGAGTGCTCTGCAAACGTTTAAGTTTTGGGGGTACCTTTTATTATGGATTAAGATAAAGGCAGCGTTCTTCCACGACCTCGGTGCGTTAGTGGTAATGAAACGTCATATATATAGGGTGGCTGGTTCTTCTATGAAAATATTTCCATCTCGGAAGAAATCTGCAGTTACTCAAAATTCAAGAGCTGCTTTCTCCATTTATGTTGCTTGGAAGGCTTTCTTTACTTAATTCTTCGCTACCTGGCTTTTGTAGAGTGTCCCTTCTCTGCTGACCCGATCAGTGTTGTCCTGATTTCATTGGCGAATTTTGAGGTGAGTGTAGAATGTGTTTGTTGCTTAGTCGGTCTTCATATTCGTGATGACATTATTCTTAGTGTCTCTTTGTGCCCTGATTTCCGCCGATGCCTTGTTTCCTTTTGACCGCTAATAAGGCACCCTGCTCTTTGGAGCATCTTTAATTCTCTCCAATAATTTTTTTTTGTGTCTGATACCACTGTCTAACTGATTAGCCTTAATAGCTGTGCAAGTTCTATTTTGTTTCCAGGAGTAGTGGCTTTTCTATCTTTCGGTGTTTCTTAATCAGATTTCTCATCTCGTTGAGAGAGCCATACTGATATGTCGTCTGCCTTGATGCCTACATTAACTGTGCACAGCGTAAAATAATAGCTTGTAAATTAGTTCGAAAAAATACCCTTATGCTTTTCCGTCCTAGCAGCATATTTTTTATTCCAAAGCTCCAGATGCGCTACCCACAATTCGGCAACAATTTTGCTCAGAGAAACAAACAAAAAAATCACAAGAGCGACAGGCACTTGATATGAAAGCCATTTAACATACATTTCCAACCTTCAAAATCAAGTTTGCGGTCTAGTTGCCTTGAGTTGCAGCACTTCTGAATATTGTCAAGGTATTGGCGACTAGGGCTAGGTTATCAGAGCCGGTGCAGGTGGAATTACCCGGTCCAAGCTTTAGGTACGTCCTGCGAGTCAAGAGCCGATTCACTTCGTCCTTTTTCTCCGAGCGCCCCCTGGCATTCCTCCCTCCTTAAGCGTGACGCACACGGCACACGTGCACACAGGTGGACAAAAGGAAACGAAAAAAAAAGTTTGCAGATGCCGTTTTTCAGTTACCGCGTAAAATACGGCTTCATGCGTAGGACATGCACTGTCTCTGGACGAGGTAGCCGATGGCCTCTCTGCTCTGGGCCATCTGGGAGCACCTCATAGTTAACGTCGCTGAGGCGCCGCAAGATTTTATATGGTCCGAAGTAACGGCAAATCAGCTTTTCTGATAGGCCACGGCGTCGAACAGGAGTCCACACCCACACCTGGTCCCCGGTGTTGTAGGAAGCTTGTTTGTGGCGGAGGTTGTACCGCGTGAATCCTTGTCCTGATGCTGGGCGATGTGGGCGCGTGCTAGTTGGCGTGCTTGCTCAGCATCTTGGGCAAAGTGTTCGGCGTCGGTAGAAAGCTCGGTATCTGTTTCGCAAGGGAGCATTGCGTCCAGAATCGTCCGAACCTCCCTGCCGTAAACTAGGCGAAACGGCGTGAAGCGTGTCGTCTCTTGGACTGCCGTATTGTACGCGAATGTCACATATGGTAGGATAGCATCCCAAGTCTTGTGCTCGGCGTCGACATACATCGCCAGCATGTCCGCAATGGTCTTATTAAGCCTTTCCGTCAGCCCGTTGGTCTGCGGATGGTAAGCAATAGCTTTTCGATGCGCCGTACCGCTGAGATGAAAAACTTCGGCCATCATTTGTGAAGTAAAGGCAGTCCCTCTGTCAGTAATAATACAGGTCGGAGAACCGTGCCGCAGCACGATCTGGTGTACAAAGAAATGGGCAACTTCAGATGCTGTACCACTAGGTAACGCTTTGGTCTCGGCATATCGAGTCAGGTAGTCTGTGGCGATGATTATCCAGCGGTTGCCCCCGGAGGATCGAGGGAAAGGACCGAGAAGGTCCATGCCGACTTGATCAAACGGTGCGCGTGGTGGTATTATGGGCATGAGGAGGCCTGCAGGCTTTGATTGCGGAACCTTCCGACGCTGACATTGCCGACAGCTCTTAACATAGCGCTTAACAACAGTGGCAAGGTTGGGCCAGTAGAATGTATTTCGTATTCTAGCAAGTGTGTGAGTATAGCCCAAGTGGCCAGAAGTTGGTTCATCGTGGCACGCGGAAAGGATTTCCTCTCTCAGAGCTGCGGGTACCACGAGGAGGTAGGTTCTCGACTCGGATCTAGAGCTGTGCTTATAGAGTACACCACTTCTCAGGCAGAACGTTGAGAGGCTCCGAGAAAAGCACTTAGGTATTGTGGCTGGCTGACCTTCTAAATAATCGATCAGGGCTCGTAACTCTGGATCAGCACGCTGCTGATGAGACATATCTGAAGCATCAACAGCTCCGAGAAAACTGCCAGAGTCACCCGTGTGTGGTGAAGCGTGCTCGACGGGCGCACGAGAGAGCGCGTCAGCATCTTCATGCTTATGTCCGGACTTATAGACTATAGTGAGGTCAAACTCCTGTAGGCGAAGGCTCCATCGCGCCAGGCGGCCGCATGGGTCACGCAGGTTGGCCAGCCAACACAAGGAATGGAGGTCAGTGACCACTTTAAATGGGCGACCATAAAGGCAGGGGCGAAATTTTGTAGCAGCCCAAATAATGGCGAGACATTCCTTCTCAGTAGTTGAATAGTTCATCTCGGCGCGGGATAAAGTACGGCTGGCATAGGCGACGACTCGTTCCACACCCTCTTGACGTTGCACGAGAACCGCCCCAAGGCCAATGTTACTGGCGTCAGTGTGGATTTCTGTCTCACCGTGCTTGTCGAAATGGGCTAGAATAGGGGGCGACTGGAGACGGAGGCGCAACTCGGTAAAAGCAGCTTCTTGCTCGTGACTCCAAACAAAAGGGGTGTCTTCCCGGGTGAGCCGAGTCAGCGGTTCAGCAAGATCAGCGAAGTTATCGATAAAACGGCGGTAATAACTGCACAAGCCGAGAAATCTGCGAACAGCTTTCTTGTCACGTGGAATCGGAAATTCCGCAACAGCAGTAATCTTGTCAGGGTCGGGCTTCACGCCGGCAGCGCTTACGACATGACCGAGGAATTTAAGCTCTCGGTAGCCAAAGTCACATTTCTGTGGCTTAAGTGTCAAGTTAGCGGATCGAAGGGCGTCGAGTACTGACCGCAGGCGCTTAAGATGTTATGCAAACGATTCTGCGAAGACCACCACGCCATCTAGGTAGACTAGGCAACACTGCCATTTAAGCCCGGCGAGGACAGTGTCCATCCTCCGCTGAAATGTGGCCGGCGCGGAACAAAGTCCGAAAGGTAGAACTTTAAATTCGTAAAGTCCGTCGGGTGTGACAAAGGCCGTCTTTTCACGATCTCGCTCATCTACCTCAATCTGCCAGTAGCCACTTTTCAGATCGATTGACGAAAAGCACTTCGCACGCCGAAGGCGGTCGAAAGAGTCGTCAATCCGCGGCAAGGGGTAAACATCCTTCTTGGTTACGGCGTTCAGCTTGCGGTAATCGACGCAAAAACGTAACGTGCCGTCTTTCTTTTCAACTAGAACGACTGGGGAGGACCATGGGCTATTTGGAGGCTGGATAACATCATCTTCGAGCATTTGTTTAACTTGTGACTTAATAACTTCGCGCTCGGTCGAAGAGACGTGGTAGGGGTGCTGGTGAATTGGGCGCACATCGTCGAACGTCACGATCTGGTGCTTGGCAATAGGAGTCTGATGCACTTTTGAAGATGATGCAAAACACTCTCTGAATTCGAGTAACAATGAAAACAGCTGTTCACGCTGGCTCACCGATAGCTCTGAGCTAATATCGAGGTTGTCGAGGCATGTGGGCGGTGGCACGGTTTCTGTGGACAAGCACTCGGAGACTTCAGATATGCGTTCCGCGAAAGCTACGGAAGTATTCCGAAAAAGATGTCGATACACGTGCGAAAAATTGGTAAAAAGTACCTTGGACTGACCACAGTTAAGATGGATCAAACTGCGAGCCACACAGACTCCCTGCGTCAACAGTAACGAGAGGTTAGTTTCGGCTATTGCATCACCATCGTGAAGTGCATTGCATTTGACATTAACGAAGGTGCTGGTTCGGGGTGGCAGCGTGACACTGTCCGCATAAACTCGAAGCACATTGAAAGGTCACTGTGTACTGCTGAGGGCTACTGCTTTCTCAGTAGAAAACGAGACTTTAAATTCCCGGAGGTCAATAATTGCGCCATATTAACGAAGAAAATCTACGCCCAGAATTAGGTCACGTGAGCAGCTTTTCAGAACGAGGCAGCTCACCACAAATGTCGACTCTTGAGTTTGAACCCTGGCCGTGCACATGCCTAGAGGAGTAACCAGATGACCACCCGCAGTGCGAACGTGTGTGCCAGCCCACGGAGTCAAATCTTTCTTGCGAATCGCGGCAAACTGGCTCTTCAAAATAGAATAATCAGCGCCAGTATCCAACAAAGCTCGAACATGGCGACCATCCAGTATTACAGGTATGTCCAACAACAGCTGCTCGCGAATATCAGGCTTCTGAGTGTTTGAGTGCTCTGCGTCGGTGTACGCGGTATGCTTCTCCTGCAATTCGTCGTTGTTGCAGGCGCGTTGTTGCGGTGTCCGTTCCACCGGCAATTCATCATCGTTGCGGGTGCATTGTTGCGTCGTTTGTTTCACCGGCGATTCGTCGTTGTTGCGGGTACGTTGGTGCGTCGTCGGTTCCACCGGCAATTCGTCGTCGTTGCGGATGCGTCGTGGTGGCGTCGAGGTAGCGTTATAATCGGCAACCGCGGACTTTTCCAATGTCGATTCGTAGTCTTTCCGTGTCCGCGTCGATGGGGGATCTCCCGCGCAGCGATGTCCAGCGAGCCTACCCCCGAAAGTCGCTGGTTTCAGTTTTCCCGCTAGGGGCTGGGCAATCGGCCCTGCGCTGGCCATGAGGACCTCGCAGCAGATGGCGAAGGGCGAGCCCTGGGCGACGGTGATCGAGATTGCCGCAGACGAGACGGAACACCACGGCGCTGGTCATTGACGAAATCTTCAACGGCTCGGGGCCGTTCGCCGTAGCGAGGCCGCGGAGAATCGGCGGAAAAACCTTCGAGGCCCAGTCGACGGTAGGGACAGCGCCGGTAGACATGACCCGGTTCGCCGCAGTGAAAGCATAAAGGCCGTCGGTCGGGGGTACGCCACTCGTCTGTTTTCCGTCTAGACGGTCGGGAATCCGTTACGTACTGGATCACGGGGGCCGGTGTTGTTGGTGCAGCTACGTTAGCAGGAATGAGGGTCGGCGACTGGGGTGGAGAGTATTGCAGCACCTCGGCGTACGTGGGACGCTGACACTCAGGTGGCGTAAGAGGAGGAGTAGGGTGAGGTTCACCGCTTGGAAACGGATGCCGGAGCGCTTGCTGCACTTCGTCGCGGACAACGCTCACAATGGAGGTAGAAGCTGGTTGAGGTGCGCCATACAGCAGTCTGAGTTCGTCGCGTACAATCGAACGTAAGAGCTCCCGTAGCGCCGATGCGTCCATGCCATGCGATGGTAACTCGGCAGAGACGGAGGTGGCGTGAACGGTACGATTCTGTGCCGAAGCTCGCTGCTGAAGCACTTTTTCTATCGTGGATGTTTCCGCAAGGAATTCTGCGACAGTTTTCGGTGGGCTGCGCATCAGGCCAGCAAAAAGCTGCTCTTTTTAACGCCAAGCATGAGGTAGCGCAGCTTTTTGTCCTCGGACATTGTAGGGTCTGCCCGCTTGAAGAGGCGTGTCATGTCTTTGATATATGCCGCGACGGTTTCGTTAGGCATTTGAACCCTAGATTGGAGAGCGCGTTCGGCCCGTTCGCGGCGATCTGAGCTACCGTAAGTAGCCGCAAGATGACGCTTAAACTCACTCCAGGAAGACAGCTGGTCTTCATGGTTCTCGAACCATGTCCGAGCGCCATCTTCAAGGCTGAAGTAGACGTTGCGAAGCCGGGCGGCGTCATCCCAGAGGTTGAAGGTAGCTACCCTTTCGTAGTGCTGCAACCAGTCGTCGACGTCTTCATAGGTGTCCCCGTGAAAGGTCTTTGGGACGCGGGGTTTCTGAAACGTCAAGTAAGTAGGGGCCGCTCCAGGCATTGCGACGACGTCGTGGCTGCCGGTAGTCATAGCCGATAGGCAAAACTCAGGTGGTAGGCCTCGTTGCCTGCGGCTGGTGCGGTGAACAGGCGTTTCCTCGAATATATGGCCAGCACTCCTGCTTAGCGGAGGGGTACGGGACATCAGGCCTGACCTCCACCAGATTTGTCACGGTATTGGCGACTAGGGCTAGGTTATCCGAGCCGGTGCAGGTGGAATTACCCGGTCCTAGCTTTGGGTACGTCCTGCGAGTCCGGAGCCGATTCACTTTGTCCTTTTTCTCCGAGCGCCCCCTGGCAATATTAATGGCATTCTTAAAGCTCCTCCATTTTCCCCTTTCACGTTATCCCCATTTTGACATCGTGGACGTTTTGTAGTTGTAAATAACCTGAAGTTCTGAATACTTCATGGAGTAATCAAAACTCTTCGCAACTGTCACGCAATGACAATCACTTAAATTGCTTCACAATTTTGAGTAGTGCTACTGAAAACGAAGAAGATAGGAAAAAGTATCAAGGTTTTCAACTCTCTCTGTACGAAATTCGTTGCATGCATATTGAAATCACACTTTAAGTTACGCTCGTTCCATCACTCATAGACGAATTAATTCTTTGACATGATGCTTTTGTGTAGAAAAGTGCATTTTTCCTCGCTTCTTATGGTAATAATTGCTCTTTCTGCGATAAATTCTATGCAAACGTAATTTTTTCCATCGAGCAGTGATTTCTTGTTGCTAAAAATTAACCCTTTTATCCTAATTTTCCGAGTCTCTTTGTTCTTGTGTTTAAAGCTTCTTGTACTTCTTTCGTTTGGTCGTAACTACTCTGCTATGATGCTTCCTCTTTTTTACTGCTGCATTTTATGTTTGAAATTGACTTGCAACTGACGCTTTTAAATTTTACCTGTGAACAGTTAACACCCAGAGGTCTGTAACTTGCAGGCCTACTTCTGTAACACCAGTAACGTAAGCCAATAAATATGTCAGATATTAGGGCGAAAATTCTATGCAGCACTTCAGATTCCTTAAGAGCGATAAGGCGAGTGTCTTTCTGGCTAGTTCTACGCTAGTGTTTATTCGACTGAACCGCGCCAATGACACTGGGAAGGACAGCTAGCGGCCTCTTCGGTGCCTGATTAGAGATCAGTAGCTCTACTTGGTGGGGATGGCGCGCACTTGTCGCGTCGCTTGATCTTCAGAGCTGCCGGCAGATGACGGGCGACAGCTTCTGCATAATACAGCATTATATAACCTCCTTCTTTGACTCACGTCTGTGGCCGCCCACGTTCTCTCATGAAGACAGGACGGTCACCGTCGCGCCGCCTACGTTATTATGGAGAAGGCAGGAAGGCTAGAGATGAAGAATTAATGTATGTTTCTCACATGCGTGACGTAGCGTAGTTGTTTGGCGCGTTCGGCTGCTGATTGGAGGCGTTGGAGTTGGATTCCCAGTGGAGGACGATTTTTTGCAACAATACGCCATCCAGCTCGGCTCGCCGTCGTCTATGCTTGTATGCCATAGCCACAAATGACAGGCGCAAAGAAACCGTGGCAGGAGTTGCCATCTTGGGTCTCTCGTCTCACATGGGACGGCTATGTAAGAATCAGCCTGCCAGGACCCTGGTATTCACCGCTTCACCACACATTGAGGAAGCAGTTTAGGCTTGGCTTTAATCAGAGCCTCGTCAGATACAGAGCACGTCGTCAGCTGAGGGGAATCCAAGTCCCAATACTTAACTGATCATCGCAGCGTCCTCATTGGTATAAAGAATAAACGCCTAGTCGTAGCCTGAACAGTTTCTCTTGTGTATACAATAGAGCTGAACCAAACGCTTAACCACATGCTACAACCACAAACATAGCCATGCAGCCATAGCTTTCGCAATTCAAATAGGGTTAACCGGAGCTAAACCACAGCCAACTTTTTAAGGTTAAATTAAATGTTAATGAATTTACTGGACTGGCTTTGGATTGGATTATAGCTCTTTTCTGAATTAGCTTCTGGATTGGGTTATGGACCAAGGAATTTTAATGTGCTGCTTGGAATGTGGCCTGGGTTCTGCTCCGGCTTGTTACGTGTCTTGTGTTGGATCTGTGTGAGCTGAAGGACAACTCGTGCTGAAGGTACTCATGAGCCAAGATAATCATGAGTTTTTAAGAGAACTTGCCAGCAAAAATTCTAGCCTAGGTACCGAAGAACTTAATGGCATCAGATGTTTTGTAGTACAAGCACGCTCCAATACATTCGTTAATCAGGACTGTTTTCGTTTTCAGCTTAAACCTTGTTCTGGGTGACGGACACACACTGGAGTCCATTAGCTTGGATATGGCGCTTATGAGCCACTACCTTTAGAGTGTTAACAGTAATTTCTGGCTTGACAACGTTCATTTATCACAGGCCCTAAGCGGATGTACGTAGGCCAAAGCAGAAAAGTTATTCTTACTGGCAGCAATCTACGGCTATATTTTCTAGTATCAAGTATTTCAGGTGTCACGGCCCTTCTGGCTCCATGGACACTTCTTGACACTTGAAGCCACTTACTACAAAACAGTGTTTAGATAAATGGCAATGTATTTATTAATTTTGAAGGATCATGTTTGCCATCAATAAGTAAGCTGAGTACCTGTACGAATGAAGGCTTATACCTCAATTATTAATTAAGTTAAACTGACGATATTCTACTATTTATATATGCTTAATGTCCTCCTGTTAAGGCTCTCATTGATTGCTTTGAATTTTGTGGCAAGGTAAGCCAAATCCAGCTCAAAACATAGACTAATTTTTAATAAATCTTTCAAGAGTTTCCAGCAATCATTTTTGCAATTAATTAATTACCTGCTTCCAGGAGCGCAAAATGTGTTTTAAAAGGTTGTGTAGCACTATTTCCAAAAGTCTATTGCAGCATAAAGCGATCGTCTCATTCGCTCTGCTGAAGCCTGGATTTATTTGGTATGTTGCGGAGAAGCCTTAAAAAAGTGCCTCGAAGGTGCGCGTCATTAATAAAGTCCCAAATGAACACTTGTGTTTCTTTTATTTTTGGGCAGATATTGGGCGCCAGTTTTCTTCTTTTATATCATGTGCAATATTGATAAAGTTTATAGGGCCTACTTTTCTCCGTTCGATACGTAAAATGTAACTGTCATTCTCTATTTTTGGCGCCCAGGACGTGCATTTTAAACGCCTGAAAATCCCCCGTAACACAGCTTTTGGACCGTATCGTATTTTTCTTCTTTTTTTTTTTACAGAGATAACGGAATGGGCTATCACCACTCCGTGAACCGTGCTTAAAAGCGGTGTGCAGTGCAGCATGATTCTTTCCGGCGTAAGCGCAAGTGAATTTGCATGTCGGAGAAGCGCAGCAATTGTGACGTGCCACATCGCTCTGAAACGCGCACCTACCATCGTCATTCATGTCTTTGGAAAAGCAGGTCTTAAAATATGAAATTATGAAGCGCTGATGTATTGACGCTTCAGTGAAAGCACAACTCTCCACCCGTCGCTGTCCCGGAGCAGTCGCGTCGCAGCTGTGGAACATTGGCGAATCATGCCTGTCTCGGCGCGACGCTGTGGACTGCACATATTGGATTCCCATGAATTGAGCGGTCGTGTCACTGCACACAGGTGCAAGCATATGTTGGTGCGATAATTGCAGTCTATAGCGCCTAATATAGAGTATATTTTACAGATGGCCAGCAGTTTTTCGGAACGATGGCTCATATTCCCTTTTGGAGTCCGCGCACCGCAGTAACGAGCTACCTCATTTAAAGCAGTAGGCACCTGTACAAGAGTAAAGCGATTAAAACCGGTCACTGTGCAAAGTGGCCGGTAAAAGGTTGTGACTGCACCTGCCATACAGCAGCGGGCGTGTGTGTGGCTGGTTGGGTGGGGGAGACATACTTTGCACCAATTGCGGAGGGAGAGAGGGGATGATTTATTCTGCACCCTTGAAGATGAAAATTTGTTCGGTGCACAATGTCGTTCTTGTTCGTTTGAACACGTTCTTGGCTAGCCTGAAATATACCTGCCCGTGGTTAATTGAGATTCCACGCTTGACATGGCGAGTCCACTGGGAATTTGGTTGCATGTTTTATGGGAAAGATATTTCTTGCAAACTCTTCACATGCTATCAGGCACAATTTTGTCAATTTTGTGGTTACTGAAAAAAGAAGCTCTCCATCACGTTTATACCTAGCATTTTGTTATATTGAGCTGCTTCTTCCTTCTCAAAAAGCTTCGAAACTCGTTTTTATTTGTCATCTCTCATACTTATTACCTGTCGGTTTCTATTCTGGCACGCGCATTTTCGTTTCGCCATTTCCCGGTAATGCTGTTAGCCAACCATTTTAGGAGCGCTGTCCTACTCGCGAACACGTCGTTACTCCAGTTCTATTGTCATCGCGGAGCTCGTAAAAATGGGTACATATGCAAACCCCATCAACCTGGAAGAAAACGGAGCCACATCTGTGAAATGCCTCAAAATAAGATGTAACAACGGACTTCGCAGCACAGAACCTGTCACGGAACCCAACGCAATCCTTCAAAAGATTTCGTCTGTTCTTTTACACCTCAATTTGCAGAAACGGTCTTTGTCTCTCGGGCGAAAAACAAGGGTATTCACGCGCGGGGAACGTGCAGGGTTGATTTATCGCGGCGAGTGAAAGAAACGTTTCCACGCAATGTGGTCCGCCGTAAGTTGACAGCAGATCCCCTGGGAAGCGACATACACGCCGGTCGAAGACGTTGCCGAGTGGGTGGTGCCAAAATTTATGGTCTCTCCCCTTTTTGCGAAGCAGCTGCAGGAGCTCGCTTCATTTCCGCGAGGAGAAGCCGCGCGTATTCACCTGCCTCTTGCGGCCACAAAGAAGCCAGTCTTGTTGTTGCTCCAAAGAAGGCAGTCACGATCGCTGACACGGCTGCCAAGACCACGCGTTTGGCGGCTGGCCAGAATCCCAGACGTAAGCCTGAGCAATGAAGCCAGCCTCTGAGAGAGCGCGAAGATCCGGCACATGCTGTCCTTCGGCATCATCGAAGAAGCCCGATGCCGAATTATCTTTCTCCAGCGCTTCTTTTTCACGAGTGCAACTTTTTAAACGTGTTAAGAACAAACGAGGCCAGCCATTCCTTGGTTGCTGGTTAGCTCTTGAGTGTCAGCTGTCCAGCGGAGGTTTTGCCGGCTTTTCTTGCTCAGACGTGCCTTACAGGATGGAAGTACTGCTAACACTTTTATTTTGCACTTGTATGAGCTCATTACCCCTTGTATTCGTTTCAAGATACTGCTTATACCTTACTGCTTTGTGTGCTTCGTAAGAAGTCAGGTTGTTTTTCGGTTGCACCCTATTTGAAGTATCATCACCTTGAAACAACTTATTATTCGTTGTTATGCCCATTTTATACTTAACATTTTGCTTCAGCAGTCCCTGACTTCTCAGCGAGAAGAGACCTGTGTCCGATATGAATGCTGGCAATAAAGTTGAATATAAAAGTGTAGAAAAAGTATTCATCACAGGTATTGAATAGATATAACTTTATTATCGCGTCTATGCCTGTTCCTAACTGTGAGCCAACACGTCGCTCAGTCCCACGTGCTCCGTTTGCTGTACCTTAAGCGCAACCCAGCTCCTGACACTGTTGTCAAACAGCTATGTACCTTGGATACCATGTACATCGTTAAGTGCTTTTCCATCTGGAATACGTGCAAAGAGCTGGTAGTCCCACCAGGCACACGGAAATGCTTTCCATACAAATGCTAGGCGCACGGACTCAATGTTGGAGCACATTGACACATTTTTGATGTCCCATAAATGGTTGCATTCATGCGTGAAATTTAGTGCGCCCCGCAAGAAAGGACAGGTCCGGGCATAGGTAAACGTAGCACTTTTTTAAAAAAACTACAATCACCCCTGCTGTTTTTAGATAAGAAAATGTTGTTTGTTCAAGTCAAAGTGGACTTGCGTCTAATACTGGTTCGCAGATACCACGACTTCCAGTTTCAATTGTTGAATGCTTGAAAAATGTTAGAAAGAAATAGAGGGCTCCGTTTACTTTTCTGCACACCGGTACGTGCCCGCCTTTATTTTTAACCAGACTTCCACAAGTATAAGAACATCTTATTGGCTTGCCCTAAAATAAAACGGAAAGCGCATCCCCCCCCCCCCTTCATATATATGAACTCTGACAACGTAAGAAACCAGAGGAATGACGGCGCTGTGTTTTGTTATGAGTAATAAAATAAAAAGCCTCTTGGGCGGGGGACAGTTTTATAATAAGAAGAATAGCAAAGGAGCTTAAGGGCGCTGGTAGCCTCGAACACAGGATGGTAAGTTGGCAAGCAGCATGAAATAAGTTTCCTAGAAGCACATTAGGCAGCTGGAGCAAATTTGCGCTTAAATTGACGACATCGAAGTACCATACAAGCCGAAGGAAATAGAAACGCAGACCAATGAAAGTGCGAAGTTACTTCGCAGTCGGCGGTTTTAGGAATGCAGAGGAACGTGCGCCTCTTCGACGAAAGCTTTAGATGGCCTGGGTTACCGCGTCATCGAAAGAATTCAGAGCAGTGTGGCGCCATCTAGACACAAACGAGGACTGCTGCAGCTGAGGCTCTAAGGGAGCACTTCAAGTGAGGCTCAAAGGAAGTACCTTTGCAAGACAAACAGAACCACCTTTGCAGGCTGCGAGGTTCGAAACTGGGTTTGGGCCCACTGCGGAGGAGGGGCGCGCAACGGGGTTTACGGAGCTTCTCCCAAACGCACACACCTGGAAAAGCCGAGCGCCAGGCCGGGGGACGCTTGTACCCATTTTTACCGGTGGGTGTCCGGCGGTGCGATGCGATGCGAAAGGAGCGGTATGTTTTATTGAAATGCAGACCGGAAAGAGCCCCTCCCCTCCCCCTTATCCCCCCCTCCCCCCCCAAAAAAAGAATAACACATGGCAAGCAATACTGGAATAAAAACAAACCCATTGCACTTAATAAAATGAATATTTCCCTGTGATGAGCTTTCGTGGGGCTCTATATACAGTAACAATGACAGGGTTTCTTCGGAATAAATTTAATTTAGTTACCTTCATGCCATTTTGATGGCTAAACGAATATGATAAATCTTCATTTCATGGATATTGTAGTGCTCGAACGGTACTATATATAAGGCAAGGTGTTTTCCTTCCCACTGTAATCGAACGACATTTTAGTTAGTGATATGTCCCTTTAAGCATTACTAGGTTATTTTACACCTGTCTTTTTTTTTAGCGCGGGTCAACTTTATCTTCCTCGAAACAGAGCCGTCTTCTATTTTTGTTTATTTTTTTAGTTTGGTTTGGTTTGGCGGTTTAACGTCCCAAAGTGACTCAGGCTATGAGAGACGCCGTAGTGGAGGACTCCGAAAATTTCGACCACTCGGGGTTCTTTAACGTGCACTGACATCGCACAGCACACGGACGCCTAGCTTTTCGCCTCCATCGAAAAGCGGCCGCCGAGCCCGGGATTCGATCCCGCGATCTTGGGCACAGTAGACGAGCGCCCTAACCACTGCGCCACCCCGGCGCGGCTTTTGTTTATTTCAATATGTGCCATGTGGCAGAAGCTGTACCTGTAAATAAGTTAAAGTAGGCCTTGGAGGCTATTATCATGCGAAACCATAGCAGGCTCTGGCTCATCCTTGTTCGTTAGCTACAAGTTCAGGCTTTTCTCTTTTGCAACCACAAGTCTAACCTCTTGTAGCCGTCTAGTCCTTAAGGTCTGATTTCTTCGACACATCCATAAACTGCGGCGAAGGTCTACTTCAGTGGCTAGCCTTGGACGCTTAGGGCATATGCTGAACACTGCGTCCTCTTGAGAGCCCCATCGGCACTGTCGTGATTCGGATCCGTGTCCGGGTATCAAGGCTCCGAGCATACGGATGAGGTGAACAAAAGGTGACTTTATACATAATTTACAGTCATGGAACGAAACAGGACAACATCGGCACAGGGGCCGAAAGCTGCTGGCTACAAGCGACTGTCTTCGCGCAGCGATGGCCAGGGAGATTCCGCCACGTCCCCTCTGGGCGAGCAGCAAAGCACTCGATGGACCCTCACGAGAACTTCTCCCGACAAGCGGCAGCGCACCTTCTTTTATCGGCCAGGAAACTGTTGGCACTTGAAATCTCCAATCCGAAAGCATAGCATTTGGCAGCTCCGAAAAGAGGTCCAAAAGAGAGCGCGCTGGTATCCCGTCTCAAATCTGCCGCAGAGCGGGGGAGGGGGGGAAAGAGAGTTTCGGGCACAGGCGCCGGGCTGTCTAGGGCATGTTCTGGCTTACCCGACGCCAAGGCTTACCCTCAGTGCGCCATTGCCATGCGCAGCACCGAGGCTTGTGAAGGGGCGTCAGGCGCTCACCCGCACCCGCTCGGCTCCAGGAAGACCATTGCAAAAGCCGCACGAACCGCGGCTAGAAGCTTAATCATAACTGCACGTCATGGACATTGTAAGGGCCGCTCCAGCTATAATTCATGCCAGGAGTAGCTCCTCCATTTTCGTTAGGTTATGAGGGAGCGGGTAGGTAACGGGCGAATGAACACACGTCCCGTTTCCTTTAAAGAGGGCGTCAGGATAGGAAAAGCGGAGCAGGGTTAAAAAGAAAGGCTTGTAGTCTAAGTACTCTTGTTTGGGTCATGGTGTTAAGAGCATTCGCTTTATGGTGACCATATGCTATGTGCCTTCTGCTATTCTATTTAACTCAATTCGTTTCATTATTTTCTTATTTAGCACATGTGTTTCGTAATGCCCAGTGCTTTTGTCCACATTTTAATTTTTTTAATACTTTTTAGAGAGTCGGTGTAAATATAAGCTTTTCTGACACACGACGTGGTATTTATAGACTCCATCTCATGACGCATAGCGTGAAGCTCTATTACAAGCGAGTCCAGGTAGTTCGTTACGTGATCCGTAAACGACTCCGAGTTGGTTTCGATAGCAGTTGCCGTTCTACCACTTTCAATGACAGATGCACCTGACTTGTATCAACCACTGGTCATGTCCTTCGCTAGGATTTACAACGCAGTTATTGCCATCTAGGCCAGGGAGGTGATCCATTATTTTGGGTGTCGGGGCTGTAACTCCATTCTATATGGCCGCAATGGGCAGAACCTGCTTCATTTTTAAATTCGCTGTTGCCTTTCGCTGTAGAATAATTTCCGTCTGTGTGCTTACCTGTGCATATTGTCACGTACTCGGTGACTCGAAGCACAAAGGAGATATTTTATAGGGGGTCAGCCTAGACACAACGACAGAAACCAGCACAGACGCGCAAGCGCGAGCGGCACTTCGTCGTGCTACCAACTTCGTCGTCCTTCCCACTTCAGTCATGCGCCACCTGTCAATGCTAGGTGGCATTACCCCCCTTGCGAAAAATGGAGAAAAACAAAGAGCGCGGGAAAGAACGGCGCGAAAAACAAGACAGTGGTGACAGAGACTGTCGTACGGTAACGCGGATAGTATGGCTTAAGCCGCACATTGTGCACAATGTCGGAGCTGTGCTTTCGACGCTTTTGTTGTGCGGCGCCGTGTGGAATAACTTCATAACTAAGGTCACTGACACGGTGTAACACTTTGTACGGTCCGAAGTTGCGAGAAACGAGTTTCTCGGAAAAGCCTGGGTGGTGAACTGGTGCCTACACGCAGATTTGGTCGCCAGGTTTACAGTCAACCTATCGGTCGCGGTTGTTGTATCGGCGTACGTCAAAGGTAAGCTGACGTCCGATGTGCACGCGGCTGAGCTAGCGGGCTTCCTCAGCGCGTAGGGCTATTGCTAGGCACCTGGGACAAGTTGGTCATCTTCTGGACACGGGAACATGGCATCAAGCAGGCTCTGGACTTCGCATCCGTACACAAGTCAAAATGGCGGCAATCGCGTTGTTTCCTGTAGGGCCGTGCAGCTCAGCTGAAAGATGTGGTCGATGAGCTGCGACGTGAAAGCTGTCTCTCTGTCGGTAATGACGTACAAAGGGGCGCCATGCCGCAAGACGATGCTGTGCATGGAAAACGCGGCTACTTCGGAAGCTGTGGCGAGAGCAATTGCCTTTGTCTCAGCGTATCGAGTCAAAGGGTCAGTAGCGACTTCTATCCATTTGTTCCCGGCCTGCGACAAACGGAAAGGGCCATGGAGATCCCTCTCAATTTGGTCGAACGGAATACTCGGGGCTCTAACGGGCTTGAGAAATCCTGCACGGCTTAAGGGGAGGTGTCTTACGACGCTGGCATTCGCGGCACCTTCTTACAAGCGTTTCAGAGTGGCAGAGAGTCCTCGCCAGCAATACATGTTGCACATTCGAGTGAGCGTCCCTGAGAAAGCCAAATGGCCAGACGTCGGTCTCTCGTGGCGTGCGAAGTGAAGGTCCGCACGGAGCTCGCATGGAACTACCAGAAGGTAAGCTGTTCTTAGCCCTGGGAGTTCCTTTTATACAAGACGCTTTGCCGCGTAGAAAAGAAGTAAGACGCCGACAGATAGGCGTCCAAGAACGGAAGGGTCCAGGAGCATGTCTGGATCAGCTTTCTGTCAGTCCCTGAGCTCATATTCTCTTAGAGCGCCTAGAAATTTGCTGTCGTCATCGGCTGCAGCATCCCCAGTATCAACGGGTACTCGTGACAGCGTGTCGGTGTCTTCGTGTTTGCGACCGAACTTATAAGCAATGGTTATGTCAAACTCCTGAAGCCGTACACTCCAGCCCGCAAGTCGTCTAGATGGGTCTCGCTGATTTTCCAACCAGCACAAATAATGATTGTCCGTAACGACTTTAAACGGACGGCCGTAAAGAGGGGGACGATACTTCTTAGTGGCCCATCGACAGTAAGGCATTCCTCTTCAGACGTGGAATATTTCGTTTTGGCTCAAGAGAGAGTGCGCTAGCATAGGATATTACTATTTCAATCTCATCTTGATACTGGACGAGGACCGCACCAGGACCGATACTGCTGGCGTCGGTGTCGGCCTCTTCATCGAAGTGCGGTAGAACGGGTCAGGTTTGAAAGCGCTCGTCAAGCAAAGAGAAAGCTGTCTGCTGCCCAGGATTGCACGCAAAGGAGGTGTCCTTCCTCATGAGGTGCGTCAGCGGTTCTGCAATCTGAGACAAGTCAGCAACGAACCTCTAATAGTACGCACAGAGTCCCAGGAAACACTGAACAGCTATCTTATTAATTGAAACGGGAAACTGCAACTTCGGCAATCCTACCAGGGTCCGGTCGCACTGCGTCAGCCCTCACAACATGACCCAGAAACTTGAGCTCAGTATTGCCGGAGTGGCACTTCTGGGGTTTTGGCGTGAGGTCAGCCGAGCGGAGGACAGCTTGAAGGAAGTGGAGGTGTTGGTCAAACGTTTCTGAAAAAACGACGACGTCATCTAGGTACACAAGATAACTATGCCACTTGAGGCCCGTGAGGACTGTGTTCACCATTCGTTGGAATGTAGCGAAGACAGAGCTCAAGCCAAATGTAAGCACTAAATTCATATTGGCCATCCGGAGTAAGAAAGGAGGTCTTTTCGCGGTCTCTTTCGTCCACTTCAATTTGCCAATAGCCGCTCTTCAAATCAATAGTTGAAAAGTACTTGGCATGTCGCAATCTGTCCTGTGAGTCATCGATGGCGTTAACAGTTATACGTCTTTTTTGTCACATTGTTCAATTTCCGATAGTAGACACAAAATGGGAGCAGCCATCCTTCTTCTTGGCAAGGACGACTGGCGAAGAGCACGGACTCTGGGAAGACTGCACGCCACCGCCATCTCCATCATCAATACTGAAGTATAGGAACAGGAGTAGGTTTTGACAACGTCATGATACCGGGCATTACTTTCCTATTTACACTTTTAAGAGTCGCCCTCCGTGGCTTTTAGTTTTGTCAGTCTGTGGAAGCGAGCTTGGTACAGTATCCTTGGTCGAAGTAATGATCGTAGAAGGCGTCTGTCTAGCCGTATAAGTCTGCAGCTCCTGCTTGCTTAGATGAGATGCACTTGATCACGTGTAACGTAGTCGCTGCTAATTTTTTGTCCAAAGAAACTATATTATTTCTTTGCCTGTTTTATAAATTTCTAGCTCAAGAACCCTCAGCTCATCCAGTTCTTGAAAGGTGTGGTTTCAAATCTTGAGAATGATGTTAATATACTGTAATTTCTTTCCTTCGTTCTTGCTTCCCGCTTGAATGTAGCTATATGTTTCTGTGGCGACGTTTCCAGGCCTGCTTCTCGAACGTACTCGACCAATGCGTTTAACTCGTCTTGTAAGTGAAGGCTCTACATCTTCAGGTGTTTATGAGTGGACCACGTTGTGACACCATCTGCATAAATCAGAAAGTGTATATTAGGTATTTCACTGAATTGCCAAGTTGTATGAATGCTATATTATATAGCAAAGAGGCTAAGGCTGAACGTTGAGGCACTCCATTATTTGATGTGTCATTAACGACTTAGTCGCCATTGAGCCAAATAGAGAACGTCCAGTCCTTAAAACAGTTGTATGGAGATTTCGCAATCTAGAAAGGAATTCTAAAGTCATCCAGGTTCTCAATTATCTTCGCGTGCACAAGGTTGCCTCCGGCCTCTCATGCGCTTGTAGCCACCACCTCGCGCACAAGGTGACTGTGAGGCGACACGTATAGAACATCTTCAGCAAGTGTACCCAATCCTGTTTCTTTGCCGAAGTTTCATCTAAATTCACTTTGTCGTGGATAATCTCCTTCACTTTCAGGCCATCACCGTAAACGCTTGGCAACAATTTTTTTTATAAATTTCACAAATAAATGGCGTCAATAATATTTGGCACAATCACTATTCTGTTTGGGGGTTTTTCGGCCTTTGGAATGAAGACAACGGCCGAATGTTTACACTCTTGTGGAATTTCTCTTTTTTCTATACGTCATTTAACACCCCCAAAACGTCGCCAAGAGCTTCTCATCATAAGTTAGTGAACGCCTCTCGTATGATACATCATCATGTCCCGGCGTTATATTTTCTATCGAATCTTCTATGACAGCAATCATCTTCAAACGGAGATGCTAATCCTGAGTTATCTAGCGAGTCCTCTTTCGGCAGTGGTGCGGAAGGCTGCGCATGGTTTAGGAAGAGAAGAATTGCCGCTTGGTCGGCAAATGCCTTCGATTTTATTTGTTGGGCAAGTCGATTGCTATCGGTATAATGTTTAATCTGCTTCTCTTTTTCATGACTAGAAAATTACCTCAGAGCCCTCTGTTGTCCTTTGTTTCGCCGAAAATACTGCGCCAATCAGTACATCTTTAATGGGTCAGAAGCTTTTCATGGCGGCGTCACTCACTTGACAGCTATCTTTCAGTGTTCCGAGGGTGCCGATTAGCCTCTATCTCCGCTTATTTTCAACTTTCCCATAGTTGTCGAAGGTGGAAATCGGGAGTTGTCTGATCCATGTTTAGAGTTGCAATGATGGTGCTGTCATTAAAAAAATCGCTTGTAGTGTGTAGCGAACACAATCCCAAAGTGTTGAAAGTACACTTCTTCTTATTTTTAAATTATTTATATAAAACTATATTTATTAGTATATGGGTGCTACGCCATGCATCTAATTCGGCCTTTCATTTCAATATACCAGTGCCCTTCCGCGAACTCAAATATGGAGAGTGTGTTCGAAGTACACAAAGCGTTGCAACACTCGATCGTGTAAATTAGCAGCGTGAAATCCCCATGCGTTAAAATAACAGGATTATAATCTTGTTTTAGTCACGTTCGTATCTCCAAGCCATATGCAGAGCGTTGAAGTCATCGCCTATTAGTACCGGTGTCCTTGGGTGCGCTATCTGAACTTTACCCATCAGAGATTAATTAGTTTGTTTCATGGCCTTACGTAAACTGACCCTGGTATACTGGTGTCTTACATCATTGCGTGGGCATACCAACGACTTCCTGCTGACTGTTGCGCCACCCGGTGAAAGCAATCGGAGTTTGGGGAAGGATGGCCCTAACATATATAAAAACTTTTCCTGGTGTTTCCGTCTTCTCTTAATCGTTTATCAGGAATGCAAGGGCACTGGTAACCAATATCCATCGTAATGCCACACAACCAATTTTGCTCTCATAGCAGGAACGCCCACGAGTGCACCTTTCCATATAACAACTTTGTTCTCATTTCCCCGACTTTTTTCACAGCCGTCTAGAGCTCACTTGTGTTATTCACTGGCGTTGCTTCCAGGCATGTGTAGCCAACTTGGATGCTACCTTGAATAAGGGGTGGTACATGAAGAAACAGCTTTCGCTAAAGTGGAAAGTATATAACAGTTGCATCTTACCTGCACTCACCTATGGCGCTGAAACGTGGAGGCTAACCAAGAGAGTTCTACTTAAGTTGAGGACAACCCAGAGGGCTATGGAACGAAAAATGGTAGGGGTAACATTAAGAGATAGGAAGCGTGGAGAGTGGGTCAGAGAAATAACTCAAGTTACCGACATTCTAGTGGAAATTAAGAAGAAGAAATGGACATGGGCAGGACATGTAGTGCAAAGAGAGGATAACCGATGGTCGCTTAGGGTAACAAACTGGATTCCAAGGGAAGGAAAGCGTAGCAGGGGGCGACAGAAAGTTAGCTGGGCGGATGAGATTAAGAAGTTCGCAGGGGTCAAGTGGATGCAGCTAGTACAGAACCGGGTTAAGTGGAGAAATATGGGAGAGGCCTTCGCCCTGCAGTGGGTATAGTCAGGCTGATGATGATGTTGATGATGCTGACATGAAGAAACACTAACCAACAGAAACAGCGAGCTAAAACAGGACAGAGAAAGAATATAACACACAGACACAGCGCTGTCTAATTACTAAAGGTTTATTGCATTGCTCGCAATAAATACCAGAAGCATGAAAACTAAGAAAGAGAAGGCGTCTGTGTGTTGTATTTTTTCTCTGTCCTGTTTTAGCATGCTGTTACTGCTAAAAATTATGTACAAACTAGCCCGGCAACTTTCTGTAAAGACTAACCAGCCAAGAATACGCACACAGGAAAAAACCGAGACCCAGAATGCAGCCTTTTTCTTTCTGCGTTTCTGTTTTTTCCTGTGTGCGTCTTCTTGGCTTCCTTCGTGCAATGAACCAACTAGACCAACAACGTGTCTTAAGGGGTGTTAGTTTAGCGAGAATTCTAGTTCTACTTTTAATTTTGCCGATTATGACAGAGAGATTCTGTCAGGCAACTTGAATATGTTCCAACAGGTCCGTGCTGTACAATTAGCCGGTATACAGAATGCTGTGCAAATTGATTCCGGATTTTTCAGTATAGCGTGTGGGAATTAAGGGGGCTCCACTACAGGACTCGATCAATTATTACTAGAAAAAGGCGTTAAATGTTTTTGCAGTGTACTGATTTGTCTTTTTTGCACATTGATTAATGAGAGATCATGTTGCGTGGAAAGGAAAGAAGGGAAAACTTTTCTGAGGAGACTTCCAGGTCACGCAGGCGGAGATAGGACGAAAAAGTATCGTGTAATGTCCGCATGTATTGTGAAAAAATATAGAGATTAAATTTTTATGACAAAAAATCAAGAAATATTTTATCATAAGAGGATTCAAATCCCGTGTCCTATAGTCCAGAAAAATAACAACGACGAGAAGCATTGAAGACAAATCTAAAGCGGGAAAAAAAATGTAGGGTAAAGTTATCCAAGGGATAGAAAGAAACAATGGACAAATGGATTGAGATCATGGTTTGGTAGTTCATACACCCACATGACTTTTCTATAAAATTTTTGTTATGGGTGAATAATTGTGATCGGTGAATAAATATTGTAGAATAATTGTGATGGGCCCTTGAGACTATCTGCGTAGACTATGTACTATGTCTGAGACTATGTACGTAGTTCCGCACCAAAACCTCCTTCCACCAACTGCTCATGTTCCTCAAGCAGCTCAAGAGTTTCTTCTTCCAGGAAATAGAGCGTTTCATCATTAGTAGTAACAACCAAAGATCATGCCTCTGATTACCTCACTTATCGACGTTTTGTCGTTGAGGGCCGGCTTACCAGCTAGCTTTCCCAACGCTTGCGGTAAGGAGTTAAAAGATGCATTCTCGTTTTCGTTGATGAAGCAAACTACAGCCGTAATGCGCTTGCAACCGCCAAGACATCCATTCTGAGAACTGTACGCATACCTTCCCGTAACCTCCGTGGCCCTGTCGAAAGTTCGCGCGAAAAACAAAGTATGAAACTGTAAAGCGAAACCGCAGGAAACCCGGGTGTGGCACAGTTGGTTACAGAGCTCGGCTGGGGATCCGACGGCTAGAGGTTCGATTCCCGGTGGAGACAGGATTTTTATTTTTCTTATGACGCCATCAAGATGATTGACAAGTGACACATCAGCACACAAGTCTCAACCCACTGATCTGATGCACAAATCCCACTCCCATCTCGCGCACGGGATTTCGTTCCATGAGCCTAGAGAGGCTTTCGCCTTAAAAAGGCGATCAATCTCTTCAATCAGTTTCTTCCCAGCTTCGTTCTGTACTTTCAATGCTTGGGCATGAAGTGTGCACCTAATTGGTAAATTGAAGCTCCATTTACTCACGCGAAGCTCAACGTCGAATAAGCAGGGTTGTTCCTCCGCGAGCGGCACTTCCCTCGTCGATATCTTTCACGTTATAAACGTGACTATTCTCAGATAGACGACATCCTTTAGCGAATATCGGTGGTCGGAAGTCAAGGCATTTTATCACATTAAAGCTGCAGAAAATGACGACCGACATACCTCCCACCGTACAACGCGAATGCGACCAACCGCTCCAGCCGCCTCAATATACTTGGCTACCGGCGTTCGCGGCGCTAAGCGCTGCGCTTCAGTCTATGCTTCAGTAGCGCCGCTTGGCTATTTCAGGCTGCCTATACGAACCATTATTTCATGCTGATGGTGCAGACAGGGGCAAGAAATTGAGACTTGCAGAAAAGAAAGAAAAACAAAAATGAACAAGCCCTTTTGTTGAGAAGTCTGCTAGATGACTGGGGCTTTGTAATTTGTATTCTAAACTAAGCACGCCCCCGAAAGGGCTCAGTGTAGTTTTATGCGCTAACCTCCGGTACCGGCGGGCGCTGGGCAGCAGTAGGCTTTACCCATCCGTTACCAGTGTTTCATTTTGAAGCAACCATTTCCTTCTCAGAAGCCAGACTGTCCCTTCCCACCTTCTTTCTCTCTTCACTTTCTGTGCGCTTTCCAAAAGGGCATCTACTTTGCCACCTCCCAGCCCAAGCACCGAAGTTATGGAAGTAAGAATTGAGCAGATGAAGGTAAATTATTTAGGCATCTGCATCCAAGGCGCCTTTATGGACAGCCGTACGTAATTAGGTATGTTCAAACATGTTCAAACATCGTTGCGCTTTACTGAGTAAATAAGTAACTGTGAAGGGACACTGGTGATGAAACCTCGGCGGTGATGCAGGCATTGCGAAATCAGGGGGTAGACGAACCGTACGTGAAAGTGCTGGAAGATGTATATAGTGGCTGCACAGCAACCATAGTTCTGCATAAAGAAAGTAACAAAATTCCCATAAAGAAAGGTTTTAGGCAAGGAGACACAATCTCCCCAGTACTATTCGCAGCTTGTTTAGAGGAACTGTTCAGAGACTTGGAATGGGAGAAGTTAGGGATAAGGGTAGATGGAGAATACCTCAGTAATCTGAGATTTGCTGATGACATTGTCTTGCTAAGCAACTCAGGGGATGAACTGCAAATAATGATTGATGACCTAGACAGGGAAAGTAGAAAGGGAGGCTTGAAAATCAATATGCAGAAGACTAAGGTAATGTTCAACAGCCTCGGGAAGGAACAGCAGTTTACATTAGGTAGCGAAATGCTGGAAGTAGTAGGCGAATATGTCTACTTAGGACAGGTAGTAACCGCAGATCCGGGCCATGAAAAGGAAATAACAAGAAGAATAAGATTGGGATGGAGCGCATTTGGCAAGCACTCGCAGATTATGACTAGCAGTTTACCGGTATCGCTCAAAAGGAAAGTATACAACAGTTGCATCTTGCCTGTACTCACCTATGGGGCTGAAACGTGGAGGCTAACCAAGAGAGTTCTACTTAAGTTGAGGACAACCCAGAGGGCTATGGAACGAAAAATGGTAGGGGTAACATTAAGAGATAGAAAGCGTGCAGAGTGGGTCAGAGAAATAACTCAAGTTACCGTCATTCTAGTAGAAATTAAGAAGAAATGGACATTGGCAGGACATGTAGTGCGAAGAGAGGATAACCGATGGTCGCTGAGGGTAACAAACTGGATTCCAAGGGAAGGAAAGCGTAGCAGGGGGCGGCAGAAAGTTAGGTGGGCGGATGAGATTAAGAAGCTCGCAGGGGTCAAGTGGATGCAACTAGCACAGAACCGGGTTAAGTGGAGAAATATGGGAGAGGCCTTCGCCCTGCAGTGGGTATAATCAGGCTGGTGATGATGATGATGATGATGAAGGGATACTGGTACTTTCTCGAGGTCATTTCAAACACACCTCTGTTTGCTCTTTGCATCAGTCAGCAGGTATACATAAACACGACAAAGTCGGGTGGAGTCGGCCTGTCGGGCTCATGTATACGCTGGGTGCTTAGCTAAACGACCGGCGAGTCGGGCCGAGTCAGCTCGAAGAGGTATGTTGGCTCTCTGAGCGAGGAGCATGCATACGCTGACGCGTCGGACTAGTGCCTCCACTCTTGCCTCCTTGCTGGTCGGGCAGCAAGAAGGCCTGCTCCTGGTTGACTTGCTCTACTCAAGATGTGGCAGGGATCTCGGCTCAATAGAAACGGGTTCATGTAAGCCCGGACGGGTCGGGCTGACTCAGTCCGACAACCGGCTCGCCCCAACTCGACCCGCTTGCGTCGGGGTCGTGTATACAAGGCTAGTGACATCAGCAAACCGGGGAGTCCTACATAAGGCCCTGGCGCAAAAGGAGCTCGGTGTATTCATAATTATTTAAATAACATGTGGTCAGTTCAGAGCACCGATAATATTTCATTCGACGCCTGAGTGAGTGGTCATCACCTCCTTTACCAAGAAATCTGGGCTCAAATGCAAGTTTAAAACAGGAGGGAAAAGAGGGAGGGTGCACCACGTGACAGAGGCGGTCATGTCTGAGAACTCAGGAATTTCCATTTCATATTGGTGAGACAGCTCAGCTCGAAACTGACCGGACGTTTACTGCACGTATTCAAATAACCGTAAATCTAGGGACCACGAATGGACAAAAATATTTTCACGTACAAACTGTCAGCCGCGGCGCATGCAACTTGCTGTATAAGTACTCGTATATTTACATAAGCTTTAGAAAAAGGTAACTGCGTTAACCTAGGCGAGCAGTTAGTGTCAATGACGAGTTCAAAGCTGCGAACGCAACGGTGCCCATCAGTTTCTGAAATGAATAAAATCAGTTATCCAAATCCTTTCATGCAATTGGGGAGGGGTTGGCTGTTTCTTCTTTTTTATTTTCGGGTGATTCTCTTGAGAGCGCGGTTTGCCATTTCCACTTGCTGAAGGCTACCTTGGTGATCGCGGGGGGGGGGGGGGGAGGGGGGAGGGTGGTGCTGTCTTGGGTGTGCTACCTATCATGGCTTTCTTTCTCTTTCAATATGTGGAGTAAAGCGCGCGCGTACTTAGTAGAAGTCGAAGTACTAATTATAGAAATAGGTATTTTGAAAACTGTTTCTTTTCTTTTTTTAGTGCCGTAAAGACGATATTTTAAGTGATGTGATGAGATTATGAACTGAAATGTTCTAGAAACCACCGTAGTTTCCTTTAAAAGTTTTAATTCCAATCATTTGACATAAGACAAGTCCTCTTTTGGAAACGTCTGCTCGGCTTGCGAGCTGAGGCTCCCCTAAACCACTGCGCAGTTCTCTGTGGTACTGTGCAAGCATCTTCTTTCTCTTGTTCTAACCTGTGAGTTCCACTTTATAATTCAGCGCCTTGTATTAATCTGGAAGAGTAGTATGTAGTATAGGAGAGCAAGGGTGCACTTTACGTAATATAAAATCATAGGTGAGATGGTCTTACTCTTATTTTTAGAATGCACCATAACATCTCAAGTTATCGTCAAACTTTACTGTCACCGTCGCCCCCTCCCTCTTCTCTGCCTGAAGTTCATAAAAACGTTAGGTGGCCCATGTCTCGGGGCCGAAGAAGTAGGGAAACCTAACAATCTTACATTTTTGATTGCATCTAGCGCAGTTTGGTAAGAGGTGAAGTCATCTTTAATAACGGGATGTTATTTTCCTAACAAGAGTCATACAAAACTGTTTTACTGTATCCTTGCACACTGCGAGGGCAGTTCCATACAGCTGCAATCAGCTACAACGGTATTATGCGGGGCTCCTCCTGCAGTGAACTACGACATCTGTATGGGTCCTGCACTAACGGTCCAAAGAGATAGCAACCTCCTCTTCTGCACGACCGTCATTTGACCTTTGAGTCAGGAAAGTTTGGGAAGACGGGTGAAAAAGAAACAGTTTCTTTCTGTGTTTTCTTTCGTTTTTATTTCCGTTTTTTTTTTGCTCGCTTCGGGAGGACATTATTTTGCAAACGGTGATGCAGGCGGTATGCGTAGGTTTTCTAGGGGCTAACGAAGACTTCGTGGTTTTGACATGATTGATATCTTGTGTAAAGAGGGCTGGGCGATTAGGGGGGATGACGACTCGAGATGGAACTTTAAGCGCCTTTGATATTAACAGCATATATTTACTTGAAGGCCCTCTAGCTTGTTTTGGTGCTGTCATCCTCATTCAACTGGAGAAGCAACGGCCCTCCCGGCCGCCTTTGTAAATTCGTAGAAATCGTTGAATGCACATAAAATAGGCCTTTTTGTGGGTCATGCTTAAAACTCGCATACATCAGCTAAGTCCTTCAGATCTTATAGGCGAATAAAAATATGAAATGCAGCGTATGGCAGCAAAATAGACTCTAGCAGCGCGGGTGACAGTTGAACACTCACCGTTTAGAATTAGCAACTAGGTGGTAATATTAGGGAGGTAGAGAAAATGTGGCATGCCTAGTTATGAACCATGTTTTTTTTTTTTTTTTTTTCATTTCAGTTCGATATATATTTCAATGTGTGCCTTTTAGTCCCATTTGTACACCACGGTGTGGAGTTGTATATGATGCCTTCTCATCTGTAACACAATTCGGTAAAAAACATAACTTCTCGAAAAGAGCGGCTTTAAATTTCCCAGCATGCGAATGGAGCCATTAATTAGGACCTCCTCATGCTCATACGCGTTCTATGACGTATTTTATTTGTCTCTCAATGAAGGGGAAGTAGAAAACTTTGGTAACTATAATTCAACCGCGTTCATAGCGTTGCTACTTGTGGGTGATAACGTATTTATGTGTTTGTTTTATTGCCAATTACTAAGCTGAAATTTTTCTTTCGGTTACTCTTCCCCACAGCTCGCAAAATGGCGCACAGGGCCAGTCCGAGAGATCGCACAACTTCGCGGTTTTGATGCCTTTGCATCCGCCCTGTGTTCAGGTATTTTATTTTAAAACAGCGCTAGAACATGGACAGATAGAGACAAACACACACTGCGCTGATAAATAAAAAGTAATGTTCAACTAACTCGCCCAACAAGCCAAACTGGTTAGGTATTTTAGTCATTGTATTTTCAATTCGACCCAAAAAAGTCCTTTACCTTATTGAGCTTTCCTTCACTGTGTTTTGTGTCTATGTTTGAGGGTGACCGAAGGATTTGAAACAATCGATGCCACACAAATGCATGAAAGCAGCCCCATGTTGTTTCCTTCCAATGGCGCATCGAAGTGCATTATTTATTAAATCTTAGCGAGTGTGGGCTGTTATTTATACAGAATAAAACAACATAATTAATTATTCAGTGTTACCCGCTGTGTTCTTGCTGAAAAACTGGATAAGGATAAGCTATTTAAGCTTCTTCACCCATGCTGGTTAAAACATACAATAAACGATGCGCCCCTCATTGGTGGTCACACTCCAAGCCGTCCTTTGAGCGTGGGGAGGTAGCAGTTTCGATCTCACAGAATTTGCCCTCGACTTACTTGATAGGCTCAACCGCAGCCCAGATATCTGTAAGTGTTGGCCGTTTACTGCCGTGCTTTTGCCGGTTGCAAGCCAGAAAAAGGGCTGTAGTCAGAGTTAACAAAGAAATTTTTTAAACAGAAAGAGACGATGCAGAGTTCTCAATAACAATTGAAAGAATAAATTTCACAAAAAAGCAATACAAAGCATGCAAGCTAAACAGGCTTTACACAAACACAAAGGCTCACAACAATACGCAATACACGAGAGAGGAAAGGTAGGCGAAAGTTAAAGCGCACAACAAGACGAGGACACTGAAGAAGACGTGAGACACACGAGCGCTAAACAGAGAACATCACCAACACGCCCCAACAACCATTTTGCTGAACACGAGCGAGGCACCAAATGGTTCATCTGGCGCTGTCGCCGACCGACGTCTAAAGAGTCACGCTGTGGCCGCCCCGAAGACTGGCGCAGTTCCTCAAGAGCCGAGCAGAAGCGCTTAATAAGTAAATTGGAAATCGAGCTCATTGCCGACGCGGCGCAGCCTTGATTTATAGGGCGCGCTGCGTCTGTTCATTACCAGCCCCAAGGCAGGCGTGCTCATAAACACAGCATTGGCAGCACAATCTTCCGCTCTCTCTCCCGCAAACACAGCGTCAATTTCTGGTGAGTGCCAGGTGGTTCTCCGCTGGGCGGTTACCGCCGCTTTCCAGTGAGGTGGAAAGGGTGACGCCCAGTGCACGCAAGGTTACGCGCTCCCTACACCTGTCGAAGGTTCCACGGTTTGCACGCGATTCTCTCGCGCCGCGCCGGCTTAATAAAAATGTGCGCCAATTTCGTGACACTATTTCTTGGATTTGTACCTTCTGCTGGATAATTGAGCATCGAAAAAAATCTCGCTAAATGCTAATAAAACACGGGACTCAGACTTACGCTAGTTATTTTTGCTTCCCTAGCCGTGTTTAGACTGTTTTTCGACGAAAAAAGCGGATCCTTGCATACACACACAGCCAGTTCAAATTACACGCCAACCCTAAGCAGGTAGCACACATGGATTGAAAACTACCAGAAAGAACTTTTCGGACACAATTCTTTCTAAAGCACGCGGCAGCAAGTAGCTCGTAGCGGTCGTCCACTGCGACAGTAAGCGTAACGACAGAAAAATAGAAAGAAGTAGATGCCACTTTGAACAGCGTCATTTCAGCGCCTTTTTGTTTAGTTGAGCCTCCATTTCCTGAATGTTCCCTTGATTGGCTTCTGTTACTTTTCATGTACGAAAGCGATGTGCATTCGAAGTTACGCTGACAGTTGTGTCGGTCGCTCGACTTCACGCGGTCGGCGCACATGCTGGGCTCCTTGCAAAATAATTTCAGGGCAGAGCTAGGCAAGATATTTCAAAAAGTACCTTAGATACCGATACCCGATACCTTGAAAAATTGTATTTCCGATACCGATACAAAATATCGAACCGAAATCGATTTCCGATACAGATACGCGATACTATATCTTCGATACTTCGATACATTTCTGAAATCCTAATGTGATAAAGGTGGTAATATTATTAGCTAAGCGGGAAAATGTTACCATACTTTCTAGACCTTTCAGTAGTACCTATACCGCAGTTTTTGTTTTTCTGAAAGGGCTTAAACAAATTCGATAGCACAGATTTATTGATGGTTTGGTTTGTGGGGTTTAACGTCCCAAAGCGACTCAGGCTATGAGAGACGCCGTAGTGGAGGACTCCGGAATTTTCGACCACCTGGGGTTCTTTAACGTGCACTGTCATCGCACAGCACACGGGCACCTTGCTTTTCGCCTCCATCGAAAAGCGGCCGCCGAGGCCGGGATTCGATCCCGCGTCCTTGGGCACAGTAGTCGAGCGCCGTAACAACTGCGCCACCCCGGCGGGGCACAGATTTATTGAAGCTCCGCTGTCTGGGCAGCTGGCCTTGTCAGAACTTCACATTGAATTGAAGCTCCACAAGAAGCCTAGCGAGCAATTTCTTTAAGCTAGCGTTCTTCATACGAACCAATCTGTGAGCACTTGGCTACATACAATTAAATCTGGAAGTTCTTTTGTGGCTTTTCATTTCATATACTACATGTTAATTACCCGATGGCCCCCTTCATTTTCTCTTTGCTATAAGGCTCAGTGCTGCGTGCGCTTGGGGAACTGAGCAGGTATTTTGATATTAGTGCGATAGCAGACTTTTGAAGCTCTCATTCTGTGTTAAAAGATAGAGGATAACAAAAATAAAATGGCTGAACTTTTTTATTAGTTCCGAAATAGCCCCGCCATGTGGGCGTACTGTAAGTGAGGGTTGGGTTGGGTTGGGTTTTTTGGCACATAGGCTACTATGGCCATCATGCGCCAAACACTAGGTTGCTGAGCTTCTTTATGAGTGAAAATGAAAAGTTTAGAAAATTACAGCTGATTTAGGATCCCTAACTCTTTAAGAAAACTAAAAACAGATGAAATTTCAACAAGCGGGTTGTCTCCTAATAGTAAACAGGGGTGGAATGGGATGCGTTCATTGTAGAATGGAGTAAAATATTTTTTCCTTAACTGTTCAAGTTCTGTGCACGAGATCAAAATGTGGTTCACGGTGAGCTCACCTCCACATTCTTTGCATAATGGTTTTTGCTCTTTTCTCAGTAAGAAATTGTGTGTCAAGTGTGTATGTCCGATTCGAAGACGGCACAAAATCACCTCACTGAAGCGTTTGTTCTGTGTACATGATTTCCATTCTCCTACTATGGGTTTTACTGTGTGTAGTTTATTTTGCTCTTCGTTATTCCATTTTTTCTGCCATTTATCTATCAGGCTTCTTTTTACTAACTTAATACAATCCTTGTAGGGAATTGGTATTTTCTTTATTTTCTTAGTTCGAGCTTGTGCAGCACATGAGTCGGCTACTTCGTTACCATCTATCCCAACATGGCTAGGAACCCAGCAAAAGATTATGGTTTGGCCTTACGTTGTGATTTTTTCTATGCCGTGAATGATGTTCCCTACTATAGGCTCAACTGCAGTTTTGGAATGTAATGCCGTAAGCACACGTTAAAGAATCGGTATAGATTATGCTCTTTTCACAGTCCTGTTGCGTAATTTTATTTACAGCTACATAGACAGCGTAACATTCTGCAGTAAATATTGAGGCACCGTTAGGTAGCCTTACAACTTTTTCTCTGTTGCCTTGCACGACAGCACATCCAACATAATTTGCTGTTTTTGATCCATCTGTGAAAAATTCTGTGAAGTTCATATACTTCTCTCGTAGTGCTAGGTATTCCTGTAATATGTGTTCGTGTGCTGTTTGATTTTTTCGGAAGGCTGTCAGTGTGAGGTCACATGTAGAGGGAAGGCTGTACCAGGGCGGAAATGGATACTGTCTGTGGGCTACAGTTGGAAGTGCATCCAGTATTCCTAAATCTTTGCATATTTCTTCAAAGCGGAGTAGTAAAGGCCTGATAGCATGGGGTTTGTTTATGAACAGTGTTCTGGAAGGGCACTTTGTAACTAAGGGGAAACAGAGATGTTTTGGTAAAGATCTTATCCTGAGTATGTATTCACATGTAAGCATGCTCCTCCTGTCGGCAAGGGGTGGTTCATTTGTTTCTACATAGATGCTTTTAATGGGGGATGTTCTGTATGCACCACTAGAAAGACGTAAGCCGAGGTTATGTATTGGGTCTAATCGCTTTAGATATGATGACCTCGCGGAGCCATACACAATACAACCGTAATCTAAACTGGAGCGTACAAGAGAGCGGTAAATGTGTAAAAGGCATGTTCGATCGGATCCCCAGTGCTTCTTTGAGAGAACTTTGAGTATGTTGAGGGACTTAGAAGCTTTCTTCTTAAGGTTAGTTATGTGAGGCAGGAATGTTAATTTTTTATCAAAAGTTATACCTAAAAATTTGTGTTTATTTTTTACTGGCAGTTCAGCTTCATTTAGGTATAAAGTTGGATCTGTCTGTAGGCCTCTCTTCAGTGAAAAAAGAACAGCTACTGTTTTTTGAGGGGAGAATTTAAACCCATTCCTGTCTGCCCATGTAGCTAACTTATTCAATGTTATCTGTATTTGCCTCTCACAGGATGATATGTTGGATGATGTACAGGCAATTTGCAAATCATCAACGTAGAGTGAATACATAACAGACTCTGGGATTGCTTTACTTATACTATTCATTTTTACAACAAACAATGTAGTACTTAAAATACATCCCTGTGGTACGCCATTCTCTTGGATAAATGTTTTTGACATAGTTGTGCCTAGACGAACATTAAATGAGCGGTTAGAGAGGAAATCACGCAAGATGTTTAGCATTCTCCCACGGATGCCCAAGTCTGCAAGGTCACGCAATATTCCGAACCTCCATGTTGTGTCGTATGCCTTTTCAAGATCGAAGAAGACCGCTAGACAGTGCTGTCTGTGTATGAATGCTTCTCTGACGGTACTTTCCAGACGAACAAGATGGTCAGTTGTACAACATGCCTTCTTAAAACCACACTGATGAATATCGAGAAGCTCTTGGGATTCTAGGGTAAACATTAATCTAATATTAAGAATACTCTCAAATGATTTTGCTAGACAGCTAGTTAATGATATTGGCCTATAACTGCTGGCCGAAGTTGGTGGTTTGCCATGCTTCAAAAATGGTACAACAAGAGCTTTTTTCCACGCCTCCGGTATCTGTCCTACTACCCATATCTTGTTGAAAAACTTTAGAAGGGCTTCTACAGATGGCTCAGAGAGGTGGGACAACATTTCATAATGTATCTCGTCGGGGCCTGGGGCAGTCTTTTTGCCAGTAGATAGAACTCTATGAATTTCTTGTAATGTGATTAAACTGTTAATCAGTTCGTTGCTGCCACCGTTAGTTGGGAGTTTCTGTTTTTCAGCTGTGATTTTATATCTTAAGAATGATTCTGTGTAGTGGTTAGAGCTAGACACTCTGCAGAAATGCTCACCGAGTATATCTGCCTGCTCCTGCAAGCTAGTTTGCACACCTGGAGGGGTTAGGAGAGGGACTGTGTAGGGGGAGTAGGTAACATCTAGTTTGCGAACTTGTTCCCATACCCTTTTGGATGTGATGGAACTGTTTATAGATGAAACATAGTTTTTCCAAGATGTTTTCTCTGCGCTGCGACGAATATATCTTGCTTTTGCTCTTGCTTTCTTAAAGTTCAATAGGTTCTCGTGCGTTGGGTACCTGCGAAAGACACCCCAGGCTTTATTTTGTTGTTTTTTTTGCTTCCTTACATTCCTGTGTGTACCACAGTTTATGATTTGGTTGTATTTTGCCCGAGGACTGGGGGATAGCAAGGTGAGCAGCAGCAAGGATACGGGTCGTGAAAAACTCATTTAATTCATCTACACTGAGGCTGTCTGAAAAAATGTTTTCTAAATTGGCTTCTGATTTGAACAATGACCAGTCGGCTAGGTGGAGCTTCCAGCGACGTGGTTTAGAAGGGATGATTGATGGAGAAGATAAAAGCTCAATAACAACAGGTAGATGATCACTTCCATACGGGTTGTCTATCACGTCCCATTTAAAATAATTAAAAATCTATGGCGAGCAGAGGGATAGATCTAAACAGCTCATTTTTCCAGACCTTGGTGAGCAGTATGTTTGCTTTCCTGTGTTCAGCAAACATATGTTGTTACATAATATAAAATCTTCTAATATGCGGCCTCTAGTATCTGTTAATTCACTGCCCCAAAAAGATGAATGGGCATTAAAATCACCAACTACCAGATAAGGCTCTGGCAGCTGGTCTAAAAGCTCCTCTAAGTCATGGAGGTTTACTGGTGAATGAGGTTGAAGATATAAGCAGCATATCGTTATCGTTTTAAAAAGCAAAGTGGTAACAGCTACGGCTTCGTATTTAGTTTTGAGCTTGATTTGTCTGGTTGCAACACCACTCTGGATAACAATAGCGACACCTCCTGATAATCTACCAGACTGCTCCCGGTCACACCGAAAGACTTTATAATTTTTTAGGATGTTTTTATATTCAGGTCCTAGGTTTGTTTCTTGTAAACAGATGACGAATGGAGAGAACGTGTTTAAGAGATCTTTTACATCAGTATAGTTGTTAATTAGACCTCGACAGTTCCAGTGAATGAGGAACGCCATATTAGGTGGATTTTGTTGAGAGTTAAAAATTTAGGTTTCGGGTCTCTCAGGGCCCGTTATTCGGGGTTTTTCCCTTTTTTTCTTTTCAAGGGATTTGTGCCGGCGCAGAAGCGGCGGCGAACTAAGACTAGTGTCCATCGCTTCCTCGGAGGCGCTGGACGTCCGCTGGTCAGCTGCGGGTGCTTGTGTTTCAGGCTTCTTCTGAAGGGAAGCCTTTTGGGCTGGCGGTTGTGAGACCGGTAGGCCCTGTTTTGCAGATGGCAAGGAAGCTTTCGCTGTCCCTGCCTGGGGCGGGGGTGGTCCTGTCTGAGGCATTGCCTGGACAGGAGCCAGATTCAAGCGTGGCGTGTCGCCCCCACGCGCCACCTTGGAGTAGTCTGCCTTCGCTGTAAAAACGAATGGGTTTTTCTTTTTCAGTTTTTCGCATGATTCTTTGAAGCTGATGTTTTCTATTGTTTTTATGGCTAAGATTTCCTTTTCATTTTTCCAAGTTTGGCATGATCTGGAGTAGGCAGGGTGCTCCCCATTGCAGTTGGCGCAACGTGGCACAGTTTTCAGAGGTGTGGTCATTTCCAGCACATCTCGCACATTTTGGACGGCCACGGCAGCTCTGTGAGCCATGACCGAAGCGTTGACAATTGAAACAGCGTCTGGGGTTGGGGATATAATGTCGAACAGTCACTTTGATATATCCTACTTCAATAGATTCGGGGAGTGTGGAGGTGGCAAAAGTTAGGACAAGGTGCTTAGTGGGTATTTCTTTGTCATCTTTTCTTATTTTTATTCTGTGGACATTGGTTACATGCTGTTCTTTAAGCCCCTCAAGCATTTCTTCTTCTGTGAGGTTCAAGAGATCGCTCTCAGATATCACGCCACGGACAGTATTCAATGATGTGTGCATAGACACTACAATTGGGATGTCCCCAAACGACTCAAGCTTTGGAATGTTGTCATATTGAGTTTTGTCTTTGACTTCAAGCAGGAGGTCCCCACTGCCCAGCTTGGATACTTTGTATCCTGGACCCAGGGCTTGTGTGAGAGACTTGGACACGATGAAGGGAGACACCATGCGGGCTGGCTTTTCTGGTTTTTCACTGTGGATAACGTGGAACTTGGGGAATATTTCTAGTTTTTCATTAAAGAATTGAGAGGTTACTTCGGTCCGCCTTTTCTTTGTTTGGCGATCATTTTGTCTTGAAGAAGCCATAAAGTAAGTATGCTGTTCGGTCACAGTGCCAGCCACCCACCATCGAGCCCAACAAGGGGACGGGGCAGGAGTTAAATAAATAAGTCCTACCCTCGCCAGCTGTACACAGTAACTATAACCTAATATGGGTAACCCAGGGTAGTTACACCACACACGGTTAACCCTAGCCGCCCGGAAGGAGGAAGAATCCAAGAAGAGAGAAGAAGACAGGAGAGGTGTAGGATAGAAGATAGGAAAGTGAAAGATGGAGGGGAGGATAGGAAAAGGCGACTGCCGGTTCCCCCCGGGTGGGTCAGCCCGGAGGTGCCGTCTATGGGAAGCGTGGGCCAAAGTGGTGTGTTGCCTCCGCCGAGGGGCCTTAAAGGTCCAAACACTCGGCATCGGCTCAACCACCAGGATCCCCTTTTCCCCAGACACGGCGATGCCACGCACGGCTAAGCGTGGGTGCTCGGGGTCCGTGGTGTCGCACAGTACACGCAAACATCTGCTTTAACAGATGCCCCCTGCGGGGTACTGTAAGTGAGGCAAATAAGAAAAGCCTCTCTATATAATTAGTCGAGCACTCCGCACTGTTATATTTGATGAAGGGGCCTTTACCAAAAGATGAGTGAAGCATAGCCGCGTCGACTCCAGGATCTTGAAGGTAGTTAACAAAGTCTCGATTCGCTAGCGTCTCTTGATAACTTATCCTGGTTTAGATAAAAGAAAGGATTGTTCTTTTTAAGAGAGAGTAGCTAATATGATGTCAGTGAGTTTGAATATTTCAGGAACATTTTAACAGTTTATTGCTTTATGAAACAAGGATATCTTAACAAGTTTTATTCACGTTTCGCTGAAATGTTTTTGGCAAAAAAATTCTTTGACCATGTATTTAGATAAAGATCAAGATAAAATATTTATTTTCATTGAACATGGTGGAGACGAGTTAAAAAGCCGGTTTTTGCAGATTGTCTGGACCTCGTCCCGTACAAAGAGCAGCGTGTCACGCTGTACAAAATATCCGGGCGCTAATAAACGGCACAAAAGTGTGTGGACATAACATATCAAATACACTTTCTAATGATGTCAAAAATAACGCAGGAAGTACGATGCATGCCCAGTCACAGTACCTAGCCACAGCCTAATATACAGCACAAAAATGTGTGGGCATAACGATCAAAGACACTTTCTAATGATGTCAAAAATAACGCAGGAAGTACGATGCATGCCCAGTCACAGTACCTAGCCACAACCTAATATACAGCACAAAAATGTGTGGGCATAACGTATCAAAGACACTTTCTCATGATGTCAAAAATAACGCAGGAATTACGATGCATACCCAGTCACAGTACCTAGCCACAACCTAATATACAGAAAAAAATGTGTGGGCATAACGATCAAAGACACTTTCTAATGATGTCAAAAATAACGCAGGAAGTACGATGCATACCCAGTCACAGTACCTAGCCACAACCTAATATACAGCACAAAAATGTGTGGGCATAACGTATCAAAGACACTTTCTCATGATGTCAAAAATAACGCAGGAAGTACGATGCATACCCAGTCACAGTACCTAGCCACAACCTAATATACAGCACAAAAATGTGTGGGCATAATTTATCAAAGACACTTTCTAATGATGTCAAAAATAACGCAGGAAGTACGATACATACCCAGTCACAGTACCTAGCCACAACCTAATATACAGCACAAAAATGTGTGGGCCTAATGTATCAAAGACACTTTCTAATGATGTCAAAAATAACGCAGGAAGTATGATGCATACCCAGTCACAGTACCTAGCCACAACCTAATACACAGCACAAAAATATGTGGGCATAACGTATCGAAGACACTTTCTAATGATGTCAAAAATAACGCAGGAAGTATGGTGCATACCCAGTCACAGTACCTAGCCACAACCTAATACACAGCTCAAAAATGTGTGGGCATAACGATCAAAGACACTTTCTAATGATGTCAAAAATAACGCAGGAAGTACGATGCATACCCAGTCACAGTACCTCGCCACAACCTAATATACAGCACAAAAATGTGTGGGCATAACGATCAAAGACACTTTCTAATGATGTCAAAAATAACGCAGGAAGTACGATGCATACCGAGTCGCAGTACCTAGCCACAACCTAATATACAGCACAAAAGTGTGTGGGCATAACGTATCAAAGACACTTTCTCATGATGTCAAAAATAACGCAGGAAGTACGATGCATACCCAGTCACAGTACCTATCCACAACCTAATATACAGCACAAAAATGTGTGGGCATAACGTATCAAAGACACTTTCTAATGATGTCAAAAATAACGCAGGAAGTACGATGCATACCCAGTCACAGTACCTAGCCACAACCTAATATACAGCACAAAAATGTGTGGGCATAACGATCAAAGACACTTTCTAATGATGTCAAAAATAACGCAGGAAGTACGATGCATACCCAGTCACAGTACCTAGCCACAACCTAATTAACAGCACAAAAATGTGTGGCCATAACGTATCAAAGACACTTTCTCATGATGTCAAAAGTAACGCAGGAAGTACGATGCATACCCAGTTACAGTACCTAGCCACAACCTAGTCTACAGCACAAAAATGTGTGGGCATAACGTATCAAAGACACTTTCTAATGATGTCAAAAATAACGCAGGAAGTACGATGCATACCCAGTCACAGTACCTAGCCACAACCTAATATACAGCACAAAAATGTGTGGGCATAACGTATCAAAGACACTTTCTAATGATGTCAAAAATAACGCAGGAAGTACGATGCATACCCAGTCACAGTACCTAGCCACAACCTAATATACAGCACAAAAATGTGTGGGCATAACGATCAAAGACACTTTCTAATGATGTCAAAAATAACGCAGGAAGTACGATGCATGCCCAGTCACAGTACCTAGCCACAACCTAATATACAGCACAAAAATGTGTGGGCATAACGATCAAAGACACTTTCTAATGATGTCAAAAATAACGCAGGAAGTACGATGCATACCCAGTCACAGTACCTAGCCAGAACCTAATTAACAGCACAAAAATGTGTGGGCATAAGGTATCAAAGACACTTTCTCATGATGTCAAAAATAACGCAGGAAGTACGATGCATACCAATCACAGTACCTAGCCACAGCCTAATATACAGCACAAAAATGTGTGGGCATAACGTATCAAAGACACTTTCTAATGATGTCAAAAATAACGCAGGAATTACGATGCATACCCACTCACAGTACCTAGCCACAACCTAATATACAGCACAAAAATGTGTGGGCATAACGATCAAAGACACTCACTAATGATGTCAAAAATAACGCAGGAAGTACGATGCATACCCAGTCACAGTACCTAGCCAGAACCTAATTAACAGCACAAAAATGTGTGGGCATAACGATCAAAGACACGTTCTCATGATGTCAAAAATAACGCAGGAAGTACGATGCATACCCAGTCACAGTACCTAGCCACAACCTAATATACAGCACAAAAATGTGTGGGCATAACGTATCAAAGACACTTTCTCATGATGTCAAAAATAACGCAGGAAGTATGATGCATACCCAGTCACAGTACCTAGCCACAACCTAATATACAGCACAAAAATGTGTGGGCATAACGATCAAAGACACTTTCTAATGATGTCAAAAATAACGCAGGAAGTACGATGCATACCTAGTCACAGTACCTAGCCACAACCTAATATACAGCACAAAAATCTGTGGGCATAACGTATCAAAGACACTTTCTAATGATGTCAAAAATAACGCAGGAAGTACGATGCATACCCAGTCACAGTACCTAGCCACAACCTAATATACAGCACAAAAATATGTGGGCATAACGATCAAAGACACTTTCTAATGATGTCAAAAATAACGCAGGAAGTACGATGCATACCCAGTCACAGTACCTAGCCACAACCTAATATACGGCACAAAAATGTGTGGGCATAACGATCAAAGACACTTTCTAATGATGTCAAAAATAACGCAGGAAGTACGATGCATACCCAGTCACAGTACCTAGCCACAACCTTATATACAGCACAAAAATATGTGGGCATAACGTATCGAAGACACTTTCTCATGATGTCAAAAATAACGCAGGAAGTACGATGCATACCCAGTCACAGTAGCTAGCCACAACCTAATATACAACACAAAAATGTGTGGGCATAACGTATCAAAGACACTTTCTAATGATGTCAAAAATAACGCAGGAAGTACGATGCATACCAAGTCACAGTACCTAGCCACAACCTAATATACAGCACAAAAATGTGTGGGCATAACGATCAAAGACACTTTCTAATGATGTCAGAAATAACGCAGGAAGTACGATGCATACCCAGTCACAGTACCTAGCCACAACCTAATATACAGCACAAAAATGTGTGGGCATAACGTATCAAAGACACTTTCTCATGATGTCAAAAATAACGCAGGAAGTACGATGCATACCCAGTCACAGTACCTAGCCACAACCTAATATACAGCACAAAAATGTGTGGGCATAACGTATCAAAGACACTTTATAATGATGTCAAAAATAACGCAGGAAGTACGATGCATGCCCAGTCACAGTACCTAGCTACAACCTAATATACAGCACAAAAATGTGTGGGCATAACGTATCAAAGACACTTTCTAATGATGTCAAAAATAACGCAGGAAGTACGATGCATACCCAGTCACAGTACCTAGCCACAACCTAATATACAGCACAAAAATGTATGGGCATTCACATCTGTCAGTCACATCTGTCCCGCGAGAAAATTCGCGTTCGGGCTAACAAGTGTCTTTATTGCGTTGTTGTAGGCTTATTATGCAGAAAAACGCATAGACCTTTTTGTCTGATTTACTTTATAGTTATCTATGTCCATTGATTTCCTTGCTCATATTTCAGCACCGTTTCCCACTAATGCCCTTTAAAAGGCTGCAGTATATACATTTCATAAATAAAAATTTACACAGCCTGCTGATGACCTGCGAGGTTTGTTTTTTTTTGTGCTGCAGCCATTCGCAGTAACGGAAATAAAATCTTGTTCCAGCGACATGCTTTAAATTTCTCAGCATACAATAAGCATGATAGGCAATTGCGATTATAACACAGATCTAGCAATGCCTAAAATCGGATCTTGGTAGATTTTATTGAGAGCAGTGTAGCAGTGTTGTTCTAGGGTATCGTTTTTAATTGTATATGACAAGAAGACACTTGAGCTGCCCATTGGCGGCTCAGAAGTAGAGGGCAAGACTTGTGAAGTGTTGAATTGCAGACAACAAATTTCCATTGTTAATTCATTTCAGTTCTTGTGAGTGAAAATCATTATTGCACAAAATAGTGATGCGCTTTCTTTATATTATATGAAAGCCGGCTTGTTCTGAAACGTGCACTGATCGTTGACGGCGGTGAAGATCACCTTACGCTGTTTCCCCGATTCGCGCCTACGTACATAAAATGCCACCTATTGAGAGCTCTGTAGTTTAGCAGTCTCAGTTTTGAGCGCAAAATCAAGGTCGAGTTCAGGATGCGTTCAAACGCCTCTTTACACACAAGCGTGAATTTTGGACAGCAAATAGGTGTGCTTCATATGTTGCATCAGCAAAACAACGTCATTATATTCTCTCTCCTAATGACTCTCTCTCGCGTGTAACCACTTACATAGACATCTGGGTGCTGCTGAGATGACATCCTTGTCTTTGCTTCTCTTTGTATATCTCTTTATTTTCTCTTTATTTATTTTCGTTTCATTGCTTTCAGGAATCCTTCAAGGTAGCACTCGTTGCAGTCCTGGTTCTCTGCCTTTTACGTAAGCATCCTAGATATTTTCTACATTGTTGCACTTACTGCTTTTTTTTAAGCATGGGGAGCACGAAACAAGCTCCTATATTTGTAGTCATTCCCATGCAATTGACAAAAGTGCACTAAAACCGAGCTTCTGAGTTGATGTACAAATACCCAAGCAATTGAAACCGTTATCAATTATTTAGCTGTCGCTTTCAAAAATTTGTCCTATTCATATATTACTAACCTGATGATCCTGAAAACTGAGTCTTATTCACTCAACAAAAGTGTGAAAATTCATCTACAACGCAACTAATGCGTAATATATGCGCTGCTTAAATCATCCGTGTTGGGATCAATGTTAATTATAGGTCATATTTTACGAACATCATAGCTAGGTACGCCTTTTTTCCGCTGATTCTTTTATTTGCCTGCAACGATTACCTTTCATGACTTGACTGCTCTGGGGTCTGCCCAAACAAATTCACAGAGAAGGCATGGCAGGTGAAAGGGAAAAATGAACGCTGCAAAGATTAAGCGCGTGTCAGCGCCCAAGTTCCTTGTCTCTTCTCATCACTATGGCAACTGTTGGGAATTAGCTCATTACTACATAAAGCTCGCGTATAAAGTTAAACGTAAATATATTGTAGGCAGTGAAAGCTTCCTATAGGCTTAAAGGTCTCATGCTACTCTGAAAAAAGTGTGCTATGAAAAATGGGCCACGATCTTTACCAATTACACGTCTCTAGTTATCTCATAAATGCTGCAGAAAATAGGGCGCCGTTTCTTACAGAAAGAAATTATTAACTACTGCTAAGCCTTCCAGGTGATTTCAGGCCTTCTTTCGGTATTTAGTCAATGCAGACACGCATAACGTGTGTATTTGGAATTCCCTAGTGTACTAAAATAGCATGTATCTCTCAAACACTGAATTAAAGCGAGGTGCACCCTTCTACTCTCAGCAAATAGCAGCTTGTGAACCATAAAAGAGAAACATTCATATCCAGTATATCTGAGTGTCCTTTAGTAAACATTCCAGCTCGTGAGAGAAGAAACACTTTACAGCGCCACACAGCAGTTCTTACTGGTAGTGTGAAACATTATGACGTCCGCTATTATTTCTTCTATATGAAAATTGATCGTTTTTGGAAGGATTTAAAATGTTGCCGGAATCAACAGTTTCAGGATAACACCTCCAGAGGCATTGTCAAGAAGCTCGGTAAGGCCCGAACACAAACTCGCAGGCCATGCCGAAAATGGCTGATGAACTCAGACTATGTGCAATAAATGGGTCAGATGATAAGGGGTGACACCATTTTCTCAGATTTTGTTTGAGCAGAAGCGATTTTGCAGACTGGTTTCAAATGCCATTTCACATTTAAAGGGAAAATTGGAGCACGTAGCCGTCGCAATTTGTGATGCACTGCCAGCGCAAGCCTCGGAGAATCCGCGACGAATGCGGATGCGTAATAATCATTATTGGCTGCTATTTCCGTGCGTGCACTTGGTGCCACCCATTTTTACCGGCTCACGGCGGAAACGGCTATGAAAGCACGGCGCTGAGAGGCTCCCGTGCCACTGCTAAGTGTGAAACAGCTTGTAGGTACGTTAAGCTAGCATAAAATTTAGGTGCCGATTACTCTTCATTTTTTTATAATAGAGCACTCAAATGCCTAACATCAAACACTCACACTGAACATACCGCTGGCGCAGTCCCGAACAATTAGGGATTCGCTTAAGGCACTTATATCTCGAGAATGGGATAGTAAGATCCTCACATATACAGTCCGATGGCATCACGGTAAACGCTCGAATGATATCCCATCCTCATCACTCTGCTTTGCCATGCGAGATTTAATCAGGCCAAAGTGAAGTTGATTGTTTTCTCGCATTGCCACAATCCCAACTCCTAAGGGTATCGACTCTTGATAATGATTAATATAGTATAAAATGAGTCATTGCTAACTAGGTTTTCGTCCCTTACGTTATTGCAACTACTAATTCGTTGAACAAGGGTAGAGGGGAAGCCTCAGTTTGCAAGTCGAGCCAACGTTTCGACTTGTCGTCATCTGGGCGGCGCGATCACTACTGGCGGGTTTTAAATACGCTTTTGTTTCCGAAGAAATAAAGCTAGGAAAAGGGGAGGGGACGAGGGTGGTGGAGAAAAAAGTAGGTCAACGAGTGAAACAAATGTTTCTTGCCCTGTGCTCTTTCATACCGGGTAGCCATCTTCTTTCTCTATTTTTACCCTGGGTAATAATTCGTTAAAAAATATAGCAAAATTGAGCGGCGTAACCCTGTTACAACAACTAGACTACACCACTGCAGGAATACATGCGTGCTGTTCACCACAGAAAGACTGCCGCAACGTTATCACCAAAAGAATACCATAATAATCTTTTTCTTGATGTTACTTCTAAACGCCCAGAGATGACATACCGTGCACCAACGTATACCTGCTTAGAGCAATTGTCACGCATTTTCGATCAGGCTGTTGTGGCGGATGCAAACAGTAAGGACACTTCATGTACGCGACCACGCACAGAGAATGTGGACAGTATAGCACGCGGAAGCGTCGACGGGAGCACGTACGAGGGTGGCGCCGAACTTGTGCTCGACCGCGACAGACAGTGTATAACAATGAAAGAGACAGCGTGTTACAAAAGCACTAAAAGCTGCCATGTTTCCGAGAAGTCGCTGTTCGGTCATTTTGCGAAACTATTGTGCATTCGTAAAGCTTGTTCCAAGTTCGTGTCTAGTACGGTCAAATTTTTTGTAATAGAATGCTTCTCACTTGTACCACTGGTGCATGCCTCATCAGCGTAACATTTCAGCAATATTGATGCTGCGAGCGTCGCCGTAACAAGCTGAATTTCACGTTAGCAAGTGTTCCTTGCTCACGTTTGCATGTTATCTGCATGCCAGAAGACACGGGGGTACCTTGTTGCTGCTTCATCGCTTCGGCGGTTGTATTTGCTTTCACATCTCTTTTTTTTTTTTTCATTTTCCTTCTCTCTACACGTGAGAGTGATAGCAGCGCAGTCAAAAGCAGTTGTTTTCTCATTTTTCGGATGGGCGAAAATGCGTGGTCTAGAAAAGGTGAAAAAGCAGGCGTTGTATGCATTTTGTTGCCTTACCAGAAGAACCTTTCATTTCTTCATCTTTAATTGTTCACGAAAGTGACTATTGTCTCTGAACGACCATTTACTTCACCCCCGATCGCAATTTGGCTGACTACGCTTTTTGCACCGTGGTCTTTACACGACGTGTACTCATCTACGGAGTAATTACTAGTCCTAATTGCTTTTTCATTGCATTCCAAAGTTCATTAGTAGAAAACTGGAATTTAAGGAGAAAAAAATTGAATGCATAGGTTAGAGAGACCGCCTTTGAATAAAAAGGTTGTTTTCAACTAGCATTAAAATAGTTTGAATAGTGGTACGTTTCAATACAGCTACTGCAAAAAGTGCGAGGCCCTGAGGTTAAAGAGCATGCAAGAGTGTGGACGTAACAGCTTCATGACTGGATGGAACTGGGTGCCGTGGCGCTAATGCTGTTCGGACTGTCTTGAGACGTCTCTGTGCACTTGATTTCTTTTGAAGAACTTTCCTACAGCGCAATATTAATTCCCTACATGTGTGAAAAGCGAACATTGATTGCAATTTGTTAACTGTTTGCCTTTTGGAAACCGCCTCGATCCTCGATGTTGCAATCTTCAATACTTTTTAGTGATGCAAGGCCTCTATACACAATCTCCTAAATGAATACAAGGATGCCCTATGAATGAACAGACTTCACGCGAGGTCTGCACTACCGTGCGTTTCAGAAGGAATTTAAGGAATCACAATGGTGAAGAATTTATGAAAAAGAAGTAGAAAGGAGTACGCGTTAGAAGTTAACGATTAGCTGTTGACCCTTGCTTCCTAAGTAAACAAGGGGAAGAAATACGAAATTGGATCGATAAGTTCGAGCAGCGAAGCCCAACTTAGGGATCTGAAATGTTTATGCACAAAACTATTAAAACAGCCTTGCTAGAGAAGACGTTACGACAGAAAGCGAAGCATGTTAAACTGTAAAGGAATGCATCTACTGGGCAGGTAGCGCCAGTATATGTATTCTAAGGGAGTGAAATAACTAGGACAACAAACATATGGTCGAGTGCGATGCTGGTGAAGAACTTGAAAAATAAATGTTCTCTCTCTGTGTATAACAACTGTATCTTGTCGTTGCTCACCTATGAAGCGGAAACAGCGGGGCTAGGGAGAAGTGTTAAACGTAATTTAGGGACTACGTAGTGAGCTATGAAGAGGAACATTATGCATGCAACCTTAAGAAAGAGAGAACGAGCAGAATTGGGGGGTCACGGAACAAATGCCTGGTATGATGCCTCGTGGTTGAACTCTGCGAGTAATGCGAGGGCAACATAGCCGATGGGGCCTTGTGTTAAGGTCTGTATTCCACGACAAGACAAGGGTATCAGGAGGCGACAAAGCGTCAGCTCAGGGATGAGAATGAGGCGACAACGTCGCTTTACTTGGCGCAGTGACGCAGTTATTTGGAGGGATAAAGAGGGGCGGTTCACCAGCAGCATACGTCTCATGATAACGACACGAGGCCTTTATGATAAGTAAACGTACGATAAGAGCAAGGAAGAAGAGAGCACTGAAATGAAGAATTTTCATGGACACGGAAGCAGGTCAACTCAAAAGGTTCACTCCGATCTTTCTAGCCATTTCGGGCTCATTTTGCTGACAGCTTCTTTTCTGCTGGTGGAAAATAGACGCGTTGACACACTTGATTGAAGAATGAGTAAGCTCCCAGTGACTTGACAAATTCATGTGTGGAACACTATCGCCTTCTCATGTTACCGCCTAGCTTTGCAAGATGCTAAAAAAATGCCCCGTACAAAAGCGGCTAATGACATCTCTGCGAGAAATAAGGGTAGCTGTTTCACCAGAATGGGGTTCTTCGTAAGACTAACGTTTTTTGCCTCATTGCAACTCAGAGCCAGGCACTCAAGGGAATCATTCTTACCCCTTGAGTATGTTGTTCAAGAGAACGTTCCATACTATAAGAGAGCAAAACAAACCGGCAAACACGACCACAGTGGCTAAATGATGCGATTAATCTACGTGTGGCGTGATGCTACAGGATCTTTTGGGCTGGAGAGGGCATCCTACAAAGACAGTTTTTGCGAGTAATGGTCTTATGCATTTAAAATGTGATCTTCCACGCAGACATCAATCACATAATTAAATGTGTAGTTAGTTTGGATGCAAACTAAGGAACCAAATATTCATGTACTCCCTCATTCTTATTCGCCGACTACAGCCATGTACTACGCGTTGCTGTCTTTCTAGTGTCCAAACGTGCTGCGAAGATAACGTGCGCTTCTGTACTTATTCAGACGACAGGGTGACCGGCCGATGACTTGGCTTGGGCGTCGAGAGCAGTTGCCTTCTCTCCATGCGACAAAACATGTGACAAAGCATGTTCTATTAAGGCGGATGTTTGGTGTAGTTGAACATGGTCGTTTAGTTAATAGCAATAGCGCATAGGACTGTTGAACACACGCAATAGACAGCTGCATGTGTTCTGTTTTCTTTTTTTTTTTTATGAGGATATTGGCGCAAGAAATTCATTTACCAAAGCAGTCAGTACAAGAAAAGCAGGGAGGGATTCAGTTTGTGGGATACATCACTGTGTGAGCTTCCGCCGCCAACACGTAAGCATGACACGTAACGCGTGTAACTATTAATGTTTCATGTTTTCAACGCGATGAATTCGAGACCTCGTTAAGTCTGAGAATGGTTTTCTATTGATGGCTACGCTCGATTACAATCGAAATGAAGGAAGTCAAATGGAAAAGATCGCCTATTAAAGAGTTTCAAGTTAAAAGGCTGACGTTTCGGCTTCCACACATAAGCCTTGTTTACTGAATGAAAAAGAAAACGCACGAAGCTTTAAGGTCATAGTTTTAAGCATATAGGCACAATTCCAAAGGAAGGAGAATAAAGACAGTCGCAGTGCTCAACTGCCAAATGCTGAAAATTTAATCAGGACGACCCACTTGCCCAGCAACTAACTGCACTAAATCACAAAGCTTAAGTGTGCTGCAGTAACCACCCCAGTCATCTCGCGTAGGCTGTAGATTACCGAAGTTGCAATTTAGCATGTGCTCTGTTGTCTATATAATCAGGGACTCCATATACTCGTGTCAGTCAGTTCTTTTCTCTGCCTATAACTCACGCTTTGTCGTGAGTGACCTTGTGCCACGCAGTTTCCACTTGTTCCTCCAGCGCGTAAGAAGCGACTTTCTTGTTTCTGAAGTCGTTATTCGGATCCCTTACGCGTCTTTAAATGCTCCCGTTCTCCTCTTTTCAAGAATAATCGCAATCTGCAAAGGCGAATTCATAAATGACGCCGGAATATACATTTATGCTTTTTAGGTTGTTCTTGCAAGGGAAACACTCCTGACAAAGCTTGCACGCAAGAACATGAGAAACACGTACATTATATGCGCTAAGAACTTACTTCAATGGTTTACTCAGACCCAACCCGTAAGGGATGGCACCTCGAGCTCGGCAAGGAGGACCTACGGATTCAGATTGGAGCGACTAACTTGATATAGCGGCGTCCTCGAAGTGCTTTCGGTAGCCGCTCTCTGAGATCACGGCGTACTTATCGTTGGTCTAAGGCTCAATTTCAGGTCTAGAGCCTATTTTTTTCCCACGAGGAAACCGCACAGCTCAAGGTCGTTTTGGAAGAAGCGTCAATTATTGGCACAGAACTGGCTCTTGCGGGAAACAAATCTGAGGTCTGTGCTAATCCAGTCAACAAAACACACGTTAAATCCCAATGTCAGCAAACTTCTGCCGACGTACGCGAGATGCCTCAGGAAATTACTGCTATGGACTTAAGCATCGTGCTTTGACTTTTCCATTTAGAGAAAAACCCTCCGTCTGGAAGCCGAAAAGCCTACATTCAAAATAAAATCTTTTTTGTCGGTGATCCTTTTTTTAGCATGAGTTTGGCCGACCAGAGGAGGTTTCGATAAAAATTATATTTCAGTCGTGAAATAACTGACCCGTCAAATTAAGGTTTACACGTGGAGCAAGTCATGTTCATAAGGCCGTGTAAACTGAAAGCTGTCAAATGGTTCCTAAGCCGTTTATTTTGCAACCGAAAACGTAGATGCTTACAGTGCTTAAACGATCACTCAAGCACCAAGTGTTCATTTTTCGCTCCACTTTTTGCCTTATCATGGCTAACTTCGTGAGTTCGGTAATTTGGCGAGTTGCCTGCGGTTTGATGTATCACTTTTTCCTCAACACATTACTACCAGGCAACAGACCTTCCAACCTCGGGGCTTATAGGGTATCCTTGCTGATATTTTATTTTCAGGATTTAGTTCCTTTGTACTTCCCGTGTAGCACGCACGGCGGCACAGTCTCCAATGTTCGGTTCTATGGTCGAAATTTGCGTGTACGAACTTTCGTGGAAAAATAATGGCTGCGTAGTTACAGAAGTGATGCTATCTGGCTCCAATAATCCGCTGAACTCAAAGTGGCGGTGCACTGAAATTCGTTGATATGGAACATATTTGTACATATTTGTTAAAAGCAATTTTCAATGCCAGAGTTCGCAAACATTTTTTTATTTTAAAATGTTGGTTCGTGGGACGCTTCGGTGTGTTTTTCCTTGCCCCAAGATTAATAAGAAAACAAATCGAGCGGATCCTCAGACATTTGATAAAATTAAAACGATTGGGTCCAAATATGATTACTTGAATGTCTTCGCTGTACAATTTATATGGTGGCCAAGAATAATTATTCCTTGCCTATTCACTTGCTGTGTATGTCGACCAGAAAATCTTGCCCTTAGTCGGCAGCTCTAGTATATATATTTTTTTGGCCATAGTGGCCATAGATCCTTCGCAGGCTGCTATTTAATCTGCTAGCCGCTGCTTTTAAATTGTGATTTTTGGTGTTGCTTACGTACGGAGATATTTGCTAAAACTTGAGTGTTTCAATTACATTTCAGAAAATACTAGCGCAGCAGCAGCGGCAGGTAAGGACACCTTTTGTTATATTCACGTTTTTTTTTTATTTTTCTGTGTGTATGTTCCTGAAAAGATGAAAGACAGTTACGGAGTGCATTTCATGTATTACGACAAAGTCAACTCATGGAGGACCATGTGTAGCCTCGTCGCAAGCATTATTAACTGAGAAGTGAGCTGGAACACTCCCTGCCTTAAACGCTAACAGGTATTGCACGCAGACTGCCATTCTTCGTCAGCAATTACTCCAAAAGCAGTTGTCGGGACTCCCAGCTGCTGCATTGGCCTTATTTTTAATTAACGGCTTTAATTAACACCAAATAAAGAAGCGGCCTATGAAGAAATATGCTTGTCACGGGGTATAACCAGAGCCTAAAATAGTTATTTGCATAGCTCAGAGCAGTACATGACAGCTAGTTTTAGAAATAACCTGTAACCACAAGGGCCAGTAACCACAAGCTGCTGCCGCATAGAGAATAGAAATTTACGCGATGTGGGTACAACTTATTTTTCTCCAAAATAAACCATGGCATTCACAGAAAGCGGTGAAGAACTACGACGTTGCCTGTTCGGCTTGCATACAAGAAACAGGCACGGTCCTATTTGATAACCGCTAAGGTACTGACTCTGTGGTTAGTCAGGGACACAAAACTTGTATAAAGAAAACGGGACAGTTTTCCTTGAGAACTGAAGTACATGCATGCCCACCCCCTCTCTTGGAACCATACACAATTGATCACTTCAATCCTGTCATCTATTTTACCTGCAGTTATATGCGAATAGCACAAAGTTCAAAATAAAACATGTGGTTGCCTCCAAGTGAGCAGCATCTTGCTTTTTAATATTGTTACGTGGCGGCAAGAAAGAGAACGTCACAACATTGCGACATGGTGAAGGATAAATTAATGGCGCGAGGGATCGCGCCACTGCCGATCTTCCCGGGGCCACCGAGCGATCGTCCCGATCGGTTCGTTCAAGTCGATTGTGACGTGACAGTGTAGATGTTCAAGAAAAGATAGAAGAGAATGATGCGCTTGCTACCACGATGATGATGACCACGATGATGCTTGGGTGATCCGCCTCCCCTGGAGCTCTTCAGCCATACAACACCGAAGCATTGCCATTTTTTGAAAACTGAAACAACGAAAGTGCCGGGTGGCCTCACTCAAAAATAAAACACAACAAAAAGAAAGTCAATAAAGCTATATGCTTTTTGAGTATACATTGCAGTGCATAAACTAAAATGCATACGCAATAAAATAGTTTGCTGGATTAAAATTGCTTGCAGTAATCCTCTGATCATGCCAGTTGCGTCCGTCGTGCCATCTTTAATGCGTTGAATCAAAACGAATAAGAGCGCATTTAAAGACCGCACCATCCGTCGCTTCTGTGGCGCAGTGGATGCACTGCAGGTACCTGATTGTAAGACATGTGCTCAATTCCAGTACGTACACATTTTCACTTTTTTAATTCATACCATTCTAATAAATTACAACCATACTTCCTGGAATATGTTCCCCTTTAAGTTGTATAATACCATGTTTTTGTTCTTAACAGCAGCTAAAACACCCGCGAACGCAGCCAGGATGTGACGGTATGACAACGGTTCCACTATACAATTACCTTCACAGTATCAATTCCTGTCTTCAGTGAGTGTATGTTACCTTTAGGTTGCGTTCAAAGACAGCTCTCAGCAACAACCGCATTTTAACATGCTTTAAACTCTTTTTTTGTTTTCGGATTTTCGCCACGGCGATTTTTCAAGTTAACTTATTCGACGTAGCAAAGATGGCGCGACGGACGCCACTGATGTATTACACTCTTCACACTAAGTAATTTTAATCCAGAACACTACTTTATTATTAGTGCATTTCAATTTCCGTACTGCGCTTCATGCTGGAAGAAAACGTAAGGTTGTGTTTTATTTTTCACTAACACACCCGGCACTTCCGTTGCTGCAGTTGTCGGGGAACGGCAATACGCTCCATAAGACCTATGACTCGAACTCGCGTCGGGCGGCTGGGCGGAACGAGGGTTGCGTGTTCTTGTCTTTCGGCTCTTCGGGTCCGTCGGGTCTTTGCTCTGGTCTGGTCTCTGGTCAGTTCATGTATGCGTCTCGTCTTCAGGTCCGGGCTGGAGGCTTGGCGGAGGTAGTTGGTCGGGTCTGGGGAAGAAGGGCTGGGGCGAAGCTGCACGGCGATATCCCAGGGCTCTCGGTCGATGGTTCCGGCGTAAAGATGGCGTCGATGCTTCAAGGCGAGGACGGGGATGACATATGCCGCACCTCCAATCAAAATGTTACGTGGCGGCATGCAAGAGAACGGCGCAACATGGTGACATGGTGAAGGATGATGTAATGGCTGGCTTAGCGCGAGGGCTCCTCTCGCGCCACTGCCGACCTTCTTCTTCGTAACAATATTTTATTGCGCTGTACGAAACTGGAAAACGCAATCCAAGTGAGGTTCACAGACGAGCGCATCAATTTTTTTTCTTGTTTTTCTTGGCTTGCTCCAAAAGATTAATATATGTAATACTGGTAAACTCAGCTAGACGGCTGTACAATGCAAAATAAATCACAGCGCTAAAAACAGCACAAAGAAGACGTGAGAGCGCTCTCCCTGTATTCATGTACCTTCATCTTGTGCGTACTTTAGACTGGCCACTTTTGAAAGTAGACTGAAAAATTGGCTTACTGTTCAACGCAACGGAAGTGCTCATATATGCAAAACAATCAGTGCGTACATAACGCAAACGGCGATGACGCTTTTATATAGCATTGTCCGAGGTTCTGACACTTGTGTGCATGCCACGTTTGTTGAAAACTCTGGTAAACTTTTTTTTTTTCACTCAGAAGAATACAGCCTTTCTTACAAAACAGCGTAGCAGTGTGTGTTTGACCATCTGGTGACGGAGGAATTAACAAAACGTTGGTAGGGCATTGCTTTTTGAAATTAGCAGCGCCAAGGACGTAGATGGCAAAGCAGATACACAAGCACCTACTCCAAACACTAATTTTATTACCAAACACGTTGGGTATACGCTATAGAAACTGATAAACTTAAAGGAAGTGTAATGAAGAATTGACGCTGGTTGATTCCGAATCGCAAAATGTAGAAGAGGAAGCAATTCGTCACTCGTTTAATGAATTTTATTACTGATACCTTAGGAGATCCAATGAAATATTTACTTCTTACCGCTAATACATGCACTTTATGTGGCCGATATTTAGCTCTGTTTCGTGGTTAAAGTTACCCACTAGCGCCGCGAAAGGGCGGCTGCTGATGCAAAACGCGTGTGCAATGCATGACAGCTACACGCTATATAAAACGGCGAGCGACCTTTCCGGGTTCCCGCCGTAACACGCATGTCCAGCCATAAGCGCGTGATTTCCCTCACTAGGGTGAAAAACAGCCGTGAAAGAGGAAGGAGGCCGCTGCCTCTTTAAGCACGCGCGCGTACCCGCTTTGACTCGCCGTCTTGAAGTGCCGCCCCGAGAGGCAAAAGGAACAAGAGCGGACCAGACATTGTTTCGATGTGCAAAAGCCACAGGCGCCAACCTTGGCTGCTCGGCACGCGCAACATCTGCGGCTCAGTTGCGCCAGCACGGCGTCCGCCGGGAGCCGCTGCTCTCAGCGTCGGCCGTTGATGGCCACGCAGCCCTTTCGTCTACAGCTGCCCGTCCGACATCAAAGAGTGTACCGCCTTCTTTTGTGCGCGCTGCCGCTATCCACGGCTGATTTGAACGTTTCCGAGCACGTCGAGCGGCCGTCGCTTTGTGAGTGCACAGCTTGTGCGCATCGGCCGGAAAAGGTGGCTGCGGATGCACGAGACGCCTTGCAACAAGATACCAGCGATGCGGACCGGCTCCTTGTAACTGCCGCAGGCCCCAGGAGCTTGTGTCCGGTGATCACCTCGACTATCAATTAGGGACGTGCAAGCCGCAGTCCTACTCAAATCAACGCAGCGAAGTTCTTTGATTCGGGATTTTAATCCAAATGACAATGACCCAACGCTTGCAGACTTCCTGTCCCACCTAATTCTGCAGAACTTAATTCAACAGTCTCTGTGTTATGCACCAAATTTTGAAACAGTTGGAATAACTAGCTTTAATAACGAAGACATGAATACTGACGCTCGTCACTTTATAACAATGGCGTCAAAATAGTTTCTTTTTTTAATTTACTTTCGCCATAGTCGTTGCGTTTCCTTTCAAGAAGCATAGAAGTAAACTGCAAGGAACTGAAGAGACTGCAGTGGGCCCCATGACACGATTACAGTACCTAAGGACAGGAATGCATGTATCCAGTGCAGTTATTAAGTCCCATCCTTATACAAGGAAACGTCAAAGGAAGCTAGACACTGAAGAATCTTTGATGCCCTCTTAATGCCACTTTTAAGAACTCACGTGGCAACAGCGATCATGTAGCGCATAGGCATTGTGCGACTGCCTCATACGTTACATTAGACAGCACCTACAGATTGCATAACAGCAATATCTAGTTAAAATTAAACGTGTCATTATTACTAATAAGCAGCCCCTCTAACTAGCACTGCTACTTAGCCATACCAGATAGCACTACTAATTGTTCACAAATAAGACCGTTACTTTTACGTCCCCATGAAGATCACCTTTTGTCTAACGAAAGTAAAAAATATTTTGCCTGGACATCTTGCCATATGCGACTCAGAATTTAGGTTCACAATTTCTCGACCATCTACCAATATTTGCCTCTCCAACTTTGGCCCCTATCCTATTTTGTCAGCTTATGAGAGATGTTTGTACAACCACAAGCGTGAATCCGAGTGCTATAATAATGTGGGGTGTGTGGATTTCGAAATCGAAGCCGAAGCGTGTGTGAATAGGGATGCAAAAAAAGGTAATCTGTACGAACGTTTATGTGCAAGTGCGAACCATTGCTGAGACATTGCCGTGGGATTTGCCAATTCTTTTTCTTTTTAATGAAAAAACAATTTCATTGCTGTGGAGCCTTGTTCGAGGGTGATAGAGGGGTTGTGCAATATCGATGCGGCTCATGTGCTGGGGTGTGAAGAAAGAAGTTTGGGTCTTTGCGTTCGTATTTTGTAGCTGTAACTGCGCACCATAATACCACGAACAGCGGCAAGTGTTCACTACGCGATAAGCAAGGGTGCAAGTAACTTAGAAAAATTGCATAAAAGTTGGCCAGAAGGACTCTGGTAATGCGGACGTAGTACGCCAGAATGCGTTGGCTATATGCATTCATATCGCCTTATGGTAGCGATGATCTAAGAGTGCATTCTTCAAATCAGTGAAGCCACTCGTCCCACTGTTTTGTGCTGCTTGGCAGGACCAAACTGTGCAAAGTGTCAGTAAAACCATGGAAGCGGTGAGGACTTAGGCTGCCGAAATAAAAAAAAGGTACGCGGGATATTTTGGTGGAAGTCAGCAGAAGTCTGTTGTGAAAGTCAGATAAATTATATTACAGGTACTGAAGTAAAACTTGTTGCTGAGCTAGTAGGTTTATGATCGTGCCGGAGAAAATTAAGCACAAAGCAGACGAACACAAGACAGGAGACACGTAATATACATGAGACTTCGTCACACCACCTATTAGCTACCGTACACGTAAGAAGGCAATATAATTATCTAAAGATAAAATTCATGTTCAACATAGGGTGACCTAAAACCGATAAAAACTCCAATGACTTTTTAAAAAGAAAATGGCGCGGGGTGTAAGCGACGAACCGCGTTGTCCTGTCTCCTGTCTTGTGTTCATTTGCTTTGCACTTACTTTTCTCCCGTATATTACAGGTTGCGGAAAAGACAGCGTTGGGTGATAATGCGCCGAAAGCCCGGCGGCGGATCTCTAACAAAGATTTTATGCCTGAAACATCTATTCTCTGTTCGTCACGTAATGTTATAAATTGGGCTGTGTGACTTGGCACTTCTTCGAATGAGTCGATTAGATAAGTCTAGCAGGAATGCAAAATGAAGGAAACGTACATAACCTAGTTTGGTGCGACTGAACGTTTTATATGAGAGATTTAGATAAGAATGAGGGGCTCTGGTAGCAATTATTTCAGCGTTAGGCGGTTTTGAACTTTCAGCAATTAAGTTGAGTTCTTCCCAGGCCATGCAACTTTGCCCGTAATATTACTCCTCTGTACCGGTGCAACTGTGTTTGTGCCAGAGCCAAGGCTATCGATCTTATAAAGTATCGATAACTTAGATTATTGCGTTTATCTCGTACTCTCATAACTTAGCATTAGGAACAAAGGGGTCACCGGGTGCACCTAATTCGTTTTATTCCGTTGTTGTCATTTTGAACGTCGGTTCAGTCGCTGTAAGTCGATATGCGTCAGCACGAAATGCTATGTTTATGTAAGCGTACGCCCCTCTAGTCGTATACATATATCTAAAGCAGCTACATTGAATTTCGCTCATTACTAGCTGCGTAATTTCCATTTCATTATTCTGGAAATCTCCCCAAAATTGCTACGCTGCAATCGCCTAGTCGCCGTCTGAACCATACGTGTGGCAGATAACAAATCTCGCTTAGCTGTTGTACTCTACTTAGGCCAGTCAGCTCATGCGTGCCATCGACAGAGCGCTGATGCCGATGCCCTCAGGCAAACAGCGTGTCAGAGCGCAACGATGGAAACTTCATTGCAGCTTGCTTACAGGCAGTGTTCACAGTGCAGCAACAGCTTCGTTTTACATCCAGCCCGGCGCTTATGCATCGTGTACTGGAACCTGCTCTGGCCGCACTGCTGAAGCTGCGCAACAATGTATTGCCCGCTTTCCTGGAACATCACGGTGATCTGCTTATTTGAAAATTATAGAGCAAATTCATGCTTTCAATAATTTTAAACGTAGATCATTGACGTATTAAACATAGCAAGTTGGATTAGTTCTATATTGTTACGCGATGACGACGACGAAGTGTTTCCTTCTCTTGCCTCGCGGAAATGACAAGGTGATGACGACGAAGTGGGACTGGTTCCGTGTTGCTGCTCGTTGCTATGCCAGTTCAAGCTGTGCTGTAAATATACAGTGAATACATCGAGTTTCCACGTAACATCTTGGTGGAGGTGCTGGGTATCGATCCCAGTACCTCTCGCATGTGGATGTTACGTGGAAACTCGATGTACTGTATATATATACAGCACAGCTTGAATTGACATAGCAGCGAGCAGCAACACGGAACCAGTCCCACTTCGACACCATCCCCTTGTCATTTCCGCGAGGCAAGAAAAGGAAACACTTCGTCGTCGTCATCGCGTAACAATATTATGATATTCCCGCACTCCTGATCAAGAAATCGTATTCATAATTCTGGAAACACTGTCGTGATGCTACTGTACGAATTGCTCTGTAGCAGCCCCTGAAGTAGTATGGTTAGGGAGTCAGGCGCAGTGAAAATGAGTTAGAGACAAAAAATTAGTTCCACTTTTTGAGCTGACCTCTCGTTTGCACCCTCTCTGCAGCCACAAATGTAACCGCACCATCCGCCGCGTCAGCGAATGCATCCGCAGTTCCAGCGGCGAAAGCCGGTAAGTAGCGGCGCATTTCCATAGTTTGTGGCGAGTGATGCATACCACGGCATCCGCTAAGCCGTTACAACTGGGGCAGGTGTAGTCTACGTGTACTGAGGGAGATAATAGAAAATAAGCGTTTGGCAAGGCCCTTTGTAAAAATGCACTTTTACAGCGTGGTTGATGGAGAGCCCGGAAGGCGCAACGATCCACTGCGATCCACGAGAGCAGCTGGCAGGATAGAGGCATCAAACAGATCACCAGACCACATTGACGGACACGCTGCTACGAGCTTCAAAAATTAAGGGGGGAAGTAAGGGTTCCGCTTTCGGTAAAAAAAAAGCGTTTTCTGCGTTAACGTACAGGTTCTATGTTGCAGAAAATCTGGTGTCGCTGTCATCACTCGTAAATGATTTCAAATATTCCACAACTTTCATGTTAAACGTCGTGGAATAAATGCGCATGAGATCACATGTAATGAAAATTAAGGCTCGCCGCAGATCCAAAATCACAGCTTAATAAAGTAACTTGTTTAACTGAATGAAGAAGTTTAGTACATTACGGCACTCGAACTCCTTGCGTTTAGTTTGTGAACTAGACAGGCTACCGGCAGGGTACGCGAAGCTTATTTATATTGGGAGGCCTTGCAAGGCATGACTGCACGCCTCAGGTATAAGCAAGGTTCGCATGTATATCTTGTGGTCTATAACGTGAGGCGGTATTTTGATGACTCTGCGTGCAATGAGAGAAAACCACAGGCCGCTTCATGACGCCTAAATTTTGTTCTGAGTGTTGCCATTCCTTTTCAATTCAGCACTGTAATTAGTGATAATTACTATTTTGAAATAATGCCAATTCAGGTGATTCTCATTAATTAAAATGCAAGATGCGGTAAGTAGTATAGGTTTTTAATTTTATTTGCAGCAACCAGCTATTTTAATGCCCATTATTTAGTGTTAGCTACTGATTAAAGTTAGTGCAAAATAGCTTCTGACCTTAGTGCTAGTATTATCGCTAAACAGTCAAGTTTGTTTGTGTGTTTGCTGCGCTTTTGACACTACCTGAGCAGTGCTAAGAGGCAGAGCCGAAAAGCGATGACAATGACCGCCTTACTACGCCTATCTCCCAGCAAAAACTTGCACCACAATAGGGCAGCAGTACTGACAAACAGACATGATACCAAGAACGGGAAGGACATGCGCATACATAAATATTTACATTTAATTGTAATTATACTAAGCACTATGCGCGATCATCATCTTCCTCTGTATCACCATCATCATCGGTCATCTCGTCCGGAGAAGTGTGCACCGAACGCTGGTAGTTCGCATCTGCTGTTTCGGCTTGTCTGGCACGAGAAAAATGAACCTGGCGGTGCGTCGTCTTGTTTCACATTATTATTTATTGGCTGCTGACTGGTGCGTGATTATTAATTTAGTGTGTTCACATTAGAAGAAAAATGCAACTCGCCGCAAGCGCCGACCTGCCACCACTGAAAAGCCGGGAAAGGTCTTGCTGCAGCTAAAGAAGCGCCCGCGAGGAAGCGAACGCGGAGGGGGAAAAGAGCCGCGCCAACGATGTTCGTGCCAAGAAGAGCGTACAAAAGAGAGAGTGCAGCAACATTCAGCAGTAGAAAGCTGCCGTTTGAGATCCGCAAATAATGACGGCCCTTAACGTTACCTAGCTCAGCCTATATTTTTTAAGGCGGAAGCCATCATGAGTGGCTCGAGCAGAAATCGGTAGCAGAATTATCCCGTGACTTTGCAAAAAAATTTTGACTTAACCATTCAGGGTGCCCATAAAGATTCTTCTAATTTCTCTTTTAGCACCATTCTCTAGTGAAGTTAGAGGCTGGTTTACGATATTGATTCAAACCTACGACATATGTAGCTCTAATTGAATACCGTTTATTGTGGGACAGACAATGCACATTTCCGTTCCTAAAACCAACCACTTTTTTTTTCGGGAAGAAGCACTTTCTGGCAAACTCTGCGTTGCTTTCTTACAAGCCAAGCAAAGCCATGCCCTTCTCAACCAGTATCAGTTAAGGCGGCGTTGAACAGCGGCTAATTCTTGTTTGACCCCTGCGAACTAATGAAAGCATGCCCCGTGGGAAACCACAGCAGTGGCTCACTTTCATTGCGAGCCGGCCTATCACCGTTAGTCCACAACCTGAGATAACGTAACGCAGCCGCACGTTGTGCAAGCCAAACTGTGAGACAGCTGAAAAAATGCATACATAAGTCGATAAATAACAAACCAAACAGCCAAACGCATGGATAGATGCATTATATATATATATATATATATATATATATATATATATATAGATGCATTATATATATATATATATATATATATATATATATATATATATATATATATATATATATATATATAGGTGTGTGTGTGTGTGTGTGCGTGCGTGCGTGCGTGTGTGTGTGTGTGTGTGTGTGTGTGTGTGTGTGTGTGTGTGTGTGTGTGTGTGTGTGTGTGTGTGTGTGTGTGTGTGTGTGTGTGTGTGTGTGTGTGTGTGTGTGTGTGTGTGTGGATGGGTGGGTGGGTGGGTGTGTGGGTGTGACAGTTTTCAATGCTGATAAATATATTCTGCCTTGATATGTATCTTAAGCAGCAAGTTATATATATATTTTTTTTATTTCAGCTGGCGACGCTGCTGCCTGCAGTCCTAAAGGTAATTTATTCAGTAATGTCCTGAGCCGGGTTGTTTGCTCATGAACGCTGGCTGTAGCAGAAACAGAGAGGACATCGAGAACGAAGAGAACAAGCACATCGCTGACTACCAAATACTTTATTGCAGATCGACACACCATTTTATACGCGCAGCACTGCAGTGGTATCAACACACATGCGTGCAACGTGACCTGAAGTTGACGCTGTTTTAATTAATGTGACACAAATAACACATACACAAAAAATCGAATCCACATGGTACAAGCCCACAATTCTAAACTGTCACAATTAAGCCTTTCGTTTTTTTTTTTTTCAGCCAGTCATTTGATGAAATTTGAAAAAGAGACGTTCAGGCAGGTTTTGTAACCAACAATTGAGTTTGCATTTGCTCGAAACTTGCGCTTTATTGCAATAACATTGCAGTTCTCATCAGACAAAAACTCCGCCGTTGTCAGAGACAAATTTTCATGACTGCTTATGGCAGCGATAACGCCGTAGAGGTTACACGAGAAGAACTGTGCAATGATACAGCACTACCCCCAGAATTCTAATTAAATAATGGATTAATTGCCTGATAGGTCGAGACAGTGATGATATCATTGAAGTGGTATGACCACGAATAAGCAATGCCGTGTAGAACCCCCAACAGTAGTTAAATTATAAAATGTTTCCTTGGACACCCAGAAGACATGAATGCTTCAACTATCAATGGGAATCAGGTTAGGTGCTCACAAACGCAGCAAGATAATTACGTAAACACACAAAGGAAGGGAGCTCAATACTCGAATCCTATCGTACCTGCAGTTAAGGAGTCTTAAGCTACTGCACTTTTTTTTCCGTTATTGCTTTTCTGTTTCTCTAAAGGCGCACCATCGGCTTTTCTTATTTCTAACACACAGGTCTGAATATACTGTCACACAAACCATAGATTTCTTCTCTGCATCGAATTTTTTTCGTTCTCTTATGGTAGACAACTGAAATAAACATATTTGGATCATGTTTTACAGGTCTGGTTCCAGCTGCTGCAGCGGCCACTAATGGCACAGCGCCGCGAGCAGCAGGTAAGACAATCTAATAAAGCTTACTTGAAGACGAGATGACAATTCCTCGCTTTGATCGATGAATTAAACAGCGCCGCTCCGCAAAAGCAATCGCTTAGTTCGAGTTAGTTTTCCATTCACTTGCGAACCATTGCGTCATTTTGGGCATAGAGGTGTGGAACAGGCATAGCTGTCGTTGTGACCTCTAGACTGCGACTTGCCTAATATGTACATGGAACAAATATTGTCAAAGGTGTCCGTCTCCTCAACGCAATTCGCCCTGTGAGACGAGACGAGTATTGCATACATATTTAACATCTGCCAAAACGCGGCATCATCTCTAAAATTTGACTTCTGTTCTCCTAATCTCTCTCTCTCTCTCTCTCTCGCTCTCTCTCTCAAAAAAGAAAAGAATTATATACCAGCCAATACCACTATGCAAAGCGCGCAACGACATGTTAATGTCATGTTTTTTAATGGTGCATTTTTTTTTCAAAATCGCTGGGAAATTTCACCACATGAGCCCGATATGGTTATGTGAAAGACTTTGGCAAGCTACTGCACTTTGTTAAAGCTCATCTTAACCTTTCGATTGTGGCAAACTTCGCAGTTCTTAAGCTCTTTTACCTATACCGTACCCGACGACACCATTTCATTATTCACAAGCGTTTCATTCCCACCACCCACCCAAAATAGCACCCGCGCACGTGTCGTACCCATTGACTCATTTTGCGAAGTTAAGCAGCAAGAGTGCCAGAAGAACGCAGTGTTTGCGTGGCGCTGTTTATTGGCATCTGAATTGAATTTCTGGGTATACGTTCTAATTCTGCGCAAATATTTTTGTCTAATTTCTGAAGGTAAAACCAATATCTCCTTAAACGTTTCTATTCACCAGCTTACGGCGTGATTTCAACAGCTGGCCTTTAAGCTAATTTCTGCCTGTACAGTCGCGGACTGAAGACTATAGACCGCGTTTCTGCAGTCAGTCTTGTGATGCGCTACTCGGCGAAAATCAGCTGGGTTTTGATGCCTACACAATAGTATTTACTTTTTTCTGTGCACATGATGGCAGCAAGCACTTAACTTCCCTTACGACGCTCCGTGCTTAGGGAAGTCGGCTGCTGCACCCGGACGCGGGATGGAGGCAAAAAGCAAGGTTCACGTGTGCTTTGCGATGTCAGTGCACGTTAAGGAACTCCAGGGGGTTGAAATTTACGGAGCCCTCCACTACGGCTTCTCTCATAGCCTGAGTCCCTTTGGGGCGTTAAACACCATGAACTAAAC